>NC_140590.1:436365956-437565956 GCF_964204655.1 Triturus cristatus | reverse complement strand
TCGTAAATACCGAATTTACCTACATCTCTTTTCTCGTTTTACCATTTCATATTTTATGAATCGGTAAATATGAATTCGGTAAATATGAATCGGTAAATATGGATTCGGTAAAGATGAATCGGTATTTACCGATTCATATTTACCGAATCCTTCTTTTTGGACTCCTACATCTCAATTGCCTAACTACCGGTCGGTAACTGGATATTTACCGAATTTTGGCCGTTACCGACCGGTATTTAGCTACCTACATATGGCCCTTAGACTCATGTTTCCTGGAACAACCGTGCCTGGTTGAAGGAACTTGGTCTGGATCTGATTGCCTGTTCTCGGCAAACTACAACTATCAGGGGCGTGGCCATCTTGGCCAGACAAGGTATTTGTACCACCAAGCAAGTGAAGGTGGTTAATGTAGGACGCTGGGCAATCGCTAATATTCTAATTAAGGGATCATCATATACTATATGCTCTTTATACGGTTCCAATTTAGATGACCCCGCCATTCTGGATTTCTTGAGTATTGAGCTTGCTCTGTGGCCCTCTCCCAAAGTCTTATGTGGGGATCTTAACATTCACTTAAATTCTAACTTTGATCTATACAAGAATATCCCATATTCTGGGAGGAAGGGCAGGACGTTTAAAGCTATTCATGGGCTTTGTCACGAACATGCCTTGATAGATGTCTGGCAAAGTCTCCACCCGACTGAGCCGGGATTTACTTTCTTCTCAGCTCCCCATAACAAATTTATATGTTTAGATTACTTTTTTGTCACTGACCCAATTCTTGAAGGAACCAGCTGCGAGAAATTTCCCTGAGTAATCTCTGACCACAATCCGCTAATTCTACAATTACCGCTCAGTGGTCCAAAACCAGGAATGCCAACTTGGACATTTGAGCGAAAATTATTACTTGATCAAGAGTATTGTAGATATATGTCAAACTGGATCGTAGATTTTTTCTGAGAAATAAGGGCACAGCTCCTACGTTAATAGTCTGGGATACCTTCAAGGCAGTTGTGAGGGGTGAGACTCTCAGCTTTTCCTTCCATCGTCAGAAGGTTATCAAGGAAAAGATCAATAGTTGGGTCAATCAACTTAGGGAAGCAGAGCAAGAGCTTATTCGCGTAATCTGGGACCAGACTCAAAGGGAGAAGTGCCAGCGTCAGATTGCTATAGACAGAAACAAAATATATCAGTTTTTTGCAGAGGAGCTCGCAGCTAAGTTTGTTCAGTATAAATCAGATATCTATGAGTTTGGCAAAAATACAGGCAGATTATTGGCTAAAAGACTACAGCATAAGGGAGTCATGAATCGTATAAGTCGTATTAAAGATAAAGAAGATCAGATTCAGGAACAACCGGCCAGGGTGCTTGAGGTGTTTCAAGAGTTTTATAGGACGCTCTATGCTCCAGATTTGGAAGAGGATGATGCAGAACAGGAATATCTATGTGACTATATAACATCTAAGGTTAACCGGAGCAGACGGTCACACTCTCCTCCCCAATAACCAGGCCGGAGCTGGAATTAGCGATTTCTTCACTGGCCCCGATTCATTACCCCTTGAATTTTATCGAACATTTAGGCATATTCTAATAGGGGAATTGGAATCCCTCTTTGCACTTGCCCAGACCGGTAGGACCCCTGACTCATGGCATAAGACCACCATTGTAGTCTTTAGAAAGAAAAGAAAGACAAGCCAGAGACTAGCCCTTCTTCTTATCGACCAATCTCCCTAATATGTGTGGATAGTAAAGTTTTTGCTAAAATTATCGCACTCAGATTGGGAAAGGTCATTGTCCCTCTAGTTTCTCCTCGCCAGCACGGTTTCATGCCTGGCCGGGATACATCTGATCATACCAGACGGGCAATCGTATTATTTGATTGGGTCCAAGTGTGTAAACAGCCTTTGGCAATGATCCTGTTGGACGCCAAAAAGGCGTTGAACAGGGTCTCCTGGGCCTTTCTATGGCAATTGTTAAAAATCAAGGGATTTCCGCCGGAGTTCATTACAGCCATACAAGCTTT
The DNA here is from genome assembly GCF_964204655.1 of Triturus cristatus. NCBI lineage: Eukaryota > Metazoa > Chordata > Amphibia > Caudata > Salamandridae > Triturus > Triturus cristatus. The sequence continues at coordinate 437,563,933 of NC_140590.1, read as the reverse complement.
ATACATCTCCCCAGAGGCCTCGGTTCATATCTCCGGACAAGGGTCGCGCTCCTTTCCGATCAGCAGAGGAACCCGCCAGGGATGTCCCTGTTCTCCGCTTTTGTTCTCAATTTACATTGACCCCTTTTTGAACAAGTTGGATAGCAATATATTGATACAGCCGGCCGTTGTCAACGGTGTGGCTTATAAAACCTTAGCTTATGCCGATGACATCGCCATCTTTACAAATGATATCTGTCTGGCTCTCCCAGCTGTTTACAATGCAGCCAAACAATTTGGGGCAGTATCGGGTTATCGTCTCAATGTCGAGAAAACCCAAATAATACATTCAGAGGCCGTTAAACCGGTAGGTCTTCCAACTGCTTCAGTCACAACCTATTTAGGGGTTAAGATTACCCCCATAGTAGAGAAGATACCAGTAATAAATATACTACCCATCATTAAAGAAGTGAATCAAACTCTTGAGAGAGTAGACCACTTGCACCTCTCACTCCAGGGTCGTTCTAATGTATTAAAAATGTCCATACTCCCGAAATTCTTATACCTATTCAGGACCATCCCAATCGAGTTCCTTCGGCAGCTTATCTTTAGTGCAGAAAGGGCGTGTCTAAGATTTGTCTGGGGGTATCATAAAGCCAGAAGGGCCTCTAAATGGCTAATACTCCCCAGATCAAGGGGCGGGTGGGGCTTACCCTCTTTAATGTTATATCATTGGTCCGCACTTTTACAGCTAATGGGACCATTAATATCTGGGGGTAAATCAATGGTGCCTGAATTTGCTAGACCTACAATCTTTGAAATGCTACTTGGGGAAGATGCACGTAATTGTCTAGTTAGGAAAATCGAGCCAAGTTACTATAAGAAAATTAAATTCAAAGTTATACAATCAATGTATTCCGTTTGGAAAAAGATTCGACGTCTGTCTGACATAGCTAATATTAATGAATATACCCCCCTCCTTTCTCACGGTCTATTGCCCCCAATCTTTTTGGATGCAGTTACTTTTAACTGGGCTAATTTAGGGATTAATGTATTGGGCGATCTATTCCCTGATGGTCAACTTGCTTCCTTCTCTGATCTTCAAGACAAATATGGGCTTCCAACTAGGCATTCCTTTAAGTTCTTACAAATTAGGAGCTATCTGTTGAAGATAGTAACCTTAGGAGCTGCAAAGTTCGAGAAAATCCCTCTGGAATGCTTATTGAAAGAAGATCAAGGATTGGGCTGATCTATCAAACACTCATTTCTGACCTGCCCGACGATTTGAGCACCCAAAATGACGAGTGGGACCGGAAATTTGGACTAGTAGGCACCGATCTGGCAGCCTCTCTGGAGGTGGCTAGCCAGGTCTTAATAACCGGCAGCCCCAGAGCTCAACACTACATGTCAATATTTGATCTATATTACACTCCTAGGAAAATCTCCAAATGGTCTAGTAATCGAGGGAATATGTGCAGTAGATGTGGCTCTCCTGCTGCAGATACGATCCACATGTTTTATTCCTGCACTAAATTGGCTCAATATATTCTAGATGTTGAATCCTTTCTTGTCGAGATTACCGGTAAACCTTTGACTATAACATCTACATTAGTGATTTTGGGGGTCGATCAGCTGCAAAGCTTGGTAGAACGGAATAAAGCTGAAGAATGTTTTTGCTTATCACCATGTCTGTTTTCAGAGTGGTTATTACATCTCAATGGATTAGTTCCGATTCACCCACTTTTACTAATTTGAGGTCTCGATTACTAGCTATATATAATATGGAAATAGCAGTATACAGATTAAAAGGCAGAAGAAGACGTGAGATGGGTCAGAAAATCTAGGCCCCTATTACGGACTGGATAGGCTGAATCTGTAGTAATATGGTTTTGTTCATGGTGAAAAGCTTTGTCAAACTTTGTCGCTTTCCCTGTTAATCACAGTATGTAATAATTTGTTTTTCTTCTTTTTTCTCTTTCTTTGTTTGTTTCTTTGTTTCTTTTGTTGTCTGTAAATAAATTATGGGAAAAAATAAAAATAAATAAAAAAATTTTTTTTAAAAGATGCAAACATACCTTGTAGTTAGATTTATGCTCTAACCGAGTCCAAAAACCCACACCTACGAGGATATCGAGATGAGAAACTGGCATCAGGTTTTTTCGACCATCCCAGTTCTGGTGTTCTCTTCTCTCTTCTTCGTTACAAAGAAGGGAGGGGAATTACGCTTATGTATCAACTACCGAGCTATTAACAAAATCACTGTCAAATAAATGTATCCTTTACAGCTTTAACCAGTGTTATTGGTCCAGCTAAAACGTGCTACTGTATTCACCAAACAAGATCTCCGGTGTGCATACCATCTTGTGCAGGTCTGACAGGGCAACGAAATGCAAATGATAATCAGGAGCCATTTTGGCCTGTTTGAAAGCCAGGCCATGCCCATTAGACTTTGCAATGCCAAGGCTGCCTTCCAGTATTTCATGGATAAAGTTTTGCAAGGGTATCTGAATGTGTTCTGTATCGCCTATGTAGATGATATCTTAATTATATTCCGAAACTGAACAGGAATACGTTAAACTTGTAAAGTCAGTACCCAAAAAGCTGAAGGAACACAGATTATTTGCCAAGCATGAGAGGTTGCGTTGCTCAGAATCATTATTGCATTTAATATGCCTTTGTCCGTTCTAACTGCCGCTTAGAATGAAGTTTCAAAGGGGCACCATCAATTGCACCATCAATTGAGGCAGCACTTGGCGAATGCCATTGATGGGTGGACATGCAGCTCACAACAAGATTAATGCAATTTTTAGATATAGCAGTCACACAATTAGGGAGAGTAAAAGGAACATTGCACACTTCACCATGCCTCCTGATCAATCAGTCAGGAGCTCCGGATTAAAAAATATTGTACAACTATCACAATTGAGTTTGTTAAACACAAGACTAATTGATCAAAGGTCATTCTGCCAAGCAGACCCGGCCAGCCATCTACTGGCTATGCACAGTATCTTTATAGGGTATACCTACAAGGATCAACTCAGGGATACGTTACAGCTACCTGACAGAGCTGCTTAAGCACAAAATACTTTATGAACTTATCGATGATTTTGCTTACTTTTCTGTGTTTTTGTAATGTTGTTTATTAACCTATCAATACATTTTAATGCATTCAAACAATGCAAGCTCCCTAAAAGACAAATTCCAAATGTCAGTTCCAAGTTAAAGCTTTTAGTGCTCACATTTGGTGACGTGCTGTGGAACAAATATGTAGGCCTTAAGCTAGGCTTGATGTTTAACTTTTGTGCCATTAATATTATAGATTTAATAGTGTATGAGTCAGCTGTCAAAGTATCTTATAAAGGTTTGATCTAGCTGCATAGGGACATCTAAAAAAATATACTTCAATCTAAAAGGAATAACACATATTTAAGTGCTATATTTTCAGAGAGGCTGCAGGTAGTATGTGTGTTTCAACCTAATAAGTTTCAAAACCGTATTTCCCTTTAACTTATGCTGCTAGGTGGAAAATTAATTCTCCTGGTGTATAACTTATTAAGGAAAATTACAATTATTAGTCAACATTAAGTAGTTTATGTTATTCAAAGGTTACTTTTGTTAGATTGTCATTATTTGTTTGGTGTCCTTGATCCTCTTCCTGTAGCTAAGTCTCTGGCAGCTCCCCATTTAATCAATCCCATTTGCCACAGCTCTGGCCAGACAAAAGCCTTCCTACTTGTTAAAATCCAGGTAGGGATAACATAAGAAAGGGTATGTTTTCTACAGGGGCTATCTCTGGAAAACGTTGTGAGAGGGATAGAGGGACACCTGTATGGATTTCAGTGCTGCCCTTTTGTAAAACTGGAGAACAAGGTGTTAGGAATTTATATTTCCCATACCTAAGCCACAGGAAACAGGAGCTAGGTCATGTTGATGAAAAAGAAAGGAGGAAGATAGGCATAAATTATGTTATAATTCACATAAGCAAGTTTGTCAGTAACTGTTAAAACCTATTATAAAAACTGTCCCGACCACTCTCTAAGACAAATCAGTTTTGACTGAGAAATATGAAACTGACCTATGTCGAATAAGTCTTATTCTCCCTGGGGGTTTCCTAGTGAAGGACTCAAGAGTAGGCCTGGGTACAATTTTAATTGTGATGGCCCAATTCATGTAATTTTGTGAATTTTGCATTATGTTTATTAGTCAGAAATTACTTTTTTAGTTTTTTTACTTTTATATTTTTAGCTTGAAATGTGCCCCAGTGTCAAAAATTGGGGCAAGGATACATTTCCTGTTAAAATACAGCTCAAAATGACAAATTTGCCTTTAGGACAATAATGCAAAAGTTTGCACAATCTTACTGATAATTGCGCGGAAACAAATTACACGTTTCACACACAGCTTCTCAGGAGTGTGCCTCCTGTTTCATGTTGAATTTCAGGCCCTCAAAAGCGTCTCTGAGTTTCGGGAAAGCTGGTTTCCTGGTGACAAACAATGGAAACTTGGTGCAGGTTCTTTCTGAGAATCCTTCTTCTTGTGAAACGTATTTTTTGAAGTGAAAAGTATTGAAGATTCAAGGAACAGGGGCAACTTCATCAGTCTGGAAAGAAACAGCATGACCAGTGTTAACTGTAGTCCTGACTAGAAATAGGTGCAAAAAGGGCAATCCTTTTTTGCAGTCAAAGTAATGATCAAAATATATACATATGGATCTGAAGTCTACCCATGAAGACCCCCTTTTCACTTTTGAACCTCTGTTTTTTTGGCCCACTGCTGTGGTGTGGGATCCCAATGGCTTTTCACACACTGTAATGTTCTTTTTAAAATGGATTTGAGATGCAACCAGCATGAAGTACAACTGGTGTAAAGGTCTCTGAGCTGGTTGCGGCTAGGACGTTTAAACATGTATGTGCACACATAAAGAAGTAAGGAAGATTTCTAGCTAACTTTGTCTGGTATCTGTGTGCAGGTAGCAAAATCCCAGATGTGGCCAAATCTAAATTGTTATAATTGTATTGGGGATTGAAAGGAACTGCACAATCCCTTTTGGGTAAGGTGTTTAATTTATAGTGGGTTTTTAACGTTGTCCACTTTAGGCTTAAATTGTAACTCTGCATTAGCACAAAGATCAAGGATCAGAGTTACATCTATGTATATAATTTTTCTAGGCCAGAAGTCGATATAATATTTCTCTGAGACAGTCATTATTCAAATTCACGCTTTAAGCTGAATGTTTTTCAGACAATAGTCTAATTTCAAGGCAGTAGGAACCTCCTGATGGAGGGAAAGTTTAATTGGAATGTCCATAGCCATCACTAGCAACAGCCTGTTAATTACGAGACTGAAAGCTGTCTTTTGCCCAGTAGATCTTTGAAGGTTTTAGAATGAAAAGGCCAGCCTGCAGTACTAATGGCTCTGGAGGGACAACAATCAATCAATCTATCGGGGTTTTTTTAAAGCGCACTACTCACCCGTTCGGTCTCAAATTGATATCGGGCGAAATGTGCTGTTCAATTGGGGTGATCGGAAGAGCCAGGTCTTGAGGTCTTTCCTGAACTGGAGCAGTGTGGGGCTTTGCCGGAGGTAGAGGTGGAGGTCGTTCCATGTTTAACTGCTAGGTAGGAGAAGGACTTTCCACCCACTCTTTTCTTGTAGATTAGAGGGATGGTGGCCAGGAAGAGGTCTGCTGAATGGAGGTTTCTATTGGAGGCATGGAAGGAGAGACGGTTGTTGAGGTATTGTGGTCTGATGTTGTGAAGGGCCTTGTATGCTTACGTAAACAGCTTGACACCATGTTAACTTCTCCTATGTACTGTCTAACAAGATGTTAGTTTAGGGATGGGCACGCCATTGATAATCATTTATAATGATAAGACTTGTATTACATTGGCTAAATTGCTCAATTCTAAATGTGTGCCTGCCTGCTTATTTTGTACTGTCTACAAATGCTTGAAGGATACTAAGACGGAGAGAAATCTGTAAACTAGCTTTCGAGTGTGCTTTCTATTAAGTGCTTCTGCTCATGCTGCTGACCCTTACAGGAAGTAAAGACAATGGCACCAAAGTAGGAGGTTCTGGACAAGAAAGTGGACAGTGAGGAGAAGAAGTCTGTTGCCACCACTGACACCAAGCCCTCATCCTTTTTCTGTCAATGAAGCGTACCTGCTGCACCCTCCTCTGGGCAGAAAGAGGCTGGGAGGAGGATCATCTTTGGGTCAATATTGGTACACCAAAACCCAAATCAAAGCAAATGTCACTCAGCACTGCACTGAACTGACTACAGTCATGACTAAGAACAGTGAGTCTCAAATCAATTTGTGCAAGCAACAAACCACAGACTGCTACATCTAATCTTCCAGAGATAGGAATAGAGCAGGAATTTGAGCTTGCATAAGAGCAAGATGGTGTTGTGACTCCTCTTGCATTGAACTCATCTTGATCATCTCCTGCAAGGAAAAGAAAGAGTACTCCCATATCTTCTCCAAGCCCCCCTTCCAAAGATCTTGACAAAGATTGGACCTCAACTGACACCTGCCATGTGAGACAAGAGAAAAGGAAGGTTTCCGAAAGCCTTAGAATTGAGGAAGATGATAAACTAGTGATTGATTGTGTGGATAGAAAGTTCAGATCACCTTTATTCAACCTGCTCTGCGTCATGTAGTACCACCTGCTTCCATCTTTTCAAGAAGCCAAGATCCTACAACAACTACCACTAACCCTACTGCAGTCACAGCCTGCCTTAGAGAAAGGCAAACACATCTGACTTTATCCACCTCATCATGTTCCTCAGGCATTGGCTCAATTAAGAAAGTTCTCCTAACCAGTTTGAGATTTATTTACACTTTGGCTGCATGAGGAGCACATTGTAGAATGCTCACTTTGCTAAAAACCTGTACGTTGTGGCAAGTCATGTGGACATTACACTATTGGGGGATTTAGACCTGTATCTATTGGCATGGGTTTCCCTGACGTTTTGCCTCTGACTTCCTGTTTTTGACTGTGTGTTGCGTTTCAGTTTTCATGGTGTGAGGACTCTGGGCACTTTGCTGACCAGTGCTAAAGTGCAAGTGCCCCCTGTCTAAAATGTAATGGTAATTGGTGTCTCTATGATTGGCCTATTTGATTTACTAGTGAGTTCCTAGTACAGTGCACCACTTGTGCCCAGTGCCTGTAAATCAAATGCTACAAGTGGGCCTGCAGAACTGTTTGTGCCACCCACATCAGTAGCCTTAGAAACATGTCTCAGACATGCCATTTCATTGTCTCTGTGTGCAGTATTAAACTGCCATTTTGACCTGGCAAGTGCACCCACTTGCCAGGCCCAACCTTTCCCTTTTATTACATGGAAGGCACCCCTAAGGAAGGCCCAAGGTAGCCCCATGGTCAGGGTGCAGTGCATTTAAAAGGTAGGACATATATTGTTGTGGTTTACATGTCCAGGTAGTGAAATACTGCTACTTAATTTTTCACTGCAGCAAGTTCTTTCTCTCCCATAGTTTAGCATTGAAGCTGCCTAGTAACATTTCACAAGTGTATCTTCCAATCGTTAATCAATAGAAAATTGGAGTTTGGTGTCTCTCGACTCACAATTTAAAAAGACATAAGTTAGTGAAGTTGGTTTTTAAATTGCAGGTCTTAAAATGCCACTTTTAGAAAGTTGATCCTGCCAAAAGGTACTACAATTGTGCGTCCTGCTGCTGCACTGCTGTAATGAGAAAAACTCTCCTCTTGAAGTGAGCCATATTTTTCAAAATTCACCAAATTAATCCATAGTATGTCAATCAGTATTTAGTTATCAAGTAATCCATGTATTCAGTGCTTGTAGAATCACTCCAGAGACAGCTGAAGTTGAACCAGAATTCTTTATTCCGCATTTTCAAATGCCTTATGCTGCCAATCCAGGCTTATACATAGACATGTGCTTTCAACCATCCCTCGAGCCGACACTTTTAAAAAAAACAATGCATTTCGAACCTTATTAGTTCTTCATCAGGGGATGCTGTAATAAATCAAAAAGAACTACATAAACAACAATTCGAGGACGAGATTCGCTCAATGTCTTAAATAAAGATGTAGACCCAACAGTCTTCCCAAATTAACACCCCTCATAAATGCACATTCTAAATAAAAAAATGAAAATAAACCGAACACAACAGTCCCTTTTACTTGCATCCACAAAAACAAACTGTGCTCATTTACCTTATAAAAACGTGACCGGCTGTTTAGCATGTTCGTACCTTCCTCTGTGTTCAGAAAATCTTCAACCTTTCTCCCTCCCGCCAAGGCAAATCTTAAAGCTTGCTCCCGTACATTTGCAAAGCACTTTTAGAAAGTTGCCATTTTCTTACTTTAGCCATTCTGTGCCTCTTCCTGTCTCTGAATACATGTCTGGGTCAGGATGACATTTGAAATGTATGTGCATTCACTCTGGACAGTCACACAAAGGGAGCTGAGATGTGTTATGCATATCCTGAAGCATCATCACCAGGCTGATTGGCCTTCCTGAGCTGGAGTTATAGGAGAAGTGGACACCGACACCTGAATAGGGCTGTGCCTGACCTAACACAAAGATATTTCCACCCCCTGTAGTGTGTCTGGAGCCACGGGCAGGGAAATGTAGGGTCTTGTGCACTACAAAGACTTTTCTTTGAAGTTTGCCTACTTCAAAGGCTGATATGGGTATAAGTACTGGACCTGTGACACCATTTACTAGGAAGAAGAGCTGTATTGCTGTCAGGATGGACTGCCACTTTGCTTTTTGTTTTTCTATGTTGGCCTGCTGCTTCTGTCCTGGGAGTGAAAGGACTGGATTTTGCTTTCTGCATCCTGCTTTCAAGGTTCTCAAATGGCTTGATTTGAGCATGCCTCCTGTTAAGAAGTCTCAGGGCAAACAAAGACTACACCTGCAATCACCTGGACTTTGCTGCTGTGAGTCCTACTCTGATAAGTGGTGCCAAATCCAGTCCCTGGGCCCTTGGAAGTGAGTTCTGGTGATACAAAGAAGAAAATCCACGCATCTACTCCAAGCATAATTTGGAACCGGCGCAGCACAGTCAAAGCTTTCCACATAGCCGCTGTCTTCACCGGAGCATGGGCCATGCTTGACGCAATGACTGCGGCTAACTATGCAGGCCCCAGGTTTTCATAGCAGTGCCTCCGAAGAACTACCGCTGCATGAGTCTCGAGCATCACATCATTGAAGTCTGTGATGCATCGCCCTACTCCGACGCAGTGCCTGCTTCAACACTGTAGAATTGAGGCAGCGCAACTTGACTTTCGACAAATCATCCCTGAGTGGCAGTTTTCTTCATTGACACCACACCGCAGTAAGGAACTGAGGCATCGTGCCCGAAAATGATGCATCACCTTCCCTGTAGCATGAAGGAACCGCCGCATCACCTACTTTGCCTATCAGTAAGGGGCAAACACATCACTTCCCCTGAACAGAAAGGAACTGACGCATCACATCACCTGCTTTTTTGACACCTCACTTCCCCTGCAGTTCGCATAGTCTTTGTTTTGGATGCATCTATGGTATTTTGTCATGATCAAATACAACTTTACTTAATCTTCGAAAATTCAAATCTTGACTTGTATATGTTGTATTTCGATTTTCTTGTATTCAGATACATATGGGCTATTTTTCTAGACTGGTGTGGAGTCCTTTTGTAGTGTTTTCAATGGGTTACTGAGTGTGTGTGTGTCCAAATTCTTAACACATTGCCTCTGGGATAAGCCTGACTGCTGTGTACCAAGCTATCAAGGGGGTGAGCAGGGGTTAACTTAGGTGTGTAACTTACTTACCCTGACTTGAGTGAGGGTCCCTACTTGGACAGGGTGCAAACCACTGCCAACTAGACACCCCATTTCTAATATTAGTGGTAGCGGTGAGATAGGACTTGTATTTGTGCATTACATACAGTGATTGGTGTATACTACTTTCATATTGTAGACCATTACACCCCATCATACTGTTTTTCTCCGTTTGTTTGTTGTTGCAACTTTTCAGTTTTTGCCACAATCATGTCTCAGTCTGATGAGCCATCAGATGTACCTGCAGAGTTGGTATTTGAGCAGGAGATGTTGAAAACCTATACAGTGCTTCAGCTCAAAAAGTTCTGAAAGGAGCTCAAATGTACTTTTAAAGGCCTCACTACAAAGGAGGAGCTGCAAAAGGCACTGAGGTACTAGTTGGCAGCCAGGGAGGCTGGTGAGCACACAGAGGAGGGGAGTGATATTGTGGAGGACATGGAGGAACAAAGTCTGCATGGTGATTTGTTGGTGAATAAGGATCTGCCTGGGGAAAGCACCCCCAGGGCAAGCAGCAGTGTGTGTCCTCTAAAGGTCTGTCCCCAGAGGAGCTTGAGGACAGGCGGGAAGCTAGAAAGCACAAGCTGGAACTGGAAAATCTCAAAATGGAGCATGAAAGGGAGCTCAAGTTGAAACTAGCTCAACTTAACATAGAGGCATAAAAGGATAAATTAGCCATGGAGAAAGATAAGTTGGCTATGGAGGATAAAAAAATGATTTTAGCTAAAGAGCTGAGCTTGAAGGAGCTGGACAAGAAGGCCAAGCCCATCACAGATAGTGGCAGCAATTATTTGGAGCACTCAGAAGGAACAGCACAAATACCCAAGGAATTGGTGAAGGATTATGTGGTGGGAGATGATATTGATAAGTGGTTTAAGGGCTATGAAGTGGTTTTAATGATTCAAAGGGTCTCTGAGAGAGATTGGGCAGCAGGTCTGTGGAAGCACTTCACAATTGAAGGGAGGGACATTTTGTTGGCACTAGCACCAGAAGACCAAGTGCGGTACCCTGCCATGAAGGGAGCCCTAGTTAGGAGGTATTGTCTCACACCGCAGAGTCACAGGATGAAATTTAGGGAGATTACTAGATTTGGTTTCCAAACCTGGGTCAAGTATGTTGATTCCTACTGCAAATTACTGGATGGTTGGGTGAAGGGCAGTGAGGTAACAGACTATCAGCTGTTGTACAATTTGATTGCATGGAAGCACTTGTCTGGTTGTTGTTTTCTAGAGCTGCACCAGTACTTGATTGACAGTAAGCTTACTGACCCCAGGAAGCTTGCTCAGGAGGCGGACTGCTTGATGAGTATCAGGATCCACAAGAGGTTATATATGGGAAACTCAGCCAAGGTTGGGCAGGGTCTACAACAGAAGAAGGTGGGGGGGCAAAAATAACAAGAGTAAGGAGCTATCAAAAGGGCCCCAGACTAGTTCCCAGGGTAAGGAATCCCAACCTCCTGTTGAGAAGAGTTGGTTCCCATCAGAAAAGCCAGGAGGGATGGGACCCCTGAAGTGTTTTGACTGTAACCAGGAAGGACACTTTAGTGTGATTCCCAAGTGTACCAAACGGGCACAACCCTCAACCGGTGGGCCGTCACAGGAGATGGTGAGTGTAGTGCTTGGTGAGAAGTTGGTCCCAGTTAGTGGTGGGAAGCTGGCTGAGATTAAGCTAGTCTCCATGGGTAAGGGTGAGGATGTCCATAGAAACCTCATATCTGATAATACTAACAAGTACAGTCAGTGGGTGACCATTAATGGGAGGCAGCTGGAGGCGCTGAGAAATACAACTGTCCTCTGTCATCTTGTGTCTGAAGAGCAGGTAGTCGCTAATGTGGTCCACCAAGTTATTGTTGTAGACAACAGTGAATGCCAATGTCTGGTGGCTCAGGGTTCCTTTGAGTGGGATGGGGGGGTTCAGGTTACTTGCGTGTGGTTGTGAGTCGATCCATGCCTGTTGATTGTCTGATTGGCAATGACTTGGAGCATACCGCCTGGAAGGAGGTGGAGCTCAGGTTGCACTTGGATATGTTGAAATTGCCAGACCACATGGTCCATGGCAGCCAGAGAGGGTGATCAGAAGGACCTGGAGCCTGAAAGAGTGGCCCAGGTGCCTGCCAGGAACATAAGGAGCAAGGATTGAGGGAAACCCTCTCCTGAAATTCCTACGGTCTGGGAGGAGGCTGAACCTGAGCAGGATGCCCCCAAACCTACAGTGGAAGATGTGGCTGAACTGGGAGACTTGCCTGAACTGACCCATCGACAGCAGGAAGGAGGCCCCAGCAGGGAGCAGTTCTGTGCAGCGCAGAAAGAGTGACCTACTCTGGGTCTTCGGAAATAGGCTGAGGACCAGAAAATTAGTAACGCCTCAGGATCTCATCTGATCTATTGGGAGAATGATATCCTGTATAGCAAACCTCAAGTTGCTAAACCTGGGGCAGCCCGTGTATTGGTGGTACCCAAGTGCTTCAGAGCCTTCCTACTTCGTTTGGCTCATGATGTGCCTCTGGCAGGTCATTTGGGGCAGGACAATACCTTTGACAGGCTTATTGCCCACTTCTATTGGCCTCAAATGAGGAAGTCCTCCAATGCGTTTTGCAGGTCCTGTCAAACCCGCCAGGTGAGTGAAAAATTTGGGAAAATGTGCAAGGCTCCTCACAAAACCGTTTCCTCTTTCGAGAGGGTGGGCATTCACATAGTGGGGCCTCTGGATCCCAAGACAGCCACTGGCAACATGTTCATCCTGGTTTTGGTGGTCCTGCCACCCTGTATCCAGAAGCTAGGCCTCTGAGCATGGTGACTGCACCCACAGTAGCCAGGGCACTCATGGGGATCTTCACCCGTGTGGGTTTCCCGAAGGAGTTGGCATCTGACCGGGGTACCAACTACATGTCTCTATACATGAAGGCTATGTGGAAAGCATGTGGTGTTACAAGTTGACCACCCCTTACCACCCCCAGAGCAATGGGTTGCTTGAAAGGTTCAACCATATCCTGAAAGGCATGATTATGGGTCTCTTCGAAACCTATGAGACGTAAGTGGTACGTCCTCCTACCATGCCTTCTGTTCACCTACAGGGAAGTCCCACAGAAGGGGGTTGGTTTGAGCCCTTTTGAACTTCCGTAGGGCACCCTTGTGAGAGGACCTCTCAGTTTGGTAAAGGAAGGCTGGGAGCAAACTCGTAGGAAGCAACCCCAGGATGTATTTAGTTACATGCTGACCTTCTGGAACCGGACAGCTCTCTTCCAGAAACTCACCTTGAAGAATCTGGAAGCTAGCTAGTAGAACATGAAATGCTGGTATGACCAGAATACCACTCTGGTTGAGTTTCAGCCTGGCCAGAATGTGTGGGTTGTGAGAAGTTGTCCTGGCATATGCTGTCCAGTAGTTATAGTGGGCACCTTGCACCAGTCCAAACAACGCTTGTTGATGATAGGTTTAAAGACAATCTTTATTGAAAGCTATCCTAGTGGTAGCTATGGAGAGCAGACTTCAGGCTAAGTCTTGAAGGAGTGTAAAGCAGCTTGGTTTACCAGATTATAACCTCTTGAATTACTAAATGATAAGAGATCCACACAAGGTATATATAAAATATATGTATTTGTTTCTAAACACTCACTACTAATCTCTTTATGAGATTAGAGTTCAAGATACACAATAATACAGTTCTAAAACAACAGCAAATAGCACAATATACACTGAGCCCTAGGGGCGGACTAAACCATATATTAAGAAAGTGGTGTGAGAACCACAACTTGACTAGACACAGTGCCTAGAGCACGTAGAATCGCTGGGACCCCCAAGGAACCACCTAAGTTAGTGACACAGGGGGTCCACGGGTGACGTGTGCAGTGTGAGAACACAGCCGCGAGCCCCGTACTATTCTATGGGAAAGTCGCGGTTGGAATTTTAAAAGTTAAGTACTCTTAGGAGAGGACTTTGAGCAAACCCCTTTAGATTTAGGGGGATCTAGGGCCAACACCCACGGGAGCACTGGAGTACTCGAGTTACCTCACCCAGGGAAGCCGGGTGCATAGGTGTCAAATGGTGTCGAGAATCATCGTTGATTTCAATGGCAATGTGCTGCAAAGTGCTGCTGCCGGGAAGGAGAAAAGTGTCCGGTGTGATCCAAGCCTTGATCAAAGATTAGAAGAACCTGCAAGCAGAGGGGACAGAGTCTGGGTCACTTGCCAGTGACCAGGGGCACGATAGATGAGTGCCCACCGATGTCGGGTGTTTCAGGTGCAAAGAGGTGAAGCTTGACTCTGCAGCCACAAGGAACAGGAGGCGTCGACAATGACCAGGAGCTGGATTAGAGCTGTCCCACAAAGGATGTCGAGTGCTGCGGTGTCGGTGCCTGGATTGGACCCAACAAGCCTTGGCAGCAGCAATCCATGCAGGATGAGAAAAGATGCTTCGGTGCGGACCAGCAAGGTCCTGGGGACTCCCCAAGCGGTGGAGAGTCAGGGCACATCTGGTGCAACTAGGTAAGCCCAATTAGAATTAGAGTTGCCTTCACAGGAACCCACCAGTTGACTGACTAGGGATCACGAAAGGACCTCGAGAGAAAAAACAAAGGGCCTGCTCATGGAACACTCGTGGAGTGTAGGCGGACAATCTTCAGTGCAAATGCTGCTCAGGGTCAGGGCTACATGTATCCCAAAGCTCAGCTGCAGGAGTCGCTGGAAAGCTGATGTTTCTGCAAAGTGACGCAGTGTCCAGGGATTCAGGTTGCACGGTCGCCACGAGGGATACTGGTCTCAGACTTGCTGTGGGCACTGATCGACCTCTAAGTTCACGGAAACCCTCCTGTGTTGAAAAGTTCTTCAGAGTCCGGCAGGAGATTCGCAGATGCAACCCGGTCAGATGCCCCTGCAACCGGTTTGAGCTGGACTACTCACAGCACAGAATCTGCACTCACAAACATAATGGATAACATGCTAAAAATGCTTGACCGCAACAAATCATGCCGAATGATACTTCTTGACTTATCCTCCTCCTTCGATACGGTCAAGCATGACAACCTATTGTCCCTATTGGAACGAAGGATGGGCCTCTCGGGCACAGTGTTACAATGGTTCTCCTCCTTCCTAAATAACAGAACACAAAGAATCAAGATGAAGAACTCCCTCTCTCAACCCTCCGTGGTCACCCTGGGCATTCCACAGGGGGAACAACCTTTACAACGCAACTTTTACAACGCACTACACTTACAACGCATTTTTTACAACACATAATCCATTACAACGCATGACATTACAACGCATGACACTACAACGCATTTTTAAAAACTACCTTTACAACGCATTCCATTACAACGCATACTACCATTACAACGCATACCATTACAACGCATAATATTACACTACACTATCCAACACTTACCCTACTGTTGCACCCCCTGGAGTTAGAATAGTAATTTTTATCCCTAGACTATCCAACACTTACCCTACTGTTGCACCCCCTGGAGTTAGAATAGTAATTTTTACCCCTATACTATCCAACACTTACCCTACTGTTGCACCCCCTGGAGTTAGAATAGTAATTTTTACCCCTATACTATCCAACACTTACCCTACTGTTGCACCCCCTGGAGTTAGAATAGTAATTTTTACCCCTATACTATCCAACACTTACCCTACTGTTGCACCCCCTGGAGTTAGAATAGTAATTTTTACCCCTATACTATCCAACACTTACCCTACTGTTGCACCCCCTGGAGTTAGAATAGTAATTTTTACCCCTATACTATCCAACACTTACCCTACTGTTGCACCCCCTGGAGTTAGAATAGTAATTTTTACCCCTATACTATCCAACACTTACCCTACTGTTGCACCCCCTGGAGTTAGAATAGTAATTTTAACCCCTATACTATCCAACACTTACCCTACTGTTGCACCCCCCTGGAGTTAGAATAGTATTTTTTACCCCTATACTATCCAACACTTACCCTACTGTTGCACCCCCTGGAGTTAGAAAAGTAATTTTTACCCCTATACTATCTAATACTTACCTTAAATGCAATTTAATATTATGCGTTGTAATGGTATGCGTTGTAAAGGTAGTATGCGTTGTAATGGAAATGCGTTGTAAAGGTAGTTTTTAAAAATGCGTTGTAGTGTCATGCGTTGTAATTGAATGCGTTGTAATGGATTTTGCGTTGTAAAAAATGCGTTGTAAGTGCATGCGTTGTAAAAGTGTGCGTTGTAACAGCATACATCCGTTCCACAGGGATCAGCCCTATCACCTATTCTTTTCAACCTATTAATGGAACCCCTGGTGAATGCATTGAAATCAGCGAATATTCTATATCACCTGTATGCGGACGACACCCAACTGTATTTGAAAATCTCCACTCCAGAAGACTTCATTTCCCTCAACGCTATACTACAGAACACGCAAAGCTGGCTCACTAACAACCACCTCATGCTGAATATCAAAAAAATGGAATTCATTCTCATCTCTCCACCGAATCACACACCTTTATAAATAAATAAATAAATACGTCTAGAATAACGTAAGTTCTACTGAACTTGGAGTTGGGTTAGCAAAGGGACCAGCACACCCCTTTTCCCCAACTCAAGAGAGTAAATGCTATCTTTGGGATGGCTGCACGGAAACATGTCATGTTTGGTGTCAAACACCTTGGAATCATACTCCCACACCAGTAACTGGAGTGGGAGTATGATCCCACCCTTCTAGAGGGTTAGACATGACAGCACCGGTAGACCCGGTACCAGCTAACAGAGCCCTGGCATAACAAAATGGATGCTGCCAGCCACAGACATGAGTCTGCCCTTGACAGAAGCCAGATTGGTGACTGTCTAGGAGGTTGTAATTCTCAATATGGTTGCATAATTGAATTTGTACACAATTTTCCGGCAGTTTCGCCAAAGTGGGGATGTTGGATAGAGGGCTGTAGTTGTTGAGATCAGATGGGGTGGTGTCAGATTTCTTTAGTATAGGTGTGACCTGCCCAATTTTAAGACAGTCCGGTATGGCGCCTTGTTTCAGAGAGGCGTTTACAATTTTTGCCCATAGTGGTAGGATAGTTGTTTTTATCATATTGAATAGGGAAGGAGGAAGGGGGTCAGAAAAGTGATTGGAGGGGCTGATTGCTTGAAGAGTGTTACAGATTTTTTGTTGAGAGATTGCCGAGAAGGTGTGCCGTGAGGCATTGTGTTTTTGTGACTTCCCCAGGAGTATTAAAATGGCCCTTTAGTTGTGCGCAACATTTAGTATCCTTGGCCACAGGTTGTGGGAGAGCCTTCTTAAACAGGATGTCGAGCTCGATGGCCTTAGTCTTCTCTCTGAAGAAATTGGCAAGCTCATCGCAAGTGGGTGTAGCCAGGATGTTTAGTTCCATATGGTTAGTCGTGATGCATGATTGTTGCTTGACGATTTCAAAACGTTTTTGGGGACGGTTGATTGCTTGGTTCAGCTGGGTTTTGAAAAAGTCTGCCTTGGCCTTAAGAATCTCTCTGTTGCATGCGTTCCTTAACCTTTTAAGGTGATCTAGGTGATCAGTGGTGGGTGCTGATTTCCATAGTCGCGAAAAAGCTCTTAGCTTGCGTCGCTCCGAGTTCAGGGTCTCATTGAACCAAGGTTTGGAAATTTTGGAGGAGACATTTTTTTCTTGGAGGGGCACTGTAGAGTCCAGGATTTCAAGCATGGTGGAATTGTAGAAGGCTGTGAGGTCATGTACATCAGTTATGTCCGTTGTGGGGGCCAGGGCGGAGTTGCATCGGTTTACCAAGGTGATGGGCGTTGATATTTTCTACGTTCCTTTTCCATTGCTTTGTTTTTGAGGGTTGGCCCCTTTTTGGAATGACCTCGATATTGATGGAGAATAGGATGCAGTGATGGTCAGTCTTGACTTGACCTAGACTTGATTTATATGTACCTATGGTGGTTTTCAGTTAGTCACTCAAAGAGATTATCTGGTAAAGCAATAGCAAGCTTGAATCCAACCGCTGCACACCAATGTGAGAAGTTGGCCTGGCATATGCTGTCCACTAGTTATAGTGGGCACCTTGCACCAGTCCAAACAACCCTTATTGAAGACAACCTTTATTGAAAGCTATCTAGCGGTAGCTATGGAGAGCAACCTTCAGGCTAAGTCTTGAAGGAGTGTAAAGCAGTTTGGTTTACCAGATTATAACCTCTTGAATTACTAAATGATAAGAGATCCACACAAGGTATATATAAAATATATGTATTTGTTTCTAAACACCCACTACTAATCTCTTTATGAGATTAGAGTCCAAGATACACAATAATACAGTTCTATAACGACAGTAAATAGCACAATATACAATGGGCCCTATGGGCGGACCGAACCATACATTAAGAAAGCGGTATAAGAACCACGACTTGACTAGGCACAATGCCCTAGAGCACGTAGAATCGCTGGGATCCCAAGGAACCACCCAAGGTAGTGACACAGGAGACCCACGGGGGACGTGTGAAGTGTGAGAACACAGCCGCGAGCTCCGTTCTATTCTATGGGAAAGTCGCGGTTGGAATTTTAGAAGTTAAGGGCACTTAGGAGAGGACTTTGATCAAACCCCTTTAGACTTAGGGGCTTCTAGGGCCAGCACCCAAGGGAGCACTGTAGTACTCGAGTTACCTTACCCAGGGAAGCCGGGTGCATAGGTGTCAAATGATGTCAGGAATCATTGTTGATTTCAATGGGAATGTGCTGCAAAGTGCTGCTGCCGGGAAGAAGAAAAGTGTCCGGTGTGATCCAAGATTGGATTGAAGATTAGAAGTACCTGAAAGAAGAGGGGACAGAGTCTGGGTGACTTGCCAGTGACCAGGGGCACGATAGACGAATGCCCACCAATGTCGGGTGTTTCAGGTGCGAAGAGGTGAAGCTTGACTCTGCAGTCACGAGGACCAGGAGGCGTCAACGACAACCAGGAGCTGGATTCGAGCTGTCCCACAAAGGATGTCGAGTGCTGCGGTGTTGGTGCCCGGATTGGACCCAACAAGCCTTGGCAGCAGCAATCCATGCAGGAAGAGAAAAGATGCTTCGGTACGGACCAGCAAGGTCCTGGGGACTCCCCAAGTGGTGGAGAGTCAGGGCACATCTGGAGCAACCAGGTAAGCCCAATTAGAATTAGAGTTGCCTTCACAGGGACCCACCAGTTGACTGACTAGGGATTGCGAGGGGACCTTGAGAGAAAACACAAAGGGCCCGCTCATGGAACACTCGTGGAGTGTAGGCGGACAATCTTCAGTGCAAATGCTGCTCAGGGTCAGGGCTACAAGTAACCCAAAGCTCAGCTGCAGGAGTCGCTGGAAAACTGATGCTTCTGCAAAGTGACGCTGTGTCCAGGGGTTTGGGTTGCACGAATGCCACAAGGGATACGGGCCTCAGACTTGCTGTGGGCACTGATCAACCTCTAAGACCATGGAAACAAACCTCCTGTGTTGCAAAATTCTTCGGAGTCCGGCAGGAGATTCAGAGATGCAAACCGGTCAGATGCGTCTTTGGTGCCTGCCTTGCCGGGGAGTAACTCCTTTACTCCAAGGGAGATTCCTCAGTCATCTAGTTCAATTTAGATCGTCGAAGTTCCAGGATTCAGTATCAGAGTTTCGTCCAGGTGTAATCTAAAGTTGTGTTGCCAAGGGTTCCTATCTTATACCCAAGGAAGGGGTGGGACAAACTCTAGGGACCCACCTATGGGAGGGTCAGGAAAGAAGGGTGGCTACACCCATTTCCTTTGTCCAGTTTCGCACCAGAGCAGGGGCTGGTAGCCCATGCAAACGGTTTGAGCTTAACTATGCACAGAGACACCAAATGTGCCCCCAGTGCTGACTTCAAAGCACTCTTGGAGAGAACTCACCCAGCCCCAATACACTAAAGCCTGGCTGGGAGGTGGTGACTTCTCCCTGTGACAGGAAACCTATTGTCCAGGCCTCCCCTGCCGGAGTTTCGTCCAGCAGCAGGAGGGCATCCATTTTGTTATGCCAGGGCTCTGTTAGCTGGTACCGGGTATACCGGTGCTGTCATGTCTCTCCCTCTAGAAGGGTGGGATCATACTCCCACACCAGTTACTGGTGTGGGGGTATGATTCCATGGTGTTTGACACCAAACACAACATGTTTCCGTGCAGCCATTCCAAAGATAGCATTTACCGTTTGGCTACAATGCACTTAAGAGTATATGGTTTGGCTGCATCACCAACAACCCCGGAATTAAGGTTCCGAAGGCTGCAGACGGGCTCTGCTCATGCATGGGCACCATCTCACATAAAACCCAGCACCCTGCCTTCAGGATTGATAAGGCCTGCCATAGGGGTGACTGATAGGTTTATATGTGCAGTGATATGGAGAGATATAGTGAAACTATATCTCAGCAAGGGGTGCATGCACCACCTTACACAGGCTGCTGTAGCAGTCATGTTGTGTCATTTTGGAAGGCTTCCCAGGGGTGGCATAATACATGCTGCAGCCCCTGGTAGGCCTCTGGGGCACCTATGCCCTGGGTACATAGTATACCATATACTAGGGACTTAGAAGGGTACCCCAGAATCCAATCTAGAGTGTACCTAAAGTACTTGTAATCAATTTAAGGGAGAAAGCGGATAGGCTGGCGTCCTGAATAGCAGAATCCCAGCCAGACTAAGTCGAAAACCAGCAAAACACCAGGAAAAAAGTGGAGGCAGCCATGCAGTCAGATTCCACCTTCCTGCATGGGTGATGGTAACAATAGAGCCCCATGCTCTACAGGACCACTGGTCTGGGTCATTTGAGGTGAAGGAGAGCAATAGTGATGTCACCTACCTGGTGAACATGCAGGCTCCTAGGACCCCTTTGAGGGTCCTACACGTGAACCGCCTCAAACCATATTTTCAGAGGTCTGAATTTCCATGCTCTTGGTCACGTATGATGGGGTGGAAGAGGAGAGAGAACCTCTCCCGACCTTCTGTCTTCCAAAGAGCAGGATGGGTCAGTAGAGGCTGTGATACTCTGCCACACTCTGACCTTAGAACAGGAGAGAGACTTGCCAGCTGCTACGTACCATGCAGGGAGGCCCCCTCACTTTCGTTAAGCCAGTGCACAGAAAATGTATCTAACTTTTGGGTACTGGCAGATTGCCATGACGGAGGGGGCACAAGAGAGATCATCGTTCTCAACCACAGAAGGTCACTACCAGTTCTGGGTTATGCCTTTTGGGTTGAAGAATGCCCTAGCCACATTCCAGAGGTTGGTCAACCAGGTCCTGGCTGGCTTGGAGAGCTTCAGTGCCACCTACCTTGACAACATTGCAGTCTTCAGATGCAGTTGGAAGAAACATGTGTACCACCTTGAGGAGGTGTTGAAGCTACTGCAGAGCATAGGCCTCACTAACAAGGTCAGTAAGTGCCAGATAAGGCAGGGGTCTTTGGTTTACTTGGGGCGCCAGGTAGGAAGCAGCTAGGTGCAGCGCCTACAGCCAAAGATTGACACCATTCTGATTTGGACACCCCCCAAGACCCAGACAGAAGTGAGAGCCGTTTCAGGTGTCACCAAGTATTACAGGAGATTTGTCAAGGGGTATGGCACCATTGTTGCCCCCTTGAGAGAGCTGACTTCTAAGAAGCAGCCTCGTCAGATTGTTGCGAGTTCCCTTTACAGCCCGCATATTTCTCCCTTATTTTAACCTAACTGCAAGTTGTAGGCTGCTTTGCTTTGCACATGTTACACTCAGCACGTTTAATTTGTGCTACGATATTAATTTAGCAAAACGCTGCACTTGCTTTTGTTATTGCATCTTCTCTCTGGGGCACAGTGTGAACATCAATCAATCAATCAGAGAATTGTAAGCACGCTACTCACTCGTGATGGTCTCAAGGCGCAGGGGGTTGAGGGGGGGTCCGGAGAACTGTTAGCCGAAGAGCCAGGTCTTGAGAGTCTTCCTGAAGGTGTTCAGAATCTTTCTGAAAGTGTTCAGCATCTCAACATCTCATACAAGGTTAAACAATACTATGCTCGGTTAGCAATGTAGCTTGGCATTTAGACACAACATAGGTTCACATCTTCTAGTTTCAAACAAGCATTGCAATGCAATAGGTCTTGCATTTATGAGAGTTTGAGCTATTGGAATTGTAAATGACAATGCCTTTATTTATGTGTTATTTTTAAAACAGAGAAATAAAAGGCATTGTCATTTACAATGCCAATAGCTTAAACTCTCGCAAATGTGAGATCTATTGCATTGCAAATGCTTGCTTTAAAAAGAAAAAAAGCGTTGGGATAGAGTGTGTCCTGCCTGCAACAGCAGGCAGGACAAAGCTATTTGAGAAAAAAGTGCTCGGAGGCAGTAATTAAAGTCTACCGAGCAACAACACACGTGGGAGATTACAAAATGAAACAAGGCGGTTCTAAGGAGGGACTATTACGCCTTTTGACCAATGAACACAGTTTACAATGTACAATGACGGAACCCAAAAAACTGTGGGTGGAGAGTGGGCGGAGCTGCAAGTCCCTACCTCATTACAGCATGCCTCGCAGAGCAGAGCATGTGCTGCCCAGGCTCGGCCTGAAAAGACACCTTGTGACATATGCACGGAAAACAGAGAAGAGAATTCTTGCAGAGGAGAGGTCCTGAAACAAACGTGCAAGCCTTTGCTAACCTGAGATGCAGGGATACAGGGATGAGGTTTGGTTCTATTCCCAGAGATCTATGATATATCAGTGAGGCTGAGGCAGATATATCTTTAAGCATGGTTGTGCTTCTCATTGTATACAGTTTACTTGTGACGTTACTCATTTTGATGACATGCATATATTTTATAGTTGCAGCACAGTTGTTTTATAATAGAACATGATCATTTCAATACAAATTGTAAAATGTTGTAGTGTCTTTGTTGTTTGTTTGGGGCATGCATGAGTGAGAAAGTGAAAAGATGACAATCTGTTTCCACGGTTCCCTGTGTTCTAGGGTGCTAACTTACCTGTCACTCTGCAAAGGTTAGGAGGGCCGGTAAGGCACTATGAGCTAG
Organism: Triturus cristatus; assembly: GCF_964204655.1. Lineage (NCBI taxonomy): Eukaryota > Metazoa > Chordata > Amphibia > Caudata > Salamandridae > Triturus > Triturus cristatus. Next base: position 437,541,153 of record NC_140590.1, on the reverse strand, counting down.
TCAGGATTGGGGTTCATAGGCACTGATGTGGTATGGTGACTCAGTCTCTACATACTGATGTTCTTTGATCCCAGGCATAGTCATGTTTACACAGAATCCCTGCAACATGGCACCCAACGTGAGGAGGTCTTCCTCAATAAAATGAATGTGACTCTTCTGTTGGACATTCATTTATTTGTCAACATATTACTAATGATGGCACATGTAATGCTTTGGTAGTGAATTCGGCCTGTTTTCTAAAAGGAATCCCAGCCTCTTCCATAATTCCCTTTATTCAAGTTCTCTCAAACTGAAGCTATTTAATGTTAAATGGTCACGAATGTTATGGAATGAAAGCTGGGCTTCCATATATTTTGTTGGTTTCCCGCATTGTCACCTGCTGCAGTAGCGTGCTCTTCCCACCTCTGCAAGGAGAATGCAATAGGTTGTTGTGACCTTTCATTCCAACTCTGAAGGCAGATTTTAACAAGCTAAGCAGACTCAAAGCCCTCTTGTTTAAATAAAGAGTAGCACTAACATCTGCTTGAGAAACTTTCGAATTTCAAGTTTCATGGACATCCAGTGAAATACAGTCCTTGTTAAACACCAACCTCCCAATACATTTTGGCGAATTAGTTAATCGCATTTTAATGCATTTAATACTGCCAGCCTTGCTCACTTTTTAAAAGTTCTCAGTTCTAGCATAGTCAATACCCCCCAAACATCTTTGGAGTAATGCCGGCTTTTATTCATTCACTTCATTCTAGTGTTTTCAGAGGCATTCCATTGGTGTTAGTCCTCATTTGCAGCATTTCCATTCTCTTTTTTCTCCGTTGCAAGGATGTTCAGTCTTGAAGCCCTCTGGAACTACCACTGGTCCAAGTATGTCGTGAACACATAGGAAGGTTCTTCGGAATTTTAATGATTTAAGAACTGGATCTTGACTGGTCATTGGCATTCCAAGCTGTCTGGTGTGCCTGTGTCCAACCTGTTTGTCATTGCCTATGGTACACCTTCGAATGGGCACTGGATATTTGCCTGGCTCTGAAAATGCTGGTTCCTATGGACATGAACATGTTGATGAGTCCTCTATCGACCCCTTTTTGGAGTTGTCCCATTGGCTTGCGACGTCTACAGAATGCCATGTATGAGCCCTTCCCTTCAGAGATGAGGGCTTCGGTACATGGCTCATTTAATTTGGGCTCTAATAACATGGATGTAGGTTCCCCGTATACTTTCTCTGCATCGGATGATACCGAGGATCATGTCTGTTCTCTGGATGATTTGAACTGGTCTATGGTAGCTTTATCGCCTGAGAAGATGGAGTCCATCCAGGATTCACTTACTCTTGAACTCATGGGAGATATCATTGATACCTCCAACACACCTTAAGCTGGCCATGTTTCAAAATTGAAATGTTATGCTTTTTATTATTATCGTTGTAACTTTTATGTATAACCTGCCTATTAGCAAAGCATTGAATCTACTTTGTGCTATATAGTGTTTATCTAGTCGCTCCGTTACTTGCACGTGCTGCAGGAACATTTGCAAAAGGTGAAACAAACATTTCCAAATATCAAAGAAGAAGCAGCTGCTTTATTTGACAGTTTAGTCCTTCATATTTATGTATTAGTAATTACATAGCAAAACCCTAGCTGTGAAGCAATTAAGCACTGTACATTATATGAGGGGTTGGGAGAAGATCATATACATCATGTGGGGATTACACAAATACATTTCACACATTAAGGCACAGACAGATTAAGTGATTTGCCTAGAATCACATGATGCTGGGTCTAGCACTGAGACTAGGATTCAAACATAGGTTTCTAGGAGCCACTATGCCACATCTCCTCTCCCAATTTTTTTTGTTTGAACACAAATAAAAGGCTGCAAAATGAGATAGTGTCCTCCGAAAGAGTTCCTCTGTGCCCCAACACAGGTTAGAAAAAAGCACTAGCCACTTTCATTCCTGTTTCACAGTAGATATCTCAATTTATAAGTAGTGATCATCAGAATAGCAGGTGACCTAGAAGATGAACACCTGAAAATTTGAGACCATAGAAGAACTGGTGTGCTACCGCCAACCTCTGGAGAGTGCTGTGTTGGTTTAGAGTACAGAAGCATGTCGCAACTGCAGCAGCTGCACATATCAGTTGTAACAACATTACCTGCTACTAAACCTACAGCACCAGCAGCTTCACTTCCGGCATCTGCAATGGGTTGGTTCATGGATATGGCAGGACCTAAGTCAAGTGCATAGGTACAGGCAATACAGAAACAAGTGTCAACAAAAATGGCCACTTTCTGAGGCAGCTCCTGTAGCCAGCCACATGAAACCCCTAATATCCATGCCAGAATCCATCTGACGATGATACCGGACTTACTCACTGTGTCCTGCATACTGAAAGAAACCTTACTGCTGGGTTTTGGGGCCCCCTAAAATGTTGTGATGGAGTGATATGAGATTCAGCCTAATCACTGGACTGAAGCGATGCCCTGGAGTGGAGAAAGACGGCAGAGGATGTGCATGGCTATCCTGCATAGCGGCGCGGATAATGGGCCGAGGCTGCCTTAAGTCGGACTACAGAGATGCTGATTCTGAATGCCTGGTGGGAGGCTGTGCTCCAGATACTTCCATGGTGAGGATGAGCAGATCCCAGGTGAGGGGCACAAGTCAGGGCTTAGAGGGACTCGTCTGTCAACCTCCGGACCTGGAGGGGGAGCCGGGAGTGAAGGGATGTTGCCGCCCCCATCCTGTATTGAGCCCTCGTGTCTGAGCCAGTCTGCCCCATGCCTACTGAGGGCCTCGACTGTGGACTGAAACGGTACTCCCCGGCCCCTGATAAGGCCTTATTTACATACATTGCACAGCAGCCAAGCTGCAGACAATTGCTGCGGCCCCGGGGGATGCACTGTTTTTCCACACTTGAGCTGCACCAAGGGATAGTCTCCCTTCACATGATAGTCTGTATTTCAACAGCAATAAACCTTGAGGGTGAGGTCTAATAGCATGGTTTATCCTAATGGTTCCCTGTGTTTACTATCGATGTTAAGGGGTCGCCGGTCCTCCATGTCTTCTTGAAGGATCCGCAGAACACTGCATTTGAGACACTTCAGACATAAATTTCATCAGCTGTATCATTACTGTATGGGCTTATGTGGGGAGTGGCTGTTCTAGGGTACGGTAAAAATCACAGTCCCCCTAAGTTTGACAAATGTTTTGGGGCCACAGGCACTCTGCACAGTTGGGGGAGGGAGCAAGCATTTTTAAGCCTGTCATGCAGGAGGCAGGGAGTGGGATTATGCTGGGGCTTTAGATATCGTAACTGCAACAAATGATGGACGGAATGCTGAATAATTCAAACATTCTCCCCCAGTCAAGAGATCTAGGTTAAATGCATCGTTCTTTGTCCACTACGCCACCCCAGTTTGGACCCAGCCATATGCAAATCAGTCTTGACCCTGTGCCTCATGGAAACAGTCCAGACCGAACTGCCAAGTCAGGTCCTCCCTGGACCAGATACAAGCATCCTGGGACCAGTTTCGGGGTATGTCACCCTTCATCAGCCAGGCTAGCTTGAATCCAGTGGCACAGTGAGCAAGAGACCCACGTCTGGACATACCCATCCCACTCAGGGCGAAAAGGGTAACTGCAACAAATGATGGACGGAATGCTGGCTGATTCAAATATTCTTCCCCAGTCAAGAGATCTGGGTTAATTCCATCGTTCTTTTGCCCACTACGCCACCCCAGTTTGGACCCAGCCATATGCAGATCAGTCTTGACCTTGTGCCTCATGGGAACAGTCCAGACTGAACTGCCAAGCCAGGTCATCCCTTGACCGGAAACAAGCATCCTGGGACCAGTTTTGGGGTATGTCACCCTTCATCAGCCAGGCTAGCTTGAATCCAGTGGTACAGTGAGCAAGGGACCCACATCTGGGCATACCCGTCCCACTTAGGGCGAAAAGCGTAACTGCAACAAATGATGGACCGAATGCTGAATGATTCAAACATTCTCCCCCTGTCAAGAGATCTGGGTAAAATCCATTGCTCTTTTGCCCACTATGCCATACCAGTTTGGACCCAGTCATATGCAAATCAGTCTTGACCCTGTGCCTCATGGGAACAGTCCAGACCAAACTGCTAAGCCAGGTCCTCCCTGGACCAGAAACAAGCATCCTGGGACCAGTTTCGGGGTATGTCACCCTTCATCAGCCAGGCTAGCTTGAATCCAGTGGCACAGTGAGCAAAGGAACCAACTCTGGGCATACCCGTCCCACTTAGGGTGCAAAGCGTAACTGCAACATATGATGGACGGAATGCCAGATCTGTAACTGGGGTGAGTGTCTGAAAAGTGTTTGCTTTGTTTGCCCTAAGTTGGCAGGGTATGCCCAGAAATGAGTCCCTTGCTCACTTTGCCACTGGATTCAAGCTACCTGGCTGATGAAGGGTGTTACCCAGAAACCGGTCCCAGGATGCTTGCTTCCAGTTCAGGGAATACCTGGCTTAGCAGTTCGGGCTGGACTGTTCCCATGAGGCACAGGGTCAAGACTGATTTGCATATAGCTGGGTCTGAACTGAGGTGGCAGAGTGAGCTAAAGAATGATGATGGATACAACCCAGATCTGTGACTGGGGGGTGAGTGTCTGAAAAGTTTCAGTGCTCCCTCCATCATCTCCTTGTGTTTGCTTTGTTTGCCCTAAGTTGGCAGGGTATACCCAGCCGTGCGTCCCTTGCTCACTTTGCCACTGGATTCAAGCCGACTGACTGACTGACTGATTTATTTGTAGAGCGCACTATTGCCGAGGCGTCTTGGCGCTAAGTGGTGTGCAGGGACGGCGACAGACAGGTTCAGGGATGTATGAAGAGCCAAGTTTTTATTTCCTTCCTAAACACTGACCTGCTGGGCTGAAGTCTCAGATGTAGAGGAAGGGAGCTCCATAATTTCGCCACTAAAAAAGAGAAACGTTTACCTCTACACCTTGCTTTTTTGATCTTAAAGTCAACCCGTCGTCTCACTGGGAGCCAGTGAAGTTGCTTTATGCTGGTGGATGTAGGATGGTGTTTGGGTAGTTTGAGCAATACTCGCGCTGCCCCATTTTTAATTGATTGGAGTTTAGAGAGTTTGGCTGCACCTGCTCCCAAATAAAGAGCATTACAATAATATATTCTCGATAAGACCATGGCTCCTACCACAGTTTTCCTCAAAGAAAAAGGGATGAACGGGAGGATCTTCCTTTAGCCTTTTAACGTAAAAAAGCAAGCTGACGAGACTTGATTAATCTATGGTGCCAGGGTGAGGTCTTTATCGATCAGAAAGCCAAGGTTCCTTGCCTTGTTTACCAGTACCGGGCAGATACCGGCTGCAGATGGCCACCATAATTGGCTCCAGACCGATGATTTCTGTCCAAACTCCACCACCTCAGTTTTTTCCGCATTCAGATTTAAGAAGTTGGAATTCATCCAAGACATCAATGCAGAAAGACATTTGCAAAACTGGGCAGCTGTTATATGTTAGATGTGAAGAACATCTAACATGGGCTTCAATTGGAATTCCATAGAGCATATTATCAAGCCCATTATCGCCGTTTTAGTGGCAGTTTTCTGCCGCTAAAGCAGTGATAATTTTATCACCTGGCTTGATAATATGCCCCCATTTTGGGTAGAGTCAAGGATGTTATTTAGCTCCAGATATGTTGTCAATTCTGAGTTCATAGCCTTCTCCAGAATTTTGGCGGGTAGAGGCAGGCAGGAGATAGGAGAGGACGAATACAGGTCTTTTTCCAAGTCAGCGGAAAGATCCCTGAGATTACAATTTGGTTTAATATTGGAGACAGCGAAGCGCTAAGCTCCTTCGGGACCAGTTGTAGAATATGCGGCGGGCAGGGATCTAAGGGGGACCCAGCTTGGCTGATGAAGGGTGCAACCCAGAAACCAGCCCAAGGATGCTTGTTTCCGGGTCAGGGAAGACCTAGATTGGCAGTTCTGGCTGGACTGTTCCCATGAGGCACAGTGTCAAGACTGATTTGCATGTAGCTGGGTCTGAACTGAGGTGGTGGATTGAGCTAAAGAATGATGATGGCTTCAACCCCGATCTGTGACTGGGGGGTGAGTGTTTGAAAACTTTCAGCTCTCCGTCCATCATCTCCTTGTGTTTGCTTTGTTCGCCCTAAGTTGGCAGGGTATGCCCAGACGTGGGTCCCTTGCTCACTTTGCCACTTGATTCAGGCCAGCCGGGCTGATGAAGGGTGTTACCCAGAAACTGTTCCCAGGATGCTTGTTTCCGGTTCAGGGAAGACCTGACTTGGCAGTTCGGGCTGGATTGTTCCCATGAGGCACAGCGTCAAGGCTGATTTGCATGTAGCTGGGTCTGAACTGAGGTGGTGGAGTGAGCTAAAGAATGATAATGGATTCAACCCAGATCTGTGACTGGGGATGAGTGTCTGAAAATTTTCAGCGCTCCGTCCATCATCTCCTTGTGTTTGCCTCAGGGCTTTAGTTATGACATATATTTTTGTTCTGTTGCTCCGTCTTGACTTTACTTACGTCCTTTCTTTTCAGCAGTGGTGAATTAGACCTGACTGCTTTTTTATTTGTTACATTGTTGCTTTCAATAGTGACCCCAATCAGATTCGTCCAGGGCATGGACGTTCCCGGGGAACTAGTATGGACTCTTCGGTTCTTCTTTTTCGAGCATGGCTCTTGAATATGATAGAAGGGAGTCTGACCTTTAGTGCCATTGGTGCCCTTTGGGTACACAAGCCACCTGGCCGAGAGTCTGATGTCCCCTGCTTTTAAGATCTTTTCCTGGAATGTCAATGGCCTGGGGGACAAAATTAAATGGGGTGTAGTATTACAATATCTTAGGAGACATTACCCTGACAGGAAACACATTTACAAGGAAACACTTGCCACGCACTAGACAGAGGGGATTACAATATGGTCGCTCATGCTGGATACATAAGAGGGTCGGTTGGTGTTGCCATCCCCGTGTTTAAAAGCCTTGGGCTTACCATACAGAAGACATGGCCTGATCCCCATGGGAGGTTTGTGGCAGTGACAGGACAATGGAAAGGCATCACGGTTAACATTGCTTCCCTTTACACTCCCCAGACTACATGATAATGTCTTCTCTGATATCGGAACACATTTGCACACACTCCCTGAGGGTGGGTTTCTCTTGGGAGGTGATTTTAACGCCATTCACGATGAGGAGGCGGACCGCTGTCACTTTCAGCAGCGTCATTGCAATGCAGGCCTTTAGTGGACTTTCTGGGGGCGCATTGATATGTGGTGAGCCTTTAACTCCATAGCACGTCAATACATATTCCACCATGGGAGTCTTTTGCGCATTGACGACATACAAACCTTGGCCCGTCAACTTCCCTTCTTTAAAGAGATCTCACTTATGGCCAGGGCTATCTCTGATTACACCCCAATCTATGCAACCTTTGGACTGACGGGCGGTGCTCGATGAATGGTGTTAAATCCATGATGCCTTATAGTGCCTCATATCCGTAAAAGTCGTTGTGAAACTATAGAGACTCATTTTACGGAAAATGAGGGCTCAAAAACTTTGGCTCAGGTGCCATGGCATGCTTGCAGAAATGTAATAAGAGGTCAGGGCACAGCCTTGATTGTGGAATAGAAGGAGAAGAGAGTGAGTCTAGAGAGAATCGAGAGCGAGATCACGGCACTGGAGTCCCAGCTTGTTGCAGGGGATCGAGGAGACCTTAATCACAATCGGGCCTTGAAACAGATGGAATATAGGGAGGTGGAAATGGAGGCAGCCAGGACCTGTTTCCATGCTGATAAACATCGTGTAAATGAAGTGGGTGATTGAGCCAGGAAGCTCCTCGTTTGGTTGAACAGGAGGGAGACGAGTTCCTGATGGGTTCTGGAAATCTTAAATGATGCCGGGAAGCTCACGTGAAACAGACAAGTGTGACCTCAGCATTTGGCGACTACTATACCCGCATCAATGCCTCGACTGATACGGCAACTCATGAGGCATCCTTAGAGCTCCTAACGGATATCCAAATGCTGAGCCTGTCGCAATCAGATAGGGAAATGATGGACAGAGATCTGACAGAGGAGGAGGTGGCGGACGTAATCAGCGTTTTTAATTTTGATAAAGCAGTGAGGCCCGATGGACTACCCATGGAGTTATACAAACTTGCAGCCCCAGAATTGTCGCCCGCCTCCTGAGCATGTTCCTGGAAAGCCAAGAGGCTGATGTGCTGCCGAGAGATCAGAGAGGGGCTACTACAGTGGTGGTCCACAAGGATGGATAACTGCCTGAGGAATGTGCTCGATACAGACCCATCTCGTTGTTGAACACAGAAGTTAAAATACATCCCAACCTTTTGGCAACGCATTTGATTCAAGTGATTAACCCACTGGTCCATCCAGATCAGTCCGACTTTATGCTGGGTAGGAGCACAGCGATTAACCTGCGTCACTTGCATGATGATTTGGGCCGAGCTGAATGGCTCCGGGAGGACGCAGTTATACTGTCCCTGGATGCGCATATTGCTTTTGACAAGGAAGAGTGGCTCTTTATTTACGCAGTGCTGGAGAAGCTCAGATTCGGGCCTTGTTTCCTGTTCTGGTTCCGGCTCCTGTATTCTAATCCATCGGCCTAGGTGGCAGGGAATGGGGGTACGTCTGCTCTGTTTTTGGTGCAACGGTGCAGGGGACAAGGTTGATCTTGATCCTTGCCTTGGTGCTGGAGCCATTGGAGGCATGGGCGAGAACCAAAGCTATGATTAGAGGACTGAGATGAACCACTGAGTAGGAAGATAGAATATCCCTTTACTGTTCCTGACCCCATCGACTCCCTTCAAACAATCTTCCAGGTGTTCACTATATACCAGAGGTGCTAAGGCTATACTATCAATTGGCACAAATCAATAATATATGTACTCAGTGGTGAGACCCAAGTGTTACAGAATGCCTGTGAGGCCCAAGTGGTGACGGATGGATTTAAATATTTGAGGATTTTTATTACACATGATAATGCACAATGGGGCATATTGTCAAGCCCCCATCGCCACCACAATGTCACTTTCAGTGACGTTGTTGTGGGATTAGAGGCTTAGCCCTATTCGCAATGCATCGTTAAGCCACTTTAAGTGGCTTAACGCTGCTTAACGCTGCCTTGTGAATAGGGCCCCATTCACGCTGTTTTTAGCGTGAAAGGGGCGTGCAGTGGGTGTTGCGGTGAGCATTCCACCCCAACACTCATTGAGTTTGATGCTACCTCCTATTCACAAGGGCAGCGTAAATAGGAGGTTGCCCCAAACTTAAGACCAGGAAAAATCTGGTCTTAAGCTGGCGAAATGAGGAGAAATGCTTTATTTCTCCTCGTTTTTGCTTTTTCCATGTGTGCTGCCTTGTGCAGCTCACATGGAAAAAGCAAAATGCCATGGTTTGTTTATGTACAGGAAGGTGTCCCTTCCTGTACATAAACAAACCTTTTTTTAAAATGCAGTTTTGTAACTTACATGTGTGCTGCATGAAGCAGCACACATGTAAGTTACAAACTGGCATTTATGGTTTGTTTATGTGCAGGAAGGGACATCTTCCTGTAAATAAGCAAACCTCCCTGTTTGCAGAAACACTTGCACTCTGGTGCAAGGGTGCCTGCGTTGGTGCTAAGTTCTGAAACTTAGCGCCATCGCAGGGGGAAACGCAAGACTGCACCCTATCCTTGAGAATAGGGTGCAGCCTCGTATTTCCGAAGTGGCGGAGAGAGGCTTTAAGACAAGAAGGCTAACGCCTCTCTCCGCCACTTCCTTGACAATATGGCCCAATGTTTATTTGCATTATGTTTGTGCACAAAATGCATGTTGCATAATTAAACACAATCTTGCATACTTTTTTTAATTTAGCGTAATTATGCTACAGTAAATTAATTGAGTTTCACATACCCTACTCACAATGTTTTGGCAGGGGTGAACGGTTTACCCCTTTTTGTGCGGTGTCAGCCCTGTGGGGCATGAAGCCCACTAGCACCTGTTTTTTTGTTCTTTTGAAATATAGCAGTGGGGTCTGCCCACCATGGGCATGGCCATGCCCCCATGTACAACGGAAGAAAGACAGTCTTTTTGCCCCCTCCCCAAGGGTAGATGGTCGTAATTACCCCGATCTGTCCCCCCGGGTTGTAGAAAGCCCACTAGACACCAGGGTTGATTTTTAAAATAAATATAGGGCCGAGGGCTGCTCACTATGGGCGTGGCCATGCCCCCACCCCCAAAAACTTTGGTGACAGTCTTTTTGCCCCTCATGGAGGGCAGATGGGGGGATTACCTCCAATATGCCGCTCCCAGGGGGGGCAGAAAGCCTACTAGGCACCAGGTATGAAAAAAAAGAGTATAGGAGTGGGGGATGCCTACCATGGGACTGGCCATGCCCCACCCCAACAAGAAGAAAGTGTTTCTCTCCCCCTCAAGGGTGGATTAGGGCAATATTCCAATACCCCCACCCCCGGGGGCAGAAAGCGTAGTAGGCACCAGAGGCTACATTTATGCAGTATTTTTGGGGGGAAGTGACTCTGGGCATGGGCCCATGTTCTCCCTCTCCTCGTGGACCAATAGAATGTCTGCCCCTGCGGGATGGATAAGGGTATTCACCCCCAAATTGCTCTCCGGGGACAGAAATCCCACTAAACACTAAGCATTTAAAAGAGGAGTCAAAACAAACAAAATCAGAATATGACCTACACTGACATTGAGTCATACACCTGACCCAGGAGGGGCAATAATGTCTTTCAACCACCCTGGGGGCAGGTTGGAGGTTTGTACCAATTGGGGAGATTGCCCCATAAATGACCCCAGGGGGTAGAAGGTCCACCTGACACCAGGAATTTTGCTTTTGCGGCAAAAGAAAGTGGTGCGATGTTGCACTCTGGCATTGGCCACACTCCCACCGCCTAAAAAGGAACAGACCAATCCCCCCAACCCCCAATGGAGCAGACAGAAGGTTTGATCCAATTTATCACTGGGGGCCAGGAAGCGCACTGCATGGCATAGATCTATTTTTTTAATGAAATAATGAGTTGGTTCTGGCCACCCTAACATCCACTCCCACCCTCACCTCTAAAGCCTCAATGGTCTTTCTGCTGCCCCGCAGACTAAGAAATCCCATCCTAATGCCAAACAAGTGGACATTTCATAAGCCGGGGAAGGATCCCTTACTCCCCGCCTCTTACAGGCCAATCTCTATGCTTAATGTAGACTTGAAGATCATTAGTCAAGTATTGGCCAACAGATTATTACCGTATCTTAGGCGCTTGGTACATGATGACCAGACCGGGTTTATTCCGGGAAGGAACGCGCTTCGGAATATCCGCCGCCTGGCCCACGTCATGCAATCACTAGAGGGCAGGGCCAAGCGAAATACCTTGGTATTCCTGGATATCGAACAGGCGTTCGACTCGCTCAGGTGGGACTATCTATGGCAGGTGCTTCACAAAATGGGGATCGGTGAGGGGTTTGTGAACTGGGCCCGACTTCTTTATGCTCAGCCGGTGGCACGGGTCCGTACGGGACGCTATGTATCGGACACGATATCGCTGGCCAGGGGGACGCGACAGGGGTGTCCGCTTTCTCCCCTGCTGTTCGCCCTGGCAATGGAGCCGGTGGCATGCCGTCTCCGTGGGGTCCTCCAGGGGCAGGGTATCCAAATTGGGGCCATGGAACATATTGTATCTCTCTATGCAGATGATGCACTGGTATATTTACGGGAGCCAGAGCGCTTGCTCCCGGTGCTCATGGCAACGCTGGGTCAGTTTGCGGAGGCCTCGGGACTCTATGTCAATAACACTAAGTCACAATTATACCTAGTTGGGTCGGAGGCGGTATGGTGGGGGGTCCCCTCCCAGAGCTGGGACTTCCATGGGTGTTGGATGCACTACGCTATCTCGGGATCTGGATCAGTAGGGACAGGGATGTCTTTTACCAACATAATATGGGGAGGGTCCTTAGAGGTCTCCGAGGCAGCATTGCCTTCTGGAACACACTTGGGCTCTCGCTGATGGGGAAGATTGCCTTGATTAAAATGGTGGTGCTACCACGATATCTTTACACAATGCAGGGCTCCTTCTTTGAACTACCGTATCAGGTCTTTCGGGATCTTGATGCAATGCTTCTACAACTATTGTGGAATCGCAAACGTTGCCGGGTAAGCTTAGAAACCATGAAACGCACTTGGGGTAGGGGCGGTTTGGAAATCCCGGACCTTGAACTTTATTATTTTGCGTCCCAACTACAGCATGCAGTGGCCTGGCTCGATACAGACCCCTCATGGGAGCGAACGCTCCTGCCAAACACATACGGGGATCAACAGCTGGGAGCGCTGCTCTGGCATGCAAATCGGCGACAGGATCAATGCCCCCCACTGGGCAGGTTGTTGGCTGCTATTTGGGCCAGAGTGGTTCAACGACTTCTGCGGGTGCGACCGTTTGCCCCGGAGGCGGACTTTTGGCAGATGCCGCCCTTCGCGTATATTGATCGGGTCATGGCTACTGATAAATGGAGGGTGGGAGGGTGTCTTATGTTGTCTGACCTCTACCCCGCCCAGCGGTTTATTACATATCAAGACGCGGTGGAATCTTTCGAGCTGGGACCGGGGCAATTCTTGCAATACGCCAAAATAGCGGCAACAGCACGACATCTATGGCCTACATTCCCAGAAGCCCCGGAGCACATGAACACCCTCGATAAAATGATAGCTATGGCGGGAGGGCGGAAACTGGTCACTCACCTGTATAGGGCGTTGCGGGAAGACAAAAAATATGCTCCTCTCAAAATAGAAGATAGATGGCAGGGAGTGAGCCCACAGGATATCACACCACGGGAGTGGGGGAAAATACATGAGGCTGTACGTAAGGCGGCGGTGTCCAATAGATTTAAACTGATATAATACAATATGGTCCACATGACATACCTCTCACCCAAGCGCTTACACGCTATTGATAGCTTGAGAGATCCACGGTGCCCCAGGTGCCATTATGCGCAGGCAGATTTCCCACATATGGTTTGGTCGTGTCCGATGATTCAGATATGCTGGACAGCCGTCCTGGAAGACCTGTATAGAATAACAGGGTGGAGGGTGGCCCTGGAGCTGCATACTTGTATCCTTGGACTGATTCCCCGGGACCCTCGACGTAAAACCAGCAGGAAGTTCTTGGTGTTGGGACTTGTGATTGCTAGGCGGCGAATAGCAATCCACTGGCTGCAACAGAGTGGGCCGCTGGTTGGGAAGTGGAAGACGGACCTGGCGAAATACCTTGGTATTCCTGGATATCGAACAGGCGTTCGACTCGCTCAGGTGGGACTATCTATGGCAGGTGCTTCACAAAATGGGGATCGGTGAGGGGTTTGTGAACTGGGTCCGACTTCTTTATGCTCAGCCGGTGGCAGGGGTCCGTACGGGACGCTATGTATCTGACACGATATCGCTGGCCAGGGGGACGCGACAGGGGTGTCCGCTTTCTCCCCTGCTGTTCGCCCTGGCAATGGAGCCGGTGGCATGCCGTCTCCGTGGGGTCCTCCAGGGGCAGGGTATCCAAATTGGGGCCATGGAAAATATTGTATCTCTCTATGCAGATGATGCACTGGTATATTTACGGGAGCCAGAGCGCTTGCTCCCGGTGCTCATGGCAACGCTGGGTCAGTTTGCGGAGGCCTCGGGACTCTATGTCAATAACACTAAGTCACAATTATACCTAGTTGGGTCGGAGGCGGTATGGTGGGGGGTCCCCTCCCAGAGCTGGGACTTCCATGGGTGTTGGATGCACTACGCTATCTCGGGATCTGGATCAGTAGGGACAGGGAGGTCTTTTACCAACATAATATGGGGAGGGTCCTTAGAGGTCTCCGAGGCAGCATTGCCTTCTGGAACACACTTGGGCTCTCGCTGATGGGGAAGATTGCCTTGATTAAAATGGTGGTGCTACCACGATATCTTTACACAATGCAGGGCTCCTTCTTTGAACTACCGCATCGGGTCTTTCGGGATCTTGATGCAATGCTTCTACAACTATTGTGGAATCGCAAACGTTGCCGGGTAAGCTTAGAAACCATGAAACGCACTTGGGGTAGGGGCGGTTTGGAAATCCCGGACCTTGAACTTTATTATTTTGCGTCCCAACTACAGCATGCAGTGGCCTGGCTCGATACAGACCCCTCATGGGAGCGAACGCTCCTGCCAAACACATACGGGGATCAACAGCTGGGAGCGCTGCTCTGGCATGCAAATCGGCGACAGGATCAATGCCCCCCAAAGGCAGGTTGTTGGCTGCTATTTGGGCCAGAGTGGTTCAACGACTTCTGCGGGTGCGACCGTTTGCCCCGGAGGCGGACTTTTGGCAGATGCCGCCCTTCGCGTATATTGATCGGGTCATGGCTACTGATAAATGGAGGGTGGGAGGGTGTCTTATGTTGTCTGACCTCTACCCCGCCCAGCGGTTTATTACATATCAAGACGCGGTGGACTCTTTCGAGCTGGGACCGGGGCAATTCTTGCAATACGCCAAAATAGCGGCAACAGCACGACATCTATGGCCTACATTCCCAGAAGCCCCGGAGCACATGAACACCCTCGTTAAAATGATAGCTATGGCGGGAGGGCGGAAACTGGTCACTCACCTGTATAGGGCGTTGCGGGAAGACAAAAAATATGCTCCTCTCAAAATAGAAGATAGATGGCAGGGAGTGAGCCCACAGGATATCACACCACGGGAGTGGGGGAAAATACATGAGGCTGTACGTAAGGTGGCGGTGTCCAATGGATTTAAACTGATATAATACAATATGGTCCACATGACATACCTCTCACCCAAGCGCTTACACGCTATTGATAGCTTGAGAGATCCACGGTGCCCCAGGTGCCATTATGCGCAGGCAGATTTCCCACATATGGTTTGGTCGTGTCCGATGATTCAGATATGCTGGACAGCCGTCCTGGAAGACCTGTATAGAATAACAGGGTGGAGGGTGGCCCTGGAGCTGCGTACTTGTATCCTTGGACTGATTCCCCGGGACCCTCGACGTAAAACCAGCAGGAAGTTCTTGGTTTTGGGACTTGTGATTGCTAGGCGGCGAATAGCAATCCACTGGCTGCAACAGAGTGGGCCGCTGGTTGGGAAGTGGAAGACGGACCTGGCGAAATACCTTGGTATTCCTGGATATCGAACAGGCGTTCGACTCGCTCAGGTGGGACTATCTATGGCAGGTGCTTCACAAAATGGGGATCGGTGAGGGGTTTGTGAACTGGGTCCGACTTCTTTATGCTCAGCCGGTGGCACGGGTCCGTACGGGACGCTATGTATCGGACACGATATCGCTGGCCAGGGGGACGCGACAGGGGTGTCCGCTTTCTCCCCTGCTGTTCGCCCTGGCAATGGAGCCGGTGGCATGCCGTCTCCGTGGGGTCCTCCAGGGGCAGGGTATCCAAATTGGGGCCATGGAACATATTGTATCTCTCTATGCAGATGATGCACTGGTATATTTACGGGAGCCAGAGCGCTTGCTCCCGGTGCTCATGGCAACGCTGGGTCAGTTTGCGGAGGCCTCGGGACTCTATGTCAATAACACTAAGTCACAATTATACCTAGTTGGGTCGGAGGCGGTATGGTGGGGGGTCCCCTCCCAGAGCTGGGACTTCCATGGGTGTTGGATGCACTACGCTATCTCGGGATCTGGATCAGTAGGGACAGGGAGGTCTTTTACCAACATAATATGGGGAGGGTCCTTAGAGGTCTCCGAGGCAGCATTGCCTTCTGGAACACACTTGGGCTCTCGCTGATGGGGAAGATTGCCTTGATTAAAATGGTGGTGCTACCACGATATCTTTACACAATGCAGGGCTCCTTCTTTGAACTACCGCATCGGGTCTTTCGGGATCTTGATGCAATGCTTCTACAACTATTGTGGAATCACAAACGTTGCCGGGTAAGCTTAGAGACCATGAAACGCACTTGGGGTAGGGGCGGTTTGGAAATCCCGGACCTTGAACTTTATTATTTTGCGTCCCAACTACAGCATGCAGTGGCCTGGCTCGATACAGACCCCTCATGGGAGCGAACGCTCCTGCCAAACACATACGGGGATCAACAGCTGGGAGCGCTGCTCTGGCATGCAAATCGGCGACAGGATCAATGCCCCCCACTGGGCAGGTTGTTGGCTGCTATTTGGGCCAGAGTGGTTCAACGACTTCTGCGGGTGCGACCGTTTGCCCCGGAGGCGGACTTTTGGCAGATGCCGCCCTTCGCGTATATTGATCGGGTCATGGCTACTGATAAATGGAGGGTGGGAGGGTGTCTTATGTTGTCTGACCTCTACCCCGCCCAGCGGTTTATTACATATCAAGACGCGGTGGAATCTTTCGAGCTGGGACCGGGGCAATTCTTGCAATACGCCAAAATAGCGGCAACAGCATGACATCTATGGCCTACATTCCCAGAAACCCCGGAGCACATGAACACCCTCGTTAAAATGATAGCTATGGCGGGAGGGCGGAAACTGGTCACTCACCTGTATAGGGCGTTGCGGGAAGACAAAAAATATGCTCCTCTCAAAATAGAAGATAGATGGCAGGGAGTGAGCCCACAGGATATCACACCACGGG
This sequence comes from Triturus cristatus, assembly GCF_964204655.1. Lineage (NCBI taxonomy): Eukaryota > Metazoa > Chordata > Amphibia > Caudata > Salamandridae > Triturus > Triturus cristatus. The sequence goes on along the minus strand of NC_140590.1, from coordinate 437,524,537 downwards.
AGTGGGGGAAAATACATGAGGCTGTACGTAAGGTGGCGGTGTCCAATAGATTTAAACTGATATAATACAATATGGTCCACATGACATACCTCTCACCCAAGCGCTTACACGCTATTGATAGCTTGAGAGATCCACGGTGCCCCAGGTGCCATTATGCGCAGGCAGATTTCCCACATATGGTTTGGTCGTGTCCGATGATTCAGATATGCTGGACAGCCGTCCTGGAAGACCTGTATAGAATAACAGGGTGGAGGGTGGCCCTGGAGCTGCGTACTTGTATCCTTGGACTGATTCCCCGGGACCCTCGACGTAAAACCAGCAGGAAGTTCTTGGTGTTGGGACTTGTGATTGCTAGGCGGCGAATAGCAATCCACTGGCTGCAACAGAGTGGGCCGCTGGTTGGGAAGTGGAAGAAGGACCTGGCGAAATACCTTGGTATTCCTGGATATCGAACAGGCGTTCGACTCGCTCAGGTGGGACTATCTATGGCAGGTGCTTCACAAAATGGGGATCGGTGAGGGGTTTGTGAACTGGGTCCGACTTCTTTATGCTCAGCCGGTGGCACGGGTCCGTACGGGACGCTATGTATCGGACACGATATCGCTGGCCAGGGGGACGCGACAGGGGTGTCCGCTTTCTCCCCTGCTGTTCGCCCTGGCAATGGAGCCGGTGGCATGCCGTCTCCGTGGGGTCCTCCAGGGGCAGGGTATCCAAATTGGGGCTATGGAACATATTGTATCTCTCTATGCAGATGATGCACTGGTATATTTACGGGAGCCAGAGCGCTTGCTCCCGGTGCTCATGGCAACGCTGGGTCAGTTTGCGGAGGCCTCGGGACTCTATGTCAATAACACTAAGTCACAATTATACCTAGTTGGGTCGGAGGCGGTATGGTGGGGGGTCCCCTCCCAGAGCTGGGACTTCCATGGGTGTTGGATGCACTACGCTATCTCGGGATCTGGATCAGTAGGGACAGGGAGGTCTTTTACCAACATAATATGGGGAGGGTCCTTAGAGGTCTCCGAGGCAGCATTGCCTTCTGGAACACACTTGGGCTCTCGCTGATGGGGAAGATTGCCTTGATTAAAATGGTGGTGCTACCACGATATCTTTACACAATGCAGGGCTCCTTCTTTGAACTACCGCATCGGGTCTTTCGGGATCTTGATGCAATGCTTCTACAACTATTGTGGAATCGCAAACGTTGCCGGGTAAGCTTAGAAACCATGAAACGCACTTGGGGTAGGGGCGGTTTGGAAATCCCGGACCTTGAACTTTATTATTTTGCGTCCCAACTACAGCATGCAGTGGCCTGGCTCGATACAGACCCCTCATGGGAGCGAACGCTCCTGCCAAACACATACGGGGATCAACAGCTGGGAGCGCTGCTCTGGCATGCAAATCGGCGACAGAATCAATGCCCCCCACTGGGCAGGTTGTTGGCTGCTATTTGGGCCAGAGTGGTTCAACGACTTCTGCGGGTGCGACCGTTTGCCCCGGAGGCGGACTTTTGGCAGATGCCGCCCTTCGCGTATATTGATCGGGTCATGGCTACTGATAAATGGAGGGTGGGAGGGTGTCTTATGTTGTCTGACCTCTACCCCGCCCAGCGGTTTATTACATATCAAGACGCGGTGGAATCTTTCGAGCTGGGACCGGGGCAATTCTTGCAATACGCCAAAATAGCGGCAACAGCACGACATCTATGGCCTACATTCCCAGAAGCCCCGGAGCACATGAACACCCTCGTTAAAATGATAGCTATGGCGGGAGGGCGGAAACTGGTCACTCACCTGTATAGGGCGTTGCGGGAAGACAAAAAATATGCTCCTCTCAAAATAGAAGATAGATGGCAGGGAGTGAGCCCACAGGATATCACACCACGGGAGTGGGGGAAAATACATGAGGCTGTACGTAAGGTGGCGGTGTCCAATAGATTTAAACTGATATAATACAATATGGTCCACATGACATACCTCTCACCCAAGCGCTTACACGCTATTGATAGCTTGAGAGATCCACGGTGCCCCAGGTGCCATTATGCGCAGGCAGATTTCCCACATATGGTTTGGTCGTGTCCGATGATTCAGATATGCTGGACAGCCGTCCTGGAAGACCTGTATAGAATAACAGGGTGGAGGGTGGCCCTGGAGCTGCGTACTTGTATCCTTGGACTGATTCCCCGAGACCCTCGACGTAAAACCAGCAGGAAGTTCTTGGTGTTGGGACTTGTGATTGCTAGGCGGCGAATAGCAATCCACTGGCTGCAACAGAGTGGGCCGCTGGTTGGGAAGTGGAAGACGGACCTGGCGAAATACCTTGGTATTCCTGGATATCGAACAGGCGTTCGACTCGCTCAGGTGGGACTATCTATGGCAGGTGCTTCACAAAATGGGGATCGGTGAGGGGTTTGTGAACTGGGTCCGACTTCTTTATGCTCAGCCGGTGGCACGGGTCCGTACGGGACGCTATGTATCGGACACGATATCGCTGGCCAGGGGGACGCGACAGGGGTGTCCGCTTTCTCCCCTGCTGTTCGCCCTGGCAATGGAGCCGGTGGCATGCCGTCTCCGTGGGGTCCTCCAGGGGCAGGGTATCCAAATTGGGGCCATGGAACATATTGTATCTCTCTATGCAGATGATGCACTGGTATATTTACGGGAGCCAGAGCGCTTGCTCCCGGTGCTCATGGCAACGCTGGGTCAGTTTGCGGAGGCCTCGGGACTCTATGTCAATAACACTAAGTCACAATTATACCTAGTTGGGTCGGAGGCGGTATGGTGGGGGTCCCCTCCCAGAGCTGGGACTTCCATGGGTGTTGGATGCACTACGCTATCTCGGGATCTGGATCAGTAGGGACAGGGAGGTCTTTTACCAACATAATATGGGGAGGGTCCTTAGAGGTCTCCGAGGCAGCATTGCCTTCTGGAACACACTTGGGCTCTCGCTGATGGGGAAGATTGCCTTGATTAAAATGGTGGTGCTACCACGATATCTTTACACAATGCAGGGCTCCTTCTTTGAACTACCGCATCGGGTCTTTCGGGATCTTGATGCAATGCTTCTACAACTATTGTGGAATCGCAAACGTTGCCGGGTAAGCTTAGAAACCATGAAACGCACTTGGGGTAGGGGCGGTTTGGAAATCCCGGACCTTGAACTTTATTATTTTGCGTCCCAACTACAGCATGCAGTGGCCTGGCTCGATACAGACCCCTCATGGGAGCGAACGCTCCTGCCAAACACATACGGGGATCAACAGCTGGGAGCGCTGCTCTGGCATGCAAATCGGCGACAGGATCAATGCCCCCCACTGGGCAGGTTGTTGGCTGCTATTTGGGCCAGAGTGGTTCAACGACTTCTGCGGGTGCGACCGTTTGCCCCGGAGGCGGACTTTTGGCAGATGCCGCCCTTCGCGTATATTGATCGGGTCATGGCTACTGATAAATGGAGGGTGGGAGGGTGTCTTATGTTGTCTGACCTCTACCCCGCCCAGCGGTTTATTACATATCAAGACGCGGTGGAATCTTTCGAGCTGGGACCGGGGCAATTCTTGCAATACGCCAAAATAGCGGCAACAGCACGACATCTATGGCCTACATTCCCAGAAGCCCCGGAGCACATGAACACCCTCGTTAAAATGATAGCTATGGCGGGAGGGCGGAAACTGGTCACTCACCTGTATAGGGCGTTGCGGGAAGACAAAAAATATGCTCCTCTCAAAATAGAAGATAGATGGCAGGGAGTGAGCCCACAGGATATCACACCACGGGAGTGGGGGAAAATACATGAGGCTGTACGTAAGGTGGCGGTGTCCAATAGATTTAAACTGATATAATACAATATGGTCCACATGACATACCTCTCACCCAAGCGCTTACACGCTATTGATAGCTTGAGAGATCCACGGTGCCCCAGGTGCCATTATGCGCAGGCAGATTTCCCACATATGGTTTGGTCGTGTCCGATGATTCAGATATGCTGGACAGCCGTCCTGGAAGACCTGTATAGAATAACAGGGTGGAGGGTGGCCCTGGAGCTGCGTACTTGTATCCTTGGACTGATTCCCCGGGACCCTCGACGTAAAACCAGCAGGAAGTTCTTGGTGTTGGGACTTGTGATTGCTAGGCGGCGAATAGCAATCCACTGGCTGCAACAGAGTGGGCCGCTGGTTGGGAAGTGGAAGACGGACCTGCAGGAATGGGCATTAGCGGAGGAGGGGCATATGCATAGTACTAGGCAGGATGCCAAACTCCCAGAAGTATTGCAGGCATGGGGGCTGATGATGCAGGAGTGAGGGAGGAGCTCCCCGACTTCGACACAGATAGTGGTGTCTGATATTAGTCCGATGGGGACTATATCCCCCAGGCGAGGGGAGAGACGGGAAGATACCCCTGGTTGAGATGTTGGAAGATAGACCTCTAGGTGGGTGGGCCCGGCGGGGTGGGGGTGAGGGCGGGGGGGGAATGTTTCGTTGAAGGTTCGAATGTTGGTTATTGCTACTGTTCAAGCATATTGCCGGTTTGGTACACACTTCGAAGATCTCCATTGAGGGACTACCAGTTGCTGGACAGAGACTGGGGGGATTCTTATGCAGAATTGCTTGTAAATTGGAACTGTTTTAATGTGTGTCGTGAACTGCAAAACCGCAAATAAAGAAATTAATTTAAAAAAAAGTGGACATTTCATTCCTATGGGTGCTGTTTTTACATATGGGCCAAGAGAGCGTGGCTAACTCCCAATATTGTCCCGCTTGCAAAAGGTGATTGGCTGTACCTGTGTGCTTGGGTAGGCTGCCACCTGGAAATGCCCACCAGATCCAGTCAGTTCTGAAAACTAGATACCCAGGGGAGTCCAGGGTAGTGTGCCTTGCACGGATCACACAACATGTTCTTACCCACAATGCCCTGCACACCGCAAAATTTGTCTAAAATGACACTCTTTCATCACATGTGTGTGAGGAAAGCTTCTTGAACCTGGGGGAAGCCATACACTCCTGCCACCCAGCATTCCCCCAAGTCTTCCAATAACAATGGTATCTCACTTGTGTGGTGGGATAAGAGCCCTTGAGACAAAAGGCCCTAAAGTGCTATGTTGAAATATCAGCGATAGACTTGCTGCGGGATTTGGCAGTGGTGGCCGCTAGCTGGGGAAACCGGTGAGCAGCGCAGGGGTAGGGGGCAGGAGGGAGAATAACATAAATAAAAATGTACTTGCAGCCTGACAACCACTGCCTCGTCGCCTCTTCAGACAATGCTCACACAGGTTCCCAGAGTCTCCTGCGCCAATCCAAATGCTACGCTCATGATGGTGTTACCCAGCATGAAAGAAGCATAGGGATTGGACCGAGCGGGCTGGTTCCACGCTCCTGCAGGGTCTGGGAGTCTGTGCTCCTGAGCCCTGCTGATATCTCCAAACAATAGCCTGGAGATATCCAAGTGCACATGTCGGGTTCGCTGGGCAAACCGACATGGGCACTGGCAACTAATCCTCCTGCTCCTGATGACCACACCCTCAAGACTTCATGGCAGCTCTGGAGTGAAATAAAATGATAATAAAGCAGTTTTATTGACTGTTCTATTGTCATTTTATTTTACATGTGTGGGCTGACTCCAGCAATGAGGCAACGCTCCTCTGCCATAACAGAGGAGCTGCACCTGCAATTTGGGGCCGTGATCGGCCACCACCAATGGAAACCTATAAACCACAGATTTTTTTTTTAACTAGACAACCAGGGGATTCCAGGGTGGTGTGTCTTGCATGGATCCCGTGAGTTTTTCCCACCCCGTATGCCCTGCAACCTCAAACTATGCCTGAAATTACCTATTTTCTTTGCATTTCTGTAATGGAAACTTCCATAATCCACAGGAATCCACAAAAATCCTACCACCCAGTGTTACCCCACTTGTGCCAAGAGAAACGCTGCATCACTAGCGTGGCTTGGACTAATGCCTGCAAAATAAATGGATCAACCCGAAGTAAATCAGTCTGGAAGTGATAAGAATATAGGACCTTTGGATGGTGTTGTCCATCATCTTTGTAGGTGGAAATAAATTTGAGTTTTGCTCGTTTTATTGTTTTATTTAATTTGACTCAGTTTTGCACATTTTCTGTCTTTGCTGGCGTCAAATGGATTAGTAACATTTCATGTGCATACTCTTGAAATGGAACATACTGTAATTAGGCGCTGTAAATAGAACAAGTGTAACGAGAACATAGCCGTAAATCGCTCTTGCGCAGTGGGTTGAGAACAGAGTGACATTTAGCAGCCAAGCTAGAAGTCCCATTGCACGTTCATCCAATGGAACTGCAAGACAGAATGCTAGTTGCCAGGATCATTTTTTTGAATATTTGAAGCTCAAGTTGTTTCAATGCCTAAAGCTGGCAGGCAAGTAAGTCTACGTTCAAATAATGGAGTTAAATTGCATGTTGGTACTTGAAGACCTTCCAGTTCAAGAGGACACCCAGACTCAATGGCTAAAAGGGTAGAAATATGAGCTATTTTGGAGAAAGACCGAGCAGATGTCGCTGGTTTGTGTTGTGTTTAGCACTTCCACCCAATCAGAGTGTTTCTGCTTTGTTCACGTTGTACTCGAGCCTGTTACTGAGCATTCAGCTCTATGTGGCAGATGAATTTGTGTATGCTGCACACACTGCTACAGTGTGACACCATCCACAAACAGTGAGCGGATCATATGTACCAAATATGTATGGTAGAAATCAAGTCAGAGAGATCTACCAAGCAGTTCCACCGAGGTCTAATAACTGGAAAGGAAGCAGATGGCGTTGCAAATCCCCTTCGTATGTATTCCCGAAAAAACAACCATACAAGGGAGGGTGTCCTTCACCACTTAATCTGCACAGGGCATTTACAGAATCTGGAGCGATACTCCGGACTGCCGGGTTGGAAATCAAATAGCCCTTTTAGCACTTGACTGTCATGGTAGCGAGGCAGTGCAGTCCAAGGTTTACTAAGGGGGTGGAATGGGCTAGCTCTGCCGCCCTCAAGCATGCCACAAGCAAGACTTAATACATCATTGTGCAGTCAGTGGTTTTCTTATAAAATGAAAAGTATTTTATGTTGAACATGTTACTCACTACTACATATTAACTCACAAATAAGTACAAGATGTCTGGTGGAAATACCTAATGTGACACTATCTAACTGTTTATTACCAGCAAGACCTGAACCCTAAAGACACAGTCCCAGCACTCACGCGCTCATATGCTGAATACAATGTATTGAGGTACAGTTATTAAAAAACAGACCGTCAACACAACAATAATAGCAGAAGCAGATCACAAACAAGAATTTGCAATGCAAACGGTCTCGCCTTTGGGACCTTATATGCATTTAGCTATGCAGCACATCAGCCTGGGTGCTGAAACATCTACTGTTCTTTAACATGGAGGGAAAGTAAGCACCAAACTGCGTGACATGCCAGGTATGGGAACACAGCGAGAGAAATATTGCCTTTCAGTGGGAAATGGTATAGTCCAAAGCTCTGTTTTTAATATAAAATCAGGGCCTTAGGTGGTCATATCACTGAAAATACAAGATTTTAAAAATATATTATTGTCTACGGGTACACATGGAAGACAATCTAGAGAATGCTAAAGTGGTTCTGGTATTTTACTGACCTCTGCTGGTCGTTTTCCATCAAGAAAGTTAAATAGAGGCAGTTGAAAAGAAATAAAAGTCCCTAAGCGGAAGCAGACAAGTCCTAGGTCTGATCTTCAGAGCCCACAAAGTACATACACATATAAGTATATAATAAGTAAATACTAAAAGAGGTCTCGAATGCTCGACCTAAAAATCCAGCCTCTATGGAAACTGGGTCCTAACTATATCTATACTGTAACGACTGTGTGTGTGTGTGGGCGTGAATGCACGCTAGTAGTTTGGGGAAAGCTCACGGTATAGGTTTGGCTAGAAATATTACAGTATGAGTGGGGTACAGTAAGAAGGTATTAATAGGGCAGACATTCTGTGACATAGGTACAGACATTGGCAAATGGTTATAGGACAGTTATAGGAAGGGATACAGGTACTTGGTTGTAGGCAGGGATAAAGGATAACGGTAAACAACTTTGAAGGTCCAAGGTGGATAAACAACATAGATATAAGAAGAGGGATGAAAAGAGGAGAAAAAAAAGATGGGAGAAGTCAAAGTGGTCCTCTCCACTAACAAGACAATGAGAGGATAGAGAGTGAGTCAGTACGTTGAAATCACAAGAATTATTAACAGTCCAACCCTAACTGCCAGGCCAGGTCCTCTCTGAGCTATAACACAAGCAACCTCAGACTGGTTTCGCTCTAGCTAGGGCTCATCAGCCAAGTATTCCTTGGTTTCATTGGCACCGTGAGCCTGGGACCTGCGTATGGGAATACCTGGCTCCCTTAGGGCATCAAATGCAAAAACAGCAAGGTGTTGGATGGGATGCTTATATTAATCTCAGCCAATGGCAATCAATTGGGGTGTATTCCAATCCATTGTTTCTTGCTGTCCATGCCACCTCAGTTCGGACAGGCCATATGCAAATCAGTCTTGACCCGGCTCCTCATGGGAACTGGCCAGCTTGAAACCAGCCCTGGGTTGCTTGTGTTCCAGTTCAGAGACAACCTGGCCTGGCAGTTCAGGCTGGAATGTTCCTATGAGGAATAGGGTCAAGACTGATTTGCATATGGCCTGGTCCAAACTGAGGTGGCACAGTGGGCAAAGAAACCATGGATTTGGATGCCGGCCGAGCGATTGCCAGTGGCTGAGATTATTTCCAGCATCACCTTGTTTTTGCATGTGAGTTCTAGACAGCAGTGTTTTTACTTTTAATTGTGTTTCTTTTAATGCTTATTGCACATGTATGCAAAAAATGTATCCATTCCAAAAACAAAACATCTTAAACTTGCTATGACCATAACTACTGGCTTGGCCGATGCTTGCTATCTCTTTGGCAACAGCCTCTAGCATCTGATCTGACCCTTCTATATACCATGACAACATACTAGGTGGCCTGTGTGGTGCCATTAAGGGCAAAGGTGAAGCTTCCAAAGCCCAGTCACAATTAAAAAAACACATAGAGCCTGCAGCACAGCAATAAACCTTTCAAAGATGCAATAAAGGTCAACTGACATGCTGGCCCAAGTTGATCAATCCACTTAAATGGATTAATATTTTGCACGGTAATGCCATTTTGTAATGCAAGTTAGGGCAAATGAAGGCTCACTATGAAGGTAAAATCACAAAAGATGCATGAGAAACGTTTTCAGGATAAAGGCAGTCTGCATTACTTCATGACTGGAGAAGTGAAATTTCATTCTACTACTGGTGCAGAATTTTTTTACTTTTCAAAATTCTGCGTGTTTTTTTTTTACGATACACAAATATCTCAAACACCTCAGGGTCACATAAACTGCAGCACATTTGAAACAGACACACCCATATTGGGTGAACAGTCTAAATTTATGCCTGGGAGAGACCGACCCACAGTGCTTACCCCTGTCGACGTCTTGTTCCTCTTTTCGGCCCTGAAAACTACACCGCAGCTACTCTAATCGGAGCACGTGGAAATATTCCAGTCAGAGCATCGTCTGCAAGGTTTATTTCTTCAAAGTTCTGACAAGAGCGTCTTTCGCGGACCGTGGGAGGCACTGGCAGCCATAACGTAACGGCAGCACCGAGGTCTTTCTTTCCCACAAAGCACTTAGTGATGCAGAACCGAAGCAAGAGTGCCATCTCGGAATATACAATCGCGAGAGAGCGGCATGCAAACTTCCGACTTTACTGTGTTAAAAATGGCCACACCCACCCAGGTCAGAAAATGTCATAGTCTGTGTTTTACAAGGAAAAAAGCTCCGGGCAGATTTACAAGGCCACGGGCTGCAGTGCTGAAAAGAACAGGAAATGATGTATAAAGAAAGGAATTTCATGGGTTTCAGATGTGCCCCAATCAGCTAGGAAATAAAAACAAGCATTGGCAATGCAATAGGACTCGCATTTACGCGAGACCTATTGCATTGAAAACGGGAGTGCTGGTGGGCGCAAGAAGGAACGAGCATGACCGGGAGTGCACAGGAGGGGGGTCCCAAGAAGTCACGGACTGCGGGAAGGGTGAGTAGGGAGGGACGGTGTTAGACGGACCGGGAGGGTCGGCCGAGGACAAGGGGAGAGGTCTCCGGGGAGAGCCGTCTCCAGCGATCGTACAGACAAATAACTTCCCCCCCACAGACAGATACCACACAAGGATAAGATTTAGCGTTCTTTATATGCACTTCTTAAGGTACGATGAAATGGTACAAGGAGGTCTGGACTCAGGGGTCCCCTCGATTAAGTCTCTCAAGATAGGAAAAGGGGTAGCGGGACAGTCTGGTTACCTGTCTGGTAGTTCGGATGATATGGTGATTAGCTCACAATCCTCGAGCTTGGTGGTTTAGCTGGTACGGGCCGCGGCAGCGCCAGCAGGTCCCGGTGGAGATGGTCGATACACGGTCCGCGGCGGCGCCAGCAGGTCCCGGTGAAGATGGTCGAGGTACGGTCCGCGGCAGCGCCAGCAGGTCCCGGTGAAGGTGGTCGTTACAACGGTCCGCGGCAGCGCCAGCAGGTCCCGACGAGGATGGATGTTGCAGAAGGCCACGGCAGCGCCAGCAGGCAGGACGATAGTTCGCAAGGTAGGGCTACGGCAGCGCCAGTAGTCCGTCAAGGCTGAGTTCTCTTGGTGTCTCTCGACACCAGGATATAACTGCCTCCCTGCTCCGGAGCTGCCCCAGTTATAGGGCAGGCGCCCTTTGATGTCCGGACCCTCGCACTTGGAGGTCGGAGGGTCCGGGATGAAGGTGTCCAGACACCCAGCAGGGGGTGGAGCCAGCGCCTGGGGGAGCTGGAGGCGATCGGCACCTGGCGGGGGAGAGTCCTTGGCGCTTCATTCTCCCATTGACCTGCCAAGTGGTCCGCTCACCTCCTGGGTGGATGGTGGTGCCGGGATGTCGGGGCCGGCCAGGCCCAGGGTTAGGGTCGGATGGAGGCCACGCGGCCTCGTGGCGCAGGGCCCAAGATGGCGGCTTGACCCGGCCGGGGGAGCCGGTGGTGGCTTGGGTCCGTGATACATGGAGGTCCGAGGGCAGGGATTCCGTCGGGAGACGGGGTGCGGGTGAATCTCGTGGGTCACGCCTGGTGGGCCTGGGCTGGGGCCCTGTCATGCGGGGAGGGAGCCAGCCCTTCGTGTGGCCTGTCCAACATGCGTCCCCCCCAGCTGAAGGCGGGGAGAGTCACCCATCTCCTTGGGGACTCTCCTCGTCGAGGCGGAAAAATCGTGACAGGCCATCCACGTTGGCGTGGTCTTGGCCCGGTCGGTGCTCCACGGTGAAGTCCATTCCCTGCAGGGAGATGGACCAGCGCAATAGTTTTGGGTTCTCCCCCCGCATCTGCATCAGCCACTGCAGGGGTCGATGGTCGGTTTGTACCCGGAAGTGGGTACCGAAGAGATAGGGCCGGAGCTTTTTGAGGGCCCACACCACTGCGAAGGCCTCCCTCTCAATGGTGCTCCAGCGCTGTTCTCGGGCCAGGAGACGTCGGCTGATGAAGGCCACCGGCTGGTCATGACCTTCGGGGTTCACTTGGGAAAGAACCGCCCCGATGCCGTGGTCGGAGGCGTCTGTCTGTACCACGAATTCCCGACTGTAATCGGGGGCCTGGAGTACAGGGGCGGTGCACAGGGCGGCCTTCAGCTTTTCGAAGGCCGCTTGACAGTCGGTGGTCCAGTTAATCCGCTTCGGCTGGTTTTTGGACGTGAGACCCGTGAGGGGCCCCACAATGCTGCCGTAGTCCCTCACGAACCGCCGGTAGTAGCCGGTGAGCCCCAAGAAGGCTCGGACCTCGGTCTGGGTGGCGGGGGGCTGCCAGGACTGGATGGCAGCAATTTTAAGTTGCAGCGGGGCCACCAGCCCGCTTCCCACCTGGTGCCCAAGGTAGGTCACGGACCCTTGACCAATTTGGCATTTGCCGGCCTTAATCGTGAGGCCGGCCCGCTGGAGGGCTTGTAGGACCTCTTGGAGGTGGAGGAGGTGGTCGGACCGGTGGCGGCTGTATACAGCGATATCGTCCAGGTAGGCCGCGCTGAACTCTTCGAGCCCCGCCAAGACCTGGTTCACAAGACGTTGAAACGTGGCGGGGGCGTTCTTCATGCCGAAGGGCATGACCTTGAAGTGGTAGTGGCCATCGGGGGTAGAGAAGGCAGATCGTTCCTGAGCCCGGGGTGTGAGGCCGATCTGCCAGTAGCCCGCTGTTAGGTCGAAGATACTGAGGTAGCGGGCGGCCCCCAGCCGGTCGATCAGTTCGTCCGCCCGGGGGATAGGGTGAGCGTCGGTCCGGGTGACAGCGTTCAAGCCCCGGTAGTCGACGCAGAATCTCAGTTCAGGTGTGGTGCCGGGGGCAGCGGCTTTGGGTACCAATACAACCGGGCTGGCCCAGGGACTGTCCGAGGGCTCGATGACCCCGATCGTGAGCATTCTGGCCACTTCTTCTTGTATGCAAGCCCGTACCCGATCTGGTACGCGATAGGCCCGGTGTCGGATAGGGGGACTGTCCCCGGTGTCCACGTCGTGCAAGCACCAAGGGGTGACCCCGGGGGTGAGGGAGAACAGTGTAGCGAACCGCAGCAGGAGGTCTCGGCAGCCCTGGCGTTGCTCTGGGGTGAGGGCATCGGAGAGCCGGACCCCGTCCACGGAACCGTCGTTCTCTTGAGCCTTCAGTAGATCCGGGAGGGGTTCGGAGTCTTCCTCTGCCCCACTGTCCGTAGCCATCAGGAGGCTAAGTTCTGAGCGCACAAAGTGTGGTTTGAGTCTGTTGGTGTGGAGGACCCGAAGGGGGTTCCGGGGGGTCCCCATGTCGATGAGGTAAGTGACGGGGCTTTTGCGCTCGACCACTTTGAAGGGCCCCGTCCACTTATCTTGCAAGGCACATGGTTCGGTGGGGGACATCACCCACACTTGTTGACCAGGTTCGAACTCGACGGAGGAGGCATTGTGATCATACCACCTCTTCATGTCTTCCTGGCTGGCCTCGAGGTTCGCCTTGGCCATCTCCCTGAAGCGCCGAGTCTGGTTGCGTAGGGCCAGGAGGTACTTGAAGACGTCTGGAGGGGTCTTTAGGGGGGCCATCTCCCAACCTTCTTTGACTAGGCTGAGGGGCCCTCGCACAGGGTGCCCGTACAGGAGTTCGAAAGGGCTAAAACCGAGGGATTTCTGGGGAACTTCCCGGTAGGCGAAGAGGAGGCACGGGAGTAGTACATCCCACTGGCGTCGGAGGGGCTCTTCCAATCCCCCAATCATCCCCTTGAGAGTGCGGTTGAATCGCTCCACTAGTCCATTCCCTTGGGGGTGATAGGGGGTCGTGAACCTGTAGGTGACCCCGCACTGTTGCCAGAGGGACTTCATGTATTTGGAGATGAAGTTCGTCCCTCGGTCGCTGACGACTTCTCGGGGGAAGCCCACCCGGGAGAAGATCCCCATTAGGGCCCGGCCAACCACCGGAGCGGTCACAGTCCGTAGGGGCACTGCCTCGGGGTAGCGGGTGGCGTGGTCCACCAGTACTAGGATGAACCTGTGTCCTTGCGCCGTGCGGGGGTCCAGGGGCCCCACAATGTCTATCCCTACCCTCTCGAACGGGGTAGTGACCACTGGGAAGGGTTGTAGGGGGGCTTTCAGCTTACGGCCACTCTTCCCGCTGGCTTGGCACGTGGGGCAGGACCGGCAGTGGTTCAGGACGTCGTTCCTCATCTTCGGCCAGAAAAAGTGGGTTACTAGGCGACTGTAAGTTTTGTCCTGGCCCAGGTGTCCAGCCAGGGGTACATCGTGGGCCAAGTTGAGCAGAAAGTCTCTGAAGCGTAGAGGTACCACTAGTACTCGACCGGCCCCTAGCTCCGCGATTCTTTGCTCGCTGTATAGCAGGTCGTTATCCCAGTAGACCCAGTGAGTTCCGGTGGAGTCCCCTGCGCTCTGGGCGCTGGCTTGTTGGCGGAGTCCCTCGAGGGAGGGGCAGGTCTTTTGCTCCTGGCGGAACTGTTCCTGAGTGGGCCCCCCTTCTTGACGCCATTGAGCCAGGCCGGGTAGGTCCTGGGGTTGCGTGTCCCCTTCGATCGTTGGTTCCGGGGGGTTGGCCTCGTCGTTGTCTTCTACTGGGGCGACCGGGGGCAGAGGTGCTGGCCATTCCGGTTCTTCGGATCGGGGGACGGCACGGGCGGCCATGGACCGGGTGGTTACGCAGGCCCAGTCCGGGAGGCCCAGCATCCCCAGGTGCTCTCTTCTCTCGACGGTGGCCCACGGGGAACTCTCAAGGTCATTCCCCAGGAGGCAGTCCACGGGGGCATCATCCCGGACCGTCACCTTCAACAGGCCGGAGACCCCTCCCCATTCGAAGGGGACGCAGGCCATTTGACACAGACTTTCGGAGTTGTCGGCTGAGCGGACGGGGCAGAGAATGTTCGGCAGGATCTGCTCGGGCTTCACCAGGTGACAGCGGACGGCCGTCACACTGGCGCCTGTGTCACGTAAGGCCTCGGCCCGATGCCCATTAATGGTCACCCACTGACCGTATTTCCTGGTGTTGGCGGGTAGGGGAGCCCGCGGGACCATGTCTTTTCCCCCTAGACACGCTAGAACCATGGCGGCCGGTTCCCACTCTTGCTGTTCCTCTGATAGTCGTTCTTCCCCCAGGGCGGCGGCAGCCACCTGGCGGGGCTTGGGCGTTTGGTTCTGCGGGCAGCTCGGGTCATTGGCGTAGTGGCCGACTCGCTGGCATCGGTGGCACGTGACGTTGGCTCGGAACACAGGACGCATCGGGGGGTTGCCCCGGCCGGTCGGGGGTGGGGTGCTGGTCACGGTTGTTGCCGGGGGCTGTCTCTCCCTCGCCCCTGGCCTCCTCCTCCTCCCCGGGGACGGTGCTGGCCTTGGTTGCTTCGGTTTTGCTCGTGTGGTCCTCTCCGGCCCACTCGGGTGCTTTCCCATCGATCAGCCTCAGCGGCGAGCTGCCGGGGGTCAGTCAGTTTACTGTCGAGGAGGTGCTGCCTGAGCTCGACGAAACAGTTGTTCGACAGGTGTTCCCATACCATAAGGTTAAAGAGTTGTTCGTAGGTTGTTACCTGGCTCCCCTTGATCCAACCCTCGAAGGCTCGGCTGAAATAGTTGACGTACTCCACCCAAGTTGTACCCGGGATCCGGGTGCAATCTCTGAACCTCTGGCGGTACATCTCGGGTGTGAGGCCGTAGCGGGTGAGGAGGGCAGCCTTCATGTGGTCGTAGGACGACATTTGGTGATCTGGGAGCTGCAGCAGGGCATCGCGGCCTTCGTTGACGAACCTCCCCCATAGTCCGGCTCCCCAATCACTCCGGTCGATCCGGTGGGAGGTCATGGCGATCTCGTAGGCTTTGAACCACTGTTGTATGTCATCTTCTCGAACATACTCTCGGACAACATCCTTGGGGATGTGGACTTTTTTCTCGGTTGCCCCCGGGGTGTGCGGTCGCTCAGGCATCCCCGGTTCTTTATTCTGTTTCCGAAGTTCTATTTCCGCCAGTTTGCGCTCGTGTTCGAGTGTTATTCTTTTTTCCTCAAGCTCTCTCTGTCTTTGCTTTTCTTCTCGCTCTTCTCGGAGCCGCAGATGCTCTAGATTTATTTTCTGCTCGGCTAACTTGAGTTCACCGTCCATCTTGAGTCGTGCCATTTCCAATTCGTGTAGTCTGGTTCTTTCTCTTTCCTGGATCTCCTCCTGCGAGAGGCCCGTTTCCCGCTCCCCGGGAGCCGTGGCGTTCCCCTCTGGTGCGACACTGTTTTGGTCGGAGGGTCCGGTGATCCCAGTTTCTGTCCACGACTCAAGGGCGTGCTTCAAATCATCTTTGGTACTCAGGCCGGTGGTAGCAATGCCTAGTTCCATGCAGAATTGTTTAAGTTCGCGGTGGCTATATTCTTCCAACTTATCCATTTGGAATTTTTCAGTGGGACCGCTATCTTTGGCTGACATCGTGGTTTTGTCGTGGGGTGAGCTACTTTCTGTACGATTACGCGTTGATTCGGATCGCGCCGCTGGCCACCAATGTTAGACGGACCGGGAGGGTCGGCCGAGGACAAGGGGAGAGGTCTCCGGGGAGAGCCGTCTCCAGCGATCGTACAGACAAATAACTTCCCCCCCACAGACAGATACCACACAAGGATAAGATTTAGCGTTCTTTATATGCACTTCTTAAGGTACGATGAAATGGTACAAGGAGGTCTGGACTCAGGGGTCCCCTCGATTAAGTCTCTCAAGATAGGAAAAGGGGTAGCGGGACAGTCTGGTTACCAGTCTGGTAGTTCGGATGATATGGTGATTAGCTCACAATCCTCGAGCTTGGTGGTTTAGCTGGTACGGGCCGCGGCAGCGCCAGCAGGTCCCGGTGGAGATGGTCGATACACGGTCCGCGGCGGCGCCAGCAGGTCCCGGTGAAGATGGTCGAGGTACGGTCCGCGGCAGCGCCAGCAGGTCCCGGTGAAGGTGGTCGTTACAACGGTCCGCGGCAGCGCCAGCAGGTCCCGACGAGGATGGATGTTGCAGAAGGCCGCGGCAGCGCCAGCAGGCAGGACGATAGTTCGCAAGGTAGGGCTACGGCAGCGCCAGTAGTCCGTCAAGGCTGAGTTCTCTTGGTATCTCTCGACTCCAGGATACAACTGCCTCCCTGCTCCGGAGCTGCCCCAGTTATAGGGCAGGCGCCCTTTGATGTCCGGACCCTCGCACTTGGAGGTCGGAGGGTCCGGGATGAAGGTGTCCAGACACCCAGCAGGTGGTGGAGCCAGCGCCTGGGGGAGCTGGAGGCGATCGGCACCTGGCGGGGGAGAGTCCTTGGCGCTTCATTCTCCCATTGACCTGCCAAGTGGTCCGCTCACCTCCTGGGTGGATGGTGGTGCCGGGATGTCGGGGCCGGCCAGGCCCAGGGTTAGGGTCGGATGGAGGCCACGCGGCCTCGTGGCGCAGGGCCCAAGATGGCGGCTTGACCCGGCCGGGGGAGCCGGTGGTGGCTTGGGTCCGTGATACATGGAGGTCCGAGGGCAGGGATTCCGTCGGGAGACGGGGTGCGGGTGAATCTCGTGGGTCACGCCTGGTGGGCCTGGGCTGGGGCCCTGTCATGCGGGGAGGGAGCCAGCCCTTCGTGTGGCCTGTCCAACAGACGGGAAGAAAGTAGTCTGTGCAGTAAAGGGGCCAGTAGCCATGGAAGGATATAAATGACTGACATGGCTGTCATGGGGAGGGACTAACAAGCTTAAAACCAATCCGAAGGCAGCACTTGTAACCTAAGCCAATGAAGAAGATGGGCTGGAGAGTGGGCGGAGCTTCCACGAAGCTTCCACACTATAGCGTATGCTGCATGCCTCGCAAAGCGATGGCAGCGCATTCGTGTTGCAACGCTAGGCGAGACCCAAAAACAATGCAGCAATATTAAACCAATCCTAGAGGATGCAACCTGCCAGAACTGATTGAATGGAGGTGTCATGTTCATGTTTAGATTTTGTATTTGGTGAAATCAGACTCTTCTACCTCTATAAATGGCCCGCTACAGAATATCACGGATGTCATTCCCTAAAGAAATTACAAATTGATAGAATGAGTCCTGAGACACTTGCTGTATTTTGATTCCCTTGTGATATTTAAAAATCAAACCTATCCTAGCTTCGACTTTTAATGTATAACGAAAGATGATGCCACTAACACTCAGTATAAGATACCACAGTCAACACTAATAGTGGCAGTAAAGCAAATCAGCATGGGAGTGATTTTGCTACCTTTATACTGCTACAAACGTAGCCTCAGGAACCAACACCCCAGTACCCGAGGGCTAAGAACGACAGCTCCTGAAGAACTTGCAAAAGTGAACAGAGCCGTCCAAGAGTCTCAGAGAAAGGGGCTGCACTCTTGGCGGCCCCCATACACAACAGATGCTTTCCTGGTAATGTCACTGCCCTTTCAAGGCATGCCATCCTTTCAAGCATCCGTTTTCCCAGCCCTTTAGTGGATGTCTGGCCCCACAGATCTATGCACTTGTGGCGGGGATCTCCACTCCTGTAACTGGAACTAGGAATCACTTTGTGAATTCCTGGCGTGCGTAAAAAAAGGTGAATTTAATCGTAAACTTAAGTTTTGTGAATAGGTCCCATAACACCCACATCCATGCATCTTAAGTGCTTTGTATCGGTTTAAAGTTAGTATAGAAATGTATGCCAGGCTTCAGAGAGTTCTTAATTTTGGGTTGCTCAACAGAACTTCTAAATCTGAATGTTATAGAAGGCGCATGAGTCACTCTTTGCTACTTTTTCAATCAGATGCACAGAAACTGCAGCCCTGGTACGCGTCTTCAAATAGCACTGCTGAGGACAACGGCGAAGCCGTCAGATACTATAAACACAGAGTCACGTGGTTAACGTCGAGGCGACGTGCCTTGATGAGGCACCGCGGTCGGTACCCTCATGTGTGCCTCCGTGGTATGAAAACAGTCACGTATATAACATCTTGGATGGGATGTTTATGTGGCAGCTGTTTTAGGAACCTCCTGTAAATGTCAGCTGCTCGGTTCGGCTCAATCTGTTGTGTATAAGGCCCCTGTCTGCACCTTTTCAAGCATGTGTCTTTGGCTCCGACTTGAAAGCCTCAAGCCATGCAGGAAGAAAGGGCCGTGAATTAAGGTTGCTGTGATGGAGGCTTTTACTGGCCGGGCGCAGAGAAGTGTGCCGATTTCAAAAGCGAACGCAGCACTGCACTTTCAGTGCCAAGGTAAAAACAAGCATGTCTGCTCACTTAAGTGAGTGTGCTTTGAGGTCATGCTTGCAATCTAAGTGCTCTGATCCTTTGAAACATTTGAAGGAAGGGCAGGTGTGATTTTAAAGCCACACCTACCCCTGCGACACCAGTAGCGCAGTTTACAACCATTTGGTCAAACATGCGCCTTTTTCAGGGTATGCATTAGTAATGGTCCGATATGAGAAAGTGCGGGTAGGTCTGGGATTCACTTCTGTTTTACTTTTGGGCAGAGGTCGATGTTCCGAATTTGGCTGTGTTGCATGGGAGTTTAGCGGGGAAGGGTGTGAAAGCGTATGGATGGGACTAAGGCGAATGTGGGTCGGAAGCTACTGCCTCACATTCTTTGAGTTAGTCAGCTGGCATTAGGTATGTTGCCCAAAAGGAGAGGAAGAACACAAAAAACAGTACTTCAAATGATTTTTTCACATAAATATAAACATGACTTTCTCTATAACAAAGGCACAACTGATGTTAGTGATCTGCATTCAATTAGTTCCAGTTAAAGTAAAGTATGCGCCATAGTGGTCAGCAAAACATGAGACTGATGAAACAGAAACAATAAAAAAAAAAATTCTTCCTAAAAATCATAAAAGCCTTTCGTTTCTACTTTAATTATGTGTGAAGAATGACATTGTGTAAAAAAGAAAAATGAAGACATTTTTAACGTGCATAATTTACATTTTGGTGGGTCTGGAGCATTAATTAGACCCTGAAAAGTGTTCCTCCCACGCCGAGATAGAAATAGACAAAGTCTTTTGCCATTTGCCCCCACTCCCAAGTGTGCAATCACTATTTAGCCGGCGCTCTCGGGCAGCCCAAACCAGTCATGCACACTTTCCCTCTTCTCCACTCAGGCTGCATTACAACCTGGTTGGGGAACATGCCCAGGCCCCCATGCCCTGTCTGAGCGCTGAGCCACTGCGCTCAGACCAATCACAATGCTACATTTTGGCGTTGTGATTGGCTCAGGGAAGCCTGGGTGCTTCCAGGCTGCTTGCTTTTCCTACCGGCAGGAGGAGGAGAGCTGCAACCAGGAGGAGCGGTAAGGAGGACAGGGCAAGCCGGTAAGTTAAAAAAAAAATTATATAACCTCCAACCCACTGCTCCCCCCTCCCCTGCTCCCAGGTGGCTGCAGAGCGTTCAACTCTACAGGTAATACAAAGCAATCCCAGGCCTCTGGTTCCCTGTCCAGGCTATGGAAGAATGCCTCTAATTGGTGGATGAACCTAGCTGTCCCCATGGAGCCTAGCAATCCTCATAGAACCGAAGGTCAACACTGTCATACCCTCTTGACTCGAAGAAGTATCTATATGGTGCAGCAGTCCCACTCTCCCCTCACAACTATCTGTGGGGAAGGTAACTCGTGTTTTTGTAATTTGGGTAACCAGAGTGATGAGGGTTGCTTAAGAGCCAAGGGAACCGACCTCATGGTGCCTTGGCTGTGAGAAAAATTCACATTATCCCTCGGCCCACCCACCCCACCTCGCAAAGCTGACGTGCACAAAAAGGAAAAAAAAATGATAATAACTGAGTTATTATCAGTTTATTCTTTTCTTATACGGCTGAAAAAACCCAGTGGGGTGACGCTCCTCCGCCTTAGCAGAGGAGCCGCTACTGACGCTCTGACAGATCCCAGAAAAAATGCAGAAGGCCCAGGAAGTGTACTCTGGACTATGGCCTCCAAGCACTGACTGTTAATATCCCAAACTACCCAATATACACTTCTGTAGGCCCACGGAGGCTATCCCTCCTCAGAGTGTGGTTGAAAACTCCAACCAGGTCCCCTTCCAGAGCCCTAGGAGTCCCAGGCTTTTGGTCCCGGGGCTTCATTTGCAAGCATGTGGTGTTACAAAGTGTCCAGGGTGGCGTTCCCCAGGCTCAGTGAGAAAGTCCCTGTTTTAGCAGGTTGAAAAGCTCTGAACAGGCATCCGGTCAGAGCTCAAGCAGGCGTGGGAGCACAGGTCTATGGATTTGGGTCCCATTCGCTAGCCCATGGTGTTGCAAAGTGTGCAGTATGGGGTTCCACAGGCCCCTGATGGGCTCCCCCACTTTGGTACAGTAAAAAGCACTGACTAGGCCACCAGAGCTCTAGGAGGCCCAGGACAGGTTTCTGCAGGCCGGGTAAGATATCTCCAACTTTGGTGGGGTGGAAAGCTCTGACTGGGTTTCCTGTAAGAGCTCCAGCAGGCCTGAGATGTGGGCTCCCAGCTTGGCCTCCATTTGCTGGCCTATGATATCACAGAGGGCCCAGGATGGGGGTTCAGCAGGTCCGGCAGGCCTCTCCTTAAGAGGTCAGGTAGGGCTCACCTGCTTTGGCTGGATGGAATTCTGACCGAATCCAAGGGCAGATCTCCAGTACACCCAGGGGTGTAAGCCACAAGGCCTGGGCTCCATTCATCAGCCTGTGGTGTCAAAAAGTACCTAGAACTTAGTTGTTAAGGCCCATGCGTCTCCCTGGTTTCAGGAGGATGGAGAGCTCCTATTGGAACTGAGACAGAAATTGGGAAGGCATTGGGCTGTGTGCCCCACTGCCTGGCTATATTCACTGGCCTGTGGTGTCACAAAGTGCCCAGGACTTGTTTTGCAGGCCCAGGGACCGCCCTGGGGTAAAACGCTCAGAGGCCCTAGCCAGAGATTTGGGGCCCTACATGAATTGCCAGGGCCTATGCCCGGCAACAGCCACCCTGCAGTGTCCGTATCTGCCCATGTATCCCTCCTAAATGGTAAGCAGCATCTCACCTTGAAAGGTATGATGCACCCAGATTGACATTATTTGATTCTAAACACACAAGATGATGGACGGAATGTTGCACATTGGCAAAACATTCACCCCCAGTCACAAATCTGCGTTTAATCCATCGTTATTTTGCTCACCACACCACCCCAGTTCAGACATGGCCATATGCAAATCAGTCTTGACCCTGTGCCTCATGGGAACAGTCCAGCCCGAACTGCCAAGCCATGTCTTCCCAGGACCGGAATCAAGCATCCTAGGACCGGTTTCGGGGTTTCACCCCTCTTCAGCCAGGATAGCTTGCCTCCAGTGGGGTAGTGAGCATGGGACCCACGTCTGGGCATACCCTTCCCACATAGGGCGAACAGCAAAACACACAAGATGATGGACGGAATGTTGCACATTGGCAAAACATTCACCCCCAGTCACAGATCTGGGATTAATCCATCGTTATTTTGCTCACCACGCCACGCCAGTTCAGACATGGCCATATGCAAATCAGTCTTGACACTGTGCCTCATGGGAACAGTCCAGCCTGAACTGCCAAGCCATGTCTTCCCTGGACCGGAATCAAGCATCCTAGGACCGGCTTCGGGGTTTCACCCCTCTTCAGCCAGGATAGCTTGACTCCAGTAGCGTAGTGAGCACGGGACCCATGTCTGGGCATACCCTTCCCACATAGGGCGAACAGCAAAACACACAAGATGATGGACGGAATGTTGCACATTGGCAAAACATTCACCCCCAGTCACAGATCTGGGTTTAATCCATCGTTATTTTGCTCACCACGCCACCCCAGTTCAGACATGGCCATATGCAAATCAGTCTTGACACTGTGCCTCATGGGAACAGTCCAGCCCGAACTGCCACGCCATGTGTTTATTTGATTCTAGCCATTTGGTTGGGCACACCATCGGAATGCATGGTACAACCAAATGGTCGAGTAGCCATACAAGTCCCACTAAGGGCTCATTTGAAGCTGCAAGCCTAACCTGGGCTCCAGGAAGTTGGATATGTTCACTTAGTCTTCCCCTCTGTCACCCAGTGCACATAGATTCCAAGAAGGCTAGTAGGGGGGTGGAGGGTACATGACCTGCTTTCATTAAGTTGTTCTCCCCAAATGGTGTGAGGGGCCTAACCTCCTTGCACAGAGCCACCGGGGGCCTGGGTCTTTGGTTGTCTTCCAGACCTGCCCAATGGGCACTTCAGAGAGCAGGCAGGGATGCAAAGCAGACATCCCAGACTTGGATGGTCTAACCAGCAACATACTCTGATTGAATGGACATACTTGGAGTGGTGAGGTATAGACTAATTGACCAGCCTTGGCTGTTGTTTCCACCTTGCCTGGGACCACCCAACAAAAGGGTGCACCTTTCGGAGAGGTCCTCTCAGACGGCCTCCCCACCCAGCAAAGCGAAGGTCAATCTGCCAAATAGCTTGCCTTCTGATGGCTGATCACTGTGAAAGGGGTCAGGTGGTGCTAGCCTCGGATGCCAACTGGAGGAGTGGGCCCTATATGCCATACCATTGCCCTTCTTCACCCAGTGCATTTCCTGAGCATTTTGAAACGACACTTCTGTGGGGTGTCCACACCACCCATGTCAGTGGGAAGGCAAGAACATCTATGTCTTGTTTCCCTCCATATTTTTGAAGCAGGTTGGGCTCTCAATGCCCCTGTAGACTGGAGGGATCTGCAAGCTGTCAAGTATGCAGTCAGTCTGAAAAAGGCATGTGGCACCGTCTTCCAGTAGATGTGGCTACCTGGTTGACTCTGCCAGTAGCATATACTTGTCTCAAACATTAAATGACTGTAAACAACTCATTGAATACATCATGGTTTCTTTGATCACTCCATCCATAACTTAGATAGCTGGTAATTCTTGAAATAATACATGCAGAGGAGTTCTGACCTCCCAGGATGCGTGTATTTATCAGAACAGACCAATCCGGGCTCACCTGACTACTTTGGATATGCAGGCCGATTGCACATTCCTGTGATGGTGGTATTCAGATGTCTGCCATGTCAGCTTCAGATAGTACGTTGTGTGCCTACCATGGTGACCAAGGGTAAGGAGGATTCAGGGTTCGATTTTAAAGAAGGTATTTAGAAATGGTACCGCATCCAAGGTAGGCAACAGGTGCTCAAATTACCACTCCAGAGAGAGGGAGGTTGTAATGAAGAATAACAACACAGTACTCTTTTGAAGCACTATATTCGAAATGAGCACACTTTACATCCTTTAATGAGGATCCATTAGAGTGCATGTTTGTAACCCACAGGCACAGTCATTTCAGCTTCAATAACTATATTAACTGTGCTACAGTTACAAAGCTCACAGTTAGATCCTGGTGGTCTGAAGCATTTACTTTGAAAAAATTAGGGAGCTCAAAGAAGGCCGGTCACGTGAAAACCTCAAATGAGAATAATGGAATAGGACTCTGGTTTTATTTTGTTGGTTTTCAAAACTGGATCATGATTAAAGGAGACAACTATTTTTTTTTGGATCTCTCATCACACCTTTCTTCTGCACTTCTTCACTTGAAGTGTTGTCATTCACAGAGCTCTCAAATTTCTCCCATCTATGCAAGAGTAGATCATTTAGGCTACATGTTTCCTTTGCATTCGGGGCTCACAGTGTTGATTTTTATAGTGGGACCCACAGGACTACAAATCCTTGAATACACATACAAAACCTGTACTGGATGAGGTTTTCATGAATGGAACTGGGATAATTGAATGCTCTGCATTCCCTATGAACTATAGTACTGACAGTGGCTTCTTGCGAGAGTCTGAGTGGCCTGTACCCCCTTCAGTCTGCATGGACACCTTGAGACACCACCCCCCACCAACTATTAAGTGCCACTAAGCTGGCCAACTGTCCTGAGTTTTGCAGATTTGTCTTACAAGTGTGGCTCCAGATATGCGTTCAGCACAAATGCACTGCAGGATGCCAACTTCAGGAGCACAATCATCTATAGAGAAGCAAAAAAGCCTTTTGTCATTTCGTCACAAAACCATGTTGGGCCCAGAGATGAGATAATATCCTTGATGTTTATTTCTTCCATTATGCCTCTTTCAGAGTACTTAAATATTGTCTGATTAGAAGACCCAGGCACAGGGAGAGTATGACTTGGCCAGGATCTAACAGTTTGCTAATGCAGGAGACCTGCGTCTGCCTCACACTACTACAAGCCAAGCAAAAGGCTTTAACTGTATCTCCATATTGCATTTGGGTGAATATACTATTAGACTGGGCACCAGTCCCCTTGCATAGGTAATATTTAGTCCAGTGTTCTTTAACAACACATTTACTACAACTTTTACACTGATTCTGAATACTCCCAATCTTGCCAAAAAAGAGCACAGAAATGTGTTAAAAAAGTGAATGTCCAGTACCAATTGATTGGGCTTAATGGGGTGGCTAGGATTAAAAATCAGGTCTCCTGCTTCAATGGTTTTTAACTAACACACTAGACCACAATTTGGGTGCTGGCAAAGCCAAGGGACTACTATTCCATAAGTCACTTTGTTATGGGCCTGCCTCAGCTTCAGAATCAAGTGTTTATTTCCAGCATGTTTAAGTGAAGTGGTTAAGCCAAGATTAGATGCAAGGTTTTCTGGTTCCATTGCCAAAATGTATCCCCTGGATCATATCCAGTTCTTTTGCCTTCCCACCCCAGAGTCTTGCTTGCTGTGTTTGGGGTCCTGTTTAAGTTTATTTATAGTATTGACAACCTGCATTGAGTCTGCTTCTAATCTCTGCCAATATTTTCATATAATAGGAAAGCAGTCTTGAGTAAATTGCCAGACCCTTTCTTTCTCTATTGTGGCAGTAGATCTTGACTGGGCATTATCCATGGTAGTTGCTGATATTTACCAGTGCTGTTTCGGGGATTAAGAATATTTCATTCCAATTAGATAACAAATGTGTTCATATTGTAAACTTGTGGTAAAAGTGAGCAGTCAAGGCTTACTCCAGGAGGTGGTAAAGCTATTGGAACTCAAATACCGTATGAATAATAATCACAATTAATAGCTCAATATCCGACCGAGTTATAACTTTTATGGTGGCCTGATGAGGGATATAGAATAAAACCCCAAAAATGTGCTGAGCGACTCCTTGCATCTCAACAGAAGCTCTCTGATATCTCCCCATGTGAAAATTGCTTCCAGGCCCTCAATTTTCTCCTGCAAAGTGATATTGTGGAGCTGGCCACACTAAATACCACCAGTGCTGGCAGGAGTGATTGAACAGAACAAAGACACTGCACTATGGGGCATATTTACAATAACTGGCGCATCCCTGCATATCAGCAGGGATGCGCCAGTTATTGTGCGCCACAGCTCCGCCACCATGGATGCGCCGCATTTATAATGCGGCGCACCATGAGGCAAAAACAGCACAGATGCGTCACGCATCTGTGCCGTAAAAGTGGCGCATTGCTGGAGTTACGTCGCAAGCACGGCACAGCTCCAGCAATGCTCTGGGGGGCCCTATCTTGTGAATGCTGCATCAATCCTTACGCCTGCTTCAGGCAGGCGCAGGGTTTTGACGCAGCATGGGCCTAAAAGTGAAATCTTGTAGATTTCACTCAGCCACTTTTAGGAGGCGTTCCTGCGACGGAACGCCCCCTCCTGCGCAGGAATGCCTACTTCTGGCGCAGGGCTTTACAACGTGACGCATCTCCCTAGATGCGTCATGTTGTAAATCTGTCGCAGCATGGTGCTAGCTTTGCGCCGTCGCTGCGTCACAAAAGTGATGCAACGGCGGCGCAAAAGTGGCGCACGGGGGTTGTAAATCTGCCCCTATGTATTCTTGATGCCTCCACCACACACAGCATCTTCCCTTTCTGTGTGTTGAGAGAAGGTCACCCAGTGTCAAAGCAGGACTGTCAATCTTGCTTAGCATGTGAAATTGCTACCTATAATAGCTGTGCTGTGATCTCCAGACTTGCACTCATTTGCCTGCCTTATCCTGCCATACCCTAGGTTAGTACAAGACTAACTGTCTTGAGACAATAGGGTATTCAGCACATGTTTTGCACAGATCTAGAAAATTATAAACACATGGGCTAGGGGCAAACCTTATGACCACGCCCAAAATCTGCAAAGCAAACTTGGGAGGTAGAAGCTTTGTGGTTGGAACGACCAAGCTTTGGAACAATTTACCTTCCCACATCAGAGCTCTCCCCACCCTCATCTCATTCAGAATAGAGTTAAAAACATGGCTCTTCAACAACTAGGCTTCTTCCTGCTCAGGAGCAGACAGTGCCAAGACACCCCAGGGTATATGTGCGCTTAACAAATCGCAATAACATTACCTACTGGCTGCCACCAGTAGGTAGTTATGGTTCTGACCTAATTTACATAGACAAAGTGTTTTTTGTTTTGCTAATAACATTAGCGTTATTTGCCGAATCTTCAAAAAATCTTCAAACCTAGATTACCACTCACGTCAGCTGTTGCCTTGAAAGTTTCGTGTTGATTCAAGAACTTGGGGCCGAGAAAAAGAGGGGGTCCCAAAATGCATTTTCCCTATGCTATTTCCCATAGGGATTTTAGCCCGAACCGGTGAACATAGTTACACCTACTTTGGCAGAAAGCAAGCTCTTGGTCCAGAAAGAGCCCTTTTTGTGATTTGGTGTAAATCTGTTTAATAGTTTTGTAGTTATTAAAGGGGAAATACATTTATATATCTAGGGACGTGAGTCCTCCGCATATACGACAGATCTCATGTTGAGATCTGATTGGCTGTCAACACTTCAACCAGGAAATGTTGGCAGCCATCTTGGGACTCGGACTTAGCCGAGTCCCAAGAAAAAAGGTGAAAAAAAGAAAGGAGCAGGGTAGGAATACCCTGACCACCTAGGCCTGGGGGTGAGCTCCCACTAGCCTGATGCCAAAGAGATTATTTTTTTTAAATTTTTTGCTGCGATTTCATGGAGGACCCACGAATTTGCAGCAAAATTGAGAAAACATGCGTGGTCTCCAGCACTTTTTTTGTATATGCCCCCCGGACGGGCCAGATCGCAGGGGTGGATTCAAAATGATAAATTGGTGGAGGGGACCACGATTTTGCCCCCAAGAACCGCCAACCTCCGGGGCCTAGCCATGCATGATTAGCAGGAGGGGGATGCGCGGCCCCCCTCCTTGGCAGATTTTGGTCCCTGAGGCCACCATTTCCCTGGGCCTGGCCATACATAATTAGGGGGAGGGGGCTCCGTTCGCTGGCCAATTATGGCCCTGGGGACTCCAACCCCTGGGGCCTGGCCAAGCAATCAAATGGCCGTGAGGACCCAATCGCCCAGGGCCAGGCTCAGTTATGCCCTAGGCCCTGCGAAAGCAAATAGTAAGTCAGCTCTCACATGTGGTGGAATGGTTTGGATCCTGCGGGTTGGTTTTTCAAGCATAGGTTTTAGCTCAGCAATCAAATCCAGTATGGTGCTGAGTCCAGCCTACACTTCTCATGTATCTCTTCCTCTGTCTGCTGGAAATGAGTGATGTGCACTCTGAAGACCCGTTCCTGTCGCCTCCTTCTCTGTGCTGCTGCTTCAATCTGCATCCTCCTGGTTATCACATACAGCGCTTCCATTGTAGAAGTCCCTAGCACCTGGTTACCACCTGGTTTGAGTTGGTGGTAAAAATCAGGTGCAAATTTGCAAATTATGAAATTCGCAATTTGCAAATTTTTGATACATAGGTTTGCGAATTCACAAAAATTATTCACAGATTATGGTCCTCGCAGAATAGGTATTCGCCATTTTAGCGATTACCTATTTTGCACTGCGAAACTCAGTTATACATAGAAGACAGCTATTTTGCGATCGCAAACACTGTTTTTTTTGCGATGTGCAGTGTTTGTGACCTCAAAATAGATTGATACATATGCCCCTATGAGTATGCAAATGTGCAAAATCACATAGAAGCTCCACCAGTTTCGCCCCACCCCATCCACCTTAGTAGAATGCAAGTGTCTTCCCACCTGTGCCAAAATGATGAACAGCTTACCAAAAGGCCCCCAGCGCATTTCCACCAATTTTGGTGACATGTTCCAGATGCTGAGGAACATGAGGACATCGCCACCAAACGAAGAACGCCTACTTTATATAGTTAAGAGGAAGTACCCTTCCTTGGTGGAGAATCACCACTTTGTATTCTCGTTGTCTTCTCTATTCGATGATTCATGTTATCACATATTTCTGGAAGAAGAGCTTCAAGGAAATCAGCCTGAGGAGGGGGTCTGCATGTGGGGGTTCACTGCAGGTCCTGGCCAAAGGCTCTGTGAGTGGGTGTGTGAGTGGTGTAGTGGGTCTTTTAGTGGGTGTGTGAGTGGCTGTATGAGTGTGTGAGTGGGTGTGTTAGTGGTGTTCTGGGTCTCTGAGTGGGTGTGTGAGTGGCATCTATGGATGATGTGTGAGTGGGTGTGTGAATGGTTCTGTGGGTGTGAAAGTCGGTGTGTGAGTGAGTGTGTGAGTGAGTGTGTGAGTGGGTCTGTGAGTGGGTGTATTTTTTTTATAATTGCGATCTGGATCCATGGATTAGCCTCATGTATTTTTTCTTAAATAGGATCTGGATCTTCAGATCTGCCACAGATTCACATGGGGGCCGCTCTGAACTCCGCAGTGGACCTTTGGATCATTGTGTGCCTAAAAGAACATTTTTGGGACAATTTGTTGCCCATGCGAGGTCCTTCCCAGAGCCCTCCATCAGTCCCATTGTTGCTTGAGTTTGAAATCACTTAAAAAACAGAAGACAAGAGGGGTTTGGCAAAACAGGAACAGTTTGTTTAATTAAACATTACGGCTGGGGGAACAGTTGTGGGCACAGGGTCTGAGGACTGTCTCCATTTAAATTCGTGATATGTCCTTCTTTTATACAAAATGTGAACAGTTGTAAAGGTTTCTAGTGTACCATATATATGTTAGTTGCTGCCTTTGAAGTCATAAATGAATTGTCTAATGGTTACCACGGGTGAGTCTTCTACCTTACGTGGACACAATGTAAGCCAGTGGATACATGTCCAGATGTCCGGTTTGGGGAGTGTGCATTCACTATGTGTTCTAGGCCCTGATTGGCTACGTGTTCCTAACTCATGTGGCATCTGACTATGATGGTGTTTTTGGGAACGTGAGTACCCCCATCAGCCATGTGTGCTTTATTGGGGCAATCTCCCATGACCCTTT
Organism: Triturus cristatus; assembly: GCF_964204655.1. Lineage (NCBI taxonomy): Eukaryota > Metazoa > Chordata > Amphibia > Caudata > Salamandridae > Triturus > Triturus cristatus. Next base: position 437,494,803 of record NC_140590.1, on the reverse strand, counting down.
TTTATGTTACTGCGACTATCTGTGGGATAGATCAAGAGTTTCCAGCCTGAGCGTTAGCCTATCAGCTACGCACCTTCCAACCTGTGACCCATCAATCAGCAATCCCAGGTCCAGGGTCGTTTCTAGGTGTTTTGCCGCCCTATGCGAGAATTGAAAAATGCCGCCCCCTTCCTTTTACTACCATCACTCTCTCCCCCTGTCATCCAGGCTAGAGAGGCACACCCTCTACTGCCGAACCCTTCTCTGCTGGGTCTGGTGGCTCAGTGGGCTAAAGCAGCCACTGCAGGGGCCTGTGTTTGACCTCATGGCCACAGATTCAAATCCCGGCAGGTCCACTCAGCCTTTCATCCATCTAAGGTCAATAAAATGAGTACCATTGAGTTGGGTAACAAAAAACATCTGTTATATTATGTATACGGGTAATCGTGTGCTTTACAAATACACCTATTATGTTACTCTCATTTACTATCAGGAAACACAATCACAACAGTCAGTCCTGCAAACGACCTCAACGAAAGGCACAGGCCAGACCGTTATGGTAGCCATACACTCACAGAACTATGTACATGGATTTCCCAATAGAGCCTTGTGTTTAAATACCACCGAGGCATCAAGTACAACTCGTTTTCAAAACCAGAAACAACTTAACCTTCCGCCAAGCACGCATGTAGACATGCAACTCCCACATACAAAACGCAATATTATGTTTGCCTACTGCCAGCAATTCCCCCAATCAAAAGCAAAAAACATTTATTGCCCTATTAAAGTGCCTACCAATTGACACTTCTAGGAGGAGACGCGTTGGGGTTGTCTAACAAAACAAAAAATAAACATTTGGTGATGTAGAGCGACATTATAAAGAATCTCTTTAAACAGTTTTTTTTCCTGTGCAGCGCTTTTTGCAACAGCCCCTTACTGCAGATAATTAGTAATATAACCCAACTCGTAAGACTGGGTTAACTTTACGAAAATTGCAGAATTTGTATCTGCATATTATCGGGAACTTTTGGGGAAACTGAAAAATTAGGAGGAATTCTGCAAAACCGGCACTTGGTGGTATATTGTGTGCTAAAAATCAGTGCAAAAAACAAATGCGGCCAACAGCGGCTTCTCACATTCTGGCCAATTTGGTAGAAAGAAGAACAGTATTAGTGCGGTAATTACTATCGTAACATGGTCTTATGCGATCCCTCGTAAAGGCACTCTAGCTTACTTTCATTCTTCCAACTATACCCGTTCCCACAGACACATTGCACTCATTCAACTCATTCATCCATTAAATCATTCACACATTAAAAATGCTTGTGTGCTCAATCCTACATGATCCTCGTCCCTTAGGGGTCCCTTAGCCTTCCTTGCATCGGGGTGCTCCTGAACTATCGCAGGTGCAGCTGACCTTTGACCCTTGGTAGGTGACCTTGAACAGATTGTCGAAATGCTTCTTTTTATGTCTTCTAGACCTCAGCCCAGGACGAGGTCTCTGCCCGGATGAAGCCGCACTCTGCCAGCTTCTGTCTTTGCCTCACTCCTTGTTGAGTGGTCATCACTCATGACTGCTGCATGTTGGAGAGTGTGGTGTGCTGTCTTTCAGTTTTGTGTTCCTGCTCTGCTTCCTTGAGGATGTCCTCCTGTGACACCCTTGTGCGGCCTCGTCATCCTACATATATGGTCCTGGGTGAGGGCCTCTATCCTGGCCTCATAAATCCCTCCCACAGGTCTCCACTGTCTCATTTAGGCACACTGTGCACCGCGGAACACACACAGCTTCATATGTAGCGCTGTAAAAAGCGCCTACTGATTATAAGTCTTCAGAGGCTGTTTATCAATCAATCAATCAATCATCGCATTTATATAGCGCGCTACTCACCCGGAGGGTCTCAAGGCTCTGGGGGGGTCCGCTACTGCTCGAACAGCCAGATCTGGAGTTGCTTCCTGAAGGTGAGGTGGTCCTGGGTCAGGCGGAGGTGGGTGGGGAGGGAGTTCCATGTCTTGGCGGCGAGGTAGGAGAAGGACCGTCCCCCTGTGGTGGCCCTTCAGATGCGGGGGACGGCGGCGAGGGCGTGGCTGGTCGATCGAAGCTGGCGTTTGGGAGCGTAGAAGTTGAGGCGGCTGTTGAGGTATCCTGGGCCTTGGTTGTGTAGGGCTTTGTGTGCGTGGGTGAGGAGACGGAAGGTGATTCTCTTGCTGACCGGGAGCCAGTGCAGGTCTCTCAGGTGTCCGGAGATGTGGCTGCGACGGGGGATGTCCAGGATGAGTCTCGCTGAGGTGTTCTGGATCCGCTGGAGTCTCTTTTGGAGTTTGGCGGTGGTTCCGGCGTAGAGGGAGTTGCCGTAGTCCAGACGGCTGGTGACGAGGGCCTGGGTGACCGTCTTCCTGGTCTCGGTGGGGATCCACCGGAAGATCTTACGTAGCATGCGCAGTATGTTGAAGCACGACGAGGAGACAGCGTTGACTTGTCTGGTCATGGAGAGGGAGGAGTCCAGGATGAAGCCCAGGTTGCGTGCGTGGTCTGTTGGTTTGGGTGCGCTGCCTAGGGCGGGGGGCCACCAGGAGTCGTCCCACACGGCGGGTGAGGATCCCAGGATGAGGACTTCCGTCTTGTCTGAGTTCAGTTTCAGGCGGCTGTTCTTCATCCATTTGGCTACCTCTTTCATCCCTTCGTGAAGGTTGGCTCTAGCGGTGGCGGGGTCGTTGGTGAGGGAGAGGATCAGCTGGGTGTCGTCGGCGTAGGAGATGATGTTGAGGATGTGCTGGCGTGCGATGTCTGCGAGGGGGCCCATGTAGACGTTGAAGAGGGTTGGACTGAGCGAGGAGCCTTGAGGGACGCCGCAGATGACTTTGGTGGCTTCAGATCTGAACGGAGGGAGACGGACTCTCTGTGTCCTTCCGGCGAGGAAGGAGATGATCCACTCCAGTGCCTTCTCCTGGACTCTGATGTTGCTGAGGCGTTGTACTAGGGTACGGTGGCAGACAGTGTCGAAGGCCGCGGAGAGGTCGAGGAGGATGAGGGCAGCTGTTTCTCCGTTGTCGAGTAGCGCTCGGATGTCATCGGTGGCTGCGATCAGGGCGGTCTCGGTGCTGTGGTTGGCTCGGAAGCCAGACTGCGAGGGGTCGAGGGATCCGTTCGTTTCGAGGAAGGCGGCCAGTTGCTTGTTGACGGTCTTCTCGATGACTTTTGCTGGAAACGGGAGCAGCGAGATGGGGCGGTAGTTCTTGAGGTCGGTCGGGTCGGCCGATGGCTTCTTGAGTAGGGCGCTGAGTTCGGCGTGCTTCCAGCTCTCCGGGAAGGTGGCGGTGTCGAAGGAGGTGTTGATGATGTCCCGTAGGTGGGGTGCGATGACAGCGTCGGCCTTGTTGAAGACGTGGTGAGGGCAGGGGTCGGTCGGAGATCCGGAGTGGATGGAGTTCATCGTGCGGACAGTGTCTTCGGTGCTGATCTGAGTCCAGGCGCGGAGGGTGGTGGTGGGGGGCGGTGGTTCGGTCGTGGCGTTCGTCGGTAGAGAGCTGAAGCTGTTGTGTATGTCCGCGATCTTGTTGTGGAAGTAGGAGGCGAGGGAGTTGCAGAGGTCTTGCGAAGGGGTGATGTCGTTGTTTCCGGCGTTGGGGTTGGAGAGCTCTTTGACGATGTTGAAGAGTTCCTTGCTGTAGTGTGCGTTGTTGTCCAGTCGTTCCTTGAATGCAGTTTTCTTGGTGGCGTGGATGAGTTGGTGGTGTTTTCGGGTGGCGAGCTTGAGGGCAGTCATGTTGTCCGGTGTTGGGTCTCTGCGCCAGGTTCTCTCGAGGGCTCGGCAGTTCTTCTTGGAGCTCTTGAGTTCGTCGGTGAACCATGGGGCTTTCTTGCTACCGGGTCTGCTGGGCGGGGTCCTCAGGGGGGCGAGCTCGTCTGCGCAGTCGCTGATTCACTTCGTGAGGTTGGTGGCCGCCTGGCTAGGGTTCGTTGTGCTGGTGGGAGGGTTCATGTTCAGGGAGGTCGTGAGCTGGTCTGCTATGATCTTGTTCCAGCTCCTGCGTGCAACCTGTTGCTGGTGGTGGTGGATCGTGGTCCTACCGAAGCTGAAGTGGACGCAGCTGTGGTCCGTCCAGTGGAGTCCGGTGGCGTGGCTGAAGGCGATGTCCTTGCTGGATGAGAAGACGGGGTCGAGTGTGTGTCCGGCGTAGTGGGTGGGGGTGGTCACCAGTTGCTTGAGTCCCAGGTTGGCGAGGTTGTCCAGCAGGGTGGTGGTGTTGCGGTCGTTGTTGTTCTCCAGGTGGAAGTTGAGGTCCCCTAGGAGGATGTAGTCAGCGGAGCAGAGGGCGTGCGGGCTGATGAAATCGGCGATGTCTTCGCAGAATTGTGAGCGTTGTCCCGGGGGTCTGTAGATGAGGGTGCCTCTGAGGGTGGTCTTGGGGTTGATGTGGACCTGGAAGTGAAGGTGTTCGGCGGTTGTCAGGGCGTCGTCGGTGTTGGTCGTGATGCGGATGGTGTTCCTGTGGACGATGGCGATGGCGATGCCTCCTCCGGTGTGGTTGATGCGGTCCTTTCGGATGATCTTGTAGCCGTCTGGGATGGCGATGGCGATGTCGGGCGCTGAAGAGGCGTTCATCCAGGTTTCCGTGAGGAAGGCGACGTCTGGTGACGTAGTGTCGAGCAGGTTCCAGAGCTCGACGGCGTGTCTGTGGACGGAGCGGGTGTTGAGCAGGATGCACTTCAGGTGGCTGCTGCTGTTGCTCGTCGAGGTCTTGAGCGCTGCTGGAGTGGTGCAGGTCCGTATGCAGGTGAATTTGCAGGAGAGGCAGCAGAAGGGTCCGTGGGTGCGTCTCGGGGTGGCTCGGTAGCAACCCGGGATTCTTCCGGCGTTGAGTGCGTAGAGTTTGGTGGCGTCGTAAGTCCAGGGGGTGGGCTGGGGTCTGCGGGGGCCAGGGGTCCTGGCACTGGGCGCGGTCCAGGCGCGGACGGGCGCAGACGGGCTTACCTTTGGCGCACCTTCGGCGCTCAGTCGGTGCGCCCGCTGCGCACGTCGGCTGCGCGGTCGCTGAGGGGGCGACATAAGAAGGGAGCCGGGAGGGCGGGTCAGCTGGGAGGCGGGGTCGCGTCCACCAATGGACCGGGTTGAGCGGGCGGCCCTGCGGCGGCTGGGGCGCCGCTCTCGGCGTCGGTGAAGAACTAGCACAGCAAGGGGCCCTGGAGCAGGATCGCGGAGGAGCGAGGGGGCAACCTGGCCAGAGGTGCAGTGGTCATATGAATTTATGGTGATGAGAAAAGCCTCTTTTGCCGTGCTCTTTGTTATTTTACTACGTCATCTGATTCAATGCTCCCCAAAAGCAGCACAAGGCCCCCTACCAAGTATTTGTTTGCAGTTTTGTATGGCGCGAACTCCACCCGAAGGCATCAGAGCGCTTTGCATGAGCACCAGTTGCGTTACAGACGGACACATTCATTTTTAGACACAGGGACATTAAGTGATTTTCCCAGAATAACACAGAGTTGTGCATCCCTGCCGAGACTCGAACACAGTTCCCCAGCTTTAAAATCAGCCGCTCTAGTCGTTTAGCCACATCCTCTCCAGGTGACCCGTGAAATGAAAGTCTGATGGTGAAATGTGGGTCCCTCACCACTGTTCGGGGCCCTCAATTCTACGTCATGCCACCTTGAGCCTATAACTGGATGTTTAGACTCTGGTGGGCGAAAGCACACCCAGGGGCAGTGTAAAGTATTAGGATGGGAGGTGAGCAGGGCAGGGTCCTGGGGGCCTCTGGTGTGTTAGTTTATTTTATTGTAGCCCTTCCTTGGGAGACCTCATCCCCCCCGCTCGCAAGTGGAGGATTGTTTTTGAGTGCCATGAGACCCCTGTAGGTCAGTGTGGCCCACACGTGACCTTCTGGACAGCTCGTAGGGCTCAAAGGGATCCAGCACCCCTCCCCCTCGCAGCGTGGGTAACAGGACACAAACAAATCAACACCCAGCTCTCTGTGGGTACTCGGTTTGATGCAGAATCGTGTGTTTAGAAACGTTAAAAATGCGTCTTGTGTTTCCTTGCAAGAGGCAGCGGCCGATGTCCAGAGACAATAGATTCATAATAACTCTTTTTGAGATTAAACATCAGTACCTCTTATTGCTGCAGCTGTTATCGCCTCCTTTTCCCATCTTTTCACACAAGGCACAAAAAGAGCCTTACCCCCCTAACCCCCTCCACACACACACACATGTCCCCTAAACATGCGCACACGCCATTCCATCTCTCTCCCTGTGCAGTTCAATTCTGAAATCCTAAAGCTAAATGATCGGGGTCTGCGTCAAGCGTCCTTCCACTCATTCCAAACAAGAGCACATTCTCGCATCGAGCCACAAAGCCTTCATTTCAGCAGCTACCTACAGTGTGGCAGCCAAGTCCAGGCCACCTTAAACTAGATGAGTGCCAGTCAGAGCGTGCGGGGAACACTGCTTGAACTCTGACACCTCTGTGTAACTCCCAGAAGTCTGGAAAGGGACGGCAAGCACGAGGCACCCGAACTGGCTCCAACTCTTAAAACTGTCACTGACCTTTACAATGAACTTTCATGTGCGAATGAATCCGCAGCACGCTTTTGCAATCGCTCACTTCGGCGTTGAGCATGACGACGAATAGTTCAAGCAGAACATCGCGGCTCGGATGGCTGTCACTTGCCCTGAGGAATCCTAGACGCTCTTCCCGTGTGATGATGTGGTGGAAGGCGGGCGGCGCGAATGTGATTTTCGTACTTTACTTTCGTAGATTCAAATAAAAAATGTTTTCCTCCATTTGTCGCCCTAACCCTTTTGCCGCCCTAGGCAGCCGCCTAGTCTTGCCTAATGGTAGAAACGGCCCTGCCCAGGTCTTGGTCTGAGGGCCAGCTTGACTACATATTTGCGAGTCGAAGTTGATGTAGAGTTCACAACCAGCGATTCTATTAGTAAGGGTTATCACTATAGACGTTTATAAACATGACAGATCTTATTTTATAAGCTGCTGAGCCTAACCCCCTCCTATCCTAATACGGTGTCTTTTGGACCTTATTCTGACAATTTTGGCTCTGGGAGGTCAGATCAGTGTTAGGTAATATTGTGGCTTTTAGCAGGGGTTCTATGGGAGTTACTAGTTTCCGAAATCGCATTGCTTGGTACACGCATACGAGCACGGTTGCTGTGCAGCCTCTTCCCGATTCTTCCCGATTCTACTGTCATCGCCATAGCAACGCTCATTCTAGGGCCCATCACAAATTGTGCAACATGCTGTGGTTTGCATTCAGTTCCCACTGTGGTAAGCTGCGTTATGCTTGCTCTGCACATTGGTGGCTGCGCTATCCTGCGGTTTGCAGTGCCTGTACTGGTGTTTAGACACGCTTGTACCATTACTATTAATGTGCCCGTGTTTGTTTCTGTTAACATGCCTTTATTCTCCTTCTTTACAGGGTGCATCTTCAAAACGCAACATTTCCTTGCTGCCCGGGAGGGTAGCCATCATGGGTGTTCCCTGGTTCTATATAGGCGTCCCTGTCCAACAACCAATGCTCACTATTTTTATTTTTTTGCATCTTTTATATAGCGCAAACTCGACCCAAAGGTATTGGAGCGCTGTACATGAGAACCGTTTTTACATTGCATATTCAGGCAGGGGAGATAAAGTGATTTGCCCACAATCACAGGATGTGGACGCGACCCCGAGGCTCGAACCCTGGTTTCCAGCACCAAAGTCGGCAGTCTAGCAGACGGACCACATCCCCTCCTCTTTTCACTATTCTACCGGTTTCACTTGGAGCAGGAGCTCTGCCATCTTCCTATGAGCTGGGCTTTTCTCAGGTGGCTCTGTGTTTGCTCTCAGAGCCCTAGAGCACTTCTTGAGAGCTCTGTTATCTGACTCCCGCTGTGATCCTGGTACCCTGCCAGCTCCCGCTGCAATCCTGATATCTCGGCCAACTCCCCCTGTGAGTCCCGACGTTCTGGGCGGCTCACGCTGAAGGCTAGCAGCCATCCGGCATTTAACATCAGATCAGGCCCTGCTCTAAGCGTCAAACTGCAATTGTATCTGTACGTCATTTTCCTTCTTAGTTAGCAATCACAAAACAGCGCGCTCACGCGCAGAAGTGAATTTACAAAGCATAAGGTATTGCAACTCATTTGAATTTTTTTTGCCACAGGCTCAGGGCTTAGTTGAGTTTAAAATCACAGGCTGAATCTTGATGTGCCTGAAGAAGAGTATGTTCAGTTTTTAGGTCTCGCCTAGCAGCGCGTGCGCTGCTTGGAAAAAAACCTTTAGCCATCGATGCAGCTTTTGCCCTAAAAACGTGCATGCATTGCATTGTCTTCAATGGCAACGCGTGCACGTCTGGCGATTGACTTGCGGGAGCGAGCTTGACACCATATGTTTGTAATTAACTTACAAACACATGGTGCCCCTGGCACGCTCCCGCAAGGGAAACGCTGTGTGTGCTCTGGCACTCCCCTCACCCCTCCCACATGTAGCGCGCGCTTGTTTTTCCAAGCATTGGCCGCGCAAGCACAGAACTCCCGCTTCTCACCCTCCCCCACCCAGGGTTGCCAGATTGGGCTATATCTTGCACAATTGGTCGATATTTTGCCTGATGGTGCGAGAAAAAATCGTGTTGGGCGGCCTGCCGAAATTTGGGCCGAGTGTGCGGCGGATTCAAAGCTTTGTGCGGCGACGCTGCGCCCGCGCTGCAGCCCATGGTTGCCTTCCTTGCCACACCCCTTTCTGACCTTTAGGTGTCTGTGCCCTGCGGCCCCTGCCCACAAGTAACACTTGCAGGGCCATATATCTTTGCGGGCGGGAAGCTGTTTCCAATTAGGGTCCTGCAGGACCAGCAGCGACTTTCCAACCTGCCCCCAAGAGTATGATGACCTGCCCTGGAGTTCCTGTGACCCAATCGTGGGTCAGATTATTTCCTCAGTGGTGGGCACGTCAGGTACAGCACTGCCCCGCCCCATACATTTGCCCTTTATCTTTGGGCTCCCCCCCACTTCCTCCTTTTCAACTTCCTCTGCTGCGAGCCTGCGACTACGGACCACCGACTGCGAGTGACCACTGACCACCTTGATTGAGACGACTAGGCCTCTGCGTGGCTCCTTGGCCTTCGACTTGTAGCAGCCTGCCCTGCAGTCAGCTGTTCCTCCTGGTCCCAGCCCTCCTCTCGTTTTGAGTGAACTCTGCAGACTGCGCCGGCGGCCGTCCCCCAGCAAGTTAAAAGGTGAGTGAAAGGAGGCAGGTGTGTACATTTAAATGTGTGCATTAAGGCTTCGGTGCACACGTGCCAGTGGTCGAAGTGGGCGGGATTGGTAGGGCACGGCGTGCCCCTACTTTAATTCTATTGCTTCCGTTCCCCTACTTTTTTATTTTGAACATGCTTCCCTGGACGTAAGAAATATCCAAGACCTGCAGAAAAGGCTCAGCATTAGTGGATGTTTCGGGGACGGGCGGGGAGCAGAGAAGGAAAAGGTCTCCGTCTCTTGCTTCCTGCCCAGACGAGACAAGGAAGGTGTCCGCTGCCCCCACCCCCCTCTTTCTTACCCTTATTCCCTCTGTCTGTCTGACTCCCCCTCACTTAAAGAAAACCGTGACTCAAGAAATGGTTCTCACCCTCTCTTTCTTTCTGTCGTTTATTTGTTCCCCTGTGAAATGGATGCAAAAAAGAAAACCACTTTTGCTGCAAATGCCGTTTTGAAATTTTTCTATTCCAAAGTGCAGCCACGGAAATGAAAAGGTTCAAAATATGAAAAAACAATAATTAAATAAAGCAAGACGGAGTGTTCTTAAAGTGGCCAGATTGGTTTTATTCAAACCCCAAAAACATTAGCGTCATTTTACCGAGTTTGCCAGTGAAGCGCTGTTCCCCCGCCCCCCTGGGGAAGTGCACCATACCTGGAGGTATTGCAATACAAAATGTGTAGGGCCGCTTTGTGTTCACGAATGTGGGGCCATATTATCAAGTAATGGCGATAACATTATCGCCGCTTTGTCGGCAGTTTCCTGCCGCTAAAGCGGCGATAATGTTATCGCCGTTCCTTGATAATATGCCCAAGGTCTTTTTAAACCATACTGCTTACGTTTTGTAAGCATATAAGCAGTGGACATTGAAATGGGTCCTTTCTGGGCCCTGTAGTTTTCAGGCAAAAATACTCGTTGATTTCTGCATACATGTAAAAGCATTGAGTTCACCATGTTGTTTCTGCTTACATTTCACATGCTTTATTTAATCTTTCATTCCCTATGAGTGTTTGCTTTTTGCAGGGTTTTGTTACTTTTTCCTTTAGGGGCATATTGCTCTTGCCTAGTGCGTAATTTGAATTGAGTCGCATCCAGCTGTTTATAGCAGGTCAAATTGGATTGTGGTTGAAGGCAGTGTGAATTTCTCTCAGTGGGGCAAAATGGTGTTCAGTGAGGGCGCGGATGTAGCACTGGGGGCAGAGCTGACGAATTTAGAACTAGGGAACCAGGTTCAGCCTTCATGACCAGTCCACCAGACCACTCTCCTGAGGGAGCACATTCCCATGCTAGACCTTACCAGGCCCGCAAAACCGGAAAAGCCCTGGTGTCTCAGCACCAGCAGTGGCCAGTGTGGGTTCACCTTGAAGGTTTGCCCACCACAATCCATACTGAAGTTCACCTCCAGTCTTGTCGGCAGGCCTACGAAGTAGCAGACCCTAGAGCAACAGTGACTCTGTCACTGAGGTCACAGGACTCTTGAGGAGAGCTGACTCTAGGGCGGTGCGACAGATGTGACTGCAACGGGTGCTGACTTTGAGTGGGGTTGTTGTAAATTATGGTTTTAAAAGCATTTGCTTGCTCCTTCCTGGCCTACAGTAATTTTCAGCAATAATAAAAATGTCATAGCAATTCCGGTGAATAAAGTTCTTCCTAGAGCGAGATCGGAGTTTTGTCTAGTGGAAGGTTTGACTCACGGAAAGATAGGGTTAATGTGCCTGCTGCTAAGAACATATACCATGCCAATCACAAAGTGCACATATTGTAAATAGGTCAGTGGGTTATTGCTTTTGTCAGTGAGATCCTTTTGCTACTTGCAGTTTATAAGTAAAAATCCTAACAAAGAACAGTGAGCTATTAACTTTCATCTTAGAGCTGCAAACAAACTGCAAGGGATAAACTAGAGCTTTATGGTTTTTTCCCTAAGCCTTTGATTATCCTGATGTTGCAAAAAGTGTTCATTTGGATAAAAATCAATAATGATTATTAAAGAGAACCCCCAATCATGGTATTAAGTTGTAAATTCTGAGTTTGTGTTTCTCCAGATCAATCACTATTAAACGATACTGCCTACTAATATGACAGAGCGAAGGGCCATTTTTGAAAAAAGTGTTCTTCCCCAAAATGGCAGCATCTCAGTGGCCAGGACAAGACTGGATAAAATGTAAACAGCTCGCTAAGAGCGTAGCAGTCATTTAAATTCTAAATTAATGTTGTTGATGTTGTTTTTTGTTCCTGTTAGTATTATTTTTTGTAGTTATTATTGTTTGAATTTACCATTGTGTTGCAACTAGCATAAATGGTGAAAGAATCCATCATCGTAATACAATCCTCATATTCACTTATTATCTAAGGTGTATTTCCTTTCTTTCCTCCATTAGCAAGGCACGGCAGATTATATTCTTGGCTTCCTCCAGCAGCCTGTGGCCCCTGTAAATTATTATGTAATGCCATTTGTTCAACCACCTGCCAGCCCCATCCTTCAGGGGAAGATGTGACAGACTCCATAGAAGACCAAATAGTAGCTGTCACTGATGACCACCTCGGTGGTTGAGTGTGTTTTTTGTTGTTTTGTTTTTACCACAAATGGATAAACGGGTACACTTGTAAAGAAGATGCCCTAAGACATTGGTCTGTTTCGGGAAGTGATGCTGGTGACATGGGTATCTATCTATCAAAATAGTTTTTAAAACAGCCCTTGTTTTTTTTCTTCTTACCTGGGGTTCCAGAAGACACTTAAAAAAGTATCCATATGTGCCACTACCTAACAAACTTTTTAATTTTGCTAAATAGCTGTAGAAAAGATTGCTTTGTAGAAGTGCCTCTTGGGACAGGACATTTTATATAGATAGTATGAGTGCGCAATGCACACGACAAACTGAATCATTAAGAGGTGCTATTATCAAAAAACCAAGGGTAAGCTTTTCATTAACCTAAAGAGTTGATGTGGAACTGCCTGAATGCGGGCTTGCAGATTACACATTATTGTCCACAAGCCCACCTCAACCTACCACTGCCAGACCCTGAAGGATGCTGCTATATTCTGCACTGCCTGAAGCATTTTCCACACCTCAACCTGACACTTCCAGACCTTGAAGGATGCTGCTATTCTTGGCAGTGCCACTGCCAGACCTTGAGAGATGCTGCTAATCTTGGCAGTAGCACTGCCAGACTCTGAGATGCTGCTAGCCTTTACCGTGCCACTGCCAGACTATGAGCTGCTGCTAATCTTGCCAGTGCCTGGCCCAGAAGAACTCTTTGGCACAATTGAACTTTCCACTGTCTGAACAAGGATCCACCATACTGTTGCCTGGCAAAAAACAGGAGCTGGAACTTCTGTGAGTCTGCATTATGCACTTGCACTTTATCGGGTATTACCTCATGGAAACATCAAGCAGCAAGCTCTGCACCCCATGCCACGAACTGCTCTCTTCTGATGAGTACCAAAAAGTACAAAACATATGTCATTTGCGTATGTAAAGAGATGTTCAGCATTGCTTTGGGAGCATTTAAACAAGTGTGAAAAAACATGGCGCATTGGCCTATATTGCCGTTATTCTGGTGGGCCTGACGTGAGTATGCAAGCTGAAGAGCACCTTTCCCAAGATGAACGTTTCTGCACTTGCAGTACCCCAAATTGAACCCAGAAAATACATTTTTGGTCAGCTTGCGATATCAAGTGAGTGACAGTTTTCCTGACAGACCAACTTTGATTTCAGTTTACAAAATATAAGTTATCTGATTAATGTGGGAGGTAAACATATAATCCTTGAAATAGAAGTATATTTGTGAATGTTGTAGTCAGGCTACACGTAAGTTAATGGAGTGGCAAAATTGGGCTACTTTGGGCTACTTTGGGTTACCGTTTCGTTGCTTTTGGGCTTGAAAGTTGTGAAAAAATCTGGCAACCCTGCTCCCATCACTTATCGCGGCCAGTGCTTGTTTTAAGTGGCTTCGTGCTGTTCTCTTCCGAGATTTGCATGTGGCTCAGAAAGTGTCAATTCTTCGGTTGCGCATCGCTTGCTGATTTAAAACGGCGCAGAAAACTTCAGCCGCCTGATCGGATCCCCTCCGGAAATGTTTCCGTGGCTATAATTACATCACAGCCAATTTCTACCCTCTCAGCAGTCACCGGGGAGAAGGCAGTGGTGCCCTGTCTCCGGGAGTGGTACTGTGAGGTTCCTGAGGTGGTTACACTACACGGCCTTTCGACGCCTCCTTCGGTTGTCGCTGCAGCTTGCCACAGTGCTCCCTCACCAGGGGATTGAGGGGCTCTTGACTGGAAGGTTGAAGCTTTCGCTCCCCGACCGCCAACTTTTACCATCTGTTTCCAGGGTAGCAGATTGGTTGAGGGGCAGGGGGGGTATTGCACCCGTTTTCGGTCTATTGGATGTTTTGTTGTGTAGCATGACGGGCTATAGCGCCCGCATCACCCCTAGGTTATCTTGGCGCTTTCGGCAGAAACCTGATCTGTGCTGTTAGTCAACTCCTAGGCACTCTTTGCATCGACTGAATATGAAAGGCGGAGTGGGCCGCCCGGATCCCCGCAGCCGGTTACATTACCTCGCTGAGCCGTCAGGGCTGTGTTTTAAATTTTTTTATTTTGCTTCTTTGCTTTTTTACTTTATTATTTAGATTTTTTATTTTGTAATATTAAAACTTGTAAAACAGTCGCTGCCCCCTTAGTAGGCTTCCCGGACCAATATGTTAAGAAACACTGTTCTAGATGAGGCATCAAACGCCTATTCTATACAGCTGTACTGCTTTGCTATGATATGGAGGGCAGAGCATAAGGGAATATGAGTATTGTATGTTGCGCTGTACCTTGGGAATTAGCTCGGGAGTCTGCTTGTTATACAGATGTCTTACCAGAAAGATGCACACTGTAACACGGTGAGCCAAATGGATGTGTTACTAGTGCTACAAGAACCTGCTTTTGGAGATGCAGGTGGGCACGGCGAGCCAGGACAGAGGTGCTTTGTGAGACCTCAGAGGACACGCAGCACTAGAATGTCTCTGCATGCTGCATATCGTGACGGAAAAGAATTGAGGGCTTCGTGCATGTCTCAGTGCAGGGATGGTGGTGCGGATCAGAGTGGAGGCACATTGTGAGAGCGCTCTGGGTATCTCCGTACCAGTGGAGCAGTGCACGGTACAAGTCCGGATAGAGGTCTATTTGGAGAGCCTTGTGGACTACTCGCTGCTGATGTGCTACGGCAGAGTTGCAGTAGGAGCAGTGCTTAATTTAAGCTGGTGGTTTCCGGTGCTCTGCACCTAATTGTCAACACTGCACTTATGACAGTCTGCCACATGGTGGCGGTGCTCTTCTAATTCAGAGATGAGCAGAATGACGTTTATTTATGAATACAATATACATTAAAAATTACTAATACCTGCCTCCACAGCCATTCCTTTAGCTTTGGGGACCTGGAATAATCTGAAATGTCTCACTTGTAGGTGATAGGTCTGGCTAGTAGTTGTTTTGGTACTGTCTGGCACCAATGACGGTGCAATGGGTGGTGCAAGCTGCAGTGGCCTCCTGGTCAGGACCCTGGAACTTATTATTTTACAAATTAGGCACCGAGTAGGAGTCTTGCAGATTTCTCCGATATGGGAAACACGAATGCTGCAGGTCCAGCTAGAGCTTCTTTGAAGCATTTGTACTGATATTTCGACATTGGGGTAACAGTAAATAATGAAAATAAAAACGGAGGTGCTGTGAGGACGGTAGTAGATTATTCTGCACCGTTATAAAGGTCATGTAGAGGTGCCTACTGAGAGTGCTATGGCTGTCCCGGGAATAGACCATGCAGATGGTCATTGCAGATATGCACTGTGGGTGATTGGCCGATGTTTATTGTTTATTGGTAGTTGGTGACCAGTTAGTGACCAAGGCCTTGAATAATGTGCTTGCCGAAGCATCTTTGGCGGTCTCATTTCTGACAAAGTTGTGCATGGCTGGATAGAATTGCACTGACCATGCTCTTGTCTAACTACTTGGATAGTAGTGTATAACAGGATAGAGAGGCGCTTTGAGATCTCCAGTAGCAAAACCAGCATTGGCAAAGCCAGTAGGTCTCACCTATGCTAGAGCTATTGGCTTAGCCAATATGTTTGGCCATGTTGGACAACAGAGTGGCTGCTGTTCAGGAGGGCTTAAAGCTAGTGGGATAAAGGAGAGTCCCTGACTGACGAGGTGCTGACGCAGTTTTTCTGGCAAGTGGCGTTCTACTTCGAGGAACCCCAGCGTTAGTATTGAGTCTATTTATTTTTAAAGCGCTTGCTTGCATGTGCTTGATGTTGGCGTTTACTGTTGTATTCCCAAGATGACCCACCACATGCATTAGTCTGCGTTCTTGAAAACTAGTTTCAAAGTAGACATGACCGGTGAACCAGACAAACAAGCATTGGCATAGCCAATAGGTCTCGCTTTTGGAACCTTATAAGTATTTAGTTATGCAGCAAAATATCCTTGGTGCAATAACATCAACTGTTGCATGGCTAAAAACTTATAAGGTCCCAAAGGCGAAACCTATTGGCTATGCCAATGCTTGTTGTTTTTACCAACAGACGCTTCCCTAATATGCAGTAAGAGAATCGTTATCTGCAATGAGAGTCTGTAGATTTGATCAGTGATGGTAACTGGTGATATGAAGAGCTTGTGAATGGTTACATGTGATACATTTTTCGTATGAGCCGCATCATAAGGAAATTTCAAGTGTAACCTCAGTATTCTGATAAGATACTATAATAGTCTTAAACAGTCAGCATAAGAACTGCTGGAAGTTCATGGTATTGTTTTCTCTTGTATTAACCTTTTCTTACAGGTCTCCTTCTCTGCAGTTCTCTTTCCATACCCTCTCCCTCCCCACCTGGCCACTCTGATCCTAGGTGCTATAATAGCATACAGAGTTAGAGCTGCCTGGAGGTGGGCCATTGAGAGCACTGTGCAGATCGCAAGGAAAAAGGCCACCTTGAGAACTACTTTTCTGCTGAGGCAGCCTCGGTCCATGGAGGTAACAGTGGTGGGGCGGGGTAGGGGGGATTTTGACGGACGATGCAGATGGAAAATTAAATAAGTAATTAATTTTCCATCGTCCGGTAGAACCTCCCCCACCCGGCCCCACCGCCCCACCACTGTTACCTGCAAGGCAATGTGACCATCCCACGTGGCATCAGATACCTGGATTTTGGCTGATCTCGACCCTGCCTTGTATCTGGAATCATCTTTTTGGCCTAGATTTGAGCATTTTTTTCCTCTAGATTTGAGCATTTGCTTCTCTTTCGCATAATTAATTGTTTCCCTTGACCGGTGGGGAGAGGGACAAATGCTGCCCTGTGGCCCCTGCCCCCACGAGCACTCCCATGAGGTCAGAAGTCAGGGCCTACTGTTTTTCCCCCTAAATTGGGACTGCGAGGTTGGGACCCCATGAATGGACTAAGCTTGGAAGGGAGGTGAGCCTGGATGGGGTGTATGTGGTGCCCTGCATTCAATATGGTTTTAAGCAAACAGTGGTCCTCAATTTGGTTTAAGGAATGGGGGGGATGAATATAGTACAGAATCGAAACTATATTTTAGGAATGTCCAGCCGGACATCCAATTTAATTCTTCAATGAAAAAAGATAACAATACTCAACAGTAAAACAGAGGTGGGACACAGTCCTGTATCCGTAGGGGGAAGAAAACAAATACAGAGCAAACAAACAATACAGGCAGGACAAGCAGAGCTTAATTACGAAATCCAATGTTTTAAGCTTTTCTTTCTACAAACAGTGCACTTTTTTTCATAATGGACTGATGTGCATGCTGTCTAGATTGGGGTCGACGACGTTTCGATCCTATTACAAGGATACAAGGATCATCATCAGGACGAGACAATGAACAAGCCTGGTGTTTAAAGGAATTGCCAGGAACAGACGGCGTGGTCATGTGCCAGAATAAAATAAACGTCTGGAGGTGCCAAAAGGTCTGGAAATATGCTGGCGTGTGCGGCTGGGACCGCGACAGCCGCTGTTAGAATATGGAGACGGGCAAAAGGGATTTCTAGCTCCGGTCCATGGTCAATGTAAACAGTTCCGGGGTAGGTAGGCAATCATGATAGAATTGCGGGTAAAACGGATCCGTGAAATTACACGTTATCGCGCGGCGTCCTCAGTTGCAATGAACCGTTCATTGCAACTGAGGACGCCGCGCGATAACGTGTAATTTCACGGATCCGTTTTACCCGCAATTCTATCATGATTGCCTACCTACCCCGGAACTGTTTACATTGACCATGGACCGGAGCTAGAAATCCCTTTTGCCCGTCTCCATATTCTAACAGCGGCTGTCGCGGTCCCAGCCGCACACGCCAGCATATTTCCAGACCTTTTGGCACCTCCAGACGTTTATTTTATTCTGGCACATGACCACGCCGTCTGTTCCTGGCAATTCCTTTAAACACCAGGCTTGTTCATTGTCTCGTCCTGATGATGATCCTTGTATCCTTGTAATAGGATCGAAACGTCGTCGACCCCAATCTAGACAGCATGCACATCAGTCCATTATGAAAAAAAGTGCACTGTTTGTAGAAAGAAAAGCTTAAAACATTGGATTTCGTAATTAAGCTCTGCTTGTCCTGCCTGTATTGTTTGTTTGCTCTGTATTTGTTTTCTTCCCCCTACGGATACAGGACTGTGTCCCACCTCTGTTTTACTGTTGAGTATTGTTATCTTTTTTCATTGAAGAATTAAATTGGATGTCCGGCTGGACATTCCTAAAATATAGTTTCGATTCTGTACTATATTCATCCCCCCCATTCCTTAAACCAAATTGAGGACCACTGTTTGCTTAAAATCATCAATTACCCAAGGTCCTCAACTACCTATTGGGTTCCCTTGTTCTGTAAAAATCTGCATTCAATATGGAGCAGGAGTCAAGGCTTGGAGGCTTCCATCCTGGGCATCCCCATCTCCATCGGACCACACCCCACCTTTTATCAGCGCTCTTGGTGGGCCCGCTGTCCCTAGCTTTTGGCTGGGGACTTAACAGTCGTTTATTGCCTAGTTAAAATGGTGCACATCTTTGTCGATCTCCAGAAGGCTGAAAGGTAGGGTGACCAGACTTTGGAAACCCTAAAATCTGGACATTTCACAAAAAATAAAGAAGGCTGGCACCCAGGATCATATATGTGTTAAATAACTTCCTGATAAGAGCTGCTAGCTGGTACTGTTTTGTAACAAAAACTTGAGTCTTCACTGGTTTCAGTGGACCCACACTGAAAACAGAGACCTGGCCCAAAACCGCAGAAATACGATGGGACATCATGCGAAAACCAGGGGACTGCCTCAGCACATCGGATACGCCTGGTCACCCTAGTGAACCCCCAAATTGAGTCTCGAACTTGTCATCACGCTGAGGCGTGAGACCTTATTGATTCTCGCGTGTGTGCTGTGGAGTTTTAGGCTCTTATCATCCCATGTGCAAGGAGAAAATGGTTCCTGACACTGAGGATGACTTTGTTTATAACTGAAAGGGAAGCCTCAATGTAGAGCTTTTAGAGGCGCTGTTCGGACTCCACGTCATGAAGGAACAATGAGGCAAGGGCATGATGCCCGGAATGAGGTCTCTTTGACCTGGTGATTGGAATGTGTCCCCTTCAACTTTGACTGCGGGACCAGCTTGTTTTTTTTTTAACAGTCTTCTATCCCGCCCCCTTGTCAGACTGCCCTGCTCCTGGGGCGTAGTCAGTGATCCCCGCCTCAGGGAATCAGCAGCAGAGAGGGGCTTAGTTTCCATATGCCCCTTAGTCTATCTGATGGTTCTGTGCTGCCATGGAATCACAACTGATGCTAAACTTAGTTTGGGCCCCCGATCGAACCTGACCTCAGCAGTTCTGAATTTCTGTGTGCATGTAAAAACTTTTTGAACTCCTACTGCTGTCTGCTAGTGGGTTTTGATCTGATACAGTTTTTAGTGGGAGAGAGTAGGGAGACACTGGTTGATTACTATAACTTGTCTTCATTTGCTGGGGGCCTGTTTTACTGCTCATGTTGGCTCTGTGGCTGCATGAAGGTGCTACCTCCCCACACTGTCACCCCTCCCTGCTGGGTTGTGGCCCCAGTTATTGTTGTGCGAGGTTCCCTATCTGTGGTTGCTGCTGTAATATGCTTGCCCAATTACTTGATCCCTGCTGCAGTTGTGTGGCGCCAGGCAGACCTACCTGTGACTGAGTGTATGCTATGTTCTGATTACTCTGTGCTTGGTACTGAGGAGGAACACTACCCATACCCTGTTGTTTGAGTTTTTGTGGTAGCAAGCCCTTATTCCCTAACAAGCAAAAAATCAAATGAGGGGAGGTAGAAGCATGCGGAAAGGTCACTCAGCTTCCACAAGTGTAACATTCCTTGAGCAAAAGAGAGTGAACTTGATGATTTACTGGAATCTTTGTGCACCAGTTCTCAACCCGAACCCTCAAACAATATTTGTCACTGGTGGTGTTAAGGGATCACCACTATGGAGTAGTCTCGGGTGGCATCATTATTGGGTTTTGCACCTAGGAACATGCTTCCCTAGGTGAGTACCGCCTCCTTTCGAGGGAAAGTACTGGTGGGATTCATGTATTGATATATAAAATTAACTCTTATATCTAAAAAATGATGCTTAACGTAGGCACAGTATACAGGGGTAGTATACAGGGGTAGGATTAAAAAGTTAGGTGGTGATGTTGTTCGGATGTGTAAGTTGTCCTTAGAATCACATGCATACAGTCAACATGTGTTGACCTTCATTGCCCATTAGGGTCCAAGCCTTCGTAAGGACTGACTTCAGAGATCGACAGATCCCTTGTAGTGACTCATTTGACTCTTTAGTATCTACTTCTGTGTCTTCAAACCAATAATTCTATTGTAAGAAATCACGGCCTACATTGAGCCTGTTGGTGTCTTATTTGAAATTTTACATAATATACAATTTCAGATAACCTAATGTAATATGCACAATTTTCAATCTTAGATCAAACACTATCCTGAGTTTTCTATGTATGTGACCATATATTTTAGGGTCACATAGTGTTCTGTGTGGTACTAGAAAATAGCGGGAGATGGAGAGGAGAACTGTAATAAAAAATCCTATTAGGATTGGCATGTTAAGCAGTAAAGTTGAGGTGATTGATTCCTTCAATTTTTTATCCCCACCTGGTGAAAGTGTCTATACATTAGGCAAAAAATAGGTATATACTTGTGGCTTTGCAGTCACATTTATGTTGGAGAGAACGTGAAACGGTAGCGGGTGAAGTGAGGGTGTCATGATTACCTGAAAAAGGATAAAACAATAGATGCCATATTCTGCATGATATCTATGATCAATTATAATTGTCTATATGCAAGGTATTTAGACATTGTGGAGCACCTAGTGAACTGTTATGGTGCCTAGTGGGGTGCAGTCCTGCTTTATTTGATGTCTTGCTGTGACTCTTCATTAATCGAGCAGTAACCACAGTCTTTGAGTATAGTGAATGGAAATGCCCTTGTTTGTGTAAGGCACTTAATTTTAGCTGTGTGATACTTCTGGGCGGTGCCCTGAGATGAAGTCCCTTGTGCTGGGGTATAGCGGTACAAAAGGGGGTGGTGATGGACGGAGCATCAGAACCAATCAAACACTCACACCCAGTCAACAGATCCGGGTTTGATCCATCACCGTTCTTTAGCCCACTCTGCCACCCCAGTTCAGACATGGCCATATGCAAATCAGTCTGACCCTGTGCCTCATGGGAACAGTCCAGCCCGAACTGCCAAGCCATGCCTTCCCTGGACCGGAAAAAAGCTTCCTAGGACCGGTTTCTGGCATTTCAGCCGTCTTCAGCCAGGCTTGCTTGGATCCAGTGGCAAAGTGAGCAAGGGACTCACGTCTGAGCATACCCTGCCAATTTATGGCGAACAAAGCGGTACAAAAGGGGGTGGTGATGGACGGAGCATCAGAACCAATCAAACACTCACACCCAGTCAACAGATCCGGGTTTGATCCATCACCGTTCTTTAGCCCACTCTGCCACCCCAGTTCAGACATGGCCATATGCAAATCAGTCTGACCCTGTGCCTCATGGGAACAGTCCAGCCCGAACTGCCAAGCCATGCCTTCCCTGGACCGGAAAAAAGCTTCCTAGGACCGGTTTCTGGCATTTCAGCCGTCTTCAGCCAGGCTTGCTTGGATCCAGTGGCAAAGTGAGCAAGGGACTCACGTCTGAGCATACCCTGCCAATTTATGGCGAACAAAGCGGTACAAAAGGGGGTGGTGATGGACGGAGCATCAGAACCAATCAAACACTCACACCCAGTCAACAGATCCGGGTTTGATCCATCACCGTTCTTTAGCCCACTCTGCCACCCCAGTTCAGACATGGCCATATGCAAATCAGTCTGACCCTGTGCCTCATGGGAACAGTCCAGCCCGAACTGCCAAGCCATGCCTTCCCTGGACCGGAAAAAAGCTTCCTAGGACCGGTTTCTGGCATTTCAGCCGTCTTCAGCCAGGCTTGCTTGGATCCAGTGGCAAAGTGAGCAAGGGACTCACGTCTGAGCATACCCTGCCAATTTATGGCGAACAAAGCGGTACAAAAGGGGGTGGTGATGGACGGAGCATCAGAACCAATCAAACACTCACACCCAGTCAACAGATCCGGGTTTGATCCATCACCGTTCTTTAGCCCACTCTGCCACCCCAGTTCAGACATGGCCATATGCAAATCAGTCTGACCCTGTGCCTCATGGGAACAGACCAGCCCGAACTGCCAAGCCATGCCTTCCCTGGACCGGAAACAAGCTTCCTAGGACCGGTTTCTGGCATTTCAGCCGTCTTCAGCCAGGCTTGCTTGGATCCAGTGGCAAAGTGAGCAAGGGACTCACGTCTGAGCATACCCTGCCAATTTATGGCGAACAAAGCGGTACAAAAGGGGGTGGTGATGGACGGAGCATCAGAACCAATCAAACACTCACACCCAGTCAACAGATCCGGGTTTGATCCATCACCGTTCTTTAGCCCACTCTGCCACCCCAGTTCAGACATGGCCATATGCAAATCAGTCTGACCCTGTGCCTCATGGGAACAGTCCAGCCCGAACTGCCAAGCCATGCCTTCCCTGGACCGGAAACAAGCTTCCTAGGACCGGTTTCTGGCATTTCAGCCGTCTTCAGCCAGGCTTGCTTGGATCCAGTGGCAAAGTGAGCAAGGGACTCACGTCTGAGCATACCCTGCCAATTTATGGCGAACAAAGCGGTACAAAAGGGGGTGGTGATGGACGGAGCATCAGAACCAATCAAACACTCACACCCAGTCAACAGATCCGGGTTTGATCCATCACCGTTCTTTAGCCCACTCTGCCACCCCAGTTCAGACATGGCCATATGCAAATCAGTCTGACCCTGTGCCTCATGGGAACAGTCCAGCCCGAACTGCCAAGCCATGCCTTCCCTGGACCGGAAACAAGCTTCCTAGGACCGGTTTCTGGCATTTCAGCCGTCTTCAGCCAGGCTTGCTTGGATCCAGTGGCAAAGTGAGCAAGGGACTCACGTCTGAGCATACCCTGCCAATTTATGGCGAACAAAGCGGTACAAAAGGGGGTGGTGATGGACGGAGCATCAGAACCAATCAAACACTCACACCCAGTCAACAGATCCGGGTTTGATCCATCACCGTTCTTTAGCCCACTCTGCCACCCCAGTTCAGACATGGCCATATGCAAATCAGTCTGACCCTGTGCCTCATGGGAACAGACCAGCCCGAACTGCCAAGCCATGCCTTCCCTGGACCGGAAACAAGCTTCCTAGGACCGGTTTCTGGCATTTCAGCCGTCTTCAGCCAGGCTTGCTTGGATCCAGTGGCAAAGTGAGCAAGGGACTCACGTCTGAGCATACCCTGCCAATTTATGGCGAACAAAGCGGTACAAAAGGGGGTGGTGATGGACGGAGCATCAGAACCAATCAAACACTCACACCCAGTCAACAGATCCGGGTTTGATCCATCACCGTTCTTTAGCCCACTCTGCCACCCCAGTTCAGACATGGCCATATGCAAATCAGTCTGACCCTGTGCCTCATGGGAACAGTCCAGCCCGAACTGCCAAGCCATGCCTTCCCTGGACCGGAAACAAGCTTCCTAGGACCGGTTTCTGGCATTTCAGCCGTCTTCAGCCAGGCTTGCTTGGATCCAGTGGCAAAGTGAGCAAGGGACTCACGTCTGAGCATACCCTGCCAATTTATGGCGAACAAAGCGGTACAAAAGGGGGTGGTGATGGACGGAGCATCAGAACCAATCAAACACTCACACCCAGTCAACAGATCCGGGTTTGATCCATCACCGTTCTTTAGCCCACTCTGCCACCCCAGTTCAGACATGGCCATATGCAAATCAGTCTGACCCTGTGCCTCATGGGAACAGTCCAGCCCGAACTGCCAAGCCATGCCTTCCCTGGACCGGAAACAAGCTTCCTAGGACCGGTTTCTGGCATTTCAGCCGTCTTCAGCCAGGCTTGCTTGGATCCAGTGGCAAAGTGAGCAAGGGACTCACGTCTGAGCATACCCTGCCAATTTATGGCGAACAAAGCGGTACAAAAGGGGGTGGTGATGGACGGAGCATCAGAACCAATCAAACACTCACACCCAGTCAACAGATCCGGGTTTGATCCATCACCGTTCTTTAGCCCACTCTGCCACCCCAGTTCAGACATGGCCATATGCAAATCAGTCTGACCCTGTGCCTCATGGGAACAGTCCAGCCCGAACTGCCAAGCCATGCCTTCCCTGGACCGGAAACAAGCTTCCTAGGACCGGTTTCTGGCATTTCAGCCGTCTTCAGCCAGGCTTGCTTGGATCCAGTGGCAAAGTGAGCAAGGGACTCACGTCTGAGCATACCCTGCCAATTTATGGCGAACAAAGCGGTACAAAAGGGGGTGGTGATGGACGGAGCATCAGAACCAATCAAACACTCACACCCAGTCAACAGATCCGGGTTTGATCCATCACCGTTCTTTAGCCCACTCTGCCACCCCAGTTCAGACATGGCCATATGCAAATCAGTCTGACCCTGTGCCTCATGGGAACAGTCCAGCCCGAACTGCCAAGCCATGCCTTCCCTGGACCGGAAACAAGCTTCCTAGGACCGGTTTCTGGCATTTCAGCCGTCTTCAGCCAGGCTTGCTTGGATCCAGTGGCAAAGTGAGCAAGGGACTCATGTCTGAGCATACCCTGCCAATTTATGGCGAACAAAGCGGTACAAAAGGGGGTGGTGATGGACGGAGCATCAGAACCAATCAAACACTCACACCCAGTCAACAGATCCGGGTTTGATCCATCACCGTTCTTTAGCCCACTCTGCCACCCCAGTTCAGACATGGCCATATGCAAATCAGTCTGACCCTGTGCCTCATGGGAACAGTCCAGCCCGAACTGCCAAGCCATGCCTTCCCTGGACCGGAAACAAGCTTCCTAGGACCGGTTTCTGGCATTTCAGCCGTCTTCAGCCAGGCTTGCTTGGATCCAGTGGCAAAGTGAGCAAGGGACTCACGTCTGAGCATACCCTGCCAATTTATGGCGAACAAAGCGGTACAAAAGGGGGTGGTGATGGACGGAGCATCAGAACCAATCAAACACTCACACCCAGTCAACAGATCCGGGTTTGATCCATCACCGTTCTTTAGCCCACTCTGCCACCCCAGTTCAGACATGGCCATATGCAAATCAGTCTGACCCTGTGCCTCATGGGAACAGTCCAGCCCGAACTGCCAAGCCATGCCTTCCCTGGACCGGAAACAAGCTTGTATGACATTGTTCTGCATTCTGTCCATCAATTGTTGTTTTTGCATTTGTCACCCCGAGTGGAAAGGGTATGCTCAGACGTGAGTCCCTTGCTCTCCATGCCACTGGAATCAAGCTATCCTGGCTGACGAGGGCTGAAAGCCCGAAACCGGTCCTAGGATGCTTGTTTCCAGTCCAGGGAGGACCTGGCTTGGCAGTTCGGGCTGGACTGTTCCCATGGGGCACAGGGTCAAGACTGATTTGCATATGGCTGGGTTCAAACTGGAATGGCATGGTGAGCAAAAAAACGATGGATTTAGGCCCAGATCTCTGTACTGGGGTGAATGTATGACATTGTTCTGCATTCTGTCCATCAATTGTTGTTTTTGCATTTGTCACCCCGAGTGGAAAGGGTATGCTCAGACGTGAGTCCCTTGCTCTCCATGCCACTGGAATCAAGCTATCCTGGCTGACGAGGGCTGAAAGCCCGAAACCGGTCCTAGGATGCTTGTTTCCAGTCCAGGGAGGACCTGGCTTGGCAGTTCGGGCTGGACTGTTCCCATGGGGCACAGGGTCAAGACTGATTTGCATATGGCTGGGTTCAAACTGGAATGGCATGGTGAGCAAAAAAACGATGGATTTAGGCCCAGATCTCTGTACTGGGGTGAATGTATGACATTGTTCTGCATTCTGTCCATCAATTTTTGTTTTTGCATTTGTCACCCCGAGTGGAAAGGGTATGCTCAGACGTGAGTCCCTTGCTCTCCATGCCACTGGAATCAAGCTATCCTGGCTGACGAGGGCTGAAAGCCCGAAACCGGTCCTAGGATGCTTGTTTCCAGTCCAGGGAGGACCTGGCTTGGCAGTTCGGGCTGGACTGTTCCCATGGGGCACAGGGTCAAGACTGATTTGCATATGGCTGGGTTCAAACTGGAATGGCATGGTGAGCAAAAAAACGATGGATTTAGGCCCAGATCTCTGTACTGGGGTGAATGTATGACATTGTTCTGCATTCTGTCCATCAATTGTTGTTTTTGCATTTGTCACCCCGAGTGGAAAGGGTATGCTCAGACGTGAGTCCCTTGCTCTCCATGCCACTGGAATCAAGCTATCCTGGCTGACGAGGGCTGAAAGCCCGAAACCGGTCCTAGGATGCTTGTTTCCAGTCCAGGGAGGACCTGGCTTGGCAGTTCGGGCTGGACTGTTCCCATGGGGCACAGGGTCAAGACTGATTTGCATATGGCTGGGTTCAAACTGGAATGGCATGGTGAGCAAAAAAACGATGGATTTAGGCCCAGATCTCTGTACTGGGGTGAATGTATGACATTGTTCTGCATTCTGTCCATCAATTGTTGTTTTTGCATTTGTCACCCCGAGTGGAAAGGGTATGCTCAGACGTGAGTCCCTTGCTCTCCATGCCACTGGAATCAAGCTATCCTGGCTGACGAGGGCTGAAAGCCCGAAACCGGTCCTAGGATGCTTGTTTCCAGTCCAGGGAGGACCTGGCTTGGCAGTTCGGGCTTGACTGTTCCCATGGGGCACAGGGTCAAGACTGATTTGCATATGGCTGGGTTCAAACTGGAATGGCATGGTGAGCAAAAAAACGATGGATTTAGGCCCAGATCTCTGTACTGGGGTGAATGTATGACATTGTTCTGCATTCTGTCCATCAATTGTTGTTTTTGCATTTGTCACCCCGAGTGGAAAGGGTATGCTCAGACGTGAGTCCCTTGCTCTCCATGCCACTGGAATCAAGCTATCCTGGCTGACGAGGGCTGAAAGCCCGAAACCGGTCCTAGGATGCTTGTTTCCAGTCCAGGGAGGACCTGGCTTGGCAGTTCGGGCTGGACTGTTCCCATGGGGCACAGGGTCAAGACTGATTTGCATATGGCTGGGTTCAAACTGGAATGGCATGGTGAGCAAAAAAACGATGGATTTAGGCCCAGATCTCTGTACTGGGGTGAATGTATGACATTGTTCTGCATTCTGTCCATCAATTGTTGTTTTTGGGGTATAGCTCTAGGTTAAAAGGGGGACCTCGTAATAATAGTGGTGTCCCTCTTGGTATGTTGGGCAAATGTTCCGTAACTAATTGCCTCAAAGATCACGGCAAGTCAATTGCACTCTGAATAATGTGGTCAGCCATTCTTAACGTGACTTCTAAGGGATTGTGGCTCTTGGTGTGCCTCTAAATAATCTACATTCTGTGCACTTGTTTAAAAAGGCATGGCGTGACCCTTTGCAGTAAAAGATCGGAGAAGCCGATCGTAAAGGGGAGAGCTGGGCTTTGTGCATTGCCTCTAAACAGCCACACATAAAGATAGCTTATGTGTGACTGATGGGCCATCCACATCCTGATGGGCCATCCTGGGCAGGATGGGAGGGAGGAGCTGACACTTACACTTGAATAGGTTGTGTACTATCCCACACAAAGAGCTGCATACTCCCCTGTAGTGAGTCTGGAGCCAGGGCAGAAAGGGCAAGGACTATGTGCACTTCAAATGCCTCTCTTTTGAAGTCTCCCCCATTTCAAAGGCACAGCTGGCTATAGGTAGTTGGCCTCTGACACCAGCAACTCAGTACACTTCTGGACCTATGGATACTCTGCCAGGAAGGACTGCTGTGCTGCTGAAGGAACTATCATTCTGCTGAATTGCTACTGTGCTGGACTCCTGCTCTGCTGAGCTGACCTGTTGCCGGCTGCCCGCTTGCCTGGGAGAGAGAAGGACTGGAGCTGCATCCCTCCAACCTAGAACCAATGTGACTCAAAGGACTTGTCTGCTTTCCTTCTATTTTGAAGACTCAGGGACCATCTAAGACTTCCAACCATTCGCCTACAGCACCTGGACTCTGCCATCTGAGAATCTTACCATGTCAAGTGGAGCCAATTCAGTCCTGGGCCCCTAGAAATAGACATAAAGTGCTGCTTCCGTGAAAATCCACGCAATGCCGTTATTGCGCGGCTCGGAACCGGCGCATATTCCTCGATGCCGATGCATCGCCGCTGCCACAAGGACAGAAGACATTGCATCGCCAACTGTGCAGCGCATTGCCTCCAGTTCCCGATGCATCCTCGACTTGCGTGACTTGATGACGAAGCATCGCCTGCATTTTGTGGTTCGACGACGATGCATCTCATAATTACATGTCTGGGAACCGTTGCATTGCCTACATCTGAAGAGATCAACGAGGATTTCCTCTGCTCCACGCATCGGACCCTCGCTGATGATCCAACAAGGTTCTTTGCAGTAATGTTATTGTTAAGTATTAGAATAAGATAAAAACTATGTTTGAAAACAAAACAGTCAAACTTATAGGTTATAGTTTAGTGACCTAACTATAACTTGCATCCCTGCCATGCATTGCTTATAACCTCACGATGACCATGCGTTCTAAAAAACATGTAGATGATCTGCGTTGTTGTAAGGAAACAGAGGCTGTTCTGTTTCCTCACAACGACGTGCACCGCCCCTCAGAGACGACGTGAAGCAGGAACCACAAGGAGAGAGGAACCACGAGGAGGGAGAGGTAAGGGGGATTGGGCATGGGGTGGTTTTTTTCTAGGGTTTAGGGTAGTGCAGTGGTGTTTGGGTAGTGTAGGGGTCGTGCTGGGGGTAGTGTTTTAGGATTTAGGGTAGTGCAGTGGTATTTGGGTAGTGTAGGGGGTCGTGCTGGGGTAGTGTTTTAGGGTTTAGGGTAGTGCAGTGGTGTTTGAGTAGTGTAGGGGGTCATGCTGGTGGTAGTGTTTTAGGGTTTAGGGTAGTACAGTAGTGTTTGTGTAGTGTAGGGGGTCGTGCTGGGGTAGTGTTTTATGGTTTAGGGTAGTGCAGTGGTGTTTGGGTAGTGTAGGGGGTCGTGCTGGGGGTAGATTTAGGGTGTAGGGTAGTGCAGTGGTGTTTGGGTAGTGTAGGGAGTCGTGCTAGGGGTAGTGTTTTAGGGTTTAGGGTAGTGCAGTGGTGTTTGTGTAGTGTAGGGGTTGTGCTGGGGGTAGTGTTTTAGGGTTTATGGTAGTGCAGTAGTGTTTGGATAGTGTAGGGGTAGTGCTGGGGTAGTGTTTTAGGGTTTAGGGTAGTGCAGTGGTGTTTGTATAGTGTAGGAGTAGTGCTGTGGTAGTGTTTTAGGGTTTAGGGTGGTGCAGTGGTGTTTGTGTAGTGTAGGGGGTTGTGTTTTAGGGTTTAGGGTTGTGCAGTGGTGTTTGGGTAGTGAAGGGGTCGTGCTGGGGGTAGTGTTTTAGGGTTTAGGGTAGTGCAGTTGTGTTTAGTGAAGGGGGTTGTGCTGGGGGTAGTGTTTCAGGGTTTAGGGTAGTGCAGTGGTGTTTGTGTAGTGTAGGGGGTCATGCTGGGGGTAGATTTAGTGTTTAGGGTAGAGCAGCGGTGTTTGTGTAGTGTAGGGGGTCGTTCTGGGGTAGTGTTTTAGGGTTTAAGGCAGTGCAGTGGTGTTTGTGTAGTGAAGGGGCTCATGCTGGGGGTAGTGTTCTAGGGTTTAGGGTAGTGCAGTAGTGTTTGTGTAGTGTAGGGGGTTGTGCTGGGGTAGATTTAGGGTTTAGGGTAGTGCAGTGGTGTTTGGGTAGTGTAGGGAGTCGTGCTGGTGATATTGTTTTAGGGTTTAGGGTAGTGCAGTTATGTTTGGGTAGTGTAGGGTGTTGTGCTGGGGGTAGTGTTTTAGGGTTCAGGGTAGTGCAGTGGTGTTTGTGTAGTGTAGGGGGTTGTGCTGGGGTAGATTTAGGGTTTAGGGTAGTGCAGTGGTGTTTGGGTAGTGTAGGGAGTCGTGCTGGTGATATTGTTTTAGGGTTTAGGGTAGTGCAGTTATGTTTGGCAGAGTGTAGGGTGTTGTGCTGGGGGTAGTGGTTTAGGGTGCAGGGTAGTACAGTGGTGTTTGGGTAGTGGAGGGGGTAGTGTATTAGGGTTTAGGGTAGTGTGCTCAACCAGCCACAATATCCGTGGACATAGGGGATCCTGACTCTTTTGAACGCTCCGCCAATTGAATAATTTGGGTCAAGGGCCCTATCACGTCCAAGACCTATCAATTCCTTTCTTGGGATCCCTCATATACTTGGAGAAAAAGGTACATAGTTTCTCATCAATTTCAGGCGTGTGTGCCACCTTCCCCTTCAGTGAGGGCCTGGGGCATTCTCCCCTCATCCTATTCCTGACCTCCCTTTCAAGGGGTTGATGGATTTTCCCCACCACATACTCTGCCACTTTGGTGTCAGGGGTCCACTCCGCTGACCTAGGATGGTAAATTTGGGTAAGCTCAAACATGTCCGAGTGGACCCCGTCCCCAACCCGGGACTGAGAGGAGTGGGACTCTGGATGCCAGGGACGCCCCGAGTCCTTATCCTCATCGGAGGAGAAATCGTCTTCCGATACACCCTCTCCCTCTAAGGGAAATCTGCCGTTGTGGTCTACAATAGTGGTGACAGCGTCGCAATTTTCTCCGGACTCCTCCTCCTCCCAGCAGGGTGCATGTTTTAGCGTTCGCACACTCTTCAGGAAGGTCTCCGTAAGTTTATCAAATCCTTCCAAGTGCCCCGTGTTATACTTAACGGCCCTTTTATTCCCCATCTTGGAGCTACTGGGTGCCGCCACCACCAGATCTGGGTCACTCAACACCCCAGGGATGCTTTTCGCCAGCTTATCAACCTGTTCCTTAAGAGGAGCCAGCGCCCTAGAGATAGCCAGAGAGAGGGCTTGGTCCACTGCTGGAGGGAGAAGTTAGGGGGCCATTCCTCCTCCACTTCCTGGTAGGGGGAGTAAAAATGGTCTTCTGGAGAAGACATGATAGCAGAGGGTGTGAGCACAGAACAAATGCCCTTAAAATCCTTAAGGCAGCCCCCTCGCTGGTGCTCCAACAGCTGGGCTTTCCCCGAAGCTGTTATAAGAATAGACTGAGGTGCAATACCAATTACCACCACCAGGTGGTGCTGGTCACTAACGTGGCCGTGTGGGTCAAAATTAGACGAGGGTTGGTCGGAAATCAAGCGGACACTAAAGGAGTGACCAGATTCCCAAATGCGCGTAAAGATCAGCGGGATCGCTCGATGGAGCTGCCTCACTCTGACCAGACGTGCCTGACAGGATCTCACCACGCGCAGAGCACACAGCGGGAGAAACTGCGAGGGGGAGAACGCTCTCAGGCAAGAGCCTGCTGCACCGGGAAGATGAAACAATACCAAGGCAATAATGCTAATAACACAAGAAAGCGCTATACAAACAGCAACAACGTCAGATTAAGCCAAGAATGTAAAGAATGCAATTAACTGACGAGCAGTGAAGAAAGAGGAAGCGGAAGGGACGTCACGATATTATATACGATGGACTGTGATATGATTGGACTATAGTTGCCTTGGAGACTGCCCTCCTAATGGTTCATGGGTTGTGTAGTCTTTTGTTTAATGATTGTTGTGTTACGTTTTCTTTGAACTGCTATTCAAATAAAGTGAGGAAAGATATGCATAATCCTCGCCTCCGTCCTGCCATAGAATTCAATAAACTTTATTCACGTATATCGTAAATTTAACCAGCAAATTGCAGGCCCAGTAGCAATTTTAAAGAGGGCCACAGGTGTTTAACACAAAACTGTAGACCCACACAACTTTATTTTGGTCTCCCCTGTGCTCTCTATGCCTGCAATATTAGGGCATGCGATCTCGAGGATTCTATTTTTTGACAGCTGTTTTAATGAAACGTTCACACTCTCTGTGTCTCCTTGCAACTCTGGGCCTTCTTCTTAGATTCTGACAGTAACACTTATTTCCTTGTTACATCATTAACATTTTTGCTGCTACTTAGTTTTAAAATTCGAATTTTTATATTATTTTTGGACATTTTAATTATCTTTTTTGTATATGTGTGGTATGTATGTCCTGCTTTTATGATTATATTTTAACCAAATAAAGTAAATTCTCACTGTGATTCCATCAAGAAGGCATTCAGATGTGTCACACATTTGCCATAAATTCAGAATGTTAGCACTCTAGTTGTTCATTAGATCACTGTAGTAAAGCTACTGCTCACCAGGGAGTTAACTGGAAGTCTACTGCTGGTATTGAAAGTGATTGTTTCAGTCTGCATGTCAGAATTTTCTAATGAAATAGAAGAGGATTTGAGATCTCACTTAAAACATGCCCTAAATTTTCTTTCTGCAGCACTAACCATAATTTCTATGACAAAATGAACCCGATCGTTTTGTTCCTTTTTAAATTAAATGTTTTAAGTGTTACCAGTTTATTCCAATCAAGATAGCTTCAGGTGTGCCATACTTTTGTCGTAAGTAAGGCTGTTAGCGTTCTAGTTGTTCTTTAGAACACTCTGGGAAGCTGCAGTAGAACACAAAGGCATCAACTGACAGGCTGCTCCTGTTGAAATATAACACGAAGATATTTGAGATCTCACTTAAAACATGTCTTAATTTTTCTTTCTACAGCACTAACCATAATTTCTATGACAAAATGAACCCCCTCATTTTGTTCCTTTTTAAATTAAATGTTTTAAGTGTTACCAGTTTATTCCAATCAAGATGGCTTCAGGTGTGCCATACTTTTGTCATAAGTAAGGCTGTTAGTGCGCTGGTTGTTCTTTAGAACACTCTGGGAAGCTGCAGTAGAACACAAAGGCATCAACTGACAGGCTGCTCCTGTTGAAATATAACAGGAAGATATTTGAGATCTCACTTAAAACATGTCCTAATTTTTCTTTCTACAACACTGACCATAATTTCTATGACAAAATAAACCCCCTCATTTTGTTCCTTTTTAAATTAAATGTTTTAAGAGTTACCAGTTTATTCCAATCAAAATGGCTTCAGGTGTGCCATAATTTTGTCATAAGTAAGACTATTAGCGCTCTAGTTGTTCTTTAGAACACTCTGGGAAGCTGAAGTAGAACACAAAGGAATCAACTGACAGTCTCTGCCCTTGCTGGATGTACATGATTTACTGAGAATGACAGACTTCATTCTCACATGACTGAGAAAGATAATGTGAATTTACAGAAAATATGCTCTCATTTTAGCTTCAGTTTTCTCTCAAACATGATTCATGATATCCCAGCAGGTAAAATCACCTTAGAAAACACCACAATTCCTGAAATTAGTATGGTACCATCAACAAATAAATTCTGATGTAACTAAAGTCTGTTATCACCCTTTATAGTTCTCCTTTTGGTAACCCTCAAAATCTTCGATTCACTACAAGGCATTTCAATGGGGTACTATCATGTATATTGGTCCCAAGATGGCTGCCAGCAATTCCAGGATGAAGTGCTGACAGCCAATCAGATCTCACGATGAGATGTGTCATTAGGCTCCGCCCAGATATTGAAACTCTCATGAACTACTAAACAGATTTACACCATTTAACAAAAAGGGATCTTTCTGAACCAAGGTCTACCTTTTCACCAAATTTGGTGTAATTCCGTTCAGCAGTTCGGGCTGTACTCGTGTCTAAAGTTTCCTATGGGAATTAACATGGAGAAAACACGTTTTGGGACCCCTTTTTTTCTTGGCCCCCCACTTGCCGAATCACCCCAAAACTTTTAAGATAGGAGCTGACCGGAGCTCCCCACGAGTTTTGAAAATTTCGCGAAGATTCGTCAACTGACGCCAAAGTTATTTGGAAAAGAATGTTACGATTTTCCTATGGATAATAGGTCCTAACTATAACTACCTACTGCCAGTAGGTTATATATATATGAATATGAAAAATTAAAAGTCTTGGCCCACCACTCTGACGATGGGATAAAATCCAGCTACGGACCACAAAGACACCGTAAAGTCAGCGATATGCCAAAGTGCTTTATTCCATATAGCTGAAAAAAGAACAATTGATGGACAGAATGCAGAACAATGTCATACATTCACCCCAGTACAGAGATATGGGCCTAAATCTATCCGTTTTGTTTGCTCACCATGCCATTCCAGTTTGGACCCAGCCATATGCAAATCAGTCTTGACCCTGCGCCCAATGGGAACAGTCCAGCCCGAACTGCCTGGACAGGTCCTCCCTGGACTGGAAACAAGCATTCTAGGACCGGTTTCAGGCTTTCAACCCTCATCAGCCAGGATAGCTTGACTCCAGTGGCATGGAGAGCACGGGACCCACGTCTGGGCATACCCGTCCCACTCGGGTTGACAAATGCAAAAAGAACAATTGATGGACTGAATGCAGAACAATGTCATACATTCACCCCAGTACAGAGATCTGGGCCTAAATCCATCAGTTTTTTTGCTCACCATGCCATTCCAGTTTGGACCCAGCCATATGCAAATCAGTCTTGACCCTGCGCCCAATGGGAACAGTCCAGCCTGAACTGCCTGGCCAGGTCCTCCCTGGACTGGAAACAAGCATCCTAAGACCGGTTTTGGGCTTTCAGCCCTCATCAACCAGGATAGCTTGAATCCAGTGGCATGGAGAGCACGAGAGTGCGTGGCGCAAGAATTTCAAAAGCGCACTCCAACAGCAGATTACTTTACAAAAGGTTTATTGAATGCAGGAGCATTGACTGGGCATTCATGTTCAGAACTTGAAATACGCCTGACGCTTTTCGAGCCTCCTGGCTAGTGTTCACAGGCATCTCTGTGCGCTTTTGAAATTCGGACGCAACTGAAAGATATATATAATGAAAAAAGCCACCCGTGTTAAATAAAGTATACATGTGCGGCTTGCACCACTAAGTAATCATGTCATAGGAGACAATGGGAGAAAGAGAAGCGGCGGCGGAGGAGCTATTTAATAATTTACCCAGTGCTCTATTAAAAAGTAAATCTCAGGAAGCAAGTACAAGTAACAAAACAAGTGTTAAACTATTGCTTAAGTCACTTGAAAAATGTATGAAGAATGAAACAACAAATTGGTGGGAACAAAATCCCTCCAGAAGTATGAGGAAGCTGGAAGGGTCCCTCGAGGGCTGTGCATTCTACCAGCCCCAAGCTTTGATAACCCTAATCCGGAAATGCTAAAGGAATGGCCAGAAACAATTTAATGGCATCTACGAATCTTGTTCGCTTTTTTAATCAAATACACTAAAATTGATGGTGAAGCCTTATTAAACGAGATCGATAAAATCAATCAGGAACTTGCAAAGAGCGATGCACAAGGCTACATTACAAAAGCCAAGTAGAAATTCAAGAAAGGATAAAAAAAACAAGAGGACAAAATTAAAATAAGGAAAGCTCACAAATTTGCAAGAGATAAAATCGATTATGAGCAAGGACAAATATTTACGTTCGCACGCAAATATGACAATGACAATGTAAAAAGAATCAGAATCAACAACATGTCTAAACCTACTGGTTTGGCAAGAGCAACAGGAAGAGGCAATCAATGAAGGAAATAAAACTTCTAATTCCGACTGTAGCTCTACAATCAGCTAAACAAGCTCAGAAGGGAGTTTCACGTCAATAAATAAGCAAGGCAATACAGAGAAATCGAGCCCAGCAGAAGAAATTGTTTTTTTAGCCCTAGAAAGGCGACGAACATTGAGGCAGCGAAATCTGAAGAAGCCAGCAGAAAAGATAGGAATAAGAGGAGGTGAGCAAGGAGAAAGATCAGAAAGTGGAAAAAACAAGAAACAACAATGGAGCAAGAAGCAGAAAAAAAAACACAGTAGCCTATTTTCTGATATAACGCTAACTAAGGCAGAGACACAACTTTTAGCGCTCGGCTTATCTTACTTCGCCAAGAGTAGTTTTGACTACGCTAACACAAGAGTTGACATATTTCAATTCATTCGAAAATTTTTATTTAATTATTTTTTTTTACCAGCAAAGAAGGCACCACCCAACCTAGCTCAATGGATATGAACACTACATCTAAAGACAACCTGCAGGTATTAGACGCCTCAACCATTCTGACACTCTATGAATTAAATAAACAAAGTAATGTAAATTCTCAACCTGCATTTGAGGAGGGATCCACGCAAGAACAACTGGAATCTCTTAAACTAGTCAAAACTAGTTCAGGCAATAGTCCGTTTAAGCCGAAGTCAACTTTCCTACCGATGATGCCAAAAGGTACCCTGGACATCTTCTATGATAGGGTGTTAGAAGATCTGAAAAATCTCAACTATATGGTTAAACGGAATCGTGAAAAAATCAGGTTTCGAGATCGCCAGTACAATCAGTTAATGCAGAAATTGAAAAGGAATAACCAGGTGGTTATTAACAAATCTGATAAAGGTGGCAATGCTGTCATCTGGCCTAAAAAGGAATACATACAGGAAGCAAACCATCAGCTCAACAATTTGGAATGCTATTAAATAATGGAAATGAAACATAACAAAGCAAAGGATGGCATAAAAAGAGATCTTATGCAGTGGATAAGGCAGGGTCTCATCTCCAAGGATGAATTCAAATTTTTACATAATGAATGTCCGGTTCTTCCAACTATGTATTTTATACCAAAAATACATAAAGAACGAGTACCAGTTCCTTGTCGACCAATAATCACAGCAATAAAGGGGATTGGTGAGAACATAGCACGCTACATTGATTACTATTTACAGGATCATGTAAGGAAATTACTAACATATATAACGGATACTGGAGACATTTTATCAAAATTGAATAAAATTGCTTGGAAGGAAGGAATGCTGCTTATAACATTGGACATTGAGTCCCTGTACACAAGCATTAACCATGAAGTGGGTTTTGAAGCTGTTAAACACTTTCTGAGCACCAGACCATTAACTAACTATAGTCATAACATTATGCTGATGGAATTGATCAGATGGTGTTTGTTCAATAACTTTTTTCTGTTTGGCAGAGAATTATACAGACAAAAACGTGGAGTGGCAATGGGAGCCTGCTTCTCCCCCAGCTATGCTCGCTTGCATGTTGGCTGGTGGGAGGAGCAGGTTCTTAAAGTTACCCACAGTACACAATATTCTGCCCATGTATTGCACTGGCTTAGATTCATTGACGATATCTTTATTATCTGGAAGGGAGATGAAAGTAGCGCCACTAATTTTATCAAAGATATCAATATTAATAATGTAAACTTGAAGTTCACATCAAATATCAGCAGTCAATCAGTGGAATTTCTTGATGAAAATAGAGACAACGCTGCATAGAAAGAATACTGCTGGAAATACAACACTGCATG
Organism: Triturus cristatus; assembly: GCF_964204655.1. Taxonomy (NCBI): domain Eukaryota; kingdom Metazoa; phylum Chordata; class Amphibia; order Caudata; family Salamandridae; genus Triturus; species Triturus cristatus. The sequence continues at coordinate 437,457,720 of NC_140590.1, read as the reverse complement.
CGCAGAGTGCACACCCCAAACACCTATTAGCAAGAATTCCCTTTGGTGAATTCTTAAGGTTAAAAAGAATCTGCAGTACAGAACAGAATTAGAGAAGTGTATGGAGGAAGCCCTAAGAAAGCAGTGGAAAAAGCAAAAACTAGAATGAGGGATACTCTACTACAACAGTACAGTGAAGAATCTGAAAAAGAATTTATAACATCAGTACCAGACACTAATGAGGAAGGAAATACCGCTAGGCTCATCAGCAGACTTAGCAGCCAACAAAGACAGATTAAAGCCATCATAAAGAAAAATTGGCCAATAGTGATGACGGGCGCTGTTATGGCCCCTAGGTTACCAGCGGTTCCATCCATTACCTTAGACGGGCACCTTCTATGAGAACAGAGTTAGTTAAAAACAGTCCAGAAGCTAATTAGATTACATCATGACTAAAACCTAAGAGTGTTTTTTAAATGTTTGTCATGTAGAGCATGTACATTTGGTATTAATACCACTCATTATGAAACTCCCCTCAGTACCACCAAAGTAGCCATAAGAGGGAACTTCAACTGTAGAACTGACTTCGCTGTATAAGTTCTCACGTGCACCTGTGGTCTGAATTATGTGGGAAGCACAAAGCTACAGGTGCATGTGAGAATATTGCAGCATTTGAGGGCCATTGTGAATGGTGATGCTACATACCCAGTAGCTAGACATTTCAAAGCAGTGCACGACAATAAACTCGAATGTTTCAAATACTTTGCTATTGGTTCAGTCCCTAGTCTTAGACGAGGAGGAAATAGGGAGAAACTGCTACGCCAGCTTGAAACCCGTCTGATATTAGAGCTTGGTAGCAAGACTCCAAATGGGCTTAACAATAACAAAGATTTGCACAATTTCCTGTAATCATCTTCACTGTACACTGTATCAATTTAGTAAGAGTATATCATAACTCAGCATTTGAACAAGAGAAGCCTACCTAGACATGACAATATTAGAAACAGTGACACAGTTGGTTTATTATTTTACATCTTTAGTATCCAGGCACTTGTGGAGCGATAAGAATACGGAGCAGCACTATGCAGACATAAGCTATCTCACAAATGCAGAGTTCTGTCATAAATTGCTCCCTAAAATTCTGCCGCACACTCTTAATTATTTTTTACGTATTTTTTATTTATATATCTCAAAAAAACATTTTAAATAGAAAACTGGTTTAAAAAATAAAAATATATAAAGATTAAGATATGTAGTATTGTGACACATAGGTTAGTATCCTTCTTGCACTCAAGCACTTTTTCAATTATTTGCACTTTATAGGCTCACCAGCCCTTTATTATATCAGGCATAATGTTTGCACTTAATATTGCTGCTATCAACTCGGGTTTTTAGTCAGTCTTCTCCAGTTTTTAAATCTTTAGGTTTGTGTTTATATATGCATTGATACGCAATAGATTTTGTAACTTAAATTCAATAGACATACGTTACTTGAGCCAAATGTATAACATTTGTAAACGCATTTACGTGGATATGTGCTAATCATCTAATCTATATATTTGTAGAATAAGTATGTTTGTAATAGGCTCAATAAGAGAATTGTATTCCCAAACTTGTTGAAGTTTAAAAAAAATGTTTTTAATTCTTAAATATTATATTTATTTATTTAAAATATTTACAAACGTGATGCAGATAACCATGGTTGTGAAACACATTCATAAATTGGTATTGAGAGCTTTCACATCCCCACTTGGGGTTAATACTATGAGTGATAATGCAGCAACAGTGTACAAACAAAGTCTGTTTACTATGTTTAGTAAATGATGTCACAAGTAGGGGATGGTATTTAAAAACAAAAGATATGCATTGTCAGTATGTGATCAAGGTAACGGCTGTTACCGAAACATGCCATGACTTTTGAAAACGTGGTGAAATAAAGACTATTGTGTACTGCAAGAGGAGTTCATGCCCTTCTGTTTCAACCGAGGAGGAGGAGGGGCGCTGACGTTTTACTGGATATATATATATATATATTATCTACTGGCGGGCGCCAGTAGATAGTTATAGTTAGGACCGAGTTTCCATAGGAAATCTGAAAATTCTATTTTGAATAACTTTGGCGCCGGTTGACGAATCCTCGCGAAATTTTCAAAACTAATGGGGCTCCTACCCTGAAAGTCTCGGGGTGATTCGTCAAGCGGGGGCCGAGAAAAAGGGGGGGTCCCAAAACGCGTTTTCCCCATGCATTTTTCCAGAGGACCTTTAGTCGCAGCTACAGCCCAAACGGCTGAACAGAATTACGTGAAATTTGGCAGAGAGGTAGCCATAAGGTCAAGGAAGTGCCTTTCGCAGGTCTGGTGTAAATCTGTTCAGTATTTCCTGAGAAAATAGCATTTAAAAGCATATCAATATCTATACGCGCGCAGGGTGCGTGCACTGTGCAAGCCCTGTGCGCGCACCCTGCCGTGCGCGAGCGTAATTCTGATTGGTTGTTAGATGTCAGTAAACATTCGAATCGGTCGAAATCAGGAAGTGTCGGCCGCCATTTTGTCTGTCGCACTGAAAAGGAAAGGTGGAGAACGTGAATAGGGGGCAGAGTAGGCAGTTCTTGACCCCCTAGCCATTGTCAGGGGGTCACAGTAGGACCACGAAGGGCCAAAAAAAAGATTTACATTTTGTTAAAAAACATCGCGAGGTGCGCGCACTCTGCACGCACCCGAAAAAAACCATTTAAAAAAATAGAAATAAAAATCAAGTTTAAGTGTTTAGATATTAGGTGGCTCTAAAAAGAGCCCTTGCGTTTATTGAGTGTTTTTCGGTACCTACAAGTAAGTACCGATGCAGAGTCTAAAGTTCAAGAGGAAGACTCTGTTGCCTTCATCATTGAAATGTACACCGTCTCCTCTATAAATGTCTTGCATATTGTAACGCAAGTTGTTGTGGTATACAGAACCCATACCATAGTCTCTGAGGAAAGCAGAAACAGACTTATTGATGTGCTTTCTTGCTTTGTCAATCTGCGGACAAAATTGGTTGGACCAGTTCCACTTTTGGCATATATTAGAATATACAAAGGCAGTTTGTGGAAAAAGTGACATCAATTGCAGAAAGGTGTCCTTAATAAGCATTTCCAGACCTACCCCAGTTAAAGTGCCTAGGTCATTTCCACCACAGTGCACAATAATAATGTTAGGCTGTGGGAGATGTAGAAAGGTTTTCACCAAAGGCATTAATTGGTGCCACTTTAATCCTCTCTGACCAATCCATTTAATGTCTACATTTGGCAAAGCAAGGTCTTTTACAATACCTCTTTTTTCTGCAAATTTTTCACTCCAGAAGACATAGCTTTGACCTACAATCCACACTGTGAACATCTTTCAAGGAGAACAGGATGCACTCAGGAGGTGTCCTTCAGTAGAACGGCAATATGAAAAGAAAGACAGTTGAAAAATGGAGGCATACATACTTTTTTTTAATAAAAAGAACTGATTTGCTGATTCAAACCATTTTACAGTTAAAACTAGGCTGTATGTTTACATTTTTAAAAGCATGTTTTGGATTGGTTCAGAAAAATGTGTTCCCACAGAACATTACTTTGGATTTGCTGTTAGGTTTGAAAAGTCAAGCACTCTTGCTGTTTGGATTTGAAACATTGTGTGCTGAACTTCTGACCTCTCTGCTCACACCAGTGTTCCATGACCTGTTGCTATGGTAGCAGGCAGAAGTCATGTTGGGGGAAGGGATGATTTGGAAAGGGGTTGAAAGTTGCAACCAATAGAAATGAGTGATTCCATTTGAAAAAATGTGGGAAGGACTGTGATTTTACATTAACATGTATATGTGTGAAAAAAGAGAGGGAAACATTGCCATTTACTGGTTGTGGTGAGAGGAGAGAGGTGTACAGCTCTGAGATTCTGGCTCTGATAATCTGCTGTTTGAGTGCCACATTTATTTCTCAACTAACTAATTTTAAAGGTGAGTTATGAGTTTGAGAGGGGGTGTATGTGGTGATTTTTGATATAAATATTAGAATTGTCATTCTTATTTTAAAGTTGTGTTTTACATTTTGTGTTTTAGGAGATATTTAACTGTCTTGAACTTGTAAGATATTATGGAGTATGTCTTCACTGTAAGTTAAGGTGTAGTGGTATCACTGAGGAATACTGTTTTGTGCCTAGAATCACATCATGAGTCCGTCTGCACACAGGATTAGTTGTCAGAGATTTAATTTGTATTGCTCTTGTTCTGTTAGCCTTGCACTCGCAGAAAAGGGGCAGTTTGTTTTCTTAAAGTGTGATGGTTAGCATTCAGCAGAAATCAGTTACTCACAAATGAGAGGCAAATGCAAACACATTTGAAAATAGCATGGTACATTTTCCTACCACTTTAAAAGTTGTGTTTTACATTTTATGTTAAGGAAGATATTTAAGTGCCTTGAACATGTTAGATATTATGGAGTATGTCTTCACTATAAGTTAAGGTGTACTGGTATCACCCAGGAATACTGTTTTCTGCCTAGAATCACACCATGAGACAGTGTGCACACAAGAATTGTTATCAGAGATTTAATTTGTGTTGCTCTTGCTCTATTACCCTTGCACTCGCAGGAAAGGGGCTGCTTGTTTTTTGTAACACATGGTCATGGTCTCAAGGAGCTGTTAGGACATGTGCTCTTTTCTGCTTGTCTAAAATATAAGAAAAATGTGTCAGGCTGTCACAGTAATTATCACTTACTCCACCACAGTACTAAATGTGCTTTCAAATTGCCAAAGAAAATATCGCTTTGTGGTTAGAATCACACCATGAGTCTGTGTGCACACAGGAATTGTTGTCAGAGATTTAATTTGTGTTGCTGTTGTTTTGCAAAACTTTCACTTGTAAAAAAGGGCAGTTTCTTTTCTTCAACTGTGTTGGTTAGCACTCAGCAGAAATCACTATCTCAAAAATGAGAGGCAAATGCACACACATTTGAAAATAGCATGGTACATTTTCCTACCACTTTAAAAGTTGTGTTTTACATTTTATGTTAAGGAAGATATTTAAGTGCCTTGAAATTGAAAGATATCATGGAGTATGTCTTCACCATAAGTTAAGGTGTACTGGTATGACCCAGGAATACTGTTTTCTGCCTAGAATCACACCATGAGACAGTGTGCACACAGGAATTGTTGTCAGAGATTTAATTTGTGTTGCTGTTGTTCTGTAAAACTTGCACTTTCAGGAAAGGGCCTGGTATCACCCAGGAATACTGTTTTGTGCCTAGAATCACACCATGAGACAGTGTGCACACAGGAATTGTTGTCAGAGATTTAATTTGTGTTGCTGTTGTTCTGTAAAACTTGCACTCGCAGGAAAAGGGCAGCTTGTTTTCTTAAAGTGTGATGGCTAGCACTCAGCAGAAATCCTGATCTCACAAATGAGAGGCAAATGCTAACACATTTGAAATCAACAGGGTAGATTTTCCTTCCAATCTTGTAATGGGTGAGGTAGTTCCTACATGTACAAAACTCCAATTAACCTTTACCAAACATGTACTCTTACACACATATCTGCAGTCTTCATGCAGTTGTAAAAGTCTCCATGCAGATCTCTCTTGCAACTGACAATACACAGTCTCCAGAAACACACTCTTTGCACACATGCAGCAGCTTCTCCTACACTCCCATGCATAATACTCAGCTCTGTGTTGTGTTTCAGATAGCAGTGTATAATGCAAACACATTCAACGTCACCAAGGCTCATTTCCTTTGCTCTACTCTAATCACTCACCCTGTAACACATGCTGATGGTCTCAAGTAGCTGTTAGGACATGTGCTCTTTTTTGCCTCTCTAAAATATAAGGGAAATGTGTGAGGCTGTCACAGTAATTATCACTTGCTCCATCCACAGTACTAAATGTGCTTTCAAATTGCCAAAGGAAATATTGTTTTCTGCCTAGAATCACACCATGAGTCTGTGTGCACACAGGAATTGTTGTCAGAGATTTAATTTGTGTTGCTGTTGTTTTATAAAACTTGCACTTTCAGGAAAGGGCCAGCTTGTTTTCTTCAAATGTGTTGGTTAGCACTCAGCAGAAATCACTATCAAAAAAATGAGAGGCAAATGATAACACATTTCAAATCAACAAGGTAGATTTTCCATCAAATCTTGCAATGGCTGAGGTAGTTCCTACATGTTCAAAACTCAAATTAACCCTTACCACACATGTACTCTTACACACATATCTGCAGTGTTCATGCAGTTGTGGAAGTCTCCATGCAGATCTCTCTTGCAACTGACAATACACAGTCTCCAGAAACACACTCTTTGCACACATGCAGCAGCTTCTCCTATACTCCCATGCATAATACTCAGCTCTGTGTTGTGTTTCAGATAGCAGTGTGTAATGCAAACACATTCAACGTCATCAAGGCTCATTTCCTTTGCTGTAGTCTAATCACTCACCCTGTAACACATGGTCATGGTCTCAAGAAGCTGTTAGGACATGTGCTCTTTTCTGCTTGTCTAAAATATAAGGAAAATGTGTCAGGCTATCACAGTAATTATCACTTGCTCCACCACAGTACTAAATGTGCTTTCAAATTGCCAAAGAAAATATCGTTTTCTGCCTAGAATCACACCATGAGCCTGTGTGCACACAGGAATTGTTGTCAGAGATTTAATTTGTGTTGCTGTTGTTCTGTAAAACTAGCACTTTCAGGAAAGGGCCAGCTTGTTTTCTTCAACTGTGATGGTTAGCACTCAGCAGAAATCACTATCTCAAAAATGAGAGGCAAATGCTAACACATTTCAAATCAACAGGGTAGATTTTCCATCAAATCTTGCAATGGCTGACGTAGTTCCTACATGTTCAAAACTCAAATTAACCCTTACCACACATCTACTCTTATACACATGTCTGCACTCTTCATGCAGGTGTGCAAGTTTCCATGCAGATCTCTCTTGCAACTGACAATACACAGTCTCCAGAAACACACTTTTTGCACACACGCAGCAGCTTCTCTTACACTCCCGTGCGTACTACTTAGCTGTATGTGGTGTTTCAGCTAGCAGTGTGTAACGCAAACAGATTCAATGTCACCAAGGCTCATTTCCTTTGCTCTAGTCTAATCACTCACCCTCTAACACATGGTCATGGTCTCAAATAGGTGTAAGGACATGTGCTCTTTTCTGCTTCTCTAAAATATAAGAAAAATGTGTCAGGCTGTCACAGTAATTATCATTTGCTCCTCAACAGTAGTAAATGTGCTTTCAAATTGCCAATCAAATATCGTTTTCTGCCTAGAATCACACCATGAGTCTGTGTGCACACAGGAATTGTTGTCAGAGATTTAATTCATGTTTCTCTTGTTTTTGTAAGACTTGGACTCGTAGGGATCAGCTCATGTGATAGGATTTGAAAAGCTCAAAAAAAATTGTAATGAATTAAAATAACATAAAGGTATTTTTTTTTAGTTTTTTGCAGGTATTGCTGAGCAACAGTGAAAAAATTTTAAGATGCCTATAAAGTCAAGAAAGAGAAAAGAAAAGCAACAACAACTATATTTGAAGACAACTGGTAAAAAAAAATAGGAGGAGAAGCTCGTGTTGGAAAACAGAAAAAGTCTTCTGGTAAGCAGACTAAAGAATTTTAAAAAAATATCTTCAACAAAAAAAAATGATAGAAAGATAAATTCAAACAGTGTTTCAAGTATAAAACAACAACAGAGTCGACAGCAAAAACAAAATGCTAATGTAGACTCAGAAGTAAGAAAGAGTGACTTAACACGAAAAATAGATTTTAAGAACATTTGTCGAAAAATGTTTCAGAGAAGAGTGATGTTAAATTTGCTAAAGGATGTGAAAAAATATAAGAAGAAAACCAAATTTTATAAGAAAAAGAAATTTATTGAAAGTATTGTTACCAAGGTATTAGAAATAAAAAAAAACCTATTTATTTTAATTTTGAACAGGATGCGTAGATTAGATAAATTAGTCAATGCAATGAAGTCACAAAGCAAAAGGAAAAGAGAAGTGAAAAAAAATAACTTTTGTAAAGTGTTCTTAGGAGAATGGAAGCATAGTTCAAGTACTGAACCATTTTTTAATGAATAGAGTTATCTTCAAAGTAATAGTTTGTTGCATGCAGTTGACACCAATGGTAGAGCATATGAAGTTAAGGATGGTTGTGTAATCGAAAAGGAGAAAATGGTTCCAAGAAATGAGGAAGAAATGATGGCTGATGAGGTTATGGGGAGACGTTCTAAAGCCCCAGTGTACACTTGGAACTGTAGTAGTATTTGTACTGTGCGTCAGGAATCTATTGATAAATTACGTGACTTTCTAAGAGAATATAGTAAAAAGAGTGTTAAACAGAAAATTAAGGTGCTTCAAAGACTAGATCCATGCAGAGTGAGAGAGAATACTGGTTTGCAAGGACATTCTCTGGCTTGTCTATCTAGGAAAGTGTGTCAAAGTGTTTTTCACCATTTTAGGATGCTGGCTGTTCATCATACTGAAATGAGAAAGTTTGTGAGAACATTGTATTTTGCTAAAAGTCCAGCACTAAAGTTAAATGAGTTGAATAATGCTCTGTTCCGTGGATCTGTATCAGATGTAGTGAAGGTTACTGATGAGGTTCAGTTTTTTTACTTTGGTCCAGAACAAGAAAGTGCAGAAAATGACACAGTTATTGATGAAAATGTGGAAGAGAATGTAGAACTTATTGTTAGTAAAAATTTTGAAGATGAAATGACAAAATTTACTATCATCTCTAATGAAAGACCAAATATAACTTGTATTTGTTGCCGGAGAAGCCATTATAAAATTCAAACAAGGAATGTTGATCTGTATAAAAAAAGTGAAAATGAAGATAATTATAAGTGGAAAGATTTTGCAACATATATATTTCTGGAAAATTGTTTTGATTTGGGTGAAGATCAGCGTATTTGTAAATACTGTTATAACAAGTTAGAAGAAAATAGAATGCCAGCAAGAGCTGTACATAATAAATTAGAATTGGTTGATATTCCTCCAGAACTTTCTGATTTAAATACGTATGAGTCTATACTCAAGTAATTTACCTCCTTCGGATTTACAAAGAGGTTTAAAAGGAAGAGTTGTCTATTTGCCATTGGATTTGAAAAAAAATATGGAAACAATTGATGCAGATACTTTGGAAACTGAACCATTAGTTATTCTGGTTAATGGTGTACCTACAAAGAATAAGAAAATTTGGCGGGAGCTGGTGGATGTACGAAAAGTACAAAGAACAAATTTGTATTTGAAAAAAAATAATAAATGGTATGAAGCCATTTATATGGATGAAGATGAAGAAGAAATACTAGAAGACACAGGAATACCAACTGGGCAAATTGAAAAAGTGGATAAGTCAAAAGAAGAAGAAATTTATGAACATTTCAGCATACATCCTCTTCATTCTGAAGAAGTTATGGGAAACGCTATTGATCTGTTTCAGATGAAGAAAGCAAAAGGAACTCCTGTGAGTGTATGGGAGGAGAGCTTGGAAGCTCGTTGTTTTCCCCAACTGTTTCCTACAGGAGAAGGTGGACAATATGATGAACGTCCAGTACAGATTCCTGCTTCGGAGTATCGGACTACAAGATTATATGCAGAAGATCCCAGATTTCGTCAAAGTATTCCTTATTTGTTTCATCTTTTATTTGAAAGTGACTTGTCTGCACTATCTTATGCAGTTAATCACATTTTGAAAACTGAAGTACATCTACATAATGTGTCAGCAAAGGACTTTATCAACAAAGTGCAACAGCGAGATGATCATTTGGAATCTCAATTGATCAATTTGATGGCTTGTCAGCGTGGGACTAATGAATATTGGTACTGACGCCATGGATAATTGAAGTGTATGTTACGGAATTTAGGAACTCCTACATGGTTCCTTACCCTAAGCTGTGCGGAGTACGCTTGGGATGATCTTCTGGATTTTCTTCGAGAGGCAAATTCAAACATTAAAAACATACAATACAAGACAGCAGGAGAATTGTGCTCATTGGATCTGGTTAATGTTTGCAGATATTTTAATCATAGATTTGAGGCTATGATGTCCTTCATCTGCAATAAAAAAAATCCACCTCTTGGAGAAGTTGTGGATTTCTTTTGGAGAAAAGAGTACCAAGCAAGAGGTGCTCCTCACATTCATATGCTGTTGTGGATCAAAGATGCCCCAAAATTTGGAACAGATGCTGATGAAGCAGTTGTATCTTTCATTGAAGGATATGCAACATGTGCTATACCTAAAAGCACAGAAGAGAAAAACTTAAAAGAGAAAGTTTTATATTTCCAAAGTCATCGATGTGGAAAATACTGTCGACGAAAGTACAAGAGTAAAGATAAATTCTACACAAAATGTGGATTTGGATTTCCACGACCTGTTCTTTCAAAAGGAAGAGTAAACAGTTTTATGTCAGCTGTGCGACATACTATTACAAGAAAATCGCCTAAGAATACCTACAACCTAAGGAGAAAAGAAGAGTCAAAATATATAAATGACTACAATCCAGTCATTTTATCCATGTGGAATGCTAACATGGATATACAGTATGTGGCTAACAATTCTATTGCTGTTGCTCGGTATGTCACATCTTACATCACTAAATCTGAGAAAACGGAATTGAAGGAAATGTGGGAAGAGATTTCTCACGATAAGACTGTCAGTAAGAAGATATACAGTTTCAGTTTAAAGATGTTATTGCATCGAGAAATTGGATCCTATGAATGCTCAGATAGGTTATCATCTGCAAGTCTGTACTCGAAATCCAGAAGAATAATTTGGGTAAGTTTAGGCCTTGCAGGAATGCGAAATCGGGTACTGAAATCTATTCGAGAAATTGAATATTTAGCAGAGTTCGAACCAGAAAGTACAGACATTTTAAGAACAAACATGTTGGATACATATTACCCACAAAGAAGTCATCACCTTGAGAACATGTGTCTCTATGAAGTGCTGCAGAACTTCATTTTTAAACGGAATGCCACAGAAGATATCAACAATGGAAAATATAAAGTCAGTGGTGAGGAAGGATGTTTGGTGAAGCAAACAAAAGGAAGTTTGATAAATCACCGGAAGCTGAGTTGCGACACTCCTGACAAAAAGGAATTTTACTACTTGGCACTTTTGCAGCTGTTTAAACCATGGCGTTCAGAGGACGAACTACTTGGAGAATTCCAGAGTTATGAAGATTCCTTCAATGCTAGCAAAGACAGCATAGAATGCAGTACTTTCACAACTTATGTTCAAATGTTAAATGAAGAAATTGAACAAGAAGCAACAATTGCAGCTGAAGTAGCTAGAGACAGTTCTCAAGACAGTCAAAGTTCTGGGACATTCAGTCAAGATCCTCTAGGACAACCAATCGTAGAAAATGAAGCAGCAATAGCCATGAATGAAGTGGAAAAAGCTATGAATCAAGCTCAGGAAGATTTAGTAGACTTAACATATTTGGAGCAGCAACTGAATGAAGAACAAAAACAAATTTATGAAGAAGTCAGGAAAAAAATTGATCACGGATTACTACATGAAAATAAAAAGTGCTCATGCACATCTTTTGAACCAATGAGAATGTATGTAAGTGGACAAGCAGGAACTGGAAAAAGTTTCTTAATTAATGTAATTAGAAGCTACCTACAGAAGAAAATGGATTCCATTTTGTCTTGTGTTGTTACTGCTCCAACTGGGTTAGCAGCGTATAACATAAAATGAGTTACCTTACATCGTTTGCTAATGTTACCAGTAGAGCATGAGAACAAAATACAGTACCACAAACTAGCAGAAGAAGCATGCTTGGAAGTTTCAAGAGTATTGAAGAAATTGAAAGTACTCATTATTGATGAGGTAAGCATGGTATCAAACTTAATGCTTGCCTTTGTGCATTTAAGAATGCAGCAAATTCTGAAGACAGACTATGACGTGTTATTTGGAGGAAAACACGTCATAGTTTTTGGGGATCTTTGGCAGCTTACTCCAGTTAAAGGACAACCGGTATTCCATACACTTACACATGAAGAAACGAAAAAGTCGTTAGGAAGTATAGGCAATGTAAATATTTGGACATATTTTGAGTATAAGGAACTCATTACCAATATGAGGCAAGCCAATGATGAGGACTATGCAAGTATTCTGAAAGATATAAGAATTGGACTACTCACAGAACATGGCAGAAAAGTATTACAGAGTCGATTGCTGAGTAATTTGTTTACAACAGAAGAAATAGTTCCAGAAAAAATATACAAGAAAATTGCTGAAAAAAATACTGTAATCTGCTTAATGCCAACACTACATGAATGCTCTGTATTCAATCAAGAACTTTTGAAATTGGAAAATGAAGAGATCATAAAACTGGAAGCTGTGGATAAAATTCAACATGAACGAATAACTATTATATTGACAGGCAAATTGGCTACTAAATTGGATTCTCTGGAGAAAAACATTTCAAAAACAGCTGGTTTGCAAAAGAATCTTTATGTGTGTATGAACTGTTGAGTAATTTTAAGACGTAATTTGGATGTAGAAAAAGGTTTAGTGAATGGAGTTATGGGTAAAGTTGTGGGTTTTGTAAAGTACCAGAAAAAAGATGGAATTGAATTCTTAAAAATAAAATTTGATCAGATTGAAGAGGTTAAAGTAATTAGTCGTTGTTCAGTTCGTTTTTTGCTAGTGAAAGACTTATATGTACGTAGGAAGCAGTTTCCGATTTCTCTAGCATATGCTGTAACTATTCACAAGTCTCAAGGATTAACTGTTGATAGTGCTTTTGTAAACATTGGATCTACTGTGTTTAAAGAAGGTATGGCATATGTTGCTTTGTCACGCGTGAAAAAATTATCTGGTTTATTCATGATAGACTTTGATGACTCAAAAGTAAGTGCTGATGCAAACTGTGTAAAGGAGTATAATAGATTAAGAAGAAGCTATGCTCCTCATTTAGGTCAGTATCCTGTGTTTGAAAAACGTGTTGTTTGTCGGAAAAGGAGATTTGAGAATATCTGTAATGAGGATGTACAGAAGAGAAAACAAAAAGACAGTGATGTGACTGCAAGCAAAAAGAAAAAGGACAGTGTGGAAGAGGTTGTTGGTTGTCATTTTGAAAATAGCTCTGTTGTCAACTGCTACGCAAATGTAGTGCTGAATGTTGTATTTTATCTTGAAAGTTTGCAAGAGCAGATAATACTAAATCATGAAAAAAGATTCTGTTCTTTGCTGCGTCTCCTTTATGAGAAGCTGAGTAATGATAAAAATAAAATAGAAAGTGCTTCTGATGTTAGAAATCTTTTAGATGTATGTTCTGAATGTACACAGTTTAAAAAACGGTGGCGATTACGATCCGGCAAAAACCGGGTACGAACCGTCGGACGGAGGCTTTTTTCCGTCCGACTCGTACCCGGTCGTAAAACTTTACAAACATGCAAGTACGATTCGCACGAAAACAGCATTTCCGTACGAGTCGTACAAAACACCGACCGACGAAAAGATACATACAAATGGGATCCGGGGAATGCGCCGACGTGACGTCGGGACGCTCTCAGGCAGCGCTCCACGAACCAGGAATTACGATTCGAACCGACAGCGGTCCGGACGGCAATATTTTTACGGCACCCAAAAAGTGCCGGAAAAGCGAAGTACGCCGCGATGCGAGTGGAATTGGGGGCCTGGTACGCGCCGAACCCCCCCCAGCCCCCGTGAGTACGCGCCGTACCCCCCAGCCCCTGTGAGTACGCGCCGTACCCCCCCAGCCCCCGTGAGTACGCGCCGTACCCCCCCCAGCCCCCGTGAGTATGCGCCGAACCCCCCGTGTATGTACACCCCTGTAAGTGCCGAACCCCTCGTGTATGTACGGTGCGTACCCCCCCCGTGTATGTACGGTGCGTACCCCCAGTGCGTAGCGCTGGGGGTACGCAGCATACATACACGGGGGGGTACGCACAGTACATACACGGGGGGTACGCTCCATCCATAAACGGGGGGGTACGCTCCATCCATACACGGGGGGTACGCACCGTACATACACGGGGGGGTACGCTCCATCCATACACGGGGGGTACGCACCGTACATACACGGGGGGTACGCACCGTACATACACGGGGGGTACGCACCGTACATACACGGGGGTACGCACCGTACATACACGGGGGGTACGTTCCATCCATACATGGGGGTACGCACCGTACATACAGGGGGGGTACGCACCGTACATACACGGGTGGGTACGCACCGTACATACACGGGGGGTACGCACCGTACATACACGGGGGGGTTCGGTGCGTACAGGGGTGTACATACACGGGGGGTTCGGCGCGTACTCACAGGGGCTGGGGGGGGGTACGGCGCGTATGCGGGCACATGTCTTCATGGTTGCTATGGAAGTTCGGTCCGTACGGTGCATTTTCCATACGGTTGTATCATCGGACGCACGGGACGGATCGTAATTCCTCGGTCGGACTTCACTTTTCACATTTGTACGGTGACTCGTCCGAGGACGTGTCGGACACATTTCCCGACCCGAGGACGTGTGGGGAATACTTCCCAATGCGATTCGTACGGACTTTTTACCATGCGAATCGTGATTGCCAGTTTGTACGGCACTTGTACGATTCGTACGGTAAAAAGACCGGATACGAGTCGTACGGGGAATTTTTTTACCGGATCGTGATCGGCACCAAAATGTCCAGCAAGATGCACAGGAATTCTTGATGTATATCCTGATGGTACTGGAAGATGAAGGAGTAGAAGTAGAACATTTATTTGGTGTCTCTTATAAATGGGAACATTGTTGTGATAACTGTATGAACACAAGCAGTAGTAATGTTGATTCTGAAAGGTTCATATATTTACCATTACCAGAAAGTAAAACAGTAACTTTTAGTAAATTAGTTAAAGATGCTAATCACAACATGGAATGTTCTGAATGTAAATCTGAAATGTTGTCAACGTTATTTTTAAAGAAATATGGACAGTATGTAATTTTAATGGTACAACGTTGTAGAGCTGATGGAACAAAATTGGAAACTTTACTAAAGAAGTTTGTTGGTAATCAATTATCTATATCTGGAAAAACTTTTGTAGAAGTTGCAATAATTTTTCATGACGGTCCTTCTATAACTTCTGGTCATTACACAGTTTATCTTAAATGTGAAAAAGGATGGACACTGTGTAATGATTCTCAATTGATTTTCAAGCAACGTTTGCCTTATGATTTACCCAATTGTTACTTAATTTTTCTGAAACCCAAATTTTAAATACTAAATTCAGCATCTGAACAAAGCATTATTTAAATTTTAAAGGATTAAAATGGAATATTTCACTCAAAAAGGATTTTAAACTTACCATTTGGCCTCAAGGAAAGGTAAAAGAAACAGTTGTGGACTTCTTTGACAGATATTATTTTGGAAAATGTTCTTTTGCAACAAGGTTTACAGACGTTATTTCTTGAAAATTGTTATTATACTTAAAAGGTATTTTTGACATTTCTATTAAGGTATGTTTTAGTTAGGATACATTTGGGGCTTTTTTAAACAATCTTTCAGATTGTTTTTTTTTTTGCCCGCTGTTAAATGATGAATACAATTGATTTCACTATTTTCAGTGAAAATCAAAACATTCTGAAAACAGCAAAAAAAGGGCAAAAAATTGCTTTGCTAAATATGAAAAAACATGTACTGTTTAATAAAATATATTGTTGAATATTAATACTTTTTTCTTTTTTTCAGAACTAGAAAGAAAATTTAGAAAATGTAATTCAGTTTCCTTGCAATTAAATAAAAACATTTATTTCTAAATAAGTTACTTTGATGGTCAGGTAAGTTTAAAATATCTGTATGTGTCCCTGCTTTCGTTTCATGCTTCTTTTTCTTCACCTCTCCTTACTCTGCTTTTCTCATTTCTCTTCTTACTCTCTCTTCCTGCTTTACTACTCTTTTGTAACTCCGTCACTCCTTCTCTACTACTCCCCTACCTTTACTACCTCCATCACTAATTTTTCATCCATGTTTCTTTCTCTGTATCCATATGTCTTAGTCTTTTTAACTGCCTTACTCCTTTTCAGTTGTTTGCTTTCTGTCTCTGTATCTGTCACTCTCTGTTTGTCTGTTGTACCCTTAACTTCCTTAACATCTCTGGGGCAGATTAACAAGCCCCCTGCACCACCGCTACGTCACTTTTCTTGACGTACTAGCGGCGCAGGGTGCTCTTTCATATTTACAAGGAGAGAATAAGCCACTCTGTGTGTCTTTTCTTGTCCTTGTAAATACAGCCAATTCAAACGCAGCACTAAAATGAGCTATTATCTTTTTTGATAGGTTTAGGGTACCTATACATTAGTACTGATGCAGAGTTTAAAGTTTAATAGGAAGACTCTCTTCCCTTCATCTGTGAAATGTACACCATCTCTTTTTTAATTACTTTGCCACTCCCCTCTCTTTGTCAGGGAGTCCCTGAAGGTTTACTAAAGGTGAAAAAAAAGATTTTTTTTTAAAAAACATCATTGGGTTCGTGCAGGGTGTGCGCACCCCCCAAAAAAAATTGACAAATAGTTTTAAAAAAACAAGTTTTTGTGTTTAGATTTTAGGTGGCTCTAAAAAGAGCCCTTGAGTTAATGTAGGGACAGAGGAAGAGAAAAACGAAAAAAAATAAAAATAAAACTATGGCCTACTGCAGTAGTGCTCCTCATATTTTCTCTGAATGAGATCAACACTGCTCTCACCCATAGTAATAAGAGTACCACAAACCATGCAGCGTGTACTCATCCTCCCAAAACAAGGACGAATATCCAGAGGTGTGTAAGAAGGTGAAGGCACCATCGCAGAAGAAGTGCTCGGCTGAGCTGCCAAAGATGTGCTTGGCTGAGCTGCTGCAGATGTCGTCGGCTGAGCAGGTGGAGGGTTTGCTCCAGAAGCTTGACGAAAAGTCACAGGATGCATTTTCTCAACGTGCCTCAACATTGTGTGAATACTAAAAGAGTACTTCTTATTAGCATTCCCACGTGATTAGGTGCGGTGACAAAGTATGCAGGTGACTTTTGGTGCATTCACCTTCTTTTGTCCCTCAGGAAAAGTGAAAAACTGCCATATAAAGGAGTCTTTCTGCTTCCTCTGCCTCTGTCTCTCAAGAGTGTCCTGTTCACTCTCAGAAGATGGCTGGTGCTCTGCCATTGTCTCACAAAAACAGAGTTGCTCCTTCTCCAAGGGAATCAGAACTAACAATGAGGGGAGTGGGTGTGGTTTTGGAAGAATCTGGAACTGAAAGTACTTTGAACAAATGAAAAGTGATGTTTCTTGATCACATGACTTGCCATGAGGGGATTGGGTGTGGTGTTGAAACAATCTGAAACTGAAAGTAATGAAAACCAATTAAAAGTGTTGTTTTATTCATCACATAACCCGAGGTGCGCGCACGGAGCAAGCTCAGAGCGCGCACGGTGCAATTGCGCATGCGCAAACGCGTACGCGCGCATGCGCATAAGTATTATGCGCGTACGTAACGCGCATACGCAGCACGCGCCCATGCGCGAACGTCAGTGCGCGTACTCTGCGCGTATACGTGAGTGTAGCGCGCGGAGCACGTATGACGCACGCAAGCGTACATACGCATGCGTACTGGGTGCGCGCTGCGAGCGCGTACTAAAACGTACGTATGCGTACGTATATAACGTACGCATGCGTACACAAAAAACGTACGCATGCGTACTAGGTGCGAAAACGTATGTATGCGTACGTAGATAACGTGCGCCTGCATACATGAAAAACGTACGCAAACGTACTAGGTGCGCGCTCTGTGCGCGCACCCTAAAAATTTATAGAAAAAAAATAAATAAATAAAGTGGACATAAGTTAATAGAAGATATTAACTATGCTGTTCAACTTTATCCAAATTCAAAGTAAAAAAAAAATGAGCCACACCAAATTAAAGGATACAGATAATTTATAAATGAATACATAGGGAAATTTTTGTAAAAGAAATATATAAAAAATATATTAAAACATTCTAAAATTAGCATTTAAAAAACCTTTGATATTCACTGAAAAAACCATAGGTTTCACACACGTTATAGTTAGGAATTAGCATTTAAAAAACCTTTGAAATTCACTGAAACACCATAGGTTTCACACACGTTATAGTTAGGAATTAGCATTTAAAAAACCTTACAAATTCACTGAAAAAAACCATAGGTTTCACACATGTTATAGTTAGCTGGACATTTTACTCGTAAAAAACCAATGAAATTCCCCCGTTATAGTTAGTTCAGCTAACTATAACTCGCGCGCCCGCAATCCACTGCTGATGACATCACATATTACATCACTCATGACATGGTCAGTGACATCACTCATGACATAACTGATGACATCTCAAATGACATCACTGATGACATCACTGATGATGTCATCCATGTGATAAATTAGCACATCTTCTCACACCCTAATATAACCTTTGATACACCAACTCAAAAGTTAAGAGTTCAATTCTCAAAACTATACATACTGCTATACCAATAACTACATACCCACTTATTAACTCTTAGGTCTACATACACCTCCAATCATTCAGATGTACAGTCACTCATACTTACAGTCACTCCATACAAAACTATCTTATGCATTTATACACCTATATAGACACTCACACACCACCAATCATCCATAGAGGTACACTCACACCTAGTCAGTCATGTAAATAATCACACTCCCATTTACTAACCTATGCGGTTATACACACTCAAGTTCACTTAGTCATAAAAATAGTACCACATTCTTACGCTCTTATAGAATCATTCATACAAGCACACACTCATCCATACAGTCACTTTCACAATCACACACTCTCACATCTACCCACTTATATACTCTTACATGCATATATACTGCCTTTCACATATGTAGTTAGTCACAAATGTACCACTGAGATATACATTCAATCCCTAACACACCCATACATACACTCACTCAACCATACAGTCCATCACAGATGCACTCTTAAAACCATGCACCCATAGAATCACCCACTCACACATTTATGCATAGTGTCACACACACCCTACCCACACAAACACTCAGGAACCCATACAGATACTGAGACAAGCAATCAATTACTCATATACACACTTATATAGGTATTTACAAAACCATGCAGCCACTTATACACCAACATACAGACACATACAAACATTTACACAGTTTAGTCACTAGTCTGCAGTAAGATACATTTAATGACTCACTTATAGAGTCAGTTACGCACCACAGAAAATCATCCATTTACACAGTTGTACACCCACTCATTCTTCAACAGGCCTTTCCCTATATATATTAAACATATTTAAACTTTACAGAAACACATACTCAATGGATGGTGATGTCATCAGTGATGTCATTTGAGATGTCATCAGTGATGTCATGAGTGATGTCACTGACCATGTCATGAGTGATGTAATATGTGACGTCATCAGCAGTGGATTGCGGGCGCACGAGTTATAGTTAGCTGAACTAACTATAACGGGGGAATTTCATTGGTTTTTTACGAGTAAAATGTCCAGCTAACTATAACATGTGTGAAACCTATGGTTTTTTCAGTGAATATATATATAGATAGCTAGATAGATAGATAGATAGATAGATAGATAGATAGATAGATAGATAGATAGATAGATAGATAGATAGATAGATAGATAGATAGATAGATAGATAGATAGATAGCTAGATAGATAGATAGATAGATAGATAGATAGATAGATAGATAGATAGATAGATAGATAGATAGATAGATAGATAGATAGATAGATAGATAGATAGATAGATAGATAGATAGATAGATAGATAGATAGATAGATAGATAGATAGATAGATAGATAGATAGATAGATAGATAGATAGATAGATATACATATACATATATAAATTCACAGACACAAACATAGGTTAAAGGGACATTATAGGTAGGTGAACATGTCAGTGAAAACACACTGTTTTAAACTAACCAAACCACTGTAATTCACCAGTTAAAGTTATCTCAAGTAATTATAACTTGTGCTAAAGTGACTAAAACTTGAGCCCTCACCATGGTCTGCTAATTACTTCTAAAAATACATCACTCATGACATGTTCTATGACAACATTGATAAAATCACTGCAACATCTGAAATGACATCATTGACAACACTGTGCATGGCGGGGGAAAATGTAATATTTAATGTTAATGCTATAGTGTGAATTCATCTTAAAATAAAAAATATATATAATTTTTGGCCCTGGGGTGTCTCTGTGGGACCCACCTGTCACACCTTAAGGGGGCAGGGTATCCCTACCCTGCCCCCTATATGTTTTGTAACTTATTTTTAAGTCCTATAAGGTTGCTGCCACGTCTTTGTTTATATATCGACCACCACTGGGTAATATGTTTGTGTATGTGTGTGTGTGTGTGCATGTGTGCATGTGTGTATATATTAAATAAAAAAAACAAAGATTGATGCTTGGTTATAGTTAGGAAAACTTTTTTATATTCTTTAATGCAAACAAAACCTTAACTACACAAGCATTTGAAATACTATAGCTATAGTTATACCTTATATTTATAATTTATGTACACCCTTCAAATTATTATAATTCGTGTACCTCTGCGCACAGTGTTGTCAACTCACCAACCACACCACATTAACTATAACTCGACACTCCACCATGCACAACGTTGTCACAATTATGTCATTTGAGATGTCATAAGTGTTGTTATGAATGCTGTTATTTCAGATGTAGACTACATTTGGAAGGAATATAGATTTTGGGGTGGAAAGGGTCCTTTTTGTTAGTAGATCTAAATTGGTTCAGTAGTATTGAGCGATAAAGCACAAAAATGTTGTTATATATTGTACCACGGAATACCACTGTAATTTAATGGTATACATCGCAATGACAAAACAGCATATGATTGGGTAATGAAATCCCTTCAAAATTAAAGGTAGTCATATTGTGTAGATGACACTTAGGTGCCGATTCCGATCCTGGTAAAATTTCCCCCGTCCGAATTGAATCTGGATTTTTTTCCGTACGAATCGTACAAGTAGCGTACAAACTGCCAAGTACGATTCGCATGGGAAAAACTCCATACGAATCACTTCGGGAAAATTTCCCCACACGTCCTCGGGTCAGAAATTGTGTCCGACACATCCCCGGACGATTTACCGTACGAATCGGAAAAATGAAGTCCGACCGCGCAAGTACGATCACTCCCGTCCTTTCGATTGCAAAACGCCCCCCGGCCGCGCATGTACGCGCCGAACCCCCACCAGTGTATGCATGGAGCGTACCGCCACCCATGTATGCATGGAGCGTATCAACTCCCCACCCGTGTATGTATGGACCGTACCCACACCCCACCCGTGTATGTACGGACCGTACCCCCACCCGTGTATGTACGGACGGTACCCCTACCCCACCCGTGTATGTACGGACCGTATCCACACCCCACCCGTGTATGTACGGACCGTACCCCCACCCGTGTATGCATGGAGCGTACCAACTCCCCACCCATGTATGTACGGACCGTACCCCCACCCGTGTATGCATGGAGCGTACCAACTCCCCACCCATGTATGTACGGACCGTACCCCCACCCCACCCGTGTATGTACGGACCGTACCCCCACCCGTGTATGCATGGAGCGTACCAACTCCCCACCCGTGTATGTACGGACCCTACACCCAGCCCCCCTGTATGTACGGACCGTACCCCCACCCGTGTATACATGGAGCGTACCAACTCCCCACCCGTGTATGTACGGACCGTACCCCCAGCCCCCCCTGTATGTACGGACCGTACCCCTACCCGTGTATGCATGGAGCGTACCAACTCCCCACCCGTGTATGTACGGACCGTACCCCCACCCGTGTATGTATGGACCGTACCCCCACCCGTGTATGCATGGAGCGTACCAACTCCCCACCCGTGTATGTACGGACCGTACCCCCACCCGTGTATGTACGGACCGTACCCCCACCCGTGTATGCATGGAGCGTACCAACTCCCCACCCGTGTATGTACGGACCGTACCCACACCCCACCCGTGTATGTACGGACCGTACCCCCACCCATGTATGCATGGAGCGTACCAACTCCCCACCTGTGTATGTACGGACCCTACACCCTGCCCCCCCTGTATGTACGGACCGTACCCCCACCCGTGTATGCATGGAGCATACCAACTCCCCACCCGTGTATGTACGGACCCTACACCCAGCCCCCCCTGTATGTACCGTGCGAAACACCACCACCGATGGACGGTGCGGACCAACACCCAGCCTGTGTTCGTACGCACCCTTCCCCAGGCCCACACACCAGCACCCTCACCCAACATCGGGCATGTACGAGTCGTACTAAGCCATAGCAAAGGACAGCACTGTACAACAACATGGCCCATGTACGCACCGTACAGACGCCAAAAACACTCCTACTGAACCAGGACAAACCAAAAAAACACAAGGAGAGTCCATTCGAGGCACACAATACCACAAAACATATCCAACAAGGCCAAATACATCCTATACACTGACCTGCAACTGACAAACAGCTAAACAGAGGCCCAAACCACTACCACTCCTTATAACACACCCACCCAAAGTTCAAACACAGCCACACCCACAAATGGACCAATAAAAAGGCCCAACACACACAAACCATGATCCTTTACAACAGATCCACTGCTGCCAGACCCCAGAGACAACACACTGCACCATACTTCAACCATCAATACACCTTACACTTGCACTCCTTCACACAACCACCATCACAAACACACCCTCATCACATTCACACACACACACCTGCACAACCACACTCACACACCCACAACCATCCACACCCACACCCCCACAACCATCCACACCCACACCCCACACCATGCCCACTAACAAGAATCCAAAGTTCACAAAGGACGAGCTGGAGCTCCTTGTCGACGAAATCATCAGAGTCGAGCCACAGCTATTAGGAACATTGGTCAGACGGACCAGCATATCCGAAAAATCTGCCATGTGGGAGAGGATAGTCAATTCCGTGAATGCTGTTGGGGCCACCAGAAGGACCAGGCATGAGTGCCAAGCCAGGGGGTACGATCTGCGGAGGACGGTCCGCCGCAAAATGACGGACGACCACAACCAGGCCAACATCACTGGAGGAGGTCCGTCCCGCAGACCGGTACACTACCCCCTGGGAGGAGAAGGTGATGGCCACGCTGCCGCCGTTGGGAGTAAACGGACTAGAAGGAGTCCGAGAGCCTGGTGAGTACACAAACAACTCACCTCACATGGGGGGAACGCCATACACAACCCAAATACCAATCATGCACGCAACCCCCCCAAAGCCAGCACCGGACACAACCACACTCCAAAAACACACACATGCCACTAGCGCCTCCATGGCCCATGCCCCAAGCAAGGCCATGCCAAGTCACAGGCCACACAAAACACCAACACAAGACAGGATGTCCCCGATGCCGGGAGGGTGGGCCTCAAAACTAACATAGAGCAACTCTGAAGCACACAACAATGCCCTCAGCCCATATGGCTTAGGGCACAGCCATACAAACATTGTGTCCCCACACAATACTGTTTTGCCTGCTAATGGTGGCCGCGTTGCAGGACGACATGGGTATGAAGGCACAATTTGCACATATCAGCAGCTAATGAAGACGCAGCACACTGAAAGAGTGTCAGCACACACCGCCACAGCAGCAGCGCAGACTCAGACACTCCGCCCAATGGGTGCCGGCAGAGAAGAAACAAACCCACATGAACAAGCCAATGGCCTTTGAAAGACCTGCAAACTGTGTGTGCCCAGGAAGCTGGGCTGAGGTGGACACAGGGAGACAGACAGAGGGAGGGAGGAGGCTGACAGAGGGAGGGAGAAGGGGAGACGGACAGGGGGAGGAGGCTGATAGAGGGAGGGAGAAAGGGAGATAGATGGAGACGGACAGAGGGAGGAGGCTGACAGAGGGAGGGAGAAAGGGAGATAGAGGGAGACGGACAGAGGGAGGAGGCTGATAGAGGGAGGGAGAAAGGGAGATAGAGGGAGACGGACAGAGGGAGGAGGCTGACAGAGGGAGGGAGAAAGGGAGAAGGACAGAGGGAGGAGGCTGACAGAGGGAGGGAGAAAGGGATATGACAGAGGGAGGAGGCTGACAGAGGGAGGGAGAAAGGGAGACAGAGGGAGACGCACAGAGAGAGGAGGCTGACAGAGGGAGGGAGAAAGGGAGATAGAGGGAGACGGACAGAGGGAGGAGGCTGATAGAGGGAGGGAGAAAGGGAGATAGAGGGAGACTGACAGAGGGAGGGAGAAAGGGAGACGGACAGAGGGAGGAGGCTGACAGAGGGAGGGAGAAAGGGAGACAGAGGGAGACGCACAGAGGGAGGAGGCTGACAGAGGGAGGGAGAAAGGGAGATAGAGGGAGATGGACAGAGGGAGAAGGCTGATAGAGGGAGGGAGAAAGGGAGACAGAGGGAGACGCACAGAGGGAGGAGGCTGACAGAGGGAGGAAGAAAGGGAGACAGAGGGAGACCAAATCACCCTTGGGTGGTGTGGCCATGTCCGCTCGTCAGCAGGTGGACTGTGTGCATGTAGACAAGGTTTGGCAGTGCGTGAACCCCCCCTTCAACCTTTGATAAACACTGGGCCATGTGTCAATCTGTGCACGAGTACATCCGTGCTGCAGGCACAAACAGAACCTTACACCCAGTATACCCACCCACTGTGTTTGTCAGAACCCTGTCACAAATTGTTAAGTTACCTACCTGCATTCTCAAATAGCATGGAAAAAACAACATTTGGCCACGTACAGTGCAACACGTAAGGCGGCTCTGCATGGCTTGCTACGCCCGCTCACTACACTGCTGACTGCGTTCCCAAAAGATACATCAACTAAGATTGTGTCACACATAGGTAAAGTGTCGAAAGCTGTGGCCAAGGGAAATACCCATGCACAAGTGCACTGTGAGAGGAATGCTAGCCAAATCCAACCACCCAGAGGAACTGTGCCAAATCAAAAATGAATGAAACATGGATATCGCATGTAACACAATTAACACTGTCTCTCTCACACACAGGTCAACGTCGTCGATCTCCCCCCAACACTGGGGGGGAAGACTCACAGGACCAGGTTCTGCGTGAAGAGGACCCCACCGGCAGCGACGACTCTCACCACTCTGTGGATGACCCAGACCAACCTGGCCACTCTGGTGTCCAACCACCTGCAGCACCTGCGTCAGGTACAACTGTGCCAACCACCACCCCCATTCCTGCCACATCCCAGGAGACACCCAGAAGCCCTGCCCGCACACAACAACACAGCCAGTCTGTCCAGGAGGGACAAGGTTCTCCGGGCACCCAGGAGGAGGCAGGCGACACCGCAAATGCCATCCCTCAGGGGTCCCGGAGACCCGATGTGCCCACAACGGCAGGCCAGGCGCAAGTGGGCAGGGGTGGTGGGAGTGGAGGACGGCGGAGGACGGTGGAGGCGCGAACCTGACCAGTTGGCTCAGGAACCGGTAATGTCACACGTCAGCAACATCCTCGACTCATACCGGCGTGATGCCAGGGGCATGGTCCAGATTGCGTCCACCCTCACAGACATCAAGGGGACCCTCGAGGAGATGAAGACCCTGCAGGCCGAGCAACATGCCTGTCAACAGCGACACCAAGGACGGATGGAGGCAAGACAGGCTGAGCTCGTGGCGGTGCAAACGGAAATGACCCGTGTACTCCGTCGGATTGCCGAAAACATGGGCAACCCTCCCTGTGCCACCAGGCGAAGAACATCACCACCCACAGGGAGGGATCAGGAGGAGGAGGATCCATCCGACGGAGCATCACAAGCATCGTCACGGCCTGCTTCTGAGGGTCCCCGCAGGAGGGTGGGTCATCCACGCAAAAGACCGTGAGAGTCAGCGGAACATCACCATCTCCCAGGTCACCTGGCCTGGCACCTGGCCCTCTGGCCCAACAGCAGCACAGCAGCAACTGACATTCTCTGCCACATGGCCTTGCTGGTCACTGTCTGACCAATGTTGACAAAGACTGTGGCACAGACTCTGATGACTTTCAATGGCAGGATACCAACTCCCCCTGTGAACTTTGGATTCTACACTCCCGCCAAGCACCTCTTGTCACCCCCCCAAACACGTACCCCAGCACCAATAAAAATCATCACAATCACAAGATGATGCCGTCAGTTTGCATTATTCCCCTGCATGTGTGTGTTGTAAAGTCAAACCATGCCTGATTTCAGAAGTAACTCCCAACATCCATACCCTGGGGTCTGAGTCTGGCACAGGACATACATGGGTCACAATGTACCATCCAAGACAGACATGGAGCACCATACTCACCCGTGATGGGCCCAACCAGCTGAGGGGTTGCCCGCACAACTGTGCCTACAGACCTATTTAGAAGAGCAACAGTCATGCGCAGAGGTCAGGCATCATGTGGAGTGTCCTGGGGTGGGAGTCCCAGGTATGTGTAGACACGTGGCAGAACCATGTCCTGCATGCTTGAGTCAGGTGGATGCGGAGAATGGTGGGCCAGCCAAGGTTGGATGCATGGAGATGGCATAATTGGGTGTTGGATCACAGTGCCACAAGGTTGTGTTGTGGTTGTGGGCTGCATCCTGAGTGTGTGCGTGGATTGAGAAGGTCATCCTGCAGCTGGCAGTGATCCACTCCCCCCATCTCTGTTTGACGTTGATGTGGCCTGGTCGCCGGATGTAGTAGCAGAGCTGTGCAGATGCACCCTGGATGTGGACAAGTATCATGGGATTTCTAACGCACATGTCCGTAGAGTGCAGGGTAGGATTAGACACGGATGTCGTAGTTGACCTGGGGGATGGTCTCCCTCTTGCCTTGAGGTGGATGGAACTGGGGATCTTGTGCATAATGCAGAGTGTGCTGCCGCATGAGGCACAGATGCTGCTGATCAGCATAGCACATGTCAGCAAGTAATCCATGATGAACACCAGCTCATTTGCGTGGACACTGGGTCCCCTTGCTGCAGGGCCTGCAGCAGCATGCGTCATGTCAAGGAAACAATGCCACAAGTAGCACACAAAGAAAAGGATCTCAGGAAGGAACTATGCAAAAGGTGTATGTCAAGGAAGGAATGTCTGGTTCAACATGGCACACACACACACAATGGATTCACATGCAGCACAGTGGCCCTCGTGGAGACAGACATGCCACAATACCTACACAGCCATGGACATCATGCACAATACAGAATCTAATCCCTGACAAACAGCTTGCATCTTGCTACTCTACACATAGACTCATATGCACCATCTCAGAGAACAATGCCAGATATGCCGCATGCACAGTGGCAACAGACCACCATTGACAGAGATGAGGCACCTTGGAGGCAGAGGGACACCTTTATTACTCATGTGTGTCGGAATGCTAATGCAACTCTGTCAACACATACACAGGTCATGTGGATGAACACGTGGGACCAACACTGGCACCCCCCTTACCACCACAGATGCGGGAAATCCATGGCACTGGCACACAAGTGACGGGTTACAGCTAAACACCCCCTGCTGCTCACGGAGAGGCTGCTATACACCATTGAGCCCCTAATGGGGAATTCACACACCATGTCAACCCGGTGCAACCCGTATGTTTCCGAGGGCAGAGTTACACACATTGATGGCTCCATCACAATCCACAATCCCATTACAGATGACTGTCACCAAGTCTGACCATCAATTCAGGTGAATTCTGCTCCATGTCATGTGCCCCATGGTGATTCTACATGTATGTAAAGTACCCAAACATGAACAGGAGCAGTGCACACACATTCAAAACAAATACCACTCCCAAAAAGCCGTGCTGCATCCCTTACCCGAAGGAGATTTTCAAACTTGTCCGTGCATGTAACGCTGATTCAGCACATGTTGCTGTGTTCATGAGGAATAGCAGGAGCACAACAATGCCACCAGCAGACAGCATGCGCAAGTACCTGTGGATGGGAGACACACCAGAAGTCAGCCAAAAGAAGCACATCGGCATGCATGTGCATGTACTCGACACGTATTAGGTTGTCAACATGCTAGGTGACAATGATGACTCTGGAAAAACGTTCTTCTATTGCACCATCACTCGAGTGACACATCCAAACACACCTCTGACTCACTTGGAAGACATGCAGATGGACACACACATTGCAACACTTGCCACACACAGCCCAATGCGTGCACACTCAGACACTGGAACTCACCACTAAGCAAAGAAGTTGCGTATGAGCCGACTCCGCATGTCCTCTACCGCCTCCTCCTCCTCCACATCACTTGCTTCGTGACCAAGCCCTTCATCCTCCACGGGTGGATGGTCCTGCTCATCTGGATCCAGGATGAGTGGCACAGCTTTCTCCACTGCCATGTTGTGCAGCATGTAGCACACGAGGAATATCTTGCAGACCTTCACCGGTGCATATGGGAGTGCGCCACCGGTCTTGTGGAGGCAACGGAATCGGCTCTTTAGGAGCCCAAACGTCCTCTCTATCACTCGCCTGGTCCGCCCATGGGCGTTGTTGTAGCGGTGATCGGCAGCCGTGCTGGGGTTGCGGAGAGGCGTGATCAGCCATGGCATGTTGGGATAGCCAGCGTCCCCTACATGGAAACATCATGGACAAGAGTGGGTCAGGAGAAGCAGTAAGACAGGAAGATGACGTTAAATACAGGACTGCCAGAGTATACCCACCAACAATACATGCTCGTTCGTTGCGCAGCTGCAGCATCATTTCAGGCACCCTGCTACGCCTCATGATGTACGCATCGTGTGCTGATCCTGGAAAACGAGCACAGACATGTGAAATCACCATGTTGGCAAGACACACCGCAAGGGCATTAATGGAGTGGTAATGCTTGCGGTTACGGAAGTCTACCTCCTGTGCCTGTGGTGGTACCAAAGCCACATGTGTTCCATCTATGGACCCAATGACATGGGGCATCCCTCCCAGGGCATAGAACTCACGCTTGACAGCTGTCAACTGCTCAGGAGTTGGGAATTTAATGAACTCATCCAGGTGCTCCAACTTGGCCTCTAAAAAATCATGCAGAACACGGCTGAACATGGTTTGGGACATGCCACCGACATGGGCAATGGTATGTTGAAAGGTGCCCGTGGCCAAGAAATGTAGGGCTGCCATCACCTTCATCTTGGGTGTCAGTGCAGTAGGATACCTGTGTAGCGGTTGGAGGTGTGGTGCCAGCCATGTCGTCAGGTCCTCAATCAAGCGTTGGGGGAAGCGGTAGCGGCGTATACAGTCATTTTCCCGCATGTCAGCCAAGTCCGGAATTGGTCGGGGGAGAGGCGGAGCCCTGCAGTGAATTAGAAGGGACAACGAAGAGTGAGTACACTACACCACCAATGTCAATGTACAGAGCACATGCTCAACAGGCAATATACATATGCTACATACAGAGTCAGGTCTGTGCAATATGCCCTGGACACGTATGCCAGGCATGTGACACTCCTACCAAGAGCCAGCTACAAACGTTGATTCTCAACCTCAATATGCCATGCCATGAAACTAGCTGTGGGCCAGTGTAAGTGAGCAGGCAGACGCATTACAGGAGTTACAGACATCCAACTATGTGCAGAAGAAGGATGTTTATTGTGCAGACAGGTTGCGGAACACTAGAGGCACAGGTCACATGTCATAGAATAAGGACAGACCACACATCTTGCCATGAAGGATTACATGTCAAGACTGATCACACATACATTGAGAGTATGCAGATATGTCCTTGTTTTGGAACTCCGTGTCGATGCATACATACACACCTAACGTCGGATTACACATGTGTGCTGGTGTGCGTAACAGTGTGCCATGCCCATCTACACACAGACACATGTTGGTTGCAGCAACTGCAGATGCATTTGACCAAACACCTACAGCAAACCTATGGGAACACATGACACACACATGACATAGCTACAGCATGCAACGCGGGCATTCACTTGTCAGGGGTAACATTCCGTGTACCTGGCATCAGGGGACATTTGCGGGTGTCGGTGACTGTGCCATGCCAGTGACACATGGCCCACCAAGTCAGTACTACATGCACACATGTCAAAGGAGTGAAGGGGATGTGTGGCACATAGGGAACCATCACACGTGACATGTGTACACAGCTCATCATACTGTAATTAGCTTCACTGCTCAGGACTATGGTGCCACATCACAGCCTGGCCAACCTGTGCCCGACACATGTAGTACTGCACAGACAATGCCTTGATGTCCAGCCTTGGCCATGTATGACAGCTCAATTCATTCCTGTGTGCCGCCTGTCACCACTGTCAGGTGTGAATCCCACCGTACATACGCTCCGAGGGCGTGTGTGGGGTCCCTATCACTATGGTGGTGCTGGCGTATGCGTACACCATAGTGATACGGACCGTACACGCGTGTGTACGGTCCCTATCACTATGGTGGTGCTGGCGTATGCATACGCCATTGTGATACGGACCGTACACGCGTGTGTACGGTCCGTATCACTATGGTGGTGCTGGCGTATGCGTACGCCATAGTGATACGGACCGCACACGCATGTGTACGGTCCGAACTACTATGGCGTACACGTACGCGAGCACCCCCATAGTGATAGGGACCGTACACACGTGTGTGTACGGTCCGGACTACTATGGCGTACACGTACGCGAGCACCCCTATAGTGATAGGGACCGTACACACGCGTGTGTACGGTCCGGACTACTATGGCGTACACGTACGCGAGCACCCCCATAGTGATAGGGACCGTACACACGCGTGTGTACGGCCCGGACTACTATGGCGTACTCATACGCGAGCACCCCCATAGTGATAGGGACCGTACACACGCGTGTGTACGGCCCGGACTACTATGGCGTACTCATACGCGAGCACCCCCATAGTGATAGGGACCGTACACACGCGTGTGTACGGTCCCTATCACTATGGGGGTGCTCACGTACGTGTACGCCATAGTAGTCCGGACTGTACACACGCGTGTGTACGGTCCTTATCACTATGGGGGTGCTCGCGTATGTGTACGCCATAGTAGTTCGGACCGTACACACGCGTGTGTAGGGTCGGTCCGTATCACTATGGCGTACGCATATGCCAGCACCAACATAGTGATAGGGACCCTACACACGCGTGTATGGTCCATATCACTATGGCGTACGCATTCGCCAGCACTCCCATAGTGATGGGGACCGTACACACATGTGTATGGTCCGTTGCAATGCATTTGGGGTGCCCAAGGGCTGTGGAATGCACCGTACCTGTGTTGTGACATAGGATTGACATAGGGGACACATGAGGGACAAGTATAGGGGCCTAAATGCATGCTGGTTGTCACGGAGACCGAGTTTCAGGTTTGAATTTTGCATCATGTGGCCAGCAGAAGTCGGTTGGAGACAATATACTTTGTTGCAATGTGGTTGTTGACATTACATCATGCTCAATTTTAAAACCATGCAAAGCCTGTCACTGGGGTAGTTTTAAAATGATTGGAGGACACGTAGGATGCAAATGTGACTGAGCCAATCACTCTGTACTCCTGTAAATGAAACAGGCCAGCAAGGAAGATATAAGGCAGCCAGGTCCCTTGAGAGAGCACTTGCCTGCCCATCCTTTCATTCCACAACACTGCTGCTGCTTGTCATTCCTCTGGCACCATGTCCAGGTCTGTGGAGAGGGCCCAGCCATTCACCATGGAGGAGAATATGGCGTTGGTGGATGTGATCCTCCCACAGTACACCATGCTGTATGGTCGACCAGGGGAGCAGGTGAGTGCAGACTCCACTAGCTTAAAGTTTCATGGAACGGAAACAGCGCTCATTAAAGCGGCGGACGATATCCGATTAATCAGAGACCAAGGTGGCACAGCACTATTGGTGCTTCTAGATTTATCGGCTGCTTTCGACACGGTTGACCATAAGATCTTAGTCAACCGTGTCGAAAAGATGGGCGTGCAAGGCCTAGCAAAAGATCTACTGGCGTCTTTTCTGGTAGAGAGATCCCAGGCAGTTATACTGGGCCAGTTTGAATCTGCTGAGTTATCACTGCCATGTGGGGTACCTCAAGGTTCATCCCTTAGTCCGACACTATTTAATATATACGTGTCGGACCTCGCAAAAACCATCAAAGCGCATGGGATGAACCTTACCTCATATGCAGATGATACACAGCTGATACTGGCTGTCAGAAATGATGGGGAAACAGTGGCGGAAAGTTTCAAAACAGGTATGCTGGCCATAGGCAAATGGATGTCAGCAAACTGTCTGAAATTAAATTCCGATAAAACCGAGGTGGTCACTTTTGGCCATCTCAGCCCTAGCTGGTCCCCAACTTGGTGGCCTTCTTCCTTTGGAGCTGTACCCAAACCAGTCACGAAAGTGAGAAATTTGGTGTCATCTTTGATGACAATCTAAATTTCATGGCTCATGCCAATCAGACGGCCTCCACTGCCTTCTATAAGTTACGACTGGTCAGGAAGATTCTTTCTTTTCTTCCCAAAAATGTGGGAAAGACATTGGTCAGCGCTTTGGTCCTATCAGCATTGGATTACTGCAATGGCTTGTTCGCTAATGCTCAAGTCAGGATTATCAAGAAAATGCAGACAATCCAAAATGCAGCAGCCAGACTTCTCCTTAACATCCCTAAATTCAAGCCAATAGCTGAGACCTTAAGGAGTCTCCACTGGCTTCCTGTTAGGAATAGAATTAAATTCAAAACATTATGCATCGTTTACAAGTCACTACACCATCAAGCGCCTCAATTCTTGTGCGACCATCTTGTCTCATACATTCCCACTCGAACGTTACGATCAGCAAGACTGAATGACCTGGTAGTGCCACGGACTAGGCTGGTCAACTGGGGAGACAGACGTTTCCTAGTTGTCGCTCCAAGACTATGGAATACACTCCCGCAATCCATAAGATCCTGCCCAAATCTCATGTCCTTTAGGAAGAAACTGAAGACATGGTTATTTAACCTCTGAAAAATTCATAAGATCATTCAGGAGAGTAACAAAAGTACAGCGCCGAGACGCCTGCGGGCAATTGTTCGCGCTTAATAAATGCTAAAAATAAATAAATAAATTAATTAAACTGTGCCCCTTTTTGTGACTGTGACTTCTGGCATTGTGTCCAGGTGTGACAGACATGCAGGGTTCTTCATAGTGGTTCCCAGGGGGGGGAAGGGCTCATGTCTCCCATGCAGAGCATGCTGTAGTTCCTGTGTGCACAACGCACTAGCATGGTGCTTACTGTGACGATCACTGCATGGTGCATGCCGCTTTTGGACTGCCTAATCCTCCTGGAAATGTTGTTTCTACAGTCCTGATGTAAGTCTGTGCTCCCCCCAGGGTGACAGGTGCCAGGACCCACAGATGTGTGTCTGTTCAGTGTACCTGTGGTGAGAGTGTTCAAATGATGTGGTCGTCCCCTGGACATTGGTGTGTGTGTGTGAGTCCCCTGTCATGTGGGTGTGTGCATATGTGGAGTGTTGCACCCCAGCTGCATGTGGGATGGATACACCCTGCCCATCTGATGTGAGCAGGGAGCTGTGCTGGATGTCTGCCGTGCTGAGACAGCCCCACATCTGTGACACCCCCAGTCTAGTGGCACATGTGCAGAGCGAGGTTTGTAGCGGCAGTTGCCAATGCCAGGTGATTGTTCAGTGCCTGTGTGTGTCTGTGTACTCTGCTGAGGTAGCGTAAGTGGGCTGGGGCATGTGACTGCTTAGGGGTACTGTTCAGATCCCCGTTGTAGCTTGGGATGCACAGTGTGAGCCTGCATCATTGATTGTGTTGCACCCCTCATGCCACCTGTGTACTTTCAATGGCACCTACTGCATTTGCCCATTCCCAGGAAGATGATGTCACTATGACAAAGGTGCAATGAGTTGGCTGCATACTATGGCCAGTTCAAACATGCATAATTTGTAATATGTGTGTCTCTGTATCATTGATAAGGTGGATTGATGTATTGTCACTTTTGCATCCTCACAGGTAGGCGTCTGTGTCAAGGGGGAGATCTGGAAGCAAGCCGTCAGTGCTGTGAGGAGGACGGAGGGTCGGAAGCGGCGCCTAGCCCAGGTGAGGAAACGCTGGCAGGACATCCGGTGCTGGACGCGGAGGATCACACGGGTCCTGCTGGGGGACTCACCTGTGAGCCACATAAACCGTGGGCGCCGGCGTCTGACCCACATCCATAAGCGTGTGCTGGCGGTGGTCTTCCCTGACTTGGATAGGCGCCTAGAAGAGAAGCAGCAGCAGGAAGGGGGTAGATACATGTGTGTTTGTTGTGTGTGACCAACATTTGGAAGTGCGCAGTTGCATGGATACACTGCCAGGGTTTAAATGTGCAGTGCATATCCTGTTCCCCAAAGTAAAGCGGTGCTGTTCTTCCTCCCTTCCCCTCCTTGCCATGTGTTCCCTGGTCTGTGTGTAGTCACTCTTGCACAAGGTCATCTAGGCTGGCAGTTACTCCAAGTGCCCAATGCTTGCAGCATCATGTGTGGGGGTGGTGTGTAACAGGTTTTTGCACGTTGCCTGTGCCCTGGCCAGTTCTGTCATTGTGGGGTCCATGTTAGTTGGCACTGATGGTGAGTCCCGACATGGGAGTGTGTGTTTCATGTGTACTGCCTTACTGCCTGCATGTCGAATGTTGTGCCCTCTGACATGATGTGCTTGAGTGTGAGATATGCATAGTGCAGGGATGGTGGCTTGTGTTCCAGTCATATCCATCCAGAGCCATGGAGTAGTGTGGCCACTACAGTCCCCTGGGGCACCTTTTCCTAGGTATCATGTGTGTCATCAGACAATGTGGACATTCCCTGTGTCTTCAGCATAGTTTGGGCCATGTGGCATAGTACCCTGGCCTCATTTGTATTCACGTATACTGTGCTACATGTGTCCACTGTACAGGGTGACCTAATTTAGCTGGTGCATACTCACAGGGGCCAGTGCCTGTGTGTCTTGGTACAACTATCTGATGATGGTTGTTTGTCAGTGATATATGTGGACAGGCGCACCAGGGGTAGTTTGTGTGCGATCAGGATTAAGTGCAGGCCATGTGTTTTCATCCCAGACTAAGAAGTGTAAGTACTTCCTCTGTCTCAATCACATTGTCTCAGGTAGGGGGGGGTTGGTGCGGGCAAGGCCTACATGTCCAAACCTGAAGTCTCCTTGCTTGGTCTGGCCAGTGTGTGATGTTTGTGTGGCCAAACACTCAAGGTGCAGTGCCCCAGTCATGTTGGCCATGGTTTTCAGTATTACCTTTGCAGCATGTCCCAAGAGTTGATAGACATGGTTCCTGCTCATCCCTTTCTTGGCTACGCTGTGTGTCGCTGATGCTGTGCTAGATTGTCCCCAGAGCCTGGCTCCTCTGTACAATTTGATATCAAGTTATTTGCTATTGTGTCCTGCTCTCCATATTTTAACAGTGGCATGGTGGGTCAACAAACTGTGTGTTGCAGGGACTACATATGTACCTTGTATTGTAGATGTTACTCTTGTTGCTTTTCAGGCTATGCACTGTGACCTATGTAGAGTTGACTCATGTGACATATGTATACAGGTGTCTGATTTCTCCTGTCTCTTCACCTTGCCCACAGCATCGTCGAGGGACTACGAGGGAGACACTGGCATGAACCGTGAGGAGGGAGCGAGCACCAGTGCCAGCAGTGCTGAGTTGGCTGGCACATCGAGTGGCACGGAGGCTGACGGGAGTGCAGCGGAGGACCTGTCCAGTCAAACCACCACCGACTATGACGCTGACGGGTCCGAGGCTGAGCACTCCGAGGGGGCGGAGGCTGCTCCCACAGCTGACACCAGCACTCCATCACTACCCGCCCCCTCCATTCCGATCACCGGCCTCCCACTTGCTCGTGTCCCTTCCCGCCGTGCTAGGTCACCACGTGTCTCCTTCTTGCCAGGTACCGCACCCCCTGCCCCTGTCTCCACTGCTGCCACCAATGCCGAGTCTGTGGACATCCTGCGGCAGTTGCAGGTTGGTCAGACTGCGATGCTTAATGTCCTCCATGGCCACAGCCGAGTGCTCAACCAGATGGAGGCATACATGGAGAGCATTTCAGCTGCGCAGTCTGACCATCGCAACTTGCTGAGGTCCATAGACTCGACACTGACTGCAGCAGTGGGTCTCCTGCAGCGCTACGTCCCCCCCTACCCCTGAACCATCCACACTTCCCACTCCCATGCCTGTCCAAAGCACACCCAGACGTCCCCATGCACGCACACCACCAGACACAGGCACCACACCACCAGGGAAGGCAAAGCGCACACCTCCTGGCACGCACACACAGGGTGAAGTAGGCACACCCACTGGGTCAGGGGGAAACGGAAGACACGCAGCCAGAGTGGGAGTTCACATTCCTCACGACCACCACCCTCCAAATCCACTCCCCTCAGCTCTCCTGGCCAGGATTCCACCAAAGACACCTTCATGGCCGCTCTGTCCCTGAGCCCCAAAGTGACACCACCCCGCAAGCGGTCAAAGGAGTCCACGGTCAGGGTAGTTGAGCCCCCTCCCCTGTCCACACCCTCCCCCAGTAGCACTGCGACCCATCCCTGCGACCCCCCCCTCATTGGGGCCTGTGGTTCCTTCGGGTGCAGGGGAGACGCTGGGCGACCTGGCAGTAGTGTGCAGCGCCGTGCTCAAATCCACCTTTGGCGCTGCCCCACCCCCTGTGTTGGAGTCGTCCGTCCCTGCACCCAAAACACCTACCCTTGCCCCTCCTGTCCCTGCGGTGCCTGGTCCTTCCCCCCCACATGATGCCCCCCCCTGTGGATGACAAGGTAGTCTGAACTGTGCAGGCAAGCTAGGGGACACGCATCCCAATGTGTCCC
Organism: Triturus cristatus; assembly: GCF_964204655.1. Classification (NCBI taxonomy): domain Eukaryota; kingdom Metazoa; phylum Chordata; class Amphibia; order Caudata; family Salamandridae; genus Triturus; species Triturus cristatus. The sequence continues at coordinate 437,420,849 of NC_140590.1, read as the reverse complement.
CCACCTGGATTGGAACTATGGACTGCCCTATGGGCCTTGTGCATATGGAACTCTTCATACAATTCATTTTAGAACATTGCTGAATAAAGCGATTTTATTTTCCTTTGCACACTACTGCTTTTCTGGCATTGCTGTTGGTGGTGCTGCTCCATGATTTGGGGAGGCGATAATGTGTTAGGTGTCTGGGATATGTTGTAGTGTGCTGTTCGTGGGGTGGACACTGTTATCTGTGTGCCATCAAACGGTATTTGCTATCAAACTTTGCTCATGTAAGCTGTTACTGCATGGTGACATTGTCCCAAGGTGTGTACCTTCCTCTGTGGACACTGACATCTTCCCTGCAGGGTGTTGTGAAGACATTTGTGCAGTGCTGTGTCTACATTTGCTGGGTGTGTGACGGACCCCTTCAACTTTGGCCATGCATGCTGGGCAAGGTCTCCACCTGCATCATTTGTGGCATCCTTGTGGGTCACTGTACTTGTGACTGGAGTATATTGACAGGACTTCATGTGTACATGTTACCTTTTCCGCACTATGCATGTGTGTACTCCCAGCCTCGCACACATGTGTTTCGTGTTCTGCTGGGTCTTTGAGCACCTGACTGACAATTGTGGGCATTTTGTCTGTGTGTACTCAACCCCTTTCTTTCCATGGGCACAGCTGGCAGGACTCTGCACACACCCCTCCTATGTCTGGGCACTGCTGGGAGGACTCTGCACCCACCCCTTCTGTGTCTGGGCACTGCTGGGAGGACTCTGTACACACCCCTCCTGTGTCTGGGCACTGCTGGGAGTGATAGGCACACACCGCTCCTGTGTCCGGGCACTGCTGGGAGGACTCTGCACACACCCCTCCTGTGTCTGGGCACTGCTGGGAGGACTCTGCACACACCCCTCCTGCGTCTGGGCACTGCTGGGAGTGATAGGCACACACCCCTCCTGTGTCTGGGCACTGCTGGGAGGACTCTGCACACACCCCTCCTGCGTCTGGGCACTGCTGGAAGGACTCTGCACACACCCCTCCTGCGTCTGGGCACTGCTGGGAGGACTCTGCACACACCCCTCCTGTGTCTGGGCACTGCTGGGAGGACTCTGCACACACCCCTCCTGCGTCTGGGCACTGCTGGGAGGACTCTGCACACACCCCTCCTGTGTCTGGGCACTGCTGGGAGGACTCTGCACACACCCCTCCTGCATCTGGGCACTGCTGGGAGGACTCTGCACACACCCCTCCTGTGTCTGGGCACTGCTGGGAGTGATAGGCACCCACCCCTCCTGTGGCTGGGCACTGCTGGGAGGACTCTGTACACACCCCTCCTGTGTCTGGGCACTGCTTAGAGGACTCTGCACACACCCCTCCTGCGTCTGGGCACTGCTGGGAGGACTCTGCACACACCCCTCCTGTGTCTGGGCACTGCTGGGAGTGATAGGCACCCACCCCTCCTGTGTCTAGGCACTGCTGGGAGGACTGTGCACACACCCCTCCTGTGTCTGGGCACTGCTGGGAGGACTCTGCACACACCCCTCCTGTGTCTGGGCACTGCTGGGAGGACTCTGCACACACCCCTCCTGTGTCTGGGCACTGCTGGGAGTGATAGGCACACACCGCTCCTGTGTCCGGGCACTGCTGGGAGGACTCTGCACACACCCCTCCTGTGTCTGGGCACTGCTGGGAGGACTCTGCACACACCCCTCCTGCGTCTGGGCACTGCTGGGAGTGATAGGCACACACCCCTCCTGTGTCTGGGCACTGCTGGGAGGACTCTGCACACACCCCTCCTGCGTCTGGGCACTGCTGGAAGGACTCTGCACACACCCCTCCTGCGTCTGGGCACTGCTGGGAGGACTCTGCACACACCCCTCCTGTGTCTGGGCACTGCTGGGAGGACTCTGCACACACCCCTCCTGCGTCTGGGCACTGCTGGGAGGACTCTGCACACACCCCTCCTGTGTCTGGGCACTGCTGGGAGGACTCTGCACACACCCCTCCTGCATCTGGGCACTGCTGGGAGGACTCTGCACACACCCCTCCTGTGTCTGGGCACTGCTGGGAGTGATAGGCACCCACCCCTCCTGTGGCTGGGCACTGCTGGGAGGACTCTGTACACACCCCTCCTGTGTCTGGGCACTGCTTTGAGGACTCTGCACACACCCCTCCTGCGTCTGGGCACTGCTGGGAGGACTCTGCACACACCCCTCCTGTGTCTGGGCACTGCTGGGAGTGATAGGCACCCACCCCTCCTGTGTCTAGGCACTGCTGGGAGGACTGTGCACACACCCCTCCTGTGTCTGGGCACTGCTGGGAGGACTCTGCACACACCCCTCCTGTGTCTGGGCACTGCTGGGAGGACTCTGCACACACCCCTCCTGTGTCTGGGCACTGCTGGGAGTGATAGGCACACACCCCTCCTATGTCTGGGCACTGCTGGGAGGACTCTGCACACACCCCTCCTGCATCTGGGCACTGCTGGGAGGACTCTGCACCCACCCCTCCTGTGTCTGGGCACTGCTGGGAGTGATAGGCACCCACCACTCCTGCGTCTGGGCACTGCTGGGAGGACTCTGCACCCACCCCTCCTGTGTCTGGGCACTGCTGGGAGTGATAGGCACCCACCCCTCCTGTGTCTGGGGACTGCTGGGAGGACTCTGCACACACCCCTCGTGTCTGGGCACTGCTGGGAGGACTCTGCACACACCCCTCCTGTGTCTGGGCACTGCTGGGAGTGATAGGCACACACCGCTCCTGTGTCTGGGCACTGCTGGGAGGACTCTGCACACACCCCTCCTGTGTCTGGGCACTGCTGGGAGAACTCTGCACACACCCCTCCTGCGTCTGGGCACTGCTGGGAGGACTCTGCACCCACCCCTCCTGTGTCTGGGCACTGCTGGGAGTGATAGGCACACACCCCTCCTGTGTCTGGGCACTGCTGGGAGGACTCTGCACACACCCCTCCTGTGTCTGGGCACTGCTGGGAGGACTCTGCACACACCCCTCCTGTGTCTGGGCACTGCTGGGAGTGATAGGCACACACCCCTCCTGTGTCTGGGCACTGCTGGGAGGACTCTGCACACACCCCTCCTGTGTCTTGGCACTGCTGGGAGGACTCTGCACACACCCCTCCTGCGTCTGGGCACTGCTGGGAGGACTCTGAACCCACCCCTCCTGTGTCTGGGCACTGCTGGGAGTGATAGGCACACACCCCTCCTGTGTCTGGGCACTGCTGGGAGGACTCTGCACACACCCCTCCTGCATCTTGGCACTGCTGGGAGGACTCTGCACACACCCCTCCTGCGTCTGGGCACTGCTAGGAGGACTCTGCACCCACCCCTCCTGTGTCTGGGCACTGCTGGGAGTGATAGGCACACACCCCTCCTGTGTCTGGGCATGTACGGTCGGGACATACACGGGTGTGGGTACGCTCCATTCATACACGGGTATGGGTGCGCTCCATTCATACACAGGTGTGGGTACGCTCCGTACATACACTGGTGGGGTGTGGGTACGCTCCATTCATACATGGGTGTGGGTACGCTCCATACATACACTGGTGGGGTGTGGGTATGCTACATTCATACATGGGTGGGGGGTACGCTCCATTCATACACGGGTGTGGGTACGCTCCGTACATACACTGGTGGGGTGTGGGTATGCTACATTCATACACGGGTGGGGGTACTCTCCATTCATATACGGGTGGGGGTACGCTCCGTAAATACACTGGTGGGGTGTGGGTACGCTACATTCATACACGGGTGGGGGTATGCTCCATTCATACACGGGTGTGGGTACGCTCCGTACATACACTGGTGGGGTGTGGGTACGCTACATTCATACACGGGTGGGGGTACGCTCCATTCATACACGGGTGTGGGTACGCTCCGTACATACACTGGTGGGGTGTGGGTACGCTACATTCATACACGGGTGGGGGTACGCTCCATTCATACACGGGTGGGGGTACGCTCCGTACATACACTGCTGGGGTGTGAGTACGCTACATTCATACACGGGTGGGGGTACGCTCCATTCATACACGGGTGTGGGTACGCTCCGTACATACACTGGTGGGGTGTGGGTACGCTACATTCATACACGGGTGGGGGTACGCTCCATTCATACACGGGTGTGGGTACGCTCTGTACATACACTGGTGGGGTGTGGGTATGCTACATTCATACACGGGTGGGGGTACGCTCCATTTATACACGGGTGGGGGTACGCTCTGTACATTCCCGTACCCACGATTTGCAGGCCGGGGTACGTACCGTACCCAGGCCTTAAGAGCGTGGGTACGAGTCGTACCACGCCCACCACTACGTCACCCCAACAATGGCTGTACGGCCCGTACCCACGTTCTAATGGCCTGGGTACGGGCCGTACCAGCATTGTTGGGGTGATGTAGGGGTTCGCGTGGTACGACCCGTACCAACGCTCTGAGGGCCTGGCTATGGTGCAGACCCCCAATGGGGTGCCGTAGGGGTACGCACCGTACCCAGCCCTTCAGAGCGTGGGTACGGGTCCTACCACGCGTACCCCTACATCACCCCAACAATGCTGGTATGGCCTGTACCCAGGCCTTTAGTACGTGGGTACGGGCTGTACCGCCATTGTTGGGGTGACGTAGTGGTGGGCATGGTACGGCCCGTACCCACGCTCTTAAGGCCTGGGTACGGTACGTACCGCTATTGTTGTGTTGCCGGTTCGCATCAACATCCACTTCCGTTGTGGCGGACGCTTGCGTTGCTGGACACGCCCCCACCCCCTCGAGGTGACCAGGTCCTGCAAGTCAGGTATGTCCAGGGCATGTGTAATTTGTGACCTGTGTGGGGGTTATGTGTCCTGCCCCTGCCCCCCCCTTTGCCCCTGGGTGTTATTCTGACCTTCTGCGGCGTCTGCGTCGGTGCCTGTAGAGCAGGTGGACTGCTATGAGGGCTGAGATGACACGTAGGTTCGGGTCCATGGCTGTCCGTCGCGTACAGGTGCTCCTTGTGCGCGTCGTCCTGATTTCCCGGCAGTTTTTGGCAGCCGGAAAACATAATCCGTGCGGGGTGACGTCGGTGCGGATCGTACTTCCTGGTTCGTGAACCGCAGCCTGAATGCGTCTCGACGGCATGTCGGAGCATTCCCGGATCACATTCGTATGTATATTTTCGTCGGTCGGTGTTTGGTACGATTCGTACGGAAATGGTGTTTCCGTGGGAATCGTACTTGCATGTTTGTAATGTTTATTTCCCGGGTACGAGTCGGACGGAGAAAACGCTCCGACCGACGGTTCGTACCCGGTTTCTCCAGGATCCGAATCGGCACCTAAGTCAGTGTTCTGGCCTTTAGTGTTCCACTGTGTTATAAGTGCATAGGAAGGAATGTAGCAGTTTATGTAAGTCTCTAAAGGTAGGGAAAAGTAGTTTAATTACTTCGTATATATTTTTTTAATGTTTATGGAGTATCGCACTAGTACATAGACAGTACTGCAGTAGTTTCAATGTTGACATTACAATAAGGGGTCATAAAGGTTTAACATACACACACAAGATTCTGCTTTTGTGACCTTAATGACATGGATTCTGTTGGCAGCCATGCATTTATCAATTTTTAGATCTGAAAGCAATATGAACAAAATGTGCTGTGCTTAACACCTCACACATGGTGTCTGTCTGTCTATCTATCTATCTATCTATCTATCTATCTATCTATCTATCTATCTATCTATCTATCTATCTATCTATCTATCTATCTATCTATCTATCTATCTATCTGTCTGTCTGTCTGTCTATCTATCTATCTATCTATCTATCTATCTATCTATCTATCTATCTATCTATCTATCTATCTATCTATCTATCTATCTATCTATCTATCTATCTATCTATCTATCTATCTATATATATATATATATATATCTGTCTGTCTCTGTCTGTCTGTCTGTCTGTCTGTCTATCTATCTATCTATCTATCTATCTATCTATCTATCTATCTATCTATCTATCTATCTATCTATCTATCTATCTATCTATCTATCTATCTATCTATCTTCAATCTATCTTCTATCTATCTATCTAACTATCTATCCATCTATCCAAAAAGCTACAGCTTAAGTACAATTATAGTTAAGAATGACTACAGAAGAAACAATTGGAATTCATGAGGAGCACAATATATAACTTGAACGATATATACTACACTAACAGCAATAGTCCCTGTCTACTTATGATTAGGTCATAAGTTCACAGTACACATAAGTACACAAGTGCAATACTTACTGTGTAGTTATGTTTGTGTCACACTTTCCATTAAAATGGCATTTTTTCATTTGTTTATAGCTATTGACCCTTTGGAGGGATTTGCGCAAAGCTTTTCCGTCGAAGATCTGTCCATGGGAAAAAACCTTAAGAGGGTGAAAAGAAAATCTCATTTTAGCACCCATAGGAAATTTACTCTCATCTGCAACCCAAAGAGTTGAACAGATTTACAACAAGTAGAACTTTATGCACAAAGAGTGGTTTTTATTTTGGGTGTAAATCTGTTCTGTCGTTTTTGAGTTATAAGCATTAAAAAGGTTAGCCTTTTTGTGTATCTCTGCTGATGAAACTCATAAGTCACTCCTGTCAAGCACACTTTTAAATGTTAAGATAATGTAAGTAGTTGGATTAGGGCTGTTAATATTTATTTTCATCCATTTAAAAATTTTAGGCAGCCCCTTGTGACCGGCCCAGAGGTGGCCAACCCTAGGGCAGTGGAAGCATGAAAAATCCACAGCACACCTGGAAAAAGGCGCATTCTATTCAGCACATGTCTCGTGAGTTGGAGGTGACTCACGAGGTCACCAGTAGCCATGATGAGTTCTGAATTCTACCTTTCTCCTGACTAAACTGCAGCTGCACCCTCACCCACCTCCGCACTCCAGCTCCTCCCACCACCCGGCCAACCCACAGCGCACCTGACTGTCTCAGTTGCATCCTCCTCAATGCACACTCCCTCCACAAGCACACCACGGAAATCTGGTACTTCCTCGACTTCATCTCCGCTGACATCGCCTTCCTCACAGAAACCTGGAGGAACCTCAGGTCAGGCCCAAACATTGCCACTGCCATCCCCGATGGCTACAAGATCACCCGCAAGGACCACATCGACTGACCAGGAAGGGCATTGCCATCGTCCACAAGAACTTCCTTTGTCTGGCCACCTACTCGGACAACCCAACAACAACCATGAAACATCTCCACTTCCAAGTCCAGACATACCCCAACACCACATTTCGCAGCACCCTCATCTACAGACTGCCTCTCAATCCAGCTTCCGAAGCAACCACAGCACCAAGGCCGCTCTCCTCACCACCAACGATGACATTTGATACCTCCTTGACCAGGGAGAAACAGCAGCCCGAGACTCCACAATACCAGCATCCATGATAAATTGCTGGACTGGATCTGTACCTTCCTCACCGGTAGAGCACAGCGTGTCAGACCACCACCGTTCCTCTCAGAGCCCACGGAGATCGGCTGTGGAGTCCCCAGGGTTCCTCCCTGAGACCCACCCTCTTCAACGTCTACATGGCCCCACTCGCAGTCATAGTAGGATTCATGGACTCAATATTGTCTCCTATGCCGACGACACCCAGCTGATTCTCCCCCTCACCAACGAGCCCAAAATCACCAGAAAGAACTTCCATGACGGGATGAAGGCTATCGCTACATAGATAAGAGACAACTCAACTCGGACAAGACTGAAGTCCTCATCCTGGGGCCCAATACCTCTGCTTGTAAAGAATCCTGGTAGCCTGCCGCACTAAGAACCGCCCCATACCCAGGGACCACGAAAGGAACGTCAGCATCATACTGGACTCCTCTCTCACGATGAACCGCAAAATCAAAGCCTTCTCCTCCTCGTGCTTCCACACTTTTAGCCTGCTTCAAAAGACCTTCCGACGGATCCCCACTGAGGCCAGACAGAAAGTCACCCACACACTCATCTGCAGCAGACTTGAGTACAGCAACACACTTTATGCAGGCATCACCCAGAAACTCCTCAGGAAACTACAGAACACCTGGGAGAAATCCACTGGCTCCCAGTCAACAAAAGAGTCACATTCAAGCTCCTCACACATGCCTACAAAGCCCTCCATGATGCTGCACCAGCATAGCTGAACCATCGCCTCTCATTCCCCGTACCCACCAGACACCTCCGCTCTGCCGAACTGATCCTTGACACAGTCCCTCTGATCCGCAAGACTAGAACCGGAGGAAGATCTTTCTATTACCTGGCCACCAAAACCTGGAACACCCTGCCTCTCCACATCAGGCTATCCCCGTCGCTGATCGAATTCAGGAAGGATCTCAAGACCTGGCTCTTTGAAGAGTTAACCCTCTGAAGGGAAGAGGTGTGGCGCCGCGGCCAGGGCTACTGACTCCGGAATCTGGGGATCACGGTTCGATCCCCGGTACCGGCGGCAGATTAGCCCAGCACCATGTGACTCTGGGCAATAGCTTGCTTCATCTTCCAGGCGCCCCCCAGCGCCTAGAGACCCTTACGGGTGATTGTTCGTACTTTACAAATGTGGATTATTATTATTATAACCCAACATACTCTGGCAGTCAGGCAATATGGTCCTCAATCTCTTGTGAATTTTGTGTGAGGAGCACTGCTGTCTAGAGCCTGTGGAGGACCCTACCTGGAAAGGGTAACCTTTGGTGACACATAGTGAGAGGGAAAGTGATGTGCCAGCATGGAACAGTGCGAAGCCATGATGTAATAAAAGGACCAGTGGAGGGCTGTGGTGATAGATGAGCACATGAGCCAGGAAGATGCCTGAGACTACAGGAAGATGCCCGAGAACGTGGGAGAGAGATGCAATTGCATTGAAGGAGGACGTGGTTAGCAGCACAGGCAGCCTTGCTGTGCAGAACAGTTAGGGGATAGTTACTGCACCGCATTGCTCTAGCAATTACTAAGGCTATTGTTATTTTTATATAGCGCAAACTTGTCCCGAATCGGGTATCAGAGCGCTTTACATAGCAACAGTTGCATTACATGAGGAAACATTCATTTTTGTTTGTTTAGGCACGGGGAGATTAATTGATTTGCCCAGAATCACAGGATGGTCAGCGTCATTGCAGAGACTCTAACCCAGTTTCCCAGATTTGAGGTCGGCCGCCCTACCCGTTAGGCCAACTCCTCTCCCAATGATCCAGAAGAAGGACCGTGAGACCTGGCTCTATTCTGGTACCAGCATGGTCACTCTTGTCAGGCTCTGTTAGGCCTCACATGCCTCCTGATGATGTTGTCTCTCAACTGTAGGTGTTTTTAAAGTATTGCATTTGTTATGCTGATGCACCTGAGTTGCAAGGAAGAATACCATGCAGGCGCCTAGGAGTCAACACATGATTCCAATTATTGAACAACCATATGCACAGATGTTTTTTGGGGGAATAAAAAAATACTTGCTTGCTAAATGTGAACAACAAGCAATCAAGCTACGAAAGATCTCAAATGATGTTGGAAGCCAGGGTCGAAGAGGAAGGAATGGTTCCACTATAATAACTTGCTTTTGTTTGGATTCTATGAAAAGGTAGAGAGCCTTTAGATGAGTGTATTTTTAGAGAAATAGATCCTTAAGATACCACATCGTACTGGTTTGTCGAAACCTTATTCTACTAAACAGGCTTATAGTGTCCTAGCACATCTGTCGAAACTGGAAGCATCACCAAAGACTGTGATTTCCTGTTTTTTGATGTTCCAGTACATGGATGCTATCCTCCAGAGTACAGGAATGGGCAGTAAAGAGCAGCATGAGGAATTTGTGATTAAGATATTCCTAGGCTGCACAGAGGTTGTGCAAGGACAATAGGAATTGCTGAAACAATGAAATACAAGCTCCGAGTTTAAAAAAACTAAAGATAATTAAAGATAAAATATTACATTTTTCCATTTCACCAGGGACAGTATGTAATTGGCTAAACTGATAGGAGAAACCATGCCATATGAGTCAGACTGGTGAAACAGGGCACTTGATAAATGGATGAATGCCCGAAGATGCAGCAGGACATTGTATTGAATAATCATAGTGACACTGAAGAGCACTCTGTGACAATGGTGACTATGCTGATTGACAGCATTCTACAGATAGTCCCCCAATGTCTTTTAGTTAAACATGAGCCTATTCACAATTTGCATTTTTAGTATGTTTTGTAGTACTCCAGTAATACTACAAATGTACTACAAAATGTTATTCACAAACACACTCTCCGGTGGCATTGACCAGCCCATAAAAAACGAAACATCATCGGATTTAAGTATTTAAACCAAAAGCGTTCAATCTCTAAAGGGATGGCCCTAAAAAAAGGAAAAAGTTTTAGGGAGGAATATAATTTTAATCGCATTGCTTCTCCTAATTAATGTAAGTTTCAAGTTGTTCATACGATCAAAGTTGCTTTTAAACTCCCGCAATAGTGAGCCCAGGTTTATTTCTACAATTTTCTCCACATCCGCCGTGATATCTACACCAAGATACCTCGCATTCTGAGCTACCCGATATTCATTGAGTTGCGCCTTACTATTCATCACAATTTGGGTTTATACTTTGGTTGAGTTGATACCCTGAGATATGCATGTGGCTTCCCTTTCAATTTCCAGAAGGGCATCCCCGGTGTTGGGAGTAGTGATCGCAAGATCGTCAGCATAAACCAAAATCTTCGTGTGTGTCCCCTATTATGCATAGATAAGATCCAGTTATTTAGCTCAATGTTCCTGATTAGAGGGTCACTGTACAGAGCAAACAACAAGGGAGAGTAAGAGCATCCCTGTCGTGTTCCCCGATGAATCGTGATTGGGCCGGACATACCTCCCTTTGCTGCAACTCTAGCAACTGGATTCCGATATATCGTCCGTATAGCCTTAATAAAGCCCCTGCCCAAGCCCCCCTTATCGAATATAGCCCATAACAAAGGCCAGGAGTCCCTATCAAAGGCTTTCTCTGTGTCCAGCAAAATTATAGCCATAGGGTCTCCAGCATTCTTTGAGACATCAAGCAAAGCGATAGTCCGCCGCATATGGTCGACCGTACTGCAACCAGGGACAAAGCCATGCTGAACTGGTGAGAATTTTGGTTTATATCTTAATATCACTATTGATCAATGTAATTGGACCATATGAGCCCAGCTCATTGATGGGTTTGTCCTTGTCTGGAAATACCACTATGTTGTCCGACCTCCATGAATCTGGGGCTTCACCCCTGATTGTTCATTTAAAAATAGCTCCCTCATGAGTTCATGTAGCCAGGGGGCACATTTTGTATAGAATTCCCCTGGAATTGAATCACTTTCAACCGTTTTCCCTGACGAGAGTGACTTAATTGCCCCCTCTTAATTCATCTTCTGTAATATCAGCCTCAATAAGCTCTTTCTCTTCTGAAGATAACCCTCCCCCAGGCAGGCTTGTTAGATATTCCTCTAATTCTTTGTCCTCAAAGCGGGGGTCCTGCATGTATAACTGCTGGTAAAACCCCTGAAACGAGGTGCGCACAGCAGTTGGTTCAGAAATTAGGCCAACAATAGTATACCTAATTTCAGAAATATCCCCCAGAACAATCCTCTCCTTTGTGCGCCGAGCTAGTAACAGCCCCACCCTTTCATTATTTTCATACATTTTACTACGCAACGTCATTTATTTCACAGCTGATTTATTAGCCAAGAGATCGGTTATCACCAATTTCCCCACTGCGACTTTTGATTGCGCTTTATCAAAATCACCCCCTGCTGCGATTGTCTCAATCAGTTGTCTTTTGGCCTCTGAGGATTCTTCATATAGATCTAGTAGAAGTTTCTTCTCTTTCCTCTGAGCCACCCATATCTAGATGTCTCCCCCCTTATCCCAGCTTTAAGGATATCCCATACTATATCAAGCCGGGTGCTTCCTTTGTTCTCCGCTAGAAACCTAGGAATCCAGATCTTCATATGTTGAATATATCCCTCGTCACAAAGCAGCACCCTATCAAAGGTCCACCGTGCCATCGGGGAGGGGTTAGCTTGTATGGCTACTTCCAAAACCAATGGGTTGTGATCGGACATGACTCTAGGAAATGTGTATGTATGACAGATCTGTGCTATCGCCTGGGAGACAAAAAAATAATCAAGCCTAGCATGAACGTGATGTGGGGCAGAGAAAAAAGTATAGCCAAGGTCCCCTGGTTTTTGCGTAGCCCATACATCTGATAACCCATGCAACGCACATAAGTGTATTAAATATTTTTACAAACTTAGGTTTGCGGCCTTGGTATGATCTTTCCCCTAGCTTGCTCTCTTGAGAATTAACATTTATACTAAACTCTCCACAAACTATTAGGGGGAGCGGCCACCCAACTAGCTCGGTGTTCAGCCACTCAAACAATGCCAGGTCATCCAGTATCGAGCCATACACAGAGCACAAAGTGAACAAACAATCATTCATACAACATTGGGTAATAACTCATCTGCCCATTTTATCCGAGCTTGACCGCGGAAACCTAGCTCTCCCCTTACGAACCATAATTGCCACCCCCGTGTTCGTGTCCCCTGTGATGTGCTGGCAACCAGTTGATAGCCTGCCAGCTCCGCAACCTCCTGTCTGCTCACCTCAACATGTGTCTCCTGTAGGCAAACAATATCTGCCTTAAAAATTTGAATATCCTCATTAATCCTGCGTTTCTTCTGGGGAATATTTAAACCGCAGATGTTTATAGATGCGATCCTTAACTTACCCATTCATCCAAGTGCTCAGTTCCATTGTGTCCATTCCTCACATTCAACATTGCCTTCACCCTTAGAAAATCTTTTGGATCCAACCCCCCTTAACTGGGCAAAATAGGTCCGAAGTCCTTTGTGATGCCTACTGCATCCTGCTGTCGCCCTTTGCTGCCCTTCCTCCCTACTTGGAAAAGAAAGAAGATAGAAAACTTGAATGAAGATCAAAACCACAAGAAATAGGTAGAGATAGTATCACTTTCCTATTAGACCTTACTTCAGGGAAACTTTGGCTTCTTTCCTGTCCCGTTCTCTATTTCCCCCCAACCGATATTTCCTGCAAATACTCTTGAGCCTGGATTTCTGAGGAGAAGACCCTGGGAACCCCCTTATGGATGACCTTAAGGCGAGCAGGCCTCATTAAATACACTTCACATCCTAACTTCTGGAATGGAGTAATCAATTGTCGGAACTGCCACCTTCTCTCCACCATTGTATGGCAGAAATCTGTCCTAACAAAGAAGGTATGGCCCTCAGCTGAGCACCTAGCTTCAGGTCTGGCTTTATCAAAGACTGCCTGCCGCAAAAGGAAGTTGCCAAAGAAGATCAGAATGGCCCTGGGTTTCTCGTTTTGATCACTTTGCCCCTTTCTCCTTTTCAGCATAAGTGGGAATCGGTGCACTATCTGCACCTCCGAGTCCCAGTCTCAATGTGCCTGTTCTGGAAAGGCCCCTTTCAGCAGCCGTAGGATGAAGCCCCGAATGTCTTCCCCTTCTGAATTTTCAGCTATGCCTAGCTGCCTCAGGTTATTCTGCCGATGACGGTTTTTGAAATCCTCCATCTTCCACATGACGTTCGTCATTCTGGCTTAATTGGCAGATGCTTGTTGTTCCATAGTCTTGGCCCCTGCCTCCAGTACCACTATCCATTCTTCTAGCACCGTAGTGCGTTCTGCGATCTCAGTGCATGCCTTATTCACTTTCTTTATGGCTCCCTGTAATTTCTTTGTTGCCAAATGAGCCCTCTTGTGCTCCCATGCACACTTCTCTCTGCATCTGCATACGGGTAGAGTAGATCAGTCCCATTGAGGGGAAGTTTCAGAGACAGCCTTGGGTTCTGAGAATAACTTACCCGCTTCAAACTGAATTCCATCTTCTCCCAGGTCTTTGGCCTCTGACCCGAGGCGAGTAGCTGAATAGTAGCACTTCATCTGGCTAGACCTGCTGAAGTCTGACTCTACCCTATGATGTTCTTCCTCTTTTTCAGAACAGTCGCGTTTCTGAGTGACTGGTTCAGCCATAGAGCTATCCGTGTGTCCCCCAGAATTATCCAAATCAGTGTCGCCCATTACACTGCTGTTAAACATTTCTAAGCCATCGGTAAGAGAGTAAAACTTTTCACCTTTCAGAATTCCAGTTGCTTTTGGGCATATCTTGGAACTACAAAGATCCATTGAACCTATGGGATTCACCATATCTAGCTTCTCCTCTTCCCTCCCTGAAATCAGTTGTTTCGGCCGAAACTTATCTGTCACCCCCCGTTCAGCCCAGTCATCCTGCGGAAAACTCAAAGCATTTGTCTCGCTGTCAACCCGCTTTGCATGCACTTCTAAATGTGTCTCTGTACTCACGCTTTGCAGAAGGAAATGGTCGCCAACATAATCTGGTCTTTCTGTAGCTTGGGACTTGTTCCTTCTCTGTCAACTGATTTCTTGGTGCCGCTTGGCCTCTGCCAGTAAAACATCCCTGGGACCGTGGGCCATTTTGGCTTCATAGCTGTCTCGCTAGGACGCTGCTCTTTGATTTTCAGTTTGCTGCTTGTCTTCTCCTTCTCGCGACCCGTAGAGGGAGTAGCGTCTTCATTCATTTGACCGGCTGGCGTCCTCCGAGCAGGCAGTGGACCACACAATCCTCCGGCTGCTCCTGCCTCGATCCGTTCTTTGGGGAGTTTGGGTTGCTTGGGGGGCATCATGTGCCGTTTCACGTAGCGTTCACCACTCGCGCGACCACTGAGGAATTTGAAAATAATGCGGGCCAGCAGGTATTTAATTTGTCGAGTTCGAATAGCGAAGCATTTCGTAGTGCAGGGCCACGATGCACCAATTCCGTTTCCTTGACTCATTCATGTAGTTTCCTTAGAGCGTATTGTAGCCTGAAGGGAGGTTGAGCGACACCCACAGCAGTCACACAGCCGCCATCTTGCCTCTGTAACCAGTTTAAATACATTTCATATAGTTATTTTAAATGTAAGATAAAAGAAAAAAAATGCTACAGCATTATTAACTTAATTTGTAATTAACAAATGAATTAATTTAAATATATTAATTTAAAATTATTTTACAGAAGTTTTAATTACAAAATACATTCCCAGCTAAAGTAAATTAATTTGTTTTTTCAGTATACATTAATAATTTTAAAATAAATGTATCGAATTAGGAAGTATGTCAATTACATTTTATTATTATCTAATCTTACACTATTGTTAAAATATATCATAATTAAATACTAAATGTGTTTAGATTTTTTACATTCTATATATATTTATAGTTTTCTTTAATTTAACTTACCGTTATTCCTGTGGGGTATTATTTTAAGTCCCTACCTCCTCCGATTTCTATGAAAGGACGTTGCAGTACTACTGGTTTCCCATGTGTGGTGCTGGACTTACTACTGTTTCTTTTTCGGCAGTAGTAGTTTACACTCAAAAGTTTTAATCCACCACCTTTGTCAGTTGGTGGAAATGTGTTAGTCTACACTTGTGAGTAACTTTAGTCTTGGATGTTATCAATAGCCCAAAGCAGTATAAGCTACTCAAAGATGTAAGAGAAAATTACACATGTAAATTGCTCACAGAGGTAAGTTAATTTATGGGCTTATTATGAGCTCCGTGGTCTCGAGACCGCCTAACCCGTGGTGGCGGTCCAACCTCTGAAATATAAGTGGTCTGACCACCTGATTACGGGTCTGGTTGAGGAAATATGAATTTTGTGATCAGTTATGTCCCCTATCGTAGACCCCAACGGCTCCATGTGCATGCTATAAGTACATGTATGTTCCCTCCTGCTCTAGTTCTGAAGACGCAAATATATGTGCGTCCACCGTCAACATGTCCTCTTTCAGATCCGCCATGAATGGGTCAGATATTCCATTCCTAAGTATGAAAGGCCACCGACTTTATGTGGTTCACTTTCCACATTTTACAGATTCAGGCGAGTAGGCCCGAATTCTGTCAACAAGCCTTTTCCTGCCTTCTGCTTCTGAAAGCTCCAGTCTGAGCCTGCATCTGTGACCATGAACTTTGTCCTACTCCCTGCGCGGCTAACGGAGCCTGATCCAGCCAGTTGCCTGCCAAAAACTGTATTTCACCTTCGAGATTATCTCCTCCCTCCTCATCCGATGCATTCCTGTCTAGTAGTTTAGGTAAACATTCCTCCAGCTACCGTGCAAAGGGCCAGGCCTCGCTGTCCTCATGCAAGTAATTCATAGCCCCGTTACCATGGAATATTCCTACCCCCTCGCATCTAGTGTAGACACTTAGACGCTTGTACACGCACTAGCAGTCAGTATAGTCAGTATAGAATAAGATTCTATCCTAAGAGACCTCTCCTTTTGGATAACACAGTTCTTTAAACATAGGATATTAGATATGATTTGGGATTAGGTTGACATAACCCCAGACTTCTGTCTCCACATGTAGAGCTAAATGTCAAGTCTCCTTCACCCTCTAGTTGCACGTCAATCACACGTCATGCGGCTGCGTGCGCATCTTTGCCAAACATTTCTGCTGACATTGCAGGATTCTTTTATGGATCCACCCACTTGTGACATCATGTTTAATGACGTTTCTTGAATTACGCCCTCTATTAGCTACGTATGCACCTTTTATCAGCTGTTACGCCTCTTGCATCTGTTTCACTGTAATGTATTTTCTATAAAACTGCCTATCTGTCAATAATATATGCGCCCTTCCTTCCTGAACTTCCGTGGTGATGGAATAGAAGGCCCACAATTCGAATTGTCTTCCTTTTTATAGGAATAAAGCATTTTAAAACCTCTAATACCACGGATTCTGCCTCTTATATTTACTGAGTTATTCTTGATAGACTTTACCGCATAAAAAATAGTACCGGTAACGAAATATTTACCACATAAATTGGCGCCCGAATAGGGACACTTTCTCATCTCACGCGCCGGCGGTGCGTTGCAGGCCCGGTCTCCTGCCACAGCTGAACGGACAAAAACGCGTACCCGCAGGATTTCCTGTATCTCCCTCCGGCCAAGCGGGAGCGACTGAGGCTGCGATCAACACCCAGACGAGGCGGTGAGAAGTGCGAAGTATCCCGACCAGAGCCTAGCTGAGAGAGCAAGATCCGAGGTATACAGAGTCCCACCGAGTTCCGAAGTTCCGAGTCCAGTCGAGTCGAGTCCAGTCCGGTCCAGTTTCAGTTCCGTTCCGAGGCCTTCCGTTCCGAGCTACCCGGTGAGTACCATTACCGGGGAGGCATTTAACGTGCACATAGTCTGTGCCGGTCAAGACGGGTTTGGGTACACAAATCCGGTCTGCACTGTTTCAGCAGTGTATCTGTACTGTTTAGCAGTATATATAGTATATATAGTATGTCTTGCATATAAATAAGTATTATCTAGTGTCAGTATTATGTCGGTAACTAGTTTTCTATTAGTTATCATTGTTCGTTAAAACTGTTAAATGTTAAAATGTTTTTATACGTTCTATATATTGTGGTGTGAATGACTGTTCATTATTGTGTTTATCGTATAAAGTGTGTTCTAGAAACAAGATCTAAAAATGCCGCTCTTTTCGAAACTAAGACAGATCAAAACTAGAAAAGGGGTACTCGAAGAAGCTGTTCCCATCCCACCTAGGGATACTCCAGGATACTTTATGTATCATAAGCATGGTCTAGATGCCGTATTATTTCTTGATTTATGGGTGGATTACACCAAAGAATTACCAGAGAGTCAGAGATGGCCCGCAGCAGGGACCTGGGATGCAGATTGCATCATGAGAGTAGAAGAAGAACTATGGAAAAAGAAAGCCAGACAGTCACAGAAAGATGCCATTGAATTATGGCGTAAAGAATCATATAGACGTACAGAAAAAGCACACAGACAGGAAGAGAAAGGTAGAGAGAATTCAAATAAACCCCGAGAAAATCTATTAATTGAGGAAGGTACCCGAGTAAAATCAGAACAAGTAGATAGACAAAGAAACGCCCTTATGAATGGTATGTATCCACTTCTGGCCGAAGGGCTACCTAAGGCT
The DNA here is from genome assembly GCF_964204655.1 of Triturus cristatus. Taxonomy (NCBI): domain Eukaryota; kingdom Metazoa; phylum Chordata; class Amphibia; order Caudata; family Salamandridae; genus Triturus; species Triturus cristatus. The sequence goes on along the minus strand of NC_140590.1, from coordinate 437,402,853 downwards.
ACTCCGGAAATACCAAAAGACTTGCCACCTCCATTGTTTCCGATAAAAGCACATCCCAAATCACATCCCAAAACAGCAAAGGACGTTTTTCTTTCCTCCTATTTAGATGACGCAGCTCCCGAGTATGCTAATGCCATACCACCCATACCGCTTGCCGATGGTGTTCAACACCAGGAGCATCCGTCTGTACCCCCGCAATTACAAACTCCTACACAAGTTCCAACAGACCCGTCCGTCTCTACAGTTTTTCCCGCATCTACAATCTCTATCCTACGCCCAACGAATCCTTTCGTGCCTAGCACCTCAGACGGTGCTACAGGAGGTACGACAGACATTTTTTCTACGCCACCCAGAGGAAATAAATGTTCCCTTAGAGAATTAGCACACCAACGTACGCCCAAACTAGCAACTCCCGACATGCTTAAGGAACTTCTAGTAGATTGTAGATATGATCCTGTGCCCGGTAAACGGGATGAAATGCTGCTGTCATCATTACGTATTCGACGAGCTGCAATATATTTAACGAAGCTACCAGGAATGACTACACATTTAGAAAATATATATTACTTTGTCCAGTCGGGGCGAGGTTCTGAAAGTATTAGTAGAGCCATGGAGTACCAGAAAGCGGAGGTACAGGGACAACTGTTACGTTTCCTCATAAACTGTGTAATTAGAAATCAAGACCGGCCTGGGGTAAAACCGGAAGAAATGCAAAAACTTGTCACTTGGGGCCAGAATATATCAGAAGGGAGACATGATAAACAGTTATGTATAGTCGCTATGTACCGAAAGATCCGCAAAGAAGTAGAACGAATACACGAAGAAAGATTAGAGGTAGACGCCGCTGACCTAAACAGAGAAGAGGAGGAGCAAGAGTCAGAGCAAGTAGAAACGATAGCTTATGTAGGTAGAGGGAGACCCCATAATAATACTAGAGGCTCTAATGACCCGATACGTCCGATACGTCCAGAATATAATAGACATTTCCCAAACCCTATGCTAAATACAAAATCCCCCGAACACCTATTCCAAGCCGCTGATAAATTACTCCGAGATCGAAGGGGGTATCACATGCTCGATTCCATGGACGAACAAGAATTAGCCAGGTCAGCAGTACAATGGGCTGACAGTCCCAGCGACTACAATGATGATGTACTTGCACACACGTTTCTGAATCTAGACCCATATGAACAGCGTTTAGCTAGTATATACATGATTCAACACCTCCTTATATTATATAAAAGCCAACACTCCGATCCAGGACCCTTACCTGACATATTGACAGAACTACTCACGAATATATGGAGAGGGTCAGGTACTGATTTGATTAAGGAAATACTAGAATCCCGAAACCAATATTTAAATTTCGTATGCCCAGAACACGTTCCAGTTCCCATCATGGGAAGAAAAATGTATCACATAGATAGACAGAACCCGTTACGCGAAATGCACCCAATTAGAGGTGCCGGTGATAATTTTACACGCGTATTTGTGTACACACCTATAACTAAATTAGAATTATTAGAAATGAAGAAAGTAGTACCCAGCCATGACAAGGACCCAGCAGGTTTCCACCGTGAGATAAAAGACATGTTACTCATGGGAGAGTATACCTACCCCGACATTATGAAAATATTAAAAGTCCTATTACCCACCGGTGTTTATGAGAAACTCAAAGAAAAGGAATGGGAGGTGGGAGACCAAAAGATAGATTGGACAGCATTAGAAAACGAAGAAAAGGCCCGAGCTGCAGGAGCAGGGCTTGGGGAAAAGACTACAGCACTAACAGGATTACTAATACAGGTACTGCCACGTTTATTAACTACGAAAAAGGAGGACTGGGGTGCAATCTCAGCCTGTAAACAAAAACCCGATGAAGACACTAGTGATTTCTATTCCCGATTTAAAAAATGTTTTGGTATAAATAGTGGCATAAAAGCCAGTAGTGAGTCATACCCACATCTGTTCGTGACAAAATTAGTTGAAAATTCTCTGATACAAGTTAAGAATAGAGTATTGAAATTCGAAAGTACCTGGCAAGGTAATACCCCATCACAGATGTTACAGATGTTACAATATCATCACAATAGAATTAGAGAAGAACAAGAACACGAACAAAGACGTATGAAAGATACAAAAATGAAAATGCTTGTTGCACAGTCAGTTCCAGCCGATAGTCATCAAAAGGGTGATTCCGCAGGCCCTGCGAAAGGGACATGCAACTATTGTAAACAACCAGGTCATTATATACACGATTGTCCAGTCCTGAAACATAATATTGCTACAGGTAAAACTCAGGAGAGACCACGTCCACCTAGACAGGATCAGAATCAACAACAAATCCCTCAGCATGCACAACCTAGGTTAGCTCCGCAACAATTAGCTCCGCAACAGGGAGCTCCACAACAGACCATAGCACCACCACAAGCGCAGCCTATTGCTGCAACACAAGCAACGACACAACAGATGTATCAGTATGCACAAGCAGATTATCCCGATTATCAGCGATACTCATGAGATAGCCTAGAGAGGGAAGTTGGCTTACCCCTTATTGAGGTTCCTGTAGACCAAGAGGGACCTTATGTACATAGTGAACTATTAGGGGAAGACAGAAAGTTTTTACTTGATACAGGGGCAAGCAGAACAACTATAAGACGCAGTGAAGTTCCAGGGGCACCCCTCTCAGGCTCACAGAATATTTCCCTTGGATTCTCAGGAAAACCTATAATTAATGATGTAACACAACCTCTTCCACTTACGATTGGTCCATTGACACGTACTACAGATTTATTGCTTACTAAATCATGTCCAGAAAACTTGTTAGGTATAAAAACATTGAAAGCTCTAGGAGCCATAATATGTTGTTCTCCGGAAGGAGTACGACTATTTTTACGTGACTTTAAAGGTCACTACGTATCCAGAGACATGGATCACCGACTGCAGAATTTACCTACACATTTATGGGCACAAGGCCCCACTGATGTTGGTTGCATGAATATTACACCATATCGTGTCACACTAAAAACAGGAGTAATATTACCACGAATACGACAATATAAGTTACCACCCGATGCTGTTGTGGCTTTGCTGCAAATCATTGACGAGCTCATTGCGCAAGGAGTGGTTGTCGAAACCGACTCCAATGTATGTAATTCTCCGATAATTCCGATTCTTAAAAGAACGGATCCAAAAGCTCCACCAGTATATCGATTAGTTATTGATCTGCGCGAATTAAATAAATGTATTGTACCACAATACCCCGTGGTCCCAGATATCTCTTCATTACTGATAGCTATTGACTCAGAAGCAACGTTCTTCACTGTAATTGATCTCAAGAATGCTTTCTTTAGCGTCCCAATAGATCCGGAAAGTCAATACTTGTTCGGGTTCAGTTTAAATGGACGAAGTTTTAAATTCACACGCGCACCTCAAGGATTTACAGAAAGCCCCAGCATCTATAGCCAAGCATTGAAACGAGAACTTGACAGTATCCACATGCCAGTTAACACTGCCTTGCTTCAATATGTCGATGATCTGCTGATCACCGCCCGAAGCGAACATGAATGTGAAAAAGCGTCACTGACGGTTTTGAAATTTCTGGCTGACAAGGGGCACAAGGTGTCCCCTTCTAAGCTGCAATTCTGTGTCCAGCGAGTTGTTTACCTTGGGCACTCGCTGTCCAAGGAGGGAAGGCAGCTTACATCCGACCGCATCCAGTTAATCGCTAACATGCCACCACCCAAGACACAAAAGGAGGTGCGGGCTTTTATAGGCCTCACTTCATACTGTAGGCAGTGGATCCCTCAATATGCATTTTTAGCAAAACCACTCATCCAGTTGACAACACAGGAGGCAGCCACATCGACTGTCCTCCCTTGGACTCCAGAACATACACACGCCTTTGAAAATTTAAAGAAAGTTTTATGTCAAGCACCTGTTTTAGCAACACCATGTTACAGCGAACAGTTTACACTCTTTGTTACAGAACGCGAAGGTACTGCCTTGTCAGTACTCACTCAGGAACAAGCAGGATCACACAAACCATGTGCTTATTTCTCTAGTACATTAGATCCAGTAGCTCAGGCTCTTCCTGCGTGCCTGAAATCGGTGGCAGCAACAGCTTTAGCAATCAGACAAAGCGATGCCATAGTGTTAGGACATCAATTGACAGTACAAGTACCACACGCAGTAGAGGTTCTCTTAAACCGCACACAAACACAACACTTGACTATAGCGAGACTCACCGGTTACGAACTGACATTGTTTCAGCCACACATAGAAATCAGACGTTGCAATACGTTAAATCCTGCCACACTGTTACCAGTGGGCGGAACAGATCCATTGGCACATGATTGTGTCGAAGTCATCACTATCACGACGAAACCCAGACAAGACTTGACAGATATCCCTTTGTCAGATCCAGACTTGACATTGTATGTAGATGGGTCATGTATGAGAGCAAGTACAGGAGAGTTAGTGGCCGCTTACGCAGTCACAACAGACACTGAAGTCATTGAAACAAATTGTATTAACACTTTGTCAGCTCAAGCAGCAGAGCTCATCGCTCTGACACAAGCCTGTATTCAAGCCAAAAATAAGAAAGTCAACATATACACAGATTCACGTTATGCATTCGGAGTCTTCCATGACTTCGGCGTACTGTGGCGAGAGAGAGGTTATTTGACTTCTCACGGTGCCCACATCCAGCACGGACCCCTCATTCAAACCCTATTAGATGCGATTCATCTACCAACTGAAATATCGATTATGAAATGCAAAGCCCATACAAAAGTTACCGATATCATCTCTCAGGGTAATGACCTAGCTGACAAAACAGCTAAACAGACTGCTCAGAATCAGACTCACACAACTGACATGACAAAGACAATAGTTCCGACACCAACACATTGCATGACAGTTAAGGATCCCGCCCTTGATGTAATTGACATACAGACACATGCTACACCAGAAGAAATAAAGAAATGGACTGAATTAGGAGGGATCCAAACAGATCAAGGATGGATGACGAAGGAAAAATCTATATGGTTTCTTCCCGACTCAATGGTCCAAGTTATTATTAACACAATACATAGTCCAGCACACCTAGGAGAAAAAGCTATGCTAGACAGTATTCAACACATTTGGTTCAACAAACACTTGCGAGCAGCAGCTAAACAAAAAGTTCGTACCTGTATGATATGTTGTCAGTTTAATCCAGGTAAAAGCATCCCCGTAGAGCAGGGTGGATTTCAACCTCCTAATCATGCTTTTGAAGTCCTCCAGATGGATTATATCCAGATGGAACGATGTCGAGGATTCAAATATGTTCTCGTAGTTGTCTGTGCACTTTCCCGTTGGACAGAAGCATACCCGGTTTCAGATTACACTGCCCCGACTACTGCCAAACAGTTAGTTCGAGAATTCTTCCCACGGTACGGTTTACCACGTGTTGTCTACTCAGATAACGGCCAGCCGTTCTCATCCGAACTAATGAAACACGTTTCCCTTCTATTAGGCTATCAATGGAAATTTCACTGTGTCCGACATCCTGAGGCAGCAGGTCTCGTAGAACGCCATAATCAAACTTTGAAAATTAGATTGTCCAAAATATGTAGAGAAAAAGGAGTTGATTGGATAGTAGCCTTACCAGTTGCGCTCTTTTACATGAGAATGGTAGCACATTCTCGAACAGGGCTATCCCCGTATGAGGTGATCTTCGGTAGACCACCAAATATGTGGGGGACGCCTATACCTCGTAAAATCACTGACGTTGACTGTAATATGCTGACAGATTACCTGGCTTCCTTGATGTCTGCACTACAATCTTGTCGTTCACAGGTATCCGCAGCTTTTCCCGATAATACTGAGGTGAAGCCCCATGACGTGGTTCCTGGTGACCTGGTGCTGGTCAGGAACTTTGACCGGAAGACCCAACTGGATCCTAGGTGGAAGTCACCGAAGTTGGTTTTACTCACCACAAGGACAGCCGTGAAAATCGAGGGAAGAAAAGGGTGGTTGCACTCGAGTCATATCAAGAAATTTTATGGACTACCATCCAATGTAGATACTCAACCCTGTATTCCCTCACAGACAGACTCAAAGCTCCCCTTGGTTGAGCAATCGAACTCAGAAATTTATAAACTAAAATTGAGGTCTAGTAAGTCAGACAATTTGATTGTTTAAGTCCTCTCCAAGGTGAATCGGTTGAATTTGTCTCTGACATGTATCCTCTAGACCGGAATAGAGAAAGAAATCATCAGATGCAGCTCAAGAAGCATGCGTATTGTAAATCACTTCGTAGTCACTGTACAGTAACATTATTAATTTTGTTTTTTCTAAGTCTTCTGATCATCATTGTCAGCATCCTATTGCACATGTATTACCCTATTCCTAAGCGTGCTTACAATATAACTGCAGAACATTCTTTTAGTGAATTTCCTCCGCATAAGTTGTCCTATAGATTTGCGCTGCGCAACAACACATTCATTAGTATGTTACATCATTCCCATCAAACCAGCAATGCCACAAATTGTTGGATATGTGGCCGACTCCCTCCCTATCAGAACTATAAGGGAGTTTTGCCCCTATTTCCATATCCGTTCACACACAATGGCTCCTGTGGAGCATGGTTTAGTTTGATTAATTCCCTAGATTCAAATTCCGCAGTTTATCAAAACAACTGGGTTTGGGGAAACCTGAACCTAGTTTTGCTTAAAGTCTGCTACCCTAACAAGGAGGGACTTCCCAAAAGAACAGGAACTGATCTAGAAAATGAAGTATATGGATTAGGTAATTTTACACTTAACCTCATGATCCTGAACGTTGAATCTGAAGCTACACCAATCTTGCCCGCCATGTCAGTATTCCCAGTAAAAGGGGAATTATGTATAAGAAAGAATGGTTCCATACACATGGGCCACAGTAAATGCACCACTGTAATAAAATTCAGTGATCAAGGCAAGTCTACATTTAGAGCTTCCCATCATTCCTACTTCATATGTGGCCAGACCGCATATATATGTCTACCTCTAGATTGGGATGGTACTTGTTACATAGCATTCCTTCTGCCACCTGTTTTCCTAGCTCCTCCTGATTATCATAGAAATACTCATTTAGTACACAATAGACAGCAGAGAGATCTCCCAATTGTCGATTACACTGAAACGGCATGGGAAAAATACACAGATTTCAATAAAGGATTCTTTCCCTATATAGGTACAGTCACTAATAGTAAGCTGATACGTAGATTAACCAGAACCCTTGAAGCAGTAGTGAATGAGACTATTTCCGCCTTAAGCAATTTAACAGAAGAACAGTCTGCTATGCGGATTGTTGTGCTTCAAAATCGTCTTGTCCTTGACGTCATCCTGGCCGATAGGGGCGGAGCTTGTAGGGTCATCGGATCAAGTTGTTGCATTTTCATACCAGAAAATTCGCCGTCAGTATATAAAGCCATAACCCGCCTTCATAAGATTATAAGCCAGATACACCAGAGTCCAGGCACCTGGACTTGGTCCGGTTGGTTCTGGGGCGTGTTGTCAGCCTGGGGATGGAGAATCCTATCCTTCCTAGGTATTGGCTTTCTCATACTATTCAGTTGCTGCTTATGTCTACAATGTGGGCCAGCGATTTATGGTCTGTGTGCCACCTCGTGTATCCCACCTCCAAGTTTTCGTTCGAGATCCCGGAAGAAGAAAGAAGAACAAATGATGCTATATGAACAGATCGATGGATTGATGAAGATCGATATCTCCTGAGGGTCCGAAGGGGACAAGGAGGGAATGAGGAAATATGAATTTTGTGATCAGTTATGTCCCCTATCGTAGACCCCAACGGCTCCATGTGCATGCTATAAGTACATGTATGTTCCCTCCTGCTCTAGTTCTGAAGACGCAAATATATGTGCGTCCACCGTCAACATGTCCTCTTTCAGATCCGCCATGAATGGGTCAGATATTCCATTCCTAAGTATGAAAGGCCACCGACTTTATGTGGTTCACTTTCCACATTTTACAGATTCAGGCGAGTAGGCCCGAATTCTGTCATCAAGCCTTTTCCTGCCTTCTGCTTCTGAAAGCTCCAGTCTGAGCCTGCATCTGTGACCATGAACTTTGTCCTACTCCCTGCGCGGCTAACGGAGCCTGATCCAGCCAGTTGCCTGCCAAAAACTGTATTTCACCTTCGAGATTATCTCCTCCCTCCTCATCCGATGCATTCCTGTCTAGTAGTTTAGGTAAACATTCCTCCAGCTACCGTGCAAAGGGCCAGGCCTCGCTGTCCTCGTGCAAGTAATTCATAGCCCCGTTACCATGGAATATTCCTACCCCCTCGCATCTAGTGTAGACACTTAGACGCTTGTACACGCACTAGCAGTCAGTATAGTCAGTATAGAATAAGATTCTATCCTAAGAGACCTCTCCTTTTGGATAACACAGTTCTTTAAACATAGGATATTAGATATGATTTGGGATTAGGTTGACATAACCCCAGACTTCTGTCTCCACATGTAGAGCTAAATGTCAAGTCTCCTTCACCCTCTAGTTGCACGTCAATCACACGTCATGCGGCTGCAAGCGCATCTTTGCCAAACATTTCTGCTGACATTGCAGGATTCTTTTATGGATCCACCCACTTGTGACATCATGTTTAATGACGTTTCTTGAATTACGCCCTCTATTAGCTACGTATGCACCTTTTATCAGCTGTTACGCCTCTTGCATCTGTTTCACTGTAATGTATTTTCTATAAAACTGCCTATCTGTCAATAATATATGCGCCCTTCCTTCCTGAACTTCCGTGGTGATGGAATAGAAGGCCCACAATTCGAATTGTCTTCCTTTTTATAGGAATAAAGCATTTTAAAACCTCTAACACCACGGATTCTGCCTCTTATATTTACTGAGTTATTCTTGATAGACTTTACCGCATAAAAAATAGTACCGGTAACGAAATATTTACCACATGGTGGTCAAACAGCCACCAGCCCACCACAACACCTCCAGCACCACCAGGATCCTAGATCCCCTGGTGCTGTCGGTGTTCAGAGTGGAGAGGAATGGAGGCAGTACCAAGCCCAGCATCGCCATTCATTTTTCGATTTGCTTGTGGAGGGTAGCCTCTCCCCGGAGTTAGGCTCCAGCTCGCTACCTTGCTAGTCTCTTTTTGTTCCCTGCCGTCTGGCGAGGTCTGGGCTGTGGACGCCATCTCCGTTTGCTACCCCTTTTTGTCCGGCCTACTCACCCTGCCGTAAGGCATCCCAAAGTGAGAGGCCCTCATTCTACACACCGCCCTGTTGGTGTGCCTCTATAACCAACCAATGTATCCCTCTAATCTGCCACGCCGCCAGGGAGGCTGATGTCTTCCTGCGGCTCCCCCTTTTGTTGTCAGTTTTTCTTGTTAGTTGCAGCCCGTTAAAACCTGTGCACGCCACAAGTTGTTCCAGAATATACACATCCCTTCCTCTGACATGTGAACCCCGTCCAGCCCGTAGAGCTCCAGATGGCCCGGGTCGATGAGACCATGCCTAACGCTCTCCAAGCCATTGATTTTGCAGAATTTGCTTACAGCAGTATTCAGTTTCCTTTTTGAGGTTCTCTGCCGCCCTCTGTGACTCTGCCCCTCGCCACACCAGTCTGCTGATGAGCTCAGAACATTTGATGGTGGTTCTCCCGAAGCACCGAGCCGCCTCTGATAGGTCCGCTTGGATGGCGAGGAGTAGCTCTTCTCTTCCCAACGGGCTAAGTCGTTCCCACCCAGGTGAATTATCAATACGTCTGGGTGACAGGCGTGTTTGCCTGTAGCTCAAGGATCGCTGCTGGAAGTTGGTCCCATCTTATCCCCGGGCGACCCCCACCATCGAACACATGTGTTGACCAGCCCACCTCTCCGCTTGTGGCCTTCCCGCTGCCACCACAAATTCATTCGGGAAAAAAATTAGTGATCCAACACCCATACCAGCCAGGGGCACCGCCGTCCAGCTGAGGTAATAATCACAATGTGAGGTGAATATCAGATGACCACGTGCTCCTGCGGCCATGCCCCACTGCACTCCCTCCCCCTGTCTTTTTGTTGCCGGTTTTGTCTACAGCAACTGGGGTCTCATGTAGGTCCTGTATGCCTTGGACCGCTACCTGCCAATGGCTTTGATCCCTGCCTCGGACATCTTGTGCTGGGCTGCTGTGGTCGCTTCCCCAATTCTAAATGAATGAGAACCAAAGGAAGCCGGCGATAGGCCTGCTCTGTCCAGGGCCTGGCGCATCACTGCTGAGAACTGGGATTTACTCAAGAGGTTCACATCTCTATGCTTGAACAGGAGGCCTTCCCCCACCAGGCGTGATGCCATGTAGGTTAATAGGCAGCATACTGCGCAGTATTTGGGGTTCCTGATGCACTCCAGCCTTACTACCGCCCCTTTGCCTGCCTGATCAGTTTTTTACCCCCTCAGCCTCAGTTCCACCTCCGCCACTCTGGGCCTGACATTGGCTGCTTGTAGCCAATGCCCCACGGAGCCTGTCCTAGCTGGGGCCACTAGCTCCCTAATTTTAAATGTGCCAAAGAATGCGGTCGCGAAGGCTGCTTTGAACAGGTTCAGCTCGTATGTGTATTTTGCTATTTTCCCCCGTGCATCCATGAGTAAAGCCAATCTGTTGAAGTCTATGGGTCTCTGGTCATCCAATTTTACCCCTTCCAAGCGTCTCCAACCTTTTATCGCTGCTTTGATGTAGTAGGAGGCAGTTGAGGAACTTCGATTTTCGATCACGATCGAATCAACCCGCCATTTTGTGGCCCACCGCCATTTTGTGTTGCCATCACTCAGGCAGCACGGCGAACAAAGTCTATTCTGCTTTTTCTGTAGCCTGGTGTCGAAATACGCCCTCAGCCTCTATTTGCAAAGCTGGTGTTAGAACTAGCCGAGTACACTAATCCCTGTCTGGCTTTCCTAATCCCCGTCTCAACTATCTGTTGGCTCACACTATTCTTTCCTGACCTTATCTTATCGACTGGCCTTCACTGTCTCCTGCTCGTATTCTCTCGTTTCACGACTGTCCTCCAATACACACAAACGTATCTCACCACCTGCAAGTTAGTTATGAATCTGTAATGTATTAGCCTGAGGGTGGGGTGACAAACACAGTTGGAGGAGAGTTCTCTTCGAGTCATCTGATATTTCTGTTTTCGAACCTTTCCTATTGGTTCCGCCTTGTTTTCCAACTTTCCTTATTGGCTCTTTCTTATATGCTCTGGGAGTGTATTTCGTTAATAATTGTATTTTTGTATAGTATTTAACCTGATGCGCCACAGAGTGAAGTGGCAGTCTCCTGAGAACATACTTTGTGTACTTCTAGGATAACTGTACTAGCTGCAGCTAAATAAATCCAATCTTCTAACGCCGACAGAGTGTCCCGTGTCTCTGTGTAGCGAAGCAGGTGAACTCCGGAGACCTTGTGCGTACTCTGCGCCGCCAGGCCCAAAAGGTTCTGGTTCTTCACAGTGGGGAATTGTCCCATGATTAGCTTGGAGAAGTTTGCTACTGCTGACAGGTGGGCCCGGGCCCAGGACCTTGACCTTCTGTTCGTAAAATGCCCACTGAATGAAATGCTCCACAACCTTCCTTGTCTCGCCCGCATCGCCCAGTGTCTGGATATTTCCTATTTGCATCACTGTCCCTGCGTATTTCTTGTTGTGGTTGGCGGCATTGGGGGTAAGGGCCTGGTTCACTAGTATTGACAAGTCTGCCCTGCCAGAGACCATAAGTCCTCTGTGAAGGTGGTCATGTTCCTCTCCGCCCCCAGTGCCAGCTCCCTGAATCTGCTCATCTGTGCGCGGGAGAGTGCGTCCACCACTGCTTTCTCCACGCCAGGTTCATGGCGCGCTTTCAGCTCTATCTTCTCTTCCAAATGCAATTGAACCAAGTGACGCATTAGCCTCAATGTGTCAGGGCATCTGGCTGTGCCTCTGTAGATCGCCTGCACTGCCCCTTTGTTGTCGGACCAGAGCGTTAGCTTCATGTTCCTCAGTTTTCGCTTCCAGACCGTCAGTACAACCACGTTGGGGCACAACTCTAGAAATGTGACATTGCTGGTGATGCCCTGTTTATGCCTGCGGTCTGGCCATTGCCCTGCGCACCACTTGTCCCCTAGAATTGCCCCAAAGCCTGTGTTGCCTGAAGTGTCTGTGAACAAGGCAATCTGTCTGGCCAACACCCTCTCTCCAAATTACCAGGCCATTAAACTCAGCTAGAAATGTGTCCCACATGATGAGGTTGTGCTTGACAGCGCTTCCAACCTGACGTGGTGGTGTCTGTGTGTAAGCCCGGCAGTTCATTGAGTTAGGTGTCTAGCAAAGACCTTGCTGGCGGGGATGATTCTGGCTGAAAAGTTGAGCTTTCCAATAAGCTGTTGTAGCTCACAGAGGGTTGCTTTTACCCTACTGCACAAGTTTCTTGTGTTGTCCCTGAATTCTCTCGCTTTTGCTTCTAGGAACCTGGACTTTCCTGCAACCGATTCAAGCTCAATTCCTAAACATGTGAGCCGTGTGGAGGGACCTACTGTTTTGTCTGCTGCCAATGGCACTCCCAGCTAGGTCTTGAAATGCTGCCAGGGTCTCACCACACTCCGCCTACCTGGAGGGACCAACGAACAAGAAGTCATCAAGTTAGTACAGTTTGCTCCCGCGGGTGCCAGTCATGCAAGCCCATACCATAAAGGGGCTAAATTGTTCAAAAAATGCGCAGGACACCAAATATCCCATTGGCATTGTCTTGCCAAAGTAAGTTGCCCCTTCCCGCTGGAATCCCAACAGGTGAAACCTATCTGGGTGAACCGGGAGGAGCCGGAATGCCGACTCAATGTCGGCTTTCGCCATGAGGGCACCATGGCCCGCTGCCCTTACTAGGTCAACTGCATCATCCACTGTCGTGTAGCCCACTGAACATACCTCCAGGCCAATGCCATTGTTAACTGACTACCCCTCCTGGAAGGAAAAGTGAGTCTGAACTGACCTGGTTTCTTCTTGGGAACTACCCCCAATGGAGAGATCACTAATCCCTTTGGCACTTTCAATCCTACCTGGGAATTTCTCCCTATTGTCTATTTTCTGACTCACTCTCTCTGGGTGCTGCAGCTCTGATTTTAAATTGTTGGTGTAGCCCGTGGGTAAGGGGCCCTCAAATGGTATGACAAAACCCTCCTCAAAACCTTTCACTCTCATTTTTGTGCACTCTTTGTTATGGTATTTGTTAGCTAGCAATCTGAATTGGTGCGTGTTAATGGGGACGCAGCTAGGTGGTAACTGCTCAAGTCCTCTAGTACCCCTGCACACCCAGTGTCTGAGCTGGTGCTGCTTCTTCTTCTCTTTCTTGTCCCCTCGCTGCTCCATCTTCTTTCTGCACCCATCTGCTGGGTGCCCCCCTCAGCAGATGGAACATATGTGTTGAAACTTACAAGAGGCCCCCCATGTGCATTCTTTGGCCTCGTATTTCCAGCAGATGGAAGCCCGCCTGCTGGTGGATGAGGGTTTCCAATTATTATATATTTTGGGCCTGTGAAATGAACTTGCCTCGTCTTAGTGGAAGGAACCCCGAAAGGGCTGCTCGCCCTTCCCTACCCATGTTTCGACCTCTTTGGCCACCACCATTATATGTACGAAACCGGACACGTCCATCTCAGGGTGGGTCTGCATTTTTAACCAAAAGCCTCCATCATATTCTAACCATGCATCCCCCGGGAACTACTTGTGTGCCCCATGAATATTGGCTTTGTACAGCCAAAGATCCGCTGCCTTCAGTAGGAATTTCTCAACAAAAATGCAGGCCATGATTCTGAAGGCATTCAACCAATTATTGAAAGTCCTTTCCTTCCTTTCCTTTCTCCTATATCTCCTATCCTCATCCTTCTTATCACACACCGTTATGTCCAGCCCATCCAATTGTATCTCTAACAAGGAGAAAATATCTATGAACGAAAAACCTACGGCGCCGCTCCCCAGCTCCACGATGAAGTAGTGAACTGTAGTGAGGGGAGTGGTGCCCCACAATCTTCCCGCCAATACTGGGGTTGCCATGATTGGGGGTTCAAAAACATCACATGGCCCCCCATTGGCCAGGTGACTAGCACCTCTCTGGCGTGAGTTTGCCGAGAAGGAAGCGCCCCTTCTGCTTCGGAGTGCCTCCAGGCAGCTAAAACTGGATCCCTGCAGGGCTCCTGCGTCCGTTATGGCGCTGGCCCTCGAGGCCCCCTTCGGGGGCGGCCTCTGCAATTCCCTGTAACATCTGCAACGTTCCATGCTTGGGCAACTGGAGTCTGTAACTGCGCCTGGCCGGGACAGTTGGGTGATTCTTGTCTCTGGAATAAATTTAAATACAGAAGTTGAAGAACGTGTCTTTCATATTTCATTACAGTGCACTCTTCTGAATTAACAAATAGTGAAATGAAAGCGCACCTTATAAAACATTTTTTAGGTCGAGCCCTGAGCCAGCACGCAAGAGCTGCTCTGGGGTTGATCTGGGGTAGTTGAGTACGGAAGAGAAGTGAGTACGGAAGAGAAGCCACGCCCACTCCCCCGCCCATCTTTTTCATTGGCTTGTGTCTTTGTCCTTTACTAAATGCTGCCTTCCATTGGTTTATAGGCCTGTTAGTCCCTCTCTATGACGGCGATGTCGTCATTTGCATCCCTACATGGCTACTGGCCCCTTTACTGCGGGTACTATTTTCTGCCGTACCCAGCACTCCTGTTGTTTGTGCCCCCCTGACTCCCCGCCCACCTGCCATGCAATAGCTCTCGCGTAAATGTGAGTCCTATTGCATTGCAAATGCTTTTTTTTAGGTGACGCTGCTCACGTTTGCTCGGCACCTAGATAGCCCCCAGCCACGAAAAGCAGCATACACCGGCTCGCTTGTAGAAACTTTTCTACCTCCCGCACAAAGAGCCGGAGCTCACACAATAACATACACCTTTTCCAATACATCACCGTGTACATTTATGGCTGCCTTCTGGTCCCTAAATGTTTGCCACTCTGCCAATTGCCGACCCGAGCTGTACACACAACACCAGGTAACAAAAGGAGGGATGAGAAGGAGCCTTTCCCGGCCACTGACCAGTCGCCACGCACCTTAATGGATCATGGAAACACATTTATGAGCACACATTAAAATGCGAAATGTGGTGGCATGGACCCTGGCCGGCTGACTGCGAGGCAGGGACCAGCAGCTATAATGTTCCGGAGACGCAATTTTATTTATTAGGGAGCACAACATAAATTGACATCTGCTTGTGCCCGAGCACAACCATTTCCGGGGTTGCCATGGCAACCCCTTTACACTTGCCATCTCGCCAGAGCCTGGAAATGAAGTGAGGGGGAGGGGGGAGCAGCGCACACAGGTAGGAGAAACAGAGCAGACCAGCGCCTGCCAGGAGGAGATCGAGGGTCACGGGTGAGGCGTTTAAGGAAGAGAAGAAGATATCCCAATGGGTGCAGCAGGCGTAATGCTGCGATGCTGTGAAAAGAGATAGTGGGTAGCTAAGGAGAGGTGCCACACAGAGCTGAAGAGAGCAGCCCTAGGGTCACTCGAGCATTTGGAGTGGCAGAGGTAGACCCGGAAGAAAGAAACGAGGTAGCTAAATGGATATCTCCAAGAGAGGGAGGATTAATGAGAAGAGGTACAAGGACAAGAGATAGTGAGTCGCTACAGTGGAGATATTTAATGAGGAGCACCTCCCTTCCCCCCGCTTGATGAATAGATCTGAGGATATCCCAAGACAAGCTGACACTAGAGGTGTGGGGCAGGTTCTGTGTGTGTGTGTGTGGTGGGGGGGTCATAGGGAGAAGAGAGGGGGAGGAGAGAACAGGGTTGGGGCGAAATAGAAGCTGTAGAGACGACGGAGTGTCATCTTGAGGAAACGCAAATCCTAAAGAAGGAATATGGGCCTACTAAATGAGGAGTTCCCAAACTTTCTGGGCGGAGGTGGCACGCTGCAGGTGGGAGGGAGTGGAGCCATAGAGCGAGGTCAAGTAGAAGCTTAAGCGGAGACAGAGAGCGACCTAGAGAAAACATTTAAAGAGCCAGGGGAGCACATTGGTAAACGGGAAGATCTTCATAAATTTCAATCGTCCCAGTGAGCCCATACAGAAAAGTTGGAGGGTAGTACATGAGATTGGTCAGATGTAGGGTGACCAGGCATCCCGGATTTGCCGGGACAGTCACAGTTACACCAGCTATCCCAGCAGTTTTTAGCAAAGTTAGCTCATGTCCCGGTTTTTAGAGAGGGTCGACTGAAAAGGGTGAAAGGTGTCTTTATGTTTTGGAAAGCAGGGATAGTTAGCAACTGTTATAAGAAAGCAATTTAACTAACAGGCATGCTACTGGTTTTACAAATGTGTGAATGTAAGTGAACGGGTGTGTCAGTGGTATATGGGTGAGTGAATGGGTATGGGAGAGGCTACATAGGTGAGTGATGGGGTGTGTGAGTGCCTGTATGAGTGAGTGAGCTGGTGCATAAGTGGTGAATGGGCAGTGAGTGACTGCATGGGTGAGTGTGTAGCTGTGTGAGTGATTGTATGGTTCACTGAGTACGTGTGTGAGTAGCTATATGGGTGAGCAACAGGGTGTATTGGTGGCTGAATGTATGAGTTAGTGGTTGTTTAAGTGTCTTTATGGGTAAGTGGATGTGTGAGTGGTACTATGGATCACAGAGTGGATGTGTGAGTGATTATATGGGTCTGTAAATGGGTATGTAAGAGGTTGTGTGGGAGGTGAGTTAGTGTGTGATTGTTTGTGCCCAGAGGCTGTATGGGTGGGTGAGTGAGTAGGTGTGGGAATGACTCTGTGGGTAAATAAGTGGATGTGGTGACAGCTGTATGGGTGAGTGGGTGTGTATGGGTGAGTGACTCATTGTATGGGCGAAGTGAATGGTTTTGTCAGTGGCTGTACGAGTGAGTGAGTGCCTATATGGAGGAGTGAGTGGGTGTGTGAGTACTGGTATGAGTTTGTGAAAGGTTATGTGATGACATCAGTAATGTCATTTGAGATCTCATCAGTTATGTCACAGACCATGTCATTAGTGATGTAATATGTTGTGAGGTCATAAGCAGTGCACTGCGGGAAAGTGGGTTATAGCTAGCGTGGGGACCTATAACTGCTGAATTTCACTGATTTTATACATGTGAAATGCAACCCTATATATATATATATATATATATATATATATATATATATATATATATATATATATATACAGTTACATCAAAGACACTGGTGACTTTTTAAATAAGATCAAAGACATTACATGGGAGACGGGTTTTCTATTGATTGCCTTAGATATCGAATCGCTGTATACAAGCATCAATCACACGAATGGTCTCAATGCTGTTAACCATTTCCTTGACTCTAGGGGTGGTGAATTCTTCCTACACAACAAAATGCTGATTAATTTGATAGCTTGGTGTCTGAACAATAACTTTTTTCTGTTTGGGAATGACATTTTTAAACAATTGAGAGGCGTGGCTATGGGATCCTGTTTCTCCCCCAGCTATGCTTGTTTACATGTTGGCTGGTGGGAGGAACAGGTCCTAAAGAAACAACATCTGGAAATCTTTTGTCATCATGTGGTACACTGGCTACGTTACATTGATGACGTTTTTTTGATTTGGAGAGGGGATGAGGAGAGTGCAATTAATGTTATTACCACTATTAATCACAACTGTATGAATTTGCATTTCACCTCTCAAATCAGTGCAACCGCAATTGAATTTCTTGACGTCAGAGTGCTGGTTGAAAACAATAAACTTGAAACAACTTTATTCAGGAAGCCCACAGCAGGCAACAGCACTCTACATGCTGGTAGCAGCCATCCCAAGCACTTGATAGACAGTATTCCGTACGGTGAAATGCTGCGGATCAAGCGTATTTGCAGTACGGCGGTGTTAGAAATGGGGATCTCTGGTTGGCACAGGTATACACTTGTGACAAGTAGGAACTCTCAATTCTAAGTCAGGATAAGGGGATCACCCTTATCCTGACTTAGAATTGAGAATCCCTGCTTGTCACAAGTGTATACCTGTGCCAACCAGAGATCCCCATTTCTAACATTGGTGGTCAGCGGTGAGGATTTGAATTTGCATTTGTGATTCATGTACAGTGATTGAGTGAACGCCACGTAGTGAGTTCAGACCAATAACGCAGCCACACAGTATTGATTTTTGTTTTGCTGAAGAATCTCCACTTTAAGAAACCATGCCTAGCTCAGTCAGTGGAGGTGGAGCGTCCTCTATATTCTCTGGAGTTGATGACATAGATTGGGAACAGGAGGCACTGAGGAAGTGCACAAATGAAGTCTTGAAAGGATATCTCTCCAAGTACAGAATGAAACAAAGCGGATTAACAACCAAGGATCAGTACATAAAGGCGCTGAGGGCCTGGTACGAATCAAAGTTCCCAGAGAATGCACGGGAGGTGATACCCCCAGAAGGTGTTTCTGAGCCTAGCAGAGGCCTGTCGCCAGAGGAGATGGCCGACAGGAGTGCTGCACGAGCACATGAAGTGGAGATGGCAAAACTACAGATGGAAATGGAAAGACAAAGGCTGGCCATGGAGCATGAGATAACAGAGTCAAGGGTGCAAATTCCTAAAGATGTGGTGAAAGAGTATTATAAGCAGGATGATATTGGGCAGTGGTTCAGGGCCTATGAAGTAGCCATGTCCTCCCACCGGGTCCCTGAGAAAGATTGGGGAGCAGGGTTGTGGGGAAGGTTCCTGAGTGAGGGGCGCGACACACTGCTTGATCTCCCCTCTGATGTCAAAACATCCTATCCACACATGAAGGAAGCTCTGATGACAAGGTATGGGTTAACTCCTGAATTGTACAGGCAGAGGTTTAGGGATTGCACCAAGAAACCTGGTACCACTTATGTAGAATATGTGACTTTTTTTTCCAGAGCGCTAGATGGTTGGGTGAAGGGTAGCAAAGTGAATGATTACCAAGGGCTGTTTGATTTAATTGCATGGGAGCACTTGTCTGATAATTGTTTTCCTGAGCTACGCCAGCACCTGATCGATAGCAAGCTGACTAACCCTAGGAAGCTTGCTGAGGAGGCGGACCGCTGGATCAGCACCAGGGTCCACAAGGGTCCCATGGGAGGCCCCGCCAAAGGTGTTCAGGGTCCCCAGCAGAAGAGTGGGGGGGACAAGGGTAAACAGAGGGAGTTCTACAGAGGGCCCCAAAGTAATTCCTAAGGGAACCAAGGGAAGGGTTCTCAGCCACCCCCACCCCCGAAGCAGACCGGGGCCCCAACAGGTAACCCTGTTCAAAGAGGGCCCCCCAGATGTTACAAGTGTAACAACCTGGGGCACTATTCCATGGATCCCAAGTGCCCCATGTATGGTAAACCAGCACCCTCTGGTGCTCCACCCCCCAAGCAGGTGAATAGTGTAGCCTTTGGGAGGGAGGTAGATGTCCAAGGGGCGGGGGATCCCGTACAGATGACCCTAGTCGCATTAGGAGACAGTGAGATGGTCGCTGAGGCCCAACTGCCCCCCAATACTCAAAAGTATGGGCAGTGGGTGACCATAAATGGCCGAAGGGTGGGGGCTCTTAGAGATACAGGAGCCGGTGTGACTGCTGTCAAGCAACACCTGGTGTCTCAAGAGCACGTTGTCCCACACGCATTCTGCCGTGTTGTCAACGCCGACAACACAGAGAGTCAGTGTCCAATGGCTCAGGTTCCCTTTGAGTGGGGGGGGTCCTCTGGTACTCTGCAAGTGGCTGTGAGAGAGGCCATGCCTGTTGTTTGTCTCCTAGGTAACGATTTGGAGAGCTCCACTTGGGAAAAGGTGGAGAAGACAACTCACCTGAGGATGGTGGGTTTACCTGATTGGGCGTGCGTGACCACCCGGTCGATGGCAGCCAGTAGGGGTGTTGAAGGGACCCTGGAGCCTGATGGAGAGGCCCAGGAACCGGCCTTAGGGAGAGGGCACAGGAGGCACGGGAATCCGGCTCCTGAAGTTCCCACGGCCCAGGAGGAAGCAGACCTTGAGGGGGATGCCCTGGAGCCTACCGGGGAACACATAGCCGAACTGGGGGACCTGCCTGAGCTGACCCATTGGCAGCAAGAAGGAGGCCCCACCAGGGAGGAATTCTGCAGGGAGCAGAAGGAGTGCCCCTCTCTAGTGGGTATGCGGCAGCAGGCTGCAGCCCAGGCCAATGGTGATCAGTCCGGTACTCACTTGATCTACTGGGAGAACGACCTCCTGTACTCAGAGCCTAAGGTTGCTGAACCTGGGTCAGCCCGTGCGCTGGTGGT
Source organism: Triturus cristatus (assembly GCF_964204655.1). Lineage (NCBI taxonomy): Eukaryota > Metazoa > Chordata > Amphibia > Caudata > Salamandridae > Triturus > Triturus cristatus. The sequence goes on along the minus strand of NC_140590.1, from coordinate 437,382,557 downwards.
ACCCCAGAAGTTCAGAGCCTTCCTACTGGGGCTGGCTCACGACGTTCCTTTAGCAGGGCATTTGGGGCAGGACAAGAACTTTGAAAGGCTTGTCAACCACTTTTATTGTCCTCAAATGCGCAGGAGTTCTGAAACTCACTGCAGGACATGCCAGACTTGCCAGGTAAGTGGTAAGAGTGGAAGGAAGCTGCGAGCTCCACTCCAACCTTTCCCTGTGATCAGTACCCCATTCCAGCGAGTGGGGATTGACATTGTGAGGCCACTGGACCCCAAGACAGCCATGGGCAACAGGTTTATCCTGGTCTTGGTGGACCATGCCACCCGGTACCCTGAAGCCATCCCTCTGAGGACAGTGACGGCCCCCGTGGTGAGACGAGCGCTGATGGGAATTTTCTCACGAGTAGGATTCCCTCTAGAGGTGGTGTCTGACAGGGGGACCAATTTCATATCGAAATATATGAAATCCCTTTGGCAAGAGTGTGGTGTGACATACAAGTTCACCACCCCTTACCATCCCCAAGGAAACGGGTTGGTTGAGCGCTTCAACCGAACCCTAAAAGGCATGATTATGGGTCTTGAGGAACCCATGAGGCGTAAGTGGGACGTCCTCTTACCATGCCTTCTCTTTGCGTACCGTGAGGTGCCACAAAAGTCTCTGGGGTTCAGTCCCTTTGAGCTCTTGTATGGCCACCCAGTACGAGGACCTCTTAGTCTGGTCAAGGAAGGCTGGGAGCAATCTCCCAGGAAACCTCCCCAGAATGTATACAGTTACATGCTGGCTTTCCGGAACCAGACTAGGCGTTTAAGGCAACTTGCTGAGGCAAACCTGTAAGCCAGCCAGGAGGAGATGAAGCGGTGGTACGACCAGAATGCCACTCTGGTTGAGCTTCAACCTGGCCAAAAGGTATGGGTCCTGGCCCCTGTGGAGCCTTGTGCACTCCAGGACAAGTGGACGGGACCCTTTGAGATTGTGGAGCGCAAGAGTTCTGTCACCTACTTGGTGGACTTGCAGTCTCCAAGGAACCCCTTGAGGGTCCTCCATGTCAATCGATTGAAGCCCCACTTGGAGAGGTCCGAAGTGGGCATGCTCTTGGCCACAGATGATGGGACGGAGGAGGAGTCTGAGCCTCTTCCTGACCTCCTGGTAGCCTCAGAGCGAGACGGGTCAGTGGATGGAGTTAACCTCTCACCCACCCTGATCCCTGAGCAACAGGATGACTGCCGCCACCTGCTGGGGCAGTTTCCTGACCTGTTCTCCCTGGTTCCTGGTATCACAGATTAGTGCGTCCATGATGTGGATACAGGAGACAGCTTACCTGTGAAGCACAAGGCTTACAGGGTAACTGACAGGGTCAGAGCTTGCATCAAAGAGGAGGTCTCAAAGATGCTTGCTCTTGGGGTGGTTGAGTCCTCCAGCAGTCCTTGGGCCAGCCCAGTGGTCTTGGTCCCAAAGGCTGCCTCGCCGGGTGCCACACCCGAACTCCGGTTCTGTGTGGACTACAGAGGACTCAATTCGGTCACGAAGACTGATGCGCACCCCATCCCCAGAGATGATGAGCTCATCGACCGGTTAGGGGCTGCACGTTACCTCAGCACGTTTGATCTAACGTCTGGGTACTGGCAGATCGCCTTGACTGATGTGGCCAAAGAGAGGTCCGCATTCTCCACACCAGATGGGCATTTCCAGTTCCGGGTTATGCCATTTGGGATGAAGAATGCCCCTGCCACCTTCCAGAGGTTGGTCAACCAGGTGTTGGCTGGGCTGTCCGAGTTCAGCGCAGCATACCTGGATGACATCGCAGTGTTCAGTGGCACATGGGAAGAACACCTGCGACATCTCTGGGAAGTGTTGATGGCCCTGCGCAAGGCAGGCCTTACGATCAAGGCAAGCAAGTGTCAGATCGAGCAGGGTTCCGTGGTGTACTTGGGACACCAAGTAGGGAGCAGGCAGGTGGCGCCCCTACAACCCAAGATAGAAACCATCCTGGCTTGGGAGCCCCCAAGGACCCAGACGGAGGTGAGGGCCTTTTTAGGACTCACAGGGTACTACAGGAGGTTTGTCAAGGGGTATGGCAGCATCGTTGCCCCCTTGACAGAGCTGACTTCGAAAAAGCAGCCCAGAAAAGTGATATGGACTGACACCTGTCAGAAGGCCTTTGACACCCTGAAAACTGCCATGTGCACGGCGCCCGTGCTCTTGGCTCCTGACTTCTCCAAAGAGTTCCTGGTGCAGACAGATGCATCAGAGCATGGTGTAGGGGCTGTTCTTTCACAGATCACTGAGGAGGGCTTTGACCAACCCGTTGCCTTTATTAGTAGAAGGTTACTTCCCCGGGAACAAAAGTGGAGTGCGATTGAGCGAGAAGCATTTGCGGTGGTCTGGGCATTGAAGAAGCTAAGACCCTACTTGTTTGGGTCTCACTTCCGGGTTCAAACAGACCACCGGCCCCTCAGATGGTTGATGCAGATGAGGGGTGAGAATCCTAAGCTGTTGAGGTGGTCCATTTCCCTACAGGGGATGGATTTCACGGTGGAACATCGTCCCGGTACAGACCACGCCAACGCTGAAGGTCTTTCCAGATTTTTCCGCCTTAGTGATGAGAACTCCCTGGGGTAGGGTAGTTCTCCCCACATTTCAGCTGGAGGGGACACGTGTTAGACCTGGCACCGTTGGCGTGGGTCACCCTTCCATTTTTGTTTGTGCCTCAATGTATTTTTGTGCTGGTGTTAGCTGCTCAGGGCACTGTGCCACTGCCATCCAGTGCCACAGTGCAAGCGCTCCCTATGGTAAAATGTATTATGTTAATTGACTTCCATGTTTGGCTTATTTGGTTTACTATCAGTCCCTAGTAGAGTGCACCAGGGGTGCCAAGGGCTTCTATATCCAAATTCTGCTAGTGGGCTTGCAGCACTGGTTGTGCCACCCACAGAAGCAGCGTGGTAAAATGTGTCTAAGGTCTGCCATTGCAGAACCTGCATGCAGTCTGGTACTGTCATGCTGACTGGGTAAGTGTCCCCACTTGCCAGTCCCTAAACCTTCCCTTACCTTCATATTAGTCACCCCTATGGTAGGCCCTAGGGCAGGGTGCATTGTAAGGATGAGGTAGGACATGCCCTGAGGTGTGTGGCATGTCCTAATAGTGAATTACAGCCATTTTCGTTTTTCACTATTGTAAGGCTACCTGCTCTCCATAGGCCAGAATGGGCTGTTAGATTATAACACTCTATAATCCTAGCAGGCTCAGGAAGCATGGTAGAAATTCGTGTTTAGTATGCCTGAACTCAGAATAATAAAATACATCTTTTAGTAAAGGTTATTTTAATATCCTGGGTTTGCAAATGCAACTTTTAGAAAGTTAGCATTTGCTTGCTTAACCATTTCAGTCCGCCTCTGGAGGGGAGGGCTATCTTCTTTGTGTGTAGCTTGAGTGACAGGGCTGGGAAGTTCCAGGAGACAGGCTGGGGCTGCCAGGTGGTGAATAGAAAGATTACACCAGGATTGGTGGGAGGAGTGCACCTTGACTCTGAATAGGACAGTGCTCTGCCTCCACAATGCTGGCTCCACCCCCTGGGGAGCGTCTGATGTCTCTGCCCTGCCTGCTGAAAGAAGAAGCCAGAGTCTCAACAACAAAGTGCTCCTCACTGAAAAGAACTGGACTGGGATTATGCAAAGGCCCCCCTGGCCTGAAAGACAAAAGAAACTGAGTTTAAATGTAGGAGCCCTACTCCTAAGAAATCAGATCCTGATTGAACCACGAAGGAACTCTGCCTGACTAGAAGGACCTGGAAGAAGCTGAAGGAGGAGTAACTTTCCCTGACCTGGGGGATTGGCCTGCAGTTGGTGCCTTGCTGAGAAAAGAGAGGAAAAGACTGAAAGAGACTTTGCACTTTGTTTTTCAACTATCTCCAAGGGCTTGGAAGAAGAGCTTGCCCCCTGAACTGAGTCCCAGGACCATTGGACTCATCTGCCTTCAAAAACTGAGTTGCCTGGACAATTCTTGCTTGTTTTCCGCTGGATTTGGCCCCAGTACGCCTTGTACTACATCCGCCGCGAAGCCGTGTCTTTGCCGCCCGGCACCGTGTGTCTACGCTGAACCAAAAAGCGTTAGTACGCACCGTATCCCTCCCGGCTGCATTGCACCTAACCCTCCCCGCCGATTCGAGACGTACATCCCTAGCTGCCGAACCCTGTACGCAGGACTCAAGCTTCGCTGTCCCGCAGGTACGGTCCGTACGCTGCCAACGTACTGCACCGTGCCGTACTCAGAGCCGAAAAGCCGCAGTACGCTGATCCTCCCCGTACGCTGTACGGCGCCGAAAAGTGTCGCCGCTGATCCGCACCGAAGGTACGGCCCGAACGCCGACGCCACGGACTCTGCAAGCTGATCCGGCTCATCCGCACGTACCCCGGAAGGTCCCGTACCAAAGACGCGTCCCGACGCCGCGACCGGACCAGACCGAGTACGCTGCCGAACTACGACCCGGACCCATCAACTTGTCCCGCACTGTCCGTCACGGACCCCACGAACTTAAGGTACTTTGTCCTGTTCGCACCGCAGTGTGCACGTCCCGGACCCCGGAGTCCGCACCGATTGTTTGACTCGTACTTTCTTTGTTTTTAATGCGGACGAGTCGTACACCCAGGTACGAACCGTACAAAGCCTGAAAAGAATTGAGTAAAAGAAGCCTATTTTTGCATTTTAAGCCTTTTTGCAAGAACATTGAACTTTTAAATAATACTGTGGTCATTTCTAAACGTTATTCTGGTCTTGTGCTAAGCCTCACATAAAGAAACCTATTTTTGATATAACCTTGACTGGTGTCCATTTGTGGTGTGTCCTTGTATTACTGTATGTGTTCACAAATGCTTAACCTATAGCGCCCTGAGAATAGTCTTGACTGCTTGCGCCACACTACCTAAAGGGTGAGCAGGGGTTATTTGAAAGGGTGATCCCCTTATCCTGACTTAGAATTGAGAGTCCCTGCTTGTCACAAGTGTATACCTGTGCCAACCAGAGATCCCCATTTCTAACAGGCGGAACAACTTGATAAGTGCACAAATGATGTAATACAAAGATTAAGGCTAAGAGGGTACAGTGATAAAACCTTGACACGTGCCCTTGTTAAGTCCCAAGATAGACCAAGAGATACTCTTCTGCACAAGACAGTTAAAATGGCCGGTGAAACTGGAGTTGATACCTGTCCTAGATTAATTACAACATATAGCAGACAGGAGAGAAAAATCAAATCAATCATAAAGAAAAATTGGCCTATTGTACTCACGGATGGGGTACTGGGACCACGCCTTCCTAATTTTCCTACTATCACTTACAGAAAAGCGAAGTCAATGAGAAGCCAGTTAGTCAAAAGCTGTCCAGAGACAGGAATCACTGGCACTTGGCTAAAACCAAGGAAAGGTTTTTTTAAATGTTCCTCGTGCTGGGCGTGCAAGTTTGGTGTTAATACTACTCATTACACCACTCCATTCTCGGATGAGAAATGTGCCATCCAAGGGAATTATAACTGCCGCACTGAGTTTGCTGTGTACGTCCTGACGTGCACCTGTGGTTTGCGTTACGTGGGAAGTACCAAGCTACAGGTGCACGTCAGGATCTTGCAGCACATCCGGACTATAGTGAATAACGATTCATCTTATCCTGTAGCCAGACATTTTAAACGAGAACATAACAATGACTTGAGCTGCCTTGTACTTTGTAATCAATGCGATTTCCCCCCCTAAGGAGGGGTGGCAACAAAGAAAAGAAGCTAAGACAATTAGAATCTCGCATTATTCTAGAACTTGATAGTAAAGCACCACATGGGTTGAACATAACAGAGGACATGCACAATTTCCTATAGGAACATGTTGTCGTGACCCTGGTGATATCGAGATTACTAAACTTAGATTTTTTATCTTACATTATGCACTGATTCCTTTTAGTCACCTCCCTATTTATTTCCTACATACTCCTTCCCTCTCGGGTAACTTATTTTTAGGAGTAGACACTGTTCTTGTCTGTACACAATACTCATTATGGAAGCTCAGCTGCTTTAGGAGATTTTGCACATTTTGGCTTTTTAGATTTTGTTAGGGGTTTTACTTACACTAGAATATCCTTTTTAATGGAGATGACATTTGAGGAAAGGATAGCGTTAGTAATATTTTGCACATATTTAATGGCACTTTCTTACCTATTTCAGATGACGAATTATGACATGATATGAAAACAATTGGGCCATAACTACATCATAGCAAGCATTTAGGCTGATACTTAATAGCTCACATATATGACTCTCGCTGGCTCATGTCTGGAGCTTGTGGCACTATATTGATACTGTTTTATTAGCGATATTTTATATCCTATTTATTGACAGTTTTTAACAATGTGTTACATTTTTTATCCATTCCAGTGTTGATATGTAAATATAATCATATGTATTTGCATTTAGGTCATGTTCATTTTTTTATTTTAAAATTTGGACCAACTGATATATGTTTTAAGTGATGCTTTTATATGTATTTATACAGCAATATTGTGCACACAAATCTAGTCACAATAGATGTATTTAATTTATGGCGATTGTTCAAGTGACTTCACGTAATCTGTCTTTTCGGAAATCTGTTTTCTGTGTCTATGATCACGTGACACAGTAAGCAAACTCACTTAGCATATTTAAATTGTAATGGCGGACTGTTACCGGTGTGTGATCAAGGGCTCGGCTGTGCCCGAAACGCATCACTGAGAGAAGGAGCAGAATAAAAATCTACCTGCCAGTAATCGGGGTCCATTTTCCTCTGTTCGCCACTGCTGCTGCTGCGTGCGCATCACTGCGGAGGTTCGAGGAGTCTGAGTAATTGCTTAAAAAACCATAGGTTTCACACATGTTATAGTTAGGTGGATATTTCACTCGTAAAAAACCAATGAAATTCCCCCGTTATAGTTAGTTCAGATAACTATAACTCGCGCAACCGCCAATCTATCACAAGGATGATGTCATCAGTGATGTCATGAGTGATGCCACTGACCATGTCATGAGTGATGTAATATGTGACGTCATGAGCAGTGGATTGCGGGCGCGCGAGTTATAGTTATCTGAACTAACTATAACGGGGGAATTTCATTGGTTTTTTACGAGTGAAATATCCACCTAACTATAACATGTGTGAAACCTATGGTTTTTTAAGTGAATATATATATATATGTATATATATATATATATATATTCACTGAAAAAACCATAGGTTTCACACATGTTATAGTTAGCTGGACATTTTACTGATAAAAAACCAATGAAATTCCCCCGTTATAGTTACTGTAGGCAACTATAACTCACGCGACCGTAATCCTCTGCTGATGCTAATACTGTATTTAGACACTTATTTGCCCATGTCTTCCTCCATTAAATTTTAGCTATACATATATTACAAATATTTTTTTTTCATAAAGACACATATATCATCAGCAGAGGATTACGGTCGCGTGAGTTATAGTTGCCTACAGTAACTATAACGGGGGAATTTCATTGGTTTTTTATCAGTACAATGTCCAGCTAACTATAACATGTGTGAAACCTATGGTTTTTTCAGTGAATTTGCAAGGTTTTTTAAATGATAATTCCTAACTATAACGTGTGTGAAACCTATGGTTTTTTCAGTGAATTTGTACGGTTTTTTAAATGCTAAGTTACTTTACGCCATTTGTGGCGTGCGCGCCCACTTAACGCAGTTCGTTCCGTGCGCGCACCGTGCGCGCACAGTGAGCACGCGGTGCGCTTCGCGCACCGCGTGCCCACGTTACGCTAGATGGGCCATGAACGCACGATGCGCTTCGCGCACCGTGCGCACATGGAGGTCATATGATGAGCATCGTTGTGTCGGTAAGCGTAATCGGCGAAATTTTCAAAAAAATTAAAATTGCCTTTTTTCACTTGGGGGATCGTTGGGGACTCCCTCGACATGGCTATGTGCTTGGGAGCTGTGTAAACAGCCCCTTTACATGATTTGCACTTTGTTTTTCAACCCCCTGTCAGAGTGCGAGAGAGAAAATGGCTGCCGCCGCTTCCTGGTTTCGACCGATTCAAATGTTTACTAAGATCTAAGGGCCAATCAGAATCGCGCTCGCGCACGCCACCGTACGGTAAGCGCACCGTAAGCGCACCGTAAGCTGGCTCAGATATATATATTGATTTAAAGGCTATTTTCTCAGAATCTACTGAACAGATTTACACCAAACCTACAAAAGGCACTTCCTTGACCTGAGGACTACCTCTCTGCCAAATTTCAAGTAATTCTGTTCAGCCGTTCGGGCTGTAGCTGTGTCTAAAGGTCCTATGGAAAAATGCATGGGAAAAACGCATTTTGGGACCCCCCTTTTATCTCAGCCCCCGCTTGACGAATCCCCCCGAGACTTTCAGGGTAGGAGCGGAGCGTAGCGCCCCACCTATTTTGAAAAATTCGCGAGGATTCGTCAACCGGCGCCAAAGTTATTCAAAATAGAATGTTGCGGATTTCCTATGGAAACGTGGTCCTAACTATAACTACCTACTGGCCACCGCCAGTAGGTAATATATATATATATATATATATTCACTTAAAAAACCATAGGTTTCACACATGTTATAGTTAGGTGGATATTTCACTCGTAAAAAACCAATGAAATTCCCCCGTTATAGTTAGTTCAGATAACTATAACTCGCACGCCCGCAATCCACTGCTCATGACATCACATATTACATCACTCATGACATGGTCAGTGGCATCACTCATGACATCACTGATGACATCATCCTTGTGATAGAGTGGCGGTCGCGCGAGTTATAGTTATCTGAACTAACTATAACGGGGGAATTTCATTGGTTTTTTACTACTGAAATATCCACCTAACTATATGTGTGAAACCTATGGTTTTTTTAAGTGAATTTGCAAGGTTTTTTAAATGCTAATTCCTAACTATAACGTGTTTAAAACCTATGGTTTTTTCAGTGAATTTGTACGGTTTTTTAAATGCTAATTTATTTATGTATTATTATTTTTTTAATATATTTATTTTACAATAAACTAAGTATTACATTTTTTAAATTTTTTTTTTCACCGTGCGCGCACGGTGCGCGCACCTCCGCGATTTAAAAAAAAAATATATATATATATATTTTTTGGGGGGGGTTTTTCACCGTGCGCGCACGGTGCGCGCACCCCCGCGATTAAAAAAAAAAAAATAATTTTTTCTGCCTTTGGGGTCCTTCAGGGACCCCCTGACAAAGGCTAGGGGGTCAGGAACTCTCTACCCTGCCCCCTTTTCACGTTCGCCACCTTCCTTTTTCACTCTCGCACTGAAAACAAACAAAATGGCGGCCGACACTTCCTGATTTCGACCGATTCGAACGTTGACTAACATGTAACCACCAATCAGAATTACGCTCGCGCACGTTAGGGTGCTCGCACGGTGCGCGCACGGTGCGCGCACCCTGCGCGCGTATAGATATTGATATGCTTTTAAATGCTATTTTCTCAGGAAATACTGAACAGATTTACACCAGACCTGCAAAAGGCACTTCCTTGACCTTATGGCTACCTCTCTGCCAAATATCAAGTAATTCTGTTCAGCCGTTCGGGCTGTAGCTGTGTCTAAAGGTCCTATGGAAAAATGCATGGGGAAAACGCGTTTTGGGACCACCCTTTTTTCTCGGCCCCCGCTTGACGAATCACCCCGAGACTTTCAGGGTAGGAGATGAACGGAGCGCCCCATTAGTTTTGAAAATTTCGCGAGGATTCGTCAACCGGCGCTAAAGTTATTCAAAATAGAATTTTGAGATTTCCTATGGAAACACGGTCCTAACTATAACTATCTACTGGCGACCGCCAGTAGATAATATATGTATAGATTTGAAGCAACGTTCGACTGGCGGTACACGCTGCAGTCGGGCAATCGCTGTGTGTTCCTGCTACGATGTCAGCCGAGGTGGTCCGCACCCGAGAGGCTGCGGCAGAAGAAGTATTTAAAGATGTGCCTAACAATCCTGTTGCACGGGGAGATTCAGAGATTTTGAATACCGGCACGGAAACAGATGCAAAGAACCTACTTAAAAGGCTAGAAAAATGTATGAAAGCAGAAACGACCAAATGGTGGGAGCACAAATCACTGACCAAATACACAGAAGTTGGTCGTGTTCCCAGGGGCCTGCGTATCCTGATAGCCCCCAGCTTTGAGAATCCAAACCCAAATATGTTAAAGGAATGGGGAGAAAGCAATCTAGCGGCATCAATGAATTTGGTATGCATTTTGGTCAAATACGCTGAAATAGATCGCCATGCAATCTTGGAGGAGATAGCTACAATATCAGATCAATTGGCCAAATTAGAACCAAGCGAGTTCATCACCAAAACGAAGCGCGATATCGAAGAGAGAGTAAATAAACAAGAAGAAAAAATCAAAAATCGGAAGGCACAGAAATTCCTTCGTGATAAATACGACTATGAAGAGGGTCGTATTTTTACTTTCGCGCGAAAGTACGAGAACGCAAAAAAAGCAATCTTTGATAAAGGTCCTCAAAATGTGAACAAACCTGTGATGGCAGGACCATGTACCACTACAAATGTGGTTACCGACAGCGATTCTCTTACGAGTGAAGTCTCATCTGAGTGTGAAAGCATAACCAGTCTGGGAGCATCAGGACAAACTAAGATATTGAATTTAGGAGAAGAGGTTGATTTTTTAGCTTTCGACAGACGCCAAACGCTATGGCCTCGGAATCAAATCAACAAGAGACCAGAAAACGTAAAAACATACGAAGAAGGGAGCGGCGCAAAAAGAGGAAAAGCGCCAACAAGAAAAACATACTGGCGAAGGAAGTGAAAGCGAATACCATCATCAACCTCTCCCCATTAATTTTATCTCAAGCTGAGGAGCAACTTTTGAGCTTGGGACTTTCTTTTTGTCCGGTAAGCGATTTTAACTATTCCCAGACTAGAATTGATGTTTTTTGCTTTATTAGAAAATTAAAGCTTAAGAAGTTCTTCGCCATTAAAGATGGGTTAAAGGAAATACAGACTAATCAGGATACATGTCTAACCAATGTCACGACACTTAGCAAAGACCTAACAGCTTCTGACGCCACTCTTTTACGTGATTTGCAACATCTTAATAAAGAAGCAGTATTGGGGACTGATTTGGATAGTGTTTTGTGCTCCACGCAGGAGAGTCTGCAGTTTGAACGCATACCACAATTGTGAGCTGGTATAAGCCCATTCAAAGCCAAATCAAAATTCATACCCATTCTGCCAAAGGACGCTATTGATATTTATCATGAAGTTGTTATTGAGGATATTAAAAAGCTTCATTACCGTACTAAACACAAAAAACGGTACAAAAGTGAACATGAGGTTGAATATGCCAAGTTAATTAAAAAACTGAGTAACATGCATGAAATTATAATTACTAAATCAGATAAGGGTGGCAACATGGTGATCTGGCCCCAGAAAGACTATATATTAGAGGCCAAAAGGCATTTACAAGATGTGGAGTGCTATGAGAAAACTTCTTTTAATAAATACAATGTGGCCAAACAGACTTTAAAGAAGGAACTATTATCTTGGAAAAGAGAAGGGGTCATTTCTATGGAGGAATTTAAATTTCTCAACATAGAACATCCAACATTGGCCAAACTTTATTTCATCCCTAAAGTACATAAAAAGACAACGCCAGTTCCCGGGAGACCGATTATATCAGCTATTAACAGTATAGGGGAAACAGTAACCCAGTATGTTGATTTCTTTTTACAAGATTTTGTTAAAGCACTTCCGAGCTACATCAAAGACACTGGTGACTTTCTATCAAAAATAGAAAATATCACATGGTCAGATGACCTGCTTTTCATCACATTGGATATAGAATCCCTATACACCAGCATTGAACACTCCACAGGTTTGGCAGCAATAAAACACTTTCTGGACCAAAGACCAATTGAGTTTTATCACCACAATAAGATGCTTTTAAGTTTAATTTCCTGGTGTCTACATAATAATTATTTCATGTTTGGTAATGATTTGTACCTTCAAAAAAGAGGCGTGGCGATGGGGGCTTGCTTCTCCCCCAGCTATGCATGCTTGCATGTTGGCTGGTGGGAGGAGCAGGTCCTCAAAATTACCCATGCAAATGCGTTTAATGAAAATGTTTTGTACTGGATGAGATACATAGATGATGTCTTTGTGGTTTGGAAGGGCAGCGAAACTGAAGCATTACAATTTATTGAGGAAATGAATATCAACTCTGCCAATTTTAAATTCACGTCCCACATAAGTAGTAAAAGTATTGATTTTTTAGATGTAAAAGTATATAAAAGAGATGGAGCTTTAGGAACTACACTATACAGAAAAGAAACAGCTGGCAATTTGACTTTGCATGCCAGCAGCTCACATCCTAAACATATGGTTGACAACATCCCATATGGAGAATTTTTGCGTCTAAAAAGGATCTGTAACAACCATGAAGACTTCAATAGATATACAGAGGAAGCGTACAGGAGATTCATAGATAGAGGATACAATGAGAAGATTTTAAAAACAGCCTTAAATAAAACTAAGGATAGATCCAGGGAATCTCTTCTCAATAACAAAGTGGACTCCATTTCTGATGACAATTCTGCCCCTAGGTTGATTACAGCCTTTAATAAACAAGAGAGGAAAATTCGTGCCATCATTAAACGTCATTGGCCGATTATTCTCACGGATGGAGTATTATCTACTAGATTACCATCTCAACCAACTGTCACATATAGAAAGGGCATTTCTATGCGCACACAAATAGGAAAGGCTTGCCCGGAACTAACTACAGCTAAAACGTGGCTACAGCCCAAAAATGGCTTTACCAAGTGTACTACTTGTAGGGCTTGCAAGTTTGGTATTAATACCACACATTATCTTTCCCCTTTTAGTCCAGACAAAATAGCCATTAGGGGCAATTTTACCTGCAAAGCTGAGTTTGCGGTGTATGTCCTGACATGCACCTGTGGACTTAGGTATGTGGGGAGTACGAAGTTGCAGGTGCATGTCAGGATATTACAGCACCTACGTGCCATTGTCAATAACGACACCACGTATCCTGTGGCTCGCCATTTTAAATCAACGCATAACAATGATCTTAGTTGTCTTAATTATTTTGTGGTAGCCGCAATCCCAAAATTACGTCGAGGTGGTGACCGTGAAAAAGCCCTGAGACAGTTGGAATCTAAACTTATTCTTGAACTTGATACTAAGGTCCCATCCGGTTTAAACAATACTGAGGATTTACATAATTTCCTATGAACCAGCACTTTAGAATTTTAGGTATTTTTTTATATCCGTTTTAGGTCCGGTGTTTTTTCTATATTTATATTTATACTTTGTATTTGTATTCTATTCCCCTTGATTTTAGATTTTTTATATGGTGTATGTATATTTGTAATTGTCACATGTGGATTTTATATGCTATGACATTCTATGTATATAGCATATTCCAGTTTAATGTGAAAAATTGATGTTTGTTGTTTTTAGATATACATGCACTATAATGAGTTTAATATATTTTTTACTATTTGCACAATCACACTCTTGCGTAATTTGCACATACTACAATTGCTCTAGGTGGTTCCTTCACGCTGAGAACACAGTCCTATAACTAGGACAGTACAGTGGCCCATGTTTTAGTCTTATTTGTAGAGTAATATTTTTAAACATTAAACAAAGAGTCCATATAACATATGAGCAGATATGTTAACACTGTAGGGTTGATTAACATATGTTAAAGATAGGCTTGGCAGCATTATCTGTAATAATATCATTATCTAGATTATTGAATAGCTCTTTTAATGCTTTTAGAGTATTTATACATATTTATATTTATTTTATTTTTTGCCTTGTTACAGATGAAATTGAATTCATGGACTGTATCAATTTGCCGTCTACATAACTTTACTGTGGTTTGAGATTTAACTCTGGATCTGCTTTGTTATGACTTCAAGAATATATCGAATTGGACTCTACTAGGACAACATATGTATTGTACATATGTTTCACTACTTTGCTCTACAATTGTGATGTATTCTAAACAGTTATTATGTATAACTAATGGGCACTTCTTGCAATAATACTGATGAAAGCAGCAATTCAGCATTATGACGGAAACATTTGTAGTTTCATTTGCACTTGAAACAATTGTATGTACATAGTATTTTGTCTATGTTTATACTTGGTGTGTGGTCACATGGGTTAGGCATCACTATTTAAAAATGGCTTAATTACCTTGCCTCGTTGATGTGAACAAGGGCGAGTAACGCCCGAAACGCGCCTTCAAGAGGACTAAACAGCTTCAATAAAACATCTTGTTGCTTCAAATCGGTGGTTCGTGGTTCCTTGGTGCAAAGGTTGGTGTTATGGACGCTGCTCACTAACTCACTAACTGAGGACCAGGTGTTTCGATACATATATATATATATATATATTTATATATATATATATATATATCCAAAACACAGTATTCCACCTGGGGCCAGCCGAACTGGGAAGTGGTGGTGGAAACCACTTATTACACAGCAAAAACAAGGAGTTCATGGTACTCCCAAGGTCCGGTGCACTCACGGGTTATGTTTCAGCTATAAAACATCCGCAGACGCGTTTCTGGCTTTTGCCGTCATCAGTGTGGAAAAGCCGTCAATAAAAACATCCCCTCGCCTGCCGCTGTTAGAACAAAAACTCTGTGAGTGTCCCACATATGGTGAAGCACTCTAGCTTTGTATAAGCCACAACCTGAACAGGTCAACAGAGTCCGTAAGCGGCGGTTCAGCAGCCCACATTGAATCCAAAACACAGTATTCCACCTGGGGCCAGCCGAACTCGCGGCGGGTGCAACCGGGAAGTGGTGGTGGAAACCACTTATTACACAGCAAAAACAAGGAGTTCATGGTACTCCCAAGGTCCGGTGCACTCACGGGTTATGTTTCGGCTATAAAACATCCGCAGACGCGTTTCTGGCTTTTGCCGTCATCAGTGCGGAAAAGCCGTCAATAAAAACATCCCCTCGCCTGCCGCTGTTAGAACGAAAACTCTGTGAGTGTCCCACATATGGTGAAGCACTCTAGCTTTGTATAAGCCACAACCTGAATAGGACAACAGAGTCCGTAAGCGGCGGTTCAGCAGCCCAAATTGAATCCAAAACACAGTATTCCACCTGGGGCCAGCCGAACTCGCGGCGGGTGCAACCGGGAAGTGGTGGTGGAAACCACTTATTACACAGCAAAAACAAGGATTTCATGGTACTCCCAAGGTCCGGTGCATTCACGGGTTATGTTTCTGATATAAAACATCCGCAGACGCGTTTCTGGCTTTTACCGTCATCAGTGTGGAAGAGCAGTCAATAAAAACATCCCCTCGCCTGCCGCTGTTAGAACGAAGACTCTGTGAGTGTCCCACATATGGTGAAGCACTCTAGCTTTGTATAAGCCACAACCTGAATTGGTCAACAGAGTCCGTAAGCGGCGGTTCAGCAGCCCAAATTGAATCCAAAACACAGTATTCCACCTGGGGCCAGCCGAACTCGCGGCGGGTGCAACCGGGAAGTGGTGGTGGAAACCACTTATTACACAGCAAAAACAAGGAGTTCATGGTACTTCAAGAAGAGGCGTTGCCTCGAAACGCGTCAGCCATGAGAAAAACGCATGGCATCTTGAGACAGGCAGCAGCGAGGCGATGATTACCAGATGGTAGGGGCACGGTCGAGTGACCTTTCAATGCTTACAGCACCTTTGGATAACAAAATGATTTACACGGATGCCCGCCGTGGAAAGGAGCACCATTTCTGAAAAATGAAAGGCTGTGGAGCTGAACGTGAAACTCCGTGCAGCACCGTGTCCCAGCGTTTAATTAAGCCTGCATCAAGGATGTCAAACCTACTAAGGTGGAAATTTATTTTTTAAATTGCAAACACGACATTGTACCTACTATAGGAATGAATGGCAATGCATCTCATAGACTTCAACATTCATAATGCACTAATCATGATGCACAAAGCACAAGCCAATCAGGGCAATCTCCTAATCAAAGGATATCGGAAATGAGATGATTTTCAATGCGTGGTTCTGCCCATGAAGGAGAGGCGTTGCCTCGAAACGCGTCGGCCATGAGAAAAACGCATGGCATCTTGAGACAGGCAGCAGCGAGGCGATGATTACCAGATGGTAGGGGCACGGTCGAGTGACCTTTCAATGCTTATAGCACCTTTGGATAACAAAATGATTTACACGGCTGCCCGCCGTGGAAAGGAGCACCATTTCTGAAAAATTAAAGGTTGTGGAGCTGAACGTGAAACTCCTTGCAGCACCGTGTCCCAGCGTTTAATTAAGCCTGCATCAAGGATGTCAAACCGACTAAGGTGTAAAATTAATTTTTAAATTGCAAACACGACATTGTACCTACTATGGGAATGAATGGCAATGCATCTCATAGACTTCAACATCCATAATGCACTAATCATGATGCACGAAGCAAAAGCCAATCAGGAAAATCTCCTAATAAAAGGATATCGGAAATGAGATGATTTTCAATGCGTGGTTCTGCCCATGAAGAAGAGGCGTTGCCTCGAAACGCGTCGGCCATGAGAAAAACGCATGGCATCTTGAGACAGGCAGCAGCGAGGCGATGATTACCAGATGGTAGGGGCACGGTCGAGTGACCTTTCAATGCTTACAGCACCTTTGGATAAAAAAATTATTTACACGGCTGCCCGCCGTGGAAAGGAGCACCATTTCTGAAAAATGAAAGGCTGTGGAGCTGAACATGAAACTCCGTGCAGCACCGTGTGCCAGCGTTTAATTAAGCCTGCATCAAGGATGTCAAACCTACTAAGGTGTAAAATTAATTTTTAAATTGCAAACACGACATTGTACCTACTATAGGAATGAATAGCAATGCATCTCATAGACTTCAACATCCATAATGCACTAATCATGATGCACGAAGCAAAAGCCAGTCAGGGCAATCTCCTAATAAAAGGATATCGGAAATGAGATGATTTTCAATGAGTGGTTCTGCCCATGAAGATGAGGCGTTGCCTCGAAACGCGTCGGCCATAAGAAAAACGCATGGCATCTTGAGACAGGCAGCAGCGAGGCGATGATTACCAGATGGTAGGGGCACGGTCGAGTGACCTTTCAATGCATAGTGCACCTTTGGATAACAATATATATATATATATGTATCTCAACGACTCGTAAACTCTCACAACCTCCTTTCCGGCGAAGAGTGAGTGACGGACCCAAAATCTCAGGCAAGATGTTTATTAGACCTTTCTCCTCACAGACGATGACGCGTTTCGGGCTACAGGAGCCCTTGTTCACATGCGGAGTACAGTCTACCATTACTTTTTAAGCATTGCTACGTGCACACCCCCCTTGGGTTCCGTGTCACATGACAGTTACCAGGGAAGACAGACTTATCCGTAAATCACTAGCACATTTTCCATTGGCATCCATATAATTACTGAAATTTCAACTTGTTATGTTTTCACAATTTTTTACAAGTTAAAAAACATGATCATTAAATAAGAAATCACAATGTTATAAAATGCGTGACACAATATGACTGTATAAATACATTTAAAATATCACCATGAATAGCAAGCTGAAGAAAATTCACAATCCCATGTCAATGCAAGATACCTATTAGTAAGGTAACTGCACTATGATTTATCTGAATACATGTTCTATTGAAGTTCATGATTTTCCCAAATTTTACAGCTTGTATTCAAATAGAAATGTGTATATCGTTATCACTCTACACAGGATAAATCGTTTTAGTCCTTTGTATTAGATGCTACTCTAAAAAGTTCTTCCATACTAATTCCATATTATATTGCATATCATGTATTCCCTGTCACTTGTATTAAAATAATAAAGTGTGTGGGTGCCTAGCAGCCAAACCAAATGTGCAAAATAGTGCAAGAGTGCAAATTCTTAATGTGCAAATTCTTAAAGTGCCTAGTATTGTATGTGCAAAATTCTAGATATATTACTAACAGTAAAAACTTGATATCAGTTAATACTATTAAAACCATATAAATGAATTTGATAAAAGCCTTATGCTAAAATTAGCCACTATACAAACAAATTAGGCATAAGTTATAATACTTAAAATCATTACTTCATGATTAAGAGATCTCTGCCCAATATATCCATATAAATCCTAAGTTTTTTGAAACTGTTTCAGCTATATTAAACCACAATGCATGTTAATAGTGGTAAAATGGATAACCTTAGAGAAAATTATGCATATCCTCAGTGTTGTTCAAACTGTTAGGCGACTTGCTATCAAATTCTGGGATCATTCTGGTCTCCAACTGTCTTAATTGGCGTTCCCTATTTCCACCTCGCCGAGGTTTGGAAATGGCGTCAATTACAAAATATGAATATATAGGCTTACATTTCACTTGTGTGTGTGTGTGTGTGTGTATATATATAGTATTTGTATAACAAAACCTTCGATGTCAAATTGCAGTAAAACGCCGTGCTAGGTCAAAGATGCAACCAATGTGACTGCATGGGTAGTAGTTTCTGAAACTAAAAGGGGATTGTTATTGCATCATAATGTACTGTTCTTTACAGAGGTGTGTCTTCAGCTCCTCTCTAAATTGCAGCAGGTTTGGGGGTCCTGTTAATTATGGGGATGTCATTTTTTTGCAATTCATCTCCAGTCTGAATCATGGCTGTGGGTGTGCTGGGACGCACAGGAAGTGAGGAGCTTGTCAGCTTGACACAAAGGGTTGTTATTCATATTGGTGGCTTGGCGGATCATGTAGCTACTTCAGAAGATGTGTGGGCTGGCAAAGGGAGCAGATAGAGTTCCATCATGGGAAGAACAATGTGATCATATTTCTTCAGGCCCATGATGTTGCCTTCTGCTGCATGTAGGCTGCTTTTGAGGGAATGGGGGAGGGGGCAAGGGGAGGTTGTCAGTGCGGAATCTATGTGGATGTCAAGCAGGGCATTTCCGGCATCCGGATGCACGTGTACAATGGCTATACCAGGAGTTGTTAAATTGCTTTTTGGGGATTATGGTTTCAGTTTTAGCACTAGATTGAGCTAGTAGCAGACAGTTTTGATTTTTTAGGTGATGTTCCCCTTGGTAATATTGGAGCCCAGGTTACTTTGGAGAGCTTTGGTTAACAGGTATTACTCGGTAATTCGCTAAAATGCATTTCTCACTCTAATACCTTACATGTAGGGTACCTTTTCAACAGGCATTGTTAAAGCCCATAGGTCCACCTTGGCAGGCTAGTGAGATCTTTTTTTTTTTACTGCAAGCCTTTTTCACAAAATAGAAAGAAAGAAAATATGCCACCACCTAAACGTGGCTGTCATAAACTGCAATAAAAAAATTTTTTAAGAACATTCACTGATGTGGATGTGTTACTAGTTATGCTTTTGAAAAAAATAGTTTTTTCAGTTGTACATTGCATTTTATTATTATTATTGTTTCTATGAAGGAAACAAGATTACATTTCAATCTAAGCAAACACTCATGTCATATTGCAGGAAGCTACAATGTCACTTAAAACTTCATAACACCAACTATAAATACAAGCATTTGCAATGCAATAGGTCTCGCAGTCACGTGAGTTTGAGCTATTGACAATGCCTTTTATTTTTGTTTTGCTTTTCAAAACATTTTTTTTATGTTTGAAAAGCTTTATTAGCAATTTGTTAATAAATAAAGACAACAGCAGTAAAATAGAAAAAATCAAATACAACAATATCAAAAAGGAATTGGCTGATGTCTGGAAAAAAAGAGTAAAAGCAATTTGTGGGGTTTGTATAAGGGAAAAAGTGGAGGAAAGAGGGAAGGGGGCAGAAGAGGGAAAAGAAGTGGAGGAGAGGGAAAGCTAATACAGTGATATAAAGAATTGAAACAGAGAAAAACATATTAAATAAAATACTGTAAATGAATAAGTAAATATAAATTATCTAATGAGTAAGTAGATCAATATAGTAGCTTAACAGGGTGGATAATAAAGAACAGAGACGAAATCTTTCAAGGGGGTTTGAAATTTTCAGAAGTTATATGCAAAGTATTGTTTAAAATAATTTGGTCCAAATAGGTGGTAAGGGGCAACCAAAAGAGATTCCTATTCATGAGTGGTTTGCAAGAAGAGGCGAAAGCAACATCAAGTCAATGGAAATTACAGAGAGTATTCCACCAATGCTGTATGGACAGTTTTGCAAGACTTTTCCAGTTAAAGGAGATGTGTTGAAAGGCCAAAGCAAGCATGAGGTCAAAAAGACCATGCTCATGTGGAGGAAGATCTAAAGAGTCAGAAAGACTTCCAGCAAAGAGAAGAGGTACAGAATAAGGAATGGAGATTGTAAACAAACGAGAGATCTAAGACCAAACTTCCTCCCAGAATTTGGAGACTGAAGGACAGAGAAAGAAGAGATGAAAAAGGTCAGCATTAGAAGAACCACAAGTCCAACAGTCAGAGTCAACAGAGGAAGAAAAGCGAGCTAGGGAAACCGGCGAGAGATAAAGTCTGTGATAAAGGAAGAACATAGATTGGGTAAGAGAAGCAGAGCGAGAAATTTTTAAAGATCTGGACCAGAATTTATCCCAGAAAATGATAGACCATTCGCATCCAAGATCCAATTCCCAAGAAAATTCCAATTTGGACTTAGCGCGATCAGGAATAGGAGCAGACATTGTTTTTGTATATAAGAGAGTCTTTGGGGAGAGTAAGAAGTATTTTGAGAAGAGGGTTTTGGATATTAGATGAAGGAGAATAAGGAATGGAATAATATATGTCAAGAATAATCACCATAAGAGTAGTAAATCTCTGTAAAAAGGAACGAGGACAATGAAACAAGGATTGAAAGCGGGGAAAGGAGCAAGGTGAAACGCCATTGAAGAGCTGATTAACCCACAAAATACCTTTTGATCTCCAGGTGTTCCAAAAAATGGGTCTGTTGTTGAGTAGGATAAGCGAATTATGCCAAATAGGGGAGTCTAAGAAAGAATCACGGGAAATGTTAGTGGGATGAACTAGAGGAATCTAGAAAGGCACGGATCAATACGTTTAAAGTTTAAAGTAGATAGAGGGGATATGAACGGGGAGCATGGAGAGGATGTAAATTAAAATTGGGGCAATCATCATCTTAATCGAATCCAGCCGGCCCCACCAGGAAAGAAAAAGAGGATTCCAAGAGGTAAGTGATTTCTCGATTCAAGAAAGAGCAGCAGACATGTTTAATTTAATGGAAGAAGTGATATGCCTAGGTATTTAATTTTTGAACTGTTCCAGGCAAAACCGGTGGAAGAGAAGAGAAGAAATGAGGAAGACAGAATTTTGTGAGAGGGAGAATTTCAGTCTTGTCGGAATTAATCTTGTATCCAGAAACCTGCGAAAAGGAAATAAATTCAAGAAGTAAAGGAGGAATAGAAATCTCGGAGGCAGAGATGAATAAAATATTATCATCCGCATAAGCAGAAAGTTTCAATTGATGATCACCATAAGGAAAACCGGAAATGGAATCGTTATAGAAGTCAAAAAGGGTTCAAGAGCTAAAACGAAGAGAAGAGAGGATAAGGGACAACCTTGACGAACGCCACAATGGAGAGATAAAACGCGACCATTAACTAGAACCGAGGCTTTAGGAGCAGAAAATAATAAGGAAATAAGTGATATGAATTTAGGACCAAAACCGTGCCAGCGTAAAGATGCAAACAAAAAGGACCAATCAACTCTATTGAAAGCTTTCTCTGCGTCAACAGAGATAGCAGCTAGAGGGATAGAGAGAAGAGATACCTTATTTAAAACATTGAGAAAAAGATGAGAATTATCGGAAGTGAGTCTACCTTTAACAAAACCACATTGCTCTTTACCAATAAGATGGGGCATGATAGGGTCTAAACGTAAAGCAAGCACTTTAGCAAATAATTTGTAATCAACATTAACTAAAGAAATCTGGCGATAATTTTTACAAAATATAGGGTCCGGACCATCTTTGGGAATGAGGCAGATGGTTGCCTCTTGAAAGATACCCTCTGTCTTACCAGTTGAGTAAAATGAATTGAAAAGCACTAAAAGTTTAGGGAGTAACAAATCAGAAAAGTGCAAATAAAACTCAACAGAAAAACCGGCTGGGCCAGGTGATTTACCTTTAGTGAGGGTATTTAAAGCTTTAGAAAGTTCATTAAGGGAAGATCATTTTCGAGATCAAGAAGGTTAAGATGGGAAGAAGAAGGAGTAGGGAGTTTTTCAAGATAAGTCTGGATGAGAGAAGGTGTGGGGGAAGATTCTGGTGTGTAGAGGTTTTGATAAAAAAGTTTAAATTCATCAAGTATTTCCTGATCTTTATGTAGAAGGGAATTATCAGAGGAATAAATCGAATCAAGAAAAGTACGTTCTTTACGTGTTTTAAGTTTTAAGGTAATTTGCTAAAAGTTTCCCTGCCTTGTTTCAACCACCATAAAAGCGAGCACTACTGCGAAGAAGTATTGAAGAAGCATTGTCAGTAGAAGTTTTGTTAAACTCCAGCTTGGCTCGTATCAAATTCGGTGAGATGGAAGCTTGTGAAGATGTGTAATATTCATGTTCCGAAAGTTTGTGAAGATGTGTAATATTCATGTTCCGAAAGTTTAATTTTAGCAAATACAGTTTTCGAGGGTCACGGGTGAGGCGTTTAAGGAAGAGTAGAAGATATCCCAATGGGTGCAGCAGTTGTAATGCTGCGATGCTGTGAAAAGAGATAGTGGGTAGCTAAGGAGAGGTGCCACACAGAGCTGAAGAGAGCAGCCCTAGGGTCACTCGAGCATTTGGAGTGGCAGAGGTAGACCCGGAAGAAAGAAACGAGGCAGCTAAATGGATATCTCCAAGAGAGGGAGGATTAATGAGAAGTGGTACAAGGACAAGAGATAGTAAGTCGCTACAGTGGAGACATTTAATGAGGAGCACCTCCCTTCCCCCCACTTGATGAATAGATCTGAGGATATCCCAAGACAAGCTGACACTAGAGGTGTGGGGCAGGATCTGTGTGTGTGTGTGTGGTCGGGGGGTCATAGGGAGAAGAGAGGGGGAGGAGAGAACAGGGTTGGGGCAAAATAGAAGCTGTAGAGACGACGGAGTGTCATCTTGAGGTAACGCAAATCCTAAAGAAGGAATATGGGCCTACTAAATGAGGAGTTCCCAAACCTTCTGGGCGGAGGTGGCACGCTGCAGGTGGGAGAGAGTGGAGCCATAGAGCGAGGTCAAGTAGAAGCTTAAGCGGAGACAGAGAGCGACCTAGAGAAAATATTTAAAGAGCCAGGGGAGCACATTGGTAAACGGGACGATCTTCATAAATTTCAATCGTCCCAGTGAGTCCAGACAGAAAAGTTGGAGGGTAGTACATGAGATTGGTCAGAGGTAGGGTGACCAGGCATCCCGGATTTGCCGGGACTGTCACAGTTACACAAGCTATCCCAGCAGTTTTTAGCAAAGTTAGCTCATGTCCCGGTTTTTAGAGAGGGTCGACTGAAAAGGGTGGAAGGTGTCTTTATGTTTTGGAAAGCACGGATAGTTAGCAACTGTTATAAGAAAGCAATTTAACTAACAGGCATGCTACTGGTTTTACAAATGTGTAAATGTAAGTGAACGGGTGTGTCAGTGGTGTATGGGTGAGTGAATGGGTATGGGAGAGGCTACATAGGTGAGTGATGGGGTGTGTGAGTGCCTGTATGGGTGAGTGAGCTGGTGC
Source organism: Triturus cristatus (assembly GCF_964204655.1). Lineage (NCBI taxonomy): Eukaryota > Metazoa > Chordata > Amphibia > Caudata > Salamandridae > Triturus > Triturus cristatus. Next base: position 437,358,809 of record NC_140590.1, on the reverse strand, counting down.
ATAAGTGGTGAATGGGCAGTGAGTGACTGCATGGGTGAGGGTGTAGCTGTGTGAGTGATTGTATGGTTCAATGAGTGCGTGTGTGAGTAGCTATATGGGTGAGCAACAGGGTGTATTGGTGGCTGAATGTATGAGTTAGTGGTTGTTTAAGTGTCTTTATGGGTAAGTGGATGTGTGAGTGGTACTATGGATCACAGAGTGGATGTGTGAGTGATTATATGGGTCTGTAAATGGGTATGTAAGAGGTTGTGTGGGAGGTGAGTTAGTGTGTGGTTGTTTGTGCCCAGAGGCTGTATGGGTGGGTGAGTGAGTAGGTGTGGGAATGACTCTGTGGGTAAATAAGTGGATGTGTCGACAGCTGTATGGGTGAGTGGGTGTGTATGGGTGAGTGACTCATTGTATGGGCGAAGTGAATGGTTTTGTCAGTGGCTGTACGAGTGAGTGAGTGCCTATATGGAGGAGTGAGTGGGTGTGTGAGTACTGGTATGAGTTTGTGAAAGGTTATGTGATGACATCAGTAATGTCATTTGAGATCTCATCAGTTATGTTACAGACCATGTCATTAGTGACATAATATGTTGTGAGATCATAAGCAGTGCACTGCGGGAAAGTGGGTTATAGTTAGCATGGGACCTATAACTGCTGAATTTCACTGATTTTATACATGTGAAATGTAACCCTATATATATATATATATATATTATCCAAAGGTGCTCTAAGCATTGAAAGGTCACTCGACCGTGCCCCTACCATCTGGTAATCATCGCCTCGCTGCTGCCTGTCTCAAGATGCCATGCGTTCTTCTCAGGGCCGAGGCGTTTCGAGGCAACGCCTCTTCTTCATGGGCAGAACCACGCATTGAAATTAATTTTTAAATTGCAAACACAACATTGTACCTACTATAGGAATAAATGGCAATGCATCTCATAGACTTCAACATCCATAATGCACTAATCATGATGCACAAAGCAAAAGCCAATCAGGGCAATCTCCTAATAAAAGGATATCGGAAATGAGATGATTTTCAATGCGTGGTTCTGCCCATGGAGAAGAGGCGTTGCTTCGAAACGGGTCGGCCATGAGAAAAACGCATGGCATCTTGAGACAGGCAGCAGCGAGGCGATGATTACCAGATGGTAGGGGCACGGTCGAGTGACCTTTCAATGCTTAGAGCACCTTTGGATAACAATATATATATATATATATATATATATATATATATATATATATTATATATATATATTCACTTAAAAAACCATAGGTTTCACACATGTTATAGTTAGCTGGACATTTCCCTCGTAAAAAACCAATGAAATTCCCCCGTTATAGTTAGTAAAGGGAACTATAACTCACGCGACCGCAATCCACTGCTGATGACGTCAGAAATTACATCACTGTATTTATTCACTTATTTACCCATTTTTCTTTCCTTTAACCTTTAGCTATACATATTTAATAAATATTTATTTTACAGAAAGACACATATGTCATCAGTGATGTAATATCTGACGTCATCAGCAGTGGATTGCGGTCGCGTGAGTTATAGTTCCCTTTACTAACTATAACGGGGGAATTTCATTGTTTTTTTACGAGGGAAATGTCCAGCTAACTATAACATGTGTGAAACCTATGGTTTTTTAAGTGAATTTGCAAGGTTTTTTAAATGCTAATTCCTAACTATAACGTGTGTGAAACCTATGGTTTTTTCAGTGAATTTGTACGTTTTTTTAAATGCTAAGTTATGTATTTATTATTTAAATATTTTTTTTTTGAAGGTTTTTCACCGTGCGCGTACCGTGCGTGCACGGTGCGCTTCGGGCACGGTGCGCGCTCTGTGGGTGCGCGGTGCGCTTCGCGCACCGCGCGACCACTTTACGCCGTTCGCGTAATTTTCACGTTTCTACCGTGCGCGCACGGTAAGCGCACTCCTCGATTTTTCGTAAAAACATTTATGGCCCTTGGGGGTCCTTTGGGGACCCCCTGACAATGGCTAGGGGGTCAGGAACTGTCCACCCTACCCCCTTTTCATGTTCTCCACCTTTATTTTTCACCTCCCTCGGACTGCGAGAGACAAAATGGCGGCCGACACTTCCTGGTTTCGACCGATTCGAATGTTTACTAAGATCTAACAACCAATCAGAATTGCGCTCGTGCACGGCAGGGTGCGCTTAACGTACGCGCACGGTGCGCGCCTATAGATATATATATGCTTTTAAATGCTATTTTCTCAGAAAATACTGAACAGATTTACACCAGACCTGCAAAAGGCACATCCCTGACCTGAGGACTACCTCTCTGCCAAATTTCAAGGTTTTCTGTTCAGCCGTTCGGGCTGTAGCGCGGACTAAAGGTCCTATGGGAAAATGCATGGGGAAAACGCGTTTTGGGACCCCCCCTTTTTCTCAGCCCTCGCTTGACGAATCCCCCCGAGACTTTCAGGGAAGGAGCGGAGCGCCCCACCTATTTTGAAAATTTCGCGAGGATTCGTCAATCGACGCAAAAGTTATTCCAAATAGAATGTTGCGGATTTCCTATGGAAACACGGTCCTAACTATAACTATCTACTGGCGACCGCCAGTAGATAATATATATATATATATATATCTCAACGACTCGTAAACTCTCACAACCTCCTTTCCGGCGAAGAGTGAGTGACGGACCCAAAATCTCAGGCAAGATGTTTATTAGACCTTTCTCCTCACAGACGATGACGCGTTTCGGGCTACAGGAGCCCTTGTTCACATGCGGAGCACAGTCCACCATTACTTTTTAAGCATTGCTACGTGCACACCCCCCTTGGGTTCCTTGTCACATGACAGTTACCAGGGAAGACAGACTTATCCGTAAATCACTAGCACATTTTCCATTGGCATCCATGTAATTACTGAAATTTCAACTTGTTATGTTTTCACAATTTTTTACAAGTTAAAAAACATGATCATTAAATAAGAAATCACAATGTTATAAAATGCGTGACACAATATGACTGTATAAGTACATTTAAAATATCACCATGAATAGCAAGCTGGAGAAAATTCACAATCCCATGTCAATGCAAGATACCTATTAGTAAGGTAACTGCACTATGATTTATCTGAATACATGTTCTATTGAAGTTCATGATTTTCCCAAATTTTACAGCTTGTATTCAAATAGAAATGTGTATATCGTTATCACTCTACACAGGATAAATCGTTTTAGTCCTTTGTATTAGATGCTTCTCTAAAAAGTTCTTCCATACTAATTCCATATTATATTGCATATCATGTATTCCCTGTCACTTGTATTAAAATAATAAAGTGTGTGGGTGCCTAGCAGCCAAACCAAATGTGCAAAATAGTGCAAGTATGCAAATTCTTAAGGTACAAATTCTTAAAGTGCCTAGTATTGGATGTGCAAAATTCTAGATATATTACTAACAGTAAAAACTTGATATCAATTAATAATATTAAAACCATATAAATGAATTTGATAAAAGCCTTATGCGAAAATTTGCCACTATACAAACAAATTAGGCAGAAGTTATAATACTTAAAATCATTACTTCATGATTAAGAGATCTCTGCCCAATATATCCATATAAATCCTAAGTTTTGTGAAACTGTTTCAGCTATATTAAACCACAATGCATGTTAATAGTGGTAAAATGGATAACCTTAGAGAAAATTATGCATATCCTCAGTGTTGTTCAAACTGTTAGGCGACTTGCTATCAAATTCTGGGATCATTCTGGTCTCCAACTGTCTTAATTGGCGTTCCCTATTTCCACCTCGCCGAGGTTTGGAAATGGCGTCAATGACAAAATATGTATATATAGGCTTACATTTCACTTGTGTGTGTATATATATGGTATTTGTATAACAAAACCTTCGATGTCAAATTGCAGTAAAACGCCGTGCTAGGTCAAAGATACAACCAATGTGACTGCATGGGTAGTAGTTTCTGAAACTAAAAGGGGATTGTTATTGCATCATAATGTACTGTTCTTTACAGAGGTGTGTCTTCAGCTCCTCTCTAAATTGCAGCAAGTTTGGGGGTCCTGTTAATGATGGGGATGTCATTTTTTTGCAATTCATCTCCAGTCTGATTGAATCATGGCTGTGGGTGTGCTGGGAGACACAGGAAGTGAGGAGCTTGTCAGCTAGGCACAAAGAGTTGTTGTTCATATTGGTGGCTTGGCGGATCATGTAGCTACTTCAGAAGATGTGTGGGCTGGCAAAGGGAGCAGATAGAGTTCCATCATGGGAAGAACAATGTGATCATATTTCTTCAGGCCCATGATGTTGCCTTCTGCTGCATGTAGGCTGCTTTTGAGGGAATGGGGGAGGGGGCAAGGGGAGGTTGTCAGTGTGGAATCAATGTGGATGACATCAAGCAGGGCATTTCCGGCATCCGGATGCACGTGTATAATGGCTATACCAGGAGTTGTTAAATTGCTTTTTGGGGATTATGGTTTCAGTTTTAGCACTAGATTGAGCTAGTAGCAGACAGTTTTGATTTTTTAGGCGATGTTCCCCTTGGTAATATTGGAGCCCAGGTTACTTTGGAGAGCTTTGGCTAACAGGTATTACTCGGTAATTCGCTAAAATGCATTTCTCACTCTAATACCTTACATGTAGGGTACCTTTATAACAACAGGCATTGTTAAAGCCCATAGGTCCACCTTGGCAGGCTAGTGAGATCTTTTTTTTTACTGCAAGCCTTTTTCACAAAATAGAAAGAAAGAAAATATGCCACCACCGAAACGTGGCTGTCATAAACACCAATTAAATGTTTTTTTAAGAACATTCACTGATGTGGATGTGTTACTAGTTATGCTTTTGTAAAAAAATATTTTTTGCAGTTGTACATTGTTTTTTTTAATTATTATTGTTTCTATGAACGAAACAAGATTATATTTCAATCTAAGCAAACACTCATGTCATGTTGCAGGAAGCTACAATGTCACTTAAAACTTCATAACACCAACTATAAATACAAGCATATGCAATGCAATAGGTCTCGCAGTCACGTGAGTTTGAGCTATTGACAATGCCTTTTATTTTTGTTTTGCTTTTTAAAACATTTTTTTTTATGTTTGAAAAGCTTTATTAGCAATTTGTTAATAAATAAAGACAACAGCAATAAAATACAAAAAATCAAATACAACAATATCAAAAAGGAATTTGCTGATGTCTGGAAAAAAAGAGTAAAAGCAATTTGTGGGGTTTGTATAAGGGAATAAGTGGAGGAAAGAGGGAAGGGGGCAGAAGAGGGAAAAGAAGGGGAGGAGAGAGAAAGCTAATACTGTGATATAAAATAAAATACTGTAAATGAATAAGTAAATATAAATTATCTAATGAGTAAGTAGATCAATATAGTAGCTTAACAGGATGGATAATAAAGAACAGAGACGAAATCTTTCAAGGGGGTTTGAAATTTTCAGAAGTTATATGCAAAGTATTGTTTAAAACAATTTGGTCCAAATAGGTGGTAAGGGGCAACCAAAAGAGATCCCTATTCATGAGTGGTTTGCAAGAAGAGGCGAAAGCAACATCAAGGTGGCGATTCGGATCCTGGAAAAAATTTCCCCGTACGACTCGTATCCGGTCTTTTTACCGTACAAATCGTACAAGTGCCGTACAAACTGCCAAGTACGATTCGCATGGGAAAAAGTCCATACGAATCGCATTGGGAATAATTCCCCACATGTCCTCGGGTCGGAAAATGTGTCCGACATGTCCCCGGACGATTTACCATACAAATGTGAAAAGTGAAGTCCGACCGCGCAAGTACGATCTATCCCGTGCATCCGATGTGACAACCGTATGGAAAAAACACCGTCCGCACCGAACTCCCATAGCAACCATGGAGACATGTGCCCGCATACTCGCCGAACACCCCCCCCAGCCCCCGTATGTACGAGCCCAACCACCCCCCCAGCCCTCGTATGTACGCGCCGAACCCCCACCCGTGCATGTACACCCCCGTACGTATGGACCGTACACCCACCCGTGTATATACACCCGTGTACGTACGGCCCGTACCCCCACCCGTGTATGTATGGAGCGTACCCCCACCCCAACAGTGGATGTACGGACCGTACCCCCACCCCAACAGTGTATGTACGGACCGTACCCCCACCCGCGTATGTATGGAGCGTACCCCCACCTCAACAGTGTATGTACGGACCGTACCCCCACCCGCGTATGTATGGAGCGTACCCCCACCCCAACAGTGTATGTACGGACCGTACCCCCACCCGTGTATGTACGGAGCGAGCACACACCCCACCAGTCTCCGTACGCGGGTGGGGGTACGGTCCGTACGTACCCATGCCCACGCTGTGGAATGCTTGTGCGGCCCGTACCCAAGCCTTTGGCACATGGGTACGGCCCGTACCGCCATTGTTGGGGTGACGTAGGTGTGGGCGTGGTACGACTCGTACCCACGCTCTTAAGGCGTGGGTACGGTACGTACCTGTATTGTTGTGTTGCCGGTTCGCGTCGTCGACCACTCCCGTTGTGGCGGACACTGGCGTTGCTGGACACGCCCCCACCCCCTCAAAGTGACCAGGGCCTGGAGGTCAGGTATGTCCAGGGCATGTGTGCTGTGTGACTTGGGTGGGGGTTTTGTGTCCTGCCCCTGCCCCCCCCCTTTGCCCCTGGGTGTTGTTCTGACCTTCTGCGGCATCTGCGTCGGTACCTGTAGAGGAGGTCGACTGCTATGAGGGCCGGGATGACACGTAGGTTCGGGTCCATGTCTGTCCGTCGCGTACAGGTGCTCCTTGTGTGCGTCGTCCTGATTTCCCGGCAGTTTTTGGCTGCCGGGAAATATTCTCCGTGCTGGATGACGTCGGTGCGAATCGTACTTCCTGGTTCGTGGAACGCAGGCTGCATGCGTCCCGACGTCACATCGGAGCTTTTCCGGATGTCATTTGTATGTTTATTTTCCTCGGTTGGTGTTTTGTACGACTCGTACGGAAATAGTGTTTCCGTGCGAATCGTACTTGCATGTTTGTAAAGTTTTACAACCGGGTACGAGTCGGACGGAGAAAACCCTCCGACCGACGGTTCGTACCCGGTTTCTCCAGGATCCGAATCGGCACCCAAGTCTATGGAAATTACAGAGAGTATTCCACCAATGCTGTATGGACAGTTTTGCAAGGTTTTTCCAGTTAAAGGAGATGTGTTGAAAGGCCAAAGCAAGCATGAGGTCAAAAAGACCCTGCTCATGTGGAGGAAGATCTAAAGAGTCAGAAAGACTTCCAGCAAAGAGAAGAGGTACAGAATAAGGAATGGAGATTGTAAACAAATGAGAGATGTAAGACCAAACTTCCTCCCAGAATTTGGAGACTGAAGGACAGAGAAAGAAGAGATGAAAAAGGTCAGCATTAGAAGAACCACAAGTCAAACAGTTAGAGTCAACAGAGGAAGAAAAGCGAGCTAGGGAAACCGGCGAGAGATAAAGTCTGTGATAAAGGAAGAACATAGATTGGGTAAGAGAAGCAGAGCGAGAAATTTTTAAAGATCTGGACCAGAATTTATCCCAGAAAATGATAGACCATTCGCATCCAAGATCCAATTCCCAAGAAAATTCCGATTTGGACTTAGCGCGATCAGGAATAGGAGCATACATTGTTTTTGTATATAAGAGAGCCTTTGGGGAGAGTAGGAAGTATTTTGAGAAGAGGGTTTTGGATATTAGATGAAGGAGAATAAGGAATGGAATAATATATGTCAAGAATAATCACCATAAGAGTAGTAAATCTCTGCAAAAAGGAACGAGGACAATGAATCAAAGATTGAAAGCGGGGAAAGGAGCAAGGTGAAACGCCATTGAAGTGCTGATTATCCCACAAAATACCTTTTGATCTCCAGGTGTTCCAAAAAATGGATCTGTTGTTGAGTAGGATAAGCGAATTATGCCAAATAGGGGAGTCTTAGAAAGAATCACTGGAAATGTTAGTGGGATGAACTAAAGGTTTCAGGATGAGACAAGTATGTCAAAACAAGGGGAGGGAGGGAGGTATGAGAATTTTTAGCAGAAAAACGTATAACTTCTTTGAAGGAAAAGGGTAATAATAAGGTTTGTTCAATGTAGAGCCAAAGAGGAGAAAAGGGGGACGGGTCCGATGTAAGCCATCTTCAGGCCTGTCGCAAAGAAATAGATTTATGATAAAGACGAAAATCTGGGAAATTCACACCGCCATTAGATTTTGATTTCCGAGGAGAAGATAGGGCGATTCTGTATTTTCTATTCTTCCATAGGAATCTAGAAAGGCACGAATCAATACGTTTAAAGTTTAAAGTAGATAGAGGGGATATGAACGGGGAGCATGGAGAGAAATTAAAATTGGGGCAATCACCATCTTAATCGAATCCAGCCGGCCCCACCAGGAAAGAAAAAGAGGATTCCAAGAGGTAAGTGATTTCTCGATTCGAGAAAGAGCAGCAGACATGTTCAATTTAATGGAAGAAGTGATAGAATTAGAGAACCATATGCCTAGGTATTTAATTTTTGAACTGTTCCAGGCAAAACTGGTGGAAGAGAAGAAATGAGGAAGACAGAATTTTGTGAGAGGGAGAATTTCAGTCTTGTCAGAATTAATCTTGTAGCCAGAAACCTGCGAAAAGGAAATAAATTCAAGAAGTAAAGGAGGAATAGAAATCTCGGGGGCAGAGATGAATAAAATAATATCATCCGCATAAGCAGAAAGTTTCAATGGATGATCACCGTAAGGAAAACCGGAAATGGAATCGTTATTGCGGATAGAAGTCAAAAAGGGTTCAAGAGCTAAAACGAAGAGAAGAGAGGATAAGGGACAACCTTGACGAACGCCGCGTTGGAGAGATGAAACGCGAACATTAACTAGAACCGAGGCTTTAGGAGCAGAATATAATAAGGATATAAGTGATATGAATTTAGGACCAAAACCGTGCCAGCGTAAAGATGCAAACAAAAAGGACCAATCAACTCTATTGAAAGCTTTCTCTGCGTCAACATAGATAGCAGCTAGAGGGATAGAGAGAGAAGATACCTTATTTAAAACATTGAGAAAAAGATGAGAATTATCGGAAGTGAGTCTACCTTTAACAAAACCACATTGCTCTTTACCAATAAGATGGAGCATGATAGGGTCTAAACGTAAAGAAAGCAGTTTAGCAAATAATTTGTAATCAATATTAACTAAAGAAAACTTGCGATAATTTTTACAAAATGTAGGGTCCGGACCATCTTTGGGAATGAGGCAGATGGTTGCCTCTTGAAAGGTACCCTCTGTCTTACCAGTTGAGTAAAATGAATTGAAAAGCACAAAAAGTTTAGGGAGTAACAAATCAGAAAAGTGCAAATAGAATTCAACAGAAAAACCGTCTGGGCCAGGTGATTTACCTTTAGTGAGGGTATTTAAAGCTTCAGAAAGTTCATTAAGGCAAAGATCATTTTCGAGATCAAGAAGGTTAAGATGGGAAGAAGAAAGAGTAGGGAGTTTTTCAAGATAAGTCTGGATGAGAGAAGGTGTGGGGGAAGATTCTGGTGTGTAGAGGTTTGGATAAAAAAGTTTAAATTCATCAAGTATTTCCTGATCTTTATGTATGTGAGCGGGTCAGAAGGACGACTCAGAATACGGCGTCTAGTGAGGGAGGGTTTTATTCGTAAAGGTACGTTTAAGTTCCCTTTTTCCAGGATGCAAGTCTCTTCCCAAAAGGTCTTGTGCTCTTTATCCCCTTCGTTGTGGACGGGCGACGGTTCAGGTCTCGGGTGTAGACGTCAGCGGACTCGTGATGACAGCCACTCCAACCCAGGAGAGAAAAAGAACAGAGGCTGGGGTCAGTACGACGCTCAGGGATAGGTATTGCCCAGGGCCGGGGTAGTGAAGGGGTAACTCCGGTGCTCTTCTGTCAGGCAAACGAAACACTCTACCCGACCGGTGTGAATAGGGAAGGAAGTGCAAGTGCAGGGGGGGAAGGAAAGGGTCAAGTGCTCTTGATATACACGTGAGGCGGCGAGCGGTTCTTAGATTATAACTCAGCTTTATCCCGCCTCCCGACCTAGCCCGTGAAACGTTCACGTACCTGGGTCAGCCACGCTCCTCCGTGGGTGCGGCTCGGCGGAACGTGGGTGCGGAGTCCTCCCGTCTCCGGCCTCTCCTCCTTCGATGTAGATGCTCCTGTCTCCTCGCTCCTCGATTCTCCGTTCTCCTGCTCTGCTTCTCTTCTCACTTCTCCGTCTCCCGCTCCGGTGTAGCCACACACCACGCCTCGATCTTCCTGAAGTCTTATTGGGTCACCGACCTCATCGTCATCGTAGGGGGCGTGATTACCAGGAAGTGCATTCCAGTTAAAGGGGAAGACGTCCGTAGGTGCTTCCTCCGCTGTGGCCGATTTCCAATCGTCTCCCTGTGAATCACAAAAGACACTATCCGTGATCTCTCGCATCTCCCACCAGTCCGCCCCTTGTACTCTGGCGCCCATGCTCTCCTCGTGACGCTCCTCCACCACCGGTTTCTCCCGATCGGGGAGCGGAAATGTCCTGGACAGGTAGTCCGCACTAGCATTGTCCTTCCCTTTCCGATGTTTCAGGGTGAACGAAAAGGGTTGGAGGGAGAGAAACCAACGGAGAACCCTAGGATTATTGGAGAGGTTCCGGCTCATCCACTGGAGGGGTACATGGTCTGTATAGAGGAGAAAGTGGCGCCCTTCTAGATAGTACCTTAACTTGTCCGTAGCCCATTTGATCGCTGGACACTCGCGTTCAATGGTCGGGTACCTCACCTCCCTTGGGAACAGTTTCCTGCTGATGTATACTACGGGATGTTCCACTCCCTCCCCCGTCTCTTGCGACAAAACAGCCCCCAACCCGTGATCTGATGCATCGGTATGCAATATGAAGGGACGAGAGAAGTCAGGGGAGATTAACACTGGACTAGAGGTGATTGTTTGTTTTAGAGAGTGAAAGGCCTGTAACATCTGAGTGGTGGGACGTTGTAGGACCTGGGGGCTTACATTTTTCTGTAGGGTGTCTGTCAAAGGGTTGGCCACTTCCGCAAAGTTGGGTATAAAGCGTCTGTAATACCCGATTAACCCCAGGAACGCCCTCATCTCTCTTTTTGTGGAGGGAAAGGGGGTATCCGTGATGGCTTTTACTTTCTCTGTTTGTGGGGCTATAAGGCCATGACCTAAGACATACCCTAAATAGTTTACTTTATGGAACGCCATCCGGGACTTCTTGGCATTGACATGTAGGCCGGCGGTGCTTAGCGCCTGAAAGATGGAGTGCAGATGTTGGAGGTGCGTTCTCCAGTCCGGGCTGAAAATTACAATATCGTCAAGATAGGCCGACGAAAAGGATTGGTAGGTCCGTAGGAGGGTGTTCATGAGTCTCTGGAATGTGGCCGGGGCGCCATGCAATCCAAAGGGCAGAACCGTGAATTCAAACAACCCGTCGGGCGTTGAAAACGCCGTCTTCTTCCGATCTTCCTCTCGCAAGGGCACTTGCCAGTACCCCTTTGTTAAGTCGATTGTAGAGATGTATCGGGCGTCTCCTAGTTTCTCTATCAGTTCATCGATGCGAGGAATGGGGTAGGCATCGAAGGTCGATATATCGTTCAGTGCCCTGAAGTCCATGCAGAAGCGTATGTTCCCATCTGGTTTAGGCACCATCACTATGGGAGATGACCACTCACTTCTTGACGGTCTAATGACCCCCAACTTCAGCATGTCTTGAATCTCCTGTTGTACGGCTTTTCTTCGGGCCTCTGGGATCCTATACGGACGTTGTTTGACGACCTTTCCCGGGGTCGTCTCGATGGTATGTTCGGCGAGGTGTGTTCTCCCGGGTAGGTCCGAAAAGATGGGAGCGTGTACTTGTAGGATCTCCATTAATTCCGTCTTCTCTGTTTGACTTAACTCTTGGTTGATGGGTAGTTGTTGTAAGGTGTCCCCCTCTTTCCCCTTAGTGGGCAGGGATAAGGAGGCGGTCTTCGGAGGAGGTCCTATCCCTTTCTTTAACATGTTTACGTGGTAAACTTGGGTTCGACTGAGGGACAGCTGTAATTTGTATGTAGTCTTCCCAATAGTTGCGATGACCCGGAAGGGACCTTTCCATTCGTTCTTAAACTTGTTCATGGTGTTGGGGAGTAATACCAGGGCCCAGTCGTTCACGGCCAAGGTTCTCCATTTCTTTCCTCGATTGTAATAAGTGGCCTGTTTTTCTTGGCTCTTAGCGAGATTGGAATACGCCAGATCTCTGAGTTTCCCGATTTTTGTTTTTAAAGTTTGTGTATATTCTAGCATTTCTTTGGTTTCCAGCGTCTCTTCCTTCTCCCAAGCTTCCTTGGTCATCTCCAGGAGGCTACGAGGCCTGCGTCCATACAAGAGCTCAAAGGCTGAACATCCAAGGCTGCTTTGTACTTGGCTTCGGATGACATACAAGGCCAAGGGTAATAGTCTGTCCCACTCGGTTCCCTCCACCTCCAACATCTTCTTGAGTGTGTTCTTCAGTGTACCGTTGTACCGCTCAACCAATCCGTTGGTCTGGGGATGGTACACTGACGTACGGATGTGGCGGAGATCTAGGATGCGACATACCTCCTTCATGAGTCTGGATACGAATGGGGTTCCCTGATCCGTTAGTATTTCTTTCGGGAATCCCACCCGTGAAAATAACTCTAAGAAGCAGTCAGCTATGTTACAGGTGTTGGGGGTCCTTAGGGGAAAAGCCTCGGGGAAGCGGGTGGCGTAATCCACTATCACCAATTCGTATAAGTGGCCTTTTTTCGTCTGGGGAAGAGGCCCTATAAGGTCCATCCCGACCCTCTCAAAGGGAGTCCCTATCACGGGTAGGGGCTGTAAAGGGACACCAGGTGGCCGGTGGGTGTTCCTTTTTTGGCAAATCACGCAGGCCTGACAATGGGTTTTAATGTCTTGGTATATCCCGGGCCAGTAAAAATTACGTAGTATGGTTTAGGTTGTTTTTTCTGTCCCTGTGTGTCCCGCCAGGATGTGTGAATGTGCAAAGAACATTATTTGTTCCCTGAAGGACTGGGGTACCAGTAGCTGGTGAGGGTCAGATGGGGATGCCTGTCTATATAAGAGCCCTGATACAATGAGAAATCTGGGGTACCCCTGGACATCGGTGTCGGCGGAGCCATGTGCTTGTTCCCATGCATTGAATAGGGTAGCGTCGTTGGCTTGTGCGAACCTGAAACTACGGTCCGTAATCCATGGTTCGGGGGTTAACAGTGCTGACGAAGGAGAGGTCAGTCCCACCCTTGTTGGTCTACCCTGTCCTGGCGTGTGTAGTACCCGTTTGAACATATCCAAAAAGTCCGGGTTATCAGTGCCAATAATGAGGTCCTCCGGAAAGTTGTCTAGGACCCCTACTCTTATGTGGGTTTTCCACCCCTTCCCTGGGTGTACGAGTGGGATGACGGCTACTGGGTATGGCTTCACGTCTCCATGAACATACCTGATGTGCACGGTGGCCTCAGGGACTATTTGTTCAAGAGACACCCACGTTCCCTGTATCACCGATTGCTTACAACCTGAGTCTAGTAGGGCTTTTAGGGTTTTATCGTTTACCTGCACATTCACATGGAACGCTATCCCCATCTCCGCTGTATAGAGAATGGACTTGGGTATGTAACCCACTTCCATTGGTTCTTCCGTTGGTCTCTTTTTTTGGCACACGCGGGCTATATGGCCCCACTCCTCGGACTCAAAACACTGGGGACCCTTCAACCCTGGTACTTCGAGCAGTAGCTGTCGTGGCTTGAGCGGTTCCAGGGGTTTTGTTCTTCTTTTGGCTCGGTAGGGAAGACTACGCGGCTTCTCCCCCTCCATCCCGAATTCCTTAGGTTGCGCTCGGGAAAACGTGGTAGCCATCTCCACAGCTTGTTGTATTGTCAGGTGACTATGCTGCCTCAACCACCTTTGAGTGTGATAGGGTAGGGCTTCGAGATATTGCTCCAGGTAGATTTTTTCCATAATCTCCTCCTTGGAGCTTACGCCGCGAGTCAACCATTTATCGGCCGCCATTTTTAGCCGGAAGAAGAGTGTTTTAGGGTTTTCCCCGGGTCCCCTGAAGGACTGGGCTATTCTAAGACCCAGCGGTGCCAGGGGACAACACCTGAAACCTTCGTGGGTTACCTGTTCCGGCGTACAAAACACAGAGACACGGGACACTTCCTGCGGCGTCAAAGATCAGTATTTATTTACTGCAGGGATACAGAAATCGCAAGAAGTACACAAGGTGTAGGTTCTGAGAGACTGCTTCAAATTGCAAAAGTGGATCGCTCCTTTTATACACATTTTCGTCATTGAACAACATGACAAACAAAAGGTTACAACTCAGTTCCCACAGTAAACTTCAAAAGGGTCGCACTCATGTTCTCAGAAGCCCGGAACATAATTACAACAGCATTGCTGGTTCCCAACTGTAAAAGCACATTATCCCCACATTAAGCACATTCCGTTCTGACTGTAAATTAATTAGGAGAAGGGACAGAAACAGGTGCAAAGGAAAAACAAGGATGCACAACAGTTTGGAAAAGAGTGTAGAGAGCAATATCGGAAACTTGATTGCAGGATCAAAGGACTCGTGCCTAATGCATGCACGACTGAAACAATAGACTAGCACGGCAAGATGAGCTTCGAGCGGAGCCATCTGCCCTTGCCGTGTCATCCCCCTCATCATAAAAACACCTTCAAAGGAACATGTGTCCTCCGCGAAAGCTTGGGAATCCCAGGGTCACGAAGCGGACAGTGTCCGTTCGCTGACTACTTGAGGGCAAGAGACAAAATGGATGCCGTATCTAAAATGGAACCCGAGGGTTCAGATGGACACACCCAGGGATGAGACGAACCGTACATAGTAGCGTAGCGAAAACGCGTACACCCACTAAACTTGTCATTTGCGGTTCGTAGATACCAAACTCGTCCATATTCGAACAAACCCAAAAAGTGTCATTACGATTCTCACGGAACCTCACCCCCTTTTTCCTTCCTGAACCGTACCCTATACGCCTCCGCATCCAGGCTCAGATGGTCTAAAATGATGCCTTTAATGGTCCCATATGGTGTGTCACCGTTGGCATTAGCCACCTGATTTGCGGACTGGGCTTCTCCTACCAGGAGAGGAGCCAGAAAGAAAGGCCATTTTTCCAGGGGCCAACTACATGCACGGGCCACCCTCTCGAAGTTGGTAAGAAAGGGATCGGGGTCTTCACCAGGGATGTATTTCTGCAACGACAGTCCTGAGGGAGTATGATGGCTAGGACCCCTAGGTTCACGTGCTGTAGTGGCTTGTGGATCAGTTATCGCTTTTTGGAGCCCTTCCAGTTGGGCAGCGATCGTGTCCTTGAACACTTCGCGATCTGCACTGGCGGAGGCCATCTGCCGCTCGACTGCCCATTCGAGCTTCTCTTGTCCTTTTATCATGTGCTGAATTAAGGCATCCATCTTCACTGTACAGATGGGAGGGTCAGTGCCCGCATTCTCCACCACTGTGAGCGGGTCAGAAGGACGACTCAGAATACGGCGTCTAGTGAGGGAGGGTTTTATTCGTAAAGGTACGTTTAAGTTCCCTTTTTCCAGGATGCAAGTCTCTTCCCAAAAGGTCTTGTGCTCTTTATCCCCTTCGTTGTGGACGGGCGACGGTTCAGGTCTCGGGTGTAGACGTCAGCGGACTCGTGATGACAGCCACTCCAACCCAGGAGAGAAAAAGAACAGAGGCTGGGGTCAGTACGACGCTCAGGAATAGGTATTGCCCAGGGCCGGGGTAGTGAAGGGGTAACTCCGGTGCTCTTGTGTCAGGCAAACGAAACACTCTACCCGACCGGTGTGAATAGGGAAGGAAGTGCAAGTGCAGGGGGGGGAAGGAAAGGGTCAAGTGCTCTTGATATACACGTGAGGCGGCGAGCGGTTCTTAGATTATAACTCAGCCTTATCCCGCCTCCCGACCCAGCCCGTGAAACGTTCACGTACCTGGGTCAGCCACGCTCCTCCGTGGGCGCGGCTCGGCGGAACGTGGGAGCGGAGTCCTCCCGTCTCCGGCCTCTCCTCCTTCGATGTAGACGCTTCTGTCTCCTCGCTCCTCGATTCTCCGTTCTCCTGCTCTGCTTCTCTTCTCACTTCTCCGTCTCCCGCTCCGGTGTAGCCACACACCACGCCTCGATCTTCCTGAAGTCTTATTGGGTCACCGACCTCATCGTCATCGTAGGGGGCGTGATTACCAGGAAGTGCATTCCAGTTAAAGGGGAAGACGTCCGTAGGTGCTTCCTCCGCTGTGGCCGATTTCCAATCGTCTCCCTGTGAATCACAAAAGACACTATCCGTGATCTCTCGCACCTCCCACCAGTCCGCGCCTTGTACTCTGGCGCCCATGCTCTCCTCGTGACAATGTAGAAGAGAATTATCAGAGGTATAAATCGAATCAAGAAAAGTACGTTCTTTACGTGTTTTAAGTTTTAAGATAATTTGCTAAAAGTTTCTCTGCCTTGTTTCAAGCACCATAAAAGCGAGCACTACTGCGAAGAAGTATTGAAGAAGCATTGTCAGTAGAAGTTTTGTTAAACTCCAGCTTGGCTCGTATCAAATTCGGTGGGATGGAAGTTTGTGAAGATGTGTAATATTCATGTTCCGAAAGTTTAATTTGAGCTAATACCGTTTTCCGTTACTGAAGAAAGCGTTTCTTTTTCTTAGAAACAAAGTCTATAATGAAACCTTGTGCACTAGCTTTAAAAGAGTCCCAGGTAATATGAGGGGAGGTACTAGAATCACAATTTAGAAGAAAGAACTCATTAGCGAAGGAGCGAAAAGAGGAGGAATATAGAGGGTCAGTTAGAAGGGAATTATTGAAACGCCATCGGGAAGATTTTGGATGTGGAGGGAGTAAGTCAAGGTCTGTTACAATTGGAGCGTGGTCCGAGATAACTATAGGTTCAATAGAGGAAAACAGTAAGTTTTGAGACAAAGATTGAGAAAGAAAGATGTAGTCCAGACGAGAAAGGGATGAATGAGGGGGAGAGAAAAAGTAGTCAAGTGTGTCAGGATGAGAAAGTCGCAAGAATCAATGAGATGTGATTGAGAAATAGTATCAAGGAAGTGCTTGTGAGTCTTGTTTGGAATAAAATGGACTGTAGATTTACGATCCAAAAAAGGGTCTACTATTTGGTTGCAGTCACCACCCAGAATAAAGAAATCATCTCGATATTGAACACATTTTTGAGTAATCAAAGACCAAAAAGAGCAATCAGGCTGTGTAGGACCATACATATTATAAACAGTTAAAGGAACAGAATTAATTGACAATTTAGCTACAATCCATCTACCTTCAGTGTCATTTTCTTGCGATAAAACTTTACATTTTAATTTCTTATGACATAGAATGACAACACCGTTTTTTTTGTTAGTAGATGGAGAGAATAAGACCGTACCCTCCCAGCCTCTTTTGAACTTAAGTGATTCAGTTTCTGTAAGGTGGGTCTTCTGCTAGAGGACTAAATCAGGATTATAAGAAGCGAGGTGGGAAAGGATTCTCTGACTTTTAATAGGATTGATAAAACCCTTTACATTCCAGGAGATAACTCTGAATGCAAAAACATTAAAAATTTGGTAAGAACAAAATTTACAGTAATAGGAACATCATAGAGAATGACAATGGATAACAGAGAAAAAGGACAATGAAGGAGGAGGAAAGAAGGAAGAAGAGAGAGGGAATATGCGAAGAAACATGTGACAGAATCATACATAGAATGAGGAGAATCGATCGGACATTGGGAGAAGAAAGGAGAGTAGAACAATTAGAGAAGAGGTCAAGAGGAGGAAGAAAGGGAAAAGGAAAGAGAGAAAAAATAAAAGAGGAGACATTACATATCCAAAAAGGATGACTGAGGATAACATACCTGAGGGGAAAAAAAGCAGACAGTGGGGCATGGACAACGCACGGCAAAATGAACTACCCAACCTGGGGAGTCCAGCCACATCAGGACTTGAGGTAGATAAGAGAGGGACCATACATGATGAAGAAACATAAACGATTATGTATGAATAAAACAAAGAGACAATTAACATTGAAATAATGTATAGAGAAATATATAACTAGCTAACGAATAACCGGAAACATGAAGAATACATGTTGCTTAAGAAACATCTAAATAGAAAAAGCAAAAGGAAAAAAGAGAAAAACATCAGAGAGCAAAACAACTAGTTAACTAACAGAGCCAATGAAGAGACATCAAGAAACAGAGCCAATATAAAAAACTGATCAACGACAGATCGTGCCTGCTGACTAGTCTCCGCGAGGCCTGGGTTGCCGACGGGCTGGAACTGGACGACGAGGACTGGATTTCCGCGGTGGCCTCTCCGAAGGAGGTGGCCATCCCGGCTCGCCTTCGCTTCGTCCAGCTTAAGATCCTCCACCGGGTTTACGTGACGGGGCCAAGGCTTCTACGTATGGGCTTTGTTGGTGACGGATTGTGTAAGCGTGGCTGTGGTGCCTTGGCAACTTTCATGCATATTCTGTGGGAATGCCCGCAGGTGGAGCGATTCTGGCGTGGTGTGCATGAGGTCCTGCGTGTGGTGACGCGTGTTGCGCTGTTGCCTGAAGCGAGGAGATGCTTGCTGAATGTGTGGGAACCAAATGACTATTCGGTCCCGCAGACGCGGTGGGTGACTCTGGGATACATGATAGCTAAGCGTGACATTGCTCAATTGTGGGGATCCCAGAGACCCCCGGCGGTGTCGGCCTGGAAAGAACACATGGATTGGTGTATGTTTCGTGAAAAGGTGGTGTATGTTGCGAGGGGTAAGCCTGGGGCGTGGGTGAAAATCTGGGGCCCCTGGAACGCCTATCGCGGGGGTATTTGTGAGCCGCCACTGCTACCGGCCGCCTCACCGGCTCCGTCCCCTTAGCCGACCCCCTCCCCCAGCCGCGGGCATGTGGTTCCCCTGTCCCTGATCTATTCCCTTTCCCCTCCTCAGAGTTTGGCTGCTGGTTGGGATCCCCCACTTAAGGAGCACGTGCTGTCACTTTGGATGGCGGGTTGCCTTGCGGGTGTGGTTTTTTGTGTTGTTCTGTTTGGAAAAAGGAAACCGTATTGTGGGCTTGGAGTTATGGGGCCTGCGCTATTGATATCTCCTGATTTACCGCTCTGCACCGCCAAGAGACTCTTACTGTAGGTATGTCGTATGCTTCTGTTACTCTAGCGGCCGGCCGGATGGTTGTAGGCCCATACTTGTAACCTTTTTAACATGTAATAAACGGTTTCAAAAAAAAAAAAAAAAAAAAAAAAAGAAACAGAGCCAATGAAAAGACATCGACAAGAACTCTGCAAAGAAAAGAGATTAAATATTCAACCATTTGAAGAGCCATTTAAAGATTTAGTAGTATCCATAACATTGGGAGTGTGAATATGAATACAATTCTTAAGTTCTGCAGGATCTTGAAAAGTCCATGTTTGGTTTTGAAATGTCACTTTAAAGATACATGGATGAAACAAACCGTATCTAGCGCCAATAGATTGAAGAGGAGGGCGTAGATTCAGGAACTCTTTCCTTCTGGAAGTTGTGGCATTGGAAACATCTTGAGACAAAAACACCTTCTGACCCAGCCAGGAAATTTGTCTTTTAGATCTAGCTGCAGAGAGAACTGAGAGCAGATCAGTGAATCAGAAAAAAGAATGATGACTCCACATGGTTTAACTGGAGCTGTTGAGAGGGGTGGACAAGGGCCAAGCCTATGGGCTCTTTGAATGATTAGTGAAGTAGTAGGAGGCATATCCAGGAGTTTCGGCAGAAAGGAGGAGAAGAAAGATACAGGGTTGTCGCCTTCCAGAGACTCAGGCAAACCATAAATACGAAGATTGTTCCTCCTAATTCTATTTTCTAAATCTTCAGTGTGTTGTTGAAGGCTTTGGACTGTTTTCTCTAAACATGAGATTCATTGAGAGTTATCTTGTATCTGTGGTACTTGGCGTTCCAATGAAATCACTCTGCTTTCCATTGTAGACCATTTTTCCTCTAAAAATTGCATCTTATTGTTGGTTTCCTCCACAAACGGACGCAAAGCATGTATCTCCTCCAAAAGTAGCTCCATAGATATGGAGGATGAAGATTTGTCAGAAGATGGAGGGTCGTGTTTCAAGCGTTTAGATGTGGAGGTAGAAGGAGATGATTTGTTTGAGGCGGCCTGTGATGATGAGGAGCTACGATTAGAAGTTACTCCAGCCATCTGCAATGTAGTGGAAGAAGAGTCTGGTGTTGACACAGAAGAAGGAGTTACCAATGGCCTTTGTCGTGATGGAACAAAAACAAATTTTGGTTTGCGCAATTTTCCCATAAAGAGCTATCTACCAGTGAGTAGAGTAAGCGATGCACAGGTTTCAATAGAGCCGTGGTAATGAAATCTCCAGAAGGAACAACAAATGGTATTGACTAGTAGTGACTTAAGAAGAGAAGGAGCACATAGGCGTAAAAAATGCCACCAAATTATAAAGTCACAGACCATGAAAAAGGTAAGATGTTGACATTTGGTGAAAAATCAGAAATGACTCTGCATTATGCAAAGGAGAAGACGAAAAACTTCAGTCTTGTCAAGTAAGGACCAGGTAGTTTTTGAAATATTCAGTAAATTGTCCTTTGAAGGAGTGACCTGGCTATATAAGCGCAAAGTACATTAATGAGGCATATTAAATCAAGCAACAGCTGCGCCAAGGGAAGACTAGCACATTTGAAAATGATGGTATAGTTCTTTAAGAAAAACCAAGTTAGATGTGTAGTTTGTGGTGGTAAAAAAGGAATGCAGCCATGATATGTCTCATAAAATTAAACAATCCTTAAGGTGTATAGAGTTTATTCACTTGAGAGAGTGAGCTGAGAAGGTCTGATGACAGGAGGCGTATGAGGAAACAGAAACCCCAAAGCCAGAATCCAGGATATTCTTAAAATAGAAGAGATGGTATCCAGAAATAAAGAAAATGTGTGTATATCCCTTTAAGAGCATTACAGGAAGCCATTAGGGGGTTAACAGAGGCTCCGGAGTGTCAGCTGAATTCCTGCCGCTACGATGTGCATTTTTCTGAGGAGACGCGCGTTTCCAAAATGGCGGGCGCACCGAGGCAGAAGAAAGCGGCAGGAAAAGACGAGGTAAGCGCGATGTATGCAACGTGCTTGGTGTTGAAAAAAGGCTCACCGAAATGCTCCCATGTTATGGAGCAGGAGGCTGTCAAGGTCCAGGAAACAGCCGACACGGGAGACGTGCCAACAACTGAGAGAGTGTTGCGGTGCGGCAGAGCTCTACCCCTAGGGGGCCGTTCCGTCCGGCGCCATAGCCACGCCACTTTTTAAAACATTAATAAAAGGCATTGTCATTTACAATGCCAATAGCTTAAACTCGTGTAAATGCGAGACCTGTTGCATTGCAAAATACATGGAAAATAATGTACTTTAATAAAACCTTTACCTTTTTTCTTAGTAAAAATAACAGTGCCGTTTAAGAGATGATGGAACAACATGTTCTAATAATGTTAAGGAATATTTGTAAGCCCATAACTCAGTTAATATTCAATACATGGTTCAGATGAATTAATGGGGGTGGACATAAGAATTGTTTTTTTTTACTCTTTTTGGAAGTATTTACCCGTGACGAATGAATACATTTTACCTTTTTGGTGTACATTGTGAGAACCGTTACTTCATGAGCACTCATGGAAGCAATAATTTAGGTTTCTGGTGCTGTTCCATGTTTGTAGCACTATATCTACAACCTGAAAACACATTCATAATGTTTCCCTGACGCTGACATGTTGGTATCCTAATTAAAATATAGGGGCATATTAACAAGGGCTGGCGATATAATTATCGCCGCTTTAGCGTCCATTTTTGGGCAAAAAGCGGCGATAATTATATCGCAATATCATCAAGGACACGCTAGCGCGTGTTTCCTTGATGTAGAGCCCGTTTTTTCACAGCCTCGCCTCGCATTGCTAATGAGATGCAAAAGAGGCGTGGCTGTGAAAACAACACATGTTAATATCGTGAAGGCAGCTTCGCGATATTAACAAGGAGGTGCAGCGATAAAAAAAATCGCGCTACCTCAGCCTTAACTCAGGAATTTAACACCTGTGAAATTCCTGACTAAGGCATACTTTTAATGGGATATGGATTATGCTGATTGGACCACAGGGTCCTATCAGCAATGTTATCGCTGTTTTCAATGGAACATCGCTGGAAAACCAGCGATGTTCCATTGAAAACACCGCTATCGCTGAAATATTATCACCATAGCGCTATGCGTTGTAAATATAGCGTTATCATGGTGATAATATTCAGCGATAGCTGGCGATAAATTTTTCTATCGCTGTGAACGGCCAACGATAATTATCGCTGGCCGTTGATAATATTCCCCTAGGTAGTATCTAAAATAGCATTTAGTAGTGTTAGTAAACGCTGCATTACTATACTAATTGCGTACTTCTTATGGGATTTTAACATCAGGGTCAAAGATCATGTGATGTCATTATACATGATGTCATTGAGGTCAAAGGGTGAATGATTTCACTTCCTCTAACCTCGGAACTTTAGTGAATTTGACGTTCGTTGATGATGCTGATGTGTTCCAAATAGTACGGACATGTGGGATCTGTTGTTTTTATTTGTTGTTTTAAAAAAAAAGTTACATAAGATCTAGGTGGTATAAAATGCATTTTAGAATTACACCTGTGCCCAAAGAATTGACGTATGTGTTATGGTATTGTGGTTCTGGGTTTCCTATTGGCAAAAAGGCAAATCAAAATGTACTGGGGCAAGATAATGGTCCGGCGGTGAAAGAGTGTCAGCGAATGAGGGCTGCTGGGTAAATGTGAATTTCCGAAATTCAGAAAGACCATAGGTTGGGGCATGATGCAAGCGAACATAGGGAATGGCGCAGCACCACAGACTCAGTCTAGGACGAGGAGGAGGGCTCCCTCTTTAAATCGTGTGTTGGTGCTGAATCTTACGGCTGTTGTTCTTCCGCCCTTCGAACTCTTGCTGTCTGAAATGCTTCTTTATTGTTTTTGGAATCTGGCTGTGACTGGCGGTCACGGTGCGGAAGATCCTTCTTTTACAATAGTAAAGAATACGCTATCAATAGCGCATGTGCTACAGTGTGTATGTCTATCAGTCATCTTTTTAAAAGCACACGCAGAGTGCACACAGGTGAACTACAACGTTAACATCTGCTGTGGCAAGGACAAGGCTTGATGTAGAAAAGAAAGGTGATGCATGGAACAGCCCCTTCATTTGAGACGCCTGCGCTGGAAAGCATCTAGAAGGGTCTGCGCGCCCAGTGCCCAGAGGGATAAGACGCCTCTTCGGGCACATCTCATCTGCACTTCACACCCTGTGCCAGTGCCTTGCTAAACAGGCTGCTCCACTTTGAGCCTCCCAGGCCGTGGGATGAGAACCTGCCCCCCCCCCCCCCTATGCATGCTCTTAAAATCAGTATTCACAAGTGCAGGAATCCAGCTGCCCTCGGACCTCGTTGGACGTGTGCGCAGCAATAACTGGGTGGCCATTGAACATAACATGCATTGAGCTGAAAATCCCTGGCACGGGATAGCTCAGAGGAGGGTTTGCCCGGAGACCTCCACAGGCACATGCGATGTGACTTGTTTAGGCTGGGTGCTTGCAGTCACTTCATTTATCCTATTGGTGACTTCTTCTAATCATTTGTTGGCGGCACTTGGCAGACCTAACCTTCGGCGCGGGCTCCCCACATGTTTCTGCTGGTTGTTAGAACCAGCTGAAAATTCCAGCCAGGGGCCCCGTAGCGTCTGCCTGTGTAGCCATTCACAGAGGCACTCTTTCACAGTGCATCTGTGTGTGTCCGAATCTGAATTACCAGTCGGGTGCAAATTTCGCATTGACAGGTTTTTCCCGCTCATTTTCACCCAGTATTATCATGTTTATAATTTTTGCTGTCCGGAATTGGGGAAACTTGCAGCTCTGCTCAATGACGTTAACGTTCAAGGCAACTTTGAAATCTATAGTGAGAGGCAAAGTTAATAAATACATGTCTTACGCTGCCTGTGGAAATACAAGAAATACAAAGAGGCAGACACTACCAGCCTCGGCAACGCATGAATGAGATATCCACCTTGCAAGTAACACAGGGGCATGTGTACAAGGGACGTGGCGGAGTGAGGCGTGAGCCTGCCTGGCTTAACACCTCACTCCGCCACTTTAGAAACGCAGGGCTGCACCATATTTACAAGAATATGGTGCAGTCCTGTGTTTCCCCCTGCGATGGCACTACACTTAGCAGCTTAGCGCCAACGCAGGAACCCTTGCACCATAGTGAAAGGGTGCCTGCATGCAGGGAAAGATTGTTTATGTGCAGGAAGGTTCCACTTCCCGCACATAAACAATCTTTAAATGCCTTTGTGTAAGTTCTATGTGTGCTACTTAACGCAGGACACATAGAAGTTGCAAAACGGCTTTCAAAAAAAATTATTGTTTATGTGCATGAAGGGTGACCTTTCTGTACATAAACCATCATTGGCCTTTTGCTGTTTTTATGTGCACTGCACTAAACAGCACACACAAAAACAGCAAAAACAAGGAGAAATGAAGCATTTCTCCTCGTTACGCCAGGTTTTCCCTGGTCTTAATTCTGGCGCTGCCTCCTATTTACGCCTCCCTTGTAAGTAGGAGGAAGCGTCAGAATCAATAGGTGTTGTGGTGGAACGCTCACAGCAACACACATTGCCCTCCCCTTTCACGCTAAGCATAGCTTGAAAGGAGGCCTGATTTACAAGGCAGCGGTAAGCCACGTTAAGTGGCTTAACGCTGCCTTGTAAATCAGGCAAAGCCCCTATCGCCACAGGAACATCCTAAAAAGTAACGTTCACGTGGCGATAGGGGCTTGTAAATATACCCCACAGATTGGGATGTGGTTCTTCGTGATGATGGCATCACCACCCTGCTTCTCTTAGATTTAGTGGTTGTGTTACGGGCTTTGATTGATGCAGCAGAGGTTGTCCCATCACTTTAATATATACATTTACCCTCTGTCTTCCCTCACTGCCTTTTTTATTTTTGCTAGTGTTGTGTGATGCAGAAAGCACTGCATACAATTCTACCTAGAGTGGGCCATGGGTCAGCCATTGGCTCTTGAGTGGGTGACTTTTTTGTTCACCTCAATTCCCTGCTCTCGATTGGATGGCTTTCCAGGCTATTCATACATTTGTCATGATCCTGGTGCTTTACACTCGCTTTTAATTAGATTAGTTGCATTCTTCCACTGCTGAGGTCATGGGACCATTTTTCTCCTTTTTCCATTTCACTTCTCATTTAGTAATCCAAAGGAGTTCATTTAATGTTCTTGCTCCTTTTTTCCTGCACATAGGCCTTGATTATTTCGGAATTCTGAGTTTTGCAGATTTTACAGCACACAGTAATTACCGGGCAAGATATCGTCCACAAGTAGTAAGGAGGGATGCCAACCACATCAAGCAAAATGTGACAGTTGTCCCACCCCGGAAGTGACGTCACTTCTGTTACCGGGACCTTCGGACCCCTGGGAGCTGTTACTTCTGGGGGACGGTGGGTCACATGACTGTGTTGTGTCCCGTGTGTTGTGACATCACCCTGGTCACGTGCTAGTCACGTGTTCATGGTTCTACCATGTGGTTAGGGCTATGCGACAGCCCTCAACAAACCAGAGGCCCTGGAGATTAGGTGACCATGATGTGATGTAGAGGAGTACACCCTATATTTTTTAATGCTTAGAATACATATAAGGAGTCCCTAAACAGCCTATGACAAGCCCATGAGCCTCCCTCCAGAAAGAGATCACTCCATCATTATGAATAGATAGAGCCACCTCATCATAAAGACGCCCTGTGAAGGTGGTTTGAACGCTATTGGTAGATATTATCGTAGTCTGACACCAGTGGCAATGGAGAAGTATGCACAGCAGAGCTACCTTAAAGACGGTGGTCACAACGTCACCAGCTTTGACGAGGAGCTCTGCCGGTGGTTGGAAATGCTCAGACTCAAGGATTTCCTGCAACTGAAGGGCTTCAGCAGCGGCAGCGAAGCCTCGAGTGACGAAGCAAATGCTGGAAACAACTTCATCAACATGGACAATGGTAAAGAATCTATAACAGAAGAGATGGGGTTTCTGGAGGAATCAGCTCCGGAGGCTATCATCGTGCAACAGCTGTGCACGAACTCCGACGCCGGTTATGCCTTGATGCACCTCAGTGACTCTCAAGATTTCAGAGCTGCTGCCGAGTACCACGAAAATGATGAGGCTAGTAAATAGTGTTATAGACATTTAGTTATACTGTTTATACAGCTATATGTTATTTTTAACTAATAGTCTGTCTATCTTTCTTTATTGAACCATAGAACGCATCAGCAAAAAGAGACGTGGTAAAAGGGACGTCGCCAATGGTTAACGCTGTAAATTTTTACTGCATATGCTGTTCAAACAGACGGAAAGTTCCACAATCCAAAACAAAGAGCAGTGTAAGAAATGTGTTTGTACCTATAATATCGCAGATTTTGAAAGGGAAGCTCCAGGCGTACGCTACAACAACCTGTGGCCTGTTAAAGGTTTTCCTGTGATTGTTGTAAGCGTGTATCGACACCCACCGACCACGCACGCAACCTGGGAATCATCCTTGACTCAACGCTCTCAATGACCAAACAAGTCAATGCCGTCTCCTCCTCCGGCTTCAACACCCTCCGCATGCTCCGCAAGATCTACAGATGGATCCCGACAGATACAAGAAAGACAGTCACTCAGGCCCTCGTCAGCAGCAGACTCGACTATGGAAACGCCCTCTACGCGGGAGCCCCGACAAAGCTCATCAAACGACTACAACGCATTCAAAACGCCTCGGCACGACTGATCCTCGACGTACCACGACACGGCCACCTCACCCCCCACTTGAGAAACCTGCACTGGCTTCCCGTCAACAAGAAGATATCCTTCAGGCTCCTCATCCACGCACACAAAGCACTCCACAAGACCGGCCCAGCCTACCTCAACAGACGGCTCTCCTTCTACATCCCCAACCGCCAGCTACGCTCTGCCGACCTCTCACTTGCCAGCGTCCCGCGCATCCGAAGAACAACCACCAGTGGGAGATCCTTCTCCCACCTCACCGCCAAGACTTGGAACACCCTCCCACTGAGCCTACGACAGACCCAAGACCTTCTGACCTTCAGGATGTTTAGCAAAAGCCAAAAGCTAGACCGCTATATTTCAGGCTAAAAAAGAAAAGTCCAGATTTTGTTTTGGCCAAAATTGTTTTTAGACATTTTTAGGTAGATGTAATACATTAAACAACCATAGACAACAGTGGTAACCTCACATTGCAATCAGCAGCACCTTGAGAAAGCACAGTTTGTTAACACTATGAGGAAACCAGTGTCAAGCCTGATTTTGTACATGAAAGTCCAGTTTTATAAAGCTTGTTAGACCAGCCACCTCTTCAATACACCAATCACCACACTCAGGAGTCAGATTTGGGAAAGCCAAGACATGTATAAAGGACATGAGCCTCTCAGTCAAAAGGAGATAAAGTGAATGTTGGGGATGTTAAGAGACCTACTTGCTAAGCAGGGGGTCAGGAATGGGAGCAGTTCTCTGTAGCTTACATATGTGTTACATTCAGTACATGGGATCAACTACATTTTGGACCATTTAATTGATTTAAAACAGTTTAAAAACGTTTTATACTTCTCTCTTGCAGCCTTACTTGCATAGTCAACTGGTGTATCAATGCATGGCTACCTACAATGGATGAATAGTGGAGGGCATACAAAAACCATATGATGGAGTTAATACTATCACCAACCGCCAGTTTACATATCGCATTGGGGCTTCTGTCTGAAGATTATTTCAGAAATAAAGGTATTGTAGTGTACAACCAAGAATTGTATGATCTTTTGAATGCCATCAGTATCCTGAGTGTACAAAATTATATGAGGGGTGAGAAGTAAGTCCTGTCTGGAGCCGTTGAGTTTATAGCTGTAAAAATATCGGAAGTTGTGAGGCCAAGCCAAATTATCTGCTGAGCCCTTAGTAATGTATGAAGCATGTGTCATACTATGTTTACGTAGTGAAAAGTCAGCAAACTGTCCATCAACAATGACAAGACATGTACCATGAAGCTATGAAGTATGCCCTGTTTATGTGTTGCTAACATCCTTTATTTTGAATAAAATGCCCTTACACAAATCCATTTTCTTTCATTTCAAAGGATGCAGGGCTGATAACATGTCAGGGGACGGGTTAAGGAATATTTAAAAGCGGAGTTGGGAGCTTTGGAAGAGCTGAACCTCTGTTTAGAAGGGCTCTAGTTGAAAATGAGCCAGTAAACAGAGCGCAGGTGAAGACCTGGTTATCTGGGGAAATGTATATTCCCTCCACAAGGCATATTGTAAATAATCTAGGGCAACTTCAAAACAATGAAAATCCCAGAACATGTCAAGAATAAAAATAGTGACACTAGTGTTTAGAAAAATACAAAAACAATTTATTAAAAAATTCATAGTTCCATTTCGACTTTTAAAAGACATTATACATCTAGTCTTACATACTTAGAACAACATCCTAACTACACACATTCATAACTCATTCATACTACACTCTATAATTCATTTCCATATAGTGGTCTGTTTGAGAAAAGTGCAAATCATCATAAAGTCATGATTGATATAGCAGAACATCTCATTGAAAACGTAATTATTTCTTTTTTATTTTTCATGGTGGTTTCCAGATTTATCTCAACGCGCGTTTCGGCAGATCACTGCCTTCCTCAGGAGTTCCACCACCGAATGTTGTACTCAAGACAGAACGTATTACACCAGAAGAAGATATGAAATAATTAATGAATGGAATTCCATGTTCAGGTCCTGCAGAATTTATGGTAGATGGGAAATGCCTAACAACAAGAAAAAATAGGCATTCCACAGTATATTCATTTAATCCTCACAGCGAAGACGAAATGTATAATGTCCGCTTGATATGTCAACATTCAAGAGATGACAGATATTCTTTGTAACCTTTAAATCTTCAAACTTGCAAAGGAAGAGCCTGATATGGTGGACGAGCTGCCAATCCACTGAAAAACGCAGCGTGTGCTGACTGTGGTAAAACAGAAAGAACGTGCAGGCAGCTCTTTCACAGGTAACGAACGGCTCGACCGAAGTGCCTCGGATTATGGATGATGCAATTCTCTCCACAAGGCAGCCACGAGGCATTTTAAGAGGAGACCGACCATCGTTAATGCGCAGCTATATTATCAACAGCAGGCAGACATATTCAGTCTCCAAGATCTAGCCAAGCATAACGATGGAGCTAGATATGTATGAACAGAAAGAGATGTATTGTCCAAGTACCCCTTTGTAGAAGCACTAAGCGATAAAAGTGGTACTAGCATTACCACAGCCTTTAAAGCCATCTTCAGGAAGGCAAAACCCCTTTAAAAATGCAAACAGACAACCGAAAAGACTCTTTAAACAATTAATTTCAGAAAATAATGAAACAGCACTGTTAGAAATTGGGTTTCTGGTTGGCTAGGGTATGCACCTATGCCAAGCAGAACCCACCACTCTAGTCAGGGCAAGGGAGTTACACACTGAAGATAACCCCTGCTCACCCCCTTAGTAGCTTGGCAGAGCAGTCAGGTTTATCCCAGAGGCAATGTGGAAAGCGTTTGCGTAACATACAGCAGCGACACACTAGGCACACCACAAAAGAAACTCCACACAAGGTTATATAAAAATAGCCTTTGTTTTATCCATAAAACACATTGGAACACCATCACATATAAACACTATGCCACCAGGCACTTTTAATGACTACCCAGTTATGATATACATCAATAGGCCAATCAGGCCACTATCATTACATATATCACAAGGTCAATAGGGCCACTGTCATGACCATTACAGTTGAGGATAACCAATAACTATTGGTAGGATTGACTTAAGCATAAAACATTATGTAAAACACATCATCCACAGTGCATCAGACTGAACACTTGTAGTGTGCATATATACCACATATCACAAATTATTATGCCATCAGGCGCTTGTCATAAAGGAGGGATGTGAAAACACATCAGAAC
This sequence comes from Triturus cristatus, assembly GCF_964204655.1. NCBI lineage: Eukaryota > Metazoa > Chordata > Amphibia > Caudata > Salamandridae > Triturus > Triturus cristatus. Next base: position 437,328,700 of record NC_140590.1, on the reverse strand, counting down.
AAAATCACATAAAACACTGTGCCACTAGGCACATGTCCTGAACACACATTGTAAATTGCACAGTTACGGTCCATGTCATACCATCACATTATATGCCATCAGGAAATAACCCATAAATCACCATCACTGAGCCGCCTATCATTAGGGCAAAGAATGCTTATCTTACTATGAAGGTAGTCCCCGTAGGCCACAGGAGTACCTGCGCGCCTACCAGAGATTATGCAGCAACCTTTCTTAGAAGAGGCCTCTGTCGAGGTCTCTCCCTGCCACCATGCCCACTCTTCAGGTGCCCGCAAAGTGAGTCTGAAAAGGGGTGGTGGCAGGTGACCTCACAGGGTCCCCTACGCCTAGCCAGGATCACCCTGTTTCCTCAAGGCAACTCCCCACCAGCACACGTGGCTGCTGCTTTACCAGGGAAATGGATATCGAAGGGCACTGGGGCCAAGCAGGACCTTCGTCAAGGATCCCTTTCCCCGCTCGGTTACCTGGTGTAGGGGCACATGTTGGCAGGAGCTTTCTGTGCCTCTCCTTTCCCGGGACTCCTGAGGTTGGTGCCCCTAGCGGCATGGAGTCGGAGGCGCCAGGTGGGTTTCTTTGCTGCAGTGGGATGCGAGGATCCCGGCTACCGGCGTGGTGTCTTGCTGGGCAGGGCTGCCTTGCGGTCCTCAGGCGTCCTTAGTGGTGCCTAGCTACAGCACAGTGGCTTTGCGCAGGGTCGCTGACGAGCGGCCATACTTCCCTCTCTATCCCTCTCTGGCCTCAGGAAGGGGCTAACAGACAGCCCTTCATCAAATGAAGGGGGTGGCCCGAGAAATTTAACAGTTGGGTGGTGGCCAGCTCCCTGCAGGATGTGTGAGTACTGGGGGCTCTCTGAATGCGACAATATGGAGAAAATATCATTTTATATTACCTTGTCATACAAAGACTAGAAGGAATTGTTCCCTGACAATCACATTTCTATTTATACTGTGAAACTGGCTAAACCTGTGGATCTAAAATGGGAATGAGAGGTAGTCCTAAACTGAATCCAATACCTAAGAACATGATACATTTACAATGTTCGAGGCTAAATTTACTATAAAGAGTGATATGGACCCATTGAGCATCCACGCTGGATTTCCTCACCGCTATTACTCCAGCATCGTGGCCATCAATAAATCCATAGCCAGCATTGAAACATATTAGAATATTCAGCTAGTATTAGGCAACGGTAGAAGGAAGATGTTTTTTAAAGCTCCAAATCTTGATACAGTGTTTAGCTGTACAGGTAAATTAAGAAGAGTTTTAGGAACAGTACAACATATAAAAAGACATTTACATTTACATTTGTTATTCACCATTGTTAAGATGGGACCAGGTGAAGGGGGAAAATAAGACAGTGAATAATATTCAATATTTCACACCTGACTACGCAGCAATTTCTAAAAAACATTTTGACACTATGTTGGTCATTGTTAGGAAGGGGGGGGGTCTCTCGTTGGCAATGGTTTGTACCTTTGTCCAAGTAGGGACCTTTCTTCCCAGTCAGGGTAAGGGTATACACTTCTAAAATAACCCCTGCCTAGCCCCTTGATAGCTTGGCATGAGCAGACAGGCTTATCTCAGAGGCAGTGTGTAAATCAGTTGTGCACACATACAGTAATACAGTAATACAGTGAAAATACTGCAAATGGACACCACACCAGTTTAGAAAAATAAACCAAACAAGACCAAAAAGACAGAAATCCAACAAATAATAATCAAAATATGACTTTTAGAAGGTAAAATCAGATCTGTCCATAACAAACTATAGATGTGACACTTTCTACACAAAATACTTGGATGTGTCAAAATCATAAACAAAAACAGCAGCAGGTAAGGTGATGCGTCGATTCCTTATGCCCAGGGAAGGTGATGCTCGGTTCCTTACTCCAGTAAAGGTGGTGCGGCGGTTCCTTACTGCCATGCAGGGGAGGTGATGCGTCGGTTTCTTACTGAAGAGGAGGTGATGCGTTGGTTTCTTACTGTGCAGTGAGGTGATGCATCTGTTTCTAATTGAGGCCCCAGCATTGTTGTAGAGTTAGCACCCCGGTCCGATGCGTGGGGATTTGGGGATGTGGCGGTTTTCGATGCGGTGGCAACAGCGCTGCGTTGATCTCTCCTGTCGTGGTCCCATGATGCATTGGCTCTTGCAGTCGCACCACAGGGCATGCTTTAGAGTTGGTGCGATGATTTTGGACTTCAGAGATTAGTGCACGAGATTTGTCAGGCAGCGTTTTCTCCAGCCGAGGGCAGGCGCTGCGTCCGTTTCTTCAGTGGCACATTGGCGATGTGTCGGAAACAGGTGCGGATGCGTCATGCTTCTTTAGTTGCTTCTCTTTTCCCAGCTCCCAGCAGCAAGAACAAACTCCAGAGGCCCAAAACAGGAACAGGTAACTCTTGGCAGGTCAGAACTCCCAGCAAGGAATTTCAGGGGAGCTGGTGGTGAAGTCTTTGTGTCCCTGAGACTACAGAACAGGAGGCAAGCTCTACTGCAAGCCTTTGGAGATCTTATTCAAGCAGGACACACAGCACCCAGCAAAGTCTTTGTCCTCTCATTGGCAGAAACAGCCACTGCAGCCCAACCCCAAACAGTACACAGCAAAGGGGCAGTACTTCTCCTTCAGTTTTCTCACCTTTTCTCGTTGGCAGAGGTTCCTCTTGAGTCCAGAAGTATTCTAAAGTTATGGGGTCTGGGCCCCAATATTTATACAGAATTATTCTTTGTGCTCTGGTGGCAGAGAGGCTCTGTGCTCAGTCAAAACTAGTTCTGTCCTCTCTGGTCCAGCTTCCCGGCAAGAGGTGGAGACTGCATTGTGTAAGGCAAACCAGGCCCATTCAGGTGCAAGGACATCTCCTCCCCCTAATCTAAATGCAGCCCAGGTCTATTCAACCCAGCCCTGACTCATCCAGGAAAGGCAGGATACACCTCAACCCCCCAGTGGCTGTCGACAGTAAATGTACATCCCCAGCCCCTGTCACTCCAAAGCCAGACAGTCAATCCACAAATAAGCAGAGGCACACAGGATGGCTAAGCAAGAAAATACCCACTTTCTAAAAGTCGTATTTTCAAACACAATATGAAAATCATCTTTACTAAAAGATGCATTTTTATATTCAGGTTTCAGGCATACTAAACTCCATCCTTCTATCTTGTCCCAATGTGACGTTATATTTATAGGATGTTATAAATAAACACCCATTCTATCCTATGGGACAGATAGCCTTTCAATAGTGAATAACAAAATACACTGGATTTCACTATCAGGACATGTCACACACATCAGTACATGTCCCACCTTTTAAATACACTGCACCCTGCACACAGGGTTGCCTTGGGCCTACCTTAGGGGTGACTCACATGTAATAAAATTAGGGCTTGGCAAGTGGGTGCACTTGCCAGGTAGACATGGCAGTAGAGAATGCGTGCAGACACTGCAGTAGCAGGTCTGAGACCCCTTTGAAAGGCTGCTTGTGTGGGTGGCACAATCAATGCTGTGGGCCCACTAGCATCATTTCACTTACAGGCCCTGGGCACAAACAGTGCAATGTAACCCCTTATGTGCAACTTAGTTGTAAGTCAAACAAGCCAATCACGGAACCACCAATCCATATTCACAATTTACAGAGGGAGCACTTGCACATTGGTACTGATCAGCAGTGGCAAAGCGCCCAAAGTATCTAGACCAGCAAAAACGAAATCCAGCAGACAGCAAAAATACAGGAGGCAGAGGCAAAAAGACAGGGTAAAACCATGCCAATGATGCCAGGTCTAACACGTATCCCCTCCAGCTGACAAGTGGGAAGAACTACCCACCCTCCTCGGAGTTCTCTTCACTAAGGCAGAAAAATCTGCACAGATATCAGCATTGGCGTGTTTTGTACCAGGCCGTTGTTCCACTGAAAAGTCCACCCCCTATACTTTTGGGTTCTCCCCCCTCATCTGCATCAACCATCTGAGGGGCATGTGGTCGGCCTGAACCTGGAAGTGAGCCACAAACAAGTACGGACTCAGCTTCTTCAGTGCCCAGACCATAGCAAAAGCCTCATGCTCAATCGCACTCCACCTCTGTTCCCAGGGAAGGAACCTAGTTCTAATGAAGGCTATGGGTTGGTTTAGGCCTTCCTCATTTAGTTGTGAGAGAACAGCCCCTACACCATGCTCTGAAGCATCTGTCTGCACCACAAATTCTTTTGAGAAGTTGGGCACCTTGAGTACGGCAGCTGTGTATATGGCAGATTTCAGGGCATCAAAAGCTTTCTGCCAGGCGTCAGTCCAGTTCACCTTCCTGGGCTGCTTCCTGGAAGTCATCTGAGTCAAGGGGGCAACAATTGTGCCATACCCCTTGACAAACCTCCTGTTGTAATAACCAATGAGGCCTAAGAAGGCTCTCATCTCTTTCTGGGTCTTGGGTGGTTCCCAAGCAAGAATGGTGTTAATCGTAGACTGTAGGGGCGCCTCCTACCTGGTGCCCTAAGTGCACCACTGATCCCTGCCCGATCAGGCACTTACTGGCCATGATTACAAGGCCTATCCTCTGTAGGGCGTTCAACACTTCCTAGAGTTGTTACAGATGTTCCTGTCATGTGCCACTCAACACTGTGATGTCATCCAGGTAAATGGCACTCAAATCCTCCAATCCAGCCAACACCTGGTTTATCAACCTCTGAAAGGTGGCTGGGGCATTCTTCAACCCACAAAGCATCACCCGGAACTGGTAGTGCCCCCCTGGGGTTGAGAATGCAGACCTCTCCTTGGCCCCAACAGTTAAGGCAATCTGCCAATACCCAGACGTTAAGTCAAATATACTAAGGTACTTGGCAGCATCCAACCGATCGATGAGCTCATCAGCTCTGGGGATGGGGTGTGTATCAGTCCTTGTGATGGAATTGAGCCCTCAGTAGTCCACACACCACACACAACCAGAGTTCTGGCATGACACCGGATGCGGCAGCCTTTGGGACCAAGACCACAGGGCTCAATTACCCCAAGTGCCAACATCTTGGAGACTTCTTCCTTGATGCTAGCTTTTTACCCTGTCAGTCAACCTGTAAATTTTGTGTTTAGCAGGCGGACTGTAACCCGTGTCTACATCATAGACACACCACTGTGAGACACCTGGGGTTAGGGAGAACAGACCGGCAAACTGACCCAATAGCTTGCGGTGTCCCTCTGCTGTTCAGGGGTCAGGGCGGGGGAGAGGTTTACACTGTCCACTGACCCATCATGTTCCTTAGCAGACAGGAGGTCAGGGAGAGGCTCAGTCTCCACCCCATTCCATCATCTATCGCTAGGAGCATGCCCACTTTGGACCCCTCCAAGTGCAGCTTGATGGGGTTCACGTGTAGGACCAGCAAAGGGGTCCTGGAAGACTGCAAGTCCACCAGATAGGTGACTTTACTCTTGCGGTCCACCACTTCAATGGGCCAAGTCCACTTGTCCTGGAGAGCACAAGGCTCCACTGGGGCCATGACCCACACTTTTTGGCCAGGCTGAAACTCGATCAGAGTGGCATTCTAATCATACCAATGTTTCATCTCCTCCTGGCTGGCTTCCAGATTCACCTGAGCAAGTTACATGAAGCGCTTAGTCTGGTTCCTGAAGGACAGCATGTAGCTATATACATCTTGGGAAGGTTTACTGGGAGCTTTCTTTCAGCCTTCTTTGACCAGACTCAAAGGTCCTCTTACAGGATGCCAATACAGGAGCTCAAAGGGACTGAACCCTAAGGACTTCTGTGGTACTTCTCCATAAGCAAACAGCAGGCATGGTGAGAGGCCATCCCACATGCACCTCATGGGTTCTGCAAGACCCATAATCATGCCTTTTAGGGTCCGGTTGAATCTCTCAACCAGCCCATTACCTTTGGGGAGGTAAGGAGTGGTAAACCTATAGGTAACCCCACACTCCTGCCACATGGACTTCATATACTTGGACATGACATTTGTGCCCCGGTCGGATACCACCTCTTTGGGGAACCACACATGAAAAAAGATCCCCATCAACACACAGCCCTCTACGGCGGCCGTCGTGGTCCGGAGAGGGATAGCCTCAGGGTACCGGTTGGCATGGTCCACCAACACCAGGATGAACCTGTTGCGCATGGCTGTCTTATGTGCCAGTAGCCCCACAGTGTCGATACCCACCCTCTCAATGGGGGTGCTGACTACAGGAAAAGGTTGAAGAGGAGCCTTGCACTTCCGCCCACTCTTACCACTTGCCTGGCAAGTGTGGCAAGAACTACAATGCGTGTCAGAGTTCTGGAGCATTTGGGGCCAGTAGAAGTGGGTGACAAGCCTTTCAAAGGTCTTGTCCTGCCCCAAATGCCCTGCCAAAAGCACATCTTGAGCCAGACCCAGTAGGAAGGCTCTGAGGCGCTGTGGTACCACCAGCATACGGGCTGACCCAAGCTCAGCAACCTTAAGCTCACTATACAGGACACTATTCTGCCAGTAAATCCAATGTGATCCAGATTGATCACCTGCTGCCTGGTTTGCAGCCTGCAGCTGCAAATCAACAAGAGAAAGGCATTCTGCTCCCTGCAGAATTCCTCCCTGGAGGGCCCCCCTTCCTGCTGCCAATGGGTCAGCTCAGGCAGGTCCCCCACTTCGCCCACTTACTCCCCTGTAGGCTCCAGGGCACCCCCTCAAGATCTGCCTCCTCCTGGACCGTGGGAACTTCGGGGGACAGTTTCCTGCGCGCCCTGCCTCTTCTTTTTTTTGCAGGCACCTAGGCCACTCATTAAGGCTCTAGGTCATCTTGATTGCCCTTATTGGCTGCCATGGACTGAGTGGTCACGCACGCCCACTCTGACAGACCCAACATCTCTAGAAGAAACCTGTGTTCCACCTTCTACCAAGGAGGACTCTCCAGGTCGTTACCAAGCAGACAGTCAACAGGCATGGCTAGTCTCACAACTACTTTTAAGGTACCTGAGACCCCCCCACTCAAAAGGAACATATGCCACTTTGCAGAGGCACTCTGAGTTGTCAGCTGCAACTACTGGGTAAAATACGTTGGGGAGCACCTGCTCTTTAGACCCTAGCCGATAACTGACAGCTGTCACACTGGCTCCAGTGTCTCTCAGAGCCTGCACCCTATGGCCCTTAATGGTCACCCACTGACTGTATTTCTAAGTGTTGGTGGGCAGGTGGGTCCTTGGGACCATCTCACTGTCCCCTAATGAGACAAGGGTCAAGTCTGCTGACTCAACTCCTCCCCCAATGCTACACTAGTCAACCCACTAGGTGGTGCACCAGTGGGTTCAGTGGTGGCCTTGGGACACTTAGGATCCCCCCTGTAGTGACCCACCGGATCACAAGTATAACACTTGTGGGAACTCTTCTCTTCAGGCTTCCCTGCATAGACGCATGGTTTCTTACCACTAGGGGGCTGGGAACCTTTCCTGTGGGAATTATTTTGGGGCACCTTTTGGAACTCCTTTTGTTTACCCTTGTACCCCCATTCTTCTGCTGGGGACCCTGTCCAAACTTGGCTAAGTCTCCCACATACCCCTTATGGATCCTGGTGCAAAAGAAAACAACATACTCACACCAAGTTTGTGACTCAAGTTTCTTACAAGCCCTGAACCTCTGCCTATGCAGTTCTGGGGTCAAGCCATATCTTCTGATTAAGGAATCCTTCATAGGAGCATACACCATGTTATCCTCCTCTGGTAAGTCTAGCAAGGTATCCCTCCCTTCTGCCATGAAGCGGCTCCACAACTCTGCTCCCCAGTCTCTCTCAGGGACTCTGTGGGACCTCATTGCTGCCTCATACCCCTTGAGCCACTGACTAATGTCATCACTTCTCAAAAAATCATTGATCACTTCCTTAGGAATATATACCCTCCCTTCCACAGGCACTGGAAACAAGCTGCTACCACTGGAACAGGACTACACACTCTTGGCTTTTATGTCCAGCTCCTTCAAACTTCTCTCATGCTCTAAGAGCATCCTTTTTTCCTCTATGGCCAGTTTCTGCCTCTCTAACTCTAATTTCTTATCCTCTATGTCACTCTCGTTCCTCAACATGAGCTTTGCAAGCTCCAACTCATGCACTCTGCTTCTCTCTCACTGTCCTCCAACTCCTCTGGAGACAGTCCTCTTGAAGACATACTGCTGCCCTCCCTGGAAAGCACCCTCACTCCAGGCAGAACCAATGGCCCATCTAAATTCTCTGCCTCCACCATAGGCTCCTTGGTATGCCCACTGGCATTCCTCGATTCCACTGTGTCACTATAAGTACTCCCTTGATTGACCAGTCTGCCATAAACAGGTGTGGCTAACAAGAACAGTATGTTGATGGTGGAGCGATGGTATGCCCTATTTGAAGTGTATAGCACCCCCTATGTGTGGGGAAGGAGGCATGTCCTTTTGTTATTATATTCCCTCACACACCCTAGTGGTGTCATGCTTCACCATCGGGACACCCCGACGCCTAGAAGTCAGGGTAGGCTCGAACGTTACTTCAGGGAGCGCTTACTGAGATGATATTTGGCCAGGGGGTTAAAGATTAAAAATCAATGTCAGACCCCAGTTTCCCTTTATTCTTGGGTCTGGCACTGATAGTAAAAACAAGAACTAGGGGTTTCTAGGAATATTATGGTCCTAGGACCCTATTGCCAACATGTTTCTGTCCCTTTCTGCCCCATAAAGGGTGCACGGACTTTCTTCAGGGCGTGGGCCCCCTGGGAAATTTGGATAGTTAAGGGGTTTTCCCTACACTACTATGCGATAAGGGCAGATAGCTGCTCCTTATAAACGAGACAGTTGTCGTCAAAATCATCTGTAAGAAAACAGAAAGACAGACAGGGTATACAACTCGTTATGTCCTAATTGATGCTGAAATGAATAAAATATATTGGTGTGTATATCACCGTTTTTCTCCACATCATCATACGTGAAACGAAAATAGAATGTGCGCGTGATTAAAGCATATCCCATCGTATATATGCTACACTTTTTGTAGCGCGTGAATACATGGTTGGCGGTAGTTTACCGCATTCTAATTTCATACACTCTTTGGTGCGTGATTCGCTAATGTTAGTCTTTTCAGTCAGACGTACTAACACGTAGACACAAGATTAAAACAAATATACCCCTGACTCACTCTCACATCCAAGATGGTTAATACATACTCACATTCATTCATTTTATATGTAATTCCGCTTACCCCAATTAAGGAGAGGATAAACCCCATGTGGGACCTCAACAAGTAGGGTAGCCCTGTAGTCACACTCTGTAGGTCGACAACACACGAGAATTACATGACAGGTATATCCAAACGCACGCAATTGAGTTTTCGTAAGTTGCGGCTATATCAGTGATGTTGAGCCCAAAATGCAGTAGGGGAAACAAAGGGGAAGGAAGGGAAGAACACTCAGAAGGAAAAAAACAAACAGTCATTACTGGTCTGTGCCTTAAACGTGTCCCATCACATACCTTCTTTGTTCGCAACACACATTCAGATTACTCACGCCACCAAGGGTCCTGCCCCGTAGAGAAACCTATTCGATTGTGGTTCCCACAGCTTGGAGTCACTGCTGTGTCTGAGGTCATGGCTTATAACTCGTGTACGGAGCCTTGGTGAACTCTCCCGCCTGCTTCCGGGAGTGAATGACCACGCCCATTACCGGATGCACGTACTTCATGTATTCCGCATATGGAAGTCTGGAAATTGTAGTTGCGGGTGTTACGAACTCCCGTAGTTTAAACGTTTTCAGGAAAAAAAAATCATATTCCCTAGTTTTAGGTATACACCTGCAGATCATAGTTCAATTTCTAAATTCTATTAGCGCTTTAAGCCCTGTGCGTGCAGTGATAATTTGGGTTGCATTATACCACATAATCCAAATGTTCTACTGAAAGGTAAGAACGTCGCTAACGTTGCCAGTTTGTTAATATGACGTTTTTACTCGTTAGTTCTATGTGTGCGTCTGGACTTCTTAATCCTGGTTGAAGATTTTATAACTCGTGTCTAAAGTGTTTATATGATTGATTGTTTGGCCATATACCAATTACTCCAGAATTTCAACTACGATATCATGGTCAACTCAAAAAAGTTTAGTGTGCTCAAATCCAATGGTCGATACAGTCATATTACCAAATCTCACTGAGCCACCTGATAAGGTGTATAGTCATGGTGGCCCTGGAGTCACTACTTAGTTGATAATAATCAACACGTAAGGTTCAGTTATAGAACTTGGTTTTGAAATTGTCGTCAAGTGCATATCTAATATTCACTCATTAATGACTATAAGATCTAAATCAAGAATCTCTTATTTGTACCCAGTGTCTACCCTGATATTGATTTAGTATGTGGATGACTGGGGATATTACTTGTTTCTGTTTAGTTGATTCCACGGAATGCAGTCGTTCAAACCGGAGATGTGAGTTTTTAATCTGTAGACCCATCTCTGTTCTCGTTCTAAGAGGTTTTTGGATACATTGCCATCTCCTCTGACTTTTTCAATACCTGACCACCATAGGTCGTTATCTGAATGTTTCTTCTCTACATAGTGTGCAGTTAATCTAGTTGCTGTTATGCACCTTCTGATTGTGCTCCTGTGTTCGTTTATGCGCACTTTTACCTTTCTCCCTGTCATCCCTACATATATCAATTGGCATGGACATTTTATTACATAGATCACCTTGTCTGAGTTACAATTAGTATGAGACCTTTGTTCCCATCTATGGTGCATACCCAGATCTAATTCTTTAGTATATTCCGTGAATGCACATGCCACACAGGATCCACAGGGATAGTGGCCCATAACTTGTGGTTGATTCCATAGTGTACTTTGATGTAGAGTTTTAATTTGTTGTAGGTCTGTGTGTCTCTTAAGCTCCTGTTCTTTCTGAAGGAGAACATGGGTTTTTCAAAGTTCAGTTTGTTTGATGTTAGCACCGGCCATTTCTTATTTATGATTTTTTTTAAATCATTAGATGACGCATTGAAAGTCGTTACACAAATGAGTGTATTGGGTTCTTCTTTCTGGTGTGTTTCAAGTAAAACCTCCCGGGGAGTGTTCCGGGATCGTTTTTTTGCTTTCTCTATGATTCTTTTTGGGTAGGATCGTTTTTCCAATTTTTTAGTCAGGATTTCTGCTTCAGCTTTGTATTCATTGAGGTCTGTGCAGTTTCTGCGTATACATAGAAATTGTCCCACGGGTAGGTTCTCTCTAAGTGCAAGTTGAAGGGCGCTGTTGAAATGTAGCAAGCTGTTCTTATCTGTTGGTTTTGTGCATAGGGAGCTGACGATGCCCTCATTTTTTGCATTGATAGTCACGTCTAGAAATGATACATGATCTTGATTCTGGGTCATCGTGAATTTTAGATGTGGGTTTCGATAGTTTAACCACTTATGAAACTGTCCCAGTGTGGTCACGTCTCCTTCCCATATGACCAGGATGTCGTCTATATAGTGCCACCATATCTTTATGTTGTTTGAAAATGGGTTGGGGGTCCATATATGTTCATCTTCAAATTGTCCCATATACAAACACGCTATGCTAGGCGCGAATATACTGCCCATCGATGTACCGTGGACTTGTAAGTATAGCTGGTCATCGAATCTGAAGAAATTCTCTTTAAGCGCCAGGTGCAATAGGGTAATAATCCAACTCACAGGGGCATCCCAGGTCCAGTCTTCCTTATTCAGAATTGTTTCAATTGTATGGATGCTTTCCTCTTATGGGATGCTCGTATACAGAGCTTCTACATCCAGACATATTAGTCTGTTGCATTCTGGGTTGTATGCCACGTCTTGAAGGGTATTGAGAAGGTGTTTAGTATCCAGTATATAGGATCTAATACGTGTGACCAGTGGTCGGAAAAACCAATCGGTGTATTTGGATAAGGGTTCCAAAAGAGACCCAATGCCAGACACAATAGGTCTCTCTGGGGGGGGGTGAATATTGCCCTTGTGTATTTAAGGTATAGTGTAAAAAAACGGTGTTTTGGGGTCTTCACAGTTAAGAAACGCATATTCTTTTTTGTTTATCCATTCCTGTTTTAGTGCTTCAGTAGTTATTGAATTTATGGTCTTTCTGAGGCGCATTGTGGGGTCTCTGGTGAGGGGTTTGTAGAACTTAGTATCAGCCAAGAGGTTTAGACACGCCGTACGATAGGCCGTGGTGCTCTGTATCACGGTTGCCCCACCTTTATCTGCTGGCTTAATTGTGATATCAGTCCTTGTGCTTAGATTTTTCATAGCCTCTCTCTCCTTTCTGCTTAGTTATTGTACATGTCTCGTTTGCTGGATAATTCTTCAACCTCTTTTGTGACACTGTCTTCGAAGGCCAACACTTCGGGAGGCATCATAGATGTCGATGGAAAGAAATTGGATTTTAATCGTAGAGATGTGTGCGTATGATCTTCACTGGGTTTTTTTTTGTCCATGAAGAAGGTCTTGATTCGTATCTTGCGAAAAAATTCACTTAATTCGCATCTCATCTGGAACTTATCCAGAGGGGCAGTAGGAACAAAACTAAGTCCTTTGTTCAGAACATCTGTTTCTTCTTTCGTCAGTGCAATATCTGTAAGGTTTACCACTAGTCCCGTTGGTTGCTTGTCCCTGCGCTGGGACCCTTCAATGTACTCCATGTGTTCATTGGTGTGTTGCTGTCTTCCCACTGGACTTGCTTGTTTGTGTTGTTTCTCCTGCCGCGTCTCCCTCTCCTTCCGCCGTGCCCTAAAAAATGATTCTGATTAAAATTTGGCTGGAAGAAAGGTCCTGTCTGGAAATGTTGCGGTCCTTGAAACGGAGGTGGAGGTCCATGGAAGGGGATCGGTCCATAAGGTCCTGGCCAAGGATACATCTGGGGGTGTTGGTAACCTTGGTTAAAGTTCCCTCTTCTTGGTCTTCTCGATTTCCCTCTTCAGCTTTTGTCTGACCCGTCACTGGACCAGCCGTCCTGCTCTGACTCTGAGTTAATGGTATCTCCTTGGTAAGATTCCAACCAGGCCCTTAGTGCCTTTTGATATTCCTCCTTTCAGGTATTGCCTCTCACTGAGATTTTACATTTTTTGTAGGTAGATTTCAACGTGGCACAGTGTATGTTTCTACCCTATCCTCTTCAAACTCAGTATCCACAATTGAAGCTGGTTTTGTCATGGTGAAAATTGGAAGCTCACAAGTTGCAAAAAAGTTCAAACAGAAAAGAATCACCAAATAGTATGTGGTTGCATAATGGTCTGCACTATACTATTAGTGTACACCACTGTATGTTAGGCACAAATGCAAGTCCTAATCACACCGCTGCCACCAATGTAAGCAAGGAGGGCTCTCTCATTGGCAGTGGTTTGCACCTTAGCCCAAGTAGGGCCACTTCTTCCTAGTCAGATTAAGGGGAATACACCTCTAAAATAACGCCTGCTCACCCCCTTGACAGCCTGGTATGAGCAGACAGGCTTATCTCAGAGGCAGTGTGTAAAGCATTTGTGCACACATACAGCAACACAGTGAAAATACTACAAATGGGCACCACAACAGTTTAGATAAATAAGTAATCTTTATCTAAACTAAACAAGACCAAAATGAAAAAAAACCAACATACGATAATCAAAATATAACTTTTAGAAAGTAAAAACTTTTCTGTCCATAGCAAACTATAGATGCAACACTTTGAACACAAAGTACCTCTGATGCGTCAAAATCATAAACAAAAACAGCTGCAGGGAAGGTCATGCGTCGGTTCCTTATGCCCAGAGAAGGTGATGCATTGGTTCCTTACTCCAGGAGAGGTGATGCGTCGGTTCCTTACTGCCCAGACCGTTGTTTACTGGCCTGGGAAGTGATGTGTTGGTTTCTTACTGCGACCCCAGCGTTGTTGTATACTTGACACCCTGGTGTGATGCATGGAGATTCGGGGATGCAGCAGTTCTCGATGTGGCGGCAACAGCATTGTGTTGATCTCTCCAACCGCGGTCCCACAATGCGTTTGTTCTTGCAGTTGCATCGCAGGGCCTGCGTGGGAATTGGTGCAGTGATCTTGGACTTTGGTGAACGAGATTCGGCGAGCTGCGATTTCTCCATCTACGGGCAGGCACTGTGTCGGTTTCTGCAGTGGCACAGCGGCGATGCGTCGGAAATGGGTGTGGATGCATCACACTTCTTTAGTTGCTTCTCATTTACCAGCTCCCAGCAGCAGGAATAACCTCCAGAGGCCAAATGCAGGAACAGGCACCACTTGACAGGTCAGAACTCCCAGCAAGGAAGGTCAGGGGAGCTTATGGTGAAGTCTTTGTGTCCCTGAGACTTCAGAACAGGAAGAAAGCTCTACTTCAAGCCCTTAACGGTCTTCTTCAAGCAGGGTACACAGCTCACAGCAAAGTCTTTGTCCTCTGCTTGGCAGAAACAGCCACTGCAGGCCAACCCCAGACAGCCCACAGCAAAGGGGCAGTACTTCTACTTCAGTTTTCCCAGCTTTTCTCCTTGGCAGAGGTTCCTCTTGAGTCCAGAAGTATTCTAAAGTTCTGGGGTCCTGGCCCCAATATTTATACAGAAAGCACTGCAGTAGGATGGCTTCCATATCCTAGAGGCATTCTTTTCGCCCATAGACCCCAGCTGTTCATAGATCCATTCCCAAGAGCCTGTACCCTCCTGTTAGAGGCCCTATCAGGCTCCTCCTGCCCCAACTGTTCAACTGCAGCCTCTTCAAGGTGGCCCAACATCAGCTGAACTCTTCCATCATCTGCACATCTCCATCCCATTGAACACTGGGCTGGTAGTGCCTCCCTTCGATCTACAGTGACCTGCTCACGACGATCAAGATGGTACCAGTGTTGGCAGTCCACTGAATCTCATTCCACTCCATTGCTTTCCACCGACCGCGAGAGTGACCATCATTGCCAGTTTCACCACCACGGGGTAGATACTGAACCCCACACCTCTTCCTGGTGCTAGCAGCCTCCATTGACTAGCCCTGAGCTCGGCGAACCCTCGCCCTGGCCACCCCAGTGGCGCTGGTGGTGCAGAACCTCCCTTAAACTGACACTTGCCCAGTGCCGGTCTAAACCCTTGGATATTGGAAAAGTAAGTTGTGAAATTACCTGCTGATGCATAACAGTGCTTTTCCTTCCTTAGGATTGGTTTCAAGTAATCAGTGTTACTGTTTCTGATTGACAAGCCCGAAAGTATTTCCAAGACTAAAAAGCATACCTTGCACATGTAAAGTATTGATTGATACGTACATAACTATTGCCAGTAATCTGAGAATATTGCAATTGAAAGGTACTTGTAACTGAGTTCAATTTGTTTCTTAGAAATAAAAGTAACGAACGTAATATTTTTCTACAACGTCTTGTCTGGAGTCAGTCATTGAGTGTGTGTTTCCGCCTTGTATGAGTATGTATACGAAAAGCATTCACACTACCCTCTATTAAGCCTAACTGCTGAGCCCACTAAATTGAGAGTAAAGCAGTATCTACTTTAATCTCTGCCATATCTTTGGGGACTGCCTGGACTCGATGCACACTTTACCTCTCTTTGGCATAGTATATACAGAGCCGGCTTCCTACACCCATGTTAAAGCGGCGGTCTCGAACATTGCCCAGGATGTGGTGGAATCTGTGACTTCTGCTGTCGACGAACACGTTAACAAACAATCCTAAGAAGGAGTGGGACTTGTGTACAGGTCACGCACAAGTGTTAAAAGTAAGCAAAGGTCTTTGAGACATAGGGGCCCGCCGGCTCCCTATAAAAAAGGAGGTGCTCTTCAAACAGCGCTCACAAAAGGAGATCCATAAGGCAGAAGAGAGCCTTAAAGAACAAGAAAACACCCACTAGCATAAATATTTTTAAAACTGCAACAACCTGAAATATGGCCTACGTACATTGCTCATCTGGAGAATGCTCCAAATCCGTGTTATACTTGTTTTCTCTAAAGTCCACTCATACCAGTATCAAGAACAGTTTTTCATGGAAGTATCGCCTCTAGCCGCTTTGACGCCGTTGGCGCCGATATAGTTTCTTTGTGTCAGGGTCCACGGATATGCATCAGAATCTCAAAAATATATCTTGTTTGTAAAATTATGAAAGCGGACGCTGACAACATACCAGTCGACGATAAAGTGGCAACAATTGCTTACCCCATCATGACCATATTTAATCAGGTGACCATTACCTTCGAGGATCGATTCATCACGCAATGTGATTACATGTATGCCTACAGAGCCTACATGGAGAGTATTCTAAATTACATCAGTGACACCCTGGACATACAGCTTTCAGACAGGCTCCTCTACAAGGGTACGTATGCACATTTTGAAGACAAGGAGCTGGACGGTGATAATAAAGGTTTGATAAAAAGAGCAAGCTTTGCCACCGGCTGTAGACATTTTGCCGTCCTCTGGCGTATACATTGAGATCTTTTCTGCCAAGATAAACTGCTCATCAAAGGTATCAAACTTAAGATCAAAATTAACTGCCACAAAGACTCATTCTGTCTCATCAGCAGGAATGCGGAACAGTATAAACTGGTCACACTGTCTGCTAGTTTTTTGAAAAGAGAGTGAAGTATCCCAAAATGTCAGACTGGCTCAAGCAGAAACCTTACAGCTATCAAACGCCAAAAATGCCATTGAGCCAGTAACAGATTTACCCAGCAGAAAAATTTATTTTTGGGGCAACTACCAAAACTTATTATCATAGGTTTTGACAACATGGCTTTTAGCGGTCTTTATACCTGAAATCCTTTTAAATTCAAACAATACGACATCAATTATGCGGGGATCTTCCATGAGGGGGCTGTAAATCCTGCAAAACTGTACACACCCAGCTTTGGAGACATTAATTTTATTAGGGAATATCTGGGCTTGGTTTCGATAACCGGGAAGCACCTTCGTGAATCGAGAGCTGTTGTGTCAAGAGAAGGATGTGGGGCAGGCTGCACGCTGTTCGCTTTCAATCTGACTCCTGACATGTAGAACGGCGACCACAACAGCTTGATCAAAAATGGAAATCTAAAAGCAGAATTACGTTTAAGTCAGCCCTTGGCTACGAATGTGAACATGATTGTATTCTCTTTATTCAACAACGTTATTCAGATCAACCAGTTTGTTTGACTATCTTTAAAATATTGTAAAATGGACACTGTTTGGGATTTCATACTCCATCGTACATACTCTAAGAAATACTTTTAGGTGTTTGCCCAAGAAACACTCTAACTGGTGAAATAAGGTCCGAAAGACCCTGTAAGTTCGTCTTTAACTTAGATCCACACTACATGGAAGGAACTCACTGGGCGGCCCTGTTTTCAGATAAAGACAATGTTACTGTGTTTGACAGCGCAGCAGCGTTACCCGAGCATAGCATCTACACAAAACCTATATTCAACTATGTAAACAAAGCTGCTGCAAAGGTAGAGTTTAACAAAATACAGTTATAGGATTCTCTAGTCGTCACATGCAGGGAGCATTGTATATATTTAATTAGTAAAATGTCTAAGGGTATGATGTTTAGAATTTTTTTAAATCTATATTCAAACAAGCTTGTTCACAATTACAGTATTGGTATAAAAATTGTGAAAGAAAACTCTACATGTACAACAGTTTGTCAAAAGTGGAAAGGTCATGTAACACCTCTTATGTACAATGGTGACTGTTAGACCTGGCACCTTGGAGTGGGCCTCCCTTCCATGTTATGCTGTTTCCTCATGTGTTTTTGCTGATGTTAGGGGCTTGGGCACTGTGCCACTGCTGTCCAGTGCCACAGTGCAAGTGCTCCCTATTGTAAATTGATGTATGGATTAGTGATTCCATGATTGGCTCGTTTGGCTTACCTGTCAGACCCTAGTACAGTGCACCAGCAGTGCCCAGGGCTGGTAATCCAAATGCTGCTGGTGGGCTTGCAGCACTGATTGTGTCACCCACAGAAGCAGCCTGTAAAAGTGTGTCTAAGGCTTGTCATTGCATAACCTGTGTGCAGTCTGG
Source organism: Triturus cristatus (assembly GCF_964204655.1). Lineage (NCBI taxonomy): Eukaryota > Metazoa > Chordata > Amphibia > Caudata > Salamandridae > Triturus > Triturus cristatus. The sequence continues at coordinate 437,310,748 of NC_140590.1, read as the reverse complement.
TACTGCCATGCTGCTGGGCATGTGCACCCACTTGCCAGTCCCTAATCCTTCCCTTTTCTTCATATCAGACACCCCTATGGTAGGCCCAAGGGCAGGGTGCATTGTAAGTATAAGGTAGGACAAGCCTTAATGTGTGTGGCACGTCCTAATAGTGAATTACAGCCATTTTCGTTTTTCACTATTGCAGAATGGGCAGTTTGATTATTACACCTTATAAACCTAACTGACTCAGGGAAAATGGTAGAAATTTGAGTTTAGTATGCCTGAACTTAGAATGATAAAATATATCTTTTAGTGAAGTTGATTTTAACATTCTGTGTTTGAAAATACCACTTTTAGAAAGTAGGTATTTTCTTGCCTAACCATCTAAACCTGCCTCTGCTAGGCTGTGTATTCCTTGTCTGGAGTTTGAGTGACAGGGGCTGGGGAAATCCCAGGAGACAGGGTGAGCCAGCACAGGGCTGAATAGAGAGATCTCCATGTAGATGGGTGGGAGGAGTTGCACCTGGGACCTGAATAGGGCTATGCCTTCCCTCCACAATGCTGGCCCCACCTCCTGTGGTGCATCTGATGTCTCTGCCCTGCACGGTGAAAGGAAAGAAGGAGTCTTGTCAACAAAGTGCTCCAGGACTAGGCAAAGGCCTCTCTGCCTCCAGAGAACAAAGACAAATTGAGTATAAATATTGGGACACAAACCCAAGAACTTTAGATCACTTTGGGAAACAAGAAGAAACCTTTGCTGAGGAGTGGAACCAGAAGAAACTGAGGAGAAACTATCCCTAAACTGAAGTGCTGCTTGGGGGATTGGCCTGCAGTGGTTGCTTGACTGCCAAAGAAAGGAGTAAGGACTTTGTGTGCACTTTATTTCAAATTGTGAAGGATCTCCAAGGGCTTGGAAAAGAGCTTACCTCCTGCTGAAGTCTCAGGGACAACAGACTTCACCCACCAGCTCCCCAAGAGTTCTTTGGAAGTGCCTGCTGTTTTGCGAGGCTTTCTGAGGGACTTCTTGTCGCAAGCAGCTGGAAGCACGACTCACGAGCAAGAAGCGTGTCGCCGCACTGCCGCTTCACAACGAGAAAGCGCCTCGCATCACCGGAGAAGAGGATCGACATTGCATCAGATGCTTCCGCATCACCAGGAAGCGTGTCATAGGGCCTATCGCGGCCCAGAAGAACCGTTGAGTCATGGCAGGGTCCCCGAAGCGCCTCGCATCACCAGAGAAGAGGATCGACGTCGCATCAGACACCGCCGCATCACCGGGAAGCGTGTTGCAGGGCCTGTCGCGGCTCGCATCGTTGTCGAAGCAACTCACATCGCCAGAGAAGAGGATCGACATGGCATCAGACGCCGCCGCATCACCGGGAAGCGTGTCGCAGGGCCTGTCGCAGGGCCTGTCGCGGCTCGCATCATGTTGCACCAAGAAGAAAGCGCCATCTTTGTTTCTTTGCACCAATGCATCACCGTCCTTGCAACACTGTTGTTGTCTTGCGTTACGCATCTTAAGGTACATTGAACTCTGAGTATCGCATTTACCATCTTAAGAGAACTAAGCTAACTCTACCATTTTAAGTACAGTATTGTATTGTATTTTGTCGTTTGTGGTCTTGTGTTAAATCTATATAAAAGATACTTATTTTTATAATACAATCTGTGTGCTGTCCGTCTGTAGTGTTGTCACTTGATTACTGTATGTGGTCACAAATGCTTTACACTGTAGTGTAGTTCCTACATCCCTGATAGGCTCTGCGCATTGGAATAATATACACTATAGTTTTGACATAGGACTGAGGTCAGTATGTCTCTATCGAGTACATTCAGCTTAATTACTTGTGTGTGCCAGCTAACTCAGAGGCCGCTAGAAACTACTCGAATATAAAAGAAGGGATTCGTTTCTGACAACCGCATAAACATGACAACTTTGCTTTCCTTAGAGTCGGAACAATCTCAGAATCGTGCAAATAATAGATAACAGTTTCACTCAATCGTGCATGCTTTGTTTCTACAGAGTTGCACAGAAATAGAGAGACAGGCATTTCAATAAAAAGGGTTTATTGAACAGTCTTATTTCTCGTGCAAGAGATATGAACTGCTACAATCGTAAGACAGGTTGCAAAGTACAATACGTACAGGGTTAGCAGTAAGATAAAATAATACTGCAATAGCATGGTTTGTAGCTATGACATATATTCATAAAATACATACATAAATAACACAGGCTAAAATGTGAATACTCATCTGATGCTTCTAAAAAGTTCTACCCCAGTGTACCTAACCTAAGTGTAGTACGAGGTAAGAAGTAGGTGCTGTTTTCTAAAGTATAGCTAGCTATAGTTTTAGTTTTGCCAAGAGTTGCCAAAAGTTTCTCTAAGTTCTAATCTGCTCCATACCTTAGAATGTGTGAGGTTGGAATCTCTTTCCGAGTCTCGATATCTAACACCCCGCAAGGGGAGTCAGAAACACTGGAGCTGGATTCTCTGCGAGGAGGATGACAGCGTCTGGTCAGTGCATCAGGCGGGAACTCGATCTCCTTCCAAACTCGCCGTGGCGAACCGCAAGTAGGCAGTTGAACTGGACCGTACCGGAACCGTGGTTTGCCAGGGCAAGTGCAGGTATATTTATACCTTGAAGGTGTTTAGAAATGCCTGTATTGACATAAAAGTCGGGCATCGGCATGTCATGAATGAACCCCTAAGGAATAGATGGTCATGCATAATAAATGAGTTGTTGGAGAAATCAATATCCAAGCAAGGGAAATTCCTAAAGGCTTAAGAGTCTGGAGTTCCAAGAACTCGTTGTGACGCGGATTGGCGGATGTAGAAGACCATGCCTGTATTTGGTTAGCATTGACAATGCCTAAATAAGGGCTGGATTTTCTATGCCTAAATAAGGGCAATATGAATTGTACCTATATAAGGGCATAAATCGGGAAACCTATACACGGAATCTAAATCTACACACAACAACACACTGCCTCTGAGATAAGCCTGTCTGCTTGTGCCAAGCTATCAAGGGGGTGAACAGGGGTTATTTTAGGAGTGTACCCCCTTGCCCTAACTAGACGCAAGGGTCCCTATTTGTCACAGGTACCTACCATTGCCAACTAGAGGCCCCCAAATCTAACAGTGACTGTCTAAAATAAATGGAGGAAAACTTGAATGCAGACTCAGTAGGTTTATTCTGACGCAAGGACACATATTTAAAATGTTTTTAAAAGATTACAGAAACACTTTGAAAAGTTAAAAGGTTAATTTACAAAAACAGTTTTTTCATAATACAAGCATCACACTGATAAACTTACTAAAGAAATAAAAGGCAAAAAACATAAAAATGTTAACTATGGCAAAACTATACACATAAACACAGGCACACATATGCATAGGTTAAAAAGTCAGAAGAAATATCAGACATTTAACCACGTGTTCATTTTGGACAAATTTTTTTGGGGTTCCAGAGTTAGAGACTCGGAGCTCCAAGAGGAGGCTAGCTGGGTACGGAAAGGGGATGATGGCATCTTAGCGAGGGGGCTAAAAACAACAGGTGTTGGAGAACTTGGAGGGCTGTAAGTCGGATCTTACATACGATCGCCAAAGGAATGTTGAGTTCCTCAGAGGCTCGCAGAAACTGTTTCCAACCTCAAGGTCCTTTCTGGAGAGATAGTGTTCTGGAATGCGAAGACCTTTGACTAGGTTAAACATGTGGGATTCAACAACCAGTTGACCTTTGTAGAGGAATTCACCTCTCTCATTGCATGAGGACAGGTCTTTAGAAGCAGCCATTTGACTTAGCAACATTTGCTTGCCCCCTCTGTACCATTGACTTATATTTTTTTTAAGTTCTTCAACAATGATGTCTGAGGATGCTGGTGGTTCTTGAGGCATTGGAGGGAGTGGTGGAGGCTGTTCAGAGTCAGGGACATATAGAGTTAACCTGTTTCTTTCAACATTCCCTTGCCTGTAATATTTAAAAAAGTTCTGAAGAGCACTCGAGTTCAGACCTGCTTTGTTGTAAGGTTTTAAATCAGTACGGTTCAAAATGTCTTTAACCTTGGCATCTAGGCACTGCATCTCATTTTTACAGATACCTCAGGCGTAGCCCGTAGATATCTCCAACTGTTCCAGTTGCTGCCGTGGTTCCAAGTACATATTTTGGGCCTAATCCATCACTTTTCCATTAGGAGGCTGGTAATTAGTGGTATAACTATGCCCAACAAAGAACCTATAAAACCTCCAGACTGCTTTACCAGTTTCTTCTTAGAAATGAAAGAATGACTTTTATTACTGAGACTCTTGATAAGGTGGTGCTTCTTCTTCAAAACAAGGAACTGACAATCTCATAGAGAGACATTTCCTTTTAAGGTGTTTAGGATGATTTCTAAAATGGCAGCCACTAAATCGTCTGAAGCCCCACACAGGATGGCCTGTCTTTGCTGGGGGCTAGCTGTGACTAACATTTTTATGTGGGCTTTATTGCAACATAGATGCACTGACATGGTCACTACCGGGTTTTATAAGGTCTAGAGTGTAAATGTTATAGGAGTCTCTTTAATGATTATTTTTATAGGCTTAGGGTTTTCTTTTTTAAGTGTGTAAGCAACTGGGAGATCGGGTGGTAAAATACCAGCATGCAGTCTGTAGTGTTCTAGAGTGTTGGGTTTAAGTCTACCAGTGGGGTTTCTCAGTAGTGTCATTAAAGGCTTCCAAGAAAAACTCTAAATTTCCGGGGTACATCTGTTTAGTTATAGTAGATATCTGTTGTTTGCCTCTGGGGTTTTTAAATAAAACCAGGTATGAGGCGTTGAGAGCTATAGAACAACTGTTCTTACTCTTGTAAAGCAAGTTCTGCACGATGAGCTTAGATTGCGATGATGTGAATATTGAGTTAAAGCTTTCTCCATCTCAGGGTGATCCCCACCTTCGCTCATAAGGTCATCTACAATAACCATGTTTGCAAGGCCTGTAGGTAACAATGCATCGTCATTGAAATTATTTGGTATTCCTTTTATAAATTTGATGTGTGGGAACCTCAGGGATAGTTCCATATGGAGATCTTGCCAGCACAAATAAAGTCAAAAAATATTGTTAGGGGTTTGGGATAAAACACTGGGAGCACTTTTTAATTGTTTCTTTATGAAATAGCTTTTACCGCAATTTGAGGGGCCTGCTAAAATGCAGGAGAACAGGTGCTGTTACCTGATGGCCATAGTTGGGTGTTGCGAGACTCTAATGCACCTTCAATACCCGTATGGGAGGGTAACCGCCTGTCTAACAATTGCTTTGCATTTTTTATAACCCTTACTAGATGTTGGAGGAACACAATGCTCGAGACAACAATAAATTAGGGTTCTTTTGGTGCTACATTTTGTAAAACACACCTGCTTTGCGGAACCCCTTTCTTTATAGCCGGACCGTTTATAGCAGCCGCAGCCTGTGCAGGTAAGAGCGATGGGGCAGTGGGGCCGGGTGGGGGGGGGATTTTGACGGACGATAAATAATTAATTTCCCTCATCATTGTCCGCTGTAATCCCCCCCACCAAGCCCCACCGCCCCACCGCTTTTACCTGCATGGGCCGCGGCTGGGTTTATAGGCCTGAATACGTCCTGTGTTTTGAACAATGGTGCAACCATTGCAGGAGTCGTTGAGGCTCTAATCAACACTTTTGCTCGAGGGTCTACCGTTTTATGTGGTTTGGTATAATTATGAGCTTCCAAGGGAACTGTGAAGAAAGATTAATCACTGTCACACTTACAATATAATACACCGATGTAGCACACACCCCGATGGCAGGATGGAGTCTCGAGGGTCTTAGAATGTACAAAATCGCCCCCACTCCTAGGGCTCTTAGGATAATCTTGACACATCATTTACTGACCTGTAATAGAAGGGTTATGTTGTACGCTTAAGACTCTGAGATTTGTTTTTGCGTTTCAACAGCTTTCTGCACTTCAAACTCATAACCTCTAAAAACACACACACAGGAAAACCTTTTGGAAACTGTTTGCGATGTTGCGCCAATAAGGTTAGTAACAGTTTCAGAACTAAAGCGCTCTACATAGCTGTACCTTGCTGAAGTTCAACTGTTTACTCATGGCTCCATTTTTATTCTGGGATACCTTGTGTGCAGAGCAGTGAGATTTGCTTTAAAAACAACTTTAACAAACAGCACATGTCATAGTTGATTGATTCATTAAAAAAATATAATAAATCTTGTAAAGTTGCTAGAACCGGCATTCATATCGAACTTTATAGCACAAAGGGCTAATTAAGTCAGGGGCTTCGAACCTGCACCCAACAGTTCAGGCATCTAAACACAGGGGCTGTGCTTGATCCTTGACCCCAACATTACAGAATTGCTCTGAGCATATTAGAAATAATGCTTAATCAATGCTTGCACTAAACCTATATAGTTTTCTTTTTCCACCTCCACCCTTTGTGCCCTGGTCCTGTTGTTCAGGGTTCTTGAAAACACACTCAAAGCATGCTGCAGACCTTTAATTTTTGGCAAACCCTAGGGTTAAACAATGGATTTTATTTGTACATTTTTGCAAAATTCAGATTTCCACTGGGCCTTTCGCATGATAAGCTACGCCACTATGAGGTTAAGCTAACACAGTTTTTTTTCAAACCATAAAAGAAGTGCTTTTGAAAACACATTTAAAACATGCTACTGACCTTTAGCCCCTGGCAAACACTTAGGTTTAAACAACTGGTTTTATTTGTACATTTGACATGGATCAGCTACCATCCCCTAAACCGCAACAGAGGTCTTTGAACCCTCGCATTTAAAAGAAATAGCCGTCCCTCTGACACTCCTATTTTACACAAACATTTTAATAAGTACAGGATATTACCAGGGGCTGGCTTGTCATTTGGCTTTGGGGGGGACACTGTAACACTTGCATTTTCACAACTACCAACGACAAGCATGTTTTTTCTTTTCAAACCATAAAAGCAGATATTTTCAGACCAGGAAAAACAGAAACTGGACTTTGCTATGCGACACATTGAATGGAAAAAATGTATTTCAATTGCAGATGCTATCATTGGTTTTACCTGCTGCAGAATTGTCCTGTATGGTCCAGTTGCTCCCTGCATTTCAGCTCAAAGCTTTTCTTCTCTTTCAACAGACTTAAAATAAGCGTTTCGCGGCTACTTCTGATTGTGTGTGTGCATGTCCTTGGGGCAGCATTTTATATTTAGTAGAGCTTGGTAATTATGCATGAGCCCACTTTAGGAAGGGGAACAACCATCTACGTTTGGGTTCCATTTCATAACATATGGCTGCTTCTGATTGTGTCTGTGGCCTTGGGATGGCATTTTATACTTACTAGAGCTTGCTAATTATGCAATGGGCTCCCTTTGGGGAGGGGGAGCACCCTTCTGCATTTGGGTTACATTTCAAAGCAGATGGCTGCTTCTGATTGTGTGTGTGTGGCCTTAACGGCAACATTTTATACTTAGTAGAGTTTGCTACTTATGCGATGGGAGCACTTTGGAAAGTTGAGGAGTACCAGCCATCTGCGTATGGATTCCATTTCATAGCAGTCTTGATTCAATTATAGATTTGTCTAGAAATTTCTGCCAAAAGACCTTTTTAAGTCAAATATGCACTGCTCATGATAAGACAGATGTCTTGGGGAGAAAGGGAGGCTAGGGATTCCATTGGTATCTCCCATGCCTCTCGCTTAGGAGCCCTACATCTGGATCATCAAGGATTTACGACTTCTGCTGTTTGAACATGCCTGTGCATGCTGTGTTAGAAACTCACATATTGTGCACCCCGAGAATGTTGCAATTTTGCCTGTGACAGAGCTCTAGACACAGAGCAATGGGGCACGTAACTGTTATGATAGCATCCTAACCACACTTTAGGACCATGAGCATGTGACTAGCATGTGACCAGGGTGATGTCACAACACTCGTGACCCAACACAGTTATTTGACCACCGGGAGAGACGTCATTGCCAGGGAGGGCCCCAGGGACCCAGAAGTCCCGGTCATGGAAGTGACGTCACTTTCAGGGCGGGACAACTGTCACTTTTTAGTTGATGTGGAAGCTATACCTCCTTAATACTTCTGCACTCTTCCTTTAAATTTGGGGTCAGGTCTGCTTGAATTTAACAGGGGGAAAAGTACAAAATGTACAGTGACATACAGATTTTGGTGTGTGACACACCAAAAACACTTTATTCCCCAACAACCGAGAGTTAGTGCAATTTATCGCACTCAATATATTCCGATCCTTGGGGAGTCCTATTTTATTGGGTGTGATGAAAAGGACCTTCCCTCTGGGGCGTTTGTAATTAGGGTCTTAGAGCATGCTTGCACTCTTTCCCTCACTTGAATGATGTTTTTATACCAGCAGAGATGAAATGCTCTTTGCTGGGCACCATGGGTAGTCATGACAGTTGAAGTCTCAAAATTAAGAAGAAGAATTCACAGCGGTGGCTGTAAAAGGCTGACAGTAGAGAAGTGTAAATACCTGGTAAGAAATGCACACATTGAGTGAAACAGGTGGAGTAGCATAAATTTGGATCCACCCTTACACGTCATAAATACACTTATATGTGTGCACTCAGCACTACAGACTTTGTGTGTCATAAAGTTTTTTATTTAAAGGGTTGCACCTAAATTCAGTACTGAAGTGCATTCACTGTAGAACTAGAGATTCATACACAATGTGTGCCATAACTTTATTAAAACAAAATATAGGCCATAGAGATTTGATTACCCATCCTCACACAATTAAAATGTATTTACATTAGAAACTAGAGAGATTTATGTAAACATGGGCACTAATGTTTTTGCATAGGTATTCATAATGTAGTTCTTAGTTAAAATTGTGTATTTGCACATTCAATTATTGACATGTGTCATCCATTTGAATTGTATGTACACAAACAACACGTATTAATGTGCACTGTTAGAATCAGCAGTTTTCAGCAGGCTAGGATGCATCAAAGCCTGTCAGAATCCACCGTCCTAGATAGAATGAGTATGATACACGTGTTCAAAGCTCTGTGGTCACCCTTGGGTAGCCTGTAACTGAGCAGTCAGGATTATCCTCAGAGTCCCAGTGTACAGTATTGGCACAACACCACCCTCGCAACACACTACATACACCACAAAAAGACACCACACCGGATGTAAAAAACACTGGTCTTTGTATTACACACGCATTAAAATCATAATGAGATACACATTGCACATACACTATACAGTTATATGCAATTGTCAAATTTTCCCATTAGCAGCAGCACGGCATGAACATATATGCCCTAGTTAGTGGTGTTTATCCATCACGAAATCCCCCAATATTGCATACCCCCAACAGCCACAATGGTCAAGCAATCACAGCTCTTTGACTATGCCTTTTGACCCAGCCCCTCAGTCATTCAATTACACAAGCCAACATTACACATTACCCCTGCTGGTGCCATGTTGATTAGATTGTCTGAACCACCTAAAACAGAAAGAAACATTTATTTAGTTTCGTCCATCCGGATAGTGCGGGATCGCTATCCCCCTGTAGACAAAAGACTGTGACCCATGAAGCTGGTGTGCTTCCAAGTATGGAGAACTGTTTTCCCTCAAGTGGAGGTGTGAGCTGCCGTGACTCACAACAGCCAGCCATAGGTCCCTACAAGGCACAACAAAACCCCTTGGGCCCCGTCACTATCCTCTCCACAACAAAGTACCTTGTGGTGTGGAACCAGGGAGAGGGAGTCAGTGACCTCGGATGGAGGCCGCAATGTCAGGCACTGTCGTCCTCCCGATCTGGAGGTCGAAGGCAGTCTCAGCTCCTAGCTCAAGTCCCCCAACAACCCTAGGACGCCACACACTCTGGAGTTCAAGCTAGCAAACATCCTCTGGTTGCAAGCACGGGTCCCTCAGACTCTGTAAGCTTGCCCCGCACTCCTTGAACTCCTCACGTTCCAGCACCTCAGGTGGCCTGCTGATCTTTTATGAACACACTCCTCTGCATAGTGTGATGATGGTGCATGTCAGGACAGTCCTTGTCCCAAACGATTATGACTTCCGCCCTTTTCCAACACACTCTGTACAGTCCTTATGAACTCACAGAAACCGGGAGTTCCTTTGTGTCCCTGGGATCTCATGGGCAGGATGCCGGCCAACCATCCCTTGGAGAGTACATAGAGACCTGAGCCACAACAGTTGGCACTTAGCAATGTCCAGGCAATAGCCACCAAGTGATAGTCCCCTTCCTGAAGCACGACAAGCTCCAGGTCACCACAAGTCAGCGGATAATCCTGTTGCAGTCCCTCCTGCCCTAATGATTCCTCTTGTTGATGTACCACTGTCAAACCAGCGTGGTATGGTTCCAAATCCAAAAGCGTTTCTAACTTCTGAGGCCAGAGCCTCAGGAGTTATACCCACAATGGCCTTTGAAGATGCGATCAGTGCGAAAGGTCATATTTGAAATGCACAGGCCCTCTCTAAATTTGTCCTGCCTGCCATCCTACCCCAGGAGATTTGATCACTACCTTCAGTGGGGCCAAGATCTTGTCCATTGGAATGCAGGGCCAAATTCCACCCCCAAGTAACCGTCCCGCAAAAGGCCCTCTGAGACAGAGGCCTGCAGTGTCCCTTCAGCCCCCAGTTTGTGGCCTTCTATCAGGAATGTACAGATGTAGCTGTCCCCCAAGCACCCAGATGTGAATTGGAGATAAGCCAACAGGCACAGAGAGCCATGAGCATCGAAATGCCGACGTTCCTAAAGTGACATTTCCACCAATGTAATGTTGGATCCACTCACACTACCAGAGAGAATTTCCCATTAGGCACTTATTGACATCAAACAATATACTGCTACTATTTCAAACATAGGAAATACTGGTCAATACTAACCTTTCCCTACCTTCCCCCATGCTAATCCAATGCGAAAAGCAGGCCCGTCATACCGAATAAACCATCCGGTGCCATTCATGACCCTTGGATGTAACCCACAGGCACACTTGTCTTAGTTCTCCCCAACACCAAACTCTGATATAGCAAGAGCCATGCAAAACCTTGGCATGTAGCTTTTTAAATGCCAAGCGGGCCAAAAGTAACCTGTGCACACAGGTCGCACCAGGTCAAACCTGTGGCATGATTGATGTGCTCCCTCAGTGGATGGCACAACCAGTACTGCAAGCCTATGGAGGAGCATTTGAGGTACATGCCCTGAGTATATGTCTAACCCCCACACAAGGGACTTACAGCTAGCTCAGATGAGCCAATCATGTATACACCAACCACTAGTATGTATATGCCAAGCACAGAGCTTTGGCACTGAATGGCAGTGTCAAGTACGCTCAAAGTCGTAAGCCAGGAAAACAAGGTCCAAACAGGAGGTCGGCAGCCAAAAAGGTCAGGGGAAACCACGCCAAAAGATCTCAGGTCTAACATGCACCACTAAGTAATATGCTGAACCTGACTGAACGAGGTCTATATTTCTTTCTGCATAAATACTGTTTTTCCATTTATGCTGGCATGTCTCTCCCTTGCAGGTACGTTCACATGGTTTGTTAGCTTGCGAATAGATGTAAGACTGCCGTAGCAATAGAATGCCTTAGAAGAAGACCTTGACAAAGAACATGGAGAGCCAGAGTGTTAACTGCAGTAATGTAATGAAGTGTCACAGGATGATGTCGTTCCCAGGACTGGCCTGGGAGAGTCCGCTAATGTTGCAAGCTTACAACATCAGAATGGAAAGGACAATGGAGACCCTGACAGTGTGATCAATAGCTGTTACCCAGATGATTCTTGTGGTATTAAATAGTGGCTCCTAAGATTGATGTTGGCCACTGTTCCCCACCGCTGACAATGAGCCGACCGTCACCACATGCAATCCCGCCACCGTCGAACACATCACCGCGACCATGAAAAACACCCACGGACCCCTGCCCACCGCACATCTACCACAGGGCGGCAGCTGCGATCACAAACGAACAAAGTCACCGAGAGACTCGTAAACACACAGCTGACCACCTTCATTGAAGAGAGCTCCATCCTAGACTCCTCCCAGTCCGGATTCCGCAGCAACCACAGCATCGAGACCGCCTTCCTCGCTGCCACCGATGACATGCTACTCAACCAGGGACACACTGGGGCCCTCATCCTACTAGACCTTTCTACAGCCTTCGACACCATCTCACATCGCATGCTTGCAGCCAGACTTCACGATGCTAGGATTCAAGGAACCATGTTCAACTGAATCCGATTCTTTCTCTCTGGCAGAACCCAGAGGATCAGACACCCTCCCTTCCTCTCCGAATCCACAGAGAACAACTGCGGGGTACCCCAAGTATCATCGCTCAGACCCACGCTCTTCAACATCTACATGACCCCCCTCGCCGCCATCATCAGACAGCATGGGCTCAGCATAGTATCATATGCCGACGACACCCAACTCATCCTCTCCCTCATGAAGAACACCGAAGACACCAGACTCTTCTCCCAGGAAGGAATGAAGGACATCGCAGCCTGGAAGAAGGACAGGTGCCTGAAGCTCAACTCGGAGAAAACTGAGGTCCTCATCCTTGGACCCTCCAACTCCGCCTGGGACAACACCTGGTGGCCCTCTGCCCTTTGGAGTGCACCCACCCCTCCAAAGCCTCTGCATCATCCTTGACTCCTCCCTCACCATGACCCATCAGATCAACTCCGTCGCCTCCACCAGCTTCAATTGCTTTTGCATCCTCTAAAAGTCCTTCAAATGGATACCCCCCAAATGCAGAAAGACCATCACCCATGCACTCGTAACCAGCAGACTGGACTACGGCAACGCCCTCTACACCAGAATCAACAGAAACCTTCTACACAAGCTCCAAATCATCCAGATAGCCAGACTTGTCCTCGGGACCCCACGACACGAACACATGACCCAACACCTATGAGACCTCCACTGGCTCCCCCTCGAGAAGAGATTAACCTTCGAACTTCTCACCCATGCCTACAAATCCCTCCACAACATCAAACCCAGTTACTTCAACGAAAGAGTCTCCTTCCACGCACCCAAAAGAAACCTCCGATCTTGCCCTGGCAGAGACCACCCACATCTGCAGAAACAGAGCAGGCGGAAGAGACTTCTCCTACATTGCAGCCAAGACCTGGAACGAGCTCCCAGTTAACATCAGGCGCTCCTCGACCCTGCACACCTTCAGGAAAAACCTCAAGACCTTGCTCTTTGACTGAACCGGAGCTGCTCCCCCCTCCTCCCCAGCGCCTTGAGGGTGAGTAGCACGCTTTATAAACCCCTGATTGATTGATTGACTTTTCATTTGGACTTTGAGAGGGACAGGCCTTAATGCTGACCCCCTTGATTCTTTGCTGACTGTGACTTATGCTAACACTTTTTTCCCTGTCCTTAGAAGATTCTTCACCGAGCTTCTGAAATGCGGACACCTTCCCAAAGCTTCTTACAATTTTCTCTTTTTTTGCATTTCCCTGACTTTTTTGAGACTCCTTTACATTAAATTTCCTTTAATAACTTTAGACCCTAGATTTGAGGACATAGGGGCATATTTACAAGGGCTTTATCTCCGCTTTTTTGGCTTACAAAGCCAAAAATGCGGAGATAAAACCAGCGCCCTATTTACAAGAGGGTGGTAACATGCATAATCGCATGTTAGCACCCTTTTTCCCAACGCCTCACTTTGCATCTCCAATGAGATGCAAAGTGGGTGTTACTGGGTGTGCCCCGGATGGACTACCTTACAAATATCGCTGATGTTTACATAGCGATATTTACAAGGCAGCCCACATGATTTTAGCAGACGTTAGAATTTGGCGAAAACTGCAGTTTTCGCCAAAATCTAGCGTCTGCTAAAATCCTGACTTAGCCATCCCTAACATAGGGGGTGGATTATGCTGATACAACCCTGTGGGTCGTATCAGCAATGTTATCGCAATTTTGCAGGGAACATCACTGGAAAACCAGCGATGTTCCCTGCAAAACGGCGATAACCTCGCTATCTCTGGAATTTTTATCGCCCTGGAGAAACACGTTATTAATAATGCGCTATCAGGGCGATAAATTCCAGAGATAACCTGCGATAATATTATTATCGCTAAGCACGGCCAGCGGTTGATAATATGCCCCTTAGATATTACTCATATTTAAGAGAGATGATTGAAACTCTTATCAGAGCATCAGATTCTACTGTTAATTTTTTGTATTGCCATGACTGAACTTCCTCTTTGTCTCATACTGATCTGCCTGCACTTCTTCAAGAGGTTTGGCTATCCAGTTGTTATTCTGTATATTTACAGCATAATATTGAGATTGATTTACATTAACCTGAGTGCAATAAAACTTCTTGACTTTATTTACTGATTCCTGGTCCTTATTGTGTAGTCAAATGGGTTACACTGTTAATTGTATGTGTTTGACCAAGTGCTAACTCTTATCACCTCTCAATAGCACAAAAAGACCCATCAGATAACCAATGGCAAGAGTTTAGCCCAGCCCTGTATCACAGGTAAGCAATAAATGATACAGAAGGTTTGGGGGCTTTTGTCCCCTACATTGCTTAAATTCTACCTCCTAAATTGCCAAAATACTATAGCTTTTGAAAAGGTACTCATTAGAAATTCTGATACTTTCACCATGTTCACCATGTTCCAAGAAGCCTGACTCTCACCAGCGCCTGTAGGGGTTTACCCTTTGCCAGATAACTTTGAAAACTGTGGAGCATTTTTTAGAGCAGTTATACAAAAACATGGGTAAAAAGTCATGAGTGTTAGATGCAGCTAAAGAGATCTGAAGTTGTGATTTCACATGCCCTATTAATTTTGAGTTCTCGTCTAAGATACAGTGCATATGCTGCCACTTCAGAGAGATTTTGTTTACTAAAAGGGGCTTGGAGACTTCCCATTGCTTATCATTTGTTGGCTTCATTGTCACTCTTATTTGCTATCTAATTGGTTAGCACGTGCCAGTTTCACTATCTCTTCTTTTGTGTGGAGCATGAACCAAGGACTGATTGCTTCATTTTGATTAGTGTCCTTCCACTGCTCGTGCTGTGATTGAGGTGCTATGTTTTGTTCTTCTTCCCCTGTCGCTGTCTGTGTTGCTTCTTCCAACCCACACCCGTTGTTTGTATTGGATCTTCTCTCCTAACCCCAGTATCCATGTTGCTTCTTCCCTCCCACCTATATTGTTCATGTTGCTTCTTTCCTCCCATTCCTCATTGTCCATATTGCTTTTTGCCCTCCTATGCCCTCTTCTCTGTGTTGCTTCGTCCCGCTTTCTTCCCACTGTCACATTGTCCATATTACTTCTTCAAGCAGAACAGCCACTCTTCTTTTGTCTATGTTGCTTCTTCCCTCCCACCTTCTTGTTGTCTATGTTGCTCTCCAACAAGGGAAAAAAGGCTGTTTGATGCAGCCATCACTAGCCTCGTCCTGTTATCTCTCTTGCATCTTCTCTCTCACCTTCCCTCCCCTCCTGTTGTTCATACTGCTTCTTACTTTACTAAACAAGAGCGAGGGACACCACAAACCAAGAGGACAGAGCATGTGTTAGCAATCAATTTTCCCCTCGGAGAAGCAAATAAATGAACCACCTATAGATCTTCAAGCAATCAAACCACAGCCTTCTATCATACCACAAGAGTCTGTAACCATAAACTTGTACCACATCAATATCAAGTTTGCACAGAGTTTTAATTTCGTATTGATTTCCAGACAGGAGTTAAAAAGAAAATGCTCATGTACAGAATTATACAATAGTGATTCCACAATTAATTCTTATATATGTGATGGAGACAGAATTTGTATCCAGAAGATGCTCCAAAGCACCGAGTCTCCACTGTACATACGTAGGGGCAGATTTATGAGGCCCTTGCGCCTCATTTACGCCACCGTTGCGTCACTTTTGTGACGCAGCAGCGGCGCAAATCCTGCGACATGCTGCGGGGTCTTTACAACGTGACGCATCTGGGAGATGCGTCACGTTGTAAAGCCCTGCGCCAGGGGGGGGCGTTCCGTCGCAGGAACGCCTCCTAAAAGTGGCTGAGTGAAACCTACAAGATTTCACTCAGTCACTTTTGAGCCCATGCTGCGTCAAAACCCTGCGCCTGCCTGAAGCAGGCGTAAGGATTGACGCAGCATTGTGAAGATAGGTCCCCCCAAAGCATTGCTGGAGCTGCGTCGCGCTTGCGACGCAACTCCAGCAATGCGCAACTTTTACGGCACAGATGCGTCACGCATCTGTGCCGTTTTTGCCCCATGGTGCGCCGCATTGTAAATGCGGCGCATCCATGGTGGCGGAGCTGTGGCGCACAATAACTGGCGCATCCCCGCTGATATGCAGGGATGCGCCAGTTATTATAAATCTGCCCCATTATATATTAGAATGAATGTGGAATCACTATTGTATAATTATATACCTGAGGATTTTTTAACTCCTTTGCAATCATTTCTTTCTTAGGTATCAGCATGTAGAAATCTACACACTTTGCATCAACCTTTATGCTTTAATTCCGGATGAAAAAACTAAAATTTCCCAAATGCAAGAGTGCTATTCTCATGAAAAGATACTATATTGTCCTGCACTGACTTTCTATTTTTAGTAACTGTAAGTTTGATGTGTTCTGCCTTTGATGCACATCTATCACCATAACATGAAAGAAATGTTTATTATACATGAAGTATTTCTAATATCATTATGTTAGGAGTAGACAACATCACATGATGGATAAACCAGATTGGTCGCACACTGCTACACCTACCAGGCGTGTTCCCCCAATGAAAATGGTCCCTGAAGGTCAGCGTCGGCGGATACACCTATGCTCGAGTGTGAATGCAAGTATGCGTGGCGTGTGCCATCCCTGGACACGTGTTTCGAGGTAGTTGCCTCTCATCAGCAGGGAGTAGGAAAATGTGTGGGGTTGCTGTGTAAGCTGCTAAAATCGTTATCAGGTCTAGTACCTCTCGTAGCGCGCAGGTGCGTAACCATGAGTCCGTCGACTCCACCGGCTCAAGGGAGCCTGAATATAAAGTTAAACCAGATTGGTCGCACACTGCTACACCTACCAGGCGTGTTCCCCCAATGAAAATGGTCCCTGAAGGTCAGCGTCGGCGGATACACCTATGCTCGAGTGTGAATGCAAGTATGCGTGGCGTGTGCCATCCCTGGACACGTGTTTCGAGGTAGTTGCCTCTCATCAGCAGGGAGTAGGAAAATGTGTGGGGTTGCTGTGTAAGCTGCTAAAATCGTTATCAGGTCTAGTACCTCTCGTAGCGCGCAGGTGCGTAACCATGAGTCCGTCGACTCCACCGGCTCAAGGGAGCCTGAATATAAAGTTAAACCAGATTGGTCGCACACTGCTACACCTACCAGGCGTGTTCCCCCAATGAAAATGGTCCCTGAAGGTCAGCGTCGGCGGATACACCTATGCTCGAGTGTGAATGCAAGTATGCGTGGCGTGTGCCATCCCTGGACACGTGTTTCGAGGTAGTTGCCTCTCATCAGCATGGAGTAGGAAAATGTGTGGGGTTGCTGTGTAAGCTGCTAAAATCGTTATCAGGTCTAGTACCTCTCGTAGCGCGCAGGTGCGTAACCATGAGTCCGTCGACTCCACCGGCTCAAGGGAGCCTGAATATAAAGTTAAACCAGATTGGTCGCACACTGCTACACCTACCAGGCGTGTTCCCCCAATGAAAATGGTCCCTGAAGGTCAGCGTCGGCGGATACACCTATGCTCGAGTGTGAATGCAAGTATGCGTGGCGTGTGCCATCCCTGGACACGTGTTTCGAGGTAGTTGCCTCTCATCAGCAGGGAGTAGGAAAATGTGTGGGGTTGCTGTGTAAGCTGCTAAAATCGTTATCAGGTCTAGTACCTCTCGTAGCGCGCAGGTGCGTAACCATGAGTCCGTCGACTCCACCGGCTCAAGGGAGCCTGAATATAAAGTTAAACCAGATTGGTCGCACACTGCTACACCTACCAGGCGTGTTCCCCCAATGAAAATGGTCCCTGAAGGTCAGCGTCGGCGGATACACCTATGCTCGAGTGTGAATGCAAGTATGCGTGGCGTGTGCCATCCCTGGACACGTGTTTCGAGGTAGTTGCCTCTCATCAGCAGGGAGTAGGAAAATGTGTGGGGTTGCTGTGTAAGCTGCTAAAATCGTTATCAGGTCTAGTACCTCTCGTAGCGCGCAGGTGCGTAACCATGAGTCCGTCGACTCCACCGGCTCAAGGGAGCCTGAATATAAAGTTAAACCAGATTGGTCGCACACTGCTACACCTACCAGGCGTGTTCCCCCAATGAAAATGGTCCCTGAAGGTCAGCGTCGGCGGATACACCTATGCTCGAGTGTGAATGCAAGTATGCGTGGCGTGTGCCATCCCTGGACACGTGTTTCGAGGTAGTTGCCTCTCATCAGCAGGGAGTAGGAAAATGTGTGGGGTTGCTGTGTAAGCTGCTAAAATCGTTATCAGGTCTAGTACCTCTCGTAGCGCGCAGGTGCGTAACCATGAGTCCGTCGACTCCACCGGCTCAAGGGAGCCTGAATATAAAGTTAAACCAGATTGGTCGCACACTGCTACACCTACCAGGCGTGTTCCCCCAATGAAAATGGTCCCTGAAGGTCAGCGTCGGCGGATACACCTATGCTCGAGTGTGAATGCAAGTATGCGTGGCGTGTGCCATCCCTGGACACGTGTTTCGAGGTAGTTGCCTCTCATCAGCAGGGAGTAGGAAAATGTGTGGGGTTGCTGTGTAAGCTGCTAAAATCGTTATCAGGTCTAGTACCTCTCGTAGCGCGCATGTGCGTAACCATGAGTCCGTCGACTCCACCGGCTCAAGGGAGCCTGAATATAAAGTTAAACCAGATTGGTCGCACACTGCTACACCTACCAGGCGTGTTCCCCCAATGAAAATGGTCCCTGAAGGTCAGCGTCGGCGGATACACCTATGCTCGAGTGTGAATGCAAGTATGCGTGGCGTGTGCCATCCCTGGACACGTGTTTCGAGGTAGTTGCCTCTCATCAGCAGGGAGTAGGAAAATGTGTGGGGTTGCTGTGTAAGCTGCTAAAATCGTTATCAGGTCTAGTACCTCTCGTAGCGCGCAGGTGCGTAACCATGAGTCCGTCGACTCCACCGGCTCAAGGGAGCCTGAATATAAAGTTAAACCAGATTGGTCGCACACTGCTACACCTACCAGGCGTGTTCCCCCAATGAAAATGGTCCCTGAAGGTCAGCGTCGGCGGATACACCTATGCTCGAGTGTGAATGCAAGTATGCGTGGCGTGTGCCATCCCTGGACACGTGTTTCGAGGTAGTTGCCTCTCATCAGCAGGGAGTAGGAAAATGTGTGGGGTTGCTGTGTAAGCTGCTAAAATCGTTATCAGGTCTAGTACCTCTCGTAGCGCGCAGGTGCGTAACCATGAGTCCGTCGACTCCACCGGCTCAAGGGAGCCTGAATATAAAGTTAAACCAGATTGGTCGCACACTGCTACACCTACCAGGCGTGTTCCCCCAATGAAAATGGTCCCTGAAGGTCAGCGTCGGCGGATACACCTATGCTCGAGTGTGAATGCAAGTATGCGTGGCGTGTGCCATCCCTGGACACGTGTTTCGAGGTAGTTGCCTCTCATCAGCAGGGAGTAGGAAAATGTGTGGGGTTGCTGTGTAAGCTGCTAAAATCGTTATCAGGTCTAGTACCTCTCGTAGCGCGCAGGTGCGTAACCATGAGTCCGTCGACTCCTCCGGCTCAAGGGAGCCTGAATATAAAGTTAAACCAGATTGGTCGCACACTGCTACACCTACCAGGCGTGTTCCCCCAATGAAAATGGTCCCTGAAGGTCAGCGTCGGCGGATACACCTATGCTCGAGTGTGAATGCAAGTATGCGTGGCGTGTGCCATCCCTGGACACGTGTTTCGAGGTAGTTGCCTCTCATCAGCAGGGAGTAGGAAAATGTGTGGGGTTGCTGTGTAAGCTGCTAAAATCGTTATCAGGTCTAGTACCTCTCGTAGCGCGCAGGTGCGTAACCATGAGTCCGTCGACTCCACCGGCTCAAGGGAGCCTGAATATAAAGTTAAACCAGATTGGTCGCACACTGCTACACCTACCAGGCGTGTTCCCCCAATGAAAATGGTCCCTGAAGGTCAGCGTCGGCGGATACACCTATGCTCGAGTGTGAATGCAAGTATGCGTGGCGTGTGCCATCCCTGGACACGTGTTTCGAGGGTAGTTGCCTCTCATCAGCAGGGAGTAGGAAAATGTGTGGGGTTGCTGTGTAAGCTGCTAAAATCGTTATCAGGTCTAGTACCTCTCGTAGCGCGCAGGTGCGTAACCATGAGTCCGTCGACTCCACCGGCTCAAGGGAGCCTGAATATGAAGTTAAACCAGATTGGTCGCACACTGCTACACCTACCAGGCGTGTTCCCCCAATGAAAATGGTCCCTGAAGGTCAGCGTCGGCGGATACACCTATGCTCGAGTGTGAATGCAAGTATGCGTGGCGTGTGCCATCCCTGGACACGTGTTTCGAGGTAGTTGCCTCTCATCAGCAGGGAGTAGGAAAATGTGTGGGGTTGCTGTGTAAGCTGCTAAAATCGTGTCCATGGGATCCAGGCCTGGTACCTCTCGTAGCGCGCAGTGCGTAACATGAGTCCGCCGACGCTGACCTGTCAGGGACCATTTTCATTGGGGGAACCCGATTGGTAGCACACTGCTACACCTACCAGGCGTGTTCCCACCAATTGGTTTAACTTTATATTCAGGCTCCCTGAGCGGTCAGCGTCGGCGGACTCTGGTACGCACCTATGCGCTACGAGTGGTGAATGAAGTATGCGTGGCAGTGTACAGCATCCCTGGACACGTGTTTCGAGGTAGCTCCGCTGGGAGAGGAAACTGTGTAAGCTGCGAAACACGTGTCCAGGGATGGCACACGCCACGCATACTTGCATTCACACTCGAGCATAGGTGTATCCGCCGACGCTGACCTTCAGGGACCATTTTCATTGGGGGAACACGACTGGTAGGTGTAGCAGTGTGCGACCAATCTGGTTTAACTTTATATTCAGGCTCCCTTGAGCCGGTGGAGTCGACGGACTCATGGTTACGCACCTGCGCGCTACGAGAGGTACTAGACCTGATAACGATTTTAGCAGCTTACACAGCAACCCCACACATTTTCCTACTCCCTGCTGACGAGAGGCAACTACCTCGAAACACGTGTCCAGGGATGGCACACGCCACGCATACTTGCATTCACACTCGAGCATAGGTGTATCCGCCGACGCTGACCTTCAGGGACCATTTTCATTGGGGGAACACGACTGGTAGGTGTAGCAGTGTGCGACCAATCTGGTTTAACTTTATATTCAGGCTCCCTTGAGCCGGTGGAGTCGACGGACTCATGGTTACGCACCTGCGCGCTACGAGAGGTACTAGACCTGATAACGATTTTAGCAGCTTACACAGCAACCCCACACATTTTCCTACTCCCTGCTGACGAGAGGCAACTACCTCGAAACACGTGTCCAGGGATGGCACACGCCACGCATACTTGCATTCACACTCGAGCATAGGTGTATCCGCCGACGCTGACCTTCAGGGACCATTTTCATTGGGGGAACACGACTGGTAGGTGTAGCAGTGTGCGACCAATCTGGTTTAACTTTATATTCAGGCTCCCTTGAGCCGGTGGAGTCGACGGACTCATGGTTACGCACCTGCGCGCTACGAGAGGTACTAGACCTGATAACGATTTTAGCAGCTTACACAGCAACCCCACACATTTTCCTACTCCCTGCTGACGAGAGGCAACTACCTCGAAACACGTGTCCAGGGATGGCACACGCCACGCATACTTGCATTCACACTCGAGCATAGGTGTATCCGCCGACGCTGACCTTCAGGGACCATTTTCATTGGGGGAACACGACTGGTAGGTGTAGCAGTGTGCGACCAATCTGGTTTAACTTTATATTCAGGCTCCCTTGAGCCGGTGGAGTCGACGGACTCATGGTTACGCACCTGCGCGCTACGAGAGGTACTAGACCTGATAACGATTTTAGCAGCTTACACAGCAACCCCACACATTTTCCTACTCCCTGCTGACGAGAGGCAACTACCTCGAAACACGTGTCCAGGGATGGCACACGCCACGCATACTTGCATTCACACTCGAGCATAGGTGTATCCGCCGACGCTGACCTTCAGGGACCATTTTCATTGGGGGAACACGACTGGTAGGTGTAGCAGTGTGCGACCAATCTGGTTTAACTTTATATTCAGGCTCCCTTGAGCCGGTGGAGTCGACGGACTCATGGTTACGCACCTGCGCGCTACGAGAGGTACTAGACCTGATAACGATTTTAGCAGCTTACACAGCAACCCCACACATTTTCCTACTCCCTGCTGACGAGAGGCAACTACCTCGAAACACGTGTCCAGGGATGGCACACGCCACGCATACTTGCATTCACACTCGAGCATAGGTGTATCCGCCGACGCTGACCTTCAGGGACCATTTTCATTGGGGGAACACGACTGGTAGGTGTAGCAGTGTGCGACCAATCTGGTTTAACTTTATATTCAGGCTCCCTTGAGCCGGTGGAGTCGACGGACTCATGGTTACGCACCTGCGCGCTACGAGAGGTACTAGACCTGATAACGATTTTAGCAGCTTACACAGCAACCCCACACATTTTCCTACTCCCTGCTGACGAGAGGCAACTACCTCGAAACACGTGTCCAGGGATGGCACACGCCACGCATACTTGCATTCACACTCGAGCATAGGTGTATCCGCCGACGCTGACCTTCAGGGACCATTTTCATTGGGGGAACACGACTGGTAGGTGTAGCAGTGTGCGACCAATCTGGTTTAACTTTATATTCAGGCTCCCTTGAGCCGGTGGAGTCGACGGACTCATGGTTACGCACCTGCGCGCTACGAGAGGTACTAGACCTGATAACGATTTTAGCAGCTTACACAGCAACCCCACACATTTTCCTACTCCCTGCTGACGAGAGGCAACTACCTCGAAACACGTGTCCAGGGATGGCACACGCCACGCATACTTGCATTCACACTCGAGCATAGGTGTATCCGCCGACGCTGACCTTCAGGGACCATTTTCATTGGGGGAACACGACTGGTAGGTGTAGCAGTGTGCGACCAATCTGGTTTAACTTTATATTCAGGCTCCCTTGAGCCGGTGGAGTCGACGGACTCATGGTTACGCACCTGCGCGCTACGAGAGGTACTAGACCTGATAACGATTTTAGCAGCTTACACAGCAACCCCACACATTTTCCTACTCCCTGCTGACGAGAGGCAACTACCTCGAAACACGTGTCCAGGGATGGCACACGCCACGCTTACTTGCATTCACACTCGAGCATAGGTGTATCCGCCGACGCTGACCTTCAGGGACCATTTTCATTGGGGGAACACGACTGGTAGGTGTAGCAGTGTGCGACCAATCTGGTTTAACTTTATATTCAGGCTCCCTTGAGCCGGTGGAGTCGACGGACTCATGGTTACGCACCTGCGCGCTACGAGAGGTACTAGACCTGATAACGATTTTAGCAGCTTACACAGCAACCCCACACATTTTCCTACTCCCTGCTGACGAGAGGCAACTACCTCGAAACACGTGTCCAGGGATGGCACACGCCACGCATACTTGCATTCACACTCGAGCATAGGTGTATCCGCCGACGCTGACCTTCAGGGACCATTTTCATTGGGGGAACACGACTGGTAGGTGTAGCAGTGTGCGACCAATCTGGTTTAACTTTATATTCAGGCTCCCTTGAGCCGGTGGAGTCGACGGACTCATGGTTACGCACCTGCGCGCTACGAGAGGTACTAGACCTGATAACGATTTTAGCAGCTTACACAGCAACCCCACACATTTTCCTACTCCCTGCTGACGAGAGGCAACTACCTCGAAACACGTGTCCAGGGATGGCACACGCCACGCATACTTGCATTCACACTCGAGCATAGGTGTATCCGCCGACGCTGACCTTCAGGGACCATTTTCATTGGGGGAACACGACTGGTAGGTGTAGCAGTGTGCGACCAATCTGGTTTAACTTTATATTCAGGCTCCCTTGAGCCGGTGGAGTCGACGGACTCATGGTTACGCACCTGCGCGCTACGAGAGGTACTAGACCTGATAACGATTTTAGCAGCTTACACAGCAACCCCACACATTTTCCTACTCCCTGCTGACGAGAGGCAACTACCTCGAAACACGTGTCCAGGGATGGCACACGCCACGCATACTTGCATTCACACTCGAGCATAGGTGTATCCGCCGACGCTGACCTTCAGGGACCATTTTCATTGGGGGAACACGACTGGTAGGTGTAGCAGTGTGCGACCAATCTGGTTTAACTTTATATTCAGGCTCCCTTGAGCCGGTGGAGTCGACGGACTCATGGTTACGCACCTGCGCGCTACGAGAGGTACTAGACCTGATAACGATTTTAGCAGCTTACACAGCAACCCCACACATTTTCCTACTCCCTGCTGACGAGAGGCAACTACCTCGAAACACGTGTCCAGGGATGGCACACGCCACGCATACTTGCATTCACACTCGAGCATAGGTGTATCCGCCGACGCTGACCTTCAGGGACCATTTTCATTGGGGGAACACGACTGGTAGGTGTAGCAGTGTGCGACCAATCTGGTTTAACTTTATATTCAGGCTCCCTTGAGCCGGTGGAGTCGACGGACTCATGGTTACGCACCTGCGCGCTCCGAGAGGTACTAGACCTGATAACGATTTTAGCAGCTTACACAGCAACCCCACACATTTTCCTACTCCCTGCTGACGAGAGGCAACTACCTCGAAACACGTGTCCAGGGATGGCACACGCCACGCATACTTGCATTCACACTCGAGCATAGGTGTATCCGCCGACGCTGACCTTCAGGGACCATTTTCATTGGGGGAATACGACTGGTAGGTGTAGCAGTGTGCGACCAATCTGGTTTAACTTTATATTCAGGCTCCCTTGAGCCGGTGGAGTCGACGGACTCATGGTTACGCACCTGCGCGCTACGAGAGGTACTAGACCTGATAACGATTTTAGCAGCTTACACAGCAACCCCACACATTTTCCTACTCCCTGCTGACGAGAGGCAACTACCTCGAAACACGTGTCCAGGGATGGCACACGCCACGCATACTTGCATTCACACTCGAGCATAGGTGTATCCGCCGACGCTGACCTTCAGGGACCATTTTCATTGGGGGAACACGACTGGTAGGTGTAGCAGTGTGCGACCAATCTGGTTTAATCACATGATGGATGGTCACATAATGACAAATTAACCTCTTAAGGAATGATTCTGCCAGGTATGGGTGCTACTGTGGCGCATGCCAATGGTAGGAACAATCTGAAAAGAATTACCACCATTATGACATGGCCAATATTATATCAGAGATGTCGCCAAAGTGTTATGGATGTATGTCCATAATAGGGCAAGAATGAACACCATTATATCAGGGCAAACAATATGCCTGGGGTGGGTATATTCTGTGATATGTCAAACATTACCATCAGCATTCCATGGACTGCATTAAAACAAAGGTGACACAACTGTGACCTAACCCCTGCAATACACCAAGAATTTCCACCCTTAAGCCAGGAGTTGCATTCTCTCATGGGTGGGTAGCAAAGTGACAAATGCCCTGAATGCCCATAATATGCCAAGTATTAACAACATTATGCTACAGCCGGCATTAAATCAAGGTGGGTCCTATAGTGTGATGCAGCCTCACAATATGACTCAAATTACCACCATTATGTCAGGGACAATGTTATATCAGAGTGTGCATGGCCATGTAATGGATGCCCACAATATGCTAAGAATTGCCAAAATTATTTCAGGAGTACACCTCATAAAATCAAAAATAATCCCAGACTAGCAAGCTCTGGCTTGAGATACTAGTGATCACTAATATAAGATACTGTTGTGTGGAGCACACACAGGCTCACACACACACAATAATATAGCACACAGCAAGTGTAGCAACAAAGTCAGACGAGGTGAACGTTTCTCCCCAAACTCAATTTTAAACAAATTGGGAAAAAACGTAATTGTTAATACCTCTGTTCATAGACATTGACTAACACAAACCTAACAATTACAACGAAACACAAATCTTGTGTTTCTTGTTGAGGCTATGTACTATGACAGAGACCCAATATAGAACAATGGTACAGACCCAATCGTACCAATGTGAGTAATGAGTAATTATTTAACTAACCTTCCATATTGTCTTAGCATAAGGGCATCAAGCCATCTGAAATAAAAAATACTACCTTCATCATGTCCTAACATCGGGATCTGCAGGTGCACCCACTCACATAATTCATTTTAGGAATGGTCTTGCACTTGCAGGAGAACAGCTTCATGTTTAAAGAAAGTTAAAGAATCTAGGGTGCCTCACCCCATTCTCCAAGTCTCTTCATCCAAGTCATGAGCATGCATGCTAAGCCTACTGAGTCTAATAGGCCTGACCACAGGAAAACTCTGATTTTAGTAGTTTAAAAAGGAGCGTGAATAGACATAATGCCAGTTACACATCATCTGCAATCATGCTCACACTTATAAAACTAGCATTCACTATTAGAGGAAATCTCAGGGTCAGGATTTCTTTTGGACTGAACTATTAGACTAAATTTAAATGTGGCATGTCTTACATATCATGTGGAAAAACTGGGACTAGAATTGGCACCACTTATGCATGATGTGTTTGCATTCACAGACCACTGAGTGACACAACTGTACAGATATAAACTAAGATGTAAAAATCTAAGACTTTGCTTGGACTGAGCTGTCAAACTCCCTTACATGTTACAGATTCCTGAGTGTAGCAGGCCATTATCACAAAAGTTCCAATTTGGCCTGGGAAGTAAGACTTGGGTTCGAGTCTCGGCAGGGACAATCAACATCCTGTGATTCTGGGCAAATCACTTAGGTGCTGATTACGATATCAGTTGGAATGACAGTCTGACCAGCGTGGCCACAGTGAGATTCCAACCGACTAAACCCCAAACTCTCTGACTGCTGTATTATCATGTAATGCATTTTTTCAACCGCGTAGGTCGGAGACAACTCTGACACAACCGCGTCTGTCAGAAAGGCTGTTCTATAGGGATTTCGAAACGGCTAATGCATAGGTTGTACCGCTGAGCCAATTATAATGCATCCGACGCGGTTGCTTTTCTGCCACATGGCAAGTGTAAAGCAGAGAAACTGACGCCAACTAACACAACACCAACCATAGTATGCGTTCACAAAACTACACAGCTGATGTCAATTCAAAGAGTAGATAAACCTACCAATCCAACTATTAAAAAAACCTTACCAGACCATGATCCTTTGCTATCACAATTCTGCAGAGTCTAACGGAGCACATTGCATCACTGACTGCAAATATCACATTTATTTTTGTTCTTTATTTTCTTGTACCCCCTTCAATTTAACACTCACTAATTTACAATGACCAAAAAGGGGCAGCCATGTTTTTCAGATGAGGAGTTGACAGTGCTTGTGGATGAAATCTTCAGAGTTGAGCCACTCATATTTGGAAACCAAGTCCAACAAACTTCAATTACCCAGAAAAACCTGATGTGGGACAGGATAGTTAACAAGGTGAACACAGTAGCTGGCACCCTGCGTACAATGGAGGATATCAGGAAGAAGTGATACGATGTCAGGAGTAGGGTCAAGATCACAGCCAACAGAAACCACTGCGTCACACAATAGGTTGGTGGTGGCCCTCCCGTGCCTCCCTCCTCCTTTAACTACCCGGGAGAAGAAAGTGCATTCCATTCTGATGCCTGAGAGCTTGTTTGGAATACCTGAAGGAATGAAGTATGCTAATTGTCCACCAAACATCAGCCACAAGTCATCTATGACACCTTAACACACAAAACTGCAATAGTCCAAGTTTTGTCATTTTGTTTTTAAAGAAGCAGTATCCAAAGTATTGTAGATGTGTACCTAATGCCGACAATTAGTATACCTGCACTGAAAATCTAAAATTACCCAAACAATCACATTTACAAATGTCTACATGTAGGCTGTCAGTGTATACCCATTAACTCATCATGATACCAACAACAACATCTGTCAACATCCCCAAAAAATGAACCTTAACTAGAGTAAGTAGTTACCAGGTATGTACTGCCAACCACTTCATCAAGTACTTAGATGTCCCAAAAGGAAAGGACTATACCTACCATCAGCCACTCACACTCTACCTAAGAACTGTGGTAAATATTTAATTACCTGTACTATTTTTCATGCGGTAAAGTCTAGTAAGAATAACTCAGTAAAAATAAGAGGCAGAATCCGTGGTATTAGAGGTTCTGAAAGGCTTTATTCCTTACAAGGAATTATGGTTCGAACCATAGGCATCAAATTCCATCACCACGAGGGTTCAGGAAGGGAAGGCAATACATTATTGACAAGTAAAGATATTTATATGAAAAGCATTACATTAAGACAGATGCAGGAGGCGTAACAGCTGATAATATAGATAATAATATACATACGTAATGAAAAAAGGCGTAAACATAGGCGTAAACTAAAAACGTCATTAAACATGATGTCACAGGTGGGTGGATCCATAAAAGAATCCTGCAATGTCAGCAGAAATACTTGGCAGAGATGCGTGCGCAGCCGCATGACGTGTGATTGACGTGCAACTAGAGGGTGAAGGGGACTTGACATTTAGCTCTACATGTGGAGACAGAAGTCTGGGGGGTCATGTCAACCTAATCCCAAATCATATCTAATATCTTATGTTTAAAGGACTGTATTATCCAGAAAGAAAGGTCTCTCGGACGGAATCTATTCTATACTGACTGTTAGTGCGTGTACAAGCGTCTAAGTGTCTACATGAGATGCGAGGGGGCAGGAATCCTCCATAGTAACAGGGGCTATGAATTATTTGCATGAGGACAGTGAGGCCTGGCCCTTTGCTCGGTAGCTGGAAGAATGTTTACCTAAACTACTAGACAGGAATGCATCGGATGAGGAGCGGAGCAGATAATCTTGAAGGTGAAATACAGTTTTTGGCAGGCAACAAGCCGGATCAGGCACCGTTAGCCGCGCAGGGAGTAGGACAAAGTTCATGGATACAGATGTGGGCTCGGACTGAAGCTTTCAGAGGCAGAAGGCAGGAAAAGGCTTGATGGCAGAATTCAGGGCCTACTCGCCTGAACTGTAAAACGTGGAAAGTGAACCACATAAAGTCGGTGGCCTTTCATACTTAGGAACGGAATATCCGACTCATTCATGGCGGATCTGAAAGAGGACATGTTGACGGTGGACGCACATGTATTTGCGTCTTCATAACTGGAACTGGAGGGAACATACATGTACTTGTAGCATGTACATGGAGCCGTTGGGGTCTAAGATAGGGGACATAATCTGATCATAAAATTCATATTTCCTCATTCCCTCCTTGTCCCCTACGGACCCTCAGGAGATATCGATCTTCAGCAATCCATCAATCTGTTCATATAGCATCATTTGTTCTTCTTTCTTCTTCCGGGATCTTGAACGAAAACTTGAAGGCGGGATACACGATGTGGCACACAGACCACAAATCGCTGGCCCACATTGTAGACATAAGCAGCAACTGAACAATATGAGAAAGCCAATACCTAGGAAGGATAGAATCCTCCATCCCCAGGCTGACAACACGCTCCAGAACCAACCGGACCAAGTCCAGGTGCCTGGACTCTGGTGTATCTGGCTTATAATCTTATGAAGGCGAGTTATGGCTTTATATACTGACGGCGAGTTTTCTGGTATGAAAACACAGCAACTTGATCCGATGACCCTATAAGCTCCGCCCCTATCGGCCAGGATGACGTCAAGGACAAGACGATTTTGAAGCACAACAATCCGCATCGCAGACTGCTCCTCTGTTAAGTTGCCTAGGGCGGAAGTAGTCTCATTCACTACTGCTTCAAGGGTTCTAGTTAATCTACGTATCAGTTTACTATTAGTGACTGTACCTATATAGGGAAAGAAACCTTTATTGAAATCTGTGTATTGCTCCCATGCCGTTTCAGTGTAATCGACAATCGGGAGATCTCTCTGCTGTCTATTGTGTACTAAATGGGTATTTCTGTGATAGTCAGGAGGGGCTAGGAAAACAGGTGGCAGAAGGAATGCTATGTAACAGGTACCATCCCAATCTAGAGGTAAACGTATATATGCAGTCTGGCCACATATGAAGTAGGAATGACGAGAAGCTCTAAATGTAGACTTGCCTTGATCACTGAATTTTATCACAGTGGTGCATTTACTATGGCCCATGTGTATGGAACCATTCTTTCTTACACATAATTCACCTTTGACTGGAAATACTGACATAGCGGGCAAGATTGGTGTAGCTTCGGATTCAACATTCAGAATCATGAGGTTAAGTGTAAAGTTACCTAATCCATATACTTCATTTTCTAGATCAGTTCCTGTTCTTTTGGGAAGTCCCTCCTTGTTAGGGTAGCAGACTTTAAGCAAAACTAGGTTCAGGTTTCCCCATACCCAGTTGTCTTGATAAACTACTGAATTTGAATCTAGGGAATTAATCAAACTAAACCATGCTCCACAGGAGCCATTGTGTGTAAACGGATACGGAAAGAGAGGCAAAACTCCCTTATAGTTCTGATAGGGAGGGAGTCGGCCACATATCCAACAATTGGTAGCATTGCTGGTCTGATGGGAATGATGTAACATACTAATAAAAGTGTTGTTGCGCAGCGCAAATCTATAAGAAAACTCATGCGGAGGTAGTTCGCTAAAAGAATGTTCAGCAGTAGCATTGTAAGCACGCTTAGAAATAGGGTAATACATATGTAGCAATACACTAGAAATGATGATCAGAAGATTTAGAAAAAACAAAATTAATAATGTCACTATGCAGTGACTACGAAGCGATTTACAGTACGCATGTTTTTTAAGCTGTATCTGTCTATTTCTCTCTCTATTTCGGTCTAGAGGATACATGTCAGAGACAAATTCAACCGATTCACCTTGGAGAGGACTTAAACAATCAAATTGTCTGACTTGCTAGACCTTAGTTTCAGTTTATAGAGTTCGTTCTCCGTCCTTTCAACCAAGGGGAGCTTTGAGTCTATCTGTGAGGGAATGCAGGGCTGAGTATTCACATCGGACGGTAGTCCATAAATTTTTTTTATATGGCTCGAGTGCAACCACCCTTTATGTCCCTCAATCTTCACGGCTGTCCTTGTAGTCAGCAAGACGAGCTTGGGCGACTGCCACCTGGGCTCCAGCTGGGTCTTCCGGTCGAAATTCCTCACAAGAACCAGGTCACCTGGAACCACATCATGGGGCTTCACCTCAGTGTTATCGGGAAAAGCTGCAGCTACCTGTGAACGACAAGATTGTAGTGCAGACATCAAGGAAGCCAGGTAATCTGTCAGCATATTACAGTCAAATCAATAAGGACATTGTTCCCTGTTGGCGGCGAAACAGAAAATGACGATCACCTGCTCAACAAAGGAGAAAAAGGTGGGAAGAGTGTAAAGATAGGGAGAAGGAAGAAGGGGGGGGGGGGAAGAAGAGGAGAGGGGAATAGAGGTGGGATGAAAAGAGGCAAAGAGAATTTCCCCAGTCTCAAGGATCCACTCCTGAAGGGGAGGACTCTATGAAGCCTCTCGTGAGCCCTCACACACCCCGAAGGATGTCTTGCTTCATCATTGGGCCAGTTGTTGCTCCTCGTCGGGCCGGCGCTGCAATGCCCGACGGTCCCCCGAAGGGTCTCTCTATCGGAGGTCTTTTAAAGAGAAAAGCCGTAAGGTGAATGCGGGTGTGTGGGCAAAAAAAGCAGTGAGGTGGATCCGAGAGGTAAGTGGTAGGATGCGTGCAAAGTGTGTGAATTTAAAAATGCCTAGGGGTGTCCAAAAAGGTGGATTTTTAATAGTATGGAGCCTCTGGCAGACTAAAAAGACCAAAGGGTCACGGGGTCACTAATCAGCTTAAGGTGCTGGTGTGACTACAATTAAAAAGGTCGACATGTTTCACGCCTTGGATGCCCAGGACGGGTCAGTGGCGTTTCTTCAGGACCGTAGACAAGTGAAAAGTAGTGCACGGTGAAGACGGGAGTGCCAGAGATTGGAAGAGTAACTCACGTCTAAGAAAAAGGTTAAAAATTGGTACGGGACTGCGGGGTACAGTGACCTGGTCAGCAGAGACAAGAAGAACGTACCAAACTAGTGTAACCTGTTGGGGAAATAAAACGGGAGGGGGGAGGAAGGAAGGGTAGGGATGCGAGAGAGAGGGGATGGGAAAGGAGGGGGGGGGTGACAAGACACACATGAATAGTTAGGACAGAACTGGTACAATTTAGACACAGTTAATACGAGAAAGCACAGCAAGGACCTGTATGTGCCCCCGCAAACCATTCACATGGTGATAGTGCGGTCACCCCGGTGACCATGTCAACAAAAAACGAACATCAGTGACGTGTCGGCCGTCCTGCATGAGTCTGATGTGCAATCTACTGATTCAAAGGTAGTCTCACTCCCCTGCATTGAGGAGCGGTGCGGGGCGGGGACCAACACTCATTGCGGGAGTCGCTGAGGTTGGAAGGAAACGTAGGTGGGGGTGGTATTAGTGACGCCAAAGGAGGCGGCACGTATTATCGTGGACAAGGCCCAGACATTATCAACTTTATGCAGCGAACAGACCAATATAGCAAACAACACACACCACAATGCCATGAAAAGCGGACCCACTAGACTAGTTGTGGGGGCCCAGGCGTGAAAAGATTATGCGCAGTGAGCAGAACAGATGAAAGAGAAACAGATGAAAGAAAAACGAAAAGCACACAGATCACGTCGCTAGGAAACAACGAGCCCACTGGACTGATTGAGGAAGGGGCATGGCCGGACCTGATAGTACGGACAAAGAGCGGGCGCTCAATAAGAATGTCACTTGAGAAAACAGTGTCTATGCACAGGGCCGTGAGGATATTAAGAGCATGAAACTTCTATAGTGAATTGCAAGGTAACCCCATCCTTACCCTCGTGTTTCTGTACGGGGCTGCATAGGATCCGCCGAGGCTGCCAGCGCCCTATTTGCTGGTGGACCAAAACAGAGCGTAGAGAGTATAAGGGAGTGACCCCTGCATGGAGGTGGACTACGTTTACAAGATTGTCCCAGTAGGATCCTGCCTGTGTGTACTCACGGTTGCGTCGGGGGCCGGCTCAGTCAGCACCTACCCACTGCCATCGGCTGCCTGGAGATAGTGTCCGTTGCTTGCAGGCTTCATTTTAAGGCGTCGGAGAAAGGGAGTGAACCACTTCCTGTGGGAGGGCCGGAGGCTGTGCGCGTGCCGTGTGTCGCGCATGCGTGGGTGAGTGTGTCTAGGGGTGTGCGCATGCGTGGAGTAAAGAAGTGAAAGTACGCCAGATGCGTATGCGGTGTAGACACCCCATAGTGTCCTGCTCGTGGATGGTGTGTGAATGAGTTATCCTAAGGGGCTCGTAGGCCCATGATATACCCCAGGTACAGCTAGGACTGAAGAGGGTGGCATACACGGGTAACCCGGACATGGTATGTCCCGTGATGTGTACTGTGGGTCCCCGGTGTGTCCCGGGTGCAGCCAAGACTAAGAAAGGTGGCAGATATATGTATCTCAGACATGGTGTGTCCCGTAATAAACAATGAGGGGAACACGGGTTCCCTAACCTGTACAAACTGAACCACGAGCAAGCGATGGTGGGGGAGAAGGGAACTCCAGACCGTGGGGTTGTATGTATACTTAGTTATAGCGCGCCCCCGTGTTTTCTATTACTCGCTCATATGTGGTGGGGAGTATCCACCGGGGCGAGAGTGTGGCCGTTGTGAGTTACAGTTCTACCCAGGGTATCTCGTCATTAAGTCCCTGCGTATTGGTACGGAGGCGGAACACCCAGCGTTGCTCCTGGCGTAATAGGGCTTGAGCATTCCAGGAGGGTCGTGACTCTAGTATGGTCCATGTAAGTTGTTCGCTGGTATGCCCATGGTCGATGAAGTGGTTAGTGAGCTTCGTGGCTGTCCGTCCACGACGGATGGTGCTCTTGTGTTCGCTGATGCGGACTTTAATGGGACGTGAGGTCATGCCGACATACCTTGAGCCACACGGGCATGTAATGAGGTAGACGCAGTTTTTGGTGTTGCAATTAGTGTGTCCTCGTTGTTCCCATGTAAAGTTGCCCAGAATGAGTTGCTTACTGTGCGTGGTCGTAGAGCAAGCATGGCAATTTCCACACGGGTAATGGCCGTCACTGATGTTCGTTTTTTGTTGACATGGTCACCGCACTATCACCATGTGAATGGTTTGCGGGGGCACATACAGGTCCTTGCTGTGCTTTCTCGTATTAACTGTGTCTAAATTGTACCAGTTCTGTCCTAACTATTCATGTGTGTCTTGTCACCCCCCCCTCCTTTCCCATCCCCTCTCTCTCGCATCCCTACCCTTCCTTCCTCCCCCCTCCCGTTTTATTTCCCCAACAGGTTACACTAGTTTGGTACGTTCTTCTTGTCTCTGCTGACCAGGTCACTGTACCCCGCAGTCCCGTACCAATTTTTAACCTTTTTCTTAGACGTGAGTTACTCTTCCAATCTCTGGCACTCCCGTCTTCACCGTTCACTACTTTTCACTTGTCTACGGTCCTGAAGAAACGCCACTGACCCGTCCTGGGCATCCAAGGCGTGAAACATGTCGACCTTTTTAATTGTAGTCACACCAGCACCTTAAGCTGATTAGTGACCCCGTGACCCTTTGGTCTTTTTAGTCTGCCAGAGGCTCCATACTATTAAAAATCCACCTTTTTGGACACCCCTAGGCATTTTTAAATTCACACACTTTGCACGCATCCTACCACTTACCTCTCGGATCCACCGCACTGCTTTTTTTGCCCACACACCCGCATTCACCTTACGGCTTTTCTCATTAAAAGACCTCCGATAGAGAGACCCTTCGGGGGACCGTCGGGCATTGCAGCGCCGGCCCGACGAGGAGCAACAACTGGCCCAATGATGAAGCAAGACATCCTTCGGGGTGTGTGAGGGCTCACGAGAGGCTTCATAGAGTCCTCCCCTTCAGGAGTGGATCCTTGAGACTGGGGAAATTCTCTTTGCCTCTTTTCATCCCACCTCTATTCCCCTCTCCTCTTCTTCCCCCCCCCCCCTTCTTCCTTCTCCCTATCTTTACACTCTTCCCACCTTTTTCTCCTTTGTTGAGCAGGTGATCGTCATTTTCTGTTTCGCCGCCAACAGGGAACAATGTCCTTATTGATTTAACTGTTACGAATGGAGCACGGACATTGGACCATAACGAGCTCCTGGTCCCCCCCTCTCCTTTTTTGACTGAGTATTTGCACGGCGGCCCAGCCGAGGGACCTCTCTATCTGCTACATCATTTCTTTCCTTTCCCTACCCCTCTCCTCTCACGTTTTGACTCCAAAACACCCCCCCCTTCTTCTTTAGGCCCCACACCTACACACTGTGAACATGTCAACACCAAACATAGGGGACACTCTAGGTCTCGCGTTTGGCGAAGACATCGTCTCTGAAATTCTGAGAACACCATCTATACTCGACACAGACGGGAATATGGCCTGTTCCAGTATTCAAGGAGACTGGAATTCACTATCAACTCTTAAAAAAACACTGGTCAAGGTTACTCTCCATGGCTAAATTATGACCGAATACCTTAGGGCCAATGCGGCACCCAATGGCCTCATTGTACGAACAGCCCCTCGCATCTTCCTTGATGACCCGGTATTCAAGAGAGAATGGAGTCAGATTGCCTGGAAGTGCACTCGTGACTGGCTCATTCTGATCATCAGCACAGCGAAACGCTTATCAGAAGCCCTGATCATCAAGATTAAGATCTCTGAGGATGGGTTGAAAACAGGGATCAACATATCATCGTACAAAACACGCCTCGCAGAGATCAACAGCGAGATGAATGAACACCGTGACTACCTGTTACAACAGAAAATTACCAAACTCCAGAAAGATGTCCAAAAATTTGACAGGGAAAAAGTATACCCGTACATCACAGAGGACTATCAAACCACGGACAACGATGCCCTCTCTGAAAATGGCTCGACTTCATCCAATCACTCAGGGCAGTCGTCCTACAGCAACTCAAGCGATAGAAGCTGGGGAAGAGCCACGAAACAACAGGGCCTTCTCCCACCGCCCCAACTCATGCCACCCAACCCGTATGGCTTCCATCATCACCCCTATCCGCCCCAAGGCCCAATGTGGTATCCTGCCTTCAACGGACCACAATCAGGCTATGCCCAGCAAGGCTACACCCAACCTTTCTTCCCGAACCCACCTCCTCCTTTTCAGTACAGAGGCAGGGGGCGAGGCAGAGGGAGAAGAAGAGGTCAGAAACAGGTCCTATGGCAAGACGCCGGACAACCACACCAGCAACCCCAGCGACAAACCAGGAGCATGACGAATCAAAGACCTTGATTGTCAACCTTTCCAAGAGACCACTGAATGCAGATGAAACCTCGACACTCGAATTGGGCCTCGGTTTCGTTCCTACCCCAAAGGAAGATGACTTCAGGATGAATCAAGAACTACACCAACTATTCCGGAAGATTCGATTGCAGGCTTTCTTTTTGGATAAACCACCCCAGGACAAAGACGACACCGGCCTGAGACCCCCTTCTAAGTTCACACCTACGTCCTCCTTGGTACCACCAGAGGTCCTTACCTTTGAGAAGGCTGTACTGAAAGAGACGACTCAACTCATTAAAGGACCTACGTATAACAACCTCCCGAGTAAGAATCGTCAGGCCTTAGAATCACTCAGGAAAGATGAGACGATCATCATTAAGCCGGCAGACAAAGGGGGCGCAACTGTCCTCCTGGACATCACTGACTACGAAGCTGAATGTGAGAAACAACTCAGTAACACCAAGTACTATCGCAAACTGAACAAAGACCCCACTGAAGATCTATCAAAGAGAATCAGGATATTGGTCAACGAGGCGAATACAGAGGGTTGGATCTCCCCCCAGGAAGCGGCATTTCTGATCAACGATGACCCCAGAACACCTTACTTTTACATCCTCCCCAAAATACATAAGGGGGTCACCCCACCTCCAGGGAGACCCATAGTTTCGGGCATCAACTCCCTCCTGGAACCACTGAGCCAATTCAGCGATTATTTTCTTCGTCCGCTGGTACAGAATACCACCGCGTACCTCAAGGACACTCGAGACGTTCTCAATCTCATAGAAAAAATCAACCAAGAACACATGGAATCTATTGACTTTCTCCTCACCATGGACGTAGAGGCGTTGTATACCAACATTCCTCAAGACGCCACCATTGAGGTAGTCAACGACCTACTACAAGGGATGGAACCTCTCACCAATACACCAGTGACCTTCATCATGGATCTGATCTCACTAGCCCTGAAAGAGAATTTCTTTATGTATAAAACCTCAATCTTCCATCAGGTACAAGGTACCAGCATGGGGAGTACCTTCGCGCCGAGCCTGGCGGGGCTGTACATGGCCTCGTTCGAGAACAGTCACATCTTTCCCGACACAAACCCATACAAGCAAAACATCATCATATGGAAACGATACATAGATGATATTTTGATCTTCTGGAAGGGCACCAGAACTTCTTGCGAAACCTTCCTGGAATGGGTTAATGGACTGAACCCACACCTTCGATTCACGGGAACTATGAGTGACACCTCCATCCCCTTTTTGGACCTTTTGATCATCCTCGAGGACGGCACCCTGAGGACCACACTTCACAAAAAACCGACAGACCGTAATAGTCTGCTTGATTTTAACAGTCACCACCCCAAAGCCCTTCGGGAGAACCTCCCGTACGGACAATTCTTGCGCATACGACGGAACTGCTCAACCAGTCAGGATTATGAGAACGAAGCCAACCACCTTGAGCAAAACCTCCTGGACAGACACTACCCCAACAGAGTAGTCAGATACGCAAGAAAAAGAGCCCGAAACAATCACAGGGACGCACTATTGGAACACAGAACAAAGACACCCAGCGAGTCCATCACATGCGTCACCACTTTTACACCCCAGTCCAACAAAATCAAACAGATCATAAAAAGGAACTGGAAAATTCTGAACACCGACACACTGAACCTAGAATTACCACGCTTCGCATTTAAAAGAACAGCGAACCTACGTGACAGACTGGTCAACACACGGCCGCTGCAACGTAGACAGGATCAACCCAACAACACACTGTGGAACTCAACCCCTGTGTCAGGCCATTACCCGTGTGGAAATTGCCATGCTTGCTCTACGACCACGCACAGTAAGCAACTCATTCTGGGCAACTTTACATGGGAACAACGAGGACACACTAATTGCAACACCAAAAACTGCGTCTACCTCATTACATGCCCGTGTGGCTCAAGGTATGTCGGCATGACCTCACGTCCCATTAAAGTCCGCATCAGCGAACACAAGAGCACCATCCGTCGTGGACGGACAGCCACGAAGCTCACTAACCACTTCATCGACCATGGGCATACCAGCGAACAACTTACATGGACCATACTAGAGTCACGACCCTCCTGGAATGCTCAAGCCCTATTACGCCAGGAGCAACGCTGGGTGTTCCGCCTCCGTACCAATACGCAGGGACTTAATGACGAGATACCCTGGGTAGAACTGTAACTCACAACGGCCACACTCTCGCCCCGGTGGATACTCCCCACCACATATGAGCGAGTAATAGAAAACACGGGGGCGCGCTATAACTAAGTATACATACAACCCCACGGTCTGGAGTTCCCTTCTCCCCCACCATCGCTTGCTCGTGGTTCAGTTTGTACAGGTTAGGGAACCCGTGTTCCCCTCATTGTTTATTACGGGACACACCATGTCTGAGATACATATATCTGCCACCTTTCTTAGTCTTGGCTGCACCCGGGACACACCGGGGACCCACAGTACACATCACGGGACATACCATGTCCGGGTTACCCGTGTATGCCACCCTCTTCAGTCCTAGCTGTACCTGGGGTATATCATGGGCCTACGAGCCCCTTAGGATAACTCATTCACACACCATCCACGAGCAGGACACTATGGGGTGTCTACACCGCATACGCATCTGGCGTACTTTCACTTCTTTACTCCACGCATGCGCACACCCCTAGACACACTCACCCACGCATGCGCGACACACGGCACGCGCAAAGCCTCCGGCCCTCCCACAGGAAGTGGTTCACTCCCTTTCTCCGACGCCTTAAAATGAAGCCTGCAAGCAACGGACACTATCTCCAGGCAGCCGATGGCAGTGGGTAGGTGCTGACTGAGCCGGCCCCCGACGCAACCGTGAGTACACACAGGCAGGATCCTACTGGGACAATCTTGTAAACGTAGTCCACCTCCATGCAGGGGTCACTCCCTTATACTCTCTACGCTCTGTTTTGGTCCACCAGCAAATAGGGCGCTGGCAGCCTCGGCGGATCCTATGCAGCCCCGTACAGAAACACGAGGGTAAGGATGGGGTTACCTTGCAATTCACTATAGAAGTTTCATGCTCTTAATATCCTCACGGCCCTGTGCATAGACACTGTTTTCTCAAGTGACATTCTTATTGAGCGCCCGCTCTTTGTCCGTACTATCAGGTCCGGCCATGCCCCTTCCTCAATCAGTCCAGTGGGCTCGTTGTTTCCTAGCGACGTGATCTGTGTGCTTTTCGTTTTTCTTTCATCTGTTTCTCTTTCATCTGTTCTGCTCACTGCGCATAATCTTTTCACGCCTGGGCCCCCACAACTAGTCTAGTGGGTCCGCTTTTCATGGCATTGTGGTGTGTGTTGTTTGCTATATTGGTCTGTTCGCTGCATAAAGTTGATAATGTCTGGGCCTTGTCCACGATAATACGTGCCGCCTCCTTTGGCGTCACTAATACCACCCCCACCTACGTTTCCTTCCAACCTCAGCGACTCCCGCAATGAGTGTTGGTCCCCGCCCCGCACCGCTCCTCAATGCAGGGGAGTGAGACTACCTTTGAATCAGTAGATTGCACATCAGACTCATGCAGGACGCCCGACACGTCACTGATGTTCGTTTTTTGTTGACATGGTCACCGGGGTGACCGTACTATCACCATGTGAATGGTTTGCGGGGGCACATACAGGTCCTTGCTGTGCTTTCTCGTATTAACTGTGTCTAAATTGTACCAGTTCTGTCCTAACTATTCATGTGTGTCTTGTCACCCCCCCCTCCTTTCCCATCCCCTCTCTCTCGCATCCCTACCCTTCCTTCCTCCCCCCTCCCGTTTTATTTCCCCAACAGGTTACACTAGTTTGGTACGTTCTTCTTGTCTCTGCTGACCAGGTCACTGTACCCCGCAGTCCCGTACCAATTTTTAACCTTTTTCTTAGACGTGAGTTACTCTTCCAATCTCTGGCACTCCCGTCTTCACCGTGCACTACTTTTCACTTGTCTACGGTCCTGAAGAAACGCCACTGACCCGTCCTGGGCATCCAAGGCGTGAAACATGTCGACCTTTTTAATTGTAGTCACACCAGCACCTTAAGCTGATTAGTGACCCCGTGACCCTTTGGTCTTTTTAGTCTGCCAGAGGCTCCATACTATTAAAAATCCACCTTTTTGGACACCCCTAGGCATTTTTAAATTCACACACTTTGCACGCATCCTACCACTTACCTCTCGGATCCACCTCACTGCTTTTTTTGCCCACACACCCGCATTCACCTTACGGCTTTTCTCTTTAAAAGACCTCCGATAGAGAGACCCTTCGGGGGACCGTCGGGCATTGCAGCGCCGGCCCGACGAGGAGCAACAACTGGCCCAATGATGAAGCAAGACATCCTTCGGGGTGTGTGAGGGCTCACGAGAGGCTTCATAGAGTCCTCCCCTTCAGGAGTGGATCCTTGAGACTGGGGAAATTCTCTTTGCCTCGTTTCATCCCACCTCTATTCCCCTCTCCTCTTCTTCCCCCCCCCCCCTTCTTCCTTCTCCCTATCTTTACACTCTTCCCACCTTTTTCTCCTTTGTTGAGCAGGTGATCGTCATTTTCTGTTTCGCCGCCAACAGGGAACAATGTCCTTATTGATTTAACTGTTACGAATGGAGCACGGACATTGGACCATAACGAGCTCCTGGTCCCCCCCTCTCCTTTTTTGACTGAGCATATTACAGTCAACATCAGTGATTTTACGAGGTATAGGCGTCCCCCACATATTTGGTGGTCTACCGAAGATCACCTCATACGGGGATAGCCCTGTTCGAGAATGTGCTACCATTCTCATGTAAAAGAGCGCAACAGGTAAGGCTACTATCCATTCGACACCTTTTTCTCTACATACTTTGGACAATCTAATTTTCAGAGTTTGATTATGACGTTCCACGAGACCTGCTGCCTCGGGATGTCGGACACAGTGGAATTTCCATTGATAACCTAACAGAAGTGAAACGTGTTTCATTAGTTCGGATGAGAATGGCTGGCCGTTATCTGAGTACACGATACGAGGCAAACCGTACCGTGGGAAGAATTCTCGAACTAGCTGTTTGGCAGTAGTCGAGGCAGTGTAATCTGAAACCGGGTAGGCTTCTGTCCAACGGGAAAGAGCACAGACAACTACGAGAACATATTTGAATCCTCGACATCGTTCCATCTGGATATAATCCATCTGGAGGACTTCAAAAGGGTGATCGGGAGGTTGAAATCCACCCTGCTCTACGGGAATGCTTTTACCTGGATTAAACTGACAGCATATCATACAAGTACGTACTTTCTGTTTGGCTGCTGCTCGCAAGTGTTTGTTGAACCAAATGTGTTGAATGCTGTCTAGCATAGCTTTTTCTCCTAGGTGCGCTGGACTATGTATTGTGTTAATGATGACTTGAACCATGGAGTCGGGAAGAAACCATATAGATTTTCCCTTCGTCATCCATCCTTGATCCGTTTGGATCCCTCCTAATTCAGTCCATTTCTTTATTTCTTCTGGTGTAGCATGTGTCTGTATGTCAATTACATCAAGGGCGGGATCCTTAACTGTCATGCAATGTGTTGGTGTCGGAACTATTGTCTTTGTCGTGTCAGTTGTATGAGTCTGGTTCTGAGCAGTCTGTTTAGCTGTTCTGTCAGCTAGGTCGTTACCCTGGGAAATGATATCGGTAACTTTCGTATGGGCCTTGCATTTCATAATCGATATTGCAGTAGGTAGATGAATCGCGTCTAATAGAGCTTGAATGAGGGGTCCGTGTTGGATGTGGGTACCGTGAGAAGTTAAATAACCTCTCTCTCGCCACAGTACGCCGAAGTCATGGACGACTCCGAATGCATAACGTGAATCTGTGTATATGTTGACTTTCTTATTTTTGGCTTGAATACAGGCTTGTGTCAGAGCTATGAGCTCTGCTGCTTGAGCTGACAGAGTGTTAATACAATTTGTTTCAATGACTTCAGTGTCTGTTGTGACTGCGTAAGCGGCCACTAACTCTCCTGTACTTGTTCTCATACATGAACCATCTACATACAATGTTAGGTCCGGATCTGATAAAGGGATATCTGTCAAATCTTGTCTGGGTTTCGTCGTGATGGTAATGACTTCAATACAATCATGTGCTAATGGATCTGTTCCATTTACTGGCAAAAGTGTGGCAGGATTTAATGTATTACAACGTCTGATTTCTATGTGTGGCTGAAACAATGTTAATTCATAACCGGTGAGTCTTGCTATAGTCAAGTGTTGTGTGCGGTTCAAGAGAACCTCTACTGCGTGTGGTACTTGTACTGTCAATTGATGTCCTAATACTATGGCATCGCTTTGTCTGATTGCTAAAGCTGTTGCTGCCACTGATTTCAGGCACGCAGGAAGAGCCTGAGCTACGGGATCCAATGTACTAGAAAAATAAGCACATGGTTTGTGTGATCCTGCTTGTTCCTGAGTGAGTACTGACAAGGCAGTACCTTCGCGTTCTGTAACAAAGAGTGTAAAAGGCTTACTGTAACATGGTGTTGCTAAAACAGGTGCTTGGCATAAAGCTTTCTTTAAGCTTTCAAAGGTTTGCGTATGTTCTTGAGTCCAAGGGAGGACAGTCGATGTGGCT
The DNA here is from genome assembly GCF_964204655.1 of Triturus cristatus. Taxonomy (NCBI): domain Eukaryota; kingdom Metazoa; phylum Chordata; class Amphibia; order Caudata; family Salamandridae; genus Triturus; species Triturus cristatus. The sequence goes on along the minus strand of NC_140590.1, from coordinate 437,267,625 downwards.
GCCTCCTGTGTTGTCAACTGAATGAGTGGTTTTGCTAGAAATGCATATTGAGGGATCCACTGCCTACAGTATGAAGTGAGACCTATAAAAGCCCGCACCTCCTTTTGTGTCTTAGGTGGTGGCATGTTAGCAATTAACTGGATGCGGTCGGGTGTAAGCTGTCTTCCCTCCTTGGACAGCAAGTGCCCAAGGTAAACAACTTGCTGGACACAGAATTGCAGCTTAGAAGGGGACACCTTGTGCCCTTTTTTGGCTAGAAACTGTAAAACCATCAGTGATGCTTTTTCACATTCAGGTTCGCTTCGGGCGGTGATCAGCAGATCATCGACATATTGAAGCAAGGCAGTGTTAACTGGCATGTGGATACTGTCAAGTTCTCCTTTCAGTGCTTGGCTATAGATGCTGGGGCTTTCTGTGAATCCTTGAGGTGCGCGTGTGAATTTAAAACTTCGCCCATTTAAACTGAATCCGAACAAATATTGACTTTCCGGATCTATTGGGACGCTAAAGAAGGCATTCTTGAGATCAATTACAGTAAAGAACGTTGCTTCTGAATCAATAGCTGTTAATAATGAAGAGATATCTGGGACCACAGGGTATTGTGGTACAATACATTTATTTAATTCGCGCAGATCAATAACTAGTCGATATACTGGTGGTGCTTTTGGATCCGTTCTTTTAAGAATCGAAATTATCGGGGAATTACATACATTGGAGTCTGTTTCCACAACCACTCCTTGTGCAATGAGCTCGTCAATGATTTGCAGTAAAGCCACAACAGCATCTGGTGGTAACTTGTATTGTCGCATTCGTGGTAGTACCACTCCTGTTTTTAGCGTGACTCGATATGGTGTAATGTTCATGCAAGCAACATCAGTAGGGCCTTGTGCTCATAAATGTGTAGGTAAATTCTGCAGCCGGTGATCCATGTCTCTGGACACGTAGTGACCTTTGAAGTCACGTAAAAATAATCGTACTCCATCCGGAGAACAACATATTATAGCTCCTAGAGCTTTCAATGTTTTTTATACCTAACAAGTTTTCTGGACATGATTTAGTAAGCAATAAATCTGTTGTTCGTGTCAATGGACCAACCGTAAGTGGAAGGGGTTGCGATACTTCATTAATGATAGGCTTTCCTGAGAATCCAAGGGAAATATTCTGTGAGCCTGAGAGGGGTGCCCCTGGAACTTCACTGCGTCGTATAGTTGTTCTGCTTGCCCCTGTATCAAGTAAAAACTTTCTGTCTTCCCCTAATAGTTCACTATGTACATAAGGTCCCTCTTGATCTACAGGAACCTCGATAAGGGGTAAGCCAACTTCCCTCTCTAGGCTATTTCATGTGTATCGTTGATAATCGGGATAATCAGTTTGTGCATACTGGTACATCTGTTGCGTTGTTGCTTGTGTGGCAGCCATAGGCTGCTGCTTTGATGTTGCTACGGTCTGTTGTGGAGCTGCCTGTTGCGGAACTGGCCTAGATTGTGCATGCTGAGGGATTTGTGGTTGGTTCTGATCCTGTCTAGGTGGACGTGGTCTTTCCTGGGTTTTACCCGTGGCGATATTATGTTTCAGAACTGCACAATCGTGTATATAATGACCTTGTTGTTTACAATAGTTGCATGCCCCTTTCGCCGGACCTGCGGAATCACCCTTTTTATGACCATCAGCTGGAACTGACTGAGCCACAAGCATTTTCATTTTCGTGTCTTTCATACGTCTTTGTTCATGTTCTTGTTCTTCTCTAATTCTATTGTGGTGATATTGTAACATCTGTAACATCTGTGACGGGGTGTTACCTTGCCAGGTACTCTCGAATTTCAATACTCTATTTTTAACTTGCGGTAGTGAATTTTCAACTAATTTTGTCACAAACAGATGTGGATATGACTCGCTACTTGCTTTTATGCCACTATTTATACCAAAACATTTTTCAAATCGGGAATAGAAATCACTAGTGTCTTCATCTTGCTTTTGTTTACAGGCTGAGATTGCACCCCAGTCCTCCTTTTTCGTAGTTAATAAACGTGGCAGTACCTGCACTAGTAATCCTGGTAGTGCTGTAGTCTTTTCCCCAAGCCCTGATCCTGCAGCTCGGGCCTTTTCTTCGTTTTCTAATGCTGTCCAATCTATCTTTTGGTCCCCCACCTCCCATTCCTTTTCTTTGAGTTTCTCGTAAATACCGGCAGGCATTAATACTTTTAATATTTTCATAATGTCGGGGTAGGTATACTCTCCCATGAGTAACATGTCTTTTATCTCACGGTGGAAACCTGCTGGATCCTTGTCATGGCTGGGCACTACTTTCTTCATTTCTAATAATTCAATTTTAGTTATAGGCGTGTACACAAACACGCGTTTAAAGGTATTATCTTCACCTCTGATTGGGTGTACTTCGCGTAAGGGATTCTGTCTATCTATGTGATACATTTTTCTTCCCATAGTGGGAACTGGAACATGTTCTGGGCATACGAAAACTATATACTGGTTTCGAAATTCTAGAATTTCTTTAATTAAATCAGTACCTGAACCTCTCCATTTATTCGTGAGTAATTCTGTCAATATGTCAGGTAGGGGTCCAGGATCGGAGTGTTGGCTTTTATATAATATAAGGAGGTGTTGAATCATGTATATACCAGCTAAACGCTGTTCGTCTGGGGTAAGGTTCAGAAACGTGTGTGCTAGTGCATCATCACTGTATTTGTCGGGACTGTCAGCCCATTGTACTGCTGACCTGCCTAACTCTTGTTCATCCATGGAATCGAGCATATGGTACCCCCTTCGGTCTTGGAGTAGTTTATCAGCAGCTTGGAACAGGTGTTCAGGAGACCTTATATTTAACATAGGGGCTTGAAAATTTCTGTTATATTCTGGACGTATCGGACGTATTGGATCATTAAAACATCTGGTATTATTAAAAGATCTTCCTTTACCTACATAAGCCATTGTCTCTAAGCGTCCTGTGGGCATTTCTGATTCTTCGTCCTCCTCTCCCTCTGATTCATGTTGGTCTGTCTCTAATCTTTCTTTATGTATTCGTTCTACTTCTTTGCGGATCTTTCGGCACATAACTACTATACATGTCTGTCGATCATGTTTCCCTTCTGATATATTCTGACCCCATTTGGTAAGTACTTGCATTTCCTTCTGCTCTACCTCAGGCCTGTCTTGGTTTCTGATCACACAGTTTATGAAGAAGCGTAACAGTTGTCTCTGTACATCCACTTTCTGGTATTCCATGGCTTCGTCAATACTTTCAGGGCCTCGCCCTGATTGGACAAAGTGATATATATTGTCTAAATGTGCCACCATTCCTGGTAGCGTCGCTAAATACCTTGAAGCTCGTCGTATACGTAGTGATGACAGCAGCATGCCGTCCCGTCTACCGGGCACAGGATCATATCTACAATCCACTAGATGCTCTTTAAACATGTCGGAAGTTGCTAGTTGGGGTGTACGTTCGTATGCTAAGTCTCTAAGGGATAATTTATTTCCTCGGGGTGGCGTGGCAAAAATTTCTGTCGTTCCTCCTGTCGCACCGTCTGAGGTGCTAGGCACAAAAGGATTTGTTGGATGTAAGATAGAAACTGTAGATGTAGGAAAAGCGGTAGAAACAGATGGACCTGTGGGAATGTGCGTAGGAGTTTGTTGTTGCGGGGATACAGACGGATGATCTTGGCGTTGAGCACCATCGGTAGGCGGTGTGTGTGGCGGAACATTAGCATATTCAGGAGCTACATCGTCTAAATAGGAAGAAAGGAAAACATCTTTTGCTGTTTTGGGATGTGCTTTTATCGGGAGTAATGGAGGTGTCAAGTCTTTCGGTATTTCCGGGGTGGCCTGAGGTAACCCTTCGGCCAGAAGAGGATACATACCATTCATAAGGGTGTTTCTTTGTCTGTCTACTTGTTCTGCTTTGACTCGGGTACCTTCCTCAATTAATATATTTTCTCGGGCTTTATTCGAATTCTCCCTATTTTTCTCTTCCTGTCTGAGCGCCTTTTCTGTACGTCTATATGATTCTTTACGCCATAATTCAATGGCATCTTTCTGTGACTGTCTGGCTTTCTTTTTCCATAATTCTTCTTCTACTCTCATGATGCAATCTGCATCCCAGGTCCCAGCTGCGGGCCACCTCTGACTTTCTGGTAAATCTTTGGTGTAGTCCACCCATAAATCAAGAAATAATACGGCATCTAGGCCATGCTTATGATACATAAAGTACCCTGGAGTGTCCCTAGGTGGAATGGGAACAGCTTCTTCGAGTACCCCTTTTCTGGTTTTGATCTGTCTTAATTTTGAAAAGAGCGGCATTTTTAGACCTTATTACTTATTCTTGAACACACTTAATACAATAAACACAATAATGAACAATCATTCACACCACAATATGTAGAACGTATTAAAACTTTTAACATTTAACAGTTAACGAACAATGATAACTAATAGGAAACTAGTTACTGACATAATACTAACACTAGATAATACTGAATTATATGCAAGACATACTAGATATACTGCTAAACAGTACAGATACACTGCTGAAACAGTGCAGACCGGATTTGTGTACCCAAACCCGTCTTGACCGGCACAAACTATGTGCACGTCTAAATGCCTCCCCGGCAACGGTACTCACCGGGTAGCACGGAACGGAAGGCCTCGGAACTGAACTGAACTGGACCGGACTGGACTCGACTGGACTCGGAACTTCGGAACCTGGTGGGCCTCTGTATACCTCGGATCTTGCTCTCTCAGCTAGGCTCTGGTCGGGATACTTCGCACTTCTCACCGCCTCGTCTGGGTGTTGATCGCAGCCTCAGTCACCCCCGCTTGGCCGGAGGGAGATACAGGAAATCCTGCGGGTACGCGTTTTTGTCCGTCCAGCTGTGGCAGGAGACCGGGCCTGCAACGCACCTCTGGCGCGTGAGATGAGAAAGTGTCCCTGTTCGGGCGCCAATTCATGTGGTAAATATTTAATTACCTGTACTATTTTTCATGCGGTAAAGTCTAGTAAGAATAACTCAGTAAAAATAAGGGGCAGAATCCGTGGTATTAGAGGTTCTGAAAGGCTTTATTCCTTACAAGGAATTATGGTTCGAACCATAGGCATCAAATTCCATGACCACGAGGGTTCAGGAAGGGAAGGCAATACATTATTGACAAGTAAAGATATTTATATGAAAAGCATTACATTAAGACAGATGCAGGAGGCGTAACAGCTGATAATATAGATAATAATATACATACGTAATGAAAAAAGGCGTAAACATAGGCGTAAACTAAAAACGTCATTAAACATGATGTCACAGGTGGGTGGATCCATAAAAGAATCCTGCAATGTCAGCAGAAATACTTGGCAGAGATGCGTGCGCAGCCGCATGACGTGTGATTGACGTGCAACTAGAGGGTGAAGGGGACTTGACATTTAGCTCTACATGTGGAGACAGAAGTCTGGGGGGTCATGTCAACCTAATCCCAAATCATATCTAATATCTTATGTTTAAAGGACTGTATTATCCAGAAAGAAAGGTCTCTCGGACGGAATCTATTCTATACTGACTGTTAGTGCGTGTACAAGCGTCTAAGTGTCTACATGAGATGCGAGGGGGCAGGAATCCTCCATAGTAACAGGGGCTATGAATTATTTGCATGAGGACAGTGAGGCCTGGCCCTTTGCTCGGTAGCTGGAAGAATGTTTACCTAAACTACTAGACAGGAATGCATCGGATGAGGAGCGGAGCAGATAATCTTGAAGGTGAAATACAGTTTTTGGCAGGCAACAAGCCGGATCAGGCACCGTTAGCCGCGCAGGGAGTAGGACAAAGTTCATGGATACAGATGTGGGCTCGGACTGAAGCTTTCAGAGGCAGAAGGCAGGAAAAGGCTTGATGGCAGAATTCAGGGCCTACTCGCCTGAACTGTAAAACGTGGAAAGTGAACCACATAAAGTCGGTGGCCTTTCATACTTAGGAACGGAATATCCGACTCATTCATGGCGGATCTGAAAGAGGACATGTTGACGGTGGACGCACATGTATTTGCGTCTTCATAACTGGAACTGGAGGGAACATACATGTACTTGTAGCATGTACATGGAGCCGTTGGGGTCTAAGATAGGGGACATAATCTGATCATAAAATTCATATTTCCTCAGAACAACAGCCTCCTGTGTCAGACAACTTCCCCTCACTGGCAGGAAGCAATAGCCCAGGTGGGCTGGCTGTGCTGGGTGGGAGAAGGACTAACTGTACTGACCACAACTTCCATCAGGCCTTGTACTCCAGACTACAGGCACCTGAGTCAACCATCTCTCTACTTCACCCCCCTCACTGGCAGGAAGCTAGAGGCCCAGGTGGGCTAGCTGTGCTGGGTGGGAGAGGGACTCACTGCACTGACCACAACTACCATCAGGCCTTGTACTCCAAACTACAGTCACCTGGTCAGCCATCTCTCTACTTCACTCCCATTTGGTGGCAGGAAGCAATAGGTCCAGGTGGGCTGGCTTTGCTGGGTGGGAGGAGGACTCACTGCACTGACTACAAATCCTATCAGGCCTCCTAACACAAGCTCACATAAACAGCCACCAGTAATCTACTTTGGCTGATGTACCCCAGACTCTCGAGTAGAAAAGAATGAGCACAGCACTCACACAATGACTGAATTTAACTGGATGATACACAAACTGTTCGTAGTTAAACTGTTACTTCAATGTGCCTGGTGATACATAGACCATGCACCGCGCACAGGAATAACAACAACTAACATTTCTAATTGATGAGTATGTATGTCATGCCAATTATTTAGATGTTGAGCTCACTAATACTCAAGTGTCATCTACAGGGTGTTAGGTACAAGTCAATGTCAGTAGACATGTTACAATTAAATTTGAGAACATGGCCATATCAGCACAGAGGTGGAGCAAGACCATAATCCACATCATGATAAAGTTGCATTGTTCATGCCAAACAAAGCCTAACATCGTGGGGATAGGTGCCAGATCATGCATCTAAAAATGTGTTGGGACCCAGCCCTTTACTCAATGTGTACAAGTTGAGGTACAATGTATAATCACATGATTGACTGTGTCATATCTGTACTAACATGGCAATCTCTGAACACCTTCATGCAGATTGAAGAAACCAGCCAGGCTCAGACTCCAACCCTGAATGAGCTCCCCGGCGAAGAAGACTCTCCTGTACCCTTGGACAGGGAGGAGGAACCTGGCCCATCAGGTTTGGCTCAGCAGACGGCACCAGCATGTCAAGCAGGATCCACTGTGACATCTCCCACCTTAGATACCAACACAGAGCTGACCTCTAACACAAAAGACGCACCATCAACCATGGGCAACAACATCAACACAACAACACAGTTCACTCTGGAGTTGACGGACACAAACCCAGTGAATGAGGAAGTAGGATCATGCTCGACTGTGTAGGCACAAACCATTCCAGCCCGTGGGGGTAGGAGTCGTGGGTGGGAACGTGTGGATCCAGGTCAGCAAACAGCTGATGCTACTGACGTCCAAGCCAATCTCACTGCTGTATGCCTATCAGTACTATTCTGGACTTTCAATCACTGTTGTCATGTGCATATCTCAACATTGACCACACACACTGTATGGTGTATGAGTTAGGCATGTACACATCAGTTTTACACAATGATGACTTATTTTCTGTCATGTTTCAAAAACAAAATTGCTTGTGGATTCATAGCTAATCAAACTCTAAAGTTGAATGAGCATCGTAATTTGCATTTGTGGTTACGTTGTTAAAGTATACAATCACAACAACAACTCCACACACATGATGCAATATCAGTGTTCCTTCAGCCATGTCACAAGCCCTCATATAGCAAATCACAGTGCTCAACAATGGTCATGTAAGATGTAGGAAGGCGACCAGGTGTATGGGTTAAATGTTCCTTCAGGCCAAGTGTAGATCCTGTTGAACAATGTTTTCTTGGCACAGTGTAATCATTGGTAAATAACCATACTAGTTAGGTGTATATCCAGGCCCAAAATGTGATTGTCCCTTTCTGCAGAAGATATAGGTGTGCTGAAGTTTGCAGTTATGAGATTTCATGTCACCTGTGTTGTTCTCCCATCCACAGTGTAGTGAGAGATGTTGCATAGTCACTTAGGGCAAGGTCCGGTTAGAGTGTGGTGTCAAAAGGAAATGAAAATCTGTGATTAAATCTTAAATGTTTCATGTTTGACAAGAGGTGCAGTGTTGAGAAGTCTAGTCTGCTAACTTGTATATAGGTTAAGATAGCTGTTCATGACATATGTGACAAAGTACCTGGATATGTACACCTTGCATGTGTACTAAGTGCCAGATACCATGTCATCCTTACAGGTCAACACCCATCAGAAGGTTTTCCTGAGGAGGACAATGGCCCAGAAGGTGTGTTCCCTGGGGGCAGACGTTGGTGCAGTGGCCACTGCCAAAAACGGTGGCAGGATTTCAGAGGCTGGGCCAAGAAGATCGCTGAAGTCCAGCTGGGCCTGGCACCTCCAGGCACGAGTTGCGTGCACCGCAATCTAATCCCCACTTATGGGTTGCATTCTGGCAGTGGCCTATCCCAACCTCGATGGGCAGCAAGGAGGGAATGAGTATGTGCCTTGATGAACTTCGTACAATACCATGCATGTTCATGTATTGCAGCCACTGTTCTAACATTTATGGTTTGAGAAAATCGAGACACATGTAATGTCTAAAATGTAGCATATGTAACAATAGAAGTAGGTGCATGGTTAGGTCCCTTGAATCTGGGACATGTAAGGGTAAAATAGACTGGATATTGCCAGTAGTGCAATTCTACTGCATAATGGGCAAATGATGACACAATGTGCAAGAATATACCGTTTACTGATTTCTGTAATGCTCAACATATCTCATCCCAAATACTATTGTTCGCCCTGGTCTCTGTATTGCGACATCAATACTTTTATGTTATCTGATACTTGTGAATTTGACTGTGACGTGCCATGCAATACATCCAGGTAGCACGCAATGTGTAATTGTGGGCCTTGGTAAGTAGTGATTGACCTGTGTGAAAATAAATTGCAAACAACACTGGTGCTATCTGTTGTACAATGTAGCAACTGGCAAATTTAGACTTATGTGTACTGATGTTACATGTCAGACTGGACCTTACCATGAGTAAGTGACAGGATACATCCGATCTGGTTTTAACCAGATTCCATATTTCGGACTATGTGTAGCTAACAACAGATGTCTGTGAGTGGCAAACAAAGTAGGTATTAGCTGATAACAAGGGAGTAAGTACATGGATGTGAAAATTGCACATTCCCAATGGTATTGATGGTTGTTACAAGGGCCATTAATATTTTCAGGCAAATAAATCGATGGTTTAGCACGATGAATCGGATATCTGGACAAGTGCCTAAACCGACATCTGAGAAAGGCAGAAATATTCAGGCGTAGAACACAACGGCATCTAAGCTGGAAAATATGTGAATGATGATATTTATCAGGGAGGGATAGGCTGGCTGGTCTTCACTACTATTGTGGGCATACAATAATTCTACCTGGCCTGGTGGTATAGCAAGCCACATGTCCCTGAAGTAATTTGCAGCCCTTGTCATTGGCAGTGTGATGAGCTCTGTTTACATGCCAAACTGTTAAAAGAGTTACAATCTGCATACAGTATTTTTACTTATTGCACTGTGCTGACATGACACAATACTTGTAGACATACATTTTTACATTGCTATGCCTAAATCCTATGTGTGACTTCTACTGAGTTACACATGTGACACTTAGAACTGCTTCATCTACTCATGGACAGATGTGCAACTGTAATATGTTTATATGAAATAGCCTATTCCATGACTCCAACATCTTGATGGTGACTTATCAAAACATGTTAACTGAAGCAGGGGACCTGCTGTTCCACAAGCTCTGGATCGGGGATAGCTAGCTATATGATGTATATAAAGGCTGCAGTGTTATTCCATTTCTGAAAAGAAGGTCTATTCTCCCTTGGATCACATGAGGTACATATGGTATGCTACAAGGGCATCAGGAGTGAGAGACAAAACATCAGCTGGTACATAGATGTGGTTAAGATATTGAGAAGGAGAAACATGACGTTGCATCAGACTATGTTCCTGACACCATTATGTGAGAGTGCGCACAGGTCTGGTTGCTTTCACTAATGTGCTATTGACTATATATAAACAAACGTTGTCATCCAAGTAAAAATTATGATTGTTGGCCAATGTGAGTAGAGTTGATATTACACCTATGTACCAAGTGCATATCAACATCTCTAATAATATTATTTTTTAATCCTTTTTTCAGCATCAGACCAGGGCAGCAAATGAGACAGCACGACGAATGTTGGGAAAGCAGCTGGCCACTGTGGTTCTCATTCTGCCAGTGTACAAGAGGGAACGAGTGGCATCGAGGGTGATAGGAGCGCCTCAGAGGAGCTAACCGATGGGACAGCTGTATCATCTTCATCAAAGTCCAGTTCCAGCTAGGCCTTCCAGGTGGTGAATGATCCCTCTGGACCTGTGTGCACTCCATCTGAGTCCACCACACGCCCTACCATCTCCACCCTCACAGCTACTCCCCAGCCTGTTGTCCATGGCCGCTCCCCTAAATGTTGAGGAGTCACATTTGGCCAAGCACCTCACCCCCTGCCTCTCTCTCCCCTGGACCATTGACCTCCTGAGGCAGATCTCTGTGAGTCAGACAGCAGTGCTGAATATTCTCTAGGTGCATAACAATCAGCAGACCCAGATAGTATCATTCCTGGAGGGCATTCACTCTGGCATGTGTTCCCTATAGAGATCCATTCAGGCTCTAGCCTCCACAATCATGGCAGCATTAACCCAAATCCACAGTCCCTATTCTCATATCTGACCAAAGTACATGCAAACCTGACCACGCATGCACATCAACATCCACATGCAGCACACAAACACACAAATAAAGACAAATACATGCATGCATGCACTCAGCAGACACAAGACACCCTCAGTTCCACATCCACTGACATACAGGCAGACACAACACCCACTGCACCACATGACTCACATACAGACAAACAGGAAGACAGCACACCATCACACACAGTCATGACAGACACCACACCAGCAAACACAGACATGCCACAGATGTCACTAACCTCTGCCTCCACACCCTCTACCCATGCCTCTTCTCGTACCCATTCGGCCCAAAAACTCCACCTCATTGCCCTTGACCTCTTCCATTCCCGAACTGACAAACCCCTCAAAAACTTAAAAAGATGACCCTGCCATACTTTTCCACATCACCCCCTAAACACCTACCCAGCCCCCTACTGAGACCCAACCTACACAGAAAGAAAACTGGAAGAGGAAATCTCTCCATCCTGCCACCTCCCGCCCTCTCCTAAACCCAGATTATCTTCCCCATCCTACCCCAGTACTTCCACGGGAAAGAAAACTAAAGGAACCCCCCCATTCCCTACACCACCCTTCGGAGATATAAGATTCCAAAAATGTTGAAACCCAGCCCCTCTCCCTACATCCTGCCCACCCACTGACCTAGCCGACCCCCCGATTCGGAGCTCAGCCCTCCCAAGGACCAACCCAGCCCACCCTAGTTTTTTAAAATTTTTGTACCTAGCCTGCCCCCTAGATGCCCCTTCCGGGAGGCATCCCTTTTTAGTATCACTGAAGGCAAGTTTGGATGGGCAACACTTTGCTGGCCCACATCATAGACATTTGGACTGGCCATTGGCCTTTGATTTTTTCATGTCACTGTCGCCTACCACACTTGCACATCACAAAAGCTCTGCCTGGAAACACTCATAAAGTGTTTGACACTATTATTTTCAGACAAGCTGGGGTCAGAGCAGGAAGGCAGAAAATTCCAACCACCTCTGGGGTAGAATCATCCAGAACCTTCTCCTTCTTCAAAGTTGGCACCATGTAAAAATAATGGATCTTCAGACCCAACTATTTAGTAGACCTCTGGGTCTGTGAAAGACTCTGGAGGACTTATGTGCTGTTCTGTAAGAAGGACTGTCACTCTCCTGCCCTGCTGTCCTGCTGTCCTGCTGTCTCAGAAAAAGGACTAGACCTGCATCTTGATCTTAGTTCAACCAGAGTGACTCCAAGGGCTAGATGGTTGACTGCCTTATCAGAGCTTCAGGGCCAAAAAAGGCTCCAACCATCTTGAACAAAGCACCTAGATGCTACTTGTTGTGATTATTGCCCCCCAGGAGGTGCCACCCCAGTCTTGGACCATTGGAGGGGGCCTGAAGGTGCTCTGCCAGCCCAGTTGTGGTCCTGTGAGCAGAACCAATGTAGCGTGATGCATCGGCACCACCGCAGCACAACACATCCCAGATGCCTGACTCCACATCACAGTCTGCAGTATCCCCGGAACTGTCACTGCATGATGCAACCTCGATGCAGGGCTTCGAATTGCAAGCACCTAATCAACAAGATCCTCGATGAAGATACAGGACTCTACATCTCAGCTCTGCAGCTGCCTCAGAACCACCGCTGAGCAAAACATCCTTGATGTGGGATCTTGCAATGCCCGGCACACAAGGATTTAAGGTACTTTGTTCAGCACGCCTAACTGGGTCTCTGTATCTGGCCCATGCTCCATCACAGTTGATCTGAACTTGTGATTTTGTCCCGGTCCAGCACGACCAGATAACCACAGCTGTGCTTTTAGGAACTGTTTTGACCTAAATCGTTAAAATTCCATCTCTTGGGTTCTACTGTTTGGATTTTTGTTGTTTTGGTGTCCAATAATTTGGTACATTTTACTCTTTTCTATTTTCCTAAATTAGTGTGGTTTTCCACGTGTTGTGCTTTCACTTCATGACTGTTTGAAGTACCGCATAAAGACTTTATTCATTGCCGCTAAGTTTAGGCTGACTGCTTTGTGACAAGCTACCAGAGGGTTAAGCCCAGGTTAATTTGGGTTTGCTGATTGAACAGGGTCTCACTCCCCTGAATCAGTAACTCAATTTCTCAAAAAAGGTATGAACGGAGTTCAGCTACTACCCACTGAATTCTTGACCTTTTAGCAGTGACAGTGAACTTGTGTTGGTACCACCTTTCATATCAGCATCTCACACACAATATTGTGGCATCCCACAGGGGTTCATCATGTGCCCTCTATTGTTCAACACCTACCTAACCTACCCTTCCTGATTACATCATACAATCCCACCTGTTACAACTATGTAGATGACACCCAGATAATTAGTATTCAAATTGTAATGCCTCAGTCTTTTTCTAATTCGCAATTCTTATGTTTTCCTTCTTTTTGCAGAGTTTTGGATCGTAGTCTCTCAAGGTAAGTAGTAGCAAGCTTGGTTGAGTGTGTGAGCGAGTTACCACCTGAAGGTTATGAGTTGTTCCATGTTGCTTCTTTGCAGGGACTTGAATTGTTGTGCCGGCGAAGAGGATTCCTGTGGGAGGACACAGGGACGAGGAGATGCTGCTTGGGTGAGTTTTGCAATAGCAAGCAGCTTCTGGAAGGTGGGTGTGGCTTATATAGGAACTGCACCTTCTTTGACAAGATTTTGTAATCTCGTCAGATTTAGGTCTTGATTTCTTTTGAGCCACAGAGTTGCACAGCTTTTGTTTCAGGCGTGCTGGGCACCTCTAATGCTCATTTCTTGATTAAAGAGATGCTGTGTGCCTTTGAGTAAGGCTCTAATTATGTCTTTTGCTCCAGGGGTACAGAGGACACAGATATTCCTTGAAGGTCCTCACCGGGTAGTCAACAGGTCTGACACCCCACAAGCAAGAGAGAGCATCAGGAGTCCAGTTAGAGGAGAGGTCTGTTAAGGGAGCAACAAGTCCAAGCTCCACAGGAAAAGTACTCTTTAGAGGCAAGAAGGCTGATATAGGTGTGGGGTGCTGTGAATGTGGGTTTAGGGCTTGCTGGGCCTATGAACTGTACTGAGAGAATTTCCATTTATCTGAATGTATATATTTGCAATTAATACAGAGCATTTAGTAGTGAGTGTAATGGAAGTTCTTTTCTTTCTATTAAAAAAAGTCAATGACTAGACAATGATTTATTGAGTGTTGTTTGTTGCGTAGCAATGAGCTGGCAGGCTAACCCACACAAAAAGTTGCTGACTTATTACTTGTGAAGGAATCACGCCCTTTGCAACTAATAACCCAATTTCTTACACTGAGCACAAGCCATTAACGCAAAGTCTGTCTCCTGAAGGTAGTTTAACTTCTACTGCATGCATTGCAAGACTGTGTTCTAAGTTACCTGAATATTGCTATGAAATTTTGCATGAGGCAGGCAACAAGAACCAAACTACTGATTGTTTATCAGGCCTTGCCTGCCCATTTCGTGATGATTTGACCTTGAAGACGGTGAATTAGACTCAGGTGCATATGTTGGAGATATGAATTTTGTGAGACGTAAGTGCCATGGTACAGTCCTACCAAATTAAGTCAAAACAACACTATGACTCTACACACAGATTCACTTTACCCAACTTTTCAATGGGAGAATAGGTTAAGAATTGCTTGCCTAGACATGTTAAGGCAAAACTAAATTCTCTAGATCTATAAGTGTGGTTAAAGTTAACAGGAGAAGAGTCATTACCCAAGAAGGTAAATGTTGGTATGTGAGGGACATTTTCAAGTGTGTGAGAAAGCACATTTCCAATCATCTTGATAATAACGGGGATTCATGTAGGTGCATAAATGCGGATGGCTTCTGCACCGACATTGATATTCATGATTGCTCTTCTGGTGATGGACTGTCCTCTCGTTCTGGTCGGCCTGAGTTTTCCCCTGATTCTGAGTCTCTAATGCGTTCGGTATCTGTTGATGTTACTGACCTCAATGGTACTGTTGCTGAACTTGTCAAGAACTGTCCATGGTTGGGAAACATTCCTGGGGAATCCCGAAAGACTAAAATTAGTTTTTTCTTCTTATTTATTCCATATTGTTGTTTCCTTGTTGTTTTCTTTTTGTTTTTCTTTCTTTTCAGGAGAAATGTGTGTTTTATAATATTGCTATTTGCCCCTTATTTCTCTTTCCCTTCACATGTCCATTTCTATTCCATTCTTAATTAGTGCTGCCTAAAACATTGAGTGGTGACACCTATGTAAGACAGTTGAACCTGCATTTGTGGTTCTGTGAGATTCTGGTCACTTCTGATATGTGTCGCTGAATAAATAAAGCAATTTTTACTTCGTATCCTGTCTCTTCTCTTCTCACTTCACCTCTCTAATAAATCTGCCACTACTGCAACCCCCCTCACCTCATATCTCTCCTACAACCCATCCTCTGACTTTTCGACATACAGCACAGCTGCGATTTGGTTTGGTGGCGCACGCTCTTTCCTTTACTGCCTCTATCTCTTCTTCACCAACTTTCTCTCCTGTCCCTAGTTTTCTCTCCCCCCCAACCCCATGGCTTTCTGTCCCTCCCCTCAGATGTAACTCCCTAACCCGCTGCCCCTATCGTGCTGCCTGTCTCCTGCTCTAAGTTGGCCACCACCACTATTGACTTTGTAAATGACAAATGCTTTTAATATTGTGCCGGCATTGGCAAAGTCATTAGCAGCAGCTGGCCGTTTAGAATCTAGAGCAAGAAAATGTTTATACTTTCAATATGACCATCACGTTGAGTTACGTAACATTGCATCATGCAATGTGGCATCTGACTTGAAAGTGCAACAAAGCTGTTTGCCATACTTTCAAGATGGTTGCCACGTTGCATCACACAATTGAGCAGCCATCTTGAAAGCGTACAAAATATATTTCCAAGCTAGCAAGTTGCCCGTATTGGCTTTATTAATTGGGTGATCAACCATCTGTAAATTTCACGGACCGTCTGTAATTTGGACCTCATGTCCTTAGTCAATGAGGATCCCTTTTGCGGATGCCATTTGTCTGTAATTTTGGGTCTTGCAGTAAGCAGAGCTGTTCCCCTGAAGATGCCTCAGCTCCCTGATGGGGCCTCCTCGCACTCATCCTCGGAGCACAAGAGCAGCCCCACCCTGCCCATTGTCATTCAGAATGACAATTGGCCAGTTTGAGCTGTTACAGCATGTGGTGGCCTGCTCCTGCTGTGGTCTATAGCAGGGCATTCTGTTAGGGTTAGATGGAAGAAATGTACAAAACAAATGTACAAAACGCCCTGCTGCTGCTATGTGTCAGTTCATGAAAAGAAGCTGGAGAAACAAGTTGAAAAGAAGAGATTATAGTTCTTACACAGTCTCATCATTTCAGAGCTGAAGCTTATTTAATATTATATACAACGAAGCCAAAGTTGCTGCATTTTTATTTATTTTATGCAACTAACATCCATTGACAAAGCCAATAGTCATGGCTTGTTGTAGGTTTAATGTTACTGGATTGCACTGATAGAAACAGTAAAATATCAGTCGGGCGGCGCATTATGCTCAGCACATATATTTAGCTTAGGTGTTTTAAGCCACGCCCTTAATTCTTAATTACATCAAACACACCCCTTGGAGAGACCCCCAGTTTTTTCATCCGACTTAAAGCTGAGGAAACAACACCATGTCACAGTCACCTACTTTCCTGGCACTTTGCATCATGCATGACTCATGATTTCCAAGTTTTCAGATTGCCTATATGCAGGGGCATAGTGAACCCTCCTCCACCCCACCTCTTGCTTTAGAAACTACAGCGAGGGTAAAGTTCTTTATGGGCCTTTTCTATGTGCAACTTAGTAGACAAAGGCTCAGCTCATAATTAATGTGAAAAGGTGGATGAGTGAATAAGTGAAGGAATGGGTAAATGGCTGGATGGATTAGTGAAAGGATTAATGGATGGATAATGGGAAAAAGGATGGATGGATACGTGAGTGGAAGAATGGATGAGGGTAAATAGATGGATGGGTGGATGGGTGGAAGGGTAGATGGATGGGTAAAACGGTGGATGGATCAGTAAAAGGATGGATGAGTGATAGGGTGGATGATGGGCGAGTGAATGGATGGATGGAAGGGAGAAATGATGAATTGATAAGTGAAAGGGTGAATGACTGGATGGATGAGTGAAAGAGTGGATGTAAGGAAGGATGATTGAGTGAAAGGGAGGGTAGATAGACGCAAGGATGGACAGATGAGTGAAAGGATGGATGGATGAGAGAAATGATGGATGGATGAGTGAAAGGATGGATGAGTGATAGGGTCAATGGATGGATTCATGAGTGGATGAGTGGGTGGATGGGTGAAGGGTGAATGGAAGGATAGAAGGATGGGTGGATAAGTGAAAGGGGAATGCAGAGAGAAAGGGAGGATGAATGGATGGATGGATGAGTGAAAGCCTGGATGACTGATTGGCAGAATGGATGGGTGCATGAGTGCCTGGATGAGTGAAAAGAAGAATTTAAAGATGGATGAGTGAAATAATGCATACATGAGTTAAAGGGAGGGTGGAGAGCTGGAAGAAAGGATGGATGATGAGGGAAAAGTTGAATGGGTGGACGGATGAGTGACTGGGTGGATGGATCAGTAAGTGAAAGGATGGCTGGATGGGTGAAAGGGTAAATGGTTGGATGGATGAGTAAATGGATGGTTGGAAGAGTGGTTGGATGAGTGAAAGAATGGCTTGGATGTAAGGGTAAATGGTTGGATGAATGATTGAATGGATGGATGGGTGGAAGAGTGGATGGATGAGTGAAAGGATGGATTGGGTGAAAGGGTGGATGAATGATGGGTGATGGATGGATGAGTGAAAGGGTGTATGAGGGGATGGATGTGTGAAATCATGGATGGAAGGATAGATGATGGATAGGTTTTCAAATGGTTGAAAAGGTTTGGATAAGGATGGGCACACAGATGGAAGGACAGAATGAATCATGAAAGACTGAATGATGGATGAAAGAATTAATAGATGACAGAGTGTAATGGTGGATATCAAGGGTTTGATGGAAGGATTAATGGCTAGATCCTTGGACAAGAGAGCTCTTCTGGGAAGGGTTGTGATTACTTACTTTGCTTTCTTTGTGCCATAAGAGCTTTCGTTCAAAGTGGGAGGTATTTACTATTTCTGGCTACTCCCTTGCCTATGTGTTACTATTCTGTATTTGCTGTGTGCTTATGTGTAGGATCTATACATCATGCATATGACATTTTGAGTGACATTCAACTGCTACTTGAATGCTACACTAGTAATTGTAAATGTGTGTATGTTTTGTTTTAGGTGTAAGGTTTTAGGGAAAGCCTCATAGTGCCATGAGCTGTGCTTGAGATGTATATTGTGTTTGTAGCAATAGGCAAGGCTTCAAAAATAAACTATGTAATAGTATATCGAGAGTGCCTTCTTTAACAAAGCTACAGGGAACAGCACCTTTGTGGCTTTCGTCAGCTAGCGCAACTCTCTGCGAAGCGCCCATAAGCAAAGTCAGATTCCATATTTTAAGTTCCACTTTCTGAAACACCCATAATGTGTTCCCTAAAGTGGGTTCATCACAGCAATCCTCCCTTTAGTTTACCTATGCGTGGTGCTTTACATCTCACAATGGCACTCAGATATGAGATGCTAGTAACAAAGTCTATCCGAGCAGATCTTCCTAACCACTTCTCTCATCAAACATGCCTGCGTAGGACCAGGAGTTGTAAACAAAATATCAGACTGGACAACCCAGTGCAGTAACCATATAAATAGATTATTATCATATGAAATAGCACAAAAAGACCTGCACAGTTGCTCAAAGCTGAGCGCAGACCGAAAAAATGTGAAGTGCACGATTGTCTCAACCTAATATTAAACTTATTTTGACTTGTACTTAAGTGGTTATCTATTTACTTACTTTTGTACTATCGCGCAACTTCCTCTGATTTGTCTGTAAAACGTACCTTTTGTCCCGAAGTTTTGTCCTGAATTTTGACCTTCTGTCCTGAATTTTTGTCCTTAATTTTGACCCTTTGTCCTGTATTTTTACACTAACTGTTCTGAATTTGCACCCATGCCAGTTGGTCACCCTATTTGTCAAGGCTAGTGCAATTTAAAAAGCATTGTGGCGATCAAACAGCATTGGCAAAACAGAACGTGTTGTCTTTGACAATGCTTGTTTAGTACTGATCCTAAACCGACTAAACTTAGATTATGTTTATACTGCATCACAAACAAGCAGAGTTGCCTTCTAAGCTTAAAGCAAGTTTTAAATACGTTAATTAAGGGGTCCAAGTCAGCTAACTAAAGGTGAACAACAGGCAGACAAAGGGTGATGGGAGGCCTAAGTACTTTAGATCACAGACATTTGATTTTTCATCATCTAAGGACATATGCCGGGTATCTGCTCGACAACCTAGAATTTGGCTCGGATACTCTACTGTCACTTGGCGCCTAACAGATAAGACATCTAGATCTTTCCTTTTTCACATCGTTCCTGTATTCTTCCTTTCACTTAAGTCCTCCGTTTATTATAACATTTAGTCTCAACTATTAATTCAAGAGCAACCCGATTGATTGCAGGTGACTGAAATTAAAACAAGCATTGAAAGCAAGTTTCTCTACCATCACATATTTGTTTTTGTCAATAAATTTTCCATTACTGTGCCTCAATCACAATTTGAAGAGTGTGGAACGTTGCTGCTAACTTGTGGACCTATGTTTGTTTGTCCTTATTGCCCCCAGTCTTGAGCAAACTCCAATGACAGAGATTACAGAAATTGTTTCTTTCAAACCGTCATGCTTGGTGCTTTAGGCTCTCATGTAAGTAGAAGCTACTTTTTCTTCTTCCATTTTTTTCATTTAAAAAGTTTTTATTAGATCCTACTTCCATTTTAAACAGTACATCCTTGCTAAGCCTCTGTGACATCATCCAACTTCAGGTAGGTGGCCATTCCATAGTTTTAATGCATCAGGCAGGAGCAGAGATTTTAAAGGGATTGCTGGACCTTTCTGAAATCCCTTGAGTGTGCTGTTACCAGAATCCTGGCTCTTGGCTGTTCTCAGACTCAGTTCACTCTGCAGCAGTATTGTTCGCACATCTCACTTTGGAAGATATGTCTCTCTCCATGGTTGTTAGATCAATTACTGTACCAGGCCACAAGACAGAGGTGCCATGCATGCATCTACACCCAAAACCACTGCTGCAGGACCTGCTTCACTGTTGAAGCCACAGTTTTAGATACTGAAACAAGTAGTTTTCAGTGTAACAGAAGATTTAAGACTAAATATGCAAGATGATAAGTTAAAGTAGGTAATGTACCCTAAGCAACCTTTTGTCTCCCGACCTAGGCTTTACACTGGCTGAGTATCTGTTGTGGGCAGGTGTGGGTTTATTAGCTTATTATATGAAGGGGGTCATCTCAGTCACTGTGAGTCTAATTCACATATGTTTTTCAGCACTATTAGAAACGTACTCTCGTAGGGTTACTTCCACATTTAGAACACAGTTCTGACTTTTATGGAAATAATTCCATGAGTAGCCTTCGAAATGTGTTTCAATCACAGGTTAACAGGAGTCGTTGTATTCTTTTTTTGTCCACAGGCAATTGTTTCCTCCATGGAAACCCTATTCCCTTCCTCGTCAAATGTGAGGGTGGGTGTACCGTCGACTGTATTCAGTCCTGCTCTTGCCAGGAGTAAATATGCAAATGCCTTCAAGATGGATATTTAACTTCAAATATTTGCGAAATACCCACAAGGTTGTGGGGGTTTCACCCACAAAGCACCCACTTCTATCATTATGATAGCCTTTCTGTTTGCACAAATACCCTTTACAGTGGGGAAATCCAACTATTCATGATTCCATGAATCAAGAATTGAATTTGCTCTGACAAATGACTGTTAGTACATATCAGTTGAACTTACAAGTGCAAAAACGTTTAAGAATTGACCAATAAGAGCCCGTTTGTGTTCATCAGGCAGAGCTTTGTGTCTAGTAACGTGGTTCAGATGCATACCTTTCTTATAATAGATGCTTATTTACAGAACTAACTCGTTACTGACTTTTAAAGAGGACCACAGGGATTCCCATTGGGGATAAGACTGGGGCGCTTCCCATTTACTTGTGTACAGATGTATAGAAAGAGTGCTCATTCGAGCTTGAACCAAGGGGCTTACTAACAAGCAGGACATTGCACCAGAAAGAGTCTTACACTGATATCACTTCCTTATATGACCGACACTGAGCACTTGTGTTGATATTTGAGAAATGTCACCAATATTTTAAACCTACACGTGGATTTTCTACAACGTGGAGGATCCGCACATGGAAAGGGACACAAACATATACCAGGGAAGTCACAGAGTCATGAGCTTCTGTGAATAAGGTATACGTTTTGAACCTTCGCATACTTAAGGAAAGTTTACACTTGCACTTGCAGACTCGGTTCTTTGTGTATATTTAAATAAAAGCAGTATTACACGTTGGCCTTGCATACAGAGGCTTTACACAGGCCGCTGCAGTCCCTGCGGAAGGGGGTGTTGGGGGCGGGGGGGAGACAAGATTTCCAGTTTCAATTTTTTTTTTTTACAAAACTACTTTTAAAATGAGGTTTTCCTCTAAAGGGTTCTTTAAACACCTATTGGTAAGCAAGTGAGACTCAAAATGAACGTGTCCAATCAGCGCCCTTATTTTAAACCAGTGGCGTCGTGAACCCCCTGCTTTGGCAGCTTAAGTGGGAGTAACTATTAAAAGTTTAATATTTTTACAATGGCCTCTGCAGGGCTTTAGATAAAAGCCAGGGCAGAGATACAAAGTGAGGGCTGAGCACTGTGAGACACGTTCAGCAAAAGAGTGGAAAATACATGTTGCAAACAACGAAAAAGTTACAAAGAGAGCAGATAAAGTGAAAGGAATGGTTGTTGAAAAGAAAAAATGAAGTGTGAGTGCAAGGATGGATGGTTGAATGGATGAATGAATAGATAGTAGGGGAAAGGATCAGTTGGTGCAAGGATAGAAGAAAGGATTGATAGAAAGAGGGATAAAATGGAAAGGTGGACAGAAGAGTAAAAGCATGAATGGCTAGAAGAGTGAAAGGATGACAGATCTTCATATGAAGTGAATGGCCATTGATTGGATTGATGGATGCATGGATAGATGGAAAGGAAAAAAGGTGGATGGATGGGTGAAAGTATTAATGAATATGTGAACAGATGGATGGTATTTCAGTAGCTGGTCAGAATAATGAAAGGATGGGTGGAAAGATGAAAGGATGATGGATGGGTGGGAGAGTGGCAGGATGGGTGGATAGATGAGTCGATGCAATTTGAAGCAAACAAATACAAGAAGGAACAGGCTTACTATCTTCGCTCTCTCGGTGTCATTAGAGGTTTGGTTCAAAGTGGGGGGTATTTGAATTTTCTGGCTACTCTCTTGTTTTAAACTGCTAGTTAAAAACCAGAATAGACATAAAAGTAAGTCTTGATTTTTTTTGTTTGCATCAACGCCGCATTTATGTGCTACCTCGAAATGAGAATCAAGTAATCCAATATGACCCATCTAGTACATCACTTTGCCCCAGACACTAATTTAGAGACTGTGCCTGCTCAGTATCAGCTGTTTGCACTGATTGTGTTACAGGCTCTTTGCAGATATTCTGCTCATACGATTTTGAAGAAGGATCCTTCCTGCCACCTAGTGTTCAAATCTGGAACACATTATATCAGTCAATTACAATATCGCACATTTTAGAATAAAATACCATAAGACGAAATTGGATTTAGTCATTAACTTCCCTTTGTCTCTCCAGCTCTACACATGGTGCAAAATGAGGACATCGAGCGACATCAGATAAAGACAATTTCCAAATTATAATTCATTGACATGACCACAAAAACGATTAATATCTATTTGAAATTAAGAATTGTGGTAAAATTAATTTGCACATTGCAAAGGATTGCACTGAGTGCACGACTTGAGATACATACAAAAGCAGCAGGCACTGCAATCATTCACACAAAGGATGTACCAGCCAAAGGAGGAATGTATCTCAACAGGGCCTGATACGGGAGCCTGCAGTCACTGTTGTCTGGGTCCTTTCCAGCATTAGGAGTGGAGGCTTGGGGCTCCTTGGATCTCAGACAAGTATATCTGTGCTATGGGCTGCCTGGCTGAACGCTCACTGTGTAATGGTTGGCAGGTTTTAAGGAATCATAGAAACCCCTCGCCAACCATTTTGCAAGGAGCCATTCTGTTTTATATAACTGTATTTCAACAACAGGCCACTTAAACTTGAAGTCTGACCGCCATCCGACTCCTTTTTTGATAGAAATGGAGGAGAACCATTGAAGACAAACAGGACTTCCGGTGAGTGAAGTTAAATGCAAATTGTGAGCCCTAAATGCTGTCCTTTAGTTCGATACATGTTCTGGCTATTTTTTGCTCCTATGAGTCTATTTCACTTGTCTGCATTTCTCCATTCTTCGCCTTCCTAACTGAAAATTTCTAACATATCAGCATCCTGGGTGGAAGGCTGGTATTCCTGGGAGCTTCGTGGATACTGTGAGAAGGGGGCCTGGTATATGCTGTCCACTAATTAAAGTGGGCACCTTGTACCAGTCCTCACAACCTTTATGATGTATAAGGTCAAAGATAACCTTTAGAAAGCTATCCTAGTGGTAGCTGTGGAGAGCAGCCTTCAGGCTTAATCTTGAAGGAATGTAAAGCAGATTGTTTTACCAGAATATCAGCTCCTAAATGACTAAATGAAAGGAGAACCACACAGTGTTTACATAAAAATATGTATTTATTAATATATCACTCTTTACTAGTACACAAGTACACAATAGTACACAATACTGGATCGATAGAACATTTAAAAATAGCAAAATACACAGCGGGCTCCAGGGGGAGACTGAACCATATACAAAAAAAATTGTATAACAACAATGACTCGACTATATTCCCAGTGCCTAGAGCACGTAGAATCACTGGGACCCCAAAGAACCACCCAGAGGAGTGACACAGGGAGCCCACGGAGGACGGGTGCAGTGAGGAAACCCACACGTGTGCTCCATACAACTCTATGGGAAAGTCTTGGTTGAAAAATTACAAGTTAAGGACACTTCTAAGAGGACTTCAAGCAAACCCTTTGGAATGTAGGAGGTTCTAACCCCAACCCACCAGTGAGTACCAAGGTACCCATGTTACCTATCCCAGAAGAGCCGGGTGCATAGGGGTCGAGTGGTGTCGGAAACCTTCATCATTTTCAATGGAGAGCTGCAAAGAAGTACTGCTGCCAGGAGGGCGAAGAGTGTCCGGTGGAATCCAAGCCTGGATTCTAGATGAGAGGAACCTGAAAGCAGAGGGGACAGAGTCTGGGTCACTTCAGATGACCAGGGGCTCAGTAGTCGAATGCCCACCGATGTCGAGTGCTTCAGGAGTGAAGAAGGGTTGCTTGACGCTGCAGCCACGGCGACCAGGAGACGTCTAGGACAACCAGGGTCTGGAGGTGAGCTGTCCCACAAAAGATGTCGAGAGCTAAGGGGTCGATGTCCGGCTGGAGCAAGCTCGGGAATTGCAAATGTGCGCGGTGCACAGTGGTTCGGGTTGCACGGCCCCCACAAGGGATACTGGTCTCAGAATCGCTGAAATGGCAGATCAACCTCAGGGACCTTCAGGAACTCACCTCCTGTGTTGCTAAAATCTTCGGAGTCCTCAGGAGCTTGGGAGAAGCAAACCGGTCAGATACGTTTAGGTGCCTGCTTTTGCGGGGGAGTAACTCCTTTACTCCAAGGGAGATTCTTCAGTCATCCAGCATCAGGAAGGCAGTCTAAGTACTTGGTTTCTTCTTAGCAGAATTGTGTCCAGGTAAAATCTAAAGTCCAGTAGTCAGGTAACACACTTTATACCCATGGGAAGGGATTGGAAAGATTCATTTCTGGCTAGCGCCTGTGCACAATAAATGGAGGTTCCACTCAGGGGCACGGATGATTTACATACTCTGAGTAGGGGAGTTCTACATTAGACTCCTGACAGACAAGATCCCGAATGGAAGATAATTATGCAGGCTCCAGCAATCTTGCTCAGAATATTGAAATGTGTAAATGACTGTGGAACATAATGAAAACGTTCTGTTGCAGAATTTTCATTTTCCAAATATAGGAGTGAGGGAGAACGTTCCCCTAAACGTTCCTCTAAGTCCATGATCAGGTGGCATCATGTCAAGTTTGATGACCTTAAGGTGTAGCCATTTTATTAGAAGGTATAATCTTTGTTGTGTGATGCTTGGCTGATTGACAAAATAGGCCTTACAGTATAGAGAATAATTACTTGGCAGATTCTGGCACACGTGAAAATGGCAGCTTGGCACTCACTAAATAATAATGGAGAAGGGGGGACCAGGAGCTAGTTAATGGTCCAGTGCCTATGCTCCGAAAAGTCAATGAGGTAATCACACAGGAGGCACTGTTCCGTGGTGAGTGTGGTCAAAGAACAACCTACACACACAATAGGGTCAGGGGTGGGAAAGATGGAGAAGTTAGGTCAGGGACTTGGTACTTGAGGTGGGGAGAGGCATAAATTGTCTCTTGTTGCCCTTACACACCCCGAAGGATGCCATGCTTCATCATCGAGCGGTTGCTCCTCGTCGGGCCGGTGGTGCAATGCCCTACGGGTCCCCCGAAGGGTCTCTTTAGCGGAGATCTTTTAGAGAACTGCCGATGGGTGCATGTGGGTATGTGGAATTAAGTACCAAATGAGAAGTGAAGGTAGTGCGTGCAGTGTGAGTTAAAAATACCTAAGGGTTACCAAACATAGAAGAATTATTTAATAAAGAGGTGCCCTTGGAAAAGTAAAAAACCCATAGGTTAACAGTTACCAGTAGAGACGTAATGTGTCTGGGTAGCTAGGCTATGGTTGACATGTTTCACGCCTTGGGTGGTCAGTAAGATCCTTGGCGTTTCATCAGGACCAGGGGTGATGGTGATGTGAGGTGAGTGCACAAACTTATTGGTGTGAGTAGGGTACCATTAGCCCTCTCACTGATCAAAAGAGGGGGGTGGGGGGTGCCTCCTACACTAATTGTGTGTGGCTCTAGAGTCAGTTATGCCCCCTTTGATCGCGACCTAAGACACAAAGAAAAAGAAAACAGAAACCTAAAAGGGAGGAGGAGAGTTTAAAAACAGATATACCGCTCATGCTGGCACATGTGGAGCGTCAGTGTATCAACATTCTGTACACGCAGCCAGCAGACAGTAACTTAAAAACAAGAAATGAGACATGAAAATGCCAGGTTCAGTTCCGGTTAATCAGTGTATGGTGTGTACCGTGTCAGCTCCAGTCAGGGGCATGGAAAGGGGGGTCGCCCTAGAACCCAAAATGGTGCGTGCGAGTGGGTTGAGTAGGCGTCCCAAATCCCAAAACCCCTGGCCGTTGCAATGACAGTGGGTCAATACCACGTGTGACCAGTAGCGATCTAAAAAACCCACTCTGACCGAGGAGGTCGTGCTCAAGGATCCATACTTCCTCAGTCAAAGAATCATGGGGAGCGTAAGGTGCGGGCTTATCTAAATGAGGAGCAAACGTTACTCCTTGAGTCTAGCGGCGTTGGACGCCCACACCTTCTCGGGCTGCCGGCGTGCAGTACAAGGTATCGTAATGGTAGGACCTGTGAGAGGGGTGGGAGAAAAAGGAGAGGCGTATGCGTAGCACAGAATTAGAAGCATAGGAAAAAACATTCGTGGTCGAGACTTACTTCGGCAATCTCTGCGAACAGCGGCCTCGGTATATACTCATGGATTACTCAGGTGTCGGCTCTGGAAACCTGCCCCATCCAGACGCCAGCTCGTAGGTAAACTGAAGAGTGGGGCTGGCTGTACTTAAAGTGTAAAAACGGGGCGTGTGAGGAGGTTCCTATTTCCGGTGTAGCGCGTCATGCTCAGTCAGCAGGGGGAGAAATGCCCATGCGTGTAGCTGAAACCAAGCCAGTGCTCACGCGCGCATGCGTATAGTGTAATGTGCTGGAAGCGCGCATGCGTGGTGTGGAGGTAACGCATGGGAGTGGTTGAGAGATCTGCAGCTCTCGTATAGCTAGTCTGGAAAATTTACGCACTGACAAAGATATAAACATAGTGCGCGGCTAATAATGAATCGGGCATATTGAGGGCCACAGGTTAGTCCGCTAACGTGTAAAATGTAAACAAAAAGCGGGTGAGGAACGAGACCCCATGTCTAATACATGATAGGTAAGTAAGTATTAAGGTGCTATAAGAGTCAGCACGTGCCGTTAATTCAGATCTGCCTCTCTGTCTCATCAGGCATGGCGGGTGTGATGGTGACCGGATTGGGGGCACACATAGTACATTCTGGGCCTAAAGTAGTCAGGGTCGAATGTGGTATGTGAGTGCAAAAGTATCCTAGTCCTCAGGTGTAGGGTAGGGGTTAGCGCGCAGCCGGGTCAGTCTGCTTAGAAGAAAAAACAGGGTGAGGCAATTCCTCAACAAGGTTGGTGTTTAGCAGACCCATTCATGAAGGGTGATGCAAGACTCTATAGTTCTGACCACGGGATATCATCATTCAGGCCTTGTGTGTCAGTGTGAAGACGGTGGACCCAACGTTGTTCACGTCTAAAAAGGGAGTCACTGTTCCAGTGCGGGTTGGCCTCTAGGATGGTCCACTGGATAGCTTCACATGGGTGGCCTTTCTCCAAGAAATGGGTGGTCAATTTTGTGGCTGAGCGTGCTCGTCTCACTGTACTCTTGTGCTCGCTGATCCTCTTCTTGATGGCTCTGGTCGTCATCCCAACGTAATGAAGAGTGCAAGGGCATGAGATGAGATATACACAGTTCGTTGTGTTGCAATTAGTATGTTTGCGTTGTTCCCATTTCAAGTTTCCCTGTTGTAGAAATTTAGTGTGTCGTGTAGAGGAGCAGGCCCCACATGTGCCACAGGGATAATGTCCTGTGACTGCTGGAAGGTCCCAGAGGGTGGTTTCTTTGGTCCTCTGTGCGGGTCGTGGTTGTGTGTTAATTAACTGGTCCCGTAAATTCTCCGTCCTTTTGAAGGCAAAACGGGGCGTCGAGATATCCAAAGTGTCACTGTTGAGAATCCTCCAGTTCCGGTTGATGATTTTTTAAATTTGGTTAGATAGAGGAGTGAAGGTTGTGACACAGGTAATAAGATCATTGGTTTTGGGCTCCCTTGTTTCCAGAAGGCCTTCACGTGTGTTGTTCCTGGCCCATTTTTTGGCTCTCACCTGTTCTGGGTAGTGTCTCTGAGTGAGGTTATCTGCCAGGTTGTTTGCTTGAAGTTCAAAGTCCTGTATTTTTCTGCAATTGCGTCTGATTCTCAAGAATTGACCGTAAGGTAGGTTTTCTCTCAAGGCTTTGGGGTGGTAGCTCTTGAAACTCAGGAGGCTATTGCAGTCCGTGCTTTTCTTGTATGTGGTGGTATGTAGTATACCGTTTTCGAGGTTAATGGAAAGGTCCAGGAAGGGGATCCTCTCTTTGCTGGTCGTCATCGTAAATCTAAGGTGAGGATCCTGGTTGTTGATCCATTCCAAGAATCCCATGGCCAAGGTTTCAGGGCCCCTCCAAAGGATCAGAATATCATCAATGTAACGTTTCCAGGTTACAAGATGCTTATGGAAGGGGTTGGTATCTGAAAAAATGTGGGTAATCTCAAAATGGGCCATGTACAGGCCTGCCAGGCTCGGCGCAAAGGTGCTACCCATACTGGTACCTTGTACCTGGTGTTATATGGTGGTTTTGTACATGAAAAAGTTGTTAGTGAGTGCAAGTGCGATCAGTGCTGAGATGAACCCTTCCGGAGTTTGGGTGGGGAGTTCAGATTCTCATAGAAGGTTGCTGATGACTTCGATGGTTAGCATCTTGGGGTATGTTCGTGTAGAGTGCTTCTACATCGAGTGTGAGCAATAGGTCGATGTCCTCAGTATTCTCCTCGTTGATTACCTGAATTAGATTGAGGACATCGCGGGTATCCTTCAAGAATGCTGGCGTGGCTTGGACCAGAGGACGTAAGGAGAAGTCGCTGAATTGGCTGAGAGGTTCCAACAATGAACCAATACCCGACACGATGGGACGACCGGGGCAAGGGGTGACACCCTTGTGGATCTTAGGGAGAAGGTAGAAATAGGACATCCTAGGTGTCGTATTCACTAGGAAAGCCGCTTCTTTGGGTGTGATCCAGCCTTCTGTGGAGGCTTCATTCACCATGATGCGAATCTGTCCAAGTAACATCGTGGTAGGGTCGGTCTCTAGTATCTCATAATATTCCGTATTGTTGAGTTGGCGGGTGCATTCCTGTTCGTAGTACTGTGTGTTTAGAATTACAGTGGCGCCCCCTTTATCCGCTGGTTTGATCACAATGGTGATATCATTTTTGAGGGAGGTCACCGCGTTCCGTAGTTTGTTGGACAGGTTGTTATAGGGGCTGGGAGATTTCAGGAGGTTGACTTCCTTCAGGACTGCCTTCTCAAAGGTGAGGACCTCATGAGGGATCATGCCGGTTGTGGGGGTAAACCTGGAGGGTGGTCTCAGTCCTGTGTCGTACTGTTCTAGTGCAGCAGTATCCTTGAAGAAGGCCCTCAGTCTCACTTTGCGAAAGAGTTGATGAAGTTCTTCATTGAGCCTAAAGTTGTCCTCTTTAGGGGTGGGGACAAATCCAAGTCCTAGTTCAAGAGCTGCAGTCACGTCAGAATTAAGGGTTCTAGATGACAGATTGACGATCAGTTTCTTTGGTGTGCCATGCTCCTTGTTGTTCTCTGTTGGTTTTCTGAGTCCTGCCATTGAACCTGTTTGTTCCCTCTTCTTCTTCCTCTGCCTCTGCCCCTGCCTCTGTTCTGAAAAGGAGGTGGAGGGGTATGGAAAAAAGGTTGTTGGAACCCCGGTTGGGGTAAATTATATGGAGGGTACCACATAGGTCCTGGTTGTGGATAAGGTTGGACTGGGAAACCATAAAATGGTGGCATCCCAGGAGGTGGTAGAAGACCTTGTTGATTGGAGTGGCGGCCCCAGCTCTGATTGCTAGAGTTGCTAATGGAGGAGTGACCCGATTGATTGGATGTGGATGAACCATCATCTGAAATTGCATCAGTGTCAGTGGGTTGAAAATCTTCTTTTGTGTATGGGTAGATTTTCTCCCTATCAAATCTCTTAAGATCCTTTTGTAGTTTTGTGATTTTCTGGTTAAGAAGATAGTCACGATGGTCAGTGATTTCAGTGTTAATCTCAGCCAAGCGGATTTTATATGCTGATAGGCTGATGCCTGTTTTGAGGCCATTCTCTGCTATATTGATTTTAATAATCAGAGCTTCAGAAAGACGTTTCGCGGTGCTGGTAATCAGGACAATCAGTCGCGAGTGCATTTCCATGCTATTTACCTCCATTCCCGCCTGAAGATGAGATCCTCCAAGAAAATCCTTGGTGCCGTTCGTACCAAAAGGCCATTAGGTGCTGCGTTGGCTCTGAGGTATTCGGTCATAACAGACCCATGAAGGGCGATTTTAACTTGTAGCTATTTGAGTGAGGCTAGTGAGTTCCAGTCGCCCTGTGCGCTAGTACAGGCTTTGTTACCATCACTGTCAAGCAGTGACGGAGTTCTCAGGATCTCTGCCACTATATCCTCACCAAAACTGAGGCCTAAATTGTCCCCCATAGTGGAGATAGACATGTCTCAGGAAAAAGGTAGTGGGTGAGAGGAAAAAGAATAGAAAGAGAGGTCCCTCGGCTGAGCCGCCGTGCTTGATACTAAATAATAATGGAGAAAGGCACTCACAGCATGTGTGGCTGTAACTCACTCTTCCATTCTCTATATGGTAGAAGATCTAGTAAATGTTGCTGCACTAAGGAAAGGGCTGATGGCATTAACTATGAAAATGTGTGATTCTTTCTTGTATTAATTTAAAGGTATAGGACTAACTATTTTTATTGATTTTTAATTGCAGCAATAATAACGATAATAAATACATGTCACAACATCTGTTCACATAATATATAATATAAAGGAGAAAGTGAGATAAAAGTTTGAATCATTTAGACTTTAAATTCATTAAATATATACATATATAAAGAGGGATGGACACATATAAATCCCAAGCAGCTTAAATCGTCTCATACGTTGTTGCCTACAGAGGAAAAGTGCAAATGCAATAAATAGAGAGTTCAAATACAGAATTCATGTATAAACATAATCAGCATTCAGATATGGCTAGATGGAGGATAGAATGACATTTCCCTGCCTTCCTCCTTAGCCAATTGCTCCAAGAAAAGAAACCCCAGAGACAGAAAGTAAAGATTTAAGAGTTATCTTCACTATCCTTTATTGATTTACCAATCTAGAGATCGGTGCCCAGATTCTCCACCCTAACTCCCTTTTCTCTCGTTTTAGCTTGCAAACCGAAGATTCTATATTATATATCGCTAACATTTTAGACCACCAATTGGTGAAAGCCGGAGGGTCGTCGCTTAGCCATTGAGAGGTGAGGCACAGACGGGCAATGGCCATTGCAATAAACAAGAACCCTCTCTCTGCCCTTACCCTTTTACTTGTCTCCGTACTATCTAGTAACCCCAGAATTAAAAGAGCTGGGGGGATAAACACAGGTGATCCTAAAACCATAATTAGGAAAGCCTCAAGATCTTGCAGAAAACTAACCAGTTTGGGGCAGGAGTAGAACATATGTAGAGTGTCAGCTGATTGCAAACCGCATCTGTTGCACTTCCCTCCCCTCCTACCACCCCAATTAGTTATCTTCGCTGAGGTGTAGTAAAGATCAAAAGCAGATATAAAATGTTGGCTTCTAAGACTCCCTGTTATCAAAACCTTGTTCGCCAGTTCCAACGAACCTTCAATGTATATTCCTTCCATCCCTAGCCTAATTTCCCATTTTGCATTCTGAGCCTCAATGTCATCTGGGGATACTTGCATCAAAATCTGGTAAATGTCCCCAATCCGGCACTTAGTCCTAACGGTCTCCACCACTGGTACTTTTTCTGCTATCAGAGCTGCCCCGTTCCCACTTACCCCAAGGAAACTCTGTAT
Source organism: Triturus cristatus (assembly GCF_964204655.1). Lineage (NCBI taxonomy): Eukaryota > Metazoa > Chordata > Amphibia > Caudata > Salamandridae > Triturus > Triturus cristatus. Next base: position 437,235,683 of record NC_140590.1, on the reverse strand, counting down.
TTGCCGAAATTTGAAGAAATCTTGTTTATCTACCCCATACTCTTCCTGTAAGTTTGTAAATGACAAAAGCTGACCTTTCCTATATAAATCACCCACATACTTAATCCCATCCCATTCCCATCTAAAAGTAACTTGGTCGTTAAAGATTGATGGAAGGATACCCAGAGTAAACAAGCATTTGCAATGCAATAGGTCTTGCATTTATAAGAGTTTGAGCTATTGGCATTGTAAGATTACAATGCCTTTTATTTATGTTTTGGTTTTAAAACAAATAAAAGGCATTGTCATTTACAATATCAGTAGCATAAACTTGCATAAAAGCAGTGTGCGGCATGCAGCAGTGTGTGGCATGCAGCAGTGTGTGGCGTGCAGCAGTGTGTGGCGTGCAGCAGTGTGTGGCGTGCAGCAGTGTGCGGCATGCAGCAGTGTGCGGCGTGCAGCAGTGTGTGGCGTGCAGCAGTGTTTCGTGTAGCAGTGTGAGGCATGCAGCACTGTGTGGCATGCAGCGGCGTGCAGCAGTTTGCGGCATGCAGCAGTGTGCGGCGTGCAGCAGTGTCGTGCAGCATGCAGCAGTGAGTAATGCAGCAGTGTGCAGCAGTGTGTGGCGTGCAGCAGTGTGCGGCGTGCAGCAGTGTGTGGCGTACAGCAGTGTTTCGTGTAGCAGTGTGAAGCATGCAGCACTGTGTGGCATGCAGCGGCATGCAGCCGTGTGCGGCATGCAGCAGTGTGCGGCGTGCAGCAGTGTGTGCCGTGCAGCAGTATGTGCCGTGCAGCAGTGTTTCGTGTAGCATTGTGCGGCGTGCAGCAGTGTGTGGAGTGCAGCAGTGTGTGGTGTGCAGCAGTGTGTGGCATGCAGCAGTGTGTGGCATGCAGCTGTGTGTGGCGTGCAGCAGTGTTTTGTGTAGCAGTGTGCGGCGTGCAGCAGTGTGCGGCATGCAGCAGTGTGCGGCGTGCAGCAGTGTGCGGCGTGCAGCAGTGTGCAGCGTGCAGCAGTGTGTGGCATGCATCAGTGTGTGGCGTGCAGCAGTGTGTGGCGTGCAGCGGCATGCAGCAGCGTGTGGCGTGCAGCAGTGTGTGGCGTGCAGCATTGTGTGGCGTGCATCAGTGTGCGGCGTGCAGCAGTGTGCGGAGTGCAGCAGTGTGCGGCGCGCAGCAGTGTGAGACGTGCAGCAGTGTGCGGCGTGCAGCAGTGTGTGGCATGCAGCAGTGTGTGGCATGCAGCAGTGTTTCATGTAGCAGTGTGAGGCATGCAGCACTGTGTGGCGTGCAGCGGCGTGCAGCAGTGTGCGGCGTGCAGCAGTGTGCGGTGTGCAGCAGTGTGCTGCGTTCAGCAGTGTCGTGCAGCATGCAGCAGTGAGTAATGCAGCAGTGTGCAGCAGTGTGTGGCGTGCAGCACTGTGCAGTGTGCAGCAGTGTGTGGCGTGCAGCAGTGTGTGGTGTGCAGCAGTGTTTCGTGTAGCATTGTGCGGCGTGCAGCAGTGTGTGGCGTGCAGCAGTGTGCGGTGTGCAGCAGTGTGCGGCGTGCAGCAGTGTGTGGCGTGCAGCAGTGTTTCATGTAGCAGTGTGAGGCATGCAGCACTGTGTGGCGTGCAGCGGCGTGCAGCAGTGTGCGGCGTTCAGCAGTGTGCGGTGTGCAGCAGTGTGCTGCGTTCAGCAGTGTCGTGCAGCATGCAGCAGTGAGTAATGCAGCAGTGTGCAGCAGTGTGTGGCGTGCAGCACTGTGCAGCGTGCAGCAGTGTGTGGCATGCAGCAGTGTGTGGTGTGCAGCAGTGTTTCGTGTAGCATTGTGCGGCGTGCAGCAGTGTGTGGCGTGCAGCAGTGTGTGGTGTGCAGCAGTGTGTGGTGTGCAGCAGTGTTTCGTGCAGCAGTGTGCGGCGTGCAGCAGTGTGCGGTGTGCAGCAGTGTGCAGCATGCAGCAGTGTGCGGCATGCAGCAGTGTGCTGCATGCAGCAGTGTGTGGCGTGCAGCAGTGTGTGGCATGCAGCAGCATGCAGCAGTGTGCGGCGTGCAGCAGTGTGTGGCATGCAGCAGTGTGCGGCGTGCAGCAGTGTGCGGCCTGCAGCAGTGTGCAGCGTGCAGCAGTGTGAGGCGTGCAGCAGTGTGAGGCGTGCAGCAGTGTGTGGCGTGCAGCAGTGTGCGGCGTGCAGCAGTGTGTGGCGTGCAGCAGTGTTTCGTGTAGCAGTGTGAGGCATGTAGCACTGTGTGGCGTGCAGCGGCGTGCAGCAGTGTGCGGCATGCAGCAGTGTGCGGCGTGCAGCAGTGTTGTGCAGCATGCAGCAGTGAGTAATGCAGCAGTGTGCAGCAGTGTGTGGCGTGCAGCAGTGTGCGGCGTGCAGCAGTGTGTGCCGTGCAGCAGTGTGTGCCGTGCAGCAGTGTTTCGTGTAGCATTGTGCGGCGTGCAGCAGTGTGTGGCATGCAGCAGTGTGTGGCATGCAGCAGTGTGTGGCATGCAGCAGTGTGTGGCGTGCAGCAGTGTTTCGTGTAGCAGTGTGCGGCGTGCAGCAGTGTGCTGCATGCAGCAGTGTGCGGCGTGCAGCAGTGTGCGACGTGCAGCAGTGTGCGGCGTGCAGCAGTGTGTGGCATGCAGCAGTGTGTGGCGTGCAGCAGTGTGTGGCGTGCAGCGGCATGCAGCAGCGTGTGGCGTGCAGCAGTGTGTGGCGTGCAGCATTGTGTGGCGTGCATCAGTGTGCGGCGTGCAGCAGTGTGCGGCGTGCAGCAGTGTGTGGCGTGCAGCAGTGTGCGGCGTGCAGCAGTGTGTTGCATGCAGCGGCATGCAGCAGTGTGCGACGTGCAGCAGTGTGTGGCGTGCAGCAGTGTGCGGCCTGCAGCAGTGTGCGGCGGCAGCAGTGTGAGGCGTGCGCAGTGTGCGGCGTGCAGCAGTGTGCTGCGTGCAGCAGTGTTGTGCAGCATGCAGCAGTGAGAAATGCAGCAGTGTGCAGCAGTGTGTGGCGTGCAGCAGTGTGCGGCGTGCAGCAGTGTGTGGTGTGCAGCAGTGTGTGGCGTGCAGCAGTGTTTCGTGTAGCATTGTGCGGCGTGCAGCAGTGTGCGGCATGCAGCATTGTGCGGCGTGCAGCAGTGTGCGGCATGCAGCAGTGTGCTGCGTGCAGCATTGTGTGGCGTGCAGCAGTGTGTGGCGTGCAGCGGCGTGCGGCATGCAGCAGTGTGCGGCGTGCAGCAGTGTGTGGCGTGCAGCAGTGTTTCGTGTAGCAGTGTGAGGCATGCAGCACTGTGTGGCATGCAGCGGCGTGCAGCAGTTTGCGGCATGCAGCAGTGTGCGGCGTGCAGCAGTGTCGTGCAGCATGCAGCAGTGAGTAATGCAGCAGTGTGCAGCAGTGTGTGGCGTGCAGCAGTGTGCGGCGTGCAGCAGTGTGTGGCGTACAGCAGTGTTTCGTGTAGCAGTGTGAAGCATGCAGCACTGTGTGGCATGCAGCGGCATGCAGCCGTGTGCGGCATGCAGCAGTGTGCGGCGTGCAGCAGTGTGTGCCGTGCAGCAGTATGTGCCGTGCAGCAGTGTTTCGTGTAGCATTGTGCGGCGTGCAGCAGTGTGTGGAGTGCAGCAGTGTGTGGTGTGCAGCAGTGTGTGGCATGCAGCAGTGTGTGGCATGCAGCTGTGTGTGGCGTGCAGCAGTGTTTTGTGTAGCAGTGTGCGGCGTGCAGCAGTGTGCGGCATGCAGCAGTGTGCGGCGTGCAGCAGTGTGCGGCGTGCAGCAGTGTGCAGCGTGCAGCAGTGTGTGGCATGCATCAGTGTGTGGCGTGCAGCAGTGTGTGGCGTGCAGCGGCATGCAGCAGCGTGTGGCGTGCAGCAGTGTGTGGCGTGCAGCATTGTGTGGCGTGCATCAGTGTGCGGCGTGCAGCAGTGTGCGGAGTGCAGCAGTGTGCGGCGCGCAGCAGTGTGAGACGTGCAGCAGTGTGCGGCGTGCAGCAGTGTGTGGCATGCAGCAGTGTGTGGCATGCAGCAGTGTTTCATGTAGCAGTGTGAGGCATGCAGCACTGTGTGGCGTGCAGCGGCGTGCAGCAGTGTGCGGCGTGCAGCAGTGTGCGGTGTGCAGCAGTGTGCTGCGTTCAGCAGTGTCGTGCAGCATGCAGCAGTGAGTAATGCAGCAGTGTGCAGCAGTGTGTGGCGTGCAGCACTGTGCAGTGTGCAGCAGTGTGTGGCGTGCAGCAGTGTGTGGTGTGCAGCAGTGTTTCGTGTAGCATTGTGCGGCGTGCAGCAGTGTGTGGCGTGCAGCAGTGTGCGGTGTGCAGCAGTGTGCGGCGTGCAGCAGTGTGTGGCGTGCAGCAGTGTTTCATGTAGCAGTGTGAGGCATGCAGCACTGTGTGGCGTGCAGCGGCGTGCAGCAGTGTGCGGCGTTCAGCAGTGTGCGGTGTGCAGCAGTGTGCTGCGTTCAGCAGTGTCGTGCAGCATGCAGCAGTGAGTAATGCAGCAGTGTGCAGCAGTGTGTGGCGTGCAGCACTGTGCAGCGTGCAGCAGTGTGTGGCATGCAGCAGTGTGTGGTGTGCAGCAGTGTTTCGTGTAGCATTGTGCGGCGTGCAGCAGTGTGTGGCGTGCAGCAGTGTGTGGTGTGCAGCAGTGTGTGGTGTGCAGCAGTGTTTCGTGCAGCAGTGTGCGGCGTGCAGCAGTGTGCGGTGTGCAGCAGTGTGCAGCATGCAGCAGTGTGCGGCATGCAGCAGTGTGCTGCATGCAGCAGTGTGTGGCGTGCAGCAGTGTGTGGCGTGCAGCAGTGTGTGGCATGCAGCAGCATGCAGCAGTGTGCGGCGTGCAGCAGTGTGTGGCATGCAGCAGTGTGCGGCGTGCAGCAGTGTGCGGCCTGCAGCAGTGTGCAGCGTGCAGCAGTGTGAGGCGTGCAGCAGTGTGAGGCGTGCAGCAGTGTGTGGCGTGCAGCAGTGTGCGGCGTGCAGCAGTGTGTGGCGTGCAGCAGTGTTTCGTGTAGCAGTGTGAGGCATGCAGCACTGTGTGGCGTGCAGCGGCGTGCAGCAGTGTGCGGCATGCAGCAGTGTGCGGCGTGCAGCAGTGTTGTGCAGCATGCAGCAGTGAGTAATGCAGCAGTGTGCAGCAGTGTTTGGCGTGCAGCAGTGTGCGGCGTGCAGCAGTGTGTGCCGTGCAGCAGTGTGTGCCGTGCAGCAGTGTTTCGTGTAGCATTGTGCGGCGTGCAGCAGTGTGTGGCATGCAGCAGTGTGTGGCATGCAGCAGTGTGTGGCATGCAGCAGTGTGTGGCGTGCAGCAGTGTTTCGTGTAGCAGTGTGCGGCGTGCAGCAGTGTGCTGCATGCAGCAGTGTGCGGCGTGCAGCAGTGTGCGACGTGCAGCAGTGTGCGGCGTGCAGCAGTGTGTGGCATGCAGCAGTGTGTGGCGTGCAGCAGTGTGTGGCGTGCAGCGGCATGCAGCAGCGTGTGGCGTGCAGCAGTGTGTGGCGTGCAGCATTGTGTGGCGTGCATCAGTGTGCGGCGTGCAGCAGTGTGCGGCGTGCAGCAGTGTGTGGCGTGCAGCAGTGTGCGGCGTGCAGCAGTGTGTTGCATGCAGCGGCATGCAGCAGTGTGCGACGTGCAGCAGTGTGTGGCGTGCAGCAGTGTGCGGCCTGCAGCAGTGTGCGGCGGCAGCAGTGTGAGGCGTGCGCAGTGTGCGGCGTGCAGCAGTGTGCTGCGTGCAGCAGTGTTGTGCAGCATGCAGCAGTGAGAAATGCAGCAGTGTGCAGCAGTGTGTGGCGTGCAGCAGTGTGCGGCGTGCAGCAGTGTGTGGTGTGCAGCAGTGTGTGGCGTGCAGCAGTGTTTCGTGTAGCATTGTGCGGCGTGCAGCAGTGTGCGGCATGCAGCATTGTGCGGCGTGCAGCAGTGTGCGGCATGCAGCAGTGTGCTGCGTGCAGCATTGTGTGGCGTGCAGCAGTGTGTGGCGTGCAGCGGCGTGCAGCAGTGTGCGGCGTGCAGCAGTGTGAGGCGTGCAGCAGTGTGCGGCGTGCAGCAGTGTGCTGCATGCAGCAGTGTCGTGCAGCATGCAGCAGTGAGTAATGCAGCAGTGTGTGGCGTGCAGCAGCGTGCAGCATGCAGCAGTGTGTGCCGTGCAGCAGTGTGTGCCGTGCAGCAGTGTTTCGTGTAGCATTGTGCGGCGTGCAGCAGTGTGTGGCGTGCAGCAGTGTGTGGCGTGCAGCAGTGTGTGGCGTGCAGCAGTGTTTCGTGTAGCATTGTGCGGCGTGCAGCTGCGTGCAGCAGTGTGCGGCATGCAGCATTGTGCGGCGTGCAGCAGTGTGTGGCGTGCAGCAGTGTGTGGCGTGCAGCGGCATGCAGCGGTGTGTGGCGTGCAGCAGTGTGCGGCGTGCAGCAGTGTGAGGCATGCAGCAGTGTGAGGCGTGCAGCAGTGTGTGGCATGCAGCAGTGTGAGGCGTGCAGCAGTGTGCGGGGTGCAGCAGTGTGCGGCGTGCAGCAGTGTGTAATGCAGCAGTGTGTGCAGCAGTGTGTGGCGTGCGATAGTGTGCGGCGTGCAGCAGTGTGCGGCGTGCAGCAGTGTGTGGCGTGCAGCAGTGTGTGGCGTGCAGCAATGTGTGGCGTGGTTTGTAAACAACAAGAAAAGCGGACATCAAAGGAAGGGTGGGAGGGAACGAGCATATGGGGTGTGAGATATAACAAAAGTTAATTGTTGTAAGAGGGGATGCAGGAAGTGAGGCCGAGCTCACGCTGGCGAAAGCAGTCTGCTGCTTTCAAGTGCGATGCCAGATGCCAGCTTCGCGCTTGAATGCCTCACATGCACTGGCCATAAACCACATTCCTAAGGTCTTGTGCCCCTTACTAAATCTCTCTGAATGCGTGAGGCGGCGCACGCGCAGGAAGTAGCTGGTGGCAAATGGAATGCGCGTGGTTGTGCGCGTAACCGCCACCTGATCCGCCTGGGAAGCCTTTGGGAGCATTTTCTGAAGCCCCTACATAAGTCTCGCTGTGCGATCGCTTACGCGATAGCCAGGCGAGACCTAAAAATGGAGGATATATATTTAAATTTGGGATCTTCAGTTTCTGCCCTACCGGCCTCCAAACTCTATAAGCAGCTTTTAATATATTTGATTTAGTCTTTTTATAATAGTTTGGTTCAAGTATCCTGATCAGACAGCCCTTGGCTTCAGTCCTTAGTCCTAATTCGTATATAGTCGGCCTCTACTCTACGGGGTCTTCTGCTTTAATAAGATACCCAGATGTTGCAAGAGGCAAGCCCAATGATAATAGAGGAAGCTGGGAATAGCCCACCCCCGCTGTCTTGGAAGAGTCAACCATTTGGGCGTCCTCCTTGGTCTACGATTCCCCCACAGAAATCTTTCGCATATCCTTTACAAATTTGCTAAGCAGAGCAAGGAGAATTCTAATGAAACAGTCCTGAAGACATATAACAACTTGGCAAGACCGACATTTTAAGAACATTGCTTCTGCCAAATAATTTGAGATGTAGATAGTCTAATCCCTCCAATTTTTTTCTTACATCATCTAATATTGGGGCAATATTTAAATCAGGAATGCTATCTATGGCAGCTGCCATTTTGACCCCCAAATAAGTTGCCTCTTGGACTACTGGTAGGCCAATACATTGCAAATTCCCTGAGCAAAGGATCTGTGTTTTATCTATTTTAAGTTATATCCAGATGAGGCCCCAAACTGCTCGGCTAGAGTCTTTACCTTGGGAAGTGCAGAAACGACATCAGTAGTAAGCACCACAATGTCGTCCGGATACACCAATGCTCTATACTCGATACCGTTGACCTTCACCACTTTGATGTTAATATCTAGCTCTAACTTCTTTAAAAAAGGGTCAATATAGAGAGCAAAGAGCAGGTGAGAGGAAAGGCACCACTGCCTTGTGCCTCTGCTGATATTAAACATATTTGAGTCGGTAAATAGACATAATATCGAGAAAAAAAATATCGACTGGACAGAATATCGAGTTTTTAATATAGAATGGACAGAATATCGAATTGCCAAAATATTTTTACCCCTATGCTATCCAACACTTTCCCTACTGTTGCACTCACTGGAGTGGGAATAGTAAATTTTACCCTCCCGCTATCCAACGCTTTCCCTACTGTTGCACTCTCTGGAGTGGGAATAGTAATTTTTACCCCTGCGCTATCCAATGCTTTCCCTACTGTTGCACTCACTGGAGTGGGAATAGTAATTTTTACCCCTACGCTATCCAACGCTTTCCCTACTGTTGCACTCACTGGAGTGGGAGTAGTAAATTTTACCCTCCCGCTATCCAATGCTTTCCCTACTGTTGCACTCTCTGGAGTGGGATTAGTAATTTTTAGCCCTACTCTATCCAATGCTTTCCCTACTGTTGCACTCTTTGGCGTGGGAATAGTAATTTTTACCTCTACGCTATCCAACGCTTTCCCTACTGTTGCACTCACTGTAGTGGGAATAGTAAATTTTACCCTCCCGCTATCCAACGCTTTCCCTACTGTTGCACTCTCTGGAGTGGGAATAGTAATTTTTACCCCTACGCTATCCAATGCTTTCCCTACTGTTGCACTCACTGGAGTGGGAATAGTAATTTTTACCCCTACGCTATCCAACGCTTTCCCTACTGTTGCACTCACTGGAGTGGGAATAGTAAATTTTACCCTCCCGCTATCCAACGCTTTCCCTACTGTTGCACTCTCTGGAGTGGGAATAGTAATTTTTACCCCTACGCTATCCACTGCTTTCCCTATTATTGCACTCTCTGGAGTGGGAATAGTAATTTTTACCCTCCCGCTATCCAACGCTTTCCCTACTGTTGCATTCTCTGGAGTGGGAATAGTAATTTTAACCCTCCCGCTATCCAACGCTTTCCCTACTATTGCACTTACTGGAGTGGTAATAGTAAATTTTACCCGCCCGCTATCCTACGCAGAAAATATTTTGTATTAATATTACGTTAATATATATGTATAATTTTTTTTTTACTTACATTATTATTTATTAATTTTAATGTTATTTAAGTATTTTTAAGTATGTGTCAGTTAATTATATGTATTATTTCATTCATTTTACATTACTTTTAAGACATTTAAAAAATTTGATATTTTGACTAACTATATTATTAACAACGATATTTTGGATTCTATATTTTTGTACTTACCTGTTTGGAGATAGGGATTCGATATTTTGGCATTCTATATTTTGGCATCGATATTTTTGTATGTCTATATTTTGGTAGTCGATATTATGTCAGTGATCCATTTGAGTCCTGCCCTGTAATGCGGATTGTGGCTTTCGGTAGTAGGTATAATGCCTTGACTGCCTGGATAAATTCTCCACATGTTCCCTTCCACTGAAGGACAGACCACAGAAACCGCCAGGAGACCCAATCAAACGCTTTCTTGGTGTCCAACGGACTACCCCCAGCGGTGGGTCCGTGACTTGAACCCAGTCAAGAAGGGCTATGTCCCGGCGTACATGATCTGCTGTGTCTCTGCCAGGGATGAACCGATGTTGGCGCATTGAGATCAAAGGTGTGATAATCTTACCCAACCTAGTTGCAAGTTTTTTAGAAATAATTTTACTGTTACAATTTATTAGTGATATAGGTCTGCAGCATGTCTTGTCGTAAAGATTGCGAAAATACTCTGTAAAACTCTAGGGGAATGCCGTCAGGCCCAATAGCTTTACCCAGGGCTAGAGAGGTTAAAGGATCCTCCAGTTCTTCCCAAGTTATTGGAGCTGCAAGGATTTCATTTTGCTCATATGTAGCCTTCATTGTTCTTAGATCTTTAAAAAAAGTGTTCAGAAGATTCAGTTCCTAACGAAATTGCTCCCTCAGTATATAGCTGTTCGTAATAGTACTTCCACCGATGATTCATGAATTATACCAAATTCGATTAGTCACAGTTCAATGGCTGTTGTTCACTGAAACATATGTCAACAGTGAAATAGGGAGAAGGGCGTGGCTTGCATGGCCAAAATGGCGGTCGCTCTTTCACAGAGCTCCGCTACACAGCCTCCTGCAATCCACCATTTATTCTGTTCATTTATTCTGTTCACTGCTTGCCATAGACCACGGAGAATGCGGCCAGTGCTAAGCCTGGGCCCACAAAGAGCCCGTAGCGTAGAGAGAGACTGTTTGGCCCGTATGTGCTTCTCCCTGCTTTCTCTCTGGGAGGGCCGGAGTTTCAGTAAGCTACCTGATTGCCCCCACCTCCAGAGAGGACGCAGTCGCTGCCCTGTTGGTGGCTGTACCCAGGGCTTCTCTAGGGCTGGGGGTTGGCAGGTGGAGGGAGCGGTTAATAGGTGCCTTGGCTATTGGGTGGAACGGGTCGTCCTTTCTCCAACCTAGCTGGCCGAGGCTGGGACCGGACGCGAGGCGAGGGCTAATGGAAATGAGAGGCACCTTCTGGGGCTGCTGCATGGGTTCCCCAGCAGCTGGTGGTGTGGCCTGAGGTCGGCGCTGAGAGCAGGACCCCTGGGGGGGCTGGAGACTCCCTGGATTAATAGTGTGATTGAGCCCGCTGTCTTTCCTGACCCCTCTCTGCCTAAGGGAAGGCACTCCATGCACAAGGGTTTCTGCACCTCATGATTCATCTTTCTGGTGCCACTGACTTGTACCTGGTCATAATTGGTTCTTGGGGCACCGATGCCTGTTGCGCTTACCAATCCAGTGTAAGGCACTGCCAGCCAACACCTGAGGAGGTGATTGCATGCTGCTATCCCTTCACCTGTCAGGGTTGCTTATGCCCACTCCCCACAGAAGGTCACCTGTGAGTGCAAGCAGGCCCTGCTCACCATTGGTGCTTCCATCACTGACTACTGTAAACTGCACAGGGGGCTTCCTGATGGGGCCCGGGGCATCAGTTTGCCGGCTTGGCCCACTGCGTGCATGGTTCTCCTGGCATACGCCAGCCACTTTTAAAACCACCATATGAGGAGGATGCCCTGGCAGTTTGACTGGAAGTAAATCCCCCACAGGTTTGAATCATGTCATCAGCCTTCCAGACTGCTGTCCTCACAGGGAAGTGGGTGGGGCACATCAGTCTCTGGGACTGTCGTCTTATCTGGGGCTGCGTGTGCTGCGTAGATGTTGTGGGCCCTGGACGCCTCTTTGTTCTTTCGGTGGGTGCAGTCTTTCATTGCCCATATTCTTGCTCTTCACAGATGGTCCTTCCTGGTGGCCCACTGGGGGGGGGGGGGGGGGAGTTTGGGGGTGCGGATCCCTCCCTCCACACTGACTGACACACCTCACTCCTGGTAATGACCCCTGGTCCACACACGAGGGTCAGTTGTGGCTGAAGTCTGCTAAGCCACGAAAATTCCTCTGAGCATGGCCCTCCGTGGGGAGTGCTATGGCCAAGGACAAAGATCCCAAGCCCCTTAGGCAGGGCAACCTAGACCGCTTCACAAGAGTGATGGCGCCTTGTCCGAGGCAGACACAGTAGTGCCAGATAACACAGCCCTGTTATTGGCAATCCAGTCCTCTTGTCTCTGAAGGGTAAAATCAGAGATGTCCGATCAGACTTATCCGTCCTACAGCAGGATTTACTGGACATTTCAGAGAGAGTCACCACGGCAGAGAAGAATTTCAAAGGTGGAGGACGTATCCCATGGGCAACGGAAGGAGGTATCAAAGCTCGGCACTGTGACAAAACACCTCTACTGGAGGATGCAGAAAATCTGCTAGCAGAAATAACTTATACCTTGTATGATTAGCGGAGGGGATCGACGTTTCCAAAATGGGGGCCTTTCTGGCCAAATGGCTGTGGGTCTCCCTCGCTTCTGGGCACCTCTCCACGTCCAGTGATTGACCGATTTTTGAACTTTTTGGATACAGACATGATCTTACGAGAGGTCCACCGCCTGGAAGAGATTTAATATGAAAATTAAAACTTCATGGTGTTCCTGGATTATATCAGAGTGGTGCAGAAGCAAAGGCTCTCCTTCAATTCTGTCAAGCCTAAATTACAAACCCTCCAATTGAACTACATGTTGTTGTTTCCTGATAAGTTCAAAGCTATATTCGAGGGCAGGACATTTTTCTTTCTCTCACTGGAGGAAGCCTGGGGCAGGCTGGAGGAGTGTCTGCCCCTGCGGAAGACAGGGGGTTAACAACGTGGTGGTTCCTATACATAAGGGGCGTGACCCAAGAAGCGCCACTATTGGAGACATAGGTAAAGCCGAGCTGATGGGCCTTGGCATAAGGTGACTCCTATGGTGGATCGAAGGCAGTAACGATGACCGGGGATATTGTCTGACACCGAGGGCGATGCACCCTTGCTTCACAAAAAATTGAAACCTGCTTGCAAACAGAGCAGCCAGACTCCGGATGTAACAGACTGAGACCGCTCCTCACATACAGATTACCTGCACCCACTGCCCAAGGAAATAGCACAACTGGAACAGGGACAGGCAGATAACGACCCTTCAGGAAAAATTGACATAGTGGAATAAGATATGAATGGCAGTAGTGAGTCAATATCAAAGTTGATGGGAGTGATTGAAACCTCTATCCCTCCGCTCCGCAGTTCTCAGATGTTTCTGTGAGAGTGTTTGTTTCTTTTTCCCTTCTTGCTTTCTTGCTTTCTTCTCTCCTTTTTTCCTTTTTCTTTCAGTTTTAAGTTCACTATTGCTATGTTCCACATTTGGACATTGTAAACAATGGTTGTAAAGAGGGCCACAGACCTCTTATGCTCTCTTCATGCCTTTGTTGGGCCAGATGTTGTGGTTCTCTGCTGGCGGAGACTTTGGAGGGCGGGTGGGGGTTGGTTGGGGAGGGGTTTGTTAGAGTTTAATGTTATTTGTTTGGTTGCATATGTGGGTATGCGGTCACGGCCGTGTTTCACTGGACACATATGGGTACACACAGGGACACACATACTGACCCCTTTCCTATGGCGTAAAGTGCCCAGTTAGAGGACCCGCCACTTGCGCTGACCTGGAATGTCAATGGTTTAGGCATCAAAATTAAGAGAGGTCTGGTGGTTCAATATATCAAGCAGGTGCACCTCAATATTGTTTTCCTACAGAAAACTCATCTACAGGGGACCCACTGCAGATTTCTGGAGTGGGGCATACATTATCCTTGCGCATGTGCGATTATTCAGGGGGGCAGAGGGGTGGCTATCTTAATAAATAGGAGTGCAGGGCTGCAGGTGAAGGACTGAAATGACTTTTCTGAGTGTATACACGCCCCTTAGACTTCCACAATGGCCAAGATAACAGATATTCTTTTAGATTCTACCTCCACGCTCCATATTGTAGGTGGGGACTTCAGCAACATCATGAACTATGCCCTTGTCCGACCTAAAACACGGGCCGATCCCCCCAGACCACTGCGTTGGTGCAGTTTGAGGATGGGTTGGGACTGGCTGACCTCTTGTGAAATGTACATAATGCAGACATGCAGAGCTCTTACTTCTCAGGGGCCTACAGGGTATATTGAAGATTGGATTACATTTTTGTGCCCTGGGAGAAATAGGGAGGTACAGCACGCTGAGTACTTGGTGAGAGGGGTTATCCGAAGAGGGGTTCGGGTGGGACGCTTACAAAGCAAGCAACGACAGGATGGAGTTTGAGCGCATGGGACCTCAAGGACAGAGAAGTAGGGGAGAGTCTCAAAGCTGATACCAAGCTTTATATTAAGGAAAACAAAGGGTATGTGGAGTCCAAGATTACATTGTGGGAAGCATTCATGACAGTGCTCCGCGATAAGGCCCAGAACCGAATTGCACCATAAAAAGGAGCGAGGCGGCAGAGCTTGAGAGATTGGAAACTTGAGGGGTACCAGGGGATGGAAGCTGACATCCTGCTTCTCAGACAGAGTGCGACTCTACAGACAGAATATAGGGATTTAGCAAAAGATGGGGCCAAGAAACAGATGATGGCTATGTTGCATCATCTTTGCAAAACAGGAAACAAGGTCGGTAGGCTCCTGGCAAGGCTGAGTAGAAAAGAACAGGATGTCTGATGGGTGCAGACAATTCTAAGCTCCACTGGGGTCATTTGCGACATCGACGCCCTCATTGTTGGTGAATTCGCCCGTTACTATGAAGAGCTTTATAAAGCTAGATTGCTCCATGACATGGATGCTATTGCACAATATTTAGCCATGATTCCCACCTCGGTGTTAGATGTGGCTGCCCGCGACTCTTTAGAAGTAGAGTTGACACCGGATGAAATACAAGCCACGATCTCCAAACTGAGATTGGGTAAAACCCCGGGGCCCAAAGGGATCCCTGCAGAATTTTGCAAAAAGTATGCAAATATCCTCAGGCCCTACCTGCTGAATAGTTTATCTAAGCCCCAAAGACTTGGGTAGCTCCCCCCAGATCTGCAGCGAGACACTAGTTTGGCTCTTCCCAAAGAAGGTAAACCCAGAGAAAGGTGTGACTCTTAACACCCAATCTCCTTAATTAATGTTGAGACTAAACTACTAGCCACAATCCTAGCTACTTGACTGTTACAGGTAATCAGCACCCTGATACATAGCGACCAGTCAGGATTCATGCCTGGCAGGGCGACCTGCCTCAATTTGAGGCGCACGCACAATTGGTTAAATATGGTATAAGCACGCTCCACGTCTCACTTCTTTCTCTCTCCTAGACGCTGACAAAGCATTTTATGCAGTCCACTGGCCATTCCTTGAGCAGACACTTCTGAAATTTGGCTTTGGCCACCACTTTAGGAAATGGGTAGGGGTGCTCTACAAGAGTCCGGTTGCAACGGTACGGGTTCATGGGAGAAAATCAGTCAAACTCATGATAGGTGGGGGAACTTGGCAGGGCTGTCCCATCTCCCCGCTTTTATTTGGCCTAGTGCTGGAGTCTCTGGCTTGTGCTGTGAGGTTACACCCTGGAGATAGAGGGTTTCCAATATACATTGTGGATGACCAGGATGATATTCTCCTTTATATACCTAATCCGGCGACCACAATTCCGATGCTCTTCCAACTGTTGGGAGAATATGGAGTCCTTTCAGGCTATAATATTAATTGGGACAAATCAGTGCTATGTAACCTTTAGTTAAAAAGAACAATTGATGTACAGAATGCAGAACAATGTCATACATTCACCCCAGTACAGAGATCTGGGCCTAAATCCATCGTTTTTCTTCTCACCATGCCATTCCAGTTTGAACCCAGCCATATGCAAATCGGTCTTGACCCTGTGCCCAATGGGAACAGTCCAGCCCGAACTGCCAGGTCAGGTCCTCCCTGGACTGAAATCAAGCATCCTAGGACCGGTTTCGGGGTTTCACCCCTCATCAGCCAGGATAGCTTGACTTCAGTGGCATTGAGAGCACGGGACCAACGTCTGGGCATACCCATCCCACTTGGGGTGACAAATGCAAAAAGAACAATTGATGAACAGAAGGCAGAACAATGTCATACATTCACCCCAGTACAAAGATCTGGGCCTAAAGCCATAGTGTTTTTCCTCACCATGCCATTCCAGTTTGAACTCAGCCACATGCAAATCAATCTTGACCCTGTGCCCAATGGGAACAGTCCAGCCCGAACTGCCAGGCCAGGTCCTCCCTCGACTAGAACCAAGCATCCTAGGACCGGTTTCCGTCTTTCAGCCCTCATTAGCCAGGATAGCTTGACTCCAGTGGCATGGAGAGCATGAGACCCACATCTGGGCATACCTGTTCCACTCGAAGTGACAAATAAAAAGAACAATTGATGGACAGAATGCAGAACAATGTCATATATTCACCCCAGTACAGAGATCTGGGTCTAAATCCATCGTTTTTTTGCTCACCATGCCATTACAGTTTGAACCCAGCCATCTGCAAATGAGTCTTGAACCTGTGCCCAATGGGAACAGTTTAGCCCGAACTGCCAGGCCAGGTCCTCCCTGAGTGTCTGAAAAGTTTCAGCGCTGCGTCCATCATCTCCTTGTATTTGCTATGTAACCTTTAGCGGCATCCCAGACTCACTACCATTGTCACAGGGTTTCCGGTAGGCCAACAATGATTTCCAATACTTGGAGATCTTTGTAACATCACAGGGGGAACTCTGCATGGGTTGGGTACTCACAGCTTTTCAGGCCAATGTTGCAAGATGGAGGGGCTTTGCTCTCACCTTGATAGGGTGGGCGACCTTGTTTACAATGATTACACTCCCCAAACTCCTCTAGGCACTACTAAATACCTACTACCCAGACCCCGAGGGTGATCGTTAAGATTAATGGAGAATTATGGAGCCTATTGTGGAATGGACGCCAGAGAATCTCGCTCAAAACATTCCAACATAATCAATATAATGGAGGGCTATCTCTCCCAGATATTGAAGGTTACTACTGGGCAGCCCACTTGATAAATATAAATAATTGGATAATGCTCAATCAATCAATCAATCAATCAGGTGTTTGTTAAGCGTGACTACTCACTCATAAGGGTCTCAAGGCGCTGGGGGGTGGGGTCGCAGGTTCCAGTCCATCATGGAGGGGGTCTGTCGCAGAGCCAGGTTTTGAGGTTTCTTGCGGAGATGGGGAGCGATGTTGTCTATCTGAGGTGGAGCGGAAGGTTGTTCCAGGGATCATCTCACGTTTTGCCCTGAACGGGCCCAGTTAGAATGAAGAACCTACCTACATTACCGTTATGGGGCAGGGGCTCTTGGGAAATGCCACCGGCAACACAGTTTGCACTGGCAGCGTAGGATAAAGCCACAAAGGCTCTTAGTTGGGCTCATAAGATCAGCGGAGAATCACCTCTCTGCAAAGGGACCTGTCTGCAAGACCTCACTAAATTGTATGGCTTCGAACGGTGGGATATGATAGGTATCTCCAAAGTGGGTGACATCCTCGAACAGGCAGATATCATGCCTTTCCCCTCACAACCATATACACCCAACTCAATTTTTAAAGTACGCCCAATTGAGGCACAGCTGGCGTGCCGAAGGGATTTAAGTTGAAGAACCGGAATAACCCACTTACTGGGTCTCGGCGGCGGGGGAACCGCCCAAGTCTTCCATACCCTACATACGCAGTAAAAGGAGACACAGGAGCCTTCGTCTGCAGGAGGAACCCAGATTTATTCAAATAGCCCGGGCTATGTAACAGAGTCCCAAGCTAGTCAGAGACAAGACCCAGGAGGCTGCTGCTTTACTCCGCAGCTTACAAGCCTTTTATACTTTTTCATTCCAGTCTTTTGGCTGTTAGTCCATTGTTCAATCAGGGCAGTGTTTGCAGTTGATAACCAGATCCAGACGATGTTTGTAGGTGGTGACCTGGTCAAGGCTTGGTACACAAATCATTGTTCACTCAGTGTTATCAAAGCTGGTCTTTCAGGTCATTGTTTAATCACCCTGATCAAGGCCCAGCAGACAGACCATTGTCCAGATAACCTGATCAAGGTGTCAAGGATCTTTACCAGGCTGGGAGCAGAAGATGGAAAACAAATCATTTACCCAGGGCTTGAGTGTCTCATGGCTTTCTGTTGAACTGCAAAGAACAGGAGGGCTGGGTGTGCGACAGTTCCTGGGCAGAAATGCAGGCTGCAAGATGGTTTTTGTCGTGTCAGTTAGAATTTTCCCAGGCATCAGCAGAAACGAACAGGTGGGTCGTATGGAAGTGTTTGACACGAGATGGAAATGAAAAAACAATGGAGTCTCGGTACAAATTATGCCGATCAGAAGAACACTTTTCCTCAGACCCTAATTTTGCAATTGAGTGGCAAATACTTTAAGAAATGTCAATGTTCATAAGGCCATCTGTTTCTTGTTGGAGCATCATCATCATATTGGTGTTGTGAATGTTAGAGGGTGGAGGTTTGGTGGTCTTGACACACATTGTACAGAGCACTGGCAAGCACTGAAAGCACAAACAGCAGGAGACCAGGACAGCTAATCCCAAGGCAAGGAAGATGAGGACCCTCCACCCCCACTGGGAAAGGAGGCCCCTGATCCAGCCTGTGAGGGACCAGTTGTCTTCATCCAGATGAATTTCAGAAGAAAGGCGATGCAGACGTTGGATGGCATCGTATACTGTAGGTGCGTTGTCTGGAATGTACACACAGCAGCAGGAGCCGATCAATTTACACACACCACCACGATCAGCAAGGATGACGTCAAGGACCATGCGGTTTTGGAGCATTATAAGGTGGTCCGCCTGTAGCTCTACAGTGATGTTGGAGAGGGCACTAGCTGTTACTGTGATGGTGGCCTCAAGGACCCTGGTCAGTCCTCGTATAGCCCGACTGTTCGCCATGGGGCCCCAGAATGGAAGGAAACCTTTAAAGAAGTCCCCGGCTTCCTGGCCTGCTGTATCCTCGGCTGATATGACGCCCCTATGTGAGCGGCGCAGAGCGCCCTTCATCAACAGGTGGTAACCTCCATGGGTAGAATATGTTGGTGGAAGGAGGAAGGCCAAATAGCAGGTACCAGACCAGTTACGGGGGAGCCAAGTGTAGGCGGCTGTGTCACAGATGAAATAGGTGTTGGGGGATGCCACCAGCTTTGGAGGAGATGTAGAGTTTAAAGTTTTAGTGATATCACAAGTACTAGTACCAACTTTCTTAGTTCCTAGGCCATGGATACAGACACGGCCCTGCACTTTTATGACATTCAGAGTGTTTCGTTCATCAGGCAGTATCCTTCTGGTGCGGAATCTAGAAAATGTTCGTCGAGTGGTTGAGTTGAATACTACCATCTCACCGAGTTCATCTGGTGGTAGTAGCAATGTGGATGAGCTGGTCGGGCAAAAAGGAGCATTGGCATTGCCAGATCTATTCCGCCAGAAGTCATCCCGAAATGTCCCAAGGACAGAATTGGCAATACCATTGACAGTGTAGGCCTCCTGCATCAACATCCACCATGCAAGACAAGACCCAGAGATGGAAAAGGGGTAGGGAAAGAATGGGACAGGGTGTATCATGTAATGCGGCATCAGTCCACAAACCCAGCAGTTGGAAGTGTGCATGATCAGCTGATGGTGATGCAACATTTGGATGAAAGTGTTATTGAAGAATTCTGCACGGCGGGTTAATTTGTGGGCTGGTAGCGTGTAATATTGGTGCTCTGCAGGAGTCGGTGTAGGAGTTGGTGAGGTAACAGGATGGTAGATTAGTAACAGCCAACCAAGGATAGACAGGATGAGGGAGACAAACAACGTTATCACGGTGGCCATGAAGCACTTACTATGTCGGAGACTGACATATTGTTTCTGGATTCGGGTGTTTTGGACGGCAGCCATTGTGCTAAGCCAGGGACCTCTAGTGGCTGTCTGTGTTTGGTGGTTGCTTCACTGGGTGCAGGTGCCAAGGGCCCTATGGCGTACCTTAGTCTGACACACCAGACTACTGTCAGCCAGGGAAGATCACAGCCCTACAGCCTATAGGCACTTGGCGAAGTCAAGCGCAAGCCTTCCCTCGGGGCGCAAGTTATATCGGTCGGAAGTAGGGACAGTATGGTCGGGAAACAATTGTTCTTGGTGTTGAGCAGAGTTAAGGGAGGGTTCCACCCTTCCTTTCAGTATGCTGTCACTCTCTGCCTCCGTAGATGTAGAATGCAGTCTGGCATCGCTGAATGGGACAAACATCAGGACTGTTTCTGTTTCTGAGTCTCCTTGTCCTTCCCTCACCCACTGATCATAGGGGAGGGGCAGAGGCACACGCCTGCAGTGAGACGAATGCACCTAATTCTTCCGACCTTCTACTTTCACGGCGGTGCGGGTGGCCAGCAACACCTGATGGGGCTGTGTCCAGCGGGGCACGAGGCTCTTGGTCCATTGGAAATTTCTCACTAAGACCCAATCACCAGGTTGGATGACGTGTCCTGGGCCCTCGCTTTTGTCAGGTATGGCCTCATGCACCTGGTGATAAAGAGTACGAAAGGTATTAGTTAGACTGTACAGATAATCAGTTAATACAGGGTATTCAGCATCAGACAGTTTCTTAGGCCCACACATTGGCAGGCCTCCCAAACACAATCTCATGGGGGGATAGCCCTATCCTGGTGTGGGCCGTTGTTCTGGTAGACAGTAGGGCCAAGGGCAGAGCATCAACCCAAGGGACACCCGACTCGGCTACTATTTTGCCCATTTTAGTTTTTAGGATGCCATTGTACACTTCCGCTAGACCTGCTGACTGGGGGTGGTTAGCTGCATGAAACTTTTGTTTTATACCCAATGCTGTACAGATATATTCCATAACCTGAGCCGTAAAGTGTGTCCTGTTGTCACTCCAGACCAAGCGGGGCAAACCGAATCGTGGGAGGTACTCTTTTAATAGCACTTTGGCGGTAGTGATAGCGGTGCAGTCTTTGACGGGGTAGGCCTCCACCCATCGGCTGAAGGTACAGACCACCACCAGGACATATTCCAAATTGTTACATCTGCCCATCTGGATGTAATCCATTTGGAGGACTTCAAAAGGGAAGGTAGGAGGAGAGAATCCTCCCTTAGGGGTAACTGTGCCTTTTCCCGGGTTATACATTAGGCAAATCATGCATGTTTTAACCAGTTTTTCAGCATATGCTGGTATCTTAGAGTTGTACCATGTAGGTTCCAACAGTTTACATATTCCTTTTGCACTAATGTGAGCAGGACAATGGACCATCATAACTACTGGTAGCACATGACTGTCAGGTAACATCCATTGTCTTTCCATAGTCGTACGGACCCAGCAGCCATCAATTCCCTCCTTTGCTAATTGCTCCTTCCACACCCTTAGTTCCTCAGTAGTAGTATGGGACTGAATATCAATCACACTCTGTACTGTGTTTTCAATGATGCCCTCGTCTGTCACCCACCTAGCGGGACCTCCTACATACATTCCTTCCCTTTTTCTAAGAGCTGTTTGTCTGGCCGTCTGGTCAGCCAGGGCATTGCCTTTCCCAACATCATCTGTCACTTTCTTATGGGCTTTACATTTTATAATGGCTACCTTTCTGGGGAGTATCAGGGAGTCTAACAATCGGTGAATTAGGGGGCCATGTTGAATCTTGGTCCCATGAGAAGTAAGGAAATTCCTTTCTTTCCATAACCTCCCAAAGTTGTGGGCCACCCCGAAGGAATATTGTCTGTCAGTATAAATATTCACAGTCATCCCATTGCTTAACTCACAGGCTCTAGTGAGGGCCACTAATTCTGCTGCTTGAGCAGAGCACTGCAGAATCTGAGCTGTTTCTACTACTTGCCCTAATGTTGTGAGGACGTAGGCGGCTGAGGTGTTACCATCTGGCCCTCTGAGACATGATCCGTCCACATACAGTGTACTTTATGGTTCTGCTATCGGGGAATCCTGTAAGTCAACCCGTCCCTTCGTCTCCTCCTCTGTCCTTAATATGCAGTCGTGTGGGTCTAAGCGGGCATCCTGAGTATCCAGTGGGAGTAATGTGGCGGGGTTTAGTACAGTGCATCTTTTGATGTTAATGTGGCTGGCAAAGAGTGTCAGTTCATATCCTGTGAATCGTGCGCGAGTGAGGTACTGTGTCTTGGTGTTATTAAGGAGGGTATCTACAGAATGGGAGACCATCAGAGTCAGGGGGGAGTTCAATCAATCAATCAATCAATCAATCAATGAATTTGTAAAGCGCGCTGCTCACCCGCTAGGGTCTCAAGGCACTGGGAGGGGGGTGCTGCTACTGCTCGAAGAGCCAGGTCTTGAGTTGCTTCCTGAAGGAGAGATGGTCCTGGGTCAGCCGTAGGTGGGTGGGGAGGGAGTTCCATGTCTTGGCTGCTAGGTAGGAGAAGGATCTTCCCCCGTGGTGGTTCTGCGATCCCCGCACTCTGACGGACCATGAGGGCGGCCGCAGCGGTCGCCCGTAGGCATCCTGGGAAAGCCCTTGCAACAGGATCTAAGGTGGCTGACAAATAGGCACATGGCCGATGGTGACCACCGAACATTTGGGTCAAGACAGCGCATGCACAGCCGTCTGTCTCATGTACAAAAAGAAAAAATTGTTTGCTATAATCAGGAGTACCGAGTACTGGAGAAGTACACAGAGCCCTCTTTAAATCTTGGAAGGCCTGCGCATGCTCTCTAGTCCATGGAAAGGAACTGTCTGATATGTCTTTAGTGGTGAGGGCAAGAAGAGGTTTGACCATGACCGAAAAGTTGGAAATCCACTGTCTACAGTATGAGGTTAGGCTTATGAAGGCTCGCACCTGCTTTTGTGTTTGTGGGGCCGTCATAGCATTGATAATGGCTATACGATCAGCGGTGAGCGGCCTGCCCTCCTTCGAGAGGAGATGACCTAAATAGGTCACCTTCTCTTGACAAAACTGAAGCTTTTTCAAAGAGACTTTGTGATTATGGAGGGCAAGGTGGCATAACAAACATAGAGTAGCTTCTTTACATGCTGGGGCAGAATTTGCAGCAATGAGGAGGTCATCTACATATTGTAATAGTGTGGAATTATCAGGGAGATCCAAGGAATCTAGTTGACTTTTTAGGGCTTGACTATAGATACTGGGGCTCTCGGTGAAACCTTGAGGGGCGCGGCAGAATCTAAAGCTCCACCCACCAAGGGAGAAACCAAAAAAATGTCTGCTGTCAGGATGTATAGGAATGCTGAAAAAAGCATTCTTCAGGTCTATGACAGAAAAGTGTGTGGCGTCAGAAGGAACCATCGTTAAGAGGGCTGTAATATCGGGGACAACAGTATATTGGGAGATTGTTATTTTGTTAATGGCTCTTAGGTCAATTACGAATCTGTATATTTTAGGGGAGAGAGCATCTCCATTGGTCTTTTTAAGAACAGGAATAATGGGATTGTTACAGATATTGCCACGTGTTTCCTTCACTACGCCCTTGTCCATCAATTCAGATATTATTGTCAAAAGGGCCATTCCTCCTTCCGTGGGTAGTCGATACTGCCGGAGGCGGGGGAGAAGTGCACCTGGCTGGATGCGTACCACATGAGGGGATATGTTGAGACACCCTACATCAGTGTCTGATGATGCCCAGAGGGAGGAAGGTAAAGACTGCTACTCTGGCGGGAGGGGACCGGACAGGTACATATAGGAAGCTGTGGTGGGAGAAATTGTTAGGGATACACCTTGGGGACTACATGATATGGTCGTATACAGAGCTTTCAATAAATCCATGCCTAACAAGTTTTCACTGCAACTTGTAGTAAGGACCAAGGGAGCGTCAACATGTGCAGGGCCAATATCGAGAGGGAGGGGTTTAGAGACAGGGCTGGTCACAGGTGTTCCTGCAAAACCCACGGAGACATTCATATTGCCAGAAAGGGGTGCCTCCGGGACTGACAGACGTGCAATAGAAGACCTGGTGGCCCCAGTAGCCAAAAGAAAATTCTGATCGTTCCCCACAACTGACATTTGAACATACGGGCCCCTTTGATCCACTGGAATTTGCACTCTGGTAATACCCCTTTCCTGGCTGTCCTATGCTTGTTAGGACCCTGTCTCATCAACTTCGTCATAATCATCATTGTAATAAGTGCGAGTGGCTTCGTACCCATCAAACCTATTGGCCGGGCGCTGCCGGACGGGAGCATCATCCCTGGGCCTGCGTTCTTTATCCTGTGGATGGGGCGGGCCATGGTCCCTAGTCGTTCTCCCCTCCCTGGGAGCGCGAGGCCGAGTCTTCCCTGTTCGGATGTTTTCAGCTAACACGGGACACTCATCTATCCAATGGCCGTACCCCTTACAATAAGCACACTGATCTGTTTGGAGGGCTCCCGTACGTTGAGGGCTGGAGGGGGTAGACTGGCGAGCCCTCCGTGGGAGTTGGGGTTGGGGTCTGAAATTCCCGCCGGCATCGGGACCTCGGGGAGGGTAAGCCTGCTGCAGAAGTGCCTTAGTCTTAAGATCCCGACCCTTCTTACTTTCCCTGTCTCTATCTTCGTTCTCCCTATTCTCATGATATTGTGACATAGCCAAGATACCAGTCATAGTTTGGGCAGACCACGTACTTTCAACTTTCTTGAGCTTGGTGGAGATCTCAGGAAGCAAGTTGCTGACAAACTTATCGACAAACACTGGGCCAGAACCTGGGGTCCGGGGATTCAAACCACTATTTCCCTTGTATTCTGTCTCGAAATGGGTAAAGAAGTCAGCCACATTCTCATCTTTTCGCTGTCTACAGGCGTTTATTTTATCCCATTTAATGACAGTTTCCGGCAAAAGTGTTTTCATAAATATCATTATTTTACCGGGCAAAGTCAGGATGGCAGCTTCTGGTTTAGTCCCTCCTACCCTTGCTTCTTCCATAGCCTCTAGGTCAGCCCATTTACCTCCCAATGCCACTTCATGGTCAGTATGTTGAATCTTGTCCCAAATTTCAGTGGGGACAACCGTACCAAAAAGTAAATCTATATATCCTCAAGAACGAGAGTACCTGCATATATAATCTGACCTAATTCTCTGTAAAAGGCAGACGGATTCTTCCGGGGATCTGGTAATTGTCCTTTTAACTGCATTACTTCTGACTTTTTCCAAGGAACATGAACACAAAGCCTGCGCCAGTGTGCCTCAACAGCCCCTCGGCCATTATTTTGGGCATCGGTAAGTGCGTTAACAAAGACAGGGGCCGCCTCTCTCATTGGCATAGCTGTTTCTAGAGGGGTGTTGGGAAAAGCAGTCATATCACGGTAAACCATTAAAGCAGACATAGCGCCAAACATCCCCTCTCCCTGAACATCGCCTCTTTTTATTTGTGACCTAAGGTCCATTAATCCGGTGGGTATCTGCATAAGCGCATTCTCAAATCTTTGCATGACCAGGGTACACAAGTATTCAGCCCAGGTGGTCTGTTCCATAATCGTCCACTGGGAAAAGGTGGACCATATTTCTTTAAAGGTATAAATATTCCCGTTATTTATCCAACATTCACACTGTTGCTTCTGCAGGTCATTTTCTCAAAGGGATGAAAAGCTGACTGCAGAGCGCAAGGAGGCCAGTCGGGGGGAATTCAACAATTTATATAAATCCTGCTTAACTGTAGACCACGGAGAAGTAGGGAAAGGGCGGGTAGGGGTAAAGCCGCAGGGGTTGGGCGGATGGGGACTTATTGTCATTCCCGCAGCGAGGACAGGGTTAGCGTGTGTGGTCGGTGTCATAGGAAAAATAGGGAGGGTCGGTGTGACAGGGAGAACAGTAGGAGGGACAGTGGGGGCAGGAGTGGGCTGTGGCGGTGGGACATGCGGGGTGTGATGCGTCAGGGCAGGGTACATTTGGCCATATGCAGGCGGGCTTTCTAGCATGGTATCAAGTAAGGAATCACCTTCTTCTCCCCCTTCCATATGGCCCTTTCCTTTCTCCTCACGAGCTGGATAACATTTTTGTACCCGGGCCCCATGCTCCCTATCGGCTATTTCTACCGATTTTGCAATTTGATTTTGCAAATTTTCTCTGGCGTGGTCGGTCGTTGACATACGTTCCTGTTTTCTTTCTTGAGCCTTCTGCTTTCTAGCTCTCTGCTCTATCTCTTTCCTCCAAAATCGGACAGATTCAAACATAGACGGGCGCGTTTTTCTTTTCATTAATTGTTCCTCTAAGATGACGAGAACTTGGGAATTAAAGGAGCCATAAAGTGGCCACTGTAATTCCCTGTTACTTTGTTTCGTATATTTTACCCAGAATAAGGAAAACATTATGACAGAAGGACCATGTTTAACATACATTGTATGGCCAGGGGTCCCTTCTGGAGGAAGCGGACAAGCCACCTCCAGCTGGGAGTCCTGCGTACACATACAACAACATAATTTCTTGAACTTACTACTGACTGACATGCTTGTAAACAGATAACAGACACCAGCGGGTTTTTAAAAACTTACCTCGCTTGCTTGGCTTTTGCAAAAGTCAATTACAGCAGAATCATACAGAACAGACACCAGCGGGTTTTTTAAAATTCACCTCGCTTGCTTTGCTTTTGCAAAAGTCAATAACAGCTTGGCTTTTGCAAAAGTCAATAACAGAATCATACAGACTTGGTGGGTGATCAGTCCACCCTTACCTTACGGGGTAGTTCTCTTCTGCAGACGTAGGGCTGTGTCCTGCTCCAGAAATTATTTGCTAGGGGACTCCAGCGAGAACGCGGTCATGTGGCCCAGGCCGGGTGGGGAGGAACAGCGGGGCGAGTCGTTCGGCTTACCGGATTGCAAGAATCCCTCGGGTAGGGCGCCTCCGTCGGAGTCTCTAGGTGCACCTCCTCACATCCACCGGGCCTGACCTTTGTGCTCGTGAAGTCCCTGTTCGGGCGCCATTTAAAGAAACGGAATAACCCACTTACTGGGTCTCGGCGGCGGGGGAACCGCCCAAGTCTTCCATACCCTCCATACGTAGTAAAAGGAGACACAGGAGCCTTCGTCTGCAGGAGGAACCCAGATTTATTCAAATAGCCCGGGCTATGGAACAGAGTCCCAAGCTAGTCAGAGACAAAACCCAGGAGGCTGCTGCTTTACTCCGCAGCTTACAAGCCTTTTATACTTTTTCATTCCAGTCTTTTGGCTGTTAGTCCATTGTTCAATCAGGGCAGTGTTTGCAGTTGATAACAAGATCCAGACGATGTTTGTAGGTGGTGACCTGGTCAAGGCTTGGTACACAAATCATTGTTCACTCAATGTGATCAAAGCTGGTCATTCAGGTCATTGTTCACTCAGCTTGATCAAAGCCCGGTCTTTCACGTCATTGTTTAATCACCCTGATCAAGGCCCAGCAGACAGACCATTGTCCAGATAACCTGATCACGGTGTCAAGGATCTTTACCAGGCTGGGAGCAGGAGATGGAAAACAAATCATTTACCCAGGGCTTGAGTGTCTCATGGCTTTCTGTTGAACTGCAAAGAACAGGGGGGTTGGGTGTGCGACAGTTCCTGGGCAGAAATGCAGGCTGCAAGATGTTTTTGTCATGTCAGTTAGAATTTTCCAAGGCATCAGCAGAAACGAGATGGCAATGAAAAAACAATGGAGTCTCGGTACAAATTATGCCGATCAGAAGAACACTTTTCCTCAAAGTGAAGGACCTACCCAAATATGCTCCGCTGGAGGGTCGAATATTAATGGAAGAATTGGGATGGGGAGCAATTTCTACCACATACAGAACAATTAAAACACCAGATACCCTGAGTTAGTTGCTGCGGAGGTGGCAACAGGATGCTTACGAACTGGAAGACATAGACTGGGAGGTGGGATTGATGCACCCTCGGAAGGTAGCTATCAAATCACACAGTTCAAAATACTCCACAGGGTCTATTATGATCATCACAAACTTCATACTTTTGGGAGGATGTCTACCCCGAACTGCTTGCCCTACACTGCCACTATGGGTACTTTCATTCACATGCTCTGGGACTGTCCCGACATACAATCGTATTGGACATCACTCCGCCAAGAACTTTCTGCTATTTTGGGGGTCTCTCTCCTGCTTGAACCGAAATTTGTCCTGTTGGGGATCCCCAGTGATGTTGATGTCCAACATTTTCAGTTTCTTTTTAGTTCACTGGCTTTGGTGGTGACCAAGAGAAACATTGCCAAGCACTGAGGTGCATCAGAAGTACTTTCTATGCAAGAATGGAAACGAGGGATGGACCTTTAGATGGCGGCCGAAAAAGTAACATACAGTAGCTGGGGTTGTCTCTGTAAGTTCTACAAGATATGGGGATGGTGGAGGGTCTATAATGGGTTGGGGTCCCTAGGGGGTGAACCTGGAGGTGTGCGGAGGCAGGCTTCCAGCCTGAAGTAATAGACATAAGGAAGACCTGCAGGATTTTTTTATCTCAATTCTTTACATTAGATTGAACTTAAGGGTCCACTGACGTGTGTTAAATATTTTAATATAATACTGCATACATTTGACAATTGTATTCTGACAGTGAAATATGAAGTGTGGGACCGTAATGTTTCTGTTGGTTTGTGTATTTCTAAAATATCTGACAATAACACTATTTAAAAAAAAAAAAAAGTGAGATAGGGAGTACTCACAATCAAGTTCTGCTTTGTGGGTGCTTTTAAGATTTTGGAAGCATATATAAACAATTTTGAGTTGCTCCATATAGGGCATGTGGTAGCATATATGTGCAGGAGAGTTAATGAATGATGGGGTGTGAACTTTCTTATGTTTTGAAGGGCTTGAGAGGTAACATTAAATCTATTTTTAAAATAATTTTTGATAAAATGCTGAAGTAATATCCATATATGTAAACTGTGTACACTGGGAGTAGATATTGATGTATAATGTACACAATTTATGTGCATATTTTGGATTGTGTAAGTTGTATAAAAAATTATTAAAGCTGCGTACATTTAGGGGCAGATTTACAAGCCCCTTGCGCCGCTGGTGAGTCACGTTGCATGACACTCTGGCGGCGCAACCTGCTGAGTGATATTTACAAGCACACGTAAAGCCACCCTACGTGACTTTACGTGTGCTTGTAAATATCGCTCCTTTTCACGCAACACTTTGCGTGTTAGGGGCGTGACATGGGTGTTGCTGTGGGTGTTCCCACACAACACTCATGTCTACTGATGCATTTCCAGAATTACGAGCATTCGTAAATCTGGAAATGCGTCAGAATGCTACGCCACCCTAGGGGTGGCTTAGCGAGGTGTAACGAGAAGAAATGTTTCATTTCTCCTCGTTTTTTCTTATTTCAATGCGTGCTGCATTCTACAGCACGCATTGGAAGACATAATCACCTCAACTGATTAGACAAAATCACCTCAACCAATTGTTTTTGTGCAGGAAAGTGCCCCATCCTGCCCCAAAACAATCGCCCCACGATGCAGGCATCCTTGCTCCATGGTGCAACGATGCTTGCGCCAGCACATGGCAGCAGTTTGTGCACCAGCGCAGGGGGAAGCACAGAGGTGCGACATATTGTAAATATGTTGCATCCCTGTGCTTCGAAACTAACTCAGCTGCATTAATTTCTTGTACATCTGCCCCACAGAGTTTTTTTTAATGGCCCTGTGGCATTATGGTACTGTACACTAAGTACACATATAATGTGACTATAAAAAGAATACTAAGGTCAGGTGGGTTTTCTCTTTTTCAATGTAATCATTTTTCCCTGACGTTTATTTCTAATATCTGGGGTTCCCTTTCCATTTAGTCTTACTGCCTGTATACTTTGGTGAGAAATAATTGCAGCAGCCATTATCTGCCAGATATCAACATTAACCTACGAACAATCACATGTTATGTTTGTTGTTTTTATTTTTAATAGGTTGTAATAACAATAACGAGTTCAGGCCAAGCCAAAATGTTCCCGTGTGTCAAAACAATTCATTAATATGCTGTGAAAGTGGAACAGCTGTGCATATTCAGATGTGAATACGAATATTCTTTAACAAAAACATGCTTCACTTAGCATGGTTAGATACTGGTGCTGAATTTGGAAAGTTCTCCTAAGAAGAGATCAAATTGTACTTTGAATTTCCAAATTGGAATCCACCAGCAGATTCGGCCTTGAGTACATTTTATTATACAACAGTACCCGATGTGGCCCCAATAAAACACAGATCAGGATGTTAACGATGACAGAGAGGCAGCTGATGACTTTTAGTGAGTTTTTACAGACGTCCTTATCTTGAACCTGTGACTTCTTGACGGAGGATTTCTTACTTATTTTATAGTAGTTCCAAAGGTTGACTAATTTAAATAAAAAGTAGGAATCTGCCAAATAATAAAACACCAAGCATTGAACACCATACAAGGCTTTCACGCTTCAGTGTTCAGTGACTCACTACATGCCAAATATGATTGCTGGATTTTGGTATTAATAGCTTTTACAAATGACTTAAATTTAGATTCAGAATACAAAGACCAGTTAAAAGTGTGTCATCGTGCTAACTGATAAGCGACAGTAAAAGCTTTGTGCAAATCAAGAGGAAGGCTGTACTCTGTCATTGCCTTTGGTGCCTGAGGAAGGTGTTGATTGGTGCAGTCTATATGTAAGAGGTTGGGAGAGGTACTCCAGATGTGTAGTTGTGGGAGTGTAAACGTGTAAGCCTTAAACTGCGTGTGACAGGAACACTGTACGATGTTGACATGGGTGATCGTAACAATGACCTAGGTGACACCCAAGAGCAGACACGGCTTGAGAACATCTATAGTTGTGGGGCACAATTTAGTAAATTATGCTTCCAAAAACCCCATGCTGAATGCCTCCCACCTCACGGGCTTTCATTTTGCACATACACACACGTATTTAAACAACCACTTACAAAGACAGTCACACAGACATACACATGCCCTCCCACAAACGCACCCTCATACAAAGACAAAACTTACCTTCACGCTCCTAGATTCCTGACGCTTCTCTCTCCTTATTCCAGCTAGGCTAGCAGAGTACCAGAACCAGCTGCACGAGATTCTACCCAATCGGAAGCCAGAATAGGTGTGAGAGAATTGAAGGAGACCTTTTTCCTCTATTCCGACTTCTAAGTGGATAAGAGGGTGCATGATTGACAAGCCCTTAAGATCCATTATTTGGCATGTTGCACTGCCTAATGCTAGTGCAGATATGCATTGTGTCTGTGGGTGACCTGGCTGTAACAGCCCCGCCTGACACTTGTGCAATACAATCATCAGAGCCCTCCTCTACTGCTAAAGTCATATTACAGCTTTTGCATGCAAACAAACGATCTGTGAGATCATTTGTTTTCATGTCAAAACTGTATTGTGCCAAGCAGTTAGCGGAAGAGCGGTGCAGTGGGTTGACGCCCTGGCACCTTCTATGGGCTAGTGCCACCCCTGCCCAGGAGCACCCCTATAGTCCACACAGAGCAGACTGCAGTAATTGAGTGTACACTGTTAATCAGCAACTATGATAGCCAGGGAACACTCAATCTCCTGCAATACTGCACTATCATCTTGGCCTGTGGACTGGATAGATTCCTATTTGTGCCGCCTATTAGACACTTCCTTATACAGGGCTGGCACACTTCAGAGGATATGCACTAGTGTTTGCTGCACACGTAAATTGCCATTTAACAATAAGCCATTAGTTCACTTAAGATGCTGTTGATTTAAAGGCACGAAGATGGAGGGGGAGTGGGCGAGCGAGAAGGTATCGGACTGCGGGAGGGGGGGAAGGGACGGGAAGAAATTGCCTTGTGCGAAACTGAAACGAGCTTGCCTCAAAGTAAAAAAAAAAAGCAAGGCTCATTGAAAAAAGAGATCCCTGAAAAACCACAGACCCCAAAAAATGCACTAACACCAGTAAAGGGGCCAATAGCCATAGGTGTGCCCAAAAAAGGGCTCAGGAGCTGCAACTTGTTGCTAGTCCTCTATCTATAAATGGGCTTTTGCACACCGTTCTAAAAAAAAACATTTACAGCTCCATTACTACTCCATGTCATTTTCCTCCTTTCTCTAGCATCCTTTCTGTTTCCATGGGGCATATCAACAACAACCGGCGATAATTATCTCTAAGCGCACTTAGCGCTAGGATAATTATCGCCGGCTAGCGTGAATTTTTATCGCTGAGATAGCGTGCTATTAGCAACGCTTATCTCAATAGCGATAAAAATCCTCACGCTAACAGGCTAACGTGAGATTATCGCTGGAAACTCAGCGATAATCACACGTTACCTTGTTGATAGGGACAGGCAAACTTAGCCATGATATCCTTCTTCCATAGGATATCATGGCTAAGTCTGAAAAATACCAGACTTAAAAAAAGCAGCGTTAACCGCGGTTAGCGCTGCTTTTTTTGTCTCTTACAGGGTTAGCAACATTCTTGATAATAGGAGAAATGTCGCTTAGCGACATTTCTCCTATTATTTTACTCTGAACGCCCCCTTTGCATCTCATTAGAGATGCAAGGGGAAGCGTAGAGTAAAAGGGTGCTACCATGCAAATTTGCATGTTAGCACCCTGTTGTTGATAGGGCACTAGTTTTATCTCTCCTTTTTTGGCTTTTAAAGCCAAAAAAACAGAGATAAAGCCCTTGTTGATATGCCCCCATATTCTTTCCTCTTTCATTCCTTTAGTAGGTAAAAGACTTTGTCATTTACAACACCAATACCTTTAACTCTCACAAATGCGAGACCAATTTAAATTGCAAATGCTTGTTACTTTTTGGCAACCTCTGCGCTATCAGAAGTTATTCCTTTTAAACTGCTTTTTGGGCCATTTCAGGAAGGTCACTCATCTGTGCGGACACATGTGCAAAGAGTATCAAGGAATGATTTGTCTGCTGCAGATGAACGAACACGACCACAATCATTTTTGAATGGGTTTGTTAAAATAATATAAGTAAATTCAAAGATGGCCACTGTGAATGTGCTTGTATCAAAGGAATTTGTTAACACATTACAAATGCATTCTTTGATGATCGCATAGTTTTACCCTTAACTGCCATCTTTCAATGCATGTTAATAAATTCCACTCCAAGATGACCACAATGGATATGAGCACGTTTGCGGCAGCTATCAAGCTCAAAAATGTGTTGACAATGCCAATACTTTTTACTGCCGAGACCTATTGGCTTTGCCAATTCTTGTCTACATAGACATCATAGACATCATATATTTGTCAGAGTGGTATTGCCAAAAACTAGCTTTTCCATACTGAAACTGTAAGGCACAGTGTAGAATAAAGATAAATGCATTCTCCTCTAAGTATTGCATTATCTCGGTCATCCACAAACCTTCAATAAGATTACCAGCCTTCCACATCTTCCCAACTCTGTTATAACCCTCCAATTGTTCAAATGAATACTCTTTATAAACTTTTCCTTCGGGTTTTGTTTTTAATATTTTTGTCTGTAATTATAATGTTTGAGAATATTTTTCTAAATTGGGGGTATTAGGCATTTTATGCCTACCCTCGATCCCCCGGTTATCTAACCCTATACTGCCATAGTTGATTGGTACATTCTCCTGCTCTTACATTTCAGCCTGGTGATTAGAATTAGGAATCCAATAGCCATAAACTTGCAATGGGCAAGTTACGGCTAATGAATTAAATGATCTCTTAAGTTTTTATTCTTGACTATGTTATGTTTTCAGTTGATTCAATTTGTTATATATTGAGCATGCCTCTGGTTAGTGTTCGTGGCATTTTAGTCTTTGGCCCTGATTACAAGTTTGGCGGTGTTGCTGAGGGCCGCCACGTCATTGACCCGCTGCAACACCACCAAAACCGCAGTCAGCCTGCCTGCCATATTCCAACTGGCATACAAATCGGGCAGTCCTTAGGCGGTGGTCCCACGGCAGTGCCTTTCTAAGGCTCATAGCAGAGCCTTAGAAAGGCACACCTGTGGGATGGCCGCAGCCCATTCATGCACAGCCCGAAATGCACAATGTTGTGAATTTTGTTCTGTGCAGGAGCAGAGGGTGCATACAGACTGGGTGGCATGCCATTTGTCCACCTGCATGCACCCCCATGCACAGAGGCAACAGGGGCCCAGGGCCCCCTTAGTTTCCTCACCACCACCCTTTTCATGGCGGGTTTAACCACCATGAAAACATTTGCAGTGAGGAAACTAGTAGTATGCTTGGTGGCGCCACAGCACCTCCACCAGTATGTTACAGCCTCACAAAGCTGTGCCATCGCCGTAGTTGTAATACAGATGGTCGAAAGCTTGTCTGACGGTCCAGAGACCGCCACATGGATTCGGCAAATCCAAGGACCATCAAAATAATTAGGCCCTTTGTCTGGAATGCCCTGACCTTTGGGATCATTCTGAAATTCTTTGAACTTTTTGTGTCTCATGACAAAGGCTCTGATGTACCTTCACATATGACTAGTGAATACATCTTTGTGAGTTCTTGGCTGGAATCTCTGTGTGGATTGTGGAACTTGATGTGTGCTGAGATTCCAGCTACTGACAGCTGGACTGGGTTTCTTCTGTTGACAGTAGCTATGGATTAGCGTGCCAATTAAATTGACCTTATTTGCAATGTGCTGCTACCAGGTCTTTTGTGGATTCTTGGATGTTGTGCTGGCGATGAGTGGGCCGGACAGATGGAACTAGGGCCATGTGGTGGAGATTTCCATCCACCAGGATCACCACAGACCATGGATCAGAAAAAACTGTAAGGTAGCTTTGAGTGATGCTGAAGTTGTTCACGTCAATGGTTGTGGACTTGTCTGCCCTGTGCACCCCCATATTTTACTGACTGGTACTGGTGGTAACTGACTCTGACTGTCCCTGGATCGGTCTAACCAGGCCCAGGGCCAGTGTTTTGTTGTAAACACAGTGAAAACACACACATACATGAGGGTACACTATATGTTAGGGTACACTTACAATTGGCGTGACCTACCCTATAAGTCCTTAGTAGATAACTATAAGTCCCTAGTATATAATAGGGAATGGCAGTTTAGAGTCCACCAGCCCTTTCTGCACTTGCATGTGTGCCCTGCTGAGAGCCGGAGGTCATTTTAAAAGCAGCCCTGTGTATCAGCACTGCTTTTAAATGTAAATTGTGCCCAAACTCGACTTTGTAGATAGGGACACTTAGAAAGTGATAAATGACAATATTTTGGCAATTTAGGTACCCTCAGGGTCTACCCTAGGTGCCCCATGGGTGGGGGGCCATGTTGTTATAAGAACAACCCTTGTAAAATATGTTTTATATGCCCTAGGGATAGAGAAATTGCACAGTTCACTTTCCTTATTGTAGTAAAGTACCTCTCCAAATCAACTTTGGTGCTAGTAGCACTGTGGCGTGAGGATCTACACTATTTTTGCATATTCCGGACCCCTAAAGTCTCCCCTAGGCATACCCGGGGTAAGAGGTCATGTAACTATAAGCAAGGGCCTTATAAACAATGTGTTATATGCCCTGATGATGAAGAAATTGCACAATGCAGCTAACTCATTGTAGATACCTAGCCCCATAAAATAACATGGCAATAGTTTATGAATGCATACTCATTGCTGGGAATTCAATAAAATACCATTCAAGAACTTCGGAGAATGGTATTGTTAAATCCAGCAATATGTCATTGCTGAATCTATCCTAAATTATACAGAAAAGAAGTTATACTACTTTCTTTTTTGTAAACTAAAATTCAGCCTTCCTACCTTCTTCCCTGATTGGTCGGAGTTTACAGGATTAGCCAGGCTGCTTTGTTGAAGTGATAAATGGCTCACCCAGGGAGAGGCTAACTGGCGGAGAGAGCTCTGCTATACAGGAATGATTGCACCGAGGAAGAGGGGTCGTAAAGCATGATGCTTCAAAGGAGGAATAGGACAGGCAGGGAATTCCAGGGCCATCTATCCACCAGCCCCTCTGGCCCAGCCAGATGGCAGGCTTAAGGCAGGAATATGCAGATGGTAGGGGAGGAGAGCTATGTAAATCAGCCATACTGAAGGTTGGTTTAACTAGTTCTTGCTCCTCTGCGGAGATTTCAGCCATACTGAAATTTGAAGGAATAGTGCTTACTGGGAAAAGATTATGCCACGGAGGAAGTGTTCGTGCTCAGGGGTATTGCCGTGCACCTCACTGGATAGGAGGGCTCTCCTGCTTGACCCAGAGAGCACTTAATAAATAAGTGAGAGGAGTTGAGTTTCTCAAATCTGCTGCTTGAAACTAAGAGAATAAGGAGGGTTGCCAAACTGGATACTTGATTTGCACCTTCAGGCCCTGCATGCTGACTGACTACGCCTTCTGCATTATCTGAAACTACAGCCCTGTGGATGTACCTTGCTTCTAAAGGATTGAAGAGTGGACTCCCTGCAAGCAACGGGTTAACAGATCTTGCTTGGAACATCACCACCAACATCCCCCTGCCTGAAGTCCGTCCATAGGATTTGTAAGGGTTTTGTCCAGGTGCATTGTGGGAATTGTGGTCCCAAACCTTCAAGGACCATCTTGGAGCTTCCAGACCCTTGGATTGTGTTTTGAACACTTTGGAGCCTGAAGAGGAACTTCAGGAAGAAGTTCCAGAAGTGTGTTCAAATTTGGAGCAATTTTGGAAAAAAACTCCATAAGGGGGCCGGCTCATCCGCGAAAGTCAAGCTGGCCACCTTCAGCCATGACCCAGCCAGGACTCCAGGTCTGTCCCGCTGAAAAACTCCGGAGGCCCAATTTCCAGAGTTTGACCGGGAGCTCCCTGAAAAGCAAGCCAGCGAACATTCACCAAATCCAACCTGGTGAGGAAAAGTTCCAGAAACGTTTCTAAATCCCAAGGTAAACTTTTGACTGAGCTCTACCGTGAGGGGTATCCGAGCAGGGCTCTATCGTGGTTGGCCTGAAACTTTGACTTTGTTCCGATCAAGCATGACCAGATGTCCCAGACTGGCACTATAGCTAAGTGCTAGAAAGTGTATATTCTTTAAAAAATCATAACTCATGGTCCCAACATTGGATTTTTGTCATTTTGGTTTAATTTTAAAGAGAAAGAAATTTTCTATTTTTAGGAATGGCTGTTGGATTTGGATTGTGTGTTGTGTCCTAATTATTTATTAAACTGGTGTTTTTACATGCTTTGCATACCTGTCTTTTAAGTTAATAACCCATTTTTCAACAGTGAGCCTAACCTTACTGTTGGCCAAATGAACCCTCACACTACATTGGAGAGGCAACCAGCCTCCTGTGATCATACTATGGCACACAGTGCTCCTCCACTGATGAAGAAGCCAAGAGCGTCAATCTGCAACATAAGTTTGATGCCTCCGTAAGACACCTATCGCAGTCAATCAATCAATCAGGTGTTTGTTAAGAACGACTACTCACTCGTAAGGCTCTCAAGGGGCTGGGGGGTGGTCGCGGGTTCCAGTCCATCAAGGAGGGGGTCTGTCGAAGAGCCAGGTTTTGAGGTTTCTTGCGAAGATGGAGTGCAATGTTGTCTGTCTGAGGTGGAGCAGAAGGTCGTTCCAGGCTCTGACCGTTCGGAAGGAGAAGGAGCGGCCTCCCAATCTGTTTTTTCTGGTGCGGGGGACCACGGCATAGGAGAGCTGGGCTGATCGTAGGGTCCTTTGGGGTGCGTGAAATTTGAGTCGGCTGTTTGGGTATGCTGGTCCGGTGTTGTGGAGGGCCTTGTGAGCGTGGGTTAGCATCTTGAAGGTGATTCTAGCTTCGATGGGGAGCCAGTGGAGTGCGCGCAGGTGCTGGGAGATGTGGCAGTGTCTCGGCAGGTTGAGAACCAGTCTTGCGGCGGTGTTTTGGATGTTCTGTAGCTTGCGAGTGAGGTTTTTGTTTATTCCGGCATAGAGTACGTTGCCGTAGTTGACCCTGCTGGTGACCAGGGTGTGAGTGACGGTCTTTCTGTGTTCGAGGGGGATTTATTTGAAGGTCTTACATAGGAGGTGGAGGGTGTGGAAGCAGGAGGATGAGACAGAGTTGATCTGGTGGTCCATTTTGAGCTCAGAGCCTAGGATGATTCCCATGTTGCGTGCGTGGTCCGAGGGGGTGAGCGGGCTTCCGAGTGCAGGGGGCCACCAGGTGTTGTTCTAGGCGTTGGGGTTTGGGCCCATGATGAGTACTTCCGTTTTGTTGGTGTTTAGTTGTAGGCAGCTGTTCTTCATCCATTTGGCAACGGCTTCCATGCCTTCTCGAAAGTTGTGTCTGGCGGTGTTGGGTTCGTTGGATAGGGAGAGGATGAATTGGGTGTCGTCTGCGTATGACACAATGTTGAGTCGTAGGTTCCGACGATGGGGGTGAGGGGAGCCATGTAGATGTTAAAGAGCATAGGGCTGAGGGAGGACCCGTGGGGGACTCCGCAAGTAGTAAGTGTAGGGTCTGAGAGGAAAGGGGGGAGTCTGACCCGCTGCGTATTGCCGGAGAGGAAGGAGCGGATCCAGTCAAGGGCCTTGTCTTGGATCCCTGCGTCATGGAGTCTGCGTATTAGGGTGCGGTGATACTGTGTTGAACGCCGCTGAGAGGTCGAGGAGGATGAGGGCTGCTGTTTATCCTTTGTCCAGTAAGGTGCGGATGTCGTCTGTTGCGGCGAGGAGAGCGGTTTCTGTACTGTGGTTTTTCCTGAAGCTGGATTGGGAGGAGTCGAGGATGTTGTGCTCTTTGATGAATGTGGCGAGTTGGCTGTTGATGGCTTTCTCTATGACTTTAGCAGGGAACTGGTGCAGGGAGATGGGTCTGTAGTTTTTGAGGTCGGTGGGCCTGGCCTGGCCTGGACACCATGCTCACACAGTTTCAAAAACTGGGGCATGAGGGCATCCTCCCATGAAAGCCTGGCAAAGGACCAACGTGTTTCCCTGCAACTGGTCCGCTGGCCTCGACCTCCGACCCCGGAGGAGACACTGCTATTTATCATTATACCCCAGCAAATACCATTGTTAGAAAATTCTCATACATGTAGCGGGCACAGTGATCCAAAAGTGCCCAGCTTGTGGCACTGTGCATATCACCTCCCACTTCTAAACTGTCCCCCTTTAGCTCTCATCGCTGCTCTTACTGTTGTTTAGTTGTCCCCCTTCCTTACAGTTTTTAGAGGTTCACGTCTTTAATAACTCAGAAATTTGGCTCCATGTTATTATGGAATCAGCCATGATCCATATGTACAGAACAATACATACTGTTACCTTAGGCAAAACCTGGCTCATTGTCTTGTTACTTAGACCTACACCAGTAATATACTAAAGTGTAGAGCAAAAATTGAGATCCAAAGAGATGCACCCATTTCACGAAAGTTGTTTTCCATATGGATGTGTAAAAATGATAGAATGTAACAAAAAACTCAATAAAAAGAGTTAAAAAAAAGATTAGGATACTGTATCAGATTAGTATATTTTGAGTATATATGAAATTGATGAAAAAAGGCAAGTTTTGTTTTGTAGTTATAGGTGGTAAGGTGATTAATGTAACAGCAGATTCAGGAGCAAGACATACTCTGATTGCTGATGAATTATTATATCTATTTCCTGATATAGAACAGTTAACACCAGATATCAAGACAGGAGTCTATGGAAACAAGGTGTTTGATGTAATTGGTTATTTTAGTTCAACTTTGAGATAAATGTGTAAGACTTGATGCCAAAATATATGCTGCCAAGGTAAATTCTCGTCTGTTAGAGAGGAATCTAATGATAACTCTCAATTCAAACCATCCTGATCAGTGCTCTTATTTTGCAAGTCAATGAAGATAAGGCTCTGGAGTTGAAGAGTTCATTTTTCAAAGTTTTTTTCATCTGAACTAGGCTTAATAAAAATGTTCATGAAATCATTTTAAAGGATCGCACTATTGCAAAGATGCAAAAAGTCAGAACATGAACATTCCTATATCAATTAGAAATAATTGGAAAAACTATGTAAACAAAATATAATAGAAGAAATACAATTGTCTGAGTGGTTGATGCCTGTGTTTTTTACCATAAACCAAATGGTATGATTAGGCCATGTTTTGATTTAAGAGATCTTAATGAATGTGTGTGCGTGAATCTCCACCCACTGCCCAATATTGGGGAAATATTTTTTCAATTGCCACACTGTTTTCCACCACAGACCTGTCTAATGAATACCACCAAATTGCTTTACATGATGACAGTAAACAGTGTGAATCTTTTATAACACCGGAGGGGGCATATCGTTATAAGAGAATCTCATTTGATTTAGTTTCCCTATCCACAGTTTTTCAAAGGGTTATGCACAAATTATTTAATTGCGAAAAATATGTAATGTATTTTCAAGACAATAGTCTAGTGTTTGGTAAGAAAAAGAAGGGGCATGCAGGCGCTTTTTGCAAAGTATTAACTATTTTACAGACTAATGGTTTAACTTTAACAAAGGACAAATGTACATTTTTCAGTGGTGTTAGATGACTATTTAGGTCACAACATAAGAAATTGGGTTACTGGTTGACAAAAAAGTGGAGCCCTGGTCAAACAGCAACCACAATCCTAGTCAGGGTAAGGCACAAGCAAACCTCAAATAAGCCTGTGCTCAACCCACTTGTCACTTGGCACATAACAGCCAGTCTTAACTTAGAGGTGATGTGTGAAGTATTTGTGCTGTACTTCAAACAGTAAAACAGTGAGAACACCACACAAAAGTCCCACACCAAGTTAGAAAAATGGAGCCTAATTTTACATATAAAAAGTGACCAAATGACAAACATTGAATCAGTAGAACAGGAGTTAAGAATAAACTGCAATATAGCATCTTAAAGCATAAAGCGCCAACCGCAGCTATCTGGTCACGCTGAACCCGATCCAAGTAAAAAGTTCAGGCTGACCACAATGGAGCGCGGGTCGGATACAATCCCAGACTAGTCCTGCTGAACATTTACCTTCTCAAGTTTTGTGCCAAGAGTCCTGTTCTCATTGGAGAGGGTTGCAGGGAGTAAGGAGAGCATTGTGGGCGGTGGTCAGCATGACGCGAGGAATCAGGCCA
Organism: Triturus cristatus; assembly: GCF_964204655.1. Taxonomy (NCBI): domain Eukaryota; kingdom Metazoa; phylum Chordata; class Amphibia; order Caudata; family Salamandridae; genus Triturus; species Triturus cristatus. The sequence goes on along the minus strand of NC_140590.1, from coordinate 437,195,528 downwards.
AGCGCCGCGGATGGCAGGCTGGTCATTCGCATTGGCTGCCCTCTGTTGTTGAACAATGCTTGCTGTGTAAAGAGACAGGTTAGCGGCGGCTTGTGCTGAATTTCGGTGAGAACAACGCACTCCCAATGCAAACTGACCTGTTCGTGGTTGTGAAGATCCCTTGAGCTTGATTTTAAGAGCCCGTGAGCCACACCAATGGTCAAGGAACTGAGAGGCACCACTTGGGGGCTGGGAACTTGCTGCAACTGGGTCCAGGAGTTATTGGGGAGGCTTTTATGCCCCTGAGGATCAGAAAAGGAGGCCAGCAGACTAGCACTTTGAGTCACTCTGGGATGAGATGAATTGTAGGTCCAGTTCTTCTTCCCCAACCAAGAAGGCAGCAGTCAGCAGGGCAGCACAGCAGGGTAGCAGTTCCTTTAGAGCCGCAATCCAGCACAGTGGTAGTCCTTGTAGCAACACAGCAGTCCTTTTTCCTGGAAGAGTATCCACAGGTCCAGAAGTGTACCAAAGATTTGGTGTTGGAGGTCCTTCTTTTATACAGTGGTGCCCAGGTTCTGAAATTTCGGAGAAGCTTCTAGACAGTAGCTTTGAAGTGTATGCAATCTCCTGCCTCCCCTGCCCTGGCTCAAAGCTGGCTTAAGTGACAAAGCAGGGTCGTTAGACCCTTTTTATGAAGGCAGAGCACAGGCTCTACAGTATAACTCTGGCTGTGCTCAGCTTCGCCCCCACATTCTGCCAGCAGAAGACTCACCGAAGCACAACTAATCCCTCTATTGTGTGGCAGTCTGGGAGGAATTCACAAAGTCTGTCAGTTACACCCAGGCATGTGACCCAGGCCAAGCTATAGGCACAAAATGGCTAAGGGCGGAACAATGACCACACTGTAAAAGTGGCATTTTTTTAATTGTGATCAAAAACCCGACTTCACCACTGAAAATAGTTTTCACCCAAATTCCAAAGACATCACACATGAACTGATCATCTCTTCCCTTATGGAAATTGGATTTATAAAATGTAATAAGGCAACTCCAATGTTATCTTATGGAAGAGTTAGGCCTTGCAGTAGTGAAAAATAAGTTTAATGGTTTAAGGGTTGTTCACCACCAGTACATGTAAAACTTACAAGTACATTTCCAAATTTTTAAATACTTTCCACCCTGTCCTCTGGCCTGTCCAGGGCCTACCGTAAGGGCGACTTATATGTATTAAAAAGGAAGGTTTGGTACTTGAAAAAGGTTTATTTTGCCAGTTGAAATGGTAGTTTAAAACTGCACACACAGGCTTGACAATAGCAGGCCTGAGACATCTTTAAAGGGCTACTTAATTGAGTGGCACAATTAGGGCTGTAGGCCCACTAGTAGCATATAATTTACAGTGGTACCTGTGGCACCACTTTAATAGAGACTTACAAGTAAATTAAATATGCCAATTGGGTATAAGCCAATGTTATCATGTATCAAGCAGAGAGCACAATCACTTTACTACTAGTTAGTAGTGGGAAAGTGCCCAGAGTCCTAAGGCCAAACAAAATAGGGTCAGCAAAATGGAGGAGGAGAGGCAAAACTCTTGAGGGAAGACCACCCTGAGGCTGGCATGTCTAACAGTTGGTAAACATGATATGTCACTGAAACAAAGCTTGATTAAAGCTATATAAGCAAACAAGAGAATTACTGCGGAAACAGTTTGCATGGAACTATGAATGTGCATCTAAATTCAAAAAGTTAAAAACGCCATTGAGGGTGCCCCTACATTAGCTGCTTTTGATACCAAATGTGATTCCTTCATCTTTACTGAGGCTAGCAATGTGGGAATGGGGGCTGCTTTACCGCAAAAAAGAAAAGGCATATTAGTTACCGCTACTTTTGCTTCCAGACCATTAGGAGGTGCCATTAAAATATTCTGCTTTGAAAAAAGGAATTCTAGCATGTTGGTGGGATATTGAATATTTTAGAAAATATATGTATGGCACTAAATTCAGAGTGAGAAATGACCATCGTTTTTTGGTAGACTTGCTCACCATAAAGAGTTGTTTGTATGAGGGCAACACCTATAGTGGCAGGATGGCAGGAACAGCAATTTTGTTTTAATGTTGAATATCTTTCTGGAGATCTAGCAGATGGTATATCAAGACTTCCAGTTGAAGGAAACAATGATATACAAGTGCAAGATAAAAGTGTAGGAAACTGGCTCTCTTTTCAGTGTACAAAAATGAAGCACACTATGTAGAGAGTCTGGGAAATCCCAAATGCGTATGCAGAGGTATAAGTAGATCATTTCTCTTTTTGTGGTAGTGTGGGCAAGAAGTTGAGCTTATCAGAGGGTAATACTAAGCATATGTTGTACTCGCATAGGTAAGAAATGAGAAAAACACTCAAGAATAAATCCGAGACCAATTCGTAAAATAATTATCGATTTTTGTATAACTTTTAATACAAAAAACACAGTTCTAAGGTAAGTACTATCAGAGATGCGATTTTGCAAAGTTTGATAAATATATCACTTCTATGCGCAATCACGCACCATAGGTAACAATAGAGAAAAAGATGAAAAATGCATTGAAAATCATGCAATGCTTTTACGACCTTCACCTTCTCGCTTTAGGTCAATGTCGGGACCACATCCAAAGTTGCAGCAGGAGAAGTTTGGGAGTGTGCCGGGTTGACCCGGAGCAGAATGCTGAAGTCTTGGAAGCTGACCGCAAAGACGAAGGGAGCCACTTGCACATGCATGCACAAAGGGACTTACAGGTAAGCCCAGTGGATCTCCTTAGTGGGAGGAGGTCACAAGGGCCTGTGCCTGGGTACCATGGAAGCAATGCTGGTTGGTTGGTGCTGGGGCCGGGTGCAGAGTGAACAGGTCAGCCGGGCGTAGTGCGTCTTGAGGTTCTCCTCGGTCAGGACTAGGCAAATTGGGGCTCCGGTGTCTCAACGTCCCTCGATGGGTACTTGCTTCTGGTGCTTTGGGAGTCCGGAGAGGACTCTTCTTCTTAGTGTTGGGGAAACCATATATTAGGTATTGGTACACCACAGCTCCGGTACGTCCTAGTGGTCCTTTGTGTGAAGACAGACCTGATCCTCCGGAGCTGTTGTACCGTCATTTGTTTTGTTATTACTTAGTGGTTGTCGGGGAGCAGCAGGTTGATAAACTGGGCTTCATGGCATCAGTTCAGGGGAGTGATACCTTCACCCCAAGGGGGGGCTTCTCACTGATTTCCTGAAGGCTGGAGGTGCTCTGGGATTCTTGTAGTCCTCACAGGTTTCAGCAGCAGCGATTGTCGAGTCCTAGGAGCAGCAGGCAGGATTTGGCGCCCTTTTCTTCTGCAGCAGGGCTTCATTTCTCGTTCAGCGTTCTTTTTTGTCTTGGTCTTCTCTTGTCCATCGAATCTGATTTTCAGGTCTTGGGTGCCACCTAAATACTGAATTTAGGGGTGTTACAAGGGGAGAGAGGTAGTAGCCAGTGGACTACCTACGTTTAGAGTCTCTACACTGTCTAGTGACCACTTCCTGTGGGAAGAGGCACTACCCTAGTCCTGATAGGATGTATTCCCACAATCCCAAGATGGTGGAATTTCAAGCTCACATCGCCTGCCTCATCCTAGAGGTGGTGTAGGCTAAGTTGGGATCCTGATCCTAATCCAACCAATTTCTCACTGATTTCTTGAAGGCTGGAGGTGCTCTGGGGTTCTTGTAGTCCTCACAGGTTTCAGGATCGCATAGCAGCAGCGATTGTCGAGTACTGGGAGCAGCAGGCAGGATTTGGCGCCCTTTTCTTCTGCAGCAGGGCTTCATTTCTCGTTCAGCTGGTCTTCTTTGTCTTGGTCTTCTCTTGTTCGTCGAATCTGATTTTCAGGTCTCGGGTGCCACCTAAATACTGAATTTAAGGGTGTTAGAAGGGGAGACGGGTACCTACGTTTAGGGTGTCTACACTGTCTAGTGACAACTTCCTGTGGGAAGAGGCACTACCCTAGCCCTGATAAGATGTATTCCCACTATCCCAAGATGGTGGAATTTCAGTAGAGGGGCTCGCATCGCCTGCCCTGTCCTAGGGGTAGTGTAGGCTAAGTTGGAACCCTCCTCCTTATCCAACCAATGTTCCCACCTTTCATCAAAAGTGGAGCAGGAAAGGGGGCTGGTCTTCCTGCACTATCTGGCGGTTCCTGAGTTGGATTTCAAAAGCAGCATCGCCTTCGAAGCTTTCCAGCCAGGAAGGTCATCCTGTTCTGAGGAAGGTGTATAAACACCCCCACTCAGAGCAGGCTTTGTCTCAGTCCTCTGAGAGCTCTAGTTCTCACCCCATGAGGTCAGAAACATGTCTGGTAGTGGCATGCTGGTGAAAACAAGTCAGGACCACACCAGTGCTTGGTAGGATTTTAAGGGACCCTTTAAGATGGCCTCCTCTGTGAAATTATTAATACATCTATCACTGGCGCACTAACAGTTCAAAATCACATCAGACATCAGGAAAAAATGGGGGCTACCCATGTCAAAAGAGGCACTTTCCTGCAAATATTATATGAAAAGTTGTGTCTATGGGTGAATTGTCATGCGGTTTTAATCACAGAGGCACAATGCAGATAAGCATGTGTTGCAGATGCAGAAATTCAGAAGGGTTTTGAATGTAATAGGGCACAATGGACAAGTAACAGATTAGTAGATGAGTATTTATAGTCTTATTTCCATATTGCAAATAAAGTGAACAAAATGGTTTGTTATTGCGAATTGTACAACTGTTGGTTTGAGACAAAGCATACTTGACATGGCTAAAGAGAGACATCCCAGAAAGAGCAGCATGAAGAGAAGGAGTAGGTGTCATTTTTTGGTGGCCCAGTGTGGATAGGAGTGTGGAAGATATGGTGAGATTGTGCATGGAATGTGCCACAAGGGATGGTTCACACAAAAGAGAGGAGTACACACAACTACCAATGCTGAGATTGAGTAAAGTATAAGAAAGAGTATCTCTTGCTATAGCAGGTCCTATGTGTTAATGGAAGTGAGACATATTTGCTATAGTTTTAACTGATCATTTTTCATAAAGGCCAGAGGTTAAAATTGTAAATCATGTTACATCTAAAAATATGATTCACTTTGTGCAGGAGGTTTTCTAAAGAGAAGGTTTCCAGGAGAGTATATTGATGGATGATGGTGTGCAATGAACATTGAGTGATATGAGATAGTTTTTGTCAGGATATGGAAATTCAAATATATACTTACATCAGTGTATTACCCACAGAGCAGTAGCATGTAGAAAGTTGGATCAGAGTATTGAAAGAAGGATTGCAGTTAGCTGTAGCCAGTGGAAATGATTGCAATCAAACTATCAAAGAGTTGCCATATTGTTATTGCAGCACACCAAGAGCTACTGAAGAGAAATCTCCTATTGAAAAAATGAGATGCAGAGAAGCTGTATGTAATTTAAAGCAGATGTGGATGATGGATATAAAAGGCACGTCTGGTGAGCAAGCAGTGAAATGTAAAAATAGCAGATGATCTTAGCAAAATAGTGAATCTGGATCCAAAGCTAATGTGGATTCTGGTAAGACTTCATATACTTTAAGAGAAGGTGAATGGGTTCGAGTAGAGAAAGCGAGATTTGTTAAAGTTGGTGAGTCAAACAATGTTGATCCCACAAAGGTAATTAGACTTGGTAATCAAGTAGTCAATTTATCAGATGGAATTATTTGGAGCAAAGTAATTAAGTTACCACGAGGTTTGTGGCACAACTGTTATAAATATAGGAGCAAATCTGGTACAACAGAATCCACAAGAAGTGTATAGGTCTTAGGTAATGTGGGTACTCATCAGTTTTCCAGACGAATAAAACATTTTCCAATATGGTGTATGGATTATCAAATGTACTAACTGCTAGCCTTGTGAATAAGCAATTTTTTATAGAATGCAGTCTTAATTTCATATAGACGGTAATTATTATAAGATGGCTTTCTTGTGCAATATCAGGTATATTTAAAAACCTGCTTATTACTTTCATGTTATATTGTAACTAATTCATAGTTAATATGCAGTACGGTTATTTTATTGTGTTGATGAATTCGTTTATTAATGGAGGGAAATGTGTGTTGTCTAGACTGGAATATCAGCGTGGATTGTGGAACTTGGTGTGCTCTGAGATTCCAGCAACTGACAGTTGGCCTGGAATTCTTCTCCTGACAGGAGCAATTGGTGAGCGTGCCTGTTAAAGTTACCCCATTTGAAACGCGCTGCTTCCTGTTCCTTTGTGGAGTCTTGGGTGTTATCATCTCCTTATCTATGACAATTTATTGTATTAATGTTTCTTGTTTCTCTTTTTCCTTTTTCCCAGTTGGTATTCATGTATATTGTACTTCATCAGTGATTTTATTTCCAAACCTTATTTTTTGCTTCACAATTATATCTTATCCGCAAACTGAACTGATGTCTTTTGACCTATGTGCATGCCACATAAAAGCAATAAATACATAATAATATCAGATGGACGGCATAACATGGGCCAAATCCATGTTACACTAAGGCTTGGACCATCCTTTCCTTTTATTATGCCTATTGACGCTGTGTGACAGACACCACCAGTATTTGTACATCTGGCTGGGTTTAAATTATGAAATACATGTGTGTGTGATCGTCCAACATGGTAATCTCTGCATTGTGCTTTTGGAAAAGGTGCTTTGCTTCCAGAAATGGTAATGTGCCTTCTGGGGATGGGACTGTGTTCTTAGGGAGGCACTGTGCTCCTGGAGAGTGGACGTTGCTTCTGGAGCTGGTACTGTGTTTCTGGAGATGGCACTCTTCTGGACAGAATGATGGCATGGCATCGTAGTGGTCACCAGTCTGAAGTTGTGGGATCTGGTAAAACTGTAAGGCAATAGCGAGTCAACACTTCACATTAGCCTAAATTAACCAAATGGCTATAGATGATTTGTACAAAAACTCTTGATAAATAAAATAATTAACCAATAGGAAATCCATAGGGAATTATTCTATGCAAATCTGTTTAGCTGACAGCCCAACAGAAGAAATCGAGACCAAACTGCTAGACCACATCCTCTCTAAAGAGAAATACAGTGAACATCTGGCTCCACTGATGCAGTGCAGCTTAGTTCTCCAGAACCTCATTGGTACATATGCCTCCCAGCAATGGAGGCTCGCAAAGACAAGAACACATATTGGCAAGGTCAATAGATTTTGCTTGTTAGTGATGAAATTGCTGGTAGTTGGTGAGGTAGTCTGTAAGTTTGTATGGGTTGGTAGGTCAATGACTGCAGAGGTTATATGAGTAGGTGAAGGGATGGATGAACACGTGAGTGAGCAGAAGTAAGAGAAGTATAGCCTTCTGCCACTAATAAGAATGTGAGTCTCCATGCACTCATTCATCATCATAGCCATTCACCCATCCAAGCACTCACTCACCCATTCATTTATCCATATATTCATCCAACCATATATACATGTATTCACTCACTTAATTCATCAGACACTAGTTCACCAGTTCATCCATACACCCAACTGCTCACCCATTCATCTATCAGCACACTCACTCCTCATCCATTCTTCTACCCTTTGACTCACTTTTGCTTCCACTCACTGATCAATCTTAAAACACACACACACAAATAACCAATAAATGAAGAAGCACTCTCCTTTAATAAGAAGTCCTATCTATTGACTTTGTCAGTGCTTGTTTTATTACTTGTTTTGACTGCTGTCAGATAATAGTGCCACTGGCACGCTACATTTTGGATACATTATGAATAAGCAGTATATTTAGCAATTGTCCAAATAGGTAAGCATTTGACAAAATGACTATCTAAGCTGTGTCACTTTGTGACAGCAAAAGTATGACTCCTGTATACATGACATTTGGACAACAATGTAGACATCATACAACGCCCTACGTGCTACCACGTTGCACGCAACATTTGTGATGTCTAATTTATCCTGCTGTTACTAGGTTGATAAGCCAAACAAAGAAGACAGTTCTGAAAGTCATAATTCTCAGATTTATGCCATTGCTTAAGTATGTTATGAATAGAGAGATTAAACAAATGTTTCCATCAGACACAAACATCATATATGGTAATGCGCAGAGCAATATTAGGCTTATTAAAAATGCAGCAGCCATGAAACAGCACGTGATGTTTTACAATAGCACGGGTGGAAGAAATGCAATTGGGCACACATAGTACTCCGTTAATACAAACAGGGCGTGGACAGACATTTTAATTAGCCTTTCCTTTGAAGAGAAACAATGAATTACTTTCATAGAGAAAATATGTTGCACAACGCGTTCTTTATTCGAGGCACAAATGGGCTCTATACTCAAGCCACGAGAGGCTTAATTTGTATTTTCCAATTAATCCCCATTTGCCTTGGTAATGAAATGAGATCACATTATGAATTAAAATTAGAACTTAAACAGTACAAGAATTTGAATTAGAGACTATACTACGAAATAAATTCATAATGCATATTTATGTACATGTTCAGGTTTAGTATTTGCTGCCTCAGAGCAACGAAGGCGGCCCCTCCTACTTTATGACGGAAGATTGTCACCCCATTGTTAAAAGATAGCAAATGAAAAATAAAATGATAATAAAACAATTTCACTATTTAAAAAAACCTCACTTACACGGCTAAGTCCGCCAAGTCTAGGGAGGGGCGGAGCCATGCTCTGCATCTGCAGGGAGGGGTGGAAGGTGCACTGTAAGTGTGCATGTCGGTTTGGCCGTCTTAGGACCGCCAAACCGACATGCGCACTTACATTTCTCCAAGCCAGCTGTCAGGCACAGCCGGGTGAGATAAGAGAAGGAAATTGAGCAGTATTTCAGCCCACTCACACCAATCCCAGCACTTCTCTCATACTGGGTAATAGCATGAGAGCAGCTACTGGATAGGATGGGGAGGGAAACAGAGGAGCACCCAGACAGCTGAAGCAGAGGAGCACCAAGGATGTCGTCTGGGAGAGGCAGGTAAAAAAAATGTTTACTATCCCTGCCCCCGCGCTGCCCCACCAAGTTTTAGTGGCAGCAGTCGCCACATGGAGCACTTTGAGATGGAGAGCTCCAAGTAGGCATCAGGGTGCACCACACAGTCAGGAAACATTCACGTTTGGGTCTGGGACAGCAAGGGGGTGCATTCCAAATGCTTTCCATTCATATGACTTCTCGTATAGCCGGCAGATGAATAAGCCTTGAGTCATTGAGGTAAAATCCATGGTAATGATCCACTTACCATGAAGACAGCAAGCAATGGAGAAAGTGTTGGGCTGGGACAATTTCATAATCTAACTTGGTGCACACTTAAGTAAAGCTTTGTGGACTGGAGGACTGGGTTTATTTATTTATTTTATTTGTGGGTTTGTATAGCGCTAGAATCGACTCCAACTGGAGTATCTCTGCGCTTTCTGGAGCCGGTAGAAACAGAGGAATAATAGGAGCTAGATCTCGTTTCTGAACAACACAGTCTTCAGGAGTTTCCTGAAAGTGAGATGTTCTTTGCACTGTCTCAGATGAAGAGGAAGTCTATTCCATAGGGTAGGGCCTACGATAGATAACGCTTTACCACCGTGTCTAGATTTCTTTGCACGGGGAATCACCAGAAGAAGACAGTTACTGGACCTAAGTGAACGACTTGGAACATAAGGAACAAATTTGTTCTGAAGATAAATAGGTCCTTGTCCATTTAAACATTTATGGATCAAGCAGCATAACTTGAACTTAGATCTCTGGCGAATGGAGAGCCAGTGCAGTTTCTCCAGAAGAGGTTTGGACGCAGTTCTTGGAGGAACATTAAGGACAAGACGAGCCGCGGTGTTTTGAATGACCTGAAGCTTGGCCAGCACATTTTCGTTGGCAAAAAGCAACAGGCCATTGCAGTAGTCAATTCGACTCAGAACCAATGTCTGGACCAGAGTTCGTCTGAAAGAGTTCGGTAGTAAGGGAAAGACTCTGCGTAGCAGGCCAATCGTATGGAAACAAATTCCAGCAGTATGGTTAGCATGCTGTCCAAATGACAAGTCTTGATCCATCCGAATCCCTAAACTCTTCACAACCTGTTTGGGTTCTGGGGCTACTCCCAAATCGGGGGGCCACCAATCAGGGGTCCACAATAGTTTGGCTTCTCCAAACAGCATTAGTTCCGTCTTACTGACATTGCATTGCAGGAAGTTGGAAGACATCCAATTAGCCACCGCCTTCATGCCCGCAGAAAAGGAGTTTTTAGTTTCTGCGGACATGGTCTTGAAAGGGAAGAGGAGCTGCGTGTCATCAGCATAGGATACTGGAATGGGTTAACAGTAGAAGCAGTCCAGCTCTTTGGAAAATACCTGGAAGTCTGAAGAAATATTTTCGAATTACACATTTTTCATTATGATTATGCAAAATGCGTAACATTTGTGGGGACTATCCATGTTTAGAAACATCTCTAAAGATGTATATTGTTTCTCATTTTAATACCAAAAACAATGAAAAGTGAAACATCAAACAGTGCTCACTGTATTCATTTTCAGAATTGCTGAATGTTGAAAGCATTTTAATTGTATATGTTAAACTTCTGTCGACCTCAAAGACATCTATCTTCAGCTTGTTTTGTGGGTTCCCAAGTTAATGCATCAATAAGGCTCTGTACGAATTAATACTACTAAAAACTACTAAGAAAATGCAACCGCTGGATACAATTTAGTGGTTTTCTCAGGAACTAAAACAACTAAAAAACAAATCTAAAAAAGTACGAAAGAAAGTCGAGAGTTAATTACAAAGAGGCATGCAAACAAGTCTATAAAACTTCTCTGAGAAAATGTCAGCATGCTATCCGTAAAGCCCAGATGAAACTGTGCAGAGAGGAGTAAGCAATCCTCAAACTCTTCAAAAGAAATGTCCAGCATTGTAAATTATATTTTAAAGCCGTATATACCAGAAGCCGGTCCTCCCCCATCTGTGGAACACTTTGAAATACCTGCAAACCATTTTCTCAGAAAAGTGAGAAATATCTGTGATGCTCTATCGGGTTCGGTGTGCTACAAGGACAACACAGGTGGAATGCTCACAACTAATAACACTAAAGCTGAACTGTCCACTTTACCTCAATTGCTCAAAGAGGAAATAATTGCTGTGGCAAACTCAGTCAAATCAGGCTCGCCACTTGACCCTGCTCCAATGGACATTCTATAGAAAGGGGGAGATGTGGTGCTTTCCCCATTGACAGATATATATAATCTGTCCCTGAACAACTGCTGCATTCCGGAGGATAGGAAACATGCGGTTATTCGCCCTTTACTTAAGAATCCCACACTGGATCCTGAGGTGGTAGAAAACTATTGACCCATATCATTACTTCCTGGAATCAATCAAATCTTTGAAAAAACAATAAACAGGCACCTTGCAGAATATGTAGAAGCCAACAATATTCTTCACCCCACTCAAACAGGGTTCAGCGCAAGTTGCAGCACAGAAACTGCATTCTTAAGGGCCACAGAAGTTATTGAAATGGTATTAGATCAGGGTGGTTCAGCGGCACTGATACTTCTTGACCTAAGTGCTGCATTTGATACGGTCTCATATCCTATTCTACTGCACCTGTTGGAAGAAATAGGCATCACCATAAATGCCTTAAAATGGCTTGCCTCATTTTTGGAGAAAAGTAGCTTTCAAGTTAGTGAGGGGCCTTTTCTCTCGACGATCCTTCAGTTGAAATGTGGGGTACCACAGTGCTCTTTTCTGAGCCCAACACTTTTAATGTTTACATCCGACCTTTATCTGATCTCATCTGCTCATTTATCTTCACAAGTGTATCTCACGTGGATGATACTCAGCTGATTGTCTCTCTATTGCCCAATATGGGCTCCACTTCTACGAGTATCAACAGCTGCCTAGAGAAGGTCTCTAAATGGATGGCAGCCAGCTCCCTGTAACTAAACAGGGAGAAAACAGAGGTATTGGCGGTTTGTAATAACCCTACAATTTGGGAACAGATCAGCTGGCCTCCCTCTTTAGGAGAACGTCCCTCCCCCAACGTGGAAGTTGAGAACCTATGAATCGCTCTGGACAGGCATCTCTCCATCGCATCCCAAGTAAAAAAGATGGCTGGCAACTGTTTCAGCCTCCTGACAGCCTTAAGGAAGACTCTGAAATGGCTACCGATGGAGTCGCGAACAACCCCTGATTATGGCAACTCACATTACTTGGGCTGTCCAATGTCGATCATAAAAAACTCCTAGACATACAGAACGCTGCAGCTCGAATACTGCTAGGCATTCCCTAAATGCAGTCAGCATGTGAAGCATTCAAAACTCTTCATTGGCTGGCCGTAAGTTGCAGGGTACAATTCAAGGCTCTGTGTATCACAAAAGGGGCCTCGTGCTCCACCAGCTGATTACCCCCATCATACTAACATAGCTCTTAGGTCCAACAATCTCGATCTTCTTGCTGTCCCCAGAGTCAAGAAAGCTAGAAGTGGAGGTCGCAGCTTTAAATTTCTAGCATCTAAACTCTGGAACTCTCTGCTTATCAGCCTGAGAATGGATGACAATTTCATGAGTTTTAGAAAGGAACTAAAAACGTATCCTTTTTCCCTAATCACTTGAATTATCCACACTCTAGCTAGATCTGACTGTGCTGGGAAGCCCGCTCTCGGGCAGTCATGCACTTTATAAAACAGGTGAATAGAACAGAAATGCTTGTGCCCCGCTGACACACCTCGTCGGCATACCTAAATCATGATGCCAGGTACTCTGCTCACTCACTCGTCACCTTTCAGCACCCCAGTGAGTGAGAAGGAATCTGTATGCCTTTAGGTTCTTATCACATGGAGTCACAGGAGATAGGAGTGAACAGCCTGTGGCTAACTGAATGAATCAGGTTGGGCTGCTTCCCTACAAAGAAGCTAAACTTCCATTACAATAAATCATTGGCTATAACGTTGCTGTTCTTTTAATGAATATTTTATTGATATAAAGAAGATCCACAAAGTATGCACATATATTGTATAATTAATGAGATTATTTTTTTACACCCTGCAGAAATTATTCAGTTGCAAAAACGAGGCATAATCACAGATAAAACAAGAAAACATTTTAAAATTGGCATAAGAGCGTCCTATTAGAGTATATTACTTTCAACAAAGCTGTCATTAAAAATATGTCAGCTTCTAAAAGAACCAGAAAGCTTAAGAACAGATTCCTTATTTGCCCAAATTATCCCTGAGTTTAAACACTATTCTCTGTAATGACGCCAGACTATTCAGCTTTCCCAGCTTTACATCTACATTCAGCAATGGCCGACATCCCCAGCTCTTTCATATTTAAAAATACAAAAAAAGTATATAATTCGAATATAAATAGCATCTGCTGAATCTCCGCTTCATGGCCCCTGATAAATATTACACAGGACAACATGATTTTGGTGCCAATATCTAGCTTTTGTTCCTCAAACTTGTCAATACTTTGAGATACAGATAGTCTAGAATTTCTCCATTGCTTGACAAAGTAAGGCTGAGGTTCCAATCAGATTTCCCAGTCTATTTACCTCCAAAAGAACATCCCAACGTCAGGTTGGCTGAAGGTTCTCATAGTGCATTCCTGCAGATAAGTTCAAGGTAGTGTGAAAAGTCATCTCTCTGGAGAAGGCAGCAGTCAATATATTCCCATCTCACTCTGTTTTCACAAAACTGTACATAATGCACAGCTAGTCAGATCGAGGGGTTAGCTTAGTAAGTGAGTTTGGGGGGGGATTGAATCTCAAATTTCTAAACTAAAGAAGCAGTGAACTGGAGGGATGAGATGATCAGGGTTCAAAATGCACTGCTTTCAACAGAAACAGGGTTAGCACTGATTTGCATTTGGTAGACCTCTGTCTAGCGTGCACAGCGGGCAAAATAAGATGGGTTGGAATACTACCCCGAGTGAGTGCCACTGATTCCACAATTTGCAAGCACTTATCCCATCACCTTTGGGTGTTTGAAAGCCAGTATTATTCCTGGAAGCCTGAGACTACCACAGCTTTCCAAACCAGCAACTGCCAATATTGGAGAGAATTCTACAAATTAGTATATTTGCACCCAATTAAAGAGTACTCCTGTGGGTGCAGTTTTACTGTTATTTTTTAACATGGGCCTGATTCACAAACGTAACTTACACTTTTGAGTAATATAAACTTTTGTGTAAGTTTACTTCTTTTTTAAATACTCACAAAACCCAAGTGTAAATTTAGTCCTAAAAGTGTAACTTGCATGTCTCCACCAAATTGAAGGGCCTGGGGGTTATTCACAATCTGAATTTTGTAGTATGCTTTATAGTACTACAGTAGTACTACAAAATGTTATTCACAAACTGTACTTCTAAAGTACTACTGCAAAACATTTACCCCCGGCTTTTGTGAGTAGTCAAAAAGTATTAAACTTACTCAAAAGTGTAACTTACTTAAAAGTGTAAATTATACAAATGTGTAAATTGCCTTTGTGAGTCATGCTATATATATTTAAGTTTCCGCTTTAAAAAATGAACAATTTAAAATCTCTCAGTGAAATGAGAACAAGAAAACTGCACTCTTCTACATCTCAGCTATGAGAACTCTTGATGGTAGAGTTGTCACATCCGTGTAAGTAGACAGAGCTCCATTTCCAGTACTAGCCTTTTACAAATCAGCTACATACACAGTGAGAACTGTGGCAGGGTATAAGATGCTGCACCAATTACTTGTGTTCTTGTACAATATCTAATACATATTAGTTATTTCAACCACTAGTGGTCCAACAAATGCCCACCTCCCGAAACCAGCCACCAATTTGGATTCAAATATAAAACAGATATACAGAAAGAAGGGAGAGGCAATGCTATAATGACCAAAGAGTTAATCTCTTTCACTCATCACAGACGATGACAGAATAAACGATTTCTGTAGCGGGAAATGTTCTTAGTCTTTTTTTATTTCAATTTTGTATGTATAGCAGCAAAACACCCAACGTGTTTCACCCTTTCAGGCATCTTCAGGGCAACTATAATGTTTCACAGCGTCTTCGGCTCGGAGTTTCCCGATACTCATTCTAGATACTTTCAAATTTTAGGATATACACTTTTATAATTTAGTATCAGAGTTACTGTAGGTACATATTCGGGTCCACGTTCCTCTTTCCAATTCAGCGGGTCCTACTACCACACCAATAAGTGAATGCGCTCAATCGCCCAATCTTTCAAAATCAAAAAGTTGTCCTTCTATGTGTTTGAGTCCACACCCATGGTAAGTCCAAGGATCTCGAGTGATAGACAGTAATGGCGGCGCTCAATCGCTACCCCTATTCAGCGTGGAGACTCCTCTTCCATACACAGGTCCGACAAATCATTTCATGAAATGACTGACGGCCCAATGTACTAAGCCCAATCTGCAAATAGAGGTGGACTCACCACCAAATTAAAGTGGGGAGCCAAGCCAGAATCAAGGCAAGTGTCTGGCTTGGGTCTGTACATAAGCCAAGCTATGAAAACTTAGGCATGTGTATCTTCCAACAAACATAATGTAAAAATATGATACAGTATTTCAAACTTCAAGAAAATGTATTTCTTTAAGAAGCCAAAGAATTTCATCTTAGTACATCAGATTATATCTCTGCATAGAAAGACATTTGTTAAGGTGAAAGTTTTTAAACATGAACTTAGAAATATTCATTGGTTGCTCCCTAACAACAATGCTATAGGTGAACTAAGAGGCAAGTCACTAGTCATGTTAACCCTAAACTAGATTTTAATTTTAGATGGAGCAACATTATAGCCTATTAAATCAATCATAAAAGGTGCTTGAACAGCGTCCTGTAGACGAGTATTTAAAAGTGGTCTCAAATGTGATAATAAAATAAAAGGAGGCTCAGTGAAATATAATGTTTGCCTAGAATCACACCATTTGCACAAGCAGGGAAGTCAGTATTTCACATTTAGAAACTCAGCCACCAGACGTATATTTCTGTGTCTATCTTTAATGTTTTACATCAAAGGTCACTGTTTTGTCTTTAATTTTTGGCACGCAATGAGAAAAGTAGAGACGGACTTACCTGACATGACTCAGGGCTCACTGACTCAATGTCCTGGCCAAGAATGCATTTGTTTGTGTCACATGCCAAACACCCCCTGAAGTTACTATGCCAGGGTCAAAAATCACTCATTCCCTTTCATTACTTCATATTGTGATATATTAGCCATATGTCCATAAATCAGATTATCATTTCACATCTATTTTCTGGCTAATGTAACAATCTATCCTGTGGTTGGTTCTACTTTTTTTATTTTACATGAACGCAAAATGATTTGTAACCAACATTGTCGACTACAAAGTTATAAAAACAGAGAAATCAATCACTCAATCAAAGCAGCAAATGCTGTCCAGATAATGCCTTCGTGAATAAATAACTGCACTGTTTAAATGCAAGGAAATCGTTGCAAACTGATCAGTATTTTACTGCTAAATAAAGATTGAAAAACATCATGTTAAAGTGATAGATAAAAAATGGTTGCCATACGTCATGATGCACTTGCACATCATGACACACACCTGAGCATGCATCACAATGCATGCATGTGGCCATGTTCAACTAGAAAACCCATTGCAAAATCGCCAGCCATGTATGTGCATGCGTCTTGACACATTTGTTTGCCAATAGCTTGCTCTTTTAAAGCTAAGAACTATTGGCTTTGCCAATGCCAGTTTATTTGGTGATCAAGAAAGTGTACTGCCAGGAAGGGAATGGGTCAAATCACCATGTTGTAAAAAAATATTCGTTTTCAAAATGTAAATGCAGATTTACTGAAACGTAATGTTACAATCAGGTGAGCAAATAGGTGAACATGACTGGTGCTGCAAATATAATTTTGTCTTTTCCCAGGAGCCACTCTGAACTTTGCATTCACATACCAAGCACTCAATGAGGACACTGCCACAGTGGGCAACCTGTCACTGGTGCATGTGCCCTGAAAACCAGTGGGATGAAAGTAGAGTGTCTTCAGTGCGCTCAGTATGGTCAAACAATGAAGCTAGACCCCGTGGGTTGACAAGTAGGCCTGGGCAGTAAAATCCGCTCCGCTCACGAAGTTTGAGGAGTTTTTCCCACTCTCCGCTCCTCGTAGAGATCGGAGTTCCAAAAAACTCCACGGAGTGGCCGGAGCCGAGTTTTTCCTCCCTTACGGCTCACCGACATTAAATTGGTGAGCTCGAGCAAGGAAAATCCAACGCTAGACCACCTCCCGGTGAGATTTCTCAACGCGGGCAGTCGCGGCAGGTCAATCCCGCTCGCATTGAGAAACTGCCGCTAGCATTGAGGAAGCTGCAGCTCAAGTAGAACATCTACTTGAGAGCAGGAAGAAGCTGCGCCCTCTTGCGCTGCGTGTGGTACCGTTCATCCTGATTTTATATTGCAGGGCAAACAACCGATGCTAAAAATCGGCGCTAGCAGCGCAACTTACCTCACTCCTCTGCTTGTGTGTTTTTTTGTCACTTTGCGGAGTTCCGGAGTCTGCGAACTTCACCCAGGCCTACTGACAAGCCACTTCGGCCCGTGCGTGCCCTCTTGCTAACAGGTGTGCTTGGTGGCTGCACTGGCCACTCTGTTCCACAACAGTTATCCCATGTTTATACTACTGCTGAACAACAATCCTACTGATGCTAGCTGCACGTGCTTGACTAATATCAGATAGGCTCATGAACAGCATCTGTGGAAATGTACCTATTATAAGCCTTATTCCATTCTTGCCCCATTGGCTTACATATGTTTGTGTGTTGCTAGTGTCTGAAACACAACAATAGCTTACTCTGGTTAATACTGAGAGTTTTCATTCTTGTTCCTTATTCACACGACTCGGCGATTTCTCTCACTTTCGCCATTCTGTTCTGCATTCCACCCTTTTGCTAACAGTTCTGTTTTTTATCTCCCACGGCTGAAGCTAAACAAAACTGTTTGGCTATATAGTTAATGTAAATTACTTTGTAACTTATATTTATGTGTGTTTTCAACAACATCATTTTCTTAAAAACATGAACAATCACTTATATTTTCCTATAAAGCTTAATGTGTGGGTTCGAAACTATTACCGGCGTGTATCTTGTTTCGGCGTTTTGCTGTAAGTTAGCTGTGACCCTTGGGAGCCCGTGATACGCGCACTCGGGTCAGCCGGTGACGTGCGCGCTTCGGGGTCAGCCAGCGTGAACTGGTGATGTGTACGCTGAGATCCAACAGTAGCAGCCGGTGATGGGGTCAGTCAGCGACAGCGTGAACTGGTGATGTGCACACTGAAGTCCTCCAGTAGGAGCTGGTGATGGGGTCCCCTAGCGGGAGCATGTGGTGTGCACACTGAAGTCAGCCAGTAGGAGCCGGTGATGGGGTCAGCTAGAGGGAGCCAGGGATGTGCACACTGAAGTCAGCCTGTAGGAGCTGGTGAGGGGGTCAGCTAGCGGGTGCCAGGGATGTGCACACTGAGGTCAGCCAGTAGGAACTGGGGATGGGGTCAGCTAGAGGGAGCCAGGGATGTGCACACTGAAGTCAGCCAGTAGGAGCCGGCGATGGGGTCAGCTAGCGGGAGCCTGTGATGTCCTAGCGGGAGCCTGTGATGTCCTAGTGGGAGCCTGTGATGTGCACACTGAAGTCAGCCAGTAGGAGCTGGTGATGGGGTCAGCTAGCGGGAGCCTGTGATGTCCTAGCGGGAGCCTGTGATGTCCTAGCGGGAGCCTGTGATGTCCTAGTGGGAGCCCGTGATGTGCACACTGAAGTCAGCCAGTAGGTGCTGGTGATGGGGTCAGCTAGCGGGAGCCTGTGATGTCCTAGCGGGAGCCTGTGATGTCCTAGTGGGAGCCTGTGATGTGCACACTGAAGTCAGCCAGTAGGAGCTGGTGATGGGGTCAGCTAGCGGGAGCCTGTGATGTCCTAGCGGGAGCCTGTGATGTCCTAGCGGGAGCCTGTGATGTCCTAGTGGGAGCCCGTGATGTGCACACTGAAGTCAGCCAGTAGGTGCTGGTGATGGGGTCAGCTAGCGGGAGCCTGTGGTGTGCACACTGAAGTCAGCCAATAGGAGCTGGTGATGGGGTCAGCTAGCGGGAGCCTGTGATGTCCTAGCGGGAGCCTGTGATGTCCTAGCGGGAGCCTGTGATGTCCTAGCGGGAGCCTGTGGTGTGCACACTGAAGTCAGCCAGTAGGAGCTGGTGATGGGGTCAGCTAGCGGGAGCCTGTGATGTCCTAGCGGGAGCCTGTGATGTCCTAGCGGGAGCCTGTGATGTCCTAGCGGGAGCCTGTGGTGTGCACACTGAAGTCAGCCAGTAGGAGCTGGTGATGGGGTCAGCTAGCGGGAGCCTGTGATGTCCTAGCGGGAGCCTGTGATGTCCTAGCGGGAGCCTGTAATGTCCTAGTGGGAGCCTGTGATGTGCACACTGAAGTCAGCAGTGGGAGCCGGTGGTGTGCACACCGGGGTCAGCCAGCGTCCGCCAAAAAATGCCACGCTCTTCACTGAAACTCACTGAGCTGTTAAGGAAATCGCAGCGAGGGGTGTGGGCGAAAGCAGCGGGTTCTTTTTCACAATACCTTCTCCTCTATTGCAACAGTCATTGGCACAATGGAAAAGATTTCAGTTTCTTTCATTTCATTTCATGTTTCTACAGTTGGGATAGATTACAGATTGCGCGTGGCGCCAGTCGCCGAGGGAATCCCTGCATTGAGGCATGTGACCTTTTCCTGTGAAGGCAGAAGACAAAAACACACAGATATTATAAACACTCTTAGCATTAGATGTTGGCTCTTATGTGACACAAGTTCTCTGTGGCGGGCCTCCAGGCCGTTCCAATTACGAGTTGCCCCTTATTTTCACAATATTGAACCCATTAAAAACCGATACCGCGCGCGTGCTGCAATATTTACTGGCGACCACATTGCCTCCCCATTCCAAGTTATCTATATGCGAATGCGCATAACATGATAAAAGTGCTTATTTTACCTTGTTCCGAACGGCAAAACGCTGACCGTGTAGTAGTATTTCTCCAGCTATATGTTGCTGATTCAGCCTGGAGTAATCTGTGGGGGGGAAGCACGGTATCTCTGCACTCGTGTCGACAACTCTTTTTGGGAACAAACTGATGTTTGCCTCACAATCCTGATTACTGGCGTGACCGGATTGGTTGGAGCGCCTACCCGAACAGCGCTAACCTTGGGGCAGATTTACAAGCCCCTTGCGAAACATTTCCGCCGCCGTTGCGTCACTTCTGTGACGCAGCGGCGGCGTAAACCCTGCGCCATGTTGCGCCTTATTTACAACGTGACGCATCTAGGGAGATGCGTCACGTTGTAAAGCCCTGCGCTACATTAAACCTGCGTCAGGTTTAATGTATGCAGGGTGGGCGTTCCGTCGGAAAAAGCCTTGGAAAAGTGACGCAGTGAAAGCTACAAGATTTCACTGAGTCACTTTTCCGACGCTGCTGCGTCAAAACCCTGTGCCTGCTTGAAGCAGGCATAAGGCCTGACGCAGCATGTTCGGTATGGGCAGCCCCTGAGCATTGCTGGAGTTGCGTCGTACTTGCGACACGACTCCAGCAATGCGCCGCCCTTATGCCATCAGATGCGTCACGCATCTGTTTATCCTTGCGCCATGATGCGCTGCATTGTAAATGCGGCGCATCTGTGGTGGCGCAAGGGTAAACTTGCGTGACACATCTTTCCTGGCGCATCCCTAATGATTTGCAGGGATGCGCCAGGAAACATAAATCTGCCCCTTAGTATTTCGGAGTAGACGTATGGCATGATAGCAGGCCCCATTTCCAGCGCAGCTCGTCTCATGAGGACAGCCGTAGTGCTGCGTATGCACTGCGGAGGTAGTGAAACAGCGTGTTTTAATGCCATCATTGCAGGCGTCACAGTACATCCCATAGTCGGCTGTGCAGTAGATGGCGCACCAGCTCTCAGCAGGCCTCCGAACCTTAAGACCTTTTGCACGGGTGGCACCTTTGTTGGCGCCCCCGGAACCTCATCAACAGATTCCCTCACTGCCACCAAACAGCAGTGTCCCTCATCTTTCCATAGCCTAGCTTTCAATTTATTTTATTTATAGCACCACTCTCATCGTAATGTAGGTTTTCAGAGTGCTTGACATTACACAAATGCTATGCAGAGACAGTGAATCATACAAGTGTGTAAATCAATGTATAGGAAATGTTACATTAGACAAAAAGGGCTACAAGGTGTGCCACCCTGCTGCTGGGTAGTATATTTTAAGAGTCCTTCATCTGGAGAAACACAAACTCAGGATTTCTCAATATAACTCAGTGGCTGGTGCTATCTATACTAATAAGAATGTTTCACTCCCCAAAGGAACCCATTTTAGGAAACTTAGAATAACAAAAGTTGGAGGAAAAAAGTTCTAATCCTTTGCCTTGCAGTTTGCCCGTAGCTCTTAGAAGGACTGTAATGCACGAACTGCAAGTGGCAAAAAGATATCCATGTCAAACGCAGTAACCCACTGAGCTTGCTGCATAGAATAGACATTTATGACCTTCGTGTTACACGTTGCGCAGGGTTTCGTTGTGTCTCCCCCAGTGTTCCTTAAATTTGCCTGTCTGTCCCCAAAAATTCAAACATTCCTGCTCATCCCTCATCCTCACTAAATTCTTAGCCTAAAGGCTGTTCCATTCCGCAGCTTTCTTTTAACACGTGCATGCTGGAAATTGTAGTTTTAGTTCACTTCCACTGAACAAACTGGACTAATGCACCATAAAACTCTTGTTTGTTGGAACATGGAAGGCGTTCCTGATAAACATGTTGAGGATCCGTGCCAGCCAATTATTGGTGGATGCTACTGTATTTTACAAGCACCCATAACAATGGTGCAAATAGACAAAAAACAATCATTTACAAGGAAATCTGGACATTAAAAAAACACAAAAGCCTAGGGTAAAATGCTGGTTTGAGGAGCGGGGGATTACTTTTGTCGCACAACATGTAAAAGCCATCAGTGCCAAGCAGGAGCCCATGCTTACTTGCCAATTTCGAAACTCCAGCAGCAGTTCTACTCTTAGGCAACCTGGCAGAATGAAGTACGTTCCATGTAAGAAGGTAGCACAGAAACTGACCCACCAGAGACAAATAACTCACAAAAGCCCCTTGGATAGTAAAGCGGAAAGCAGCAGGCCAGCTCTACACGCTGCACCATTTCCCAGCACACAGTATGCAAGTTAACTTCAGGAACTGGGTAATTTTGGGCGCCAGTGAACGGTGATCAAGAATTATGGGTAAACTAAGCTTCCCACAATTCCCTTGTTAGCTGCTTGCTTCGCATGCCCTTGCACCTCCCAGGACTGGCGGTTCACCTCAGCTGCAGCACCAGGCCAGCACTCATTGAATTTACAGTAGGCAGAGACGCCTCTGGGGGGAGGGCAAGTATCAGCCCAAATGTGACAATTGAGCAGAGGAACTTTTTCAATGTACAAATGGGAAAATGTGGTCCATTTGAGTGGGAATAAGCAAAGCCCAATCGGGCAACACTGTTTGTGCACGCACTCTGAACTCCTGGAGGAGCGTGCTTTTAAAGTGCATGAACAAACGGCCCCCCTAGAATGTGGCGCCCAGTGCGGTGGCACCGCTCGCACCGCCCTAGAGCCGGCCCTGCTCAAGATAATTCTCACCATGTGATCCTAAAGCAAAGAGGGAGTGATCCTGTTAAGGGATGGGGACATGGCGAGTAGGGCCATGGATCACCTGTATGAATACAGCTCGCACCTGCTACCCCACCCCTGCCTCTCCCTGCCTCTCCCTGCCACCTCATACCTTCCTCCCCATAGCAAAAAGTACTCATGCGGAGCAATCTCTCATGTCCTGAGGAGCTTTTAAATGAAGCACTGCTGCACAATATATTCACACCTGAGCCATGAAACGGTTTCCAGGTCCCCATTTGATAGTGACTGTAGGAAAGTAGGATCTGCTTTCATGGTTGCACCCACTTTTTGCTTGGTGTCAGTGTGTTTTTAACTTAGTCTGCTGGGATCCTGCTGGTCAGGACCCTAGCAACTCTGCTTTTCCCCCTAAATGGACATGGTAAGTACTTTGGTACTGAAGAAATAAAAACCTTTTTAGGGGTTCACTGATACACCTGGTCCTTTCACCCTACAAAGAAGAGATTGGCACGGAAGCTGTAATATCAAAAAGAAGTATTTATTAACCTCACATGAGGGAGACTGCGTCATACAGTACCCTCAGGCCACTGTAGGAGACATTCTAAGGAATGCAGAGAACAGGGGCCATTTATACCCACACAGGGGCTCAAAAGGAGGCGGTACAAGAACACATGAGAAGAGTTACACACATAGATGGTCATACAGAAAATGCACAGTCAACAAGTAGGAGGAGTAATGAGTTGCTGACATCAGTTAGAACAGCCTGACAGTTACAGTCTAAGGCAGGTGCATGAGCACCTACAGACTCTTCTGAGCATGTGCAAGGCTCTGGCCCAGTGCTGAAAGAGTTAACTATATCACATGACACAAGCAGAATACAAGGGCAGTCAACAGCGAAGAGGGAGAAAGCACATGGCGAGCACATGGCTAACTAAAATGGCTGCCACAAACAAAATGGCTTCAGCAGATGCTAACAGCTATTGCAGGTAGTTTTCCACAGTACCTCCAGAATTGGCTACTAGTGTCCCTTTATAAGTCCCTAGTATATGGTACTGAGGTACCCAGGGCATAGGTACACCAGGGGTCTCCCATGGGCTGCAGCATGTATTATGCCACCCATGGAAGGCCACCTAAACTGTGACTACAGGCCTGCCATTACAGCCTGTGTGAGTTGGTGCTTGCAAATCTCACGACAGATATACATTTCCTTATATCTGAGGTCACTACACTTAAAATACATGTCACCCCTATGGCAGGCTCTTCAGTCTTGAGGGCAGGGTGCTTGGTTATAAGTGTAAGGGTGCCCCTGCATAAGCAGGACTCCCCTGAAAACCCAGGAGTTGATTCTACAGGCTTTGTAAATGTGGTCAGACGTTTTTCGATATATAGTGGACATCAGTCATTATGAGATGTCTTACTGTATAGTGGCTGCGCCAAACCCACTCATGTTTGATATCGAACATGTTGGAATCATACCCCAACACTGTTACTAGTGTTGGAAGTAAGTACAAGAGGCCTCCTTAAGGGACCCCCCGTACTCCCGGTAACAGCCTTTCAGGCAAGCTAGTGCTGCTGCAGACCACAGACACAATTCTGCCCTCATGCTGCTGAGCCAAGCTCGAGCAGGGGAGGGTAGAATAATAGGTTTCCTGTCACAGGAAGGTGTATTGGGCCGGGGTGTGGGCGCTTGTCAGTGCCACCAGACTGCTTTGAAGGGCACATTTGGTACCCTGCTTTGCATACTCCTGTTTTAGCCACTTTTGGAACCCTTGGTTCCGGCGACAGCACAAACCTGGACAAAAGACATGGGAGTATCCTCCCTTCTATCAGGTCCCTCCTCTGGGAGGGATCCCCTGAGTTGTTCCAACCCTTTCCTTAGAATACTTAAGGGCTAAATCTGGGTGGGTCCTTAGATTCGTCGTGGGACAAGACTCAACCCTTATACTAAGTCGCTCTTCACTTGTCTGGGCTCTTGGAATTCATTGGACTTTGACTGGAACCAAGACTGCACCAAGGAAGACTTCTGCTGCTCCTGGTCTCACTGTTCTTCATGTATTCTTCATTGTCTGTGTTTCATCTAGGTTCCTCAACAGACCAGTGGACATCAATGAAACCCAAAGAAATCTCCCTTGGATTGAAAGAGTCACTCCCCTGCATCTGCAGGCACCGTAGCGAAACTGACTGGTCTGCTGCTTCTGTCATCCTATGGACTTCTTGAGGCTAAGCAACACAGATGGAGGTTCTGCAACTCCTTCGAGCCTGACCTATCCTCTTTGCAATTCTGAGGCCAGTGTCCCTCGTTGGAACCGCTTGGACCAAACTCCTGTGCACCGCGTTAACGACTTGCCGTTGGCAAGGCTTGTTGGTTCTGCACTCCAGAGATCTTCGGGCTACAAGAAGCTCCATCCTCCAGCATCTCTTCCATCCAAGATCAGGATCCTCACTGCATCCTCTGTACCGTGGGCCTCCATCTTTGGTGAGCTGCTTGAGGTCCCCTTGCAACTCCTGCGCCTTTGGATTTTGTGTCCTCCTGAGGGTCTTCCCTTGCTTCAGTGGGCTCCCCTGCTTACTCGTGGCCTGCTCTGACTCTCTTACTGTCGGTGAGTCCTTTGGACCTTGCTGGTTCCAACGTTGCTCTTTCTCGTCTTCCATGCCAGTTGCGGCTACCAAGGCTTGTTGGTGCTCCTGCCGGACACCGACCACCTAGTCACCAACATCCGACATGGGACAGCTCCTGGTCTTTCTCAGCAGCACCTGGTCCTCACAGATGCAGCAACAATGTCACAGTTGACTCTTCAGAATCTCCCAACATAGTTGGGCATAACCTTGGGTGGGTCCTTGAGTCCCCTTCGCCTCTGGGTCTCTTGGTCCAAGTCCCATCCTCCGTTGCAGTTCCCATTCCACTTTCCTAATCTTTGGTTTGGTCTTCTGCCCGGAGACCACTTTATTTTGTGCCAATTACCTGATTGCTTTTGAAGTATTTTTGTGTATTGTGCTGTTATATCTGGGTAGGAGATATACCACTGTGATAGTGATATTGTATTGTAATAAATGGACTTATTTTTTCTAAACTTTGTGTGGTTTCTTTTCATCTAACTTACACCACAGATGAAACTGGTAAAACAAGCTGCTTTACACTCCTTCAAGATAAGTCTGAAGGCTGCTCTCCACAGCTTTCACTTTGAGAACTTTCTAAGGTTATCAAAGACTACTAAAATCACCATAAGGGTTGTCTGGATTTAGTGCAAGGTGCATCACATAAATTGGTGTGCACCATATACTAAGCCAGCCTCATACAGTAACTCTCCATAGGGTCACTGTGTGATGAAGTGTGAAACCGTGTGTCACACAGTGGTGCTGTATGCATTGGCAAGCCTATTTCAGGTCACCATGCTGTTGGTCCCTAGAAACATTCCGCCACACCCATACAGTGCACACAGGAGAGGCAGGGATCTGGACAGATGGCTTTAATACAGTGTCATCTGCATTAAAATGTTTTTTTTTTTTTATTATTGGCACTCAGCTTGTGCTAGAGAATGAAAAAAGATAATTACCGCTTATTAGACCTGTCAGCCTTAGGGTGGTCTTCCCTCAACCTTTTTGCCTTCTCCCCTCACATTTTGCTGAATTCATTTTTGTTGCCCTTAGGACTCTGTGCACTTTACCACTGATAACGTGCTTGTGCTTACTCTCTAAAACATGATAACATCAGCTTACACCTGATTAGCATTTAATTTCCTTCTAAGTCCATTGTAAAGTGGTATACCATATGCACAGGGCCAGTAAATTAAATGCCACTAGTGGGCAGGCAGACAAGGGGAATGCACTTGCATGGTCCTGCCTTTGAGTCTGTACCGCATTGTGTGCACGTGCTGGGGGACTTTTTTGGCTGCAGTCCTGCGATCCGGGGCATCTTCAGTCACGGGGGACAGTGCTGGCCGTTGCCGCTTTCGGGGAACCCCGTCGGAGGAGCTGAGTTGGGCCTGCCCATGCGTGAGGTGATGGGAACTTGACCCTAGTTTCTGCTTTGATTCAATATGTCAGACTCAGATAATCATTGCTTAGTGGATTTCATAAGTAGTTGCTTCCTTTAGGTTATTAACAGTTGGTGGTAAACTTTTTTTCGGTCACAAACAAACCAATCTGATGTTTGTGTTCTGGTGAAATTGTGT
Organism: Triturus cristatus; assembly: GCF_964204655.1. Classification (NCBI taxonomy): domain Eukaryota; kingdom Metazoa; phylum Chordata; class Amphibia; order Caudata; family Salamandridae; genus Triturus; species Triturus cristatus. Next base: position 437,168,747 of record NC_140590.1, on the reverse strand, counting down.
TTTTTTGCTCTAGAATGCTTATGGATAAAAGATATATAAGCAAAATAATCTGGGAGTCTAGATAAAGCCTTATTTTAGTCTCCTGATTGTAGAAATGTGTGGCATCGACTTGCCTTCAGATGATAATTTCACCCAACCCTCCATTTAAGTTCAACAGTGCTCCACCCCTATGCCAATAATTTAGTCCAAGTCCGCACTCGATCAGCATCCGAAGATATTTTGATTTCGACTACAAATTCCTTGACTGAAGAATTTATCAAGGGTTGAGCAGCCCGTTTGAAAATCAGTCCTTATAAAACCTTTGTAATTTGCTTGGCTTAGCCCACAGAACCAGTTTTGTTAAAATAATTGTGGTAAATATCTTGCCTTCAGGAATACCCTCACTGAATCTACCACAGACTGGTAACTTTTCTATTGGGCTGCACTTTCAATATTGCTGGGTAGCCTACTGATGCTGGACACCCTTTCACTTCAGGCTTGAATGAATGAATAAATTAATGAATATTAGATTTATAAAGCGCTAACTTAGACCAAGGGCATCAAGGCGCTGCAGAGGACTGTTGTACAAACAGAATAATATACTCATACTGATGTTTGTGTAAAGAGCCAGGTTTCAGGGCCTTGTGGAAAAGAGAGTGTGACACCAGTCCAGATAGACCATCAGGGAGAGAGTTCCACAACCTAGCAGCGGCAGTGGAAAAAGCCCTGCCTCTCCATCTAACCTTCTTAAACCTCTGGACTATTAGCAGATTCTTGCTTGCCGACCTAAGCTGCTTAGTCGTGGCATAGCGCTGGAACATCGCTTTCATGGCCTCAGGGCCTAGGCCATAATAAGCATTATAATAATAAACCACCACAGGGGCAGCCCTAACCAACTGAACCGGGGGCAATCAATATTTTATCCAAACAATGGTTCAAAGTGTACACAAATTACCATAGCACAAACATATGTCAACAGCATAAGTAACTCAAACAAGAATTATATATATAGGGTCTTGGCCCAAAGTCAGCGAACTCGACAATTCTCGCCTCGGTGCCTACTCTAAATATGGATCCCACTCAGCAACTCTGGGCAACAGCTTGCTTAATCTCCACTTACGGCCCCATCAGCGCCGGGGATGCTTGTCTTCACCTTGGAGATGCCCAGTAGGGACCATCTCACAGGGAAAGCCAGGATGGGTTCCCCAGCGGTTTACAGCGCCGGGACGCCCCGTTGCTGGGGCAGCTGTGCGCTTTACAAGTCTACAACATTTACATTTACATTTACATAACAGCAATTCATACCTGATAGTGAAAGGAAAAAGGAAAGAAAATAGAAAATATAGCCCATATACGAAAAATCTAGAAAAACATACAAATGTAGTATCGTGAGGCTCAGACATATAAGCTGGTACATATAACATTTGATAAACATACACAAGCAGACAAGTGGCAGACCAAAAGAGGTTACATAAAGGAAGGAGTTCCAGAACAACACTGGAACTACAACAAACAAAACAATGTGTCCTCCATAAGTTACGGCCACAATTGCATCGAAGACGTTTCGACCTTTGTCATTAATACACGGTCATCTTCAGGACAGAAAATTAGCTGAGCATCCCACCAGACAATTTCTGATCGCAGGAAGGGGAGCAAGCATGGTAGTAATCAATGCTTGTATGAAGAAACTCGTTTGCGGGGCTGCCCAAATTCAATTTACTTTAGTTCGGGCGCATACAGGAAGTGTAGACAAAGGGAACATCTCTCCCATGGCCAGTTCTGCTAGATTAACTCCCAGCAGTTATGGCGGTCAAGAAATGATTGGCGCTGAATTATAAAGTGCTTCCAGTTAATTCCTTCACTTTTTACACAAACATAATTTTCTTTCTACAAGCATTGATTACTACCATGCTTGCTCCCCTTCCTGCGATCAGAAATTGTCTGGTGGGATGCTCAGCTAATTTTCTATCCTGAAGATGACGTGTATTAATGACAAAGGTCGAAACGTCGTCAACGCAATTGTGGCCGTAACTGGTGAATCTTTAGTTATTATTTTCACCGTCTCTTCCCACTTAACCTTTTTCTTCTTATAACATATTCACACTCCCCTCCCCTTTCATTACTTGTAGGCACATATTCACTTATTCTTTTTACATTTTATTTCTATTTTATCCACTGCTACATAGTCCGCTGTTAATGTCTCTATATCGTCCGTTTCACCTTGTTGCCTCAGTCAGTTCCTGATTCAAAATGGCCACTCCCGCCGTGTTCACCAATCCTGTTTCTATTTTTATCACTCTTGCACGTATCTAAGACGAGCTGGCGGGTTCGGCGTTACTACCACCGCCATCGAATTGAGTTTCGCGTTTGTTAGAAATGGGATTTCTGGTTGGCTAAGGCTTGCGCCAAAGCCAGGCAGAAACCACCACTCTAGTCAGGACTGGGGAGTTACACGCCAAAGATAACCCCTGCTCACCCCCTTGGTAGCTTGGCACGAGCAGTCAGGCTTATCTCGGAGGCAATGTGTAAAGCGTTTGCGCGCGCACCCAGCAACAACACCCAAGGCCCACCACAAAGGAAACTCCACACAATGTTATATATAAAACTTGCCTTTGTATTATACCAAAACACATTAGATAAAAACACACACTTTACAATGTGCCAACAGGCACGGGCAGAATTTACAAGGGATTATATTTACAGGGGACAGGGCCACATGGACCACTGTCAGGAAATATCACTTTTAGAACTTAGCACTTAGAACATAGGATATAAAATTACTGTAGCGCAAAATAACACATGTAGCACACCACCAGTAACTACTGGTAATAGGTAAGTACCACCTACGCAACCCTAACCACCTTAGGAAAATGTTGCGCAGGGAACCAGGACCTCACTAGCACCACCTGTACTAGGAGAAAACAACCACCTAAGTATCACAATACCTGTAGGGGTTTAAGCACATTACACATGACGCATGAAAACACATTCAGAGGTGTAAACACATTCAGAGGTGCAGGTTAGGAACAATAGCGCAAAACTCACATTAGCCACCACCTGTGGCAATCCCTAGGCCAACTGGCCTTGTCGGGGCTAGGACGCCCTATGTCCAGCAGAGTTAGGGCCAGACTGCGCACGCAGTCAAGGCAAAACACCAAGCGCCCAGGAGCAACTGAGCACAGCCTACACGTTGCAGCTGCCCACTAAGTGCTGGGCAGCTGGAGAAATGAGCGTGGGCACCACTGTGCCTTTTTAGAACAAATATGGCAGGGGTTGGAGCCTCGGGGCTCTAAACAAATCTTCCCCCACTGGAGCGCACTGGCTCCCGAACTAATATGTGCCACGAGAGGGGAGGATAAAGGGAAGAACTTGTCCCCACATTGGAGCGTACTCGCGCTCTGAATCGAACAATGCGGGGCACGTTGGAGCCCTCTAGGCTCTTTACAAAGAATGCCCGGCGTGGGAGTCCTTCTGGACTCTATAGAACAATGTGCCGTCGTTGGAGTCCCGCTCGGGGGACTCGAAATCGCCAAAGAAATGCCCCCTTGGAGCCTTCTAGGCTCTGAAAGAATGCCCCCTCACGTTGGAGCCTCTCGGGGGCTCAAGGACACTGCTTGCACACACCCACACGCGTCCGCTTACCTGGCGAGCGGTACGAGGGCTGGTCAGTTCACGCCGATCTCTGGCAGCACTCTATTAGGCGGCGCGGGGCTTCCCTCGCAGATGGGAGCCTCGCGCTGCTCTCGTACTTCGCCCGGGCCCCCTCCTGGGACCCGGGACTTGGATCGGACCCGGCCGAGCTCCGGACACCTTGTTTCTTCTTCCTCTTCCGGCTGCAGGAGCGCGGGGTAGGCTCCCGTCGGCTTCCTGTTAACGTCCCGCCCACGTCCCAACAAGGGCCGCCTGACTTCCTGGATGTCCCGGCCCGGGCTGCAGCAGTGATTTTTCAGGCAGTAAGAGAGGTAGGCTCCCTCGCGATAGAAAATATACGGCGGGGTAGGCACCTGCCGTGAGATTAAAACAAATAAGCGGGGTGGGCACCCGCCAACGACCACGGCAACGCGGGGTGGGCACCCGCTTCAACTCTCGGCAACCAGAGGGGGAATCCCTATGCCGGGGATTCCCTCGTTTAGGAGGAGCAGTTCGGCGCTGCAGAGGCGACACAGGAGCGCTCTAGAAGCGCTGGGGCACCAAATAAAGCGCTCCTAGCGCTATAAGACAAATAAAAGCGCTCCCAGGCACTTAGGGATACAAATAAAAACAAGGTCCAGCAAAGTTTCCCTCTGTATCCAGGAAGGTAGGCAGGGGGGCAAGGCTCGGCAGGGGGCCAGCGCACTGGGCCCTCCAGGCAGGAAGGCAGTCCTAAGTGGCGGTTCCTCCTGGCCTCCAGCAGCAGCAGCCCCCCTCAGATAGAATCCTGGAAGAGAACAAATTGTAAGGGGACACAGCCCCTTCTTATACACCTTTTCCCTTTGTTCTTGGTTCAGGGTGAGGGGGAAAACCAGTCGCAGCTGGTTGGGGAGCACCCTTGATGTGCTCAGCCCCTCACTCTATTCACTGGCAGGGCTAGGGTCATCAGTCGCACCACAGGGGGCGGAGCCAGCCTTGTGTGGGGAAAGTCCAGCCCTATTCAGGTCCTAGGTGTACTCCTCCCACCCATCTGGCTGCTGATCTCCCCATTCACCACTGGGTGACTCCCCCTGACTCTGGGGATTCCCTAGCCCATCACATGACCTCAGCCAGCCAATCGCCAGACTAGGCACACATTACACACTGCACACAGAAGTGCCCACTTCTAGAAGTGGCACTTCCATACTAGGTACATGCACGCCGCACACATCATCGCGCAGCATTTCATCACACGAGTCCGCACATACCAGACTCGACCCTGCACACCCCACGCATCAGAAACTACATGGGGCACATACATTCCCCATGCATTCCTATGGGAGGGAAGGTCTATCTCACCACATGCACTCAGAGTGCGCACGCACTTTACTCTGGGACACAGGGAAAGTGCGCAGAAACCAAAAAATCACTACCACCAGGTCACCAGTAAAAGCAAAAAGTTCAGGGGTGAACCTGCCAGAAGGGCCAAGTCCAACACAACCCCCTTCCAGCCAAAACACAGGGCAGACCAATCACCACCATGATGGACTTCCCTGCTTGGGGCGATAGAACATGGACGCGGGCCCGCAGCTGCAGGGACACCCTCCTGTTCTACGCCACGGTGAACCCATGGGATTCCTTCTAAAACCACTGTCCGGACCAACTGGGCTACCCCACTGGTACTCCCAAGCTGTCCGCAGCCAAGACCAGGCCCTAGGCCACCCAGGTGCCACCGGTCCTTGCCTAATCACAGAGTGGGGGGTAGTAACCCCTGGCACATAGCGGCCATTCTCCACTCTTCCTGTCTGCAAGACAGGACTAGACTGCCACTGGTTCTCCAGTTTAGGGTCTACAACCTCAGGCGAACCAGGAGTCTCAGGGAAGGCTCTCCTCCCCCTACCTCTTCTCCTAGGGTTCCTCCTCCTCTGGCGAGGGGTACACCTAGAACGCCATTCCAACCCAGGGTTTAACCCCTCAGGTTGCACCGGGGTCAGAGGTGGGCTCTCCCACCCTCTGCACCCCCTTCCAGAGCCCTGCTCCCTACCAACTGGGGCGGTACCTCTGGAAGAAGAACCGGTCAGGACCCTGGTTACAGTCGTCCTACCCTTCAGGTCAGGCTGATCCTGAACCTGGCCTCCCAACCTCCGGTCTAGAACCTTTGGTGGAATAATCACCAACCGCTCCAGGACTTCTGGGGATTTACACTCCATCCCCCTGAGGCTAACAAATGACACATATGTCGTGTGACTGTCTGTCTGGCGTGGATCTCCCGTCCCCTGTCCACCTGACAGTGCGCAGAGATCCCCCAGAACAGAAGTGGTGTCACCATGGTCACTACACGGGATCCTAGCCCAACTGGGTAGTCCCTGACCCACTGGTTCTTCCACTGGGGAACTCATCCCCCAATCACTCCTCACGCTGGACTCCTGTACCCTCCCTACCGGAGCGGCACTGCCAGACTCTAGAACCACAGGAGCCCTGTTTACAGGCGCTCCAGGTCCTCTACTCACTAGGAGATCTTCCTCAAATGGACTAACAGGACAGCCTAGGTCCCCAACTTGGTGTTCCCTCAAGAAACCATCCAAGTCCTGAGGCAGGGCTTCGTGCGTCTGGGGACCCTCGGTCACCCTCTTACTCCCGCTCCACTGAGCCGGGCAGTAAGCCCCTACACCCTCCTCGCTATCCTGGGACCTAGCTGGGCTACACTGAGCCTCTTCCACCACGCTGGGCTGGAAGATACCTGACCCACTACTTTAGGAGTCACTCCCTAATGACTCTAGAGAACCTCTAGCACTTTCCCAATGGTCTGCTTTTTCTGCAAGCTCCCAAGGATCACAGTCCTCCAACCCCAACAGGTGTTGGCGCAACTCCGGCCTACAACCACTACTGAGCATTTGGTCTACGAGAATCATATTGAGCAGTTCACCAAAGCCATATTCCGGGTCAAGCTTTACCCAATTGACCAGTGCATCATTACATTCCTCCACAAACTCCGCCCAAGACTGGTGAGACAGTTTCCTACTGCCCCTGAATTTCAACCTATCCTCCTCTTCTTGAGAAACAGGTACCATACTCTGGGAACTGGGAATGGGACATCCTGCACTGGACTCCATATCGCTGCCACCACTGGACTCTACCCTCCCTGGGGAATCCAGACAACTACAACTGCGCTCAGGGGACAACCTACCCTCCAGAGCTAATTTCTCTCTGGCAAAGGCCCTCTCAGCCTCAGCCATCTGCTTCTGAGCTAAGACCCTCTCGGTCTCCAGCTTGGCAAGCTCTATCCTGAACTTCTCCATGGCCAGCTGATGCTCCCTTTCTTCCCTCCTATCTACCCACTCCTCTGGGGACAGGGAAAGGGATGAGGCGCTGCCTCCTACGCTGGACCCAGCAAGGGACTCCCTACCTATGGGGTCTTCACTCTCTACTGGCGTCCAGGTATTGTCATCTTCTTCCTCCTCTTCTGAATCTTCAGGGCTCCCCACAGACCCACCACCCTCCAGGTGTGAGGCCCGGGCCCTTTCCCTACTGAGCTCAAGATCCCTTTTATCCTTAACCCACTGGATCATGTGGTCCCTAAGTTCATACAGAGTGTCTGACTCTCTCACCCCTATGTCTCACTCTCTACAGAACTTTTCCAACTCCTGCATACTGTAAAAAACTAGATCACTGAGATCAAAAGCTGGTTCCATTTTGGCGGACTGTTAGACGGACCGGGAGGGTCGGCCGAGGACAAGGGGAGAGGTCTCAGGGGAGAGCCGTCTCCAGCGATCGTACAGATGAATAACTTCCCCCCCCCCACAGATATACACCACACAAGGATAAGATTTAGAGTTCTTTATAGGTGATTTCTTAAGGTACGATGAAATGGTACAAGGAGGTCTGGACTCAGGGGTCCCCTCGATTCGAGTCTCTTGGTTTGGGGAAAGGGGGTAGCGGGACAGTCTGGTTACCAGTCTGGTAGCTGAGATGGTATGGTGGATAGCTCACAATCCTCGAGCTCGGTGTTCTAGCTTGGACGGGCCGCGGCAGCGCCAGCAGGTCCCGGTGAAGATGGTCGTTACACGGTCCGCGCCAGCAGGTCCCGATGAAGATGGTCGTTACACGGTCCGCGGCAGCGCCAGCAGGTCCCAATGAAGGTGGTCGTTACAACGGTCCGCGGCAGCGCCAGCAGGTCCCGACGAGTGTGGTAAATAAAATTCTTTACCGGGACTTAATTTGATACAGAAACATAATAAAATAGCTCAGTAAAATAAGAGGCAGAATCCGTGGTATTAGAGGTTCGGAATGGGCTTTATTCCAATGATCGATTATAATCGGTTGCTCCAAGTTCCATCACCACGGAGGTTCAGGAAGTGAAGTACATACTTTATTGACAGGAAATGACTTTTATAGAACATACATTACAATGAAGCGAATACGGTAGGCGTAACAATTGATAAGGAAAATGACGATTCATATGCGTAACCGAAAATGGGTGTAACAAGGAGTAAAAAGAAACATAATTGGTTATGATGTCATATATAGGTGGATCTATAAGATAATACTTGGCATAGATGCGCGCGCAGCAGCATGACGTGTGATTGACGTGTAACTAGGGGTGAAGGGGACTTGACGTTTAGCTCTACATGTGGAGACGAAAAGTCTGGGGGGTCAAGTCAACCTAATCCCAAATCATATCTAACATCCTATGTTTAAAGAACTATGTTATCCACAAAAGAAGGACTCTCGGACAGAATCTATTTTGTACTGACTGTGTGTGCGTGTACAAGCGTCTAAGTGTCTACACTAAATGCGAGGGCAGGAATCTTCCATAGTAACAGGGCTAGGAATTACTTGTATAAAGACAGAGAAGCCGGGCCCTTTGCTCGGTAGCTGGAAGAATGTTTACTTAAACTACTAGGCAGGAATGCATTGGCTGAGGGGGAAGCAGATAACTCGAAGGTGAAATACAGTTCTTGGCAGAGAATAGGCTGATGTCAGGCTTTGTGAGCCGCGCAGAGAACGAGACAAAGTTCATGGTCACAGTTGCAGGCTCAGACTGGAGCTTTCAGAGGCAGAAGGCAAGAAGAGTTTGATGACAGAATCAGGGCCTACTTGCCTGGACTGTAAAATGGCATAAGTGAACCATATAAAGCCGGTGGCCTTTCGTACTTAGGAATGGAATATCCGGCCTATTCATGGCGGATCTGACAGAGGACATGTTGACGGTGGACGCACATGTGTTTGCGTCTTCATAACTGGAACTGGAGGGAACATACATGTACTTGTAACATGCACATAGAACCGTTGGGGTCCAAGATAGGGGACATAACTGACCAGAAAAATCCATATTTCCACATTCCCTCCTTGTCCCCTACTTGCCCGTCAAGAGATATCAATCTTCATTAATCCATTGATCTGTTCATATAGCATCATTTGTTCTTCTTTCTTCTTCCGGGATCTTGAATGAAAATCTTGATGTGGAATGCACGATGTGGCACACAGACCACAAATCGCTGGTCCACATTGTAGACATAGACAGCAACTGAATAGTATGAGAAGGCCAATACCTAGGAAGGAGAGAACCTTCCATCCAAAGGTAGATAATACACTCCAAAACCAACCGGACCAAGTCCAGGTGCCTGGGTTCTGGTGTATCTGGCTTACAATCTTATGAAGGCGAGTTATGGCCTTATATACAGATGGCGAATTTTCTGGTATGAATATGCAACAGCTTGATCCGATGACCCTACAAGCTCCGCCCCTATCAGCCAGGATGACGTCAAGGACAAGACGATTTTGAAGCACAACAATCCGCTTAGCCGACTGCTCTTCTGTTAAATTGCCTAAGGCGGAAATAGTTTCGTTCACTACTGCTTCAAGGGTTCTAGTCAATCTACGTATCAGCTTACTATTAGTAACGGTACCTATATAGGGAAAGATGCCTTTATTAAAATCTACATACTTGTCCCATGCTGTCTCAGTATAATCGACAATTGGGAGATCTCTCCGCTTTCTGTTGTGTACTAAATGAATATTTCTATAATAATCAGGAGGAGCTAGGAAAACAGGTGGCAAAAGAAATGCAATGTAGCAGGTACCATCCCAATCTAGAGGTAGACGCATATATGCAGTCTGACCACATATAAAGTAGGAGTGGCGATAAGCTCTAAATGAAGATTTGCCTTGATCACTGAATTCTACTATAGTAGTGCATTTACTATGGCCCATATGTATCGAACCAACTTTTCTTACACACAATTCACCTTTCGCTGGGAATACTGACATGGTGGGTAAAACTAGTTCAACTTCGGATTCGACATTTAGAATCATGAGATTAGGTGTAAAATTACCTAATCCATATACTTCATTTTCTAGGTCAGTTCCTGTTCTTTTGGGGCGACCCTCCTTGTCAGGGTAACAGACTTTGAATAAAACTAGGTTCAGATTTCCCCATACCCAATGGTCTTGATAAACTGCTGTGTCTGAGTCTATGGAATTGATTAAACTAAACCATGCTCCACAGGAGCCATTATGTGTAAACGGATGTGGAAAGAAAGGCAGGACTCCTTCATAATTCTGATAGGGAGGGAGCCGGCCACACACCCAACAATTAGTAGCATTACTAGTCTGATGGGAATGATGTAACATACTAATGAAAGTGTTATTACGCAGCGCAAGTCTATAAGACAATTCATGCGGCGGTAGGTCACTAAAAGAATGTTCAGCAGTAACATTGTAAACATTTCTGGCAATAGGGTAATATATGTGCAACAATATACTTGCAGTAATTATTAAAAGATTTAAGAAAAACAAGATTAATAATGTCACTATGCAATGGCTACGCAGTGATTTACAATACGCCTGTCGTTTCATTATTTTTCGCGACTGTCCATGATTCAGGTCTAGGGGATACATGTCGGAGACAGATTCAACCGCTTCACCTAGGAGAGGACTTAAACAATCAAATCGTCCGACGGTCTAGGCCTTAATTTTAGTTTATAGAGTTCTTTACTGTCGGCCTCAGCCAGAGGTAGTTTTGAGTCAATTGGTGAAGACACACGAGGTGGGCTATTTAGATCTGCAGGAAGTCCATGAAATTTCTTGATATGACTTGAATGAATCCATCCTTTTCTGCCTTCAATCTTCACGGCTGTCCTTGTGGTCAGCAGGACCAACTGGGGTGTCTTCCACCTGGGCTCCAGCTGAGTCTTTCGGTCGAAATTTCTCACAAGCACAAGGTCCCCCGGAACTACGTCATGGGGTTTCACCTCAGTGTTGTCGGGAAAGGCTGCAGCTACCTGTGAACGACAAGATTGTAGTGCAGACATCAAGGAAGCCAAGTAATCTGTCAGCATATTACAGTCAATATCAGTTATTTTGCGTGGCATAGGCGTCCCCCACATATTTGGTGGTCTGCCGAAGATCACTTCATACGGGGATAGCCCTGTTCGAGAGTGTGCTACCATTCTTGTGTAAAAGAGTGCAACTGGTAGTGCTACTACCCAGTCGACACCTTTCTCCCTGCATATTTTGGACAATCTAATTTTCAGGGTCTGATTATGTCTTTCTACGAGACCTGCTGCCTCGGGGTGTCGGACACAGTGGAATTTCCACTGATATCCTAACAGAAGTGAAACATGTTTCATTAATTCGGATGAGAACGGCTGGCCGTTATCTGAATGAACAACACGTGGTAAACCGTATCGTGGGAAGAATTCTCGAACTAACTGTTTGGCAGTAGTCGGGGCAGTGTAATCTGAAACCGGGTATGCCTCCGTCCAACGGGACAGAGCGCAGACAACTACGAGAACATATTTGAATCCTCGACATCGTTCCATCTGGATATAATCCATCTGGAGTACTTCAAAAGGGTGATTAGGAGGATGAAATCCACCCTGTTCTACGGGAACGCTTTTTCCTGGGTTGAACTGGCAACAGATCATACAGGTACGGACCTTTTGTTTGGCTGCTGCTCGTAAATGTTTATTGAACCAAATGTGTTGAATGCTATCTAGCATAGCTTTTTCTCCTAGATGTGCTGGACTATGTATAGTGTTAATTATAACTTGGACCATTGAATCAGGAAGGAACCACACAGACTTTTCCTTCATCATCCATCCTTGGTCCGTTTGGATCCCTCCTAATTCAGTCCATTTCTTTATTTCGTCTGGTGTAGCATGTGTCTGTATGTCAATTACGTCAAGAGTAGGATCTCTAACTGTCATACAATGTGTCGGCATCGGGACTATTGTCTTTGTCATGTCGGAAGTTTGAGCTTGAGCAGTCTGTTTAGCTGTTCTATCGGCTAGGTCATTGCCTTGAGAAATGATATCAGTGACTTTCGTATGAGCCTTACATTTCATAATTGATATTGCAGTGGGTAGATGTATTGCATCTAATAAGGCATGAATGAGGGGTCCGTGCTGAATGTGGGCACCGTGGGAAGTCAAATAACCTCTCTCTCGCCACAGCACGCCGAAGTCATGTACAACTCCGAATGCATAACGTGAATCAGTGTATATGTTAACTTTTTTACTTGTGGCTTGAATACAGGCTTGTGTCAGAGCGATGAGCTCTGCGGCTTGAGCTGACAAAGTATTTATACGATTTGTTTCAATGACTTCAGTATCTGTTGTGACTGCGTAAGCAGCCACTAACTCTCCTGTATTTGTTCTCATACATGAACCATCTACATACAATGTCAGGTCTGGATCGGACAATGGGACATCGGTTAAGTCTTGTCTGGGTTTCGTCGTTATAGTAATAACTTCAATACAGTCATGGAATAGTGGGTCTGTTCCGGTTACTGGCAAAAGTGTGGCAGGATTCAATGTGTTACAGCGTCTGATTTCTATATGTGGCTGAAACAATGTAAGTTCGTACCCTGTAAGTCGCGCTATAGTCAAGTGTTGTGTTTGCGTTCTATTTACAAGAACCTCTACTGCGTGTGGTACTTGAACTGTCAATGGATGTCCTAACACTATGGCATCGCTTTGTCTGATTGCTAAAGCTGTCGCTGCCACTGATTTCAGGCACGCAGGCAAAGCCTGAGCTACGGGATCTAATGTACTAGAAAAATAAGCACATGGTTTGTGTGCTCCTGCTTGTTCCTGTGTGAGTACTGACAAGGCAGTACCTTCGCGTTCTGTAACAAAAAAGTGTAAACTGTTTTCTGTAACATGGCGTTGCTAAAACAGGTGCTTGACATAAAGCTTTCTTTAGGTTTTCAAAAGCTTGTGTATGTTCCTGAGTCCAAGGGAGGACAGTCGATGTGGCTGCCTCCTGTGTTGTCAACTGAATGAGTGGTTTTGCTAGAAATGCATACTGAGGGATCCACTGCCTGCAATATGAAGTGAGGCCTATGAAAGCCCGCACCTCCTTTTGTGTCTTGGGTATTGGCATGTTAGCTATTAACTGAATGCGGTCGGGTGTAAGCTGCCTTCCCTCCTTGGACAGCGAGTGTCCAAGATAAACAACTCGCTGGACACAGAATTGCAGCTTAGAAGGGGACACCTTGTGCCCCTTTTCGGCTAGAAATTGTAAAACTGTTAGTGATGCCTTTTCACATTCCGGTTCGCTTCTTGCGGTGATCAGCAGATCATCGACGTATTGAAGCAGAGCAGTGTTAACTGGCATGTGGATACTGTCGAGTTCTCGTTTCAGTGCTTGGCTATAGATGCTGGGACTTTCTGTAAATCCTTGAGGTGCGCGTGAGAATTTAAAGCTACGTCCATTTAAACTAAATCCAAACAAATATTGGCTTTCCGGATCTATTGGGACGCTGAAAAAGGCATTCTTGAGATCAATTACAGTAAAGAATGTTGCTTCGGAATCAATAGCTGTCAGTAATGACGAGATATCTGGGACCACAGGAAATTGTGGCACAATGCATTTGTTTAATTCGCGCAGATCAATAACCAATCGATATACTGGCGGGGCCTTTGGATCTGTTCGTTTAAGAATCGGAATTATCGGTGAATTACATATGTTGGAGTCGGTTTCTACAACTACTCCTTGGGCAATGAGCTCGTCAATGATTTGCAGTAAAGCCACTACAGCATCTGGTGGTAACTTGTATTGTCGCATTCGTGGTAGTACCACTCCTGCCTTTAATGTGACTCGATACGGTGTAATATTCATGCAACCGACATCAGTAGGGCCTTGTGCCCATAGATGTGTTGGTAAAGTCTGTAGTCGGGGATCCATGTCTCTAGACACATAATGACCTTTAAAATCACGTAAAAACAATCTTACTCCTTCCGGAGAACAACATATTATAGCTCCTAGAGCCTTCAGTGTTTTTATTCCTAACAGGTTTTCTGGACATAATTTAGTAAGCAATAAATCTGTAGTTCGGGTCAGAGGTCCTATCGTAAGTGGAAGAGGCTGTGATACGTCATTAACAATAGGTTTTCCTGAAAAACCAAGGGAAATATTCTGTGAGCCTGAGAGGGGTGCCCCTGGAACTTCACTACGTTTTATAGTTGTTCGACTTGCCCCTGTATCAAGTAAAAATTTTCTGTCTTGGCCTAACAATTCACTATGTACATAAGGTCCTTCTTGATCTACAGGGATCTCGATAAGGGGTAAGTCAACTTCCCTCTCTAGGCTGGTTCATGCGTATCGCTGGTAATCAGGATAGTCGTACTGTGCGGTCTGGTACAGTTGTCGTGTCGTGGTTTGTGTGGCAGCAACAGGCAGCGCTGGTGCAGCTGGCACAAACTGTACAGACTGTGGTGGAGCTGGCATGGCCTGTGCATGCTGCGGAGCTCCTTGTTCATTCTGGTCCTGTCTAGGTGGCCGTGGTCTTTCTTGTGTTTTACCTATAGTGATATTATGTTTCAAAACTGGACAATCATGTATGTAATGACCTGGCTTTTTACAATAATTGCATGTCCCTTTTACAGGTCCTGCTGAATCACCGGAATGCGTCATACCCTTTTTACGTCCTTCAGCTGGAACTGTCTGAGAAACTAGCATTTTCATTTTCGTGTCTTTCATGCGTCTGTGTTCATGTTCTTGTTCTTCTCTAATTCTATTGTGATGGTACTGTAACATTTGTAACATTTGTGATGGAGTGTTACCTTGCCAGGTACTCTCGAATTTTAATACTCTATTCTTTACTTGGGGTAGGGCATTTTCTACTAATTTTGTTACAAACAGATGCGGGTATGATTCGCTACTTGCTTTTATGCCACTATTTATACCAAAACATTTTTCAAATCGGGCATAGTAATCACTAGTGTCTTCATCTTGCTTCTGCTTACAGGCAGAGATTGTACCCCAATCTTCCTTTTTCGTAGTCAATAAACGTGGCAGTACCTGTACTAATAAACCTGGTAGTGCTTTAGTTTTATCCCCAAGTCCTGCTCCTGCAGTTCGGGCCTTTTCTTCTGCTTCTAATACCGACCATTCTATCTTTTGGTCTCCTACCTCCCACTCTTTTTCCCTGAGTTTTTCATAAATGCCAGCAGGCATCAATACCTTTAATATTGTCATAATGTCGGGGTAGGTATACTCTCCCATGAGTAACATGTCTTTAATTTCTCGGTGGAAACCCGCTGGATCCTTGTCATGACTTGGTACCACTTTCTTCATTTCCAACAATTCTATTTTCGATATGGGCGTATATACAAATACGCGTTTAAACTCATTGTCCTCGCCTTTTATTGGGTGCACTTCTCGTAGAGGATTCTGTCTGTCCATGTAATACGTGGTTCTTTCCTTAATGGGTAGTGAGACACGTTCTGAACATACAAAAAGAATATACTGCTTTCTTGATTCTAGAATTTCTTTAATTAATTTAGTACCTGAACCTCTCCATCTATTCATGAGCAATTCAGTCAATATGTCAGGCAAGGGACCAGGGTCCGAATGCTGACTCTGATATAGTATGAGGAGTTGTTGAATCATATAAATCCCAGCTAACCGCTGTTCATCTGGGGTGAGATTCAAAAATGTGCGTGCTACTGTATCATCACTATATTTTCCGGGACTGTCCACCCAATGGACAGCTGCCCTAGCTAAATCCTGTTCATCCATAGAATCGAGGAAATGATAACCCCTTCGTTCCCGGAGTAGTTTGTCGGCGGCTTGGAACGAATGCTCGTTAGACCTGATGTTAATTATAGGTATTTGGAAATTCCTGTTATTATCTGGACATATCGGGCGTATCGGGTTAATAGGACATTTATTACTATTACAAGATCTTCCTCTACCTACATAGGCTATGGTGTCTGACTGTCCTGCGGGCAGTCCAGACCCTTCCTCCTCGTTTTGTTCGAACTCGTCTACCGCTAATCTTTCTTCGTGTAGGCGTTCTATTTCTTTACGGATCTTTCGGCCCATGGCTATTATACAATTTTGTTTATCATGTCTACCTTCTGATATATTCTGACTCCATCTAGTAAGAATTTGCATTGCTTCCAGGTCTACCCCCGGTCGGTCTTCATTTCTGATCACACAATTTATGAGGAAACGTAACAGTTCTCCCTGTATCTCCACTTTCTGGTATTCCATAGCTCTGTTAATACATTCTGGATCTCGCCCTGTTTGGACAAAATGATATATTTTATCTAGATGCGCCGTCATTCCTGGTAACTTCCCTAAATACACTGCGGCTCGTCTGATACGTAATGATGCCATGATCATTTCGTCCTCTTTGCCGAGCACAGGGTCATATCTACAATCTATAAGAAGTTCCTTAAGCGTACGGGCATTTATGAGTTTGGGGGTACGTGAATGTGCTGACTCTTGAAACGTAAGTTTATTTATTCTGGGTGGCGTAGAAAAAATGTTGCTAGCACCTCCCGCAGCCCCATCTGGGGTGTCGGGTGTGAAAGGATTCGTTGAACGTGACACAGCAACTATAGGTGTGGACACAGCTATAGAAGCAGCTGTGGGAACAGATGTAGAAACAGATGTGCTTGCCGGAACTTGTGACACGATCTGTTGCTGTAGGGATACTGGTACTGGGTCTTGGCGTTGAACCTCCCTGGTATGTGGTCTATGTGGGGCGGAATTAGCATACTCGGGAGCTGCGTCGTCTAAATATGAGGAGAGAAAGACATCTTCTGCGGTTCTAGGATGCCCCTTAGGATGTACCTTTATTGGGAATAATGGGGGCGGCAAGTCTTTCGGTGTTTCTGGAGTAGCTTTAGGTAATCCTTTGGCCAGAAGGGGATACATACCATTCATAAGGGCATTTCTTTGTCTGTCTACTTGTTCTGATTTCACTCGGATACCTTCCTCAATTAATAGATTTTCTCGAACTTTATTGGAATTCTCTTTACTCTTCTCTTCCTGTCTACGTGCTTTTTCTGTACGTCTATGAGATTCTTTACGCCATAACTCAACGGCATCTTTCTGTGACTGTCTGACTTTCCTTTTCCATAACTCTTCCTCGACTTTCATGATGCACTCTGCATCCCAGGTTCCCGCTGTGGGCCACCTCTGACTTTCTGGTAATTCCTTGGTGTAGTCTACCCATAAATCAAGAAATAATATAGCGTCTAAGCCATGTTTATGATACATGAAGTACCCTGGAGTGTCCCTAGGAGGAATAGGAACGGCTTCTTCGAGTACCCCTTTTCTTGTTGTGATCTGTCTTAATTTTGAAAAGAGCGGCATATTGAGAACTGATCTGATACTTGATCTTGAACACACTTAGTACAAAAGCACAATAATGAACAACCATTCATACCACAATATGCAGGACGTTTAACACATTAAACATTAAACATTAAACATTTTTTTTTCCAACCTTTAAAATAACCAACAATGATGATCGTCTGCATAACTAATCACCAAGCATAATTCTTGACAAGAACTAGATACTTCGGAATACTTGATATACTGCTAAACAGTACATATACACTGCTAAAACAGTGCAGACCGGATTTGTGTACCCAAACCCGTCTTGACCGGCACAACCTATGTGCACATCGGAAATGCCTCCCCAGTAATGGTACTCACCGGGTAGCTTCGGAAACAGAAGGCCTCGGAAACTGAACTTGGACCGGACTGGACTCGACTCGATTCGTCGGAAACTGGACTCGACTTTGAACTGGTGGGCCTCTGTATACCTCGGATCTTGCTCTCTCAGCTAGGCTCTGGTCGGGATACTTCGCACTTCTCACCGCCTCGTCTGGGTGTTGATCGCAGCCTCAGTCGCCCCCGCTTGACCGGAGGGAGATACAGGAAATCCTGCTGGTACGCGTTATTGTCCGTCCAGCTGTGGCAGGAGACCGGGCCTGCAACTCACCGCCGGCGCGTGAGATGAGAAAGTGTCCCTGTTCGGGCGCCATTCATGTGGTAAATAAAATTCTTTACCGGGACTTAATTTGATACAGAAACATAATAAAATAGCTCAGTAAAATAAGAGGCAGAATCCGTGGTATTAGAGGTTCGGAATGGGCTTTATTCCAATGATCGATTATAATCGGTTGCTCCAAGTTCCATCACCACGGAGGTTCAGGAAGTGAAGTACATACTTTATTGACAGGAAATGACTTTTATAGAACATACATTACAATGAAGCGAATACGGTAGGCGTAACAATTGATAAGGAAAATGACGATTCATATGCGTAACCGAAAATGGGTGTAACAAGGAGTAAAAAGAAACATAATTGGTTATGATGTCATATATAGGTGGATCTATAAGATAATACTTGGCATAGATGCACGCGCAGCAGCATGACGTGTGATTGACGTGTAACTAGGGGTGAAGGGGACTTGACGTTTAGCTCTACATGTGGAGACGAAAAGTCTGGGGGGTCAAGTCAACCTAATCCCAAATCATATCTAACATCCTATGTTTAAAGAACTATGTTATCCACAAAAGAAGGACTCTCGGACAGAATCTATTTTGTACTGACTGTGTGTGCGTGTACAAGCGTCTAAGTGTCTACACTAAATGCGAGGGCAGGAATCTTCCATAGTAACAGGGCTAGGAATTACTTGTATAAAGACAGAGAAGCCGGGCCCTTTGCTCGGTAGCTGGAAGAATGTTTACTTAAACTACTAGGCAGGAATGCATTGGCTGAGGGGGAAGCAGATAACTCGAAGGTGAAATACAGTTCTTGGCAGAGAATAGGCTGATGTCAGGCTTTGTGAGCCGCGCAGAGAACGAGACAAAGTTCATGGTCACAGTTGCAGGCTCAGACTGGAGCTTTCAGAGGCAGAAGGCAAGAAGAGTTTGATGACAGAATCAGGGCCTACTTGCCTGGACTGTAAAATGGCATAAGTGAACCATATAAAGCCGGTGGCCTTTCGTACTTAGGAATGGAATATCCGGCCTATTCATGGCGGATCTGACAGAGGACATGTTGACGGTGGACGCACATGTGTTTGCGTCTTCATAACTGGAACTGGAGGGAACATACATGTACTTGTAACATGCACATAGAACCGTTGGGG
This sequence comes from Triturus cristatus, assembly GCF_964204655.1. Classification (NCBI taxonomy): domain Eukaryota; kingdom Metazoa; phylum Chordata; class Amphibia; order Caudata; family Salamandridae; genus Triturus; species Triturus cristatus. The sequence continues at coordinate 437,149,755 of NC_140590.1, read as the reverse complement.
TCCAAGATAGGGGACATAACTGACCAGAAAAATCCATATTTCCACACGAGGATGGATGTTGCAGAAGGCCGCGGCAGCGCCAGCAGGCAGGACGATAGTTCACAAGGCAGGGCTACGGCAGCGCCAGTAGTCCGTCAAGGACGAGTTCTCTCGGTGTCTCTCGACTCCAGGATACAACTGCCTTCCTGCTCTGGAGCTGCCCTAGTTATAGGTCTGGCGCCCTTTGATGTCCGGACCCTCGCACTTGGAGGTCGGGGGGTCCGGGATGAGGGAGTCCAGACACCCAGCAGGGGGTGGAGCCAGCGCCTGGGGGAGCTGGAGGGTGATCTGCACCTGGCGGGGGAGAGCCCTCGACGCTTCTTTCTCCCATTGTCCTGCCAAGTGGTCCGTTCACCTCCTGGGTGGATGGTGGTGCCGGGATGTCGGGGCCGGCCAGGCCCAGGGTTAGGGTTGGGCTGAGGCCGCTCGGCCTCGTGGCGCAGTGTCCAAGATGGCGGCTGATCCGGCCGGGGGAGCCGGTAGTGGTTCGGCCCCATGACACATGGATGTCCGGGGGCAGGAGTTCCGTTGGGAGACGGGGTGCGGGTTGCCCCTGGGGGTAACACCTGGGAGTCCGGGGGTTGGGCCCTGTTGTGCGGGGAGGGAGCAAGCCCTTCATGTGGCCTGTCCAACATGCGTCCCCCCCAGCTGAAGGCGGGGAGAGTCACCCATCCTCTTGGGGACTCTCCTCGTCGAGGCGGAAAAAGCGTGACAGGCCATCTGCGTTGGCGTGGTCTTGGCCCGGTCGATGTTCCACAGTGAAGTCCATTCCCTGCAGGGAGATGGACCAGCGCAATAGTTTTTGGTTTTCCCACCGCATCTGCATTAGCCACTGCAGGGGTCGATGATCGGTTTGCACCCGGAAGTGGGTACCGAAGAGATAGGGCCGGAGCTTTTTGAGGGCCCACACCACTGCGAAGGCCTCCCTCTCGATTGTGCTCCAGCGCTGTTCTCGGGCCAGGAGGCGTCTGCTGATGAAGGCCACCGGCTGGTCAAGACCCTCGGGGTTCAGCTGGGAAAGAACCGCCCCGATGCCGTGGCCGGAGGCGTCCGTTTGTACAATGAATTCCCGACTGTAATCGGGGGCCTGGAGCACAGGGGCGGTGCACAGGGCGGCCTTCAGCTTCTCGAAGGCCGCTTGACAGTCGGGGGTCCAGTTAATCTTCTTCGGGTGGTTTTTGGACGTGAGACCCGTGAGGGGCCCCACAATGCTGCCATAGTCCCTCACGAACCGCCGGTAGTAGCCGGTGAGTCCCAAGAAGGCTCGGACCTCGGTCTGCGTGACGGGGGGTTGCCAGGACTGGATGGCAGCAATTTTGAGTTGCAGAGGGGCCACCAGACCGCTTCCCACCTGGTGTCCGAGGTAGGTCACGGACCCTTGACCAATTTGGCACTTGCCGGCCTTAATCGTGAGGCCGGCCCGCTGGAGGGCCTGCAGGACCTCTTGGAGGTGGTGGAGGTGGTCGGACCAGTGGCGGCTGTACACAGCGATATCGTCCAGGTAGGCGGCGCTGAACTCTTCGAGCCCCGCCAAGACCTGGTTCACTAGACGTTGAAAAGTAGCTGGGGCATTCTTCATGCCGAAGGGCATGACCTTGAAGTGGTAGCGGCCATCGGGGGTAGAAAAGGCGGACCGTTCCTGGGCCCGGGGTGTGAGACCGATCTGCCAGTAGCCCGCTGTCAGGTCGAAGATGCTGAGGTAGCGGGCGGCCCCCAGGCGGTCGATCAATTCATCCGCTCGGGGGATAGGATGAGCGTCGGTCCGGGTGACAGCGTTCAAGCCCCGATAGTCGACGCAGAATCGGAGTTCGGGAGTGGTGCCGGGGGCAGCGGCTTTGGGGACCAGCACGACCGGGCTGGCCCAGGGGCTGTCCGAGGGTTCGATGACCCCGAGCGTGAGCATCTTGGATACTTCCTCTTGGATGCAGGCCCGCACCCGATCTGGTACGCGGTAGGCCCGGTGCCGGATAGGGGGACTGTCCCCGGTGTCCACGTCGTGCAAGCACCAAGGGGTGATCCCTGGGGTGAGGGAAAACAGTGTAGCAAACTGCAGCAGGAGGTCACGGCAGCCCTGGCGTTGCTCTGGGGTGAGGGCATCGGAGAGCAGGACCCCGTCCACGGATCCGTCGTTCTCCTGGGTCTTCAGGAGATCAGGGAGGGGCTCGGAGTCTTCTTCCGCCCCACTGTCTGTAGCCATCAGGAGGCTGAGTTCCGAGCGCACAAAGTGGGGTTTGAGTCTGTTGGTGTGGAGGACCCGGAGGGGGTTCCGGGGGGACTCTATGTCGATGAGGTAGGTGACGGGGCTCTTGCGTTCGACCACTTTGAAGGGCCCCGTCCACTTATCTTGCAAGGCACATGGTTCGGTGGGGGACATCACCCACACTTGTTGACCAGGTTCGAATTCGACGGAGGAGGCATTCTGATCGTACCATTTTTTCATGTCCTCCTGACTGGCCTCGAGGTTCGCTTTTGCCATTTCCCTGAAGCGCCGGGTCTGATTGCGTAGTGCCAGGAGGTACTTGAAGACGTCTGGGGGGGTCTTTAGGGGGGCCATCTCCCAACCTTCTTTGACTAGGCTGAGGGGCCCTCGCACAGGGTGCCCGTACAGGAGTTCGAAAGGGCTAAAGCCGAGGGACTTCTGGGGAACTTCTCAATAGGCGAAGAGGAGGCACGGGAGTAGTACATCCCACTGGCGACGGAGGGGCTCTTCCAATCCCCCAATCATTCCCTTGAGTGTGCGGTTGAATCGTTCAACTAGTCCGTTCCCTTGAGGGTGATAGGGGGTCGTGAATCGGTAGGTGACCCCGCACTGTTGCCAGAGGGACTTCATATATTTCGAGATAAAGTTTGTGCCCCGGTCGCTGACGACTTCTCGGGGGAAGCCCACCCGGGAGAAGATCCCCATTAGGGCCCGGCCGACCACCGGAGCTGTTACAGTTCGCAGGGGCACAGCCTCGGGGTAGCGGGTGGCGTGGTCCACCAGCACCAGGATGAACCGATGTCCTTGTGCTGTGCGGGGGTCCAGGGGCCCCACAATGTCTATTCCTACCCTCTCGAACGGGGTGGTGACCACTGGGAAGGGTTGCAGAGGGGCTTTGAGCTTACGGCCGCTCTTCCCGCTGGCCTGGCACGTGGGGCAGGACCGGCAGTGGTTGAGGACGTCGTTCCGCATCTTCGGCCAGAAAAAGTGGGTCACCAGGCGACTGTAGGTTTTGTCCTGGCCCAGGTGTCCAGCCAGGGGAACATCGTGGGCCAAAGTTAGTAGGAAGTCTCTGAAACGGAGGGGCACCACCAGCACTCGACTGGCCCCTAACTCTGCGATTCTTTGTTCACTGTATAGCAGGTCGTTATCCCAATAGACCCAATGGGTTCCGGTGGAGTCCCCTGCGCTCTGGGCGCTGGCTTGCTGGCGGAGTCCCTCGAGGGAGGGGCAGGTCTTCTGTTCCTGGCGGAACTGTTCCTGGGTGGGCCCCCCTTCTTGACGCCACTGAGCCAGGCCGGGAAGGTCCTGGGGCTGGGCGACCCCTTCGGGCGTTGGCTCGGGGGGGTCGGTATAGCCGTTGTCCTCTACTGGAGCGAACGGGGGAGGAGGTGCTGGCCATTCTGGTTCTTCTGGTCGGGGGACGGCACGGGCGGCCATGGACCGGGTGGTTACGCAGGCCCAGTCCGGGAGGCCCAGCATCCCCAGGTGCTCTCTTCTTTCGACGGCAGCCCACGGGGAACTCTCAAGGTCATTCCCCAGGAGACAGTCCACGGGGGCATCATCCCGGACCGTCACCTTCAACATGCCGGAGACCCCTCCCCATTCAAAGGGGACGCAGGCCATCCGACACAGACTTTCGGAATTGTCGGCTGAGCGGACGGGGCAGAGAATGTTCGGCAGGATCTGCTCTGGTTTCACCAGGTGACAGCGGACGGCCGTCACACTGGCCCCTGTGTCACGTAGGGCTTCGGCCCGGTGCCCATTAATGTTCACCCACTGGCCATATTTCCGGGTGTTGGCGGGTAGGGGAGCCCGCGGGACCATGTCTTTTCCCCCTAGGCACGCTAGAACCATGGCGGCCGGTTCCCACTCTTGTTGTGCCTGCTCATATTCTTCCTGTTCCTCGGAGATTTGTTCTCCCCCCAGGGCGGCGGCAGCTACCTGGCGGGGCTTTGGCGTTTGGTTCTGCGGGCAGCTCGGGTCATTGGCGTAGTGGCCGACTCGCTGGCATCGGTGACACGTGACGTTGGCTCGGAACCCCGGGCGCATCGGGGGGTTGCCCCGGCCGGCCGGGGGCGGGGTGCTGGCCGCGGGAGTGGCCGTGATGGTGTCTCTCCCTCGCCCCTGGCCTCCTCCTCCTCGGGGACGGTGCTGACCTTGGTGGTTTCGGTTTTGCTCGTGTGGCCCTCTCCGGCCCACTCGGGTGCTTTCCCACCGGTCAGCTTCGGCAGCGAGTTGCCGTGGGTCAGTCAGTTTACTGTCGAGGAGGTGCTGCCTGAGCTCGACGAAGCAGTTGTTAGACAGGTGCTCCCACACCATAAGATTAAAGAGTTGCTCGTAGGTCGTTACGTGGCTTCCCTTGATCCAACCCTCGAAGGCTCGGCTGAAATAGTTGACGTATTCCACCCAAGTTGTACCTGGGATCCGGGTGCAGTCTCGGAACCTCTGGCGGTACATTTCGGGTGTGAGCCCATATCGGGTGAGGAGGGCAGCCTTCATGTGGTCATAGGATGACATCTGATGATCTGGGAGCTGTAGTAGGGCATCGCGGCCTTCGTTGACGAACCTCCCCCATAGGCCGGCTCCCCAGTCACTCCGATCGATCCGGTGGGAGGTCATGGCGATCTCGTAGGCTTTGAACCACTGTTGTATGTCGTCCTCTCGGACATACTCTCGGACAACATCCTTGGGGATGTGGACTTTCTTCTCGGTTGCTCCCGGGGTGTGCGGTCGCTCAGGCACCCCCGGTTCTTTGTTCTGTTTCCGAAGTTCTATTTCCGCCAGTTTGCGCTCGTGTTCGAATGTTAGTCTTTTTTCTTCGAGCTCTCTCTGCCTCTGTTTTTCTTCCCGTTCTTCTCGGAGCCGCAGATGTTCTAGATTTAGTTTTTGCTCGGCTAACTTTAGTTCACCGTCCATCTTGAGTCGTGCCATTTCCAACTCATGTAATCTGGTTCTTTCTCTTTCTTGGATCTCTCCCTGCGAGAGGCCCGTTCCTCGCTCCTCGGGAGCTGTGGCGTTCCCCTCTGGTGCTACACCGTTTTGGTCGGGGGATCCGGCGACCCCGGTTTCCGCCCACGACTCAAGGGCGTGCTTCAAATCGTCTTTGGTACTCAGGCCGGTGGTAGCAATGCCTAGTTCCATGCAGAATTGTTTAAGTTCGCGATGGCTATACTCTTCCAATTTATCCATCTGGAATTTCTCGTTGGAACCGCTCTCTTTGATTGACATCGTGGTTTTGTCGTGGGGTGAGCTACTCTCTGTACGATTACGCGTTGATTCGGATCGCGCCGCTGGCCACCAATGTTAGACGGACCGGGAGGGTCGGCCGAGGACAAGGGGAGAGGTCTCCGGGGAGAGCCATCTCCAGCGATCGTACAGATGAATAACTTCCCCCCCCCACAGATATACACCACACAAGGATAAGATTTAGCGTTCTTTATAGGTGATTTCTTAAGGTACGATGAAATGGTACAAGGAGGTCTGGACTCAGGGGTCCCCTCGATTCGAGTCTCTTGGTTTGGGGAAAGGGGGTAGCGGGACAGTCTGGTTACCAGTCTGGTAGCTGAGATGGTATGGTGGATAGCTCACAATCCTCGAGCTCGGTGTTCTAGCTTGGACGGGCCGCGGCAGCGCCAGCAGGTCCCGGTGAAGATGGTCGTTACACGGTCCGCGGCAGCGCCAGCAGGTCCCGATGAAGATGGTCGTTACACGGTCCGCGGCAGCGCCAGCAGGTCCCAATGAAGGTGGTCGTTACAACGGTCCGCGGCAGCGCCAGCAGGTCCCGACGAGGATGGATGTTGCAGAAGGCCGCGGCAGCGCCAGCAGGCAGGACGATAGTTCACAAGGCAGGGCTACGGCAGCGCCAGTAGTCCGTCAAGGATGAGTTCTCTCGGTGTCTCTCGACTCCAGGATACAACTGCCTTCCTGCTCTGGAGCTGCCCTAGTTATAGGTCTGGCGCCCTTTGATGTCCGGACCCTCGCACTTGGAGGTTGGGGGGTCCGGGATGAGGGAGTCCAGCCACCCAGCAGGGGGTGGAGCCAGCGCCTGGGGGAGCTGGAGGGTGATCGGCACCTGGCGGGGGAGAGCCCTCGACGCTTCTTTCTCCCATTGTCCTGCCAAGTGGTCTGTTCACCTCCTGGGTGGATGGTGGTGCCGGGATGTCGGGCCGGCCAGGCCCAGGGTTAGGGTCGGGCTGAGGCCGCGCGGCCTCGTGGTGCAGTGTCCAAGATGGCGGCTGATCCGGCCGGGGGAGCCGGTAGTGGTTCGGCCCCATGACACATGGATGTCCGGGGGCAGGAGTTCCGTTGGGAGACGGGGTGCGGGTTGCCCCTGGGGGTAACACCTGGGAGTCCGGGGGTTGGGCCCTGTCGTGCGGGGAGGGAGCAAGCCCTTCATGTGGCCTGTCCAACACGGACGTTCTGGTGAAAAGATTACACAGGGAACCTAGGGGTCTGAGCTTAACACAGGAGTACACAATTCACAAAGAGGGTTCAGCAAGCTCTCTATCCCAGAGAACTCACACTCACTTGTCTAGTGCCACACACCCTTCATCCACACACAACCCTCCCCTCGGACTGGTAAGGCAGTTTCTACCACCCCTGATTCCTCAACCTGACCACACTTGACACAGGTACCAAACTCTGGGCGCAGGGCGGGGGACAAATGTACTGGACACTATTATGCTGCCACCACTGGATCCCACCCTTACTGGTGAATCCAGAAACACATTTCCACAGAAATGACACTTAAGAACAAACTTAGAACAATAATCCCTATACCATGTGATTATCTAAATGCAGAGTTTTGTGGTGCAGCCAGTTGCTGCTACGGTACAGCGCAAACGCAAGTCCTAATCCCACCGCTGATCACCAATGTTAGAAATGGGATTTCTGGTTGGCTAAGGCTTGCGCCAAAGCCAGACAGAAACCACCACTCTAGTCAGGGCTGGGGAGTTACACGCCAAAGATAACCCCTGCTCACCCCCTTGGTAGCTTGGCACGAGCAGTCAGGCTTATCTCGGAGGCAATGTGTAAAGCGTTTGCGCGCCCACCCAGCAACAACACCCAAGGCCCACCACAAAGGAAACTCCACACAAGGTTATATATAAAAATAGCCTTTGTATTATACTAAAACACATTAGATAAAAACACACACTTTACAATGTGCCAACAGGCACGGGCAGAATTTACAAGGGATTATATGTACAGGGGACAGGGCCACATGGACCACTGTCAGGAATTATCACTTTTAGAACTTAGCACTTAGAACATAGGATATAAAATTACTGTAGCGCAAAATAACACATGTAGCACACCACCAGTAACTACTGGTAATAGGTAAGTACCACCTACGCAACCCTAACCACCTTAGGAAAATGTTGCGCAGGGAACCAGGACCTCACTAGCACCACCTGTACTAGGAGAAAACAACCACCTAAGTATCACAATACCTGTAGGGGTATAAGCACATTACACATGACGCATAAAAACACATTCAGAGGTGTAAACACAAGGCACATGATGCATAAAAACACATTCAGAGGTGCAGGTTAGGAACAATAGCGCAAAACTCACATTAGCCACCACCTGTGGCAATCCCTAGGCCAACTGGCCTTGTCGGGGCTAGGACGCCCTATGTCCAGCAGAGTTAGGGCCAGACTGCGCACGCAGTCAAGGCAAAACACCAAGCGCCCAGGAGCAACTGAGCACAGCCTACACGTTGCAGCTGCCCACTAAGTGCCAGGCAGCTGGAGAAATGAGCGTGGGCACCACTGTGCCTTTTTAGAACAAATATGGCAGGGGTTGGAGCCTCGGGGCTCTAAACAAATCTTCCCCCACTGGAGCGCACTGGCTCCCGAACTAATATGTGCCACGAGAGAGGAGGATAAAGGGAAGAACTTGTCCCCATGTTGGAGCGTACTCGCGCTCTGAATCGAACAATGCGGGGCACGTTGGAGCCCTCTAGGCTCTTTACAAAGAATGCCAAGCGTGGGAGTCCTTCTGGACTCTATAGAACAATGTGCCGTCGTTGGAGTCCCGCTCGGGGGACTCGAAATCGCCAAAGAAATGCCCCCTTGGAGCCTTCTAGGCTCTGAAAGAATGCCCCCTCACGTTGGAGCCTCTCGGGGGCTCAAGGACACTGCTTGCACACACCCACACGCGTCCGCTTACCTGGCGAGCGGAACGGGGGCTGGTCAGTTCACGCCGATCTCTGGTAGCACTCTTTTAGGCGGCGCGGGGCTTCCCTCGCAGATGGGAGCCTCGCGCTGCTCTCGTACTTCGCCCGGGCCCCCTCCTGGGACCCGGGACTTGGATCGGAGCCGGCCGAGCTCCGGACATCTTGTTTCTTCTTCCTCTTCCGGCTGCAGGAGCGCGGGGTAGGCTCTCGTCGACTTCCTGTTAACGTCCCGCCCACATCCCAACAAGGGCCGCCTGACTTCCTGGATGTCCCGGCCCGGGCTGCAGCGGTGATGTTTCCAGCAGTAAGAGGGGTAGGCTCCCTCGCGATAGGAAATATACGGCGGGGTGGGCACCTGCCGTGAGATTAAAACAAATAAGCGGGGTGGGCACCCGCCAACGACCACGGCAACGCAGGGTGGGCACCCACTTCAACTCTCGGCAACCAGAGGGGGAATCCCTACGCCGGGGATTCCCTCATTTAGGTTAGGAGGAGCAGTTCGGCGCTGCAGAGGCGACACAGGAGCGCTCTAGAAGCGCTGGGGCACCAAATAAAGCGCTCCTAGCGCTATAAGGCAAACAGAAGCGCTCCCAGGCGCTTAGGGATACAAATAAAAACAAGGTCCAGCAAAGTTTCCCTCTGTATCCAGGAAGGTAGGCAGGGGGGCAAGGCTGGGCAGGGGGCCAGCTCACTGGGCCCTCCAGGCAGGAAGGCAGTCCTAAGTGGCGGTTCCTCCTGGCCTCCAGCAGCAGCAGCCCCCCTCAGATAGGATCCTGGAAGAGAACAAATTGTAAGGGGACACAGCCCCTTCTTATACACCTTTTCCCTTTGTTCTTGGTTCAGGGTGAGGGGGAAAACCAGTCGCAGCTGGTTGGGGAGCACCCTTGATGTGCTCAGCCCCTCACTCTATTCACTGGCAGGGCTAGGGTCATCAGTCGCACCACAGGGGGCGGAGCCAGCATTGTGTGGGGAAAGCCCAGCCCTATTCAGGTCCTAGGTGTACTCCTCCCACCCATCTGGCTGCTGATCTCCCCATTCACCACTGGGTGACTCCCCCTGACTCTGGGGATTCCCTAGCCCATCACATGACCTCAGCCAGCCAATCGCCAGATAAGGCACACATTACACACTGCACACAGAAGTGCCCACTTCTAGAAGTGGCACTTCCATACTAGGTACATGCACGCCGCACACATCATCGCGCAGCATTTCATCACACGAGTCCGCACATACCAGACTCGACCCTGCACACCCCACGCATCAGAAACTACCAGGGGCACATACATTCCCCATGCATTCCTATGGGAGGGAAGGTCTATCTCACCACATGCACTCAGAGTGCGCACGCACTTTACTCTGGGACACAGGGAAAGTGCGCAGAAACCAAAAAATCACTACCACCAGGTCACCAGTAAAAGTAAAAAGTTCAGGGGTCAACCTGCCAGAAGGGCCAAGTCCAACAGCGTTCTACTTTGACTAACTTCGCATACGGTAAGCGCCCTAACGCTTGAGCTGATTCTATCGGTTTCTTATTCATGATCGTTCGATAAACTAATTTCGATATTCTTTAAATTCCTTGTAGTTTATACGTGACTATCATTTTACTTTGCCTAACTGTCCCCGAGCTCAGCGATCCACACGGCTGACGGGGTAAGTTTCCCTACCTAGCAGCCTTACTTTTCCATGCTTGTGTTTTTATGATAACCCACAACATTACCGTTCCTTTTTTTTCCATTCCTTCAGTTTGTTCCATATCCTATGGACCATTACCTTGAACCCAAATCTTTTCCTTGAGGTGAGCATTTTCTCACTTATAAATCAACCGGTATTTTCTCTCGTCTATCTTCCATTCACTTGCTATATTGGTTTCTTTGGCACAATCATTCGGATGAACACCCCCTGGCTTCACACACACTTACTACACCTCACATATCCATACTATAGAGGAGACTTTTCATTTTCCCTTTATCACTTGGGATGTATATTATCAGCACCAGCCATGGTTAACATGATATTTGTCTCATAAAATACTCAACTGATTACGTCATTCTCTACTCCAGAACCCACATTTCGTTGGTTTTCAACTAACCCACTACAAGACAGCATGTTGCTACTACTTGGTCTCCAACAGAGTGTATACTTGAAACCCCAATCTTGCAGACGGAATTTCAGTTGCAAGGCAGCGAGTACTTTCGGTATTTGCAGGTCCGTCATGCGCTGGGCTCCGTCTTTCCGGACGTTGCCTCCATCGCGGAGTGTTCCCCCCTGGAGGATAGAGTGCTGGATGGACACATCCCTGACAGCACGATCTCACTGATCTACAAAAAACTGATCAACGACCGCTCAGACTTGTTGACTGCCCTTCGTGAGGCTTGGGTAGCCGACGGGCTGGAGCTGGACGACGAGGACTGGATCTCCGCGGTGGCCTCCCCGAAAGAGGTGGCCATACCGGCTCGCCTTCGTTTCGTCCAGCTCAAGATACTCCACAGGGTCTACATGACGGGGCCAAAGCTCCTGCGTATGGGCTATGCTGAGGACGGTTTGTGTAAGCGTGGGTGTGGTGCGTTGGGGACTTTTCTGCATATCTTGTGGGAGTGCCCGGAGGTGGAGGGGTTCTGGCGTGGTGTGCATGAGGTGCTGCGAGTGGTTACGCATGTGGCGCTGTTGCCCGAAGCGAGGAGATGCCTGTTGAATGTGTGTGAGCCTACCGACTATTCGGTGCCGCAGACATGGTGGGTGACTCTGGGGTATATGGTTGCCAAGCGTGATATTGCCCAACTGTGGGGATCCCAGAGGCCCCCGACTGTCTCAGCCTGGAAGGAACATATGGATTGGTGCATGTTTCGGGAAAAGGTGGTGTATGTGGCGAGAGGTAAGCCTGGGACGTGGGTGAAAGTGTGGGGCCCCTGGAACGCCTACCGCGGGGGAATCTGTGCTCCACCTTTATTGCCTGATCCGTCGCCGGCCCCGTCCCCTTAGCCAACTCATCCCCCCGGTACCTGGGCATTGGGTTTACCCAGCCCTAGTTCTGATCTCTCCCCCCTCTTGAGATTCCTATGGATGGCTAGGATTCCCCCTCTAGGGGAGCACGTGTTGCTATTTCCGATTGAGGATTGCCTTGTGGGTTTGTTTGTACTTGTTGTTCTTTAAGTTTAAAATGGAACCGTATAGTGGGGTCTGGATGGTGTGGCTCGCAACGATGTTAACTCCTGTGCATGCTCTGCCGCAGCACCATGTGTTTTATAAATGTATATCGTATGCTCCTTTCATTGCTAGCGGCCGGCCGGAAGGTTGTAGGCCCATATTTGTATATTTTTGAGTCTTGTAATAAACGGTTTCAAAAAAAAAAAAAAAGAAAAAAGAAACCCCAATCTAAACAGACATGTAATGTATATATATATTTTATTCACAGGTATCCCCTGACGAAGGGACGTGTCAGTCCCGAAATGCATCGGGGCTCATTTAAACATATTTTTATACAATGTTTATATGCGATGATTTTGATGTATTCAATTATGTACAAGCCAAAAATGTACAGTGGCGCGAAGCTTTCATTTGTTTGATGATTCTAACATTTTGAACTCATTTTTCTGTTATGAAAAAGAAAAATTTACAACAAATACAATTGTCATATACTTGACTGGTTAAATTTGTTTATTGTTGCTTCACAAAAGGATTGTATTATGAGGGTTCTTTAACAACCCATAGGCATTGTGCACAGTGTACGCTACCCTACTGGTTAGTATTCCTTTTTTATCTAATTCATATGCTTGTACTGACAGCAAGCATAACACTGTAGCACCCAGGTCAAACAGATTTTCTTTGACATAGTATATACGAGAAACATGTGTGCGCTCCCCCTCTATCACGTAATTTATGGAGGACACATTGTTTTCTTTGTTGTAGTTCCAGTGTTGTTCTGGAACTCCTTCTTTTATGTAACCTCTTTTGGTCTGCCACTTGTCTGGTTGTGTATGTTTATCAAATGTGATATGTACCAGCTTATATGTCTGAGCCTCACGATACTTTTTTATTGAATACATTTTGTATGTTTTTCTAAATTTTTCTTATATGGGCTGTATTTTCTATTTTCTTTCCTTTTTCCTTTCACTGTCAGGTATGAATTGTTGTTATATATATAATTCTTGTTTGAGTTAATTATGCTGTTGACATATGTTTGTGCTATGGTCATTTTTTGTACACTTTGAACCATTGTTTGGATAAAATATTAAGCATTATGGGTCAGGCATAGGGTCTTAAAGAGAATTCTTCGATCCAGGGGAAGCCAGTGCATCGTGATGAGGGAAGCCGAAACTGAGTGGTATTTCGGCAGATCCATCACCAACCTCACTGCAGCATTCTGCAGCAGCTGCAGACGTCGCACCAAGCCTTTGTTAAAGCCCAGATAGAGGGCATTGCAATAGTTGAGTCTGGACATTATTAAGGCAATAACTGACTGCTTTCGTGAGGCAAACGAAAGGAACTGGGAGATTTTTCTAAGGAGCCTGATTATCCCAAAACAAGTGGACACTGTTCTGCTAATCTGCAAATTCAGGGAGAGAGATGTGTCCACTTTAACCCCTAAATTTTTCCCATGGGATACAGGGCAGGGGCAGCTGCCCAAGTGTGTCACTCCACCAGTCATTAGACCAGATGTCATGTTGGTCACCCATGCAGGATGAAACTGCCTGCATGCAGTTTTTTAATTTTGAGGCAGATTCCCTAATGCTGTGGGTACTGGACACCATAATGTGTGTGTCATCAGCATAAGACAACACCTCAAATCCAAAGGATCTCACGACCTTAGCCAGCGGGGCAACGTAGATATAAAAAAGTGTCGGGCTCAAGGAGGAGCCTTGCGAAACTCCACATACCAAAGGATTTGAAGCCGAGTGGAATTGACCCATTTTCACTATCTGTGCCCGCTCACTGAGAAAGGATGCAAGAAGCCCAAGGGCTGTGCCCCCGATCCCTATCTCCTTGAGGCGTTTCACCAGCCTCAAAGGAGACAGGGTGTCAAAAGCTGCGGTAAGGTCAAGAAGAACCAACAGGGTAGTATGCCCTGCGTCAACCTGGACCTGGATGTTATCAAAAACCGCAGTTAGTGCTGACTCCGTGCTATGATGGCTTCTAAAACCATGCTGGAAGCCATCAAGCAACTGGTAGTCCCTTAGATAAGAGCTAAGGTGAGAGTTCAAGTATCTTTCCAAAATATTGGCTGGGACTGGTAGCAAGGAAATGGGGCGATAATTTTTTAATTCGGCTGGGTCCAGGGAAGGCTTTTTTAAGAGCGGTTTGATCACAGCGGTCTTCCAAGGGGTGGGATACTTCCCCTCGGAAATAGCTACATTTAGTACTGAGGTGAGGTGAGGGACAATGACTTCTCTTCCTATTTTAAAAACCTTCAAGGGGCATGCATCCAAAGGAGATCCAAAGGTAACTCTTTCTAGCAGGCGGTCCGTCATTTCTGGTGAAATGCGAGGGAAGGTGAGAGTAACCTTGGTTCCTCCTCCATGGTTACCGAAACATTAAGATGGAATTTAGGAGGAACAGATATAGCAATTTCAGCGTTGGAAACCTCCAACGTGGAATATATATCCGTGATTTTAGTGCGGAAAAAATCCGCCATTCTATCACAAAGTTCTTGGGAAAGATCTGACGAATCAGCGACGGGGGGAAATAAGAGAGTTGATAACATTAAAAAGCTCTCTAGGAGATTTGATCGATTCAGTGACCTTTGAATAGTACAATCTTTTTCCCTCAGTAATGGCCGCTTTATTTTCCCTCAGGTGCTGTTTATGTAGCTCTCTGCCCGCCGGCGCCAGATCTGTACGCCATATCCTTTCCTGCTTATGGCAGGATTGCCTCAGCTTTCTGAGTCTATCAGAGAACCATGGAGCGGAGGGTTTTTTCCTCGCTACATAATGTTTTTTAACAGGCGCTAAAGTATCCATGGCTCCTAACAGCCATTTAGAAAGTTCAGCTGCTGCTAAATTTGCATCAAATGCAGAGGAAACTGAAAGTTCATAACATGATTAGTGAGAGCCTCCTTACTGATAAGGCTAAGATTTCTCTTTTTCTCCTTTATCCTTTTATCAGCTAAGAGAGTGCATAGTGCTGAGGTCTGAAGTTTAAAGGGAATGGCATAATGATCTGACCAGGAGAGAGGTATAGGTTCTCCCACCTTGATCCGTAGATCGTTAGAAAATATGCCATCTAATATGTGTCCCGCCACGTGGGTGGGGTTGTGACCAACTGCGAGAATCCACAGCAGCCTAAGGTTTCCAGGAGGGTTTGAGTATCTTTACATAGTGTTTTGTCCAGATGAAAGTTAAAATCACCCAACAATTTAAAATTATTTCTTGCCAGGTAGGGTTCTAGGAGATTACTAAAGTCCTGGCTGAAGGAAGATCTGGATCCGGGTTCCCGGTAAGATAAGACACCAGAAAAACTTTCATTGGGATGAGTATTTATTGAAAAGTATAATGCCTGGTATGGGTCAGAGGGTGTAGTAAGTGGCTCGGTGAGGCAGGTATAAGCATCCCTATGAAGAATGCCCAGCCCCCCTCCCATTCTGCCTACCCTATCCAGTCTAGCTAGGCTATATCCAGAAGGGATTGCTTCCACAAGATCAGGACCAGAACAATCCCTTGCCCATGTCTCTGTGAGGAACATCTAATCTGGTTTGCGAAGCGAGACAAAGTCCCTGAAAGAAATCTTGTTCTTAATCAGGGATCTGGCGTTAATAAGATAGCCCCAGAGCATGTGCTCATGGGAGGAAGAGGTAGGTTTGCTATTCTCTGAGGGGGCACTCCCAACGCATACCTGTGCCAAGCAAAAACTGCAAGAGGGACAGGCATAAGACTTTCACAATTAAGACCTCGGGGTCTGCAGTATGGCAGCAAGGAGCTCCCCCCTGCCCTAAGTTCCTCCCTAGTGTAAATGACAATTTCAGTCTGTTCTAACAAGAATACAGCAGCATCCCTGGCGCAAGGCGCAGTCTTGGCGCAGACAGGCGCAGACGGGCTTGCCTTTGGCACGCTGGCGGCGCGCCCACTGCGCGCGTCGGCTGCACGACGAGAAAGGCATGCTGTTTAAATAGGCTGCGAGCACTGAGACACTGACCGCCCGGCTCTGCCCCAACAAGCCGGAAACTGAGTCTCAAGATCGCCAGCACCCTCCACAGCAATCGGGAAACCTGTGGTGGACCGGGGTGCGAGCGAGAGACACCTTTAAGCGCCGCTGCGGTAGCAAGAGGAGAAAGTGCAAAGTAAAAGAAACAACAATCAAAGTTTAAAAATACTACGTTTTAAAAGTGATGCGTTAAAATCAATGCAGGGCGTTGAAACAGATCACCCAGATTTAGTCAATTTCAGCATATAAATCGTGTCTGCACGCGTCCGCTGCGCGACGAGAAAGGCATGCCGTTTAAATAGGCTGCGAGCACTGAGACGCTGACCACCTGGCTCTGCCCCAACAAGCCGGAAATTGAGTCTCAAGATCGCCAGCACCCTCCACAGCAATCGGGAAATCCATGGTGGACCGGAGTGCGAGCGAGAGACACCTTTAAGCGCCGCTGTGGTAGCAAGAGGAGAAAGTGCAAAGTGCAAGGTAAAAGAAACAACAATCAAAGCTTAAAAATACTACGTTTTAAAAGTGATGCGTTAAAATCAATGCAGGGCATTGAAACAGATCACCCAGACTTAGTCAATTTCAGCATATAAATCGTGTCTGCGCGTGTCCGGAGATTGTGGCTTCTCCACAATACTCATCATGGCCCTCTTCCTGGCCAAGGTAGTGGTACTCAAGTCTGAAAAAAACATCAGACACTGATCCATTGACAGCACAGTCCTTTTCTGCACTGCTCATGGATAATTTTATATCTGCACTCTGCTGAATAGACTTAAACTATTAATGTCCCTCAGACACCACTTCCATTTGTCACTGATTTAGTAGGGTATGTAAGTTTGCAGTATCATATCCTGTTCTTTCCTGATAAGAGCACAACAACTCAGAAAGCATTTCATTACTGCATACCTCTAGATAACTCTGCAGAAAACATGCTGAAATCCCCAGTTTTCAAAGGTGGGTGTAGACTCTTAAGTAATCAATAGCATCTTGGGGCTGGGACCCAGATTCCGCCGGTGGGTCAAAATATTATACACTGAGGCTCGAGCTCGGGTGAGACTGGGGGGCCCGATCTGAGGAGTGGGTACTGGGGCGAGGCACCCGACAGGGATGACCGCTTTCGCCCCTCCTTTTTGCCCTGGCCATTGAGCCTTTGGCAGTGCGGATGAGAGCTGAGTTGGTTCAGTAGGGTATCCGGGTGGGAGACGTGACCCACATAATTTCTCTATACAAGGACAACACACTCTTCTACCGAGCATACACCGAGTGGCCTAACCCAGTCTTTTTCACAATCTGGACAGATTCAGGGACGTCTCTGGCCTAAGACTCAACTGTAACAAATCACTGATCTTTCCTCTGGCGGGCATAACTGTCCCACCCCTAGGGGTCTCCCAGACTTGGAACTCAGATGGGAACGCGCACACTTCCGATACCTGGGAGTCCAACTTGCGCTAGACAATGCCCAGTAAATAGCCCTAAAGTTGGACAGGACCTTTGAGGCCCTGCAACGTTCAGTGAACTTCTGGAACAAAGTACGGCTGTGCCTAATGGGCAGACTTGCTGTCTCTACAATGGTAATGCTCCCTAGGTGTCTTTATGCACTTCAAAACTCACTCTGCCCGATTCTGACACAAATATTCAAGCAATTGAATTCAATCCTCATCTTACTACTGTGGGTGGGGAAGCGGAGTAGGGTGGTCCTTAATACCCTGACACGTAGATACAAAGAGGGGGATCTGGGGGCCCCACGCTTTTACCAGTACTACTTTGACACCCAGATGCAGCCTGCGGCTCGCCGGATGGCAGAAGGGGACAATTAGGAAAAACGACTATTAGCTAGAAGGGCAGAACCAGAAGCCCTCCCAATAGTGTTGATGAAAGGTAGGGGAGCAGAGGGGAACCTTCCATATCTAGTGCACCAAACGGCGAGCATATGGCAGCCGTTTGTGGAAAAGGTGCTGCGACATGCGCCATGTCACAGAGAGCTTCGTATTTGGATTCTGGCCCCTATCAGAGATATGGGAAACCACACACGTCCTTTCAGGCTTGGAGGGATGGCAGATGTGAGGTCCTCGCAGACCTTTTCGTGAATAAGACCTAATTACTTACAGTACTGGAGAATTCACGAAGTAGTAAAGGTCACCTGGCCCCAATACCCAGATATTCCCCAAACGACACACACCTTAGATGTACTGCTTACATGCGGATCCGGGAGCAGGATGATATCACTCCTGTATAATGCCAAGAGGCAGGATTCTACAGCCCAGCCACTGTGGTCAACAGCTGTTTGGGAGAGGGACCTTAACACACAACTAGACGATAGGGCTTGAGCGGTTATTTGCAAACTCACACACACAGTCTTCTGCAATGCAAGGTTTAAATGTATCCATTACAACTTTCTACATCACACCTACCTCACACCTGCAAAGTTGAGATGCATCTCCCATAACAATGATGGCAAGTGCCCCAGGTGTGCAACTCAGGAAGCAGATTTACTACACCTGGCATGGGAGTGTCCTGATCTGAGTGACAGTTTTTGACACTGATTGCTGAAAAGGTGCGCACAACCACAGGTCTTCCTGTGATAGATAAGCCAGTGCAATGCATGCTTGCCCACGTATGCAGACCCAAAATACGGAAAATATCATATAAACTCCTTCAGCTGATGCTGTTCCTGGCCAGACGCAGAGTGGCCATAACTTGGATGGGGCAGAGAAGCACAGATATAGCAACATGGCTTAGAGATGTCAGAGAATGGGCATTAGCTGAGGAAACACACATGAACGTAACACGCAAAGATGAGGGGCTACAGGCAGAACTCACAGAATGGAGAAAATGTTTCAGCTCTGTGCTTCCATCAAGGGAGGGAGGGACTGAGCTGAGTGACACTGCAAACAGTGGGAGTGAAACAGGCTAAGTTGAAAGTCAGGGGAGAGGGGGCAAGGGCGGATTGATGTAACGAGTGCTTACCCCAATGCTTATTGTCCATTAGGATGTGCTGTATAATGCGCTCCTCTTGGTTAATCATGTTGTTAATTCCAAGACTTCCCAAGCCGGCCTTGGCTACATTGAATTGTTTTTAAAGTGCCTACAAACTATTGTATGCTGTAATGTTGGTTTCATTCATAAAGACAAAGTGGAAAAATAAAGTAAAAAAATAAATAATCAATAGCATCTGAAATTCATCTTCCAGTTTCACTAAGAAATCCACTGCATTTTCTTCGAAAGACTCCAGGTTTCTTACACAATTTGCAGCCTTTATCACTGTATCAGTGTAGTTTCTGATCTTTTTATTTTTAGTCTCTGCCTCTGTCTACTTTTCAGCCATTAACACTTTGGTGGTTAAGCCCTCTAATGTTTGCTCTGAACAGCTGTGGGAATCATATCAGCTTTTGTGCAGATCTCTGTGCAATGTATTTATTTAGTAAAATTCATGTCACCTGGAGATTCCGCTGGGCAACTCTTTTGGCTGTTCCTATTTGGGGTTTTACGAGGTGTAAACAAAAGTAACTCCCCCTTTTTTATAGGTTGGTGTGCTGACCTCCAATTGGCACTCAACCAATCACAGTTCTTAAAGTGGCTTCCCACACACAAACTCCGCTCTTCCAACCAACAAAATGTGGGTCACGCTAAGAAATTTGCTTCACAGATCTCCAGTTGGAGCTACACTCAAAGTAATGTCTTTAATGCCATAGGTGGACCAGAATCAGGCCCAACATCCATGGAGACACTCTCAATAGCCATAATAAAAACACACCTCTCCCTGGCTCACTTTTACCTTTCCATATTCACCAGGCACCACTGTCAAGTAGCAGTCACCTTTAAATTGTAGTGTCATTTTTGTCTCCACCAATAAATAACACATTACTGGTACTCATGTGTGTCCATTAACTCTCATTCAGAGGACGGCAAATGTTGGTTGCCACCACCATCATCATATAATTTGCTCATTAGTGTCACATTGGCAGTAGACTGGAAGTCATGTGTCGGAATTCTGCGGTGTATGCCAATTCAGCATTGCTTTCATTTTGCATCCTCTGGATACCACTCCCTTACCCTCAATTTGCACATCTGTGCCTGGGAGCAGGTTAAAAGATAGCTCTGAGGTTCACAACATGTAGCTACAATACTGTGGATATCTTGGAGGACTGTCACCCCGCCATCCTGGTTGGTCTCTTATTAGGTTTTGTGGAATCTATTGTTTTTCATAGAAATCTTAAAATGCTTCCAACTTATTTTCCCTCCATTTCTATTGGCTGTAGCATATTTTCCTGCATATAACAAAGCGTGTTGCTCTCCACTTCTCTTATCAGTTTCCCGTATCTGAGATACTGTTAACATGCGCTCTGGTGGAACTATTTTTTTTTACATTTTTTATAAACTTTTCCCTCTGTCTGCTTTTTTGTCTTGCAGAAGATTTATTTAGCGCAACCGGAGAGAGGAAGTCTTTGCCGAGAATCACAGGATGTTGGACCACAGAGACTCAAACTGGGATCCTCAGCTCTCAAGTCAGAAGCTCTGGCCACTGCACCACAAACTCTCCACTCCCGAAATACTTGTCAGGGAGTGCTTTCCTTTGTCCCAGAGGGAGATTGATCAAAAAACTCATTATTCATCACAGGCGAAACCGATGCATTACCAAGACTTTTTCACTACTTCTCCCATAGGATAACATTGGGTAATCTTATTACATTTAATAAATTATAACTTTTGTTTGGGAGCAGATATAAATGTCATGTTTGATCTCTGAAGATTGCCCTCATGTCAGAAGATTAAAAGTTAAGATGCGCCCTGCCCAGAAAGAGCACGGATTTGATTAGCAGCTGGTCCGTTGGGGCTCATTTAAAGACATCATATAAGCCGTTCATCGGCAACGTAAGCCTAAAGATCCTTCCTCGATTAAGAGAGTTATGGATTCTGAAACTCTTTAATTACAGATGTGATATCATCAGTCCTTCGTATAAATATATCTACCCTGATGAAGACCTCTGAGATAAGAAGCGCCATGCAGAAGGTCGAA
The DNA here is from genome assembly GCF_964204655.1 of Triturus cristatus. NCBI lineage: Eukaryota > Metazoa > Chordata > Amphibia > Caudata > Salamandridae > Triturus > Triturus cristatus. The sequence goes on along the minus strand of NC_140590.1, from coordinate 437,129,187 downwards.
ACGCGTTGGTTAATTTCCCGATGAGGCGAGCCTAAAAGAACCCAGGAGAAATTGATGTCAAGTCATTGTGACTACTTGTAATTCATCCAATACGGTCTTTTGGACCTGGTTTCTTGACTTAGAGGCGACCTCTCTTTGGCATTAAAAAAGATTACTGTATCGTGAGGACCTCATGAAAAGGAGTCCCCGTACTTCCATTTAAGAAGAGCGTAGGACTTTTCTCTGCACACAAACCCATATAGCTTGATGTTTGTAAATTGTATAAGAATTCCTTATGTGTTTATTATATAATTTGTTTATCTGCTATTGTGTATAGATGTAAGTTTTGTCTACTTATTATTCTGTGACTTTTTTAATGAATTTATTGTAAATTGTCTTGAGCACTTAGTCATTGTTTAAGTAGGCTTTGCATAGGAACAACATGTCTTGGTGAAATACAAAAAATAGACTTGATATGCATCTAATTGCAATCCAGGGATAAATAAAAAATCCATCTGATAAGCAAAAGTACGTATTATCCATGGTGTCAGAGGTAACATGTTTTTGATTATGTTCGATCTCTAAGGCATTGTAATATAAAATCCTCTTTAATGGTAAAATGGGATTTTAAAACACAGTTCATAAAAATGGCACTTTTAGAAACTTGGTGTTTTCTTGTCCTAACTACTTGGTGCCAGCAGCCTGTTTCCTGGGTCACATGACTAGGTGTAGTTGGCAGTTGGCCTTTGTGTATTCCTGCCAGACAGTCACACGAAAGGGGGAGTGGGTGTTGGCAGGATGGGCCCCCCTGAGAGGATGGGAGTGGCAGAGCTATGCACAGCCCCCTTAATCAAAGACTCTGCCTCAGACCACAAACAAAGAACTTCACACTAGCCATTTGTGCCCCCAGACATCCTGGGGCAAGGGCAGGGATTGAGGTATTCCAACATCATCTGTTAGGGGAAAGCTCTAGAAGTTTCTTCCATTTCAAACATGCCACCGGGTATAAAATTAGGACCATCAGACCGACTCTTCAATTTACTACTGGACCTCAGGAGGGCTCTTAAAGTCAGAGGACTGCCCTACTGCCTTTGGCCTGCTGTGTACTTCAGAAGACTCCCCTGCTGCACCAAGAGGACTGCTCTGCTTCCGGGAGCCTGCCATATGCCCACAGAGGTCCTGCTTCTTGAGAGCTGCCTTTCAGCTTGAACCCAGGACCACCACCAGTGTGACTCCATAGGCTATTTGGCTGGCCTCCTGATCAGAGTCTCAGGGACAAAGAAGGTTCCAACCATCTTGAACCCTCACCAAGATGCACCTTAAGTGACTCCTGACCCTCCAAGTGGTGTCCCTCTAGTCCTGATCCTTTGGAAGTGGTGCTCAAGATGCCCAGATTGCCCAAATCCAAAACTTGGGACTCAAAAGATGTACAGCCAAAAAGTGCTCTGAGAACCAAGAGGAGACTGGGTCCTACCTGATCGCCGATATACCCAAGATGCATTGCCCGTCAGCCTGACTTCGCAGTAGCACCTGCTACTATCTTCTCCACAGCAGCAACTGTTGTTCAGCAGCTCCTCTCAGAAGGTGTATCTGGCCTTGTGGAATCCTTGTCAACTACAGCCTGCAGCTTCGTCCCCCTGGAAATTTTTTCCAAAAGAGAGACTAAGTCTGAACGTATAAATCTTCACAGGAATTTCCTATAGGAGCTCCCTGATGACGACGCCACATCCTCGTACACTGCTGGCTGCCTTCAAAAATTCTTCTAAGTCCAAAGTGAGGCAAGGACTGGGCCCAATCCACTACGTGCATCTAAACTGTGTTCCATTATGGTCAGCCTTAACTTGCCCTGGTCTTGCACATCTAGATTGCCGGGGTTGGCACTTTAATCTTTTAGGCGCTATTCTTGACATTAAACATTAAAAATTGATAACTCCGGTTCTACTGAATGGACGTTTGACATTTTGGTGTCAAATGTTTATTAAATTGTTCTATATTTTTCTAAATGAGTATGGAATTTTTCATGTGTTGTGTTTTCACTGTATTACTGTATAAGTACTGAATAAATACTTTACACATTGCCTCTAAGTTAAGCCCGACTGCTTTTGTGCCAAGCTACCAGAAGATTAAGCACAAGTTAATTTATGCAGCACACAAGCCATCACTAAGCCATATTACTATATCTGCGCTTCTCTGCCCCATCCAAGTCATGGCCACTCTGCATCTGGCCGGGACTAGCATCAGCTGAAGGAGTTTATATGATTCTTTTAACCTGCTCCCAGTGATAAAGTGATTTCGAAAAATAGAGTACATTATAATATATTAGAACATTGGAATGTTGGAAGCTCCATTGAAAACAATGGAGTGCTCCGGGCTTATAATGGCTGGTATAAGCCCGGAGCTCCAACATTCCAATGTTTCTTTGTTCACAGCTCTGGCTGTGAACAAAGGCTTCAGGGAGCCTGAGGGAATTTGAATCCCCTCACGCTCCCTGAAGGCTTTGTTTTATTTGTTAGAACATTCTGCCCTCTAGTGGCAGAATGTTCTAATAGCCTTATAGCCCTTCGTAGCAGGGCTATATCGGCTTTTAAAGTCCCTCTCCTTCGGCGAGGGCCTTTAACGCTGCAGCGGGCCTTTAACAGCCGGTATAGCCCGCTACGGCGGGCCAAAAGGCTATATTATTGGATTTAAAAACAACAAAAATCCATACAGTAAAACCAGAGATATGTAATTTTAAAGATTCAGGGGAAAGTAGTGCCTAAAAGTACAAAGCAACAATTGCAACTATCTGGTCGCGGTGGACCCGGTCTAAGTCACAAAGTCAGGCTGACGGCGATGGAGTGCGAGTCGGATACAAGACTGAGATCAGGCCGCTATTAAAAGTACCTTATGTCCTGGTGAGTCAAGATGCAAAGTGCTTGCATTGGTCTGAGTGTTGTGGGCATCGAGGGGCGGTCAATGGGATCTACGATGCGACTTCCTGCATCAAGATGTGTCGTGCTGAGTCGAGGTCAATGGAGCTGTCCACTGGGCCTTACGAGGACTTGCATCAAGATGCATTAGTGCTAAACCAAGGTGTGTTAAGCTGGGCCGGTTGTCACCATAGAGATGCGTCACACAGGGTTGGTTCTTGCTAAACAAGTGCTCAGAAGCTGTGATGTGTGGTCCGGCATCATGGTGCATTGGTTTGCTTTGAGCTAAGTCGGTTGTCGGTGTAGAGATGCATCGCACTGGGTCAGTGCTTGCTAGGCCACCGAACTGGAGATGCAATGCGTGGTCCTGCATTGAGATGCATCGGGTTGCAATAGCGCAGAGAAGTCTGGTATGCCCTATAGCTGAGAACAGGCGGTAAGCTAACTAGCCAATAGAGGGTTTCTGGTGGTCCTGGAATCAAGTTTGTAGATTCAGTCCTTCTTTCTCAGACAGCAGGGTAGCAGAGAAGTCCCTCTTGCAGCAGGGCAGCAGAGCTGCAGTGCAGAGTTGTCCTTCTCCTGAGTCGTCCACAGGTCCAGATGTGATCTGAAGAGTTTGGTCTGAGGGTCCAATATTTATACCTGGTGCCAGCTTTGAAGTGTGAGAAGCTTCTGGAGTTTCCCCCTTTTGAGGTGTCTGGAATTTCCTGCCTCCCTGCCCTAGTCCCAGTCTGTCTGGAGGCACAATAGGCTGTGTCAAGTCCTTTGTGTGTGAGCCGAGCCAGTGCTTTTGAAGTGCAAGTGTGGAAGGTGATAGCGCCACACCCCTATCAAGTCAGAGATGGTCCATCATGCTAACACCCAGAGCCTCTGTTGTGATGCTACCTGGGAGGTATACATAACGGCCAACGTGAGGATGATGTGAACACCACCACCCTGTAACATGCAGGAAGAATTCAGTCTGACCTTCTTGTGATTGGCTCTGTATCTAATGAATGTGCAACTTGTGCAATCTGACGATGGATATGTGATGTATTGGCCCATAGTTGCAGAGAAATTCTCTTGTACCTGTGATTTTATAGGACATGTACCGAAATGCCTTTTTGTGGTTTGCAGGAATAAAAGATTGTGCTGAACTTCTGCACTTTGTACACTTGGGGGCATATCAGCAACACCCGGCGATAATTATCGCTCAGCGCTCTTAGCGTGAGGATAATTATCACCGGGTAACGTGGATTTTTATCGCTCAGATAGCGTGCTATCTCCTCAGCGATAAAAATCCTCACGCTAACTGCCTGACGTCATATTATTGCTGGAAACCCAGCGATAATCTCACGCAATGTGGCGTTAGCTTGCTGATAGGGATTTACAAACTTAGCCATGATATCCACCTCCCATAGGATATCATGGCTAAGTCAGTCCTGAAGCAGGCGTAAGGAAAGTAGCGATAACAGGGGTTATCGCTACTTTTCCTGACGCTATGCTACATAGCGTGGGGCTTGATGATAGGAGAAATGTCGCTTAGTGAAATTTCTCCTGTTATGTTAGGTCAGGAACGCCCACATTGCATCTCATTAGAGATGCAAAGCTGGGCGTTAGGAATCCTGACGCTAAAGCAAGGTTTCACGTGTTAGCGTGGCCTTGCTAATTAGGCGATAAAATTATTGCCGCTTTTCGGCCGAAAACGGCTGCAAAAGCGGCGATAATTTTTTTATCGCCTGCTTGTAAATATGCCCCTTGGTTTCTATGCCATCTGTCCCCGTGTTTACGTATAAAGCTGACTTTGAAATTCACCTGTGTCTCTGACTATTTTATTTAGCTTCAACATTTGATGAAGAATAGTGGTCCTGGGAGTGGTGACCTTCGGTGTTGGTCACTCTAGATCAGGTGGACGGTCGCTGCGAGACCTCTGACATGACAGCTCTCTCTGCCCTCCCTGCCCATGTGCTGTGAGAATCCTGTCATTTGCGCCCTCCACTTCTTCATTGTGGTAGACTGTAAGTGTCATTCGCCCTATTATTTCTGCTTTCGTTCTTGCGCATTTTGCTTTTGGGACTAATGTGGTGCCACTCTGGGTTTCATAAGCAGCTTTACTTCAGGATATCCTGTTAGATGTAACACCACTTGCTCCTGTGCCTAGTACATTGGAAGTGGACCCAGGTGCTTGCTCCAGTCGAACCGAGCATCTCCTGTCTGCGTGTAGCAGAACCAACGCATCGTCGCTGTTGCGGGAGCAGAATCAGTGCATCACACTCAGAACCAGTGCATCGCCTTAAAGAACCGATGCATCAGAACTGGAGCATTGCCAATGCTGCAGTGTGGGAAGATGTCACATCCCCTCAACTGCGTGGAGAACCCCAGGGCACTGTCTACGGAACCAACATTTCTCGGCTCGCTGCATCGTCTTCAGAATGGTTGCATCGCTATCACTGTGTGAAGAAAATCGGCGCTTCACCTCAACTTCTGGATCGACACAGACGCGTCGCTTGGCTGTACCTCGCATCTCACTGTTGCAACCAGGATCAAGGTACTTAGGGGCACATGCATCAACCTAAATTCCGATCGCAAACGGGCCTAGTCGCAGAATCGGCCCCTTTGCGACCGATATTTAGGCAATTGGGATGCATCAACCCAAAACCCATTCGCTTTTCCCTATTCCCTATTTGGGATGCATCAAAGCCTTTCCTAAATGCGACTTCGTATTTAGGAAATGCTAATTACCATCAAGTTGATGGTACTTTGCAAAAACTTTGAAAAATGCACAAAAGTGCATTTTTCAAAGTGCCATGTGCGCACACATATGCCCTTAGGGCATATGTGCGCACCACATTAGCACACATGCCAAATTTGTTGGTGCAGCAGGGTGGCCTTTAAGCCCCCCTAGCACCCTTCAAATTGCGAATGGCTTCCCATTCATTCCTATGGGCCTCTAGGCCTCTAGGCCCATAGGAATGAATGGAAAGGCATTCCTTAATTGTTAATCGCAATTTGCAATTAAGGAATGTGTAGGAATCGCAAATATTTTTGCAAAAACTACATGTATAGGCAATTGCCTAGCTTGAGGCATGTGCCCCTTACTTTTGTGGGCCATGCGGGGTTCTTGTATCCGAACCGTGCTCTATCGCAGTCACCCTTAACTTTTGACTTTGCCCCAGTCCAGCACGACTAGATACCCCCACGGGCGCTTATTACTTCTAAGCACTATTTTTACTTTTAATCTTTAAAAATGAATATCACGACTTCTACTGATTGGATTGTTGTCATTTTGGTCTTGTTTTATTTACAGAAATGATATCTATTTTTCTAACCTGGTGTGAAGTATTTTTGTAGTATTTTCATTGTGTTACTGTGTGTTGTGTTGCACTAATACTTACACATTGCCTCCTAAATTAAGCCTGCTTGTTCTGTGCCAAGCTACCAGAGGGTGAACACAGGTTGATTTATGGTGTGTTTCTGACTCACCCTCACTAGGATTGTGTACCCTACTTAGACAGGGTGCATTCCTTTGCCAACTAGAGACCCAATATCTATGAAATGCCATGTGGAGAGTAATGCAATGTAGGGCCTAGAATATGGGGGATTTGATTTAATAAATTCAATGGCCCTCCTACATGATATGTTGCCCTACCTTGAGATCACTCCCAAATGGGGTGGGGGTTTGCAGCTGCACTCACGACCCCCAAATTATGTATCCTCTGCTTCTGGAAACTCGACGGTGTCCCAAAGGCAGAGATTTGACTCAAACAAAGAAACATTTTTAATGGCTTTCTTTGAGCAAGTAGTATGTAAATTAAACAATCACCAATCTACCTTTGACAAAATGCGCGGCCTCTTCCTCCCGAGCTAAGCCTTATCTGTTGCTGTCCACGCCTGACCTCCTTCCACGCGTTGCAGCCGCGTGAGTTGCCCTGCTGCCTGACTGGACCACTCATTAACAACGAAAATAGGAATATGCCTTTCACCGCAGAGGGATGGGCACTTAGAGCAAGGATTCTTAGGTCCCAGCAAAACCTTCTCTTGGCTCTAAAGGGAATACAAATGATTCACGGATATGTTCAGTTTAAATACAAGCCTTCTTACACTCTGCGCCACTTCACAAGTTTTCTAAGAGCTAAACCGCTGTGTGAAAATGTATGGAAGATTTGCAGTGTATGTGTGCATGGAAAGTATAGTCAGTAATGACACTGATAACATTCATTTCTAAAGCATACTCAATGCATTATGAATGTTTTTCGGCACTTAATAACGAGTGTTTATTACTATTAAACTCAATTGAATGCATTGTTATCAGTGTTAGAACAATGACGGATCATTGGAAGAGGCAGGTAGACTATTTTACCCAGATTCAGATTTGTGATATACAGGTTAGACAAGCATCTCTGTAATAAACACCTTAACCCACAAATCAGTCTTACTTAAAATATAAGCCTGTGACCTACAGGCTACACACAAACCTTTGCATGAGGCACACTAACAGATTAAGGTATTATATGATGATTTAAACCTCTGACTATAGATCACTCAGAGAGCTGTGCAGCCCGAACATTAACCACCCGAGCTATCCTTCGAGCTTTATACCATGAGACTAGATAGATACCTGTAGATGTCTACAACAGTTGTAGTCTCATAAACTAACTTAAAATGTAGCCTTTTGTGACAAAAAAGAATGCAGCAAAAGGTTTAATTTCAATTTTTTTCCATATTCTCAATTTCTTTGGGTCCAGAATTTGCAAACATTTTTACATATGTACTGACAGATCATACACTGACAGTCATTGATTCTGCCCCTCTTGACTCCACCCCCAGGACGCCCCCCTTATTTGCACCACCCATACTCTGCTGTGCTACTTCCCCAACTTTGAGGATTCTCTGAGAGTATTCCAGCACAGTATAACACAAAATGTCCCAACCTACAATCGACGACAAACTGCAAAAGAAAGCAGTGGAACCAATAAGCACATTGGCAATTCTTTGCCCGTGATCTCCCAGACTGGAAAATCAATTAAAAAAAATTGTATCTTTTATAGACATAACTAAAATGTGAATCATCCTAATATTTGATTTAATTTCCAAGAAGTTGGAAGAATTAGCCAAACCAGGTTGAAGAATTAGCAAAACCGGGTAACTGGGATGCTGTGAACAGATCAGGGATCAAGGGGCTTATTAACAAGCCCCTTACGCCACCGGTACATCACTATTAATATGGGAAAAAGTGACGAAGCAGCGCCCAAAGAGGCTTGTAAATAAGACCACAAGGGTGCAACGGGGTAATGCAGGGTGCAAGCCAAAATGAGCAGGATTCAAACAGTCAAGGCCAGGCTGACCGTTCTGGGAATCGGGTGTATACGTGTGAGGCTGGAAGTGTGTGTGTGTGTTTGTGTGTGTGGGGGGGGGTTCTAGCAGTGCAGCAGTTTTAAAAGCATTAAAAATGTCCTTGTATATTCAGCCGTTTTCAGGCAATAATAAGTGTGTCAAGATAACTCTGGAGTTTAATGTACCTACTGGAGAGAGATGGGAGTTTTGTCTAGTGACAGTTTTGACTCATCTGAGGTAGCGTAGAGGGTTAATTTGCCTGTTGCAAAGAACGTGTGCAATGCAAGAACAGTATTTTATGATCATAGATCAGTGGGTTACTGGTTTTGTCAATGAGATTCTTTTGTTACCGAGCAGTTCATGAGTTAGAATCGTAATATAGCACAGTGAGCTATTTACTACATCTAAGAGCTGCATGCAAACTACATGGTACAGTTTAGAAAGTTATCATTATCTTGATGTTACTAAAAAAAGTTTGTTTGGGTACAAATTATTTCATATTATTAAAGTCAACCCTAATAACTATTGTGTTATGCTCTCAATTCTGAGTTTGTGCTTCTCCATTCAAGCACTCTTAAAAAATGCCTACCAGCATGGAAGACACGTTTCCTACACCATGCAATCCCCTTTGCCTTATTTAACATTTTCTATACACTGATTTACACTCATATGATTCATTTTCTCTGTATGTGTGCGTGATGTAAAGTTCTCCGACACCCTACACTGGTATGAGAGGTGCTATAGAACAAATGAAATGCATGTGAGAGAGCGGCTATGGGGAGATGAGTGGCACTCTTGGAGGGTGAGAGTGATGGAATCATTGAACAGCCCCCAGCTAAGATTACTGTATTCTGGTGCACAGTAAGGTCATCATTTATTATGCTTTAAAAGCAAATACAATTGAATATATAATGACAAATGTGTTGCAGAATGCACCATTTTACCCCAAATGTTCTGGGGGGAGACCTCCAAGCCACACGTTTTGTAGTGGTCAGGCTTGCTCACTGTGCACTGTACGGGGTCTGGTCTGACAACATTTGACAGGGTTGCTTTGGGTTCCCAGTCCAGCCATGGAAGCAGCCCGTCTAAAGGGTGGATCTCATGTTCTATGGGGTAAGTGCGCCGTGTACACAATGCAAGATCTATGGGGAGCATGCAGGGCTAACTGCTTGGGTGTAAAAGCAGAGCAGAGCACCCCGTGTAACGGGCAGCACACATTGCAATACAGACCAGAGGGTCAGAGGTAAGTGCACATAAGGGAGAACTTAGGATGCGAAGAGGAATGCAGATTGCAAGCAGGGAGTGCAAGGGGAAGCATGGGGTGAAAGGGTGAATACATGAAAGTTAGTAATAAAATAACCTAGCGTTTCTTTACAAAAATCTTCTATGAATGCATAGATAATTCGGTCTGCATCTTCATTGCATATACGATGTAAGTGCGCACACATCTTAAATTGAACTCAGATACGCAGCTCATGTGGAATACATGGCGTATTCTTTGCAGCACATGAACCTCTACCTCAATCACATGCAATGATCCATTTGTGAGGGGAAGGCCGCAGGTGAAGTCAGGCCTAACCCATTACTGAATCAGACACCATGCACACTTAGTTACCGTGCAGGAAAAGACCCTGAGCGGTCTTCTTTCCATGTATTTATACTCTCGGCCTTGATGGTTGAGTGTTTTACATCTGGGGTCAAGGTTGACCACGTAGTGTCCGGGTGGCCCGCTACATCCCATCCCCACTTTACTCTGATTCACTGAGCTTCATCCTACACACAAAGGGGTAGATTTACAAGCCCCTTGCGCCACTTTTAACATGGGAAAAGTGACGCAAAAGTGGCGCAAGGGGCTTGTAAATCTGCCCCAAAGTCCTTTAGTCTTTGGCTTTGCTGAGGATTGGGATGCAGGTTGTAACGCTGACTCTTGATGATAGCGGCCAGCTCGTCCTGCGTGGCTCTCCCTTGGTTGTTTGATCGCTGACCTTCATCCCCTCCCTTAGCCATCCCCTGCTCACCTCAGGACGGTAGATGGTATTCTTTGATATCTTCACTTGTTTCGTCACAATCATTTCGAATCCCACACTCCTCCTTGTCAGTGCTTTAAGTGGGAAAAAAAACTGGGGGTGCTCTAAAAGGGGCGTGGTTAATGTCTTGAAGGGGCGTGGCCTATCCGAGTAGGGGCGTGGTCTAAATCAAAATAACTAGCACTGTGTGCTTAAGAAAATCATTTAGTCGCATCCAGCAAAGGATAATAAAATAGGCAAAAAGGTATATTTATTAAGTATAACCCATATTGCATCCCGCTATATAGCACAACAGCCAACATACACCTAAAACAAGCCAGGACAATTGGCTTTGTCAATGGCTGTTAACTGCATAAGATAAAAGAGCAACAACAAAGATTTTGTTGTAAATAATACTGAAAAGGTTTCAATTCTGAAATTATGAGACTCTGAATTAAACATTACTCAGGCCTTTGGAAGATATCGTGGTCTTCCGTGTCTCAAACACTCATTCTTCCCTTCATACCACATTTCTCTGCAGTCTACGTGTAGCCTTTGTGTTCTTGTTCTCTTCACATTTTTTTTGCGCTTCTTACACTTCAACTCTTTTCCCCTTGAGCACAGGCTTGTCACTCACCACTGTATGTGCTTCCTGGCATGTCCTTCTCTTCACCACCCCTTTCAGATAAGACCATTTTATTTCACACCTTGCTTTTCTGTAACAGTTTTTCTGGCAAAACATGAGCCTCACACAGGTCTGGCCAGCTAACAGGCCCTCTCCCCTTTATGAACTCCCTAGCATCTCATTCACTTCACCACCTCTTGCACACACAACACGTTCACTCGCCTCCAAGAAATGTATTTTCTGTTACTCACGCTGTGTCAATAATTTGACCACTGCTTATCTCTTTCACACACATCTGCATAGAATCACAGTTGCAGCTGGCATACGTGATCTCTGCAGAGAGGCCGAGGATAGAATGGGCATGTATTGTGAACTCTTTTTGGACACAGTGACAGCCAAGTGAGAAACTCGCACCTTGTTCAGCCTCAACTCCAGAACTCTATATTGTGGCATTTTATAAACACCTGGAAGCCACTCAGTTCAAAGTATGCACCACACAAGAGTAATGTGCGTCACACATACTACAGATATAGAACATCCAAGAAGGAACAAACAATTTGGGAAGAGAAGATTAAGTTAAGCATATGAAATATAAACAGAACTTAAATCATGGACTTGGATTACCTTAACATGTTGTACATTCACTGTTCAGAAATCGGGCAATGAGTTTTGTCTGTAAAGGTAAGGACGTGATTATAGAGCCTGATAGGGCTGTTTCAATGTTAGCTTGTAATTACTTCCGGGTCTGAGACCCACAGGGACCCAGCCCATTTAAAGCCCTGATCCCACCAATAATCAGGTGAAGCAGGCTCCCATTATTACAAATATGCCAGTAAAGAAGGAAATTATTAAAATAGTCTGGGAATGTATTTTCCACCTTTTCCTGCATTGAAGTTGAGGTAGGCACTTTTAGGCGGGAGAAAGAATCAAAAAAAACATTTGGGATTTTAAAAAACGTGAGTCTTCTGCTTGAATCTTTGCTGCTGGCATGTGTGCGATGATGGAATGCTCCCTCTTCTCGGCAGACACGGACACCACACACAGAAAGGCTAGACTGCAACACAGTGGAATCACAGGCCCCAGACATTCATTTTGGCACTGAGCAGAAAACAACTAATTCTTGTGTTTCAGTTAAAGTTCCACTTCATTGAAAAGCCAGTCCTGTGGTGCACAACAGACGTGCAAGCATGCACGCGTCGCATCTGCAAGTGGTGTCTGAATTGCAAACTATTTGCTAGAAAAAAGGAGTAAACAACCTGTTGTAAAAGGGTGGACGAAGCTCAGATCGAAGCTGTGTCCATGTTAATTTTATTAACAAACGTACTAATAAACCAGTGCTTTAAGTGGGAAAAAAAGAGTCTGAGCACCGGCAGTTTTTTTTTGGGCCCTCAAAACGGGTCCGAAAAAAAAAAAAAAAAGAACGGACTACCTTTAGTAGCCACGAAAATAGAGCCCGATAGAGACCCGTTTCGAGGGCCCCAAAAAAAAACTGCCGGTGCTCAGACCCGGACAGACCCAGCCCACTTAAAGGCCTGCTCCTTGTTCATGTTCGTGATGGGAGCTTCAATCTTTTTGAACCACGACTCGTTCCTCAGCACTGTTTTCTCCCCTGGACATGCCGTCATCATCGTACCCTCCACGGTTGTCAACTTCCATGTTCCTGGCTTATAAGAGGTACGAAACTTCCAATCCGGTCAATGATCCCTCAGAAGCACAAATTCCCCTGTTGCCAGTCTATGCAGATGGGCTCCCCTCCGCCGACTCGTTCCCTTATTATTTTGCTTCCTTCGAGCTTGCATGCTGTCCGGGTCATAGTCAGGAGGTGACCATTCGGAGTGTACTGGGATAATGTCCCACCGGCGTCCTTTCATCATCAATGTCCAAGGGGGGCATCTTGTGGTGCTGTGGGGAGTTCATTTATATTCTCGTAAAAGCAGGTTGAGGATGATCTCAAGGTCTGCCTCTTCATTAACAGCAATTGTCAGTATCGTATTCAGAGTCTGAACAAATCGCTCTAAATCTCCATTTGCCTGTGGCCAGTGCGGGGTGATGCATCAGTGTCGTATGCCGAGATGTTATAGAAGCAAAACTAGGCTTCTTAAAACGGCAGGCTATTATCTAACTTTATTTCCTCTTGAAGCCCAAACAGTGCCAGGACCTCTTCTAGAGCAGGGTTAACAGTATGAAAGGAAGTTGATTCAATAAATTCAACTAGGGGTATTTGGAATGGCTATCTATAATTACCAGTTATACATTCATCTGGAAAACTACCAAAATCAAGACCAACCTTCTAGCATGGAGTGTCACTATGTTCCTCTGTGATCACAGGCAACGGTGCTTCGATGCGGCTGATCGCATGGCATACCTCACAGCTCTACACCAGCTCATCCACTACTGCTTTCAACCCAGGAACCAAACTTTCTCCCTGAGGCGGCTCTTGGTCTTAGCATCCCCTGGTGCCCTCCATGCGCTAGCTCTGCCACACAGTGCATCAATTCTGTGGGGACAACTATGCGACTCCCTCTCAGCACCAGTTCTTCGGTGGTGGAACAAGGCTCATTCCTGACCCTCCACAGTTGTATCAGGCATTTCTTATCTGGGCTACCCCACTATTTTGCATCCTACAGGACTATCCTCCAAGTCCCTCCTTGTAGAGTTTGTTTGACTTTCACAAGCACATCATCCCTTTCACAGGATCCCTGTCCACCGAAACGGTCACCATGCGCATTTATTTACTGTACAGAAGAGACCCCGAGCGGTCTTGTTCCCATTTATCGATACCCTCGGCTGTGCCCGGACTTGAGGTTTCAGTACTTTAAATCCACGATCAAGGTTCACCACACAGTGGCCGTTTGGCCCACTACACCAATAATCGCAGTTTATTAAGCAGTGAGTTAGATTCGCACAGGATGAAGTCAATAAAGCACAGGCCTCTCTATATGGGGCCAGATGGAGCTTGTGTCTACTTCTGTTTGTCCTTGGCTTCCCTTGGACTCCACAGCTTCAGCTGTTCAATGAGCCTGGAGTTGCCATTTAAAAATAGACATTGCACCTTGTCACACACATTAATTTATCCAAATACCTATCACTGCAAAGTAGGACTTTGCATGTGTGTGAATATATGCATGTGTGTGTGTATACATACATATATATATATATATATATATATATATATATATATATATATATTCCAAATGAACGGAGTTCCAAACGCGCTCTCAGAGCAAATTAACACCAGGAAATCAACGGGGTATATCAACCAAAGGGGAGGCTTATTAACTTCATAAACCGGCCGTGACGCGTTTCACACGCAGACGGGCTTGTTCTCACAGCGTGTCACATAACAAAGAGGCAATACATACTCTTCCGTAAAATGTCGTTAACAAAGAATAAGGACTGTTTTCACATGGTACTTTCAAAAATCTGTTTTTAGAGACACCATCTTAGAATGTGTTCTGAGTATGTTATACCTACATGTTGGGAAGGTAGTTCGTGCATTACCTACCAGAAAGTCCACAATATTCACATAACATAATAACTTATTGTAATTATAGTGCGTAGCGTTTTCATTTACATAAAACAATATCAAAATTGTAAACCGGAACTTATCCACCCTTAACATCATTATTGCGTTACAAATGCCATATATTTCACATGACGGTTGTGATAGGGCAATAGGATATTGCTTATCCTAGCACGATCACAAGAGGCATTAATTTACAAGGTTTTTTCCCATGTGGCCACTGTAAGGCGTGTGCCAATAGCCGAATGATCAAAGAATTTTGACTTTAAACAATATCATTTTATTATTAGAATAGCGTCTTGTTTGTGAGACCACTAGAGTTAATAAAGTTTTATTTAAAAGTACTTCGTCTAACAAGATGTAGGACTGACACTGAATGGAACTGAACTGACATTGAATACATGTATCACTAGTAGAATTACACATCGTTGCATTTACTTTGTATTGCTCACTTAGAGAATCACAACCGTCATGTGAAATATATGGCATTTGTAACGCAATAATGATGTTAAGGGCGGATAAGTTCCGGTTTACAATTTTGATATTGTTTTATGTAAACGAAAACGCTACGCACTATAATTACAATAAGTTATTATATTATGTGAATATTGTGGACTTTCTAGTAGGTAATGCACGAACTACCTTCCCAACATGTAGGTATAACATACTCAGAACACATTCTAAGATGGTGTCTCTAAAAACAGATTTTTGAAAGTACCATGTGAAAACAGTCCTTTTTCTTTGTTAACGACATTTTACGGAAGAGTATGTTTTGCCTCTTTGTTATGTGACACGCTGTGTGAACAAGCCCGTCTGCGGGTGAAACGCGTCACGGCCGGTTTATGAAGTTAATAAACCTCCCCTTTGGTTGATCTACTCCGTTGATTTCCTGGTGTTAATTTGCTCTGAGAGCACGTTTGGAACTCCGTTCATTTGGAATATTGATTGCCGGTTTCTCCGCCGGTTCCGCGCCACCCCTCTAAAAGGTCTTGAACTTCAGAAGGAGTCGTCTGTTGGAAATTATATATATATAAATATATATATATATATATATATATATATATATATATATATATAGAGAGAGAGAGAGAGAGAGAGAGAGAGAGAGAGAGAGAGAGAGAAAGAGTGAGAGAGAGAGAGAGGGAGAAAGAGAGTGTGAGAGAGAGAGATAGCTATATAAACACAATGTCCGATTTAAACATTTTAAGCAAATGTGCTTCTGTGTTCATGTGTTTTATATATAAATAGCAATTTCCACTCACTCCTTTGTCAGGAAAGCAACAAAGTTGATCCAGTACTCCAGGGTTGCTGTTATCACCAATGTTGTATATTGACACAATCAGGATAACGTGTTTCAGCAAGAATGCCTTTCTCTAATCATTACCTCACCACCATGTGAAAACAAATACATGTGGTTTCATGAACATAGAGAACATACTCCCCAGGGACACGTCATGTAACAATATCGAATTGTTTGTCAAATAGTTCATCATATCTAAAGAAAAGCAAAGCAAAGCAAAAAAACAAACAGTAAATAAAGTCTAAAAAAAATAGCAATGATTCTTATTTGCTAGAAAGAATATATATCCATTTTGTTTACTGACATCATATCATAGTTATATCGCCCATATGGGTCGGCATAAAACAATTTTCATAAATGTAGCCTCGTGTCAACTGAAGGGCTCATTAGATCCAAAAAACGAAAAATATAAATTCATGACAATAGAAAGCAGACTACATATCTAGGACTTGTTACAAGGATCAAATTCATCCATATTGAACAGAAATCAGGTGAATGTTTCCTAGTGTATAGCACATTTTATAAATGCATAAGAGCTGATTTTCTGTCAGTAGAAGATTATGTTAACACTGTTCTCCATCTTGCCTCAGCGTCTCAATCTATTGTTGATAACAGCTGCTTATTCTTGTTCTAAATAAAACTTGTCTAATTACCACTTGAGTAAGCAGAAAGTGTTCTCAGAGAAATCCCCTCGTTGTACTGAATCAAGGACGGTTCTCAATGGCCGAGGCATATGCTAAAACAATGTATTAACTGTACAGCTAAGAGTGTGAGATTGGTTGAATCTCAATGTACTACTATCCTGAGAACATTCTCAAATGTATTCTGAACTAAAAGGTTTATTCCAGCTTGTTCCCTATTGGTCCAAACCCTGAGAGCCAAGTATTCCTAACCAATGAATGAAAGTCTTTTTCCAAAGCCCTACATAAGTGTGTGGATTTCTGTACAAGGGAGGCCCTCATTTCCCCACTTGAGAAGGTGAATCTATGCCAGATTTCATTTAGAACTGTACAGAGTCTTATATGCTTTGCTGCTTAATTTGCTCATGATACCTTTTCTGTAATTTGCTTATTAATTCTTTATATAAAGCATTGAAAGAAGAGTCTTTGTCTGTCATTCTTAAGAGAATGTTGAAGCATTATTACATGGGTTCCCCTAATGAGAAAAGTGACGGTTCCAGTCAGGAGGACACCAAAGTCCGTCTCGGGATGACACCACTCCTGGTCTAGATGTTGGCGCACCTCATGAGCAAGATTTAAAGATAGATTTGCGCACCGATAATAAAAGGATACACTGCTTCCTAAAAATACAATATGTACATTTATGGACATAAAGAGAAGCCTACATATCATTAGCAATCACAATTCTGGAATCAATCTATGTCAAGCAAAACCAAAAAATCAAACAATAATAATACCCTTAATACCAGACCAACTGTAAACGTAAAACAGTCAGGAGAATAAGAAATGTGTCCAGTGAAAATATGCAACATTACATGCTGCGTTGCCACAGTGGGCATACTGTAAAATACCCCAGGCAAAATTCCGCCTTCAATGTTAACATATACATATATACATGAAGCAATGTAAGCACCATCAGATCATCCAGGGAACCCACTTCAGTAAATATAACACCACCTCCTTCACTCTGCAACCAAGAGGGCCAGTTGTTATGATAATTGGGATTGTGGACCCTTTCCCATTGGGAACTGGCCAGAGATCCCCGACTTATGTCATATGGGTTAACATCACAGACCATTCATTTCGAGATGTGCTCTGCACCAGGAGATAAGGAATCAGGGCTAGACTAAACTCCTACTCTTTTAATGGCCCGTTTTAGTCATCCTTCACCCAGCTGAAGGAATGCATCGGAGTATTACTGGATCATGAGGATTTTGCCCAATAAATCAAAATACACTGTAAAACAATAGAGAGAACTAAGGGTTTTCCAAGCTCATTGCAAACTGTCACTGTTTACGCACCCATTGCGGTTTACACCCTGTGACCTTCAGCGTGCAGCAAAGAGGCACTGTCACTGCACTCCACACAGCCGAGCTCCCGTGACGCAGCTGCCGGGGAATGCCGGAGGAGTATATCTAAAATAAGACGGAACTGAATTATAACTATTACAATCCCATCGGGGATCTAATAGCCCTGTTACAGCCCAGCTGGAAATATCAAACACCAACATGTAGCGTAAGCGTGATATGTTTTTACTAAAAACGTCTTCTTCCAAAACCAGACTGTCGGTTCCTTCCATTTCTAAACTTTATGTAGTAACTGAAATGGAAAATATGACTCAAGGTTTCATTCTCGTTTCCAATATTGTTATCATTCCATATCATCTAGGTCTCAATTACAGTTACCCTAATCCCAAGACTTTCCACTCGGCGTGGACTGGGATTTATCCTACAAACAACCCCCCACCCCATCCCAACACCCCCCCCCCCCCCACTCCATGTATGGCCTCTCCTGAAACATGCTTCCAGCAATGCTGGGGTGGGTGGTAGTGGACCTGAATATTTGATGTTAGTTACTTTACTGCATGCAATGGAGAGTCACAGAGCTGAGGGCGCCTCGAGGCTTCAAGGCACTGAAGGTTGACAGAAAAGGAGGAGTTAGAGGAGAGGGCCTGGAGATAAAATGAGTGAAAAGGGGAGCAAGGAGGGATGTCCAATGCTTCCCTTTCCCCACAGTGCTTCAGCCACCTAGGCCCAGATTTACTAATTTATGAACCAGACAACTTGCTGTGCTGTGTCTAATCCAGAGCGCAGGCGTGCGCAATATTTACTAACATGGCGCATTCCTGCTCTGTCTCTGCGCTGGCACACTTGTGACTGCCAATCGCTAACGTGGACACTCATGCACCATGATGCAAGTGTGCTTGTGTTCCATCCAGGATTGTTTGTGTGCAGAAAGGGACACCTTTCTGCACAAAAACAATCCCCGCACACAAATAGAGGAAATAACGTGGAGAAAGAAACACATTTCTCCTCGTTACGCCTCACCTGGGAAGGCATAGTATTGTTACTAGTCCTATTAAATCTGCGCCAATAAACATGGTGGATGCGTTGGGACACCCGCGCTATACCCATGAAACACCGTCCCCATGCAGGGTAGCGCAAGGCAGCACTTTGCGTTGCCTTGCGTTACTCCAGATTTACTGTGCCACGCAAAGCTATGCAAGCTGGCTCAGCGTGGCATAGTAAATCTAACATAAGGGCTTGCGTTTTCTTGCATCACCTTGTATGATGCAAGGGCAACGCAAACTCTTGATGAATCTGGACCCTAGTGTCAGACTGTCCTTTTGATTGTACTGCGCTCCTGTGCTGCCAGTCGTGAACACATGTGCCGAACAGTGGCACATCTAGACATACCAACGCATACAGGTAAAGGTTTTTCATTAAAGAATACAAAAGTTTCCTCAAAATAGAATTGTGCACATGGCTTTAATCATAAAAAAAAGGGTTGTGCAAAATGCTCCCCTCTTCCCTTCAAGCGCATATTAATTTGCTCTGTGCAGAACATGTACCTGGGCTGAGAGCCTATTTATGAGTTCGGAGGTGCGAAAGAATAGCATGTACTTTCTTATTATCAAACACATCCATTTAGTCCTGATGTTCCTTAAGTGGGCTGTAAGCCACATTGGTGGAAAGAAATAACCTCTTTTATAGGGGCAGGCAATCCAGGTAATGCGTCTTCTGTGCCTGATCAGATTCCACAAAACACGGTTGATAATAAAATGCACAGCTTGAATCTCAGAGTTCATTTGGAACAATACTATATTGTATCATGTTTTTGGAGTCATTTCCAGCTGAGAACTGCAGCGAAAAGAAGGGCGAGTAGGTCAAATAGGGCTTGTTCCTAGTGTTTGTTAGTAGTTTATTAGTAGTGATTACACAGGCCTGGACATGTTCAACACTGCAAGAGCAAACACAGATCATTCCAGACAACTGCTGCTGTTATTTCCATGGTGTGCCTCTTAAGAAAGTGAACTTTGTTTTGTTTGTAAATATTTAAATGATAAATACTTAAATCTATCACTGGGATTGATAAATAAAAATGAATCTATGTACCACTACATTCCATCTCTTTTTTAGCTCATCTTGGCCTCGTTGAAATAGAACGGTCCAGTCCTAACTGCTAGCGACATGTCCCCTCGGAAAGAGTCTACAAGCAACCACAGACATGTTTTGGAATCGGTAGGCTTCACATGTGAGGTGCAGCTTGGATCCAAAGTGACAGCAAGCTCAGGACTCACATAAGGGCGCGTGCCACTGCCAGATAGATTTAGCCGAATAATTGTGCAGCGTTAATCCTGATGGGACTAGTAGTTACCAGCCACATCAGTATTACAAGATTCGTAGAAAATCTGCAGATTATTGTGCATTTCACCATCTTTAGGCTGCTGAAATACTGGGGTGGAATGAGGAAAAAGAGGGCAATTATCGGAAATAACAATTCCACCTTTAATTCATCATTACTAAGGGAGCCCTTGGGGTCGCATTAAATCTTTGCTTACTCCGCCCTCCCCACTGTTCTCCCAGACTTTTAAATGGCCCTATATTGGTAACTCAGATTGGGAGGATTTAATGGGGACATCCCGGTGGCACTCATAATAGGGCACTTAGTATAGAACAAAAATGATAGTAGGAAATACTAAATTATATCTTAATCTTCTGTAATCGTTCTTTCCATTCCATAGTTATTTAGCTCCACGTATGAGGGAGCCAGTTGATATGTCAAGGTTGACTGCCAGACTCGGATAACAGACATGAGTCAATGTCAGTGAATCTGAATTCATCACTATGAAGAGCCAGACCTACCTCACACCCAGATCACAACCAACAGCATCAAGATGTACCCATTGCTGCAAGCCATGGGATGGCATCTTCAAATAGGTGTGAATCCTCTGACAACTGCTTTTCAAAACCAAAGGTAAATGCACACACAACATACCATTTTTGGATTTTAAATTTGTGTACAATAACATAAAAACTACGAACAATTGTAATGAACGTGAATGGAAGTTTCTAAACAATCTATCGAGAAACACTATGCAAAAGTAGAAACATTTGTTAATGTTCCCCCGTGCTACGTGTCTGTACATTGCCACACTGCCACAATACCCACAATCCCTCATGTATAAAAAAAATATTTTACCCTTGAAATATGTAGATACTATGGGGTTCATTAGGATGGCGGGTGGACTAGTGCGGCGGTCTCACACCTCCAATTAGGATGCGACCGCCACCGTGGCAGTCGCATCCCGCATATACAACATTGTGGCAGGCGTTGCTGTGAGCAGCACCCGCCACAATGTTGTAAATGCATGTTGTGCATTAGCATGCACAACCTGACAGGCACCGCGCGGTGCCTACGACCTCATGTATGTCAATGTTGGGGGGTACCACGGGTACCCCCCAAGTGCAGCCCCCCACCGCCTCACCTCCCCGGGGCCCCACAACGGGCCCCCAAAGCGATTTCCGCATGCCATTCCATAGCGGAGTCTCCGCCATGGAAACGTATGAAACCACCATCATCATAATATGGATGGCGGTGCCTGCAAGGCACCACCACCATATTGTGGGACTTTTCCTCCCGGTAGGCAATCGTGACGATTGCCTAGCGGCGGAAGAGCATTGAACGGTCTTTCCGTCCGCCGTGGCACTCCCCACCATGCTAATGTGGCGGGGGTAACAGTCCGTCCGGCGGAGTGTTTTGGCGAGCAGATCGTCACGATCTGCCTGCCATGCTAATGACCTCCTATAAGTATTTAAAAAAACTTGGGAGTTCGTAAAAATGTATCCATAATGGTGAGAACGTGGATTATTAGTTGAAATGGATGGTAGTACTCTTCAAGTAATAATGGCACTATTCCATAGTAGGTCCTTTAGGTTACAATAACTTAAACCTGAGTTGAACCCTTGGTAGCAGTACCACAGAGCAGGCAGGCTTAACGTAGGAGAACTGTGCAAACCATTTATCAGCACCAAAACAGTTAAAAAGTAGACAACACAATATAAAGCCCACCCTAATTTATAAATATAAAGAACATTTTAATGAACAAATAGATACCAGAATTACAAGAATCGAATTTAGGGAACCAAAGATATGATTTTCAAAGTTGTAGATGTTCCTAGAACCAAAAGGCGCCATGTGGCAACCACGGTTATCTGGTCACACTGGACCAGGTCAAAGTCAAAAGTTAAGGTGGACCACAAGGAGGCACGGGTTGGACATAGGGACCACATTCAGTCCAGTTGATAGTTTACCATCTGACTCTTCTGATCGAATCAGTTCTGGAATTGTTTCTGACCGAATCAGGTTCTGCGAGTCATACCGACTGATGGCGATGCTTCCGGGCATCGTTCGGTTGGACTCGCATTGACTTCAATGGGCGTCTGTGTTCTGAACAAGAACACAGAATCCCATTGACAAAAGGGGTGGCTGGGGAAAACCTTGCACCCTGTGGCAGGCACCCCACGGTGTCTGCCACACTGTGCACGAATGGGAAGGGGGACCCATGGGTACCCCCACAGGCCCAATTTGGAGGGCCCCGGGTGAAGGTAGACCTGCTATGGGCACCCAAAGTCAGATTCCGACTGACGATCCATCTCGGCACAACCGGTTCAGAAAGGCTGTCCTAATATGATATCCTAATCGCTCAGCTGGAAACGCAGTCCGTAGACCACTACGATTCGACTCCAACCAACTTGGTTACTACCAATGCCTTTCGGAACCGAGTTGGACAGTTCAAACACTTTCCAGCCATCATAATCGGTCATCGGGAAATGTGTCCGAGTTGGTCGGAAAGGCGGGTTCCAAATCGGATTTGGACGAATCGAATGCCGTTCGGAGCCTTTCCGGATATCTTAATCGACCCCTAAGTCTCCTTCTTTGAGAAGATCCTCATTGATGAGGCATCAGTGGGTCTGGGTGCCAGCTGGAAGAGCTCATTCACGTCGGCTGGCTGAAGTGCAGGAACCTGGTGGGCGTCTTGGCTCTGATGGCAAGTTCGAGGATCTCGACGTCGAAGATGGGAATACTCTGAGCGGGTGAGGTCTGACGATCAGGCTTAGGACGATTTCATCATCAGCTTGGCATTGGTTTCAGTGAAGTCCTCTACATACCGAGTTAAAAACCTTTTTGGAAGTTAGGATCCTTTCAGCAGGGCAAGCCAGCAAGTTGAGTCTGATCAGCAGTATGGCATGTACGGCTGCGGCCCGGTGGTAGCTTATGATTCTATTGGCAAAAATCCTGAAAAAGTCCCAGGTTTTAGGGAGGAAGAGCACACTCTGAAACTTATCCAAGGGCACCAGGAGCTTAAGGGCACTACTTGTGGGTCAGGACTCACTCCAATGTAAGCCACCAGCAGAGTCCAGGGCAGGTCCAGGTAGATCTGGCCAGCTGGGCCCTTGAGGAAGGTGGGCTTCAGGCAGCTTTTGTATCTCTGCAGCTTAACAGCAGGTCAGCCAATTGGCCCTTGGAGTCCATTTCTCAGTCCTGGGTATATGTGGGAGCAGGTCCAGTCCGTGGTGGGTCTCTCCATAGGTTAAACAGCCATTGTAGTCTTTATTTTGTCTTCCCCAGGTCCAGTGGAGCTCTGAAGAAGGTCTGCCACTTTTTTGCCTGGCACCAGCATGTGGATGAGAGAAACTCCCTATCCAAGAGGGGAAAGCTTCCCAGTAACAACCTTTCCCACTCTGACATAATTTCCTGGTAGTTGGCCCCAAACAGTCAAACATTGCCCTGCTCTGACAAAACCCAACATGGTAGAATCTTTCTACCCCTGGTCAGAGCACTGGGCATACCCCTGAGGGGAGACCCAGGAAGTTAAAAACCCTCCCTGAAAACCAGTTCTGGAACATGTTCTTCCCCCCACTGGGAATAGTACTATTCTGGCAACTTGGGCAATAGCAGGGCAGGCCTAGATGTAAGTTACATATGCCTGTGACAGGGGATGATGCTTTGAGGATTGTGCAGTTGGTGGGCATGTCCTCGGACCATCTCGCTACAGTTGGGGATTAACTCTGAAAAGGCTACTAGAACTTTAGCCAGGAAAATGCCAACTTTCTAAAAGTGGCAAAATAAAAACAGTAATTTAAAATCTAACTTGACCATCAGGTTGGATTTAAAATTCCAAGAAATTGTATTCCTTGAATCAAGGTTCTTGATATTCCCAAATTGAAGTTATGCACTGGCCCCTTGCACTCATTTTCGGGGACCAGCACTTATTTTTCACATGTCAGATATTTACTGAGAGCAAGTGAAAGCACACAAATTGGAAAACCAGAGGAAGAGAAATATAGAAAACCGTCACAGAGGGAGAAAGAAGGTTCCTCAAAGAGCTAGATAAAGGGGCAGGGAGTGACCGGTAGTAGATTGAAGAAGCATGAGATGGTTTTAAGATTACCAGTGTTGGTATTCAGTGAGCAAACATTGAATTGCACCAGTCATGGGCTTCTGAGAAGAGCTTTCACATAGCTGCACTCTTTCTTTTCTAAATTAAGGACTAGTTTTAGGGGTCAGAGCACATGCACTGGGGCCTGGTTAGCAGGACCCCTGTGCACCAGAGTTGACAAACCAGTAGCGTCAGGCCAAATTGTGGAGTGATCATGCAAAAAGATGTCTTTGCTTACATTTTTGAAAATCTATTCTCATTTTTAAGTACACCATAATGTCCCCAGTAGCCTGTTCTTCACATCAGATGTAAAAACATGCAACCTTACATTCCACATGTCACCATAAATACATTAGGTGCGAGGCTTTACCTTTCGAGCATTAATATATATATATATATATATTTTTAACAGTTTTTTATAGCGCGAACTTGACCCGGTGTCGGGTATCAGAGCGCTTTACATAGCACCAGTTGCGTTACATGAAGACATTTTTGTTAGGCACGGGGAGATTAAGTGATTTGCCCAGAATCACAGGAGGTTCAGCGTCATTGCCGAGACTTGAATCCGGTTCCCTAGATTCGGGGTCGACCACCCTATCTGCTAGGCCAACTCCTCTCCCCTTTATGGTATGTTCTACTCACTTACTACTACTACAAGAATGCAACAAAATTGGACGTATTTTAAAGTCTTAAAAGTAAGTATAAATCATTCTTTATTTAACTAATTCATTATTATAATGTAAATTCAAAGTCCCTTTATCAGAATCAGAATAAAACTGTGAAGTCAATAATTTTGATTTCTTCCATAAAATGAAGATGTGTGCCCATCCTAATTTGGATTGCCCTAATGAATCTCATGTATCCAGTCTGCTCTATTTCCTTCCTATTGTATAAGATGACATCCTACCCATGTATCCTATTTCTACATTTTTAATATAATTTATTTTCGCTGTTTTTTCTAGTTGTAATTTTGATCAACACGGCTACATCTATATTGTGCACAAATTATGAACTTGTTGTGATAATGACATGATGGAATGCAATACACAATTAACACCTATCCCACACCTTTGCTGTTCTAATATTTTAAATTAATGTAACGTTTGTTATTTTTAAGTATGAAAGTACATTTTTACAAATACTCTGCTGAAAACTGATTGCTTTGTGTTTATTATTTTCTTCCTTCCCGGTACATTCCATCTTGAAATTGGACTTGTCTACTCCCACCCTAGGAGAAAAACAAATAAACAGGTGGTAGGTAAGTTACTTCCTCTTATTCTTTACCTTACTCGGTTTTCTCGGTTTCTTTTCTTAACTTATAATCATTCTACTTAAGTTGTTCCAAAGTACCCACCTCAGTTTTCCCCCTTGCTGTAAATCATGGATCCTACTTCAGGTTTTTTCAGGAATTTAGAAGGCTTTCCCTTTCTCCTCTTTTTTAGTTTATCACCCGTTGTGCGCTTTTATTCTTGGGAAACTTTATTGGTGTTTTCATTTCTCTGGTCACTTCTCGTCACTTTTTGGTCCATTGGCCAGGAGTTAGTCGTTTTCTTCCTCTCTTCCCTATAGACCTCTGGCGCCTCTCCCTCTTGTGACCTGCCATTCCCAATCCTGCACTTGGTCACCAACCTATGTGAGCCAAGTTTCTTCAGGGATGTGGCAGGATCCTAGTGCAGGTCTGGTGCACTGACTGACTAGGAGACACTTGGCTTCAAGTGCACCCCTTGCTGCACCTTTTTCCTGTCCCTTTCTGGCTCTCTTCCTAGCTCTGTCTCCTGGCAGTCTTGGTGCATCCGTTCTCTACTCTGTTCTGTGTTCTCCTAGGTCCTTGGGGTGTTCTTCAAGAGCCTAAAAAGGAGTATCATTTCTCTTCTTATTCTTCTTTCTATCTCTTTACCTCTTTTTTCTTCTTCTACCTACTTGACCTCTTCCTTTCTTTTGTTTTCTCCTTCTAGAGGTCGCACAGCATTTTGGGCTCTTTGCTCTCAGAAGATGTACGTGGAATAAGGTAATTCTCGTTCCTCCCCTCAAATTTCTTCTCCCTTAGTTCTTTCCATTCAGAAGCAGCTACTGGATACCTTGAGAAAAAGTAAGAATTTTCCTGATCGGTGCCCTTTCTATGTTTGTAATGACAGTCAAGGTGAGAGATTGGGAGTATTAGTAGAGGAGGAGGTGGGGGTTGAAAATCCACCTCAAATAATAATCACAATCCTTTTTTAGAATGAACCACAATAGTCACTAAATAAGCCTATGCTCAACCTTCTGGTAGCTTGGCACAAAGGAGTCAGGCTTACCTTAGAGGGAATGTAGACTTCATCCTCCCCTTCTACATCATCATAATCCTCATGCGCCTGTGATGTAGACTAGAACATGCAGACCTCTTCCCAGGCTTTAAGGGCTATTAAGTAACCTGGTTTATTGGAATCTTTTGCAAGCTTCTGCCCCCTCACTTTGCACAACTGATTCAGCTCTCCCACTGTGAACCTGATGTTGTTTCCATTCTTGAAAAGAATCACAGGTGCAAAGTATGAGACAGGAATTGAATTTGGAAAAAGGAAAACACACCCAATTTAAACACATGATCTACAAGAGTAACTAAATAAACCTATGCTTAACCTTCTGGTAGCTTGGCACACAAGCTGTCAGGTTTAACATAGAGTGAATGTGTAAAGTATTTATGTACTACTCAAACAGTAATAAAGTGAAAACACAACACAAGATAATTCCCAAACCAATTTAGAAAATACCAGGCACCCTACCCAATGGGCATTTAAGGCCTACCTTAAGTTTTAG
The DNA here is from genome assembly GCF_964204655.1 of Triturus cristatus. Lineage (NCBI taxonomy): Eukaryota > Metazoa > Chordata > Amphibia > Caudata > Salamandridae > Triturus > Triturus cristatus. Next base: position 437,102,336 of record NC_140590.1, on the reverse strand, counting down.
AAAGGATGGTTTATACTGCATCGTAAAAGCATGCAGAATGATAGAATATATGATATATGTAGCAATGAGAAACTATGCTAAGCAACAATAAAGTTATGCTGAAGTATTTACGTGTTATAGAAGAAAACATGAAAAATCCAACTGTAACCTTTAGAGCAAAACTTACATTGACAAATAAATAATATGCACTGAATAGTGTATTACCTATACCGTCACTAGAAACTCGTGTATTGACACTAATTGAGTGCAAAGAGTGCATTTAACAAAGGGAACTGACATAGAATGTTATAAAGGTTCCGCAACCTACATATATGAACACATATTGAAAAGTAAAAATCTGAAATTCAAACTTGCATGGAAACGTACGAATAATGACTTAAGGGAGGGAAATTTTTTATTTCATAAGCAACATTTATTTGAATTAATAAGAAAAAGCTCAATGCATTTAGAAATGTGTGCTTTTTAATATTATTAATATTTCATGACTTAGCTGTGTTCTGCTTCGTCCTCAAATGATTTATTTCCTTAGCTAATGTTAAGTCATGTGAAAACTGTCACCCAAGCCCTATCGGAACTTTCAGTAAGGTTTCCATCTGAATTCTAATTTACAAAGGACTCATTTCTCACACGTAGCACATTCTAATGACATTGTAACAATTCTGTAGTTATGTGTGCATGCAATTACCTTCTTCTGCCTCGGAGGGTGTAACCTATCACCACCTTCCATTAACATATGGTATATTTTGTAGTGTCCTAACCAGTTTATTCTATTGCAAGGACAGTTTCAATATTACTATTCAAATTACAGGTTGATATTCACTGAAGTGCCTGTTAAGAAAAATTAAAATACCAGACACACGAAATGCAGAGATAATGGCAAAATTCCTTCACCCTACATCAACTATAGATACAGTGTATGCACATCGACATATTCTGACCTGCGCTTTACATAGTAGAGAGTAGGATTTTATTAATTCTGTAGTAGATCAACATGGGGAAATAAATCAGAAACCTGAATCGCAAGTAAGGATACCACCATGGGCACACAGGGAGGGTAAAATGAGAAAGGGGGAAGCACATGCTGCCATGGCTCTTGAATGGCAACATAAGGGAAAACTATGCATATTGCAATGAAAAACAGATCATATTAATACATTTGTTTGTTCCAGTGAATGTTATCATATCTTCCTACTTGTAGGAGGGTGGGGTAAATATTTAACATGAGCAAATCCTTTATTTCTACGAGTCTATTATGTTTGTGGAAAAAATGCCTAATATAGGCTTCCAAAATAATGGTATGGATGCTGTTACACGGATATTGTTTTTCCAAAAATTTATTTTGTGGGACAAAACAGTGGAACCAATGAAGGAAAACACACTTGCTTGAGAAGGGGAATAAGTACTGCCAAAATAATAGGGGATATTTTTGGTGCCATAACATCCTCAGTTGGGGTAATACTAAATTCACTCAAAATTCGGAAACTATCAACTGTAGTTGATCAGCTATCAACTGATAGTGCTGGAGGTTTCTTTGTGATCGATACTGAAATGGTTGCTATTCGATCTATGGTTTTGCAAAACAGACTTGCTTTAGATGTACTTCTTGCGAAAGAAGTCGGAGTCTGTCACATGTTAAAGGTTCAACAGTGTTGCACATATATCCCTGACAAAAGCAATGATTTACAGAGATATATTAGCAGCATTACTAACCTAGGAAAATAACGTACAGAATTAAAAGCAGATGGTGCATGGGAATCAATTGGGAAAGGATTCTCATCAGTTGGAAATTGGTTTGCAGCACTGGTAGGAAGCTTAGTGGGGAGAATACTGATACAATTACTCACAATTGTTATTGGTTTACTAATAATAGTAATGATGTATTGTTATTGCAAACTAATGCAATTGAATGAGGGAAATAGGGGAAAGAAGAGGAACAAAGCAGAAATTGAGCAAGGGGATAGACAATGTGGATACTATGATGACTTAAAGAATCTAGAACAGTCTAGATTGAAATGAATGAAGACAACTGCATTCTAATGTGACATCAGATAAATATCAGATGATGGTGAAATAAAGATTGTGTGATGACTTGATTCACCATCAAAGGGGGGATTGATGTAGAGTAGATGTCATCATGCATCCATCTTCACCAATTCCCACCTGTGACAAGTCGATTTTTGTCACCTTTCTAAATGGATGAAACAAAATAAATGATATGTTTACCTGCTGAGAGAAATTTCATCTGCACACTCATCTTTTAGATACTGCTTCGTAAAAGCATGCAGAAGGTTTGAATATATGATATATGTAGCAATGAGAAACTATGCTATTAAACGATAAAGTTATGCTGAAGTATTTACATGTTATAGAAGACTGGATGAAAAATCCAACTGTAACCTTTAAAGAAAACTTACATTGATGAACGAATAATATGCTTTGAATAGAGTATTACCTTTACCTGCACTAGAAACCAGTGTATTGACACTAATTGAGTGTATAGAATGCATTTAACCAAAGAAAATGACATAGAATGTTATAAAGCGTCTGCAACCTACATATATGAACACATATTAAAAAGTGAAACACTGAAATTTAAACTTGCATGGTAACGTACGAATAATGACTTAAGGGAGGGAAACTAGAAAACATTTTTTTTATTTGTGCTTAATACTGACATGTATTTCATAAGCAAAACGTATTTGAGTTAATGAGAAAAATCTAAATGCATTTAGAAATATGTGCTCTTTAATATTATTAATATTTTGTCATTTAGCTGTTTTCTGCTTAGGCCTCAAAGGATGTCTTTCCTTAGCTAATGTTAAGTCATGTGAAAACTGTCACCCAAGGCCTATAGGAACTCTCTGTAAGGTTTCCATCGGAATTCTCATTTACAATGGACCTGTTTCTCACATGTAGCACGTTCTAGTGACATTGTAACAACTCTGTTGCATCGCAGTTAAAAGGCACCTGGGAACGGACTGATGACAAACGATGAAATGCATTGCCTACTTCCAAGGATTTTACTAGACACTAACTAAATGGAATATTATGATCCTAAAGAAAATTTGAGAAAAGGTTTACTTAACTCTTCCGGATTTGTATATTTTACCGATCACCCCACAACAGCCCATAGTGAGCAACCAAAGAAACCCCATGGCCTGATGAAATCAATACTTTGAGGGGGGTAAACTTGGATGTTTTGGAGTATAATTGCCCAAATTAAGAAGGAGTAAGGGGCTGGCTGACTGACTGGCTGTCTGACCTTTCCCTGCTCGACATGCTGTTGGTTTTTCCCTTGAGCCACGCATGTTGCTTGTCATGATCTTTTCCTGTTTTCTTGCCCCTAATCACTCGTTCTCAGGGGCATAGACTATAATGAACTGAACTTTAAGTGAATTGAGACCGTATCCTGTGCTATTGCCGGCTTGCAATCGGGCACAGGGAGATAACTTTTCTCGGCTGAGGAGTTATTCTGACTCCTGATGTGGCAATTGAAGCTGCATGCAAAAAGAACAATTGATGGACAGAATGCAGAACAATGTCATACATTCACCCCAGTACAGAGATCTGGGCCTAAATCCATTGTTTTTTTGCTCGCCATTCCAGTTTGGACGCAGCCAAAATTGATGGACAGAATGCAGAACAATGTCATACATTCACCCCAGTACAGAGATCAGGCCTAAATCCATTGTTTTTTTGCTCACCATGCCATTCCAGTTTGGACCCAGCCATAGGCAAATCAGTCTTGACCCTGCACCCAATGGGAACCGTCCAGCCCGAACTGCCAGGCCAGGTCCTCCCTGGACTGGAAACAAGCATCCTAGGACCAGTTTCAGGCTTTCAGCCCTCATCAGCCAGGATAGCTTGACTTCAGTGGCATGGAGAACACGGGACCCACGTCTGGGCATACCCGTCCTACTCGGGGTGACAAATGCAAAAAAAAAAAAAAACGATTGCTGGATAGAATGCAGAACAATGTCATACATTCACCCCAGTACCGAGATCTGGGCCTAAATCCATCGCTTTTTTGCCTACCATGCCATTCCAGCTTCGACCGAGCCATATGCAAATCAGTCTTGACCCTGCGCCCAATGGGAACAGTCCTGCCCGAACTGCCAGGCCAGGTTCTCCCTGGACTGGAAACAAGCATCCTAGTACCAGTTTCGGGCTTTCAGCCCTCATCAGCCAGGATAGTTTGACTCCAGTGGCATGGAGAGCATGGGACCCGTCTGGGCATACCCGTCCCACTTGCTGAAGCTGCATAACGGATACAAACTGAATTCTTGTGGACAGAACCTGAGACAACATTGATTTGGTTTGTATGAGCATCACTGAACCTGAAATTTCATGTACTCTGCGGTTTTCTTTGCACTCTCACTTGTTAATAAATCTGATCTATAAATGTATTTCTGTTTTTACTGTATCCTTGACGCATTAGATAAATGTTCTTACTAAACTACCTTTATCAATTTTGCCTAATTCTTTTGGTGATATTCTTTGTCTCGAGAAATCTGTATTTATGGCTGATAAAGGTGCTAAGTTATGTGGAGAAATAGTTTGAGATAACACTGATCTATTCCAGATCTTCATAGGATAATTGTTTACTCCTCGAACGTTCTTGCCCCTTATAGCTCAACGCAAGATCCATTGGTAGCAGTTGATAGTAGGTTCTAACTGTCATAAGTGGAATGAGGAAAATGGGTCTGATTAATTTATGTATATTATACCAGAAAGGATAAGTAGCAAGAAAGGGCCAGACCCGCTTCTGCTGGATCAATTGTAAAGCTAGTTTGGAAGATATGAGTCTTTAGGGACCCAAATGCTTGTAAGGCCAAGTTGTTTGGATATAGATAATCTTAACTGGAGGATGAGTAACTTTAGAAATTCAGCCAAAGGAATGTAAATGTATAAATAACAAGGAATACATCTTATAATGTACCCCAATGCACCTAAGGTGCCCTCATAACTTTTTTGTTTTGAAGGTTAGGTATGGAAGTTATAGCTTTTCCTAAAAGATACACTAGGCAATTCACACAGTCCTTTGTAATCTTAGTTTTTTGGGGGTGTAGATGGAAAACCTACTGACTGTAAATCTGCAATTACCAGGGCCAAGTGTTTAGGCTGTTCTTCCCAGGTTTTGCTAAAAATGTCTTCCAAATAGACATAGGCATATGACTGATGTGGTACTAATGTCTGATTCATTAACTGTTGAAAAGTAGTAGGAACCCCATGTAAACCAGAAAGTACTACAGCAAAACTAAACAAACCCTGAGGAGTGGCAAAGACAGTTTTTTCTTTGTCCTCCTGTCACAACAAGATCTGCCAGTATGCCTTATTTAAGCCATTAGCGCTTATATACTTGAATTCCCCTAACTGCTCAATCAATTCATCAATACGCAGCAAAGATTAACTGTCAAATTTAGAAATTCTATTGATTGCTCAGAAATCAATACAAAACATGATAGATCCATCTTGTTTAAGGATGAATTCAATAGAAGACCACCATTCTCTATGGGAAGATTCTATGACTCCTAAATGCAACAATTTCTCATCTTCTTGTTGTATAGCTTTCCTTAGGGTTTGTGGGATCCTACAAGTCCATTGTTTTATCACTTTTCCAGGCTAAGTTTTGATTTGGTGAGAAAGTCTTCCCTGATGCTTCCATAAAAATCTCTTTGAATGGTTGTGAGGTTTCTACAAATCCTATTTTTTATAACTTTGTCAATCTTTAGATGGTTAATATGAAAGATTTTCTCTTTCCTGGACCCCTCTGTTAACTAGATTTTGGATGTAACCTAATTTCCTCGATCTGTAATCGAAAAAGAACATTGCCACTCAGAACACCATTTTTGATCACTAGTGGGTACTACTAATAAGATCCAATCACCTACAGGTAACTCTCCCTATTTTGCTTTCTTACTATATGAATCTTGCTGTTGTGCTTGAGCCATCTCTAGCTTTATCTCGACAATTTCCGTTACCTTCCCTAAGTAAGTCCTAAGTTGTACATCATACTCTCTGGGAGTTTCTTCCCTTTATTCATGGGTCATCCTGGTAGGGTATGAGACTTTTGCAAACACACGTTCGAATAGATAGCAGCTCAAGCTGGCTCATGTTTGGTTTTGTATTATAAAGGGGGATAATGGTAATCATTTATACCAATCATTTCCTTCATATCTCAACAATGTTCTTAATGTATCAAATGACTTAAAAATAATTTCGTTATATTTAAATAAAAAATATTGTTACATTAATTTTTTAATTCTAAATAGGCTTTTGGGATATTTTATACTTTATATTTACTATTATATGTTTCAACATTGAAGTAAATGTATTTATTTTTTTAACTATTTTAAAAAATTGTAATTTTATTTAATGTAACATTATTTCTATGAGGTTTCATTGTAATTCCCTACCGCTATTATTTTCTTTGGGAGGATGTTGCAGTACCAGTGGTTGGCCATGTGTGGTGCTGGACTTACTAATGTTTTTTTTTATTAGTAGCTTACTACTGAATAAGCAAAATGTAGTAAATATACTCAGAACTGCAAATTGCTCAAAACTGTAAGTCTGAATCAGGCCCGATGTGTTTATTTCGCAAAGAGGTACAGCTTCTGTGTAGTGGGTTGTATAAGGGACAAAAACCAATACATATTTTTGGCCTCTGGTCAATGGAACCAATGGGCCTACAATATCTATTTACAAAGTGAAGTATCTAAGCAGATGCCTCACTTTGTAAAGCCCTGAACTTAATTATACCTGTGCCAGGTATAATATATGCAGGGTGGGCGTTCCCCCACAAAAAGTATTGTAGAAGTGGTGCAGTGAAATCTATGAGATTTCACAGCGCTACTTCTAGGACACTACTGTATCAATATCTTACGCCTGCCTCACAGCAGGCGAAAGACCGACGCAGGCCCTTTCACATGGGGCTTGCCCCATGTTAAAGGACACATTGCTGGAGTTATATCTGTTTTCAGACACGCCAGCAATGTGTCACTTTTGTGCTCACAGATACGTCAGTAATACTGACGTATCTGTCATTCCTTGTGACATGATGCATCATACAGTAAATATGACGCATCCATCATGTCGCAAGGATGGCACAGTGTAAACTGTTGCATCACTGTTTTCATGCAGCGATGCAACAGTTTTCATAAATGAGGCCCTGGGTTTCTGGTTGGCAGAGGTATGCACCCTGTCCAAGTGCAACCACAATCCTAGTCAGGGTAAGTCAGATACACACCATAAATTAACCTGTGATCATCCTATGGTAGCGTGGCACAGAGCAGTCAGGCTTAACTTCAGAGCTAAAGTGTAAAGTGTTTGTGCAACACTTCAAACAGTAACACAGTGAAAACACCACAAAAAGACTACACACAAGTTTAGAAAAATAGATATGATCCTTATAAATAAAACAAGACCAAAAGGACAAAAATTTAATAAGTTGAAGTCGAGATATGAATGTTTAAAGATAGAATGTAAAGATAGCACTTAGAAGAAATACACCTATAGGGGCTATCTTGTCATGCTGGACTTGGGCAAAGTCAAGAGTTCAAGCTGACTGCGATGGAGAGCAGGCTGGTTACAGGAGCTATGCAAGGCCCGCTGAACAAAGTAACTTGATCATAGTCACAACAGTGAAGATGTAGGGTGAAGCCGAGGGATGCGTTGGTGGCGATCCCACAGTTGAGGGGATTTTCTTCATGCAGTTGTGGCAATGCACCAGTTCTAAAGATTATGTGCCAAGCGGTGTTGGTTCTGTAGACGATATGCTGGGTTTCTACACACAGTCGACGGGATGCCTCGATCTTCCCACACTGTAGCGGCGGAGATTAAATGGTTCCGATATGTCATTTCCTTAACGCGATGCACTGATTCTGAGTACAGTGCACCAATTTGGCTTCCCCAAGAGTGACAATGTGTTGATTCTATTACACGCAGACGGGAGATGCATTGGTTTGACTGGAGGAAGCACCAGTGTTCACTTCCAATGGACTAGGCACAGGAGCAGGGAGGCAAGCCAAAAAGCCCTTGGAGATTACTAGAGTCCAGTTCTTCCCCAGCAGGGTCAGAGGGAAGCAGGCAGCTGAGCAGCACAGCAGAAAAGCAGTTCTTTCAGAGCAGCAGTCCAGCAGACGGGAGATGCATTGGTTTGACTGGAGGAAGCACCAGTGTTCACTTCCAATGGACTAGGCACAGGAGCAGGGAGGCAAGCCAAAAAGCCCTTGGAGATTACTAGAGTCCAGTTCTTCCCCAGCAGGGTCAGAGGGAAGCAGGCAGCTGAGCAGCACAGCAGAAAAGCAGTTCTTTCAGAGCAGCAGTCCAGCAGAGTGACAGTCCTGGTAGAAGCACATCAGTCCTTCAGGACAGAGTTTCTTTACAGGTCCAGAAGTGTCTGATTTGGTGGGGTCAGATACCCAGTACTAATACCCAGTTGTGCCTTTGAAGTGGGGGTCACTTCAAGGAAGGGTCTTTGAAGTAGACAGCGGTCCTTTCTCCCTAGCCCTGGCACCAGACTCACTACAGGTGGATAACCAGCCCTTTGTGTGGGGACACAACACTGCCTATTTAGGTGTGTCAGCTCCTTCCTCCCATCCTGCCCAGGATGAGCCATCAGAGTGGAGATGGTCACTCAGACACACCTAACCTTCCTTTCTGTATGGCTGTCTAGAGAGAGTGCATAAAGTCGAGCTGTCACCCACCACAGACATGTATTGGAGACAGACACACAATGCTTTAAAAGCAGAGAAAGGCCAACTTCCTAAAAGTGGTATTTCTAAAATAGTTATGTTAAATCCAACTTTATCATTCCAATGATATAAAACATAATAGAGCTATTACTTCTCAATAAGGAATTACACCTTAAAAGTGTAATAGGAAATTCCCAATGTTAACCTATGAGAAGAGTAGGCCTCACAGTAGTGAAAAACAAATTGTGTTGTTTTTTACTACCAGGACCAAAACTTTAAAGTACATGAGGTACCTTTTACTTACAGAGCACCCTACCCTTTAGGCTACCTAGTGCCTACCTTATGTGTAATTAAAGGGGAGTTTAAGGCTTGGGAAGGGGTTTTAATTGCCACGTCGACACGGCAGTGCTAAAGTTAGAAAATGTACATAAAAATTAATTAACAACCCCAGTACACTGTATCATCATAGGGCCCTATGGGAGAGAGGGTTGGGTCTCCTTGACGATGACGACTGGTGTCATGCTATTATGGCACCTCAAATCAAAATTCTCTCTAGACTACACCTCATTCAGACCTACTACTTGTACAGAGCCTATCTCACTCCCGCTAAACTTCATTGTGCTGGCCTTCTCCCCGCCCGACCTGTCCTCGATGCTCGGGTGCCCCAGCCCATTTTTATCACATGGTGTGGTTGTGACCATTGATCCAGAACTAATGGTCCATCATGGTGAGGGAGTTGTCAGGTGTGCTTGGCTGGGAGGTGCCACTTTCACCCTTAGTGCTGCTGCTTGGTTTTTGGAGGGGTCCGGGGGCTCAAGGCCAGATTGGACACTTTTGGGAATGAAAAGACATTGCAGCCCGATGGAAGACTCCTGCTCCCCCTACAGTGTTGCAGTTGTGACGTGGTGTGGAGTGTATGTGTGCAACAAGAGAAGCCTGTGTATGAGGCCTGGGATACCGTCCGTAACACATAAACATTTGGGAGAAGTTGCAGGGTCCACTGGAATAGCCTTATATTTTCTCACATTGCATGAATATGTCTCCTTCCTGGAAGTTCATCAGATTATGCTCCGCCTTTCTTATTTAACCTGTGCATTATCTGAAGTGTGCTATCACAAGTCAACTGAATGCTTTACCTATATGCAAAATTCAATAAAGTTGGTTATCAAAAAAAAAGAAATTATTCACGAAAATGATAATTTGTCTTAGGTATCAACATGAAAATGCACTATTAAGATGGCACACAGTCGAAATGTGCAAAATGCAGCAGACACCCATATTCTCTGGCAGACTTCTGTTGGATTTTTCCTTTAACAAATAGAGGCTTAAGAAAATGCTGAACCATGTACAAATGAATTTGATAGCTTGACCTTAATGTGACTTGCTTTGATTTTGTCATAGATGCAGATCATTCCGAGTTGATAAAATGTATTCCTTTCTTAAGCTACATATTCTAGATGTACCAAGTTTGAACTTCCTATCTATCATGTGTTGACACATTACTGAATAGAGAATCGCACATTTTAACAGAGATGCTTACTTTTATGAAATATGAAAGCTATTACTTAACTTGAAATCTGCAAGCAAATGTTTCTGTCTTTAGTGTAGTTCATTGTTACTCAGTCAAACATTGAATAAATGATAGCATAGACACTTTAATAAGCTTCCCTGGAAACCAAGGTTAGACGTTTCTAGCTATACAAATGTTTAGTGATGTCTGTTACATATTTTATAGTAGACTGTGGACTATATGTGTTTTCCGTGGGAAAGGAAGAACGAAGCTGCTTACCATCAAAATATGTCTTCTCATTGGACTGGAGTTACCTGATCGGCAACACTGTTGTCCGCATTTTTTCTTGTATTGTATATTAGTGCCTGTTTCTAGTTAGATTCAGAGTAATTCACTCAGAGGACTCCATTAGGATTTTGACATCTGTTGGCCAGCTGTGGGCTACTGCTGACGGCGATTACTGTTGCCTGCCACTTTGGAAGTGATGCTAACTTATACTTTTCTATCCTCATGAGTGTAGCTTCTGCTGCATCCGTTTACTCATATTTTTCTGTTTAGGATGGTTTTTATACAGTTTGCTACTGATGTTTGCAATTGAGACTGGGCTGAGTTTCACAAGCGTCTCTTAATGAGGAGTTCAACTACTGAATTGTGGCTTCAAACTTGATGCTCCTATGATCTCACTCCTTTCTTAAACTCTTTTTGTGTTCCATTAGTGTTTGCTTCCATTAGTTAGAATAGGGATTAATTCCGTTATGGAACATGCTTGCCATTTTCTAATATTGATGACTCTATTTTCTTTGATAATTTCTGTAAACGGAGTTATCGGATTGACTAATTGACTAATAAGAATACAAATATATTACTAATCTCTTAAAGAGAATAAAGGTTTTGAAACAGATTTAAAAATCTCATTATTGACTGAACTTAAACTGTCAATTATAATGTTGTTCGACTTGATTTGATCTAATTTTCATTCAAAAATGGTGGCAAAGATCTGTCACCTATAAGAAGAATATTTAAGGCAGAGTTGGAGCCTATTCCCCTAAGTTATAGGTGGAATTGGTACTGGAAAGTACATTTCGGACTCTTTCTGCGTAGCAGAGTACGGTTCACACTTCGAATGGAGCTATAAAATGATTCCCCAAATTAGAATAAGTTACCCAAATCCTGAAATTCATTGCCCAGAACTTGAAGATTTGACAAGGCGATATTGGAAAGCGGTTGCTGTTTGAAGGTATGAGTATTAATAGGGTGATGCCTCATCTATTGTAATTTTATTTTGGTTTTTAGCGTGGTAATGAATTGTGATTTGGAGTGAATGGTTAGATGGATGAATATGTTATTTGTCTTTATGTAAAGAGGTTGAAGAGTTTCAGACTAGTCGTAGTCTAAGAACCCGGGATAGGTTTAGACAAGTGTAGAAGACAGTTGAAAGAGCCATTGTTGCGTGGTATTCTTGTTTGCAGATTTAAGGTGTGGAGTGTGAGGTACCATCACTTCTACCGATAAGATAGATATACTAAAAACATTGTTGTGATAGTTTAACATTGATTGATGTTAGCAGAACCTAAATGCACAAAGGGGTGATGCAGCATTGATTAGAGAGATTTCACACTGGTCTAGATTTCCCTTGCGATTGTGGTTTTCTTGAATGATTGTAATGCTGTTATTCCTTTAGTAGATCAAACAAGAATTGATATATGTTTGTTGTGGTAATTGAAAGGTTTAATGAAAGTTTGTGCAAGTATGACCAAAATTATAAAGGGAGGTAAAATGCCGCAAGGAATAAAGTCATACGTCACAGAGTCCGTGTTGAAATTGGTTGGTTGGTGTGCTTTCGCGCTGGGATTGGTTGGTGACGTCAAGGTCCTGCTCTGTGATTGGTCAGTGGTTGAGTGTATATCGCATTGGGATCTGTTGACGGAATCTTGGAAAATAATAGCAGTGACAGAATTAGTTTAAAAGAACTTGATATATCTAGAACAGAATCAAAACATTGAATTAAAGTTGTTTTGCCTTTCAATATATTGCAAACATGAAATGTTTTAAAGAAACTAAGAATTTGGTGAAGGGGGATGTTACTATTCCTGTACGGAAAGGTGAAGAGGCACCTCCTAAGGGTACGCCTACATGCATTATGACAACAGATTATGGGTTACACACATGTTTTTCGCTTCGTCAGTGGTGCAAGATCACAGAGAAAAAGAATCAATTGAATTTCCCAAAATATGGAACTTTTGAAACTAGAATTCTTGATAAGTTAAAGGGAAATTGTATAAAACTAATTCACCTCCTAGACCGACTCAATATGAAGCTTTAAATATATCGGAGAAGGTTGCCTGAGAAAAAGAGAAGGACAAATATCAGGGAATGACAAAGAGAGCAGTGCATAGTTATGCAGATGCTCAATGGGATGATGAAAAGCTGTGATTGAGGGGAATAGATTGTATCCAGCTATTATGACAAGGTTATAAAGAAAGAGAAATAAGAAGAAATCAATAGTGAAGGGTGAAGAAAATTAAGAGATGGATGAGGAGACAGAGAGCAATTCAGGGGATGATATCCTAGAAGAAATGTTCACCTTATGCATCACCTACTGAGAAAACTGAATTGAGTGACAGTATGAGTAGTACAGTGGATTCTGCCCCTGTAGAGCCAAGTACAGTACAGATTGAGAGACCTATGCAAATTGTTCCACCAGTTGTGGCACGACCACAAGTTGCCATTTCTTCCGTGCTGCATAATACAGCACCAGTACCACCAGTAAATGTACAGACTTTACCTAGGCCAGTTCCAAATGCCCCACAAAATGCTAATTTGATGCCAGGAGTTTAAAGAGCTGTAGGAGGTCCACATGCAACAGGGTTTATTCCAGCTTCACGAAATTCATCGATTGTTCTGTGGAGACCACCACAGATAGTGCAAGCACCCTTAGATGGAGGATACTGTTTTTTACAGCACCAATGACCCCTGGAGAGGAGGGAAGTATTCCAACTTGGCTGGAGGAAGCACCAGGGATTAGAAAGACAGAAGGTGCAGAGTCGCAAGCTAATTTGGATTCTGAAATGGAAAGACCTGTGAACATTACCAAACTAAAGGTGGAATTCGAAAAAAAATTAAGATGATGTCTAGAAGTAGAACATTTAGAACACTATTCGAAGAAGTCAATTTACCTGTGTAAAGAGATTACCAGATGAGCAGCTGTTATCCATGATGACTTGTCAGAATTAGCCCAGAAATATGAGATTGGTCTTTCTAAAAATGTATGCTTACAGAAAAGGCATAGGGTTCAATGGGATGATGTAGCAATTGAAAATATGCGTGCAACAGGAATGTGGTTGCATATTATGGAGCTAGTAAAATGCATTTGCAAATGGGGTAAGACTGAATAATTGTAAAAGTAGATGGGCAAAGAAACATGAAAACAACAAGAGGGAAACTGAAGCAACAGGGAAGAAAGATAAGGAAGATGAGAGAGAGACTACAGCATATAGCATGAGGGATGTATGTACATATGACATGGATCACAGTCGATCTTGCAGCATATACATACAATTTTCTAAAATTGAGAGACAAACCTATGCAGTTGTACTCATGAGTAGATCAGTTTATAAAAATTTCAAAGGTGTTGTAGAACTGATTTGGATGTGTTCTTGGATATCCTACTGCCAAATGATTAGTTGGCTGAATGTATGACTGCTGTTCAATGGCCACAAGAGGAATCAGTAAGGAACACTAGAACTAATGCACTATCTCCTGTGGTTATGGAGAAATATGAAGCTGCGATTATTTTCCTGAAGGTTTGTGTGCCCCCAAAAGATTTGGAATGGGTTAAGATTAATCAAACGACCCACGAAGAAAAGGAATCAGTTCATGAGTTTTATGAAAGACTTACAGGTGTTTCAACAGCATAGTGAGCGAGGATATCCTGAAGAAAAGGATATGGAAATGTATGTGTCTTGGTTTGTCTTAGGGCTGAAACCAGAGATCAGTTTGCCTATAACTCAAAGTGTGATCTACTGGCAGAACAAATCTCTTGATAAAGTTGTGAGATATGTGAAGTATTCCACTGAGAAGCTGGAGATGAAGTAGAAAAAGATAATGAGAGATTTATGCTAGCACAGACCAGATTGGCTCAGAAAGGTTTTCAGAATCCTTTATTTACAAGGCATCAAGGAAGCATACAAGGTGTTATTGTTCCACAAGTTGGTTTCCAGGGAAAACCAAGGATGGTTCAATATGTCTCAGGATAGAGGTAGAGGTGTTCCTGTTAATACAGGTTCAGGAGCAGATGTTACTGCAATGAAGAAAATTACTCCTTGTCATATCTGTCACATGGTCGAAAATTGGAAGAGAGAGTGTTGATATAATTTTGATAATGCTAATGGAAATGTACAAACACAAAGAGGAGTGCAGATGCAAAACATGCTCGCACAGCCAATGCAAGTGCCTATGCAGGGACAAGTTTCAATAATGCCAGTCCCACCAACTCCAATGATTCCATAAAAATGTGGGAAATCCTAGATTCAATTTTAATCAAATGCAGAAAATGAATACTAATTCATTTCAAAATGCAATGAGACAACTTCCTAATTTGAATCAAAATGCTTTACAACATTATCCCTTTTTCGAAAGGATGGTTCAGGTTTTGATGTTTCCTAATGAAGGTGCCTGAGAGAGGAGGAAGACTGTGTACTTGGCGCAGTCTTAGAGGTAGACCAGAGTGATCCATATGTAGATGCTGAAGTGTATGGCCACCTCGTATCATTTCCTATTGATACAGGTGCTACTTGATCTACTGTTAGAACAGTGGAAGTTCCAGACCTACCTCACTCTGGGAAAAATAGACAGTCACAAATAGACAGTTTACCCATCCAATTTCAGAGAATCTCCCAGTTAAAATAGGTTAGTAGAAGAAAAACATTAGTTTGTTATTTGTGATTTGAGTCCTGTAAATTTGCTAGGGAGAGATTTATTCAGTACTTAATTTGTAAAAAGTAATGTGCCAGGGCCCTCGTCAAGAGGCCACCACAGCTTGCACTTCCCATTACCACTGGCAGCGCTGCCAATGCCAGTACTAACGCAACTACTAACCATCACACTGTTACAAGTGTGACAATTTAGACTATCCCAGGCCCCCAAAGCTATGAGAATGGCTTGAGTGGCTGGTATTAGTCGCTGTTTAATGTTTATTGAATTAACCCCTTGTATGCCAATGACGAGCTGGACTCCAGCTCGTCATGAGGCATTCCCGAGGGATTCCCTTTAAACCAAAATAGCCTCGGGAGCTGGGGAAGAGCTTCCCCAGCTCCCGAGGCCCCCCCCCTTTCACTGTAATGACGATCGACGCGCTCGTTTCACTTTCTACGTGCTCAGGGGGCTATCTCAGCCCCCTGAGCACGTAGAAAGACGGGAGAGGTATCGTTGGAAAGGGGAGAATCTCCCCTTTCCGATGGTACCCCTCCAAAGTGGATCCCTGCTTGTGGATTGCCACAGGAGGGCGATCCCCAAGCAGGGATCCACCCACTAGACACCAGGGGGGGAGCGGCCCCTTGGGCAAGGGCCTTTGCTCCCCCCAATTAATTTGGGCATTATTTAGTCTTTTTGCCCCCCCTGGAGGGCAGATGGGGCAGTAGCCCCCAATTTTCCCCCCCCCGGGGGGGCAAAAAGCTCACTAGACACCAGGCAATTTTATAAAAAACAACAATAGGGGCGGGGGCTGCCCAAAATGGGCAGGCCCAGGCCCCCACCCCACCCCCCAATAATCACAGTCTTTCTACCCCCCCTGGGGGGCAGATGGGGCATTGGCCCCTAATCTGCCCCTTCGGGGGGGCAGAAAGCCCACTATACACCAGGGATTTCTTTTCAGTTTTTTTTAGGGTGGGGCTTCCCGAAACGGGCAAACCAATGCCCCCACCCACCACCATTACAGCATTTCTGCCCCCCCTGGGGGGCAGATGGGGCATTGGCCCCCAATCTGCCCCCCCGGGGGGGCAAAAAGACCACTAGACACCAGGGAATTGTAAAAAAAAAAAAAAATAGGGGTGGGGGCTGCCCAAAACGGGAAGGCCCATGCCCCCACCCCACCCCCAATTTTCACCATCTTTCTGCCCCCCGGGGGGCAGATGGGGCATTGGCCCCTAATCTGCCCCTTCGGGGGGGCAGAAAGCCCACTATCCACCAGGGATTTCTTTTAGCGCAATTGTTTTTAGGGTGTGGGCTGCCCGAAACAGGCACGCCAATGCCCCCACCCTCCCCCCCACAAAAATGACAGTCTTTTTGCACCCCAGGAGGCAGATGGGAGCTGTAGCCCCCAATCTGGCCCCCACGGGGACGCAGAATGCCCACCAGAAACCATGGATTTTTTTGTTTTATTAGTGTAGGGGTTCCCCAAAATGGGCATGACAATACCCTACCCCACCCCCAGAGAAATTCCAGTCTTTCTGCCCCCCAGGAGGGCAGATGGTGGCAGTGGCCCTTGATCTGCCCCCTGGGGGGGGCAGAAAGCCCACTAGGCGCCAGCGAGTACGGTGGCTTTTTTTATGCGTGGGGGTGGGGGCTGCCCAAAATGGTCATACCTATGCCCCCACAAAAAATAGCCACAGTCTTTCTGCCCCTTTAGGGGCATATCAGGATGAACCCCCCTTCCCCGATTCCACCCCAGGGCGGCAGAAAGCCCACTGGGCTCCGACTTTTTTTTAGCACTGTGCATACCTGTTGATTTTGGGCCCTAGCGCAGTTGGCACATAGGCAAACCTAGCAAACCTGTAGATTCTTTAAAACTAGACACCGAGTGGAATCCTGGATGGGGTGACTTCACTGGCTCTCACCAGGTTCTGGTACCCAGAATCCATTGCAAACCTAAAAATGTGTCCAAAATAACACATTTTCCTCACATTTCTGTGGTGGAAAGTTCTGAAATCTGCGTGGGTCCACAAAATTCCACCCACCCTGCGTTCCCCAAAGTCTTCAGAGAAAAATGGTACCTCACTTGCGTGGGTAGGCCTAGTGCCCGTGTCAGGCAAGGGCCCAAAACCTATTGAGGAGACATCAAAATTACCTATCACAAAACAACCTGGTTTTGCAAAGGGGGTCCTATGAGTTTTTGGCCCCGGGCTTGGCAGCCACCTAGGGAAACCTACCAAACCCACACATTTCTGAAAACTAGACACCCGGGGGATTCCAGGGAGGTATGGTTTGCGTGGATCCCCCAACGTTTCCTTACCCAGAATGCCCTGCAAACCTCAAATTTAGCTGAAAAAAATCACCTTTTTCACACATTTTTGTGTGGGAAAGTTGTGGCATCACCGGGCTGACACAAATTTCCTACCACCCAGCGTTCCCCCGGGTCTCCCGATAAAAAAGGTGCCTCACTCGTGTGGGAGGCCCAAGTACCCGCGACAGGCAAACGCCCAAAACGTATTGAAGCGACATGAAAATTGCCTACTTCAAAACGACCTGGTTTTGCAAGGGGGGTCACCTGGGATTTTGGCCCAGTGCTCGGCGGCCACCTAGGGGAACCTACCAAACCCACACATTTCTGAAAACTAGAGACCCGGGGGTTTCCAGGGAGGTATGGTTTGCGTGGATCCCCCAACGTTTCCTTACCCAGAATGCCCTGCAAACCTCAAATTTAGCTGAAAAAATCACCTTTTTCACACATTTTTGTGTGGGAAAGTTGTGGCATCGCCGGGCTGACACAAATTTCCTACCACCCAGCGTTCCCCCGGGTCTCTCGATAAAAACGGTGCCTCACTCGTGTGGGAGGCCCAAGTACCTGCGATAGGCAAACGCCCAAAACGTATTGAGGCGACATGAAAATTGCCTACTTCAAAACGACCTGGTTTTGCAAGGGGGGTCACCTGGGATTTTGGCCCAGTGATCGGCGGCCACCTAGGGGAACCTACCAAACCCACACATTTCTGAAAACTAGACACCCGGGGGTTTCCAGGGAGGTATGGTTTGCGTGGATCCCCCAACGTTTCCTTACCCAGAATGCCCTGCAAACCTCAAATTTAGCTGAAAAAATCACCTTTTTCACACATTTTTGTGTGGGAAAGTTGTGGCATCGCCGGGCTGACACAAATTTCCTACCACCCAGCGTTCCCCCGGGTCTCTCGATAAAAACGGTGCCTCACTCGTGTGGGAGGCCCAAGTACCTGCAATAGGCAAAGGCCCAAAACGTATTGAGGCGACATGAAAATTGCCTACCTCAAAACAACCTGGTTTTGCAAGGGTGGTCAGCTGGGTTTTTGGCCCGGTGCTCGGCGGCCACCTAGGGGAACCTACCAAACCCACACATTTCTGAAAACTAGACACCCGTGGGATTCCAGGGAGGTATGGTTTGCGTGGATCCCCCAATGTTTCCTTACCCAGAATGCCCTGCAAACCTCAAATTTAGCTGAAAAAAATCACCTTTTTCACACATTTTTGTGTGGGAAAGTTGTGGCATCACTGGGCTGACACAAATTTCCTACCACCCAGCGTTCCCCCGGGTCTCCCGATAAAAATGGTGCCTCACTCATGTGGGAGTCCCAAGTACCCGCGACAGGCAAAGGCCCAAAACGTATTGAGGCGACATGAAAATTGCCTACCTCAAAACGACACGGTTTTGCAAGGGGGGTCACCTGGGTTTTTGGCCCGGTGCTCGGCGGCCACCTAGGGGAACCTACCAAACCCACACATTTCTGAAAACTAGACACCCGGGGGATTCCAGGGAGGTATGGCTTGCGTGGATCCCCCAACGTTTCCTTAGCCAGAATGCCCTGCAAACCTCAAATTTAGCTGAAAAAAATCACCTTTTTCACACATTTTTGTGTGGGAAAGTTGTGGCATCACCGGGCTGACGCAAATTTCCTACCACCCAGCGTTCCCCCGGGTCTCCCGATAAAAACGGTGCCTCACTTGTGTGGGAGGCCCAAGTACCCGCGACAGGCAAGCGCCCAAAACGTATTGAGGCGACATGAAAATTGCCTACCTCAAAACGACCTGGTTTTGCAAGGAGGGTCACCTGGGTTTTTGGCCCAGTGCTCGGCGGCCACCTAGGGGAACCTACCAAACCCACACATTTCTGAAAACTAGACACCCGGGGGATTCCAGGGAGGTATGGTTTGCGTGGATCCCCCAACGTTTCCTTACCCAGAATTCCCTGCAAACCTCAAATTTAGCTGAAAAAATCACCTTTTTCACACATTTTTGTGTGGGAAAGTTGTGGCATCACCAGGCTGACACAAATTTCCTACCACCCAGCGTTCCCCCGGGTCTCCCGATAAAAACGGTGCCTCACTCGTGTGGGAGGCCCAAGTACCCGTGACAGGCAAACGCCCAAAACGTATTGAGGCGACATGAAAATTGCCTACTTCAAAACGACCTGGTTTTGCAAGGGGGGTCACCTGGGTTTTTGGCCCAGTGCTCGGCGGCCACCTAGGGGAACCTACCAAACCCACACATTTCTGAAAACTAGACACCCGGGGGTTTGCAGGGAGGTATGGTTTGCGTGGATCCCCCAACGTTTCCTTACCCAGAATGCCCTGCAAACCTCACATTTAGCTGAAAAAATCACCTTTTTCACACATTTTTGTGTGGGAAAGTTGTGGAATCGCCGGGCTGACACAAATTTCCTACCACCCAGCGTTCCCCCGGGTCTCTCGATAAAAACGGTGCCTCACTCGTGTGGGAGGCCCAAGTACCTGCGATAGGCAAAGGCCCAAAACGTATTGAGGCGACATGAAAATTGCCTACCTCAAAACAACCTGGTTTTGCAAGGGTGGTCAGCTGGGTTTTTGGCCCGGTGCTCGGCGGCCACCTAGGGGAACCTACCAAACCCACACATTTCTGAAAACTAGACACCCGTGGGATACCAGGGAGGTATGGTTTGCGTGGATCCCCCAATGTTTCCTTACCCAGAATGCCCTGCAAACCTCAAATTTAGCTGAAAAAATCACCTTTTTCACACATTTTTGTGTGGGAAAGTTGTGGCATCAATGGGCTGACACAAATTTCCTACCACCCAGCGTTCCCCCGGGTCTCCCGATAAAAATGGTGCCTCACTCATGTGGGAGGCCCAAGTACCCGCGACAGGCAAAGGCCCAAAACGTATTGAGGCGACATGAAAATTGCCTACCTCAAAACGACCCGGTTTTGCAAGGGGGGTCACCTGGGTTTTTGGCCCGGTGCTCGGCGGCCACCTAGGGGAACCTACCAAACCCACACATTTCTGAAAACTAGACACCCGGGGGATTCCAGGGAGGTATGGCTTGCGTGGATCCCCCAACGTTTCCTTACCCAGAATGCCCTGCAAACCTCAAATTTAGCTGAAAAAAATCACCTTTTTCACACATTTTTGTGTGGGAAAGTTGTGGCATCACCGGGCTGACGCAAATTTCCTACCACCCAGCGTTCCCCCGGGTCTCCCGATAAAAACGGTGCCTCACTCGTGTGGGAGGCCCAAGTACCAGCGACAGGCAAACGCCCAAAACGTATTGAGGCGACATGAAAATTGCCTACCTCAAAACGACCTGGTTTTGCAAGGAGGGTCACCTGGGTTTTCGGCCCAGTGCTCGGCGGCCACCTAGGGGAACCTACCAAACCCACACATTTCTGAAAACTAGACACCTGGGGGATTCCAGGGAGGTATGGTTTGCGTGGATCCCCCAACGTTTCCTTACCCAGAATGCCCTGCAAACCTCAAATTTAGCTGAAAAAATCACCTTTTTCACACATTTTTGTGTGGGAAAGTTGTGGCATCACCGGGCTGACACAAATTTCCTACCACCCAGCGTTCCCCCGGGTCTCCCGATAACAACGGTGCCTCACTCATGTGGGAGGCCCAAGTACCCGCGACAGGCAAGGGCCCACAACGTATTGAGGCGACATGAAAATTGCCTACCTCAAAACGACCTGGTTTTGCAAAGGGGGTCACCTGGGTTTTTGGCCCGGTGCTCGGCGGCCACTAGGGGAACCTACCAAACCCACACATTTCTGAAAACTAGACACCCGGGGGATTCCAGGGAGGTATGGCTTGCGTGGATCCCCCAACGTTTCCTTACCCATAATGCCCTGCAAACCTCAAATTTAGCTGAAACAATCACCTTTTTCACACATTTTTGTGTGGGAAAGTTGTGGCATCACCGGGCTGACACAAATTTCCTACCACCCAGCGTTCCCCCTGGTCTCCCGATAAAAACGGTGCCTCACTCGTGTGGGAGGCCCAAGTACCCGCGACAGGCAAGGGCCCAAAACGTATTGAGGCGACATGAAAATTGCCTACATCAAAACGACCTGGTTTTGCAAGGAGGGTCACCTGGGTTTTTGGCCCGGTGCTCGGCGGCCACCTAGGGGAACCTACCAAACCCACACATTTCTGAAAACTAGACACCGGCGGGATTCCAGGGAGGTATGGCTTGCGTGGATCCCCCAATGTTTCCTTACCCAGAATCCCCTGCAAACCTCAAATTTAGCTGACAAATTCACCTTTTTCACACATTTTAGTGTGGGAAAGTTGTGGCATCACCGGGCTCTGAAATGTGCAAATATCTACTGTTTCTAAACTCTATATTTTGTTCCCATTTCAGAAATACATAGGTGTCTTTCATACCGATTTTTCCATGTACACATTTTTACAGAATAATTACTATATACCCGGTACATAATAAAAAACCATTGCAAGTTGCTGCTCAGTTTTTGGCTCTGGGTTCGTCGGGTTGTTGGTGAACCTACAAGTCCCACAACCAGAAATGTCCAGCGGATGTAACGGTATATTGCTTTCAAAGAGCTGTCAAAATTAGAAGAAGTTACAGGTGAAAACGTTGACACAAAAGGCGCTTTTTTTCAACAAATTTTCAATTTATCCTATATTTAACTGTTAGTTTCTATAAAGAAACCATGATGGATCTACACAAATGACCCCTTGCTGAATTCAGAATTTTGTCTACTTCTCTGAAATGTATAGCTTTCCAGGATCCATTATTGCTTTTGCACCCATTTCTACCATTAACTGGAAGGAGGTCGAAAGCACAAAAAATAGCAAAAATAGGCTATGTCCCAGAAAAATGCCAAAACTGTGTAAAAAATGTTGGGTTTCTGACAAAAGTCTGATATCCCCTAAAAGCTGGGAAAATGGTGATTTCAGCCCCACAAACCC
Organism: Triturus cristatus; assembly: GCF_964204655.1. Lineage (NCBI taxonomy): Eukaryota > Metazoa > Chordata > Amphibia > Caudata > Salamandridae > Triturus > Triturus cristatus. Next base: position 437,079,988 of record NC_140590.1, on the reverse strand, counting down.
TTTTTTGATAACACTTGCAGGGAAAAACCCAGATGCTTTCATTTACAGCCCGTTTTTCCCATTTTCCCAAAAAAAAACTAAATTTTGCTGTATTTTGGCTCATTTCTGTGAGCCCTCCAGGGGAATCCACAAACCCTGAGTACCCTCAGAATCCCCATGATGTTGGAAGAAAAGGACGCAAATTTGGCGTGGATACCTTATGTGGTCAAAAAGTTACAGGGGTCTCAGCGCGTACTACCCCAAATAGCCAAAAAAGGGCGTGGCACAGGAGGAGGAAAAGGCCTGGCAGCGAAGGGGTTAATAAACTGTTGTTCATCTCATCTTTAATAACACAAACAGCACCACCATGAGGTAGCTGTCATAAGTGCTTCTTTTGACAATTAAGTGCCGGTACCAAGCTTCAGAAACCACCGGTTCAAATTAAGCACTGGATTTATTGTGCTCATTAATTTTTTGCTATTTACTGCACACCAGATGGTGTCACTTTTCAAATCCATGATGAGGATGTGGAATTTAAAATGACACAACAACAGACAAGTACAGGAACGTTTCCACTAATGACAGTTGAAGAATTACCGGCAGCCTTATGAGACACGTGAATACAGATGTCTGTGATCTCTCAGGAAAAGTTATTGGACTAATGAAAGGTCTAGAACCAGTCTGTATTACAGTAATGAAAATGTTTCAGAAGCAGAGCAGTTGGATCAAGATGGGTTGTGAGAAATTTTCGAATGACATTTCGATGTCAGCTGATGTGAGACCCGTGTTTGTTTTTCCCACTGACACAGAACTACCTTGGATAAACACATTTAGGAAGAGATGATATGGTCAGAATTTTACACCGGAATTGGTTTAATCCTAGATTTAGGATGCTGGCAAAAGACGTTTGTCATAGATGTGTAATATGGCAACAAAGTGATCCAGGAAAGAAAACACATCTCACAATAAGTACATATGGAGATCAGGTGGTCCTTTCAACAGAATGCAGGTGGATTTGATCGAGATGTCTGCTTACAACGGGATGAGGTATATCCTGATCATATTATGTGTCTTCTTGAGATGGGTGGATGCCTGCCCAATGAGAAGAAATGACAGCCTCACTTTAGCCAAACTGTTATTGCAAAAATTGAGTCCGCGTTATGGCATGCCAGTTTCTCTTGAATCATATTGAGGAACTCATTTCAACAACGAGGTCCTGAAGATGATTTCAACAGCATTACAGATTGAGCAAAATTACACTGCAGTTACAGACTTGAAGCTTCTGGAATAGTTTAACAGGTCAACATTACCCTCAAATCAAGATTAGCAAGAATTTGTGCTTCTACATCACTGAAATGGCCAGATGCATTTCCTTTGGTATTGATGAGTATTCAAAATAACCCAGATAGAAAAACTGGCTTATCGCCACACAATGGGCAGGGCAATGAGACTGCCTTCTGTACCTGCAAATGCACTTTTGAACATCACAGATGATATGATACTCAATTACTGCCAATAGTTGCCTGATGTGGTCTGTTCTGTCTCTCATCAGGTTACAGCTGCCACAAGAGATCCGCACCAGGAACAGTGCCACAACCATAATCCTGGTTATTGGGCCATGATCAAGAAGCACATTTGGAAGACTTGTTTGGAACAGAGATGGAAAGGCCCCTTCCTTGTGAACAATACTGCTGTTAAGGGTGCTGAAGTTCTGAATTGGATTCATGCCTCGCACACCAAGAAAGAGAGAAACCCAGAAGACCTAATTGTGGTCTTAGATCCTGAATGAAGAGCATGTACCACTACCTGAAAGACCACCTAGACCTGTGGCACCACCACCACAACGACAGCAAGAAGAAGAAAGGAGTGAAGATTTGCAAGTCGAAAAACAAATTCAAGGGCCTGAAGTTACACAAAGTAGCATCATAGTCTCTAACGAAATAGAAGCAGAGATTATTCTTCAAAACGGAAAAATGACAGATAATCAATCAGTACGACTAGAAGATCCGGGTGAAGGAAAAAGCACTGGGATAATGAGAATCACCCTCAAAGCTGAATGGCCACAAACTTATAAACAGGAAAGACTGAGGAGTACATCAGTTGATCGAATACCAGCAACTATATATATGAAGAAATGGAGTCAAGTGATGAAAGTGGTATAGAGCAAAACAAACAATCCCTCAAAGATCAAAAAGAGCAAGGGTATCTTGTTGTAGGTATTCAGCACCTGAATGAACATACTATTTGGATAAAGTACTAAATGCCACATTAGATGATCTGTGTGATGTGAGATCAGCACAGTATGAACCTCCATGCCATACAAGAATTAAAAGGAAACATTTAAAAAGTCAAAACTAATAACTAGCAACTATCAAAAGCTGAAAAGAAAGAAACAATAACCAATCAAAAAAAAGAACTGTCATGTTAGACCTTTAATATTTTAATTTCTTATTCTACAGAAGATTAACTTAGCCCAAGTCTGCAGTAGAAGAGTCAGGATAACAATACAGAAGAACACGGAGTAGTGTTAAGGATTGTCTACTTAGAAATTTGAACTAATGAATAAAAGTCATCTTGAAAAGTTACTAACAATATTTTACGCTGAAACTGCTAAACTGTTAAACCTTATTACACCTAGCCAGATTTACGAGAAATGTGTTGCATTAGAAATAAGTGTAAATATATTATATGCTCAATCTTCGTAATAACAGTAATGCTCGTTACTACAGTATTGGGAGGGTTTTACTTAACCCCAGAAGTAAAGCTTAGATCAAATAATACAAGTAGGGCACATGCAAACCTCAACAATGACGACCAACTAAGAGCTTCTTTTGTTACCTACAAGAAAAATGATTTCTCCACTAACATTTACTCTAGATTAGTACAAAAATACACTCAAGCTATAGATGCAAAGATTGTTATGTTTGCACTTATTTACACATATCCGCACAAGAAGAGGTCACTTATTATCACATGCCATTATCATATGCTATTTCTTGTAGCATATAGCTTTCACTTGTGTATAGGCGAGAACACCTTGAATATTTCTATTTTAATTACGATCTAATACTTTCAAGAGTACCTTTAATAGAAAGCATGAATTTACAACCATCAACAAAAAGAGATGGACAAAGCTTAACTATTTCCCCATAGACTCATAGATAGTGTAATGGCTTACAAAAATAATGTGACCTCCTTAATGAGACCTAATGAGAAGATTTACATAATGGCTTTAGAAGAGAGATACATAAGTATAACACGTACTAAGGATAAACATTGTGATGTTTTGAAAAAAGTTTTATTAAAAAGAAGATGATGAATTTAGAAAGAAAATGATTTACCCCAAATAAAGGTTAGGAAAGTCAACACAAAGGGAAAATTTGCGTTTATAGAAGAGGAAGACCCAAACGAACCAGGCATGTAGGAATCAGTAATTGTGAAAACCCTTTGGCTTAACAGGGGGAGCATGGCACATTTTACAAGGAGAAGAAGCTGCAATTCCAGGAGTTTATTTTATTTGTGAACAGTATGCTTATATCTTACTACCTGGTGATAGGGAGGATATTTGCTATTTAGGTGATTTAGGGCCAGATGTACAACCCACCAATTTGTTAGTCGCTTATTGTGTCACATTTGCAACTCGCAAATTTGGATACACAACAGTGTCTGAGACACTGTTTGCGATTCCCAATGGGGTCACAAATTGCATGCCTCATGCATATTAATGAGGCTATCGCAATTTTCGACCCCATTGGGAATAGCTGGCACCCCCAGGGATGGTGGCCTGCTGGGGTCAGCAAACCACCATGTCTGGGACTGCTTTAAATAAAGCAGTTCTTTGTTCTTAAATGCAGTCCATTTTCCTTAACCCGTTGAAATGCGTCGGACGGCCCCCGGCTGTCCAACGTTACGGAAGGCGTGTGCGGAGGACGGCCGGGGGCCGTCCAAACCATGCCCACTGATTATTTCACCCACAGCGGAATTTGCGCCGCGGTAAAAGGGTTAAGGGAAAATGGGATGCATTTAAAAAATAAAAATGAAACGTTTTAGTTTCATGTTTTTAAGGGCAGGCAGTGGTCCATGGGACCCCTTAAAAAATATTTTGTGACCCCTTCTCGTTTGCAAGTTGTTTACCACCCTTCTGTGAAGGGTGGTAAACTGAGACTGTTTTGCAACCGCTATTGTGGTCGCAAAACAGTCCTACATAGCTTCAGGAGTCGCTATTAGGAAGGGACGCCATTGGAACGCCTCCTCTTAATAGCGAGTCGCTAATCCTATTTTGCGAGTCACAAATTGATTTGCAACTCACAAAATAGGATTAGTACTTGGGCCACACGGTTTTTGTGGTTGCAAATGGATCTAAAACCCATTTGATTCTGCAAAAAACATTAGTACATCTGGCCCCAAATTCCTAAAATGTACAAAGCTTAGATGCATTAACAATGACACCAGTGCACAGACAAACTTAGTATACTGAAACTGAGTTAGTAGGAGATATCTTTGGTGTAATCATTCCACCTGTATATCATACTGAATGATGAAAAGATTAGAACGTCAACTGTTGTGGACAAAATGGCAACAAGCACTTCTGGAGTCTTATTGGTAGTGAACACTGAGTTAATTGCTATATGTCAATGGTTTTGCAGGACCGTCTAGCATTAGACATTTAACTCGCAGAAAAAGGTGGAGTTTACAAAATGCTTAAATTTACCCTGCATACCTGATGAGAGCAAGGAGATTGAAGGCTTTGCAAAGAATATTTCAGACTTACAACCTGAGTTAAAAGAGTTGGAAACACCTAGGGCCCAATTATGATTTTTGACCCCGCACAACCAAGAGTCGCTGCCACCCACTCACCAGATTACAAGTAATTTTGTGGTCTGGCCTGCAGATGGCACAGCGGTTCCCACAGTGGTGCCCCTTTCAAAGGCGGAGGTGCTTTTTTGAAAAAGGCACTGCAATGGGAACGTCACACAGGTTCCTGCACAGCATAGACTGTAAAGTCCATGCTGTGCAGAAACTGGGGCACATGCACACGGGAGGCAAATGTTGTGCCCCCCTGCATGCATTCCCAGGCTGAGGGGGCACAGGATGACCTGTAAGAGCCCCTTTGTTTCAGCACCACCAGCAATTTCATGGAGAAAAGAACTCCATGAAAATGCTGGCAGTCATGAAACTTGTAATATGCATGGTGGTGCCACAGCAGAACCACCTCTATCTTACAATGGCCCTGACTGCCGCACCAGTGCCAGGGCTTGGCGGTTCCCTGGCAGAGCCAGCGGTCCAATTACGGTCCAACCGCCCAGCTTGTAATTGGGCGGTCAGACTACCAGTGCGGCAGTGGCTGGACTAACGATTGGAAATTGGTTTACAACGGCCGAAGGAGGCATTTTAAAAGCTGTTTTAATGCCAGTAATAATTATAGGGCTTTGCTTGCTGTTTCTTTATACTTTATTCTTGAGCTGATTATATATTTTCGGCAAAAGAAGAGAAACAGATCTGAATAAGAAATTTAAAAAAGATTTGGGATTAAATCGTCTCATAAATGAGGATTACGTGAAATCATTAAAATATATGGGTCAGAAAAGAAAAAGGCCAGACTCAACGGATGATGAAAGTGCCCTCTGAACTCATGCGAAATGACATTAGTCTGATAGTTAAGATAACCATCAGATGGGGTAATTGAAATAGTTAGAAAATGTACATAAAAATAAATTAACCAAAAGGATAATTTGCCTTAGGTATTGACATGAAAATGCATTATTAAAATGGCAAGTAGTCGAAATGTGCAAGATGCACCAGGTACCCATATTCACTGGTAGACAGCTGTAAAATGGGGGGCGTGGCTTGGGAGCCAAAGAAGATGGCCACCGGATCACGGAGCTCCGTGCTAACGTGAAGACCGGAGTTTTCACCAGGCGCCTTTCTCTGCTTCTGAGACGATGCTGACGCTGGCAAGACGACATGAAGCATAGCGCTTCCATTTGAACTTATTTTCGGCCTCCAGGGTGAGCTGCTTCACACTCTTTTAGCGCGCTTTCGTTCGCGCTCGTTTTTGCGGCCGCCATTTTGGGTTTTTTACCGCAATGCAGCAAATGGAATGTTATCTCCTCAGTTTTGGCTCATGAATATGGCTTTTTTGCTTTCTACTTGTTCATTGTCGCCCTTTTTGTCTTTCTGAAGACTCCTTTTTCATTTTCTACAGCAACCTGTGCAACATACTTTTCTGAGTGATTTTTGCCTCATCTTTTTTCATTGACTTTCGTTGTTCCTAACTGGATTTTCGTTCTACACTTTACTGTGTGTGGTTTACCATGGCAAAAGCTTGTGCACTTCGGACTGGTGCTGCTCTGGGTGACAGTCTTACGATGAGTGATCCTAATCCTTTCAGTGTATTACAGGACAATACGGAAGACTCTGAAACTACGCAATTCACTACCACTACTATACAGGCCACCTTACCTCGTGGTAATTCTAAGCAAATACCTAAAAATCCATCCACTACTTCTACCAAGCGTGTCAAAAAAGACCCGCCGTCTCCAACAGGTTCTACAGCGACTTTATCCATGGAACTTCTTCTTTAAGAAATTCGCGCACTTAAACCTCATATGGAGGAGACCAACATTCGTCTCCAGAATCTTGAAGATAAATGGTTTCAAATGGAGCAACAGTCCTCACTGCTTTCTCCACGCGTTGAATCCATTCAAACTGTCACTTCTCAAATCCCTCCTTTGCAGTTAGAGGTCGCTCATCTCAAGGCTCAGATTGAAAATTTGGAGAACCGTAATAGGCGCAATAATCTACGCATTTACGGCCTTGTGGAAGGAATTGAAGGGTCGGATGCGCTTTCTTTCTTTCAATCATTTTTACCAACTCTATTGGATCTTCCTGAATCTCGAAAATTGAACATTCAGAGAGCTCACCGACTAGGCCAAAATTCTAAGTTTGCCTCTTCTACTTCCAAACCACGTGGTGTTATTCTATATTTTTTAGAATATACAGACTTACTTAAAGTTCTTCATGCAGCCAAAAGTAAAAGGAGAGTGTCTTGGCAAGGTAATAATTTATTTTTTGCTCAAGACTATGCAAAAGCAACTGCAGACCGGCGGAAAAGATTTCTGGACATGAGACCTGCGCTACGGAATCTCAATGCTCGTTATGGCCTGTTTCACCCATGTCTTATGAAAGTAACTTTTAACAACAAAACTACTTCATACGAAGATCCAGCACGTCTACAAGTCTTTCTTGACTCTTGTACTGAGGACAACATGGAAATTCCTCGTACTTCAAAGACCTGAGGCTATCTACAACTTATAACCTATAACTTATAGCTAAGCAAATGCTTTATCTATTTTAAGAATTGTTGTTGTTCTACTCTAAATTTTTTCTTCTGCCTTCTTTCATTGTATGTGATTATACGTTTCATGTATCCCTTGTAATTGGTCTTCCTTTTCCCCTTTTTATTTAGAAGCAGCAATATATCGTCCAACACTTCGTGATCTTGTCTTCATTGCCTGGATGATGGTGTCTCCGTTTTCCGTTCTGTATCGGAGTTTCCCGCCTTTGGTGTGCTGTTTTTCCTCATGTGCTTCCACCATACCCATCTGTCTATGCCTTTTCGTGGTATGTGCTTTAATTATTTTTTTATCTTGTTTTTCTCTATCTCTATCTCCTCTGTCTTCTCCCCTTTCTCTTTTGTTTTTGCCTTCGTTTTCTTACCCTATTTCCTCTACTGGATTCTCTGTTATTTTTCTCATACTTTGTATTTTTTACCTCAGTCTTGCTTCTCTTTCTACTTCCTATATTTTTCTCTTTATTTTTCCTTCTTCTCTGTAATAACCTATAACCTTTTCTATCATTTCTCCTTTTCACATTATATTCTAGTTCCTGGCTTTTCAATTACTACTTTCTATCTTTACTTCTCTCTTTCGTGTTATACTTTCTTTTTTACTTGCTTAATTCTGTTTATCCTTTCTCAACAATTTTTCATGATAATTCCTTCTTTTATTCGCTTAACGTGCATTGTACAGTTCTTAAATAATACATGTGAATGTTTTTATGGTAATTTTGAAGTTAGTATTTATATCTAGATGACGCTAAATATTGTATCGTGGAACGTTAAAGGCCAAAGGGTTTTATCTCACATTGCTAACCTAAAAGGAGATATTGCGTTATTACAAGAAACTCATGTAGCTGAAGGTGAATTAACTAAATTACGTCGTCAGTGGGTAGGCCATGTTTATGCTTCACCTGGTTCAGGGAAACGTAATGGTGTAACTATACTGTGTCACAAACGTTTAGATATTCAACTTGTGAGGCAGGAGAATGACTCTGATGGTAGGTGGGTGGTTATATCATTACTGATTAACAAAATTCCTTTAACCATATTTAATATCTATGCTCCCACAACACTAGACAAGTCGTTTTGGCGTCATCTTCTCTCTTCTTTAATGCAATATACTGATGACTACTTGATTTTGGGTGGCGACTGTAATATGGTTTTTGACCCCTTTTTAGACAGACGATCCAAATCTCGATTTTCTCCTTCTTCCATGCACAACCAATTCACTTCTACTATTCAACAAAGATCTCTGGTAGACTCCTGGAGACTCTGTCACCCTACAATTCAAGAGTACACGTATTTTTCCCCAGCGCACTCTTCCCAATCCCGTATTGATTACATTTTTATTTCCAAACCTCTCACACAGCATATTTCCCATTCTGATATAGGATCCGTTTTAATTTCGGATCATGCTCCAGTCTCTTTAAGTTTAGATTTACTCCCTCCCAACAAAGGCACTAAGCGTTGGAGATTTAATAACTCTCTACTATTAGATCCCAAATTTCCATCATCATTTCTTGAATTTGCAACCTTCTTTTTGCTGAAAATGACACCCCCCATTTATCCCCCCAACTTATTTGGGACACTTTTAAAGCTGCCTCAAGAGACTTCATTATTTCATTCGTGGCCCGTAAACGACGAACATCTATGCAATCTATCCAAATGCTTAATTCACAAATCAAGAAATTGGAACACTCTTATTATCTAACAGAGAATCAATCTACGCTTACTGATCTTATTAAAGCCAAACTCTCCTTTAACAAACGCTCTACTGAATTTGCAAACTTAATTCTTTTAAAGTCCAGTGCTAAATATTATAGCGCTCAGAATAAGTCTGGCAATCTCCTTGCCAATTATCTTAAGGTTAAAAAGGAACGCACAAAGATTGAATCTATTGTCACTTCTAACAACACTTCTGTTCATATAGATAAAGACATTCTTTCAGAATTCGTTAATTTCTATCAAACACTCTATACCCCTGAGTTTTCGCCTTCTCTGTCTGACATTTCTCATTATTTATCTACTATTCCCTCCCCGTCTCCCCCGGATGTTGACTTTTCTTCTTTAGACTCAGATATTCTCCCCAATGACATTCTTAAAGCTATTCACTCGCTCAAAAAGGGCAAAGCTCCTGGACCAGACGGTTTTACCATGGAATTCTACGTGCATTTTGCTACCCTCCTCGTCCCTAAATTACATCAACTATTTTTATTTTTCATTTCTTCTCAAAAATCTGAAGGCTCTTTTCAAGAGGCTCTAATATGTCTTCTTCCTAAGGAGAAGAAAGATCTTACTCTCTGTAAAAATTATAGACCCATTTCTTTGATTAATTTGGACTATAAACTTTTTGCAAAAATTCTAGCTCTTCGCCTAGATATTATCTTGCCACGGTTAATTGGCAGAGAACAATCTGGTTTTATTAAAGGTCGTTATTTATCAGACAATACCCGTCTCTTTTTTAATGTCCTTAGTAAGTCCCATTCTCATCCACATTCTTTAGCAGCTATTGCATTAGATGCTGAAAAAGCCTTCGACAGAGTCAACTGGCAGTTTATTTTTTCCACACTCCGTTGGTTTGGTTTTGGTCCCAAATTTATTTCATATATCTCACTGCTATATTCTTTTCCTAGATCGTTTATTTTAGCTAATGGCCTTATATCTTCTTCCTTCCCTCTCCATAGAGGAGTTCGGCAGGGTTGTCCCCTTTCTCCACTTTTATTTATTTTAGCGCTAGAACCCTTTTTAACAAAAATCCGTTTGAACTCTAACATTACAGGCTTCCCTTATGCAGACAACGATTTAAAACTCTCAGCGTATGCTGATGACATTCTCTTATTCATTTCGAATCCTCAATCATCCATTCCAACTTTTCTATCAGAGGTCTCTGCTTTTGCTCTCGTTTCGGGATACAAACTCAACATTGACAAATGTGAAATTCTCCCTTTAAACAAATATTGTTTTCATGCTGATTTTCTAGACTCTTCTTTTCATTGGAACCCTTCTAAAATTAAATATTTGGGTCTATGGTTCACTCCTTCTCTTAAAGATACTGTGGCATTAAACTTAAAAAATTTACAACTCACTTTAAGTAACTCTACGTCAAGATGGCATCCTTTATTTTTATCTTGGTGGGCAGACTCGATTCGATTAAAATGATGCTAGTTCCGATAATCCTATTTTTCTTATCTAACATTCCTATTAATATTCCTAAATCTTGTTTCAAAAACATTTATGGTATCTTATCAAAATTTTTATGGCAGAATAAACACCCTCGGATGTCTCTCTCCAAACTCAAGCAGCCTAAACATTTGGGTGGGGTCAACTTCCCTGACTTTTCTTCTTATCACACATCCTTTTTTCTCAAACATTCTTCGTTTCTGCTCTCTACAGATCTGGACACTTTTAATTCTCGTCCCTTGTGGGTAGAGTTGGAGTCTTCTTTTTTCCATCCATTCTCCTTTGAGGAATTTTTATCCTTAACTCAAATCCCATTGAGGATGTCCCTTCCCATTCTTAAGAATACTCGCAAAATTTTTCACCCTCTTTTGTTTGGAGGTCTTGATGAACGTACCCGCTTTCTAAACTCCCCAATTTGGTATAATAAGCATATCAAAATTAAGAATAGGACTCTTTTTTGGAAGGACTGGCTAGCACTTGACCTTAAATGGACTCATCAACTGTTTCAAGAAGATGCTTGTGTTCCCTTCTCCGTACTTCGCACTCGTTTTTCTCTTCCCTCTTCCTATCTGTCGAAATATCGATTATTGACTTCTACCGCTCTACAGTCTTTCAATAATTTATCCTCAGTTCCTATCCATACAACAGCTTCTCTTCTTACGCTTTCTTCTCTACGCACCCCCTCCTCGGCATACACTATCTATAAAAAATTAAGATCTACATCTCTCCCCCGTACTGAATCTAACACGGAATGTAGCTGGGAAGTGGATTTGGGTTTAACCTTTTCCATTTTAACATGGGAAAAGATTTGGAATAAAATAAGGAAGTCATCAAGAGCAGCTAATATCACACAAACTTTATTTTTTATTTACAATAGACTCCTAATCACCCCGGCCAAATTGCATCACATAGACCCTACTGTTTCCTCTACTTGCTGGTCATGTCCTGCCCCTAATGCAGATTTCATCACATGCTCTTCACTTGTCCATCTGTTCATACTTTTTGGATCAAAGTCTGGAAACAAATTAACAACATTTTTCACACGCATATCCCTTTCTCTCATGTTCATATTTTTCTAGGTAGCATCTCAGAGGTGTGGTCTTCTTTCAGCTCTTCTACTTCTATTGTGGACTTACTCCTGGCCGTTGCATTTCAACAAATTACAAAATCTTGGAAAAATGCTTCTAATATTTCTTTTCAAGCCTGGTGGTACGGCGTCTGCTACAACCATAGATTAGATCGAGCTTATGTTTACCCAATTGCTTTGGCTATTAAACGAGATTTGTTGTGGTTACCAGTCACTAATTTCCTAAATGTTTCTGCTTGTGCTATCCCTTTGCATACTCCTTGTACTGAAGAAGTATCCAAGCCTCCGTGAAATTAATAGAAAAGTTTTAGTCTTTTTAATGTTAATACTTTATTATACAATGTACGTTTTTATTTATGCTATTTCCATCGTTCACCGAAATGTTTACATGCTGTATGTTAGTTAAGATACCAATGTTTATCATATGATCTCCCCCTCTTTCTTCCCTCTCCCTTCCTTTCTTTCTTTCTTTCCCTTCCTTTCTTTCTCCTTTTTGTTTTATACTCAACTTTGGATTTTATATCACATTATATGATGTATTTTGAATAGTTATATTTCCTTTTTATATCCAATAAACTTCTCTTTAAACTCAAAAAGACAGCTGTAAAATGCTCCCTTTAACAAACAGAGTCTTTGGAAATTGCTGAACCATGCACAAATGTATTTAATAGCTTGACCTTAATGTAACTTGCTTAGAGTTTGTCATAATTGCAGAATGTTCCGAGTTTATAAAATGTATTCCTTCCTAAAGGTATATATTCTAGATGTACCATGCTTGAACTTCCTATCTATCTCATGTTCACATAATACTGAATAGAGAATCACAGATTTTAACAATGGAGTCCACAGTCTACTATCAAATATGTAACAGACATCACTAAACATTTGTATAGCTGGAAATGCCTAACCTTGGGTCCCAGGGAAGTTTATTGCAGTGTCTATACTATCATTTGTTCAATGCTGACATCTGGTATGCGGCGCTCTTCTTTTCTGCATAGTTAGAAAGTTGTTGTGGATACAGAAGGGGTGCTCCATCCCCAACAGCACAGCACACAGTACCTGAGAAAATGGACACTCGCGGTGGTGTGATGAATGAGAGGGTATCCGTCACAGCAATGGTTAAGAGCATACTACACCCAATTGGCACATTTAATTTACTTTACTCAGGCCCAAGAGCAGGACTTCCTCCATCCTATGTGTCTAGTGTCCCTGGAATGGGGTGCGAAAGTAGCTCAGAGGAGGGTCATTGACTGCATTCAGGGTAATGAGGTGTCGCCGGTGTTAGTGGAGCTGGGTGGGGTGGCTGCCCAGGGCGCTCTGAAAGCTCATGTTTCAGGGGGTACTAATCCCAACCGGAGGGTACAGAAGCACACATGAGGGGAAGGGGTAGGGAAGGCTCACCCGGACCCCTCTTCACTCTCAGGATACAGACACTGAGCTGAGTGGCTAGTCTCAGAATAGAGAGTGGAAGAAGGTTGCCGAACATCCGGGACTGTCATCCCCACTGTGAAAAACGTAGAAATATCTGCAAAGCCTCAGGAGCAGGGAGGGAGCTCCCTGCCAGCCGGAACGGAGGCCTACCCAAGGCCCCTTTTTAGCACCTTCCCCTGTCAGTGGATGGCCCAGGGCCTAGCTCCTGACCCGGGCAGCTGTCAGTGGCCTCTGCTAGTTACTGTCCTTATTGTAGGAATTCTCCTTCGGTTGGAGACAGAAGTTAGATCCAAGGGGTGAAATGGGCCACATCAGTTTGTTGGTGGTATTGTCTTCCTACTGGAATACATCTGTAAGCAAGTTAAGGTTAGGAGCTTCACAGCTGAGGGCCTCAAGTTAGGAGAAGGGCGCCCCATGGGTCAGTACAGTGACTAAGGAGAGTGTTTTTAGAGGGATACAACTGAGTTCAGAGGGGCATAGAACTGGCAAGGGCCTCTGCACTAGAAGTCCATTGCCCACATTCTATCGCCTAAGCAGGGAAGCCCATCAAGGTATTCATTAGTCTACCCTGGCTTTTGATTGGAGGAGGGTCATGTTAGAACTGGCCCTGTCTGCAGGGAGACCAAGGGGAACTCTTGAGGGGATACTCTCAAGAATGTGAAAAAAACTACAGCAAAAGTAGCTTAACACAACTCTTCACATCGCAGTCTCTCACAGGAAAATAACACTGTGGTAACGTGGTATTCCCAAGCCAGCGGAACCATGAGATAGGCCCATGAAAACACATCAAATGTCCGCGATAAAGTCAATGCGACGCTGCAAAACTGCGAAACACGAACGCCCAAAAAGTTGCGATGAGGCCAATCGCGATTGCAGTGCACTGATGTTGGGGCACCAGAGCTGAGCTTGCTCATGTGAAGAAAATGTATAGGATTGTGTCTCTTTGGGAAACACCCGATGCAGCTGCAGTGGGGTGTGTTACACCAGCATCATCTTCCTCATCATCGTGCCTGGTCTCCCACACTGCCTGAGGTGACATTGCTGAGTGACCTCTCCACACCACACAACTCAATCAGAAATGGTCCATGAGTCGTGGTGCTCTGAGTCAGTGGCACCTGGAGTGCAGAGCAGGGTATCAGGCAGATGATGGCATCCACAACAGGTGTGACCAACTCTGATAGTCTGGCAGCAAGACACTTTTGACTCTGGCAGTTGTCGTCTGGAGGTAGCCCTGGCGGTGGTTGCGTGTGCCTCCTGCGGTGATGCGACGTCCAGTCTGGACTCGAATAGATGTGTGAGCCCTGGTGCCCGCCGTTGAAGCCGGATGCAGCGGACAGCACAGGGCCACAGACACATGGCGTTGATGACCCAAGGCCACCGTCTCAGAGGCCATCCAATATCTCAGCAGACAGGGTCCCTGACTTGTGCTGCACAGAGTTAGTGGCCCTGGCTGCACTGCGAGTGGCACAGGCACACCCGCAAGGAACGGTGACTTGTGGTGCACTGAGATAGGGGCACATGAAGTGCTGAGCGGGTCCTTGTCGATGTCCAAGGTAGATATGGCAGAGGCTTGCGGGGGACAGTGGAAGGTGTCCTCCAGGGCATGATGCAGAGGACAGAAGCCGGCTGGAAGCAGCAAATTGAGCAAAGTCTGTATCACCGACATGATGATGAGGACAACCCCCAGTCAATAGACTCAGTCGCCACCAAAGTTCAAACAGAAAGTGTCCATGGATGTCGGGGAACAGACTTAGTGGCCCCGGAGCTGAAAGGGGATGCAGTCTGCGATGAGGCCAGTGCAATGATTTGCAATCTGCCATGAATAAATCAAGACTGAGTTCCCAATATGTGGCCTACTGGACCGCAGTGTAGGCCAGAGGCAGCTGGCCGCATGGGCCCACAGCCACGTGTTGTTGGGATGCTATACACAGAGTTGCTGCCACCAGATCGAAGGGTGTACAGGGAAGTAAGGCTGCCATGTATGTATGGCCTCAGACATCATGTAATCAAGACACAGTTCCATATGTGTGATCAACTTCACCGCAGTGTCAGCCCGAGGCAGCGGTCAGCAGGGGCACACAGGCATGTGTCGTTGGCCCGCGATGCACAGAGTTAGTGACACCAAAGCAATTGTCGGCAGTGTTCGATCACCTCCGTAACGATGATCATTGTCTCCTCTGGACTGAACCGCGTCTTCCTCTTACACCTCTCCCTGCGTGCAATGATATGAACTCTAGCATACATGGAGCAATGACTCAGTTCCAAGTGTGTGACCTACTCGGACTCAGTGTAGGCCGAAGGCGGTAGGCAGCAAGGGGCCACATACAGGTGTAATTCAAATGCTATGCACGGAGTTGGTGGCCCACATAAAAGGGAGAACACAGATATGACTCAGCTATGATGATGTGTGAACTCTGCCATTGCATAATCAAGACTCAGTTCCAAATGTGTGACCTGCTTGACCGTAGTGCAGGCTGGAGGCAGCAGTAGGGTACGTCAACAAGAAAGGAGTAAAGTGAGCCTGTGTCGCGGAGGGCGTGATGGTCTGAGGAGCCTACCAAGGTCACGGGCCTCGGGCTTGGAACTTGCGCCGGCACGTGGTGGGCCCTCCTTGACACACGCTGGTGTCAGCAGGTGAGCAGTGTGGCCTGGCTCCGCAGGGGCGGGCCTGACAGGTTCAGGGTCCAGCGGCCCGGGGTACAGCAGGCACACAGGATTGCAAGCAACTCTGCTCACGATGAAGGCGTCTGCCTCATGGCGGTGTGAGAGGCACCAACCTGGCAGAGATGTTGGGCATTCCGGGAGAGAACCACGCCCAGGGCTATGTGCTTTTTATTCAAACTCCTATGCTGACATGTCATACGCCGGGCCAGCCCACTCCGCTCATGCTTATGAGGAGAACGTAACAGGCTACATTTCCGCGAACAGTCCCCCGCTGCCTGGGGTGACATGGTTGCATCCACTGTGCACTACACTCCATACACCAGCGGTGTATGTCGCCATGGATATGGGTGTGTTCTGCATACTGCGGTCTGTCCAGCACATTTCCGCCACACTTGGCATTGTGTACTTACCCATTCATGGTTCACTTGCCTCCTTACGCCATGCCTGGTTCCCACCTCTCCACACATTCCGCTATTGTGTGGCTGAGGTGCCATGACGTTGATGGCTCATGTTCACGGCTTAGCCCAGGTTACCTTAGTAAGTTGTGCTGTTTGTGCCTGGTGGGTGGACATGTTATTTTGCATGTTGTATGTGAGTTTGTGACATGTGCATTGCCAGAGTTGTGATTTGCATGGTTGTGGAGTTGAGGTGTGTGGGGTGTTCATTTGGTACTTGCCAAGGGGCTGTGCATTTCCATTGGTGCTATCCTGGAAGCACTGGTATATGATGGACTGTCGGACGATGAAGGAACTGCCACACTGCCTGAGTAGTTGGAGACAACGTTGGTGGCGATTCCACGGTGTTCGGATGTTGCCTGCAGATTGATGGAATGCGTGTGCTTTCTGTTGCGGTAAATGTGTGCAGTGTCACCAGGGGGCACAAGTAGGACATGTGTGCTGTTGAATGCCCCCAAAACATGCGTGCATCCAGCTATGGTGTATGGTCCTTGCTTGGTCTCCAGCTGTTCCTGTGCATTGTGGTGGACGTATAGGTACTGGTGTACCATGCTGAGGATGGCATCCAGGACAGGTGTGAGGGACTTGGATGTGGCTGGCAGAGGCCAACAGGTGCAGCCCAGCCAGCAGCTTTGTCTGGGGTGGGATATTGGTTGTCCGCTGTGTTGGTGCTCTGAGCCTGTTGTGCGGGTATGGTCAGGATGCGTAGGATGGTTGTCCTTTTGAGCCTGTAGTGGGCAATGACATTGTCAGGTGTTAGGTCTGTGAGACTGGTGTGTTTCCTGGGGTCCATCATCTTTGTCCGCACTGCCTCTGTGGTGGTCCAGTCCGGGGGGGTGGAGGGAGTTCCAGGGGTGGGGGTTGCGGCCCTGGGTGTGGTGACGGTGGGTGTTGGGGCCCTGTTGGGCGCTCCGAGCTGCATAATCAGTGGCTCCATGGTGTCTGTTGGTCTTCATGTGTGGCTGTGGTCTGGGTTCCCTTTTCTGTTGCCGGTTGTCGTCCGACTTTGCACCAGGTCTGAGCAGGTGTTAGATTCCTACTGCTAACACGCCTTATCGCATGTTTTGTGATCTTATCGCTGATGTGGCTGGTCGTTGAGAATGTTGGGGTGTGGTGTTGTTGCGGGCTTTTGCTCGGGAACGCCTACTCTGCATCTCATTAGCGATAGTTGCCGTGGTCATCTGTGGCAAGGTTTTTTGAGGATGCTATCGCCGGAAATCTGGGGTTATCGGCTGTTGGCACCAGCTTGTGAATGGGGCAGTAATTTTAACGTGACTTTGGCTGCGCTAAAGTGCCGATAACTCGGCGTTAGCTCCTTGAGAATATGCCCCTTAGATTTGTTTTTCACTATTGCATCTCTATTTTATGGTCTCTTTGGGTTGCCTTATTACATTTAATGAGTGATAACTTTTGATTGGGAGCAGGTGGGAAAGTCATGTTTGGTGTTTTCTAGATATTGTAATTTGAAACCCTCTAAAATAGTAAAGTCAGATTTGAAGTCATAATTCTGAAAATGTCACATTTAGGAAGTTGACTGGGTGGGGGGGGGGGAAGCCTGCTCACCTGCCTGCTGGACTCAAGCTTGCACCAGTTTATTTAGATATACAATTGTTTCAACTTCTACATGAATTTTTAAACTAATAATACATCAAAGAATCCTTAAGATGATTGAATTTCTTTACTTAAGGGTAAACCATTTCATGATAATAACATAAATCATATGTTATACAGTACATATCATTTAACATGGAAAAAATGACATTCTTGAAAGAAAATCTGTACACATTTATATTTGGATGAATTAAGCCCAATGCATTTCGGGACTACTCTGTCCCTTCTTCAGGGGAAACATCCATTAGGAATTTGTAACCATGCAGACTTGCTTAATCAGTCTAGATTCGAAGACCACCGCTACTGCCGTCAGAAATTAACCTCGTCTTCCGTTCTGTTAATAAAACAGCGCTATCCAATATGCACTCCAACTTCAAATACACCGCTTTCCTCCCGGTCTTCTCTGCGACGAGTGATCACCTAAATGACAGATGGCATGTACTCGGTGTGAATAGGTACATGCCATCAAACTATATGCACACAGATCAGATTCCTAGTTAATAAGTGATTATTATTTAAAACAGGAGTGCTCAGCCCACAACTAATACATTTAGGAAGTTGGCATTTCCTTGTTGTAGCCATTTGGTGCCTGCAGCCTGTTCCTAGGTCAAATGACTGGGCGTAGTTGGCATTGACCTATGTATATTCTTCCCAGACAGTATAACAAGAGAGGCTCTGTGCATTGGCAGAATGGGCTATCTCTGACAGGCTGGGGAAGGCAGAACTGTCAACTACCACACTTGCACTTCAAAGGCACTGGTCCAGCTCACACACAAAGGACTTCATGTTAGCCTATTATGCCCCCAGACTGGGACCAGGACAGGGAGGCAAATAAATTGCCCAGCTGTAGTCCCCATCAGAACTGCAGCAGGATGGCTTACTCCGTCACAAACAAGGCGGATATCCCGTCTGCCTTATTACAAGTGCCATGGGATATAATGCACTTTTAATAGGGTGGACAGGATATCCTTCAAGTTTGGGCCAGAGTACCAGTCGATCAAACTCTAAGTCAGTATCAACATGCTTAAGAGGCAGCCAGGTTATTTCCAGGAGGCTGAACTAAAGGAATTGGGGAGCAACAAAAGTACATTCAGGCGGCCCCGCATCAAGAAACGTGGCAGGTATTTCAATGGACAGGGAGGGCAGATTTACAAGTCCTTTGCGCCACTTTTGCGTCACTTTTCCTATGTTAAAAGTGACGCAAAAGTGGCACAAGGGGCTTGTAAATCTGCCCCAGGATGTTTTACATAAAATGCATCTGATAGCAAAAGGATAACAGATATGCATCTTAGCATTACTGGGAGGAGTGCATAATTACTGGGTCATCTCCCATTTATTACCACAGCAGCCCCAGGTAATTTTCAGAGATATTTGTAATTGTGCGAAGCAGAGAAAATGTCTGATTAACCATTACAAAATATGTTTCCACAACACGTAGTGACTAGTGAAAATCAAATAAGGGCCTAAACCTGTAGCCATTCTCATATTTGCACACATTGTCACGTGTAAAAACCAAATTTTAATCAGGCCTCCAGATCCCCAGGCCAGAAAGTAGACCACTAGATTATATTTAACCTTCATCTTCATACTGAATACTTGTTAGGTGGTGCTTGTGAAAGGGGGTAATAGTGACCTATAGAGAGCATAGTGATCCTGTTTGCGCTGTATTTTGATACCAACGTAAACTGCATAAAAATAATGAAGCAACACTGGGCACGAATTGTATATTTCTAAAAGTAGTGTCCTTGCTTGATCTGATTTTGGACATACAGAGGTCGGTGTCATTGAAGTATACCTGTGATTGCTTCTGAAATAATGTATTTAATATGTAAGTAAAATGCGTTTTATAACTACTTTGTGTTTAGTTTCCATATAGTCTTTAAAAGCATTTTTTCAAACCCTCAAGCAAACGCAAAATTGTATGTCCAATTACAGAAACAAACATTCAAAAATGACAATTGTTCTTTTCTTGTATTCCTTTAATTAATTTCTTCTTTTTTAGCCTTAGAGCCAACACATGTACTTTTTTGGTGATGGGGTATACCCCACGACTTCCTCCGGGCTGTATTTAATGCGATGTAAGTGGTCAGTTCAATCCTCACTTCCGGTTATACTTCTGTCCTGGATACTAGTAAAATAATATTCTTAATAGGGCGTCTCCAATATTTTTATTCTTTCGTAATAGTCACAGTCTCCAATCCTGGGTCTTCTATGTGTGGTGTGCAATTTTATTCAAATTGTCATTTTTGAATATTTGTTTCTGGAACTGAACATACAATTTAGCATGTGCTTGAGGGTTTGAAGCTATGTTCAAGTGATTGATTGATTGATCACATGGCATTTAGGGGGCGGGGTAAATGTCCCTACCTTTCATAGTAAAGGAGCTAACACAAGGACCAGTGGAAACATTGTAGGATTGAGGGGTAGTGCCAAAAAAAAAAAAAAAAAAATCACCCCATCGATTCTTCCTTAGTCTTTAAAATCATTTGGACACTACTACAGTGGTTATTTTCTGAATCGGAAATTGCTGCTAAATTTTGTTCATGTGCTTCCAGTACAAATCCTATTTTAATTTCAATTCAGGCAGAAACGTAGGTTTTTTACCAATTGGAATTAAACATTCTAGATTGCCCCTGTATATACTTATAACTTGGAAAAATTGCGAGAGGGGAAATGGCTCGAAATGGAGGAAAACACGGGGAATTTAATGTACAAACGTTGATGCTCCCTGTTATTTCCCGGCGATAATTATCTCTAAGCGCACTTAGCGCTAGGATAATTATCGCCGGCTAGCGTGAATTTTTATCGCTGAGATAGCGTGCTATTAGCAACGCTTATCTCAATTGCGATAAAAATCCTCACGCTAACAGGCTAACGTGAGATTATCGCTGGAAACCCAGTGATAATCTCACATTACCTTGTTGATAGGGACAGGCAAACTTAGCCATGATATCCTCCTTCCATAGGATATCATGGCTAAGTCAGAAAAATACCAGATGTAAAAAAGTAGCGTTAACCGTGGTTAGCGCTGCTTTTTTTGTCTCTAACAGGGTTAGCGACATTCTTGATAATAGGAGAAATGTCACTTAGCGACATTTCTCTCATTATTTTACTCTGGAACGCCCCCTTTGCATCTCATTAGAGATGCAAGGGGGCGCGTAGAGTAAAAGGGTGCTAACATGCAAATTTGCATGTTAGCACCCTGTTGTTGATAGGGCGCTAGTTTTCTCTCTCCTTTTTTGGCTTTTAAAGCCAAAAAAGCACAGATAAAGCCCTTGTTGATATGCTCCCTTGTGAGCACAGAAAAATGTATAAGTCGCTCCATTTTAAAACTTACTAAGTGAACCTCAAAATTACACACCTCTTCAGGTCGATGAATCTTTGCAACCGTATTAGAATGGAGCAGAATGCAAACACATCTCTAAAATAATCATCGTCTTACAGCGTTTAATGCTCAGTCCGTGATGAGAGGTTTGATGAAATTTTAAAAGTTTATTTTCTCTTTAAGAGATTAGTCTGTATTTTTGTCTTTTTATTTAGATTAGTCAAATAAATGCACTTACAGAAATATCGAGAACATTTTGGTTTGAACAAGCATACAAAATAAAGAAGTGTTCCATAAAGGAATTAGTCCCTATCTTAATCCAAAGGAGCTAAGCTTTCCTAGAAAAAACTGATAACGCCGGATTCTTATGTCATCTTATCATCTATCACCACTCATAAGAATCCTCAGGTCGACTGGATCTTTTTATCTGCTGTGGAGTGTAAAGGGGAGAAACCAATTCATTTAAACAAAACCAATAGCCAATCAATACCAACTCTGAAGAATCACTAACTCCAAATTAAGTTTTAGGGGATTTATATATAAATACATGGGCACTAATTCAAAATTTTGTCTACGCAACAACCTAATTTGATGAAGCATAAAAAGGATAATAAATTCCAAAAAGATTAAGCTTGCAATGATTGCTCCAATATCCAGTCAGTCTTCATTAGGCTGCAAAAGAACAATTAGTCTGTCCCTACACTAACACTAAAGTGGCATCTCTACTTAGCATTTCCCAGGCAAATTCAAGAGAAGGTGTCAGCTCGTGAAGACTTCCTAAGAAGTACATTCACGTTAAAGGTCGGTAACCAAAGCTTTAACTAATTCTAAGTCTCCTTCTCTGTTCTTTACCTTCTCTCCTCTCTCTACCTCTTACTCTCTGCTCTGCTCCCTTCTAACCTGTGTTCTGCCTCTCTTCCCTCGGGGCATTATCCTAAATACAAAATTCACATCATGAAAGACACGCCTTCAGAACACCTCCTCTGGGTGGACAACTTCAGGTGGTAGTTTTCCACCAAAACCTGCATCTTGTCCTTGGATCCCAGGCTCTTCCACCGCAGAAAGTATCGGCTCAACCTTATCTGCATTCCAGTAGAATATTGTAACTACCTCCTTCGTACCTAACTCCTAAAACAAAAGGTTAGTCTTCACTAAGAAGGACGATGTCCTTGCCCCTGCAACAGAAGCCTTAGAAACCATAATCTTTGCACGCACACCATCCCAACTGAATTTCTAAATGAGAGCTCTCCCAGGGAAAATACATCTCGGCCTGCACAATTCAGCTAACATAAGAAATGCGACTAGGCCTTCTCATAGCAATATATGAACGTTCCATTAGGCCTTTACACATTAAAACTACACATGTTAATAAACATTACATCTATAAGCACTAATTTCCATTACACTGGATACGTAAGTAATCATTCCTACGCGTGCAACTTAATATGGTGCATGTTTAAATCTAATGCATTACATTACACAGGAACAAATTAGTTAGGCACTTGCAACAATTACATTTAAAAGGCATTTTACTCTTTCAACTAACACGAAATACATTTCAAACATTACATTCACGATATTTATTATTGCATGTCACTCTTCTAATGATCGCCTGTTAATGAAACACAAAAATATGCGTATATATATATATATATAGATAGTTATAGTTAGGACCGTGTTTCCATAGGAAATCTCAAAATTCTATTTTGAATAACTTTGGCGCCGGTTGGCGAATCTTCGCGAATTTTTCAAAACTAATGGGGCGCTCCGCTCAGCTCCTACCCTGAAAGTCTCGGGCGGATTCGTCAAGCGGGGGCCGAGAAAAAAGGGGGGTCCCAAAACGCGTTTTCCCCATGCATTTTCCCATAGGACCTTTAGTCGAAGGTACAGCCTGAACGGCTGAACAGAATTACTTGAAATTTGGCAGAGAGGTAGTCCTCAGGTCAGGGATGTGCCTTTTGCATATATGGAGTCAATCTGTTCAGTAGTTCCTGAGAAAATTGCAGTTATAAGCACATACATATCTATAGCCGCGCACCGTGCGCGCACCGTGCGTGCACCCTAACGTGCGCGAGCGTAATTCTGATTGGTTGTTACATGTCAGTCAACGTTCGAATCGGTCGAAATCAGGAAGTGTCAGCCGCCATTTTGTTTGTTTTCAGTGCGAGAGTGGAAAAGGAAGGTGGCGAACGTGAAAAGGGGGCAGGGTAGAGAGTTCCTGACCCCCTAGCCTTGGTCAGGGGGTCCCTGAAGGACCTCGAAGGCAGAAAAAAACATTTACATTTTTTGTTTTAAAAATCGCGGAGGTGCGCCCACGGTGAAAAACCATAAAAAAAAATATATTAAAAAAATTATAATACATACATAACTTAGCATTTAAAAAACCGTACAATTTCACTGAAAAAACCATAGGTTTCACACACGTTATAGTTAGGAATTAGCATTTAAAAAACCTTGCAAATTCACTTAAAAAACCATAGGTTTCACACGTTATAGTTAGGTGGATATTTCACTCGTAAAAAACCAATGAAATTCCCCCGTTATAGTTAGTTGAGATAACTATAACTCGCGCGACCGCCACTCTATCACAAGGATGATGTCATCAGTGATGTCATGAGTGATGCCACTGACCATGTCATGAGTGATGTAATATGTGACGTCATGAGCAGAGGAATGCGGGCGCGCGAGTTATAGTTATCTCAACTAACTATAACGGGGGAATTTCATTGGTTTTTTACGAGTGAAATATCCACCTAACTATAACATGTGTGAAACCTATGGTTTTTTAAGTGAATATATATATATATATATATATATATATATATATATATATATATATATATATATATATATATATATATATATATATGGGTGCGACTAGGCATGATTATGATGCACCCCAACAGTTTTCAAAACCCCACGGTGCTCTATCAGTTCCCCCCTTTGATGACCTGTGTCATTAACAAAATCACAACTCCCTGGAGAAAAAAATGACCTGAACAGAGCTCGTAGCCACTCTTCCCTGTCTGAACCTCTCTAAATTCTTTATATTCTGGTAGTGACTGTCCTGCAGTCTAGCCATCCTTATCCCTTGTTCCCTAAGGGACCTCTCCACTTGATTCGCCCACTACCTCTAATATCCTCTGGCAAATCCCCACAAGCAAACCACACAAACTACTATGATAGTGATAGGCTTCAGAATATAACCAAGAATACCTTTCCCTAGATTTGCAAACCAATTTCCCACTGCGCCAAATCCTTTTCCAACTTTCTCCTGAGGTTCCGTGTGGGACGGAACGACACTTTTGGGTGGTGACGAATATGGATGAGTTGGGTATCTACGAACCGCAAATGACGAGTATAGTGGATGTACGCAGTTTCGCTACGCAACCACGTATGGTTCGTCTGATTTTTGGGTTTGTTCATCTGAACCCTCGGGTTCCATTTTAGATACGGCATCCATTTTGTTTCTTGCCCTCAAGTAGCCAGCGAACGGACTTTGTCCGCTTCGTGACCCTGGGACTCCCAAGCTTACACGAGGGACACGTGTTCCTTTGAGTATGACTTTTATGACGAGGGAAATGACACGACGAAGGCAGATGGCCCCGCTCAAGGCTCATCTTGCCGTGCCGGTCTATTGTTTCAGTCATGCATACATTA
The DNA here is from genome assembly GCF_964204655.1 of Triturus cristatus. NCBI lineage: Eukaryota > Metazoa > Chordata > Amphibia > Caudata > Salamandridae > Triturus > Triturus cristatus. The sequence goes on along the minus strand of NC_140590.1, from coordinate 437,055,257 downwards.
GACACGGTGTCTCTGATCCCGTTATCGAGTTTCCTTTATTACTCCAAACACTCTTCTCTAATCTGTTGTGCATCCTTGTCCTTTCCTTGCATCTGTTCTTGTCCCTTCTCCTAATGTGTTTACGATCAGGATGTAATGTGTTTTATTGCGAAGAAGATATGTTTTTACAGTTGGGAACTGGCAATACTGTTGTAATTATGTTCCGGCCTCCTGAAACATGAACGCGACCCTTTTGAAGTTTATTGTGGGAACTGAGTTGTAATCTTTGTTCACTATACTGTTCTATGGGAAAAACGTGTATAAAAGGAGCGATCCACTTTTGCAAATTGAAGCAGTCTCCGAGAACCTACACGCTGTGTACTTCTTGTGACCTCTGTATCCCTGCAGTAAATAAACGCTGATCTCTGACGTCGCTGGAAGTGTCCCGTGTCTCTGTGTTTGGTACGCCAGAACAGGTAACCCACGAAGGTTTCAGGTGTTGTTCCCTGGCACCGCTGGGTCTTAGAAAAACCCAGTCCTTCAGTTGGCGCCCAACGTGGCGCGACATCAGCGGTACCGGTCCAAAGCCCGACGATCGTGAGGAACTTCGTGTGAAATCTCCGAGGGAAGGTGCACCCCGCTTCATCGATCCAGTTATCGAAATAAGTGGCCCGACGTCTTTTCCCGCGAAGATCCCCGCCTCCTGACGGCTGCAACGGACTGATGCCCTGACTGTCGACCTGTTTTGGCGCCTGGCGTAGTCCTTTGTACGGCGAGACGATAGACGGGCCTTCCTGGTGACGCCATTGTTCTTTCAGTTAAGTATTTGTGGGTCGCTCCCAGTGTTCCTTTGTTGTTTGCATGGTACCATAGCATTTGTGGTTCTTAGTTGTTGGGTTTTATTTGACGATTGCAATTGCCAAAAACCGAGGGTCTCGCAATCTTATTTGCGAGGATATCATAAATTCGATAGCCCTTGAAGTTTGTAAACTCGGTTAGTGTGCGCGATGCCTAGCCGTAGTACTTTGTTTGGGTTTCTCAAATGTTGCAGAATGGATTCCCGGCTGGAGGATTCATGCCCGATACCTCCGGTTGGAACTCCAATTTACGAGCTCTATAGTCGCCATGGCGTAGGTCCTATCGTGTATAATGAATATTGGGTCCGCTACACTAAAAATGATGGTGTTCTTAGTTGGCCATCTCATGGTAGTTTCAAAACTGCCGTTTTAGATAATTTGGAAGCTAAACTGTTTAAAAAGAAGGCTAGGCCGGCCATGTTTGATTCCTTCCGGTTATGGCGGAAAGAGGCCAAGCAGAAAGAAATCAAACAGAGTAAGAAAAATAAAAGAGAAGGTGTTATTGCGGTGATGCAAGATGCTGAACAGTATCAGCGAGACAAAAATGAGAAAGAGCAGGAAGTTAGTGCTCGACTTCATCATATGGCGGTGGATAAATGTTATCCGGTGCTACCGTCTAATGTTGATAAGTTGGGAGAAGAAGCGGTAGAGGATTCGCTATTGTCTTATCTGTTGAAATCACCACCTCCCTATGCTCCCGATACTCTGGGTCCTGTGATTCTACCTCTTCCTCCACCTGCTGTTTTGGCGGCCGCTGGTCAGCCCGCCGTTCCTCCCGCTCTCCCGAATCCCCTTGTGCCGCAGATTGTTCCTCCTCTTTTACCGGCTTCTCTTCCTACTGCGCCTTTTCAAGTCCCTCCTCAGTCTGTCGTTCCCACTACTCCTGGTGCCGCGTCTACTTCTGTTGCCTCCACCCCTACTGTTGCTGCGCCTGCATCTTCTTCCTCTTCTCCTTCTGTTCGTAGTCGTCTCCTGACTGCTGTTGCTACTCTTTATTCTCCGCTTTTTGGGCCAATACTCGGCTCGACTCTTTCAGATGCCGCTCAGAGGCGCAGTCAGCTTCCTGATGATAGGGAACGTGAATCGTTGGCAAAAATGGCACGTAAATGGATTCGTAATCCTGTTAAATACCCTTCGCGTATAGTGTTTGAAACATTTTCTCAGTTTAATGCGCCCACTCAACGATTCGTGTTTGAGGAATTGTGTAAATCGTTGAAGGAGGAGTGGGATCATGATGTGGTAGATAATGTACCGTCTGAGGTTTCTGAGCTTCAGCATCGGTTCACAACTGGTGTGATCGTAGGTGACAAGGTTCGAGAAGCTCTAGAACGTTTGTTATCATTTCGATGGACAGTGCAACCTCGAGCATTGTTTAAGGAAGAGACCGCAGAATGGATGGCGAAACCTGGTCAATATCCGATGCAGGAAGTTCCCCCAGTATGGATGCCAGGTGACCCTACTGCTAACCCTGCTGTTCCAGGCCATTTTCAGAGAGTATGGATACACCTCCCTTGGAAACGATCGGAAGTCTTACAGGTGAAGCAAACTTTGCCTGATCCCCGTAAAAATCCAGCAGGTTATTATAAGGAGCTGTCCCAATTGGTGGATGCTACTGTTATGAACCTTGCTGATATTGACATGTTGTTTGGCAATGTAGTGCCTCAGCCGATTTGGGCGAAAATTCGTCACGAGAATCACGCGGCCGAGTTAGGCGGTGACTGGGCTGCCCTTACGGCGGCAGACGCTCAGCAAGTCGGTGGGGCTAAGCCTGAGCAGCTTATTGTGGCTTTGCCCCAGAGGATAATTACCCTTATGAAAACGCTTATGCCTGCGATGCGCGTCAATTGGGACAAGTTGTCCGCGTGCAAGCAAAAGAGGGATGAAAGCGTTTCCGATTTCTTTACTAGATTCGAGGAATCTTTTGTTGATCATAGTGGCCAGGACATGGGTTCAGAAGGTGGTCAGCGGCTGTTTGTTGATAAGTTTGTATCGAACTTGTTGCCCGAACTTAGCAATAAGTTGAAAAATTCTGAGAGTTCGTGGGCTGTTTCTACCACTGCTCAAATATTGGCTACGGCCCAATATTACGAAAATAGGGAAAAGGAGGAAAGTGAACGTGCAGATAAGAAAACAAAGGATCTTAAAACTAAGGTCTTATTGCAGCAAGCGTATCCTCCGCGCTCAAATTTCAGTGATTCGCAACAGCCAAATCGATCGCAATCACAGTTCTCTAGATCGCAGACGCGAAATGACTCCTCCGCACCTCGTTTTGTGTTGGGATATAATCAATGTGCGTATTGTCGAGGAGAGGGCCATTTGAAGTTTAATTGTCCGGTTCTCCGTGATAGGAATAATGGTGTGTCAGCTCGAGGAGGTCGTGGTGGTCCTCAACAAGCTGCACGTGGTAGAGGTCGTGGAGTTACTCAGAATCAGGCCGAGCGTTTTGCCACTTCCTCAGACTCGCAGAATTGTTTCGATCGCCGTGAACCATCGTCCGGTAGATCTGCGCAGTATCATGTGGATGACTATTACGTCGAGCGTGAGGTTGATACGGATGGTATCTACTAGGACAGCCATAGACGAAGGAAGGGAGAAGTGTCAGTTCCGGTTGATCAGAGAGGGCCTTATGTTGAAGTAGCCACATTGGGCGTCGTTGAGCCTTTTCTGTTGGACACTGGTGCAGCAAAAAGTTCCATTATGCATTCGAAACTCCCTGGCGTGCCTTTGTCTGGCTTAACGAATGTTTCCGTTGGATTCTCTGGCGCCCCCGTTAGCAATCCAGTTTCTAGCCCCTTGCCCCTTACGATTGGGTCTCATGAGTTAGAAGCTCCTTTGATTTTGACTACTGGTTGTGGTGAGAATCTTTTGGGCTTGGATTTGTTGAAGAGGTTACATGCGACTTTGTACTGCTCTCCTACGGGTGTGGAGCTTACATTGGGTGAGAATGTGATTTCCCCTATGTATCTGTCGATCGATAAGCTCCCGCCGGAATTGAGTTCTCTTCCGGTTTCTTTGTGGGCGACAGGTCCCAATGATGTGGGCCTGCTGGATATCCCACCTTATGTTGTTCAATTGAAAGCTGATGCGCGCTTACCACGCATACCCCAGTATCGTATTTCCCTTGATGGTGAACGGGCACTATTAGCGATCATTTATGATCTGATCGGTAAAGATGTTATCGAGGAGACACGAGGTAACGTGTGTAATAGTCCCGTGTTGCCTATTTTGAAACGAACTGATCCGTCCAAGCCTCCCGTGTACCGTCTAGTTATTGACTTACGGGAAGTAAATAAAATTGTTGTCCCGCAGTTTCCTGTGGTTCCAGACATTACAGCTTTACTGACTCTGATTCCAGCCTCTGCATCATGGTTCTCGGTAATCGATCTGAAGAATGCGTTCTTTAGCATTCCGATTGCTGAGGAAAGTCGTGATTTGTTCGGATTTTCGTTAGGAGGTCGCAGTTTCCGGTTCAAACGCGCACCTCAAGGCTATTGTGAGAGCCCATCGATATACAGCCAAGCTCTTAAGAGTCAACTAGATGCATTTGTGCTGCCGACTGGTGCGGCTTTGATTCAGTACGTCGACGATCTGTTGGTAGCTGCAGATACTGAACAAGTTTGCAAGACTGCTACTGTGTCACTATTACAGCATCTCTGTGACTTACACCACAAAGTGTCACCTTCTAAATTGCAATATTGTTGTCAAGAAGTTACCTACTTAGGTCACTTATTGTCAAAGGCGGGAAGAAGGTTGACCCCTGAAAGAATCGCAGCAATTGCTCGAATGACTGTGCCAACAACCCAGAGAGATGTGCGTGCCTTTTTAGGTATCACGTCATACTGCAGACAGTGAATTCCGAATTTTTCACTGTTAGCGAAGCCATTGATAGCTCTCACGTGCAAGGACGTTTCGACTCCTTTGCCATGGACGGAGGGATGTCAGAAAAGTTTTTCTGAACTACGTGATGCACTGTGTTCGGCTCCTGTGTTAGGTACTCCTGATTACAGCAAGCCATTCACATTATACGTTCACGAGAGGGAAGGTTGTGCATTGAGTGTTTTAACGCAACAATTTGGTGACAAGCAGCGCCCGTGTGCATATTTTTCCTCGACCTTAGACCCGGTAGCTAGAGCGTTGCCAAGTTGCTTGAGGGCGACAGCGGCAGCAGCGGCGTCTATTCGGCAGTCCGCAGGTCTTGTTATGGATAATATGCTCATGGTGATGGTTCCGCATGCAGTTGATACTCTTTTGAATCGGACAAAGACTCAACATCTGACGAGTGCAAGGTTGTCTGGGTACGAGCTGACCCTTTTGGCAAGTCATTTACAGATCAAACGTTGTAATGTACTGAATCCGGCGACATTGTTGCCGATTAATATGGAATCAGATGATGTGCCACCACATGATTGTTATTTACGAACTGAGGAAGAAACAAAAGGTCGTGTGGACCTGAAAAACACTCCCTTGACAGATCCCGATGGTACTTTGTATGTGGATGGCTCGTGCTTTAAATTGCCGAATGGCGATGTGACGACTGCGTATGCTGTAGTGACGTTGAGCACGGTTGTGGAAACTGCGAGATTGAATCAGAATTCAGCACAAGCTGCAGAGTTGATTGCATTGACGAGAGCGTGTGTTTTGTCTAAAGGAAAGCGAGTGAATGTGTTTACCGACAGTCAGTATGCATTCGGTGTTGCGCATAACTTTGGAAGACTGTGGAGAGAAAGAGGATTTATGACATCGCATGGTACGAAGATTCAGCATGGGCAGCTCGTGAGTGACCTTTTGGATGCACTTACACTGCCTAAACAAGTGGCGATTGTTAAATGTAGTGCACATCGGAAAGTGACGGATGATGTTGGTCGTGGTAATGCGTTTGCGGATGAGATTGCTAAGGAAACGGCTAAGGATCTTGCGACCCGAATGTATGTCACGAGTTCAGTGAGGTGGCCGACAGAGACTGGTATGTGTGAAAATACTATTGAGAGTGTGAAAGCAATTCAGAACGAAGCTACTAAGGCTGAAAAGACTAAGTGGAAAGAAAGTACGGGAAAGTTGGACATGCATGGATGTTGGGTTGACCTGACGGAATGTCAGAGGTGGATGCTACCAGATGCGTACGTATTAGCTGTTGTGACGATGGCTCATGGGTTGTCACACATCAGTGCGAAAGGGATATGTAGGTTCTTGTCCCCTGTATGGAGAAATGAGGGTATTGCTAAATGTGCTGAGAGAGTGGTTAAGAATTGTATGGTGTGTTTGATGCACAATCCTGGCAAGGGCACCCCCACTCCACCTGGTCATTTTGCTCCTCCTGTTTGTCCCTTTGAGGTTATCCAGCTGGACTTTATCCATATGGAGAGATGCAATAACCTAAAGTATGTTTTGGTTGTGGTTTGTGCGTTCTCCAGATGGATTGAGGCCTATCCTCTTAAGGATAACACTGCCCTGTCCACAGCAAAAATCCTGCTGAAGGAATATTTTCCTCGGTACGGAATGCCATGGATTGTATGGTCGGATAATGGAAGTGAGTTTGTGGGAAGTGTAATGCAGAGCGTGTGCAAGGGTCTTGGAATTCGTCAAAAATTCCATAGTGCTAATCATCCACAGGCAGCGGGTTTGGTTGAAGGGTACAATGGTACCCTAAAACTAAAACTCGCCAAGATACAAGCTACGACTGGTCTATCATGGCCTGATGCCTTGCCTCTGGCTCTCCTATCGACCAGAGCGACCGTACACTCTCGAGTAGGGCTTAGCCCATATGAGATTGTGTTCGGCCGCCCTGCGAATATTTGGGGGGTCCCGAGACCAAGGGCTTTTGATAGTCTTGAGTATCCAATGTTAATTGATTACCTACATGATTTGACCACTAAACTACGGTTAATCCATCAACAGGTCTTTGAAGCTCTACCGGCGCAGACAGAGGGTCCTGGACACCAGCTCCGGCCAGGGGACTGGGTTGTGACCCGAAATTTTGGTCGGAAACGTAACTTGGAGCCAAGATTTGTAGGACCCTTTCAAGTCTTATTGACGACGAGGACTGCGGTTCGACTGGAGGGCCGGAAGAATTGGGTACACGCCAGCCATACGAAAAAGGTACCGATCCCCTTACCAACGGATGGTTGGGTGAGGACTGGGATTTCTGCAACAGAAACTGAGACTCCTTTGTACTTTGTGCCATTTAGCGACGCTCAACCTGTGGGGAATGATTTGTCACTGCCAAACCCGCATGTGGAGTCATCGGTAGCAGAGAGCCCAAGGTCTGACTCGTTGTCCACTTCATCGAATACTGTTGCGCCAGCTGAACAATTGTTTGTAGAGCAAACTCGACCTGGAAGAAGTCGATACTTTCTTCGTTCAAGGTCTAATAAAAATTAGTTGTATATTTGCTTTTGATGTTATGAACATTATGGACAATTATATCCTTTCTTTTTGAGTTTTTTTGTGCTGTTTCACGGCTAAGAGATTTGTAATCTGAACTTTTCGAGGAAACCTCTCCATCCGGGTCACCGTAGGGCCGTGCGGGTACTCCTTTCTGTTTAGCAGGTTTCTGACGCTAGGTCGGTTACTTTTGTCGATTCCTGGGAACTCCTGGGGATTGATAATCGCTACTCAGAACGAAGTGCGTCAAATACGTCACGGACGGTTTGTAGAGGATGGCATTCTCTAAGCTGTTGGGAGTAGAAAGGATGTCGGCGCAGAGATCAGAATTAAGAAGAGTTGTATGTACAAAATGTTTTTTGTTTCAGGTGTTCCTACTGTTCCTGACCGTATCTATGTTATTGGTGGGTGGAGTGTATTTTGGAGTACAGTTGTTATTACCTTCTGTTTCACCCACCTTTTCTCCTAAACTAAGCTCCCTCACCACTGTTTCCCCACATTCTTTTCATCCTCTGCCTCAACATGAACAGGTTAGACGTGCGGAATTTATGAATAACTCCTTCGTTCAACTCCTACATCAGCATCAGTTGGTGATGAATACTACCAATTGTTGGGTGTGTGGGTTAATGCCACATACCATGGATAGGGGTATTCCATATTTGGTCCTTCCTTACAGTTCCCAGGGTTCGGCTCGAGCATTCCAAACTATGTTCCGTAGTGCACTAGATTCCTACCCCAGTCGAGAGCCACGTTCTGCCAATTTTGGTCCTGGGCCGTATCACAAACCTTTGGCGATAGCGATAGCGGATTTAGATAGAGATGTTTTTGATGCATCGCTTATCCCAAATGAAGAGGTACAGGCTTATAAGGATCTGAGCGAGGCTGAGTATAGTACGTCAGTGGGTGATAGACAGCTTAAGAGCTCGTCCCCAATATGGATTGTACCACACCTCGGTAATTTCTGCTTGAAAGGTTTGGGTCGAAATCCGAGAGCACAACTTGGGAACAGTGCTTGCACTGACACGTATGTTCTGCCGATGCTCTCCTCCCCTGTTTTTCTGACCGCTAAGGGCACTTATTTTGTATGCTATGAACGCGCATATACATGGTTACCCCGTGATTTTTCGGGTACCTGTTATATTGCGAATCTTCTACCACCGACTTTCACTGTCGCCTCAGATTATCACAAAACTAGAGTTGTGAGAGGCGTTATTAGCAAAGAGGATACTGCCGGTCAAGAAGCAGGAGACTTCTTTAAGGGTTTCTTGCCGTTTTGGGGACCTATGGTTAATAGCAGGAACCTAAGACAGTTGACACGTGTAGTAGAGTCGACTGCTAATATTACTGCAAGTGCCCTTGGTAATCTAACAGCTGAACTTCAGGCGGATAGACTCATGACGTTGCAGAACCGTATGGTTCTAGATGTTATTCTCGCAGATAGAGGTGGTGTGTGTAAAGTTATCCATTCGAGTTGTTGCATTTTTATTCCTGACAATGCTCCAACTGTCTACCAAGCCATCTCGAAGTTGCACAAGATTTCCGAGTCCATACACGTGGACGAAGATAATTGGACGCTTCTAGGATGGTTTTGGGGTCTGATGTCAACTTGGGGTTGGAAGATTCTGATGATTGTAGGGGTTGTTGTAACGTTTCTGTTCACGTGTTGTCTTTGTGTACAGTGTGGTCCTGCCTTATGTGGCCTATGTGCTACAACGTGTATAAGACGACCATCTGTTACCAAGGAAACGTTGATGAATAGAATGATGTTCCAGCAGCAACTGAACGATCTGATGAATATTGAAATAGATTCCGATCTTGACTAGTGCTTGCCTACATGAGGGCAAAAGGAGCGTCTGAGGTTCCGTGTGGGACGGAACGACACTTTTGGGTGGTGACGAATATGGATGAGTTGGGTATCTACGAACCGCAAATGACGAGTATAGTGGATGTACGCAGTTTCGCTACGCAACCACGTATGGTTCGTCTGATTTTTGGGTTTGTTCATCTGAACCCTCGGGTTCCATTTTAGATACGGCATCCATTTTGTTTCTTGCCCTCAAGTAGCCAGCGAACGGACTTTGTCCGCTTCGTGACCCTGGGACTCCCAAGCTTACACGAGGGACACGTGTTCCTTTGAGTATGACTTTTATGACGAGGGAAATGACACGACGAAGGCAGATGGCCCCGCTCAAGGCTCATCTTGCCGTGCCGGTCTATTGTTTCAGTCATGCATACATTAGACACGGTGTCTCTGATCCCGTTATCGAGTTTCCTTTATTACTCCAAACACTCTTCTCTAATCTGTTGTGCATCCTTGTCCTTTCCTTGCATCTGTTCTTGTCCCTTCTCCTAATGTGTTTACGATCAGGATGTAATGTGTTTTATTGCGAAGAAGATATGTTTTTACAGTTGGGAACTGGCAATACTGTTGTAATTATGTTCCGGCCTCCTGAAACATGAACGCGACCCTTTTGAAGTTTATTGTGGGAACTGAGTTGTAATCTTTGTTCACTATACTGTTCTATGGGAAAAACGTGTATAAAAGGAGCGATCCACTTTTGCAAATTGAAGCAGTCTCCGAGAACCTACACGCTGTGTACTTCTTGTGACCTCTGTATCCCTGCAGTAAATAAACGCTGATCTCTGACGTCGCTGGAAGTGTCCTGTGTCTCTGTGTTTGGTACGCCAGAACAGGTAAGCCACGAAGGTTTCAGGTGTTGTTCCCTGGCACCGCTGGGTCTTAGAAAAACCCAGTCCTTCACTCCCAAACACCCTCTTCAGTCAGATCCTGGATCTCATGATGGATCTCAGTGATGTTACTTATATACTTCTTTAGATCTTTGCTGTTATCAGGTCTATAAGTTCAGTACTCTTGAACCGTCAACATTATACAGACTCCGCCCTCTTTTGCCAATAAGACATCTAAAGCAAGACGGTTCTGCATCACCATCCTCCTTATCGATAACATCTCCCCATCTACAAGTATTATCGACTTAGCTGTATTCATTGACAACTCGTCAACCACAGTCGCCAATCTTCTAATCTTCACATCATTCAGGATCACTCCCAAACTTGGTATTGCTGCTCCAAAGATATCCCCAATCACTGCTCCTACATCCGCACCCCTCCTCACTCTAGAGTGCTTCCCATCCTCCAAAAGCTCAAGTTCCTCTGCGTGGTAAATCTTAGGAAAAATGATTCCTAAATAGCATGTTCCATACCAATTCGCAGGCAATCTCACATACGCATTCTTTCCACACACATATTATACCGTTGGTATCACTTGCACCAAACCCTGCAGAAAATCCTTCACAGACGCTTCCATGGTGAAAACATGATCACATACACTTTGTCCCACATAGACCATATCATAATAGGTCTGTACACGTTTCACACACAGCTTCCCCTTCTGCACCAGGTCCAATGCTATAGAGCCATAACTCCCCTTCGCTCTGTGAGATCTCTCCTCCTCAGTCCAATCTACTGGACTTTCTCCAGTATCTCGCGTTTTTGTTAGTTCCCTATATCTATCTTCTTCTTGATTTACAAACTTCTTTTCTACCTCAGTTAGTGAACAAGTTAGATTGTGTCTGTGAGCATATGCTGTATCTAATGTTGAAGTCGGTATGAAATACTTCCCAATCCTGTCTTCCTGCTTGTAATAATCATACTTATTCAAGTGCTTGTAAGCTGGTACCTCTGGAAGCACTGCATCGTAATTCGAAAAGAAGTACTCATAATGACCTCTCCCATAGAACATACTAAGCAACAAACTACATGAAATCCCATATGTCAGTGGAAGATGGTAATACTTAATCCCCTCATCCACTGAGGCAGGCAACTGCATACACACATAACAATCTTTCGCATCCATCGCCTCCACGTATTCATATATCAGCTTCATATAGCAGCTTGGCATATGCATTAAGCTTAAAATTACCTTTAGAGAAATCTACATGCAATATACAACTATCTTGATCTAGCAAAGCCTTTTTAGCTCCTATGATACCCTCTTTCTTGGTCAAAGTACTAGGTGTAGGTGTTCCCTTCACCTCTATGACTCCTACCTCATGTGGAATAGCAACTGACACTATAATAACTATAACTATTGAGACTAACACTCCTCCTACGAGTGTATCCATCATATATTTGGACATGGGATTCGGATTTCCAGCCTCCATTTTCGTTGTCGGGTTTGAGTTCAGCAACAACCACTCAGAGTCTCTTCCTCCTCCAGCTGCTCAAATCAGTTCAAACATCACTCCGTAGATGCTCGAAATCCCCTTAACAGTACTTTCAGGACTTCCTTAACCCTCTTTCTCCTGCTACGGAAAGTTCCTAAATGTATTCTTCTTCCTCTCAGACCTAGGTTATCTTCTTGTTAAGCACTTATTTACAAAACACAGTCTATTCACAATCAACGATAAGTTCAGATCCAATTGCAGTTAAAACATAATGCAAGATTTCAAGACGAACATTAACCATTTGATGAGGTGACAGTTCAAATCCAAACGATGGAAAAACCAATCTATGCAAGATCAGGATTCGTACGGAAACGTGATGGTCAGCACACCTTCAATTTCAAGTCCAGGAACTAGCAGTTCCACATCAATTTTTATTAAAGGAATCCTGCTGATCACTTTCACGGACCTCACCCTCCCGGAACTCATTGATCCTGGCATCAGTTACTGCGTAAGTCCACTCTGGGTCAGTGTATCTCTGGCAAGGTACTCTTGTCCTCTTTGATCTCCTCAGACTCTGAGCTTGTTCTTCGTCACTCTCTTCCGACCTCAGACACAGGCGCAAGATCTCTCTCAGAAGCCAGTCTCAGATTTAGCCTTCTCTGTCTCCCAGGCCAGGTCTCTTCTGCGCCTCCAGCTCCTCTGCTCTCTTCTCGGTTGCTCTGCACAGCACCTCCGTCCTCTGAATCCGCCTCTATGCCACTCCCCACATCACTTTCTTGCTCAGAGTCAATATCTGGGTTATGGATAACATGACTCTCCTCAGCTTGATCTGATGAGCAACCAGCTTCTCCAGCAACCATTACAGCTTTCTCTTGCCCTCTCTTGGAGCCCTGCTGCCACAGCTGGATTTTCATTCGTGAGAGGAGCTGTTTCTTCCAAGGGTGCTGAAACTCTGCGGGTGTGGGAAGCAGGAACCCAATTTGACAGCCCTTCGTACTTCACTGCTGTATTCGTCACCAGTATCACTTGATAAGGGCCTCGCCACCAAGCATCCAGGCAGCTCTTCCTCACGTGTTTATGGTTAAGTACCCAATCTCCCGGGCACAAATCATGGCATAGATCAGCTGAAGCTGGAACAGGGGCAGCCTGCACCTGCTGAGACACAGAACGGACCACATCAGGTAGTCCTTTGCAGTAATCAAGGATTAAGTCATCAGTGATGTTTATCAAAGCTGTCGATGGTACTGCTGGTACCTGCATCGCCCTCCCCATTAAGATTTCATGTGGGGAAAGACCAGTTCTTCTATCAAGGACACTGCGAATACTCATTAACACCAGGGGCAAGGCATCAGGCCATTTCATAGATGTGGACACTTTTGCCATAAGTGCCTTTAAAGTTCCATTTATTTGCTCCACTATCCCAGAAGCCTCTGGTCGATAACTGCAATGGAGCCTCTGATCAACATTTAGGGCGGCACAAAGCAACTTCATGATCTCGCTGTGGAAGTGCGTCCCTCTATCCGACTCCAACAAGGTTGGAAAACCGAACCTAGGAATCAGTTCCCTCAAGAGCAGCTTTGCCACTGTGAGGGTATCACACCTCTGTGTCGGGTACGCTTCCAACCACCGTGAGAAAACACACACCACCACTAAAATTTACTTCAACCCGTTACACTTAGGCATCTCGATAAAGTCCAATTGTATCCTATTGAAAGGCCCTCTCGACCTCCCAATGTGACTCAGTGTAACCACAGTCTTTTTCCCAGCAATCATCTGTTGACAAGTAACACATCTCTGACACACTGCTTCAGCAACTGTTCGAAACCGTGGATTGTACCATGTCTGTCTGAACACTCGCACCATCGCATCCCTCCCAAGATGCCCAGCACCATGAATCTGTCTTGCCATAGGGCTCAATAGGTCATCTGGTAATACTGCTCGACCATCACTAGAAACCCAAATGTCAATGTCTCTCTTCTCACAACCTGATTTGACCCATCCTTACTTTTTCTGTTCTGAAACCTCTTCCTGCAGGCACTTGAGCTCATCCCAAGTGTCTGCCATGGCTAACATCATGTTGAGCATGGTTCTCTCTTGGCTCTCCTATGGAGTCTCCAATAAATATATACCCTTGCTCAGCACAAAAACGTGCCACATTGTCTGCATATCTATTGCCCAAAGAGACAAAGTCAGTTCCTTTCCCATGAGCTGCACACTTCACCACGGCGATTTCTTTTGGACATTGCAAAGCTTCCAACAATTGTCTAACATATTCTCCATTCCTGATGGGTGAACCAGATGATGTCATATTGCCCCTCTGAGACCATAACTGTCCAAAATCGTGAACCACACTGAACCCATACTGGCTATCGGTGTAGATGGTAATTCTGATCTGATTTGTGGCCAGACAGGCACGAGCAATAATCTCAGCCACTTGTTCGAAGTATACTCCTTCTAAGCAAGCAGCTTCAACCACTCCTGCAATGGTGCATACAGCAAATGCTGCTCTCAACTGACCAACATTGTCTCTTAAGCATGAACCATCGACAAAGAAAATTTCATCAGGGTCAGACAGAGGTTCATCAACAATGTCAGGTCTCGGTTTGGTGCAAAGTTCAGTCACATCGAGACAGTCATGATCCTCACAAACTTCATCATCTGTGTTTGGCAAAGGCATAAGTGTAGCTGGATTTAAAACAAAGCAACCTTCTCAGAGTCACATTCTCCACGGCAAGTATAACTTGCTCGAAGTGTGTGAGTCTGTTGTTCGTCAAGTGCTGAGTTTTAGTTCTCGTCATCAACAGTTAAACAGAATGTGGAACATGAACAATCAAGGGATGACCCATGACAATGCTTTCAGACCTTTCAATGCTGACACCCGTTGAAGCAACGGATTTAAGACATCGGGGCAACGCAGAAGCCACTGGATCTAAAGTAGGTGAAAAGTAGGCAACTGGTCTACGGACACCTCCATGACTCTGAGTCAGGACTGACAATGCGCAACCTTCCCTCTCACAACAGAACAATAAAAAAGGTTTGTTGTAGTCAGGCATTCCCAGAGCCAGAGCACGACACATGCCCTCTCTCAACTCCAAGAATGAAACCAGACAATCATGGTACCATGATACCAGATCACTCACATCCTTGTGGGCCAACCTCTGCAAAGGCTTCGCCTTCAGAGAGAAATTCGGAATCCATTGGCAACAATAGCCCACCAACCCTAAGAACCTTCTGACCTCCCTCTGAGTGGCAGGTACAGCCATGTTCATGATTGCCTCAATCCGATCTGGTGACACCTTCCTCTTGCCTTTCTCAATTTGGTGGCCCAAATACTGTACTTCACTCAGAGAGTACTGCAACTTGTTCGGGGATACCTTATGTCCATTCTCTGCCAAATTATTCAATAAGGCAATCGTGCCAATCCGCACGCATCCTCAGTATCTGATGCAATAAGGAGATCATCAATGTATTGCACGAGAACTGAGTTCTGCGGCAACACAAGATTCTCCAGATTCTTTTTCAGGATCACATTAAAGATCGATGGGCTCTCTGTATACCCCTGAGGAATTCTACACCACGTTAACACACGATTTTCCAGCTGGAAAGCAAACAAAAATTGGCTTTCCTCATGGAGAGGTATCAAGAAGAATGTTTGACACAAGTCAATCACAGTAAACCACTCGGCTTGACATGGAATCTGAAATAGGATCACTGATGGATTCAGTACCACTGGATAACAAGGAACAACAATTGTGTTAACCTTTAGCAGATCCTGCACAATTCTGAATTTCCCGCTTGGTTTCTGTAATCCCATAATGGGTGAGTTACATGGACTGCCCATTATCTCTTTCAGAATTCCCTGCTTGATCATGAAGTCAATTACAGGTTTGATCCCTGCGATCGTTTCTGGGGACAGATTGTACTGTGGGGTTCTTGGGAACTCAACATTTTGCTTAATCTGAATTTTAACTGGCTCAACACCTTTGATTAACCCAATCTCTTCTCCCGTGAAATCCCACATATCCAATGAAACAGAATCTCTCAAGTCAAGTGAAAGTTCCTCCGCCGTCAACACTGGATACATCTCAATGCACAGGTGTTGATTTGCAACCTTAAAGATGGCATCATCGTTTTTCATCTGAACTTCTACTCCCTTGGGTGTGCAATAAATGGTGCAATTCAATTTGCACAAAATATCTCATCCTAGCAAGCAAACAGGACTTGAGTCACACACAACAAACTGGTGTCGATCTCAAAAGGCTCCTATTCTCACAGGAATCGGCTCAGTCAATGGACTTGTCATTTTCTTGTTTGCTACTCCTACAACTTGGATTGATTGTCCCAAGAGGGGTAGGTTGGGAACTACTGCAGATCTCACAGTAGAATGGGTAGCACCAGTATCAGCCAAAAAGGTGGTAGGATGACCGTCAACATCTGCCTCTCCAAACGGTCCCCTCTGGTCTACCTCTAAAACTGCCCCAGGAGTGCAGTCTTCCTCCCCCCTCAGGCACCGTCATTTCAATGGGTCTGAGCTGTACTCATCGAAGTTCTCGAAAAGGGGCATCTGCTGGTATGTCCGATTTCCCTGCGTGATTCTCGGAGGTTGCGGGACTTGGACCTCTGGGACCATCGTCCCCCCTTGCATGGATCTGGGTCTTGTTACTGTATTGGCAGGTTCAGGTGCCGGCACCATTTCTACCTCCTGTTGCACCTGATTTGCGGGGTTTAACCTACACTCACGCTTCCAATGCCCGATTTTGTGACAAAGGTGACATGCCGTAGTCTTTTTCAATGTTGCTATGTCAATCCTTGTCTTGGGGTCTACAGGTTTCCCTTTCCCTTGACCCTGCGCAGTCTGATTCTCTCCTTGGTTATTTCCTTGTCTTCTCCCTAACGTTCCTCCATTTGGCTGTGTCCGGAGTTCCCTGTCAGCTGTTTGCATTTGGACCAGCATCAGCTTATCCTTAAGCTTCCTATGTTTCGAGTCCACTTCATCACTACAGTACCTGGCGTACATCAGTATTTCATCTACCGGCTTGTTCTGCCAGCAAATCAAATGCTGCTGAATCTTAAGACTAACTTCAGGTCTCAATCCCAAAACAAACTTCGAGACAAACTGTCCCATATCCTTGGGATCTAAAGTGTCTAGTCCATTGTACTGTTTGAAGGCTTGCAAGAGTCTCTCATAATATTCATGCATAGTCTCTTTTGGTTCCTGAATAGTTCGATCTATCTTAACCCAGTCAATATCTTGAGGCGAGATCTTTAATTTCAGCAATGTAATTACTTGTTCAAATTTTTTCATGACGATAGGGGAAGAACCATTGGTCACAGAATCTCTATCTGGTTCAGAAGTTGACCACTCAACTGCAACTTTACAAGCTGCCCATAAATCACTCGGTACAACAATGTCAAACAATATATTCAGATCGATCCACAACTGTTGTGAAAACCTCAAGACACTCATGTGCACTCATGTGTAAATGAAATAGCCCCTTTAATGAGCTTGAATTGTGAACGGTTCATAGACTCGTTCGTTACCTGGGAATTGTGAACTATTTGACTTTGTCATTGTATATGTTGAATAATGTCCCAAGTGTACAGGAAAGATGTTTTTACACTCCCTCGAAGACGTTCTCAGCGAAATGTCCACGTGTACAAGTGGATCCGTAGCAATCACGTGCAAAACTGTTTAGATGCTCACGCTGATTGAAACACATGCAAAGACACGTGTTTTAGCTGCACGCGCTGATCGGAACACATGCAAATACACGCGTCTATCGGAACACGTGTACTTCCCCTATTTAAACCCCACTCGCCTTGTTTTCGCGCTTCGCTTCAGAACGCGCTACCTACCTGACTCTGTGCGAGCCTAGTCCGACTTTCCAGATGGTTTCCTGCTTCTCCGGCGTCTGCATCCTTGCTCAAGGAAGAGTCTTCGTTAGCTGGGAATCCCGGTGAATGGCTCTTCCGCTTCCTCGCTGCCCTTCGTAATTTCCTGCACAGACAAAGAAAAGGAACAAGAAAACAATCGGTTACCTGGCAACGCCCAAAGAGGTTAAGGTAACAGCGAATCTACATACACGGTAAGAGTTATTTACCTTGATGATTATTCTTGGTTAATCACGCATAGAAGAGGCACCAAAAGAACTTAAGACATTTTCTTGGAACTTTAAAAGACCGAAAAGCCATCAAAGACTTTTGAAGACTTTATTTTGCTAATAGTCACAGCAGAAGTCGTTAGCTTGGCGAATTTAAGGCTGACGAACCAAAAAAAAAGACACTGAATGTTAAAGTGAAGTGTTAGAAAAATGTGATGTTTTCTTTTCTTTTTTTTTTTTCTTTTGGTATTGTTAATTTGACGGCTCCCTTTTAAGGACAACTAGAGAACAAAGCAAGGTATTGAAGTGACACAGAGAATGTATAATATATATATTGTTAAATACTGATGATTTAAATGTAAGCAGAATAATTATTTGTTTATGCTTATTTAAGGATCGGTAGGCAACGCTAAGGCGGCTAACAGTCAAAACTATTCGCTATTGAATTCAAGAGCTGATTACAATCCGGATTCGTTGCAGTGGTATGTTTAATGCAACAAATAATATTAAGAAACAAACGAATGTAGAATAGACAAACATGAGAGTCAAGAGTGAACTTATGTGTTATTTATTCTGTCACTTACAGTGTGAACCAAGTCAGTCCAAATCAGTCACCCTTTCCTGAGAAAAGACATTTGTAATCAGGAGCCAGAATTCCGGTCCAGACCAGGCACCCTTTCCTGAGAGAGGCATCCTTTGGAATCCAGAAAGATTTGTTTCTCTTCTCACTTGTCTCCTCCAATTCCCCCTTCCCTTCGGAATCAGACAGTGTCATGAGTTAAACCCCTTTCGTGGTTCTGGCTGGTTTTGAGGGGCTTCGGGGCCAAGCAGCATCAGAGAAGGAACAACCGGAGTCCAGGTGGGTGAACTCGCAACAGAAAGCGAAGCCCAACAAACCTATCTTAGTTCCTTCTTCGATTCTGAGTTATGGATTTGGAGGAAGAAGCCATGAATCCTGCACAATTAACCCAATTAGTGAAAAGACTTACTGAAGAAATGCAGGAACTAAGACAAGAAAACCAGGCCCTTAGACATGAGTTAGATAAAACTAAACATGGGTTTACTAGTTGGAGGGATCCTAATTTAGAACCACATAAACCTCTTATTTCACCAGCAAAATTTTGTTCCCCCTATGCCTTCCCTACCACAAGCCAAAATCAGAGTCCGGAACAAAACCTTCAAGTTACCGTGGTCTCCCCCAGTCCTATTCCATTAGCTAACCCGGAACGTTTTACCGGGGACAGTAGCAGATTTTCCATCTTCATGAGCCAGTTACATTTTTTATGCAAACCACAGATTTTTACTACTGATACTTCAAAGGTAGCCTTTATCCTTTCATATCTTGGGGGAGTAGCGGCCAATTGGGCAATGCCCTTAGTGGATTCTAATGATCCTTTATTACACAATTTGATTGACTTTAAGTCAGCAATGTCAAGTCTATTTGCAAAACACGTGTTCATTCATGCTTCAGACAACGAGCTCTTAAACCTGCGTCAGGAATCAAAAGACCTAATCACATATGTCACTAATTTCAATAGGTTATTGTCAGAAACACACTGGCCAGAAGGTAAACGGATATCTCTATTCTACCGAGGGCTCCGAGATGATCTTAAAGACTCATTAGCGCACATAGTTGACTTACCAGAAGATTACACAGAATTTTTAGACCTAGTTGTAAAACTTGACCATAGGTTAGGTGAACGGAAAAGTGAAAAACCTAGGGGGGATTTCAGGGCCCTACATTTCAAGTTGGATAAAAAAGAGGTTGAAGATAAGACGTCCCTCACGGAACCCATGTAGATAGGTGGTTTAAAAGGTCCTCTTTCCACTGAAGAAAAAAATCGTAGAAGAAAACTTAATCTTTGTCTCTACTGTGGTAAAGCAGGGCACTACGCCAAGGATTTTTCGAATAAAGTAAACAAACGAAAAGGAGTGGCAACACTAGAAGTCCCAACTAAGGAATCGGAAAACTAGTTAGCCCGGGAAAAGAAGAGGTCGTTTTCTCAGGGCAATCCGCAGTCCAGATCTCCCATTATGCTACCAATGTTATAACTCACACTCCTAAGCATTTTACTATCAGATTAACCTTCATAATCAAAGCTCAACATAGACACAGCCTAATGGTTATGATAGATTCAGGTGCTACAGGAATTTTTTTTGATTTGGAACTAGCCAGAAAATTAGGAATAACTCAGATTCCTAAATCAGAACCAGAAGTAGTCAGGGCAGTTGATGGGTCGGCCTTGTCATCAGGGTTGATCACATTTCATACCACACCATTGACAATGGTTAGTGATAATGGACATACTGAAGACACCGTGTTTGATCTTATCGATACTCCAACGTTTGGTATCATACTAGGAGTTCCATGGCTTGAACAACACAACCCTCGCATTGACTGGGTTAAGAGAACGATTACATTAGACTCTGCCTACTGCAGAACTCATTGTTATTTGGACACCCAAGATCCTATCCCTCCTTTATTTTGCTCAGCTGTCATTCCCATTGTTCCACAAGTTCCTGAAGAATATCACGACTTTTCTGAAGTATTTGATCCCGTTCAGGTAACTAAATTACCGCCTCACAGGGTATTTGACTGTAGAATTGATTTGATTCCAGGTGCAGTCTTACCTTGTAGCCGGATTTACGCCTTGACCGAACCTGAGAACCAATACCTAAAGACATATTTAGACGAGTTTTTAGAAAAAGGATTCATTAGACATTCAACCTCACCTGTCTCCTCGCCACTTTTTTTTGTTTCCAAGAAATCTGGCGATTTAAGAGGCTGTATAGATTATCGCGCAGTGAACAAAGCGACAATAAAAAAACGTTACCCATTACCTCTGATTCCGGTGTTATTGAATCAAGTTAAGGGATCTAGTATTGGTACTTGGTACGCGTGAAAGAGGGTCATGAATGGAAGACCGCATTTCGTACTAAGTACGGTCTTTTCGAGTACACAGTGATGCCATTTGGCCATTGTAACGCCCCAGCTGCGTTACAATATTTCATCAACGAAGTTTTACATGATTTATTGGATGTCTGTGTCATCGTTTATATCGATGACATTTTGATTTTTTCCAGAAATGAAGAGGAACACATCAAACATGTTAGATCGGTTTTACAGAGATTAAAAGATAATTCTTTATATGTAAAATTGGAAAAATGTGTCTTCCATTCTAAAACCGTAGAGTTTCTGGGTTATTGGCTCTACCCAGATGGAATAACAATGGATCCAAAAAACGTTGATGCAATCTTAAATTGGCCTACTCCAACATCAGTAAAAGATACGCAACGAGTGTTGGGCTTCGCCAATTTTTATTGTCGTTTTATATCCAATTTTTCAGATATTGTAACACCAATCACTCAGTTACTCCGGAAGGGTACGAAGTTTCAATGGACTTCAGATGCAGAACTGGCTTTTTCTAAATTGAAGAAGGCATTCACCACAGCACCCATTCTAATTCACCCAGACCCAGACAAACCGTTCTTTGTTGAATCAGACGCCTCTCAAACAGCCTTGGGGGGCGTTTTATTACAAAAGACAGTAATTTGGGACATCTTCACCCTGTTGCCTTCTATTCTCGTAAACTTCTGCCAGCTGAGCAAAACTATACTCTTGCTGAACGAGAATTGTTGGCAATAAAAGCAGTCTTTCTTGAGTGGAGACACCATTTATTGGGTGCTAAACACATGATCACAATATTTTCTGATCACAAAAACTTGCAATTTTTCACTACAGTCAAGGAGTTAACACCACGACAAATGCGTTGGCTGTTATTCTTCAGTGAGTTTGATTTTATTATTACTTACCGTCCAGGTCAAAAACAACTTCTGTCAGACACCTTATCAAGATTGGTTTGTGATAAGACATTAGATGTTAAACAGGAACCACAGAATATTATTCCGCCTGAAAAGGTGATAGCCATATCACAGACGGATTCTTTCCTCACTCAGGTGAAAGTGCATTCCCAAACTCTGAATCAAAGGGAGTGGCTTTTACAAAAACACACTTCCATACGAGATGGATATTTTTTTTATAAGAAAAAATTGTTCATTCCACAGAAAGATTTACAACAATTGATCCTAACATGGAATCACGATTCAAGTACCTCAGGACATCCAGGAATAAATAAGACTTTGGAATTGTGCCAGAGAAATTTTTGGTGGAAAAATATCAGCCAAGATGCTAAACAATATGTTAAAACATGCCCAGTTTGTGCTAGACAAATGACTTCTCATTAACTTCCCGCTGGTCTCTTACAACCCTTGCCAATCCCACCATTGCCTTGGCACACAATTAGTCTAGATTTCATTACAGATTTGCCAAATTCACACAATTTCACTACAATTCTAGTAGTAGTAGATCAGTTATCTAAAATGGAACATTTCATTCCCTGACATAAACTACGGTCTGCAGTTGAATTTAGGGAAATTTTTATAAAACACATTTTAAGACTACATGGCCTGCCCAGTAAAATCATTTCGGACAGAGACCCCCAATTCGGGTCAAAATTTTGGAATCAATTATGCAAAAATTTGGGAATAGAAATAGCACTATCATCTGCATTTCACCCACAGACGGACGGCCAGACAGAGAAACTCAATCAGTACCTAGAACAGAGTCTACGTTGTCTGACATCCACAGTTTCTGCTAATTGGGATGAAGTCTTACCACTACAGAATTTTCATACAATAACAGTCATCACGCTGCTCTTGGCTGTTCGCCCTTCTTCTTTTTTACAGGTTTACATCCACGTAGTCTTCCACCTGTCCTCCCAGATTCATTTAACACTATGCCAGCAGTCACAGAACGACTACACACTTTACAGACATTACAGGAAAAGGCAAAACAAAGTTTAGCAAAAGCTAAATTAAAGATGAAAATAACAGCAGATAAACACAGAAGCCCGACGACTTCATATAAAATAGGAGACCTTGTTTGGTTATCTACAAGGAACATACAGTTGGAAGGTCCTAAGAAATTAAAACCCAGATTTATTGGACCATATCCTATTGAAAAAATGTTGAACCCTGTTTCTTTTAGGTTAACGTTACCCAAGGATTTGGCTATCCACCCAGTTTTTCATGTGTCTTTATTGAAGTCTCATGATCCTTCAACTCGACCTGATAATCCGCCTCCCCCACTAGTAGTGGGAGGTCATTTGGAATATGAGGTGCATCGCATCTTGTACTCAAAGCGTATACAAGGGCGTTTGCACTATCTAGTCGATTGGAAGGGTTATGATGCTTCAGAACATTCTTGGGACACACATATACATGCCCCACGTTTAATACGATCCTTTAATGCTTTATTTCCTAACAAACCTCGCCCTGTGAGACGACCTTTGGGAGGGAGAACTGTTGGGAAAACCTCAAGACACTCATGTGCACTCATGTGTAAATGAAATAGCCCCTTCAATGAGCTTGAATGGTGAACGGTTCATAGACTCGTTCGTTACCTGGGAATTGTGAACTATTTGACTTTGTCATTGTATATGTTGAATAATGTCCCAAGTGTACAGGAAAGATGTTTTTACACTCCCTCGAAGGCGTTCTCAGCAAAATGTCCACGTGTACAAGTGGATCCGTAGCAATCACGTGCAAAACTGTTTAGATGCTCATGCTGATTGAAACACATGCAAAGACACGCGTTTTAGCTGCACGCGCTGATCGGAACACATGTACTTCCCCTATTTAAACCCCACCCGGTGAATGGCTCTTCCGCTTCCTCGCTGCCCTTCGTAATTTCCTGCACAGACAAAGAAAAGGAACAAGAAAACAATCGGTTACCAGGCAACGCCCAAAGAGGTTAAGGTAACAGTGAATCTACATACGCGGTAAGAGTTATTTACCTTGACGATAATTCTTGGTTAATCACGCATAGAAGAGGCACCAAAAGAACTTAAGACATTTTCTTGGAACTTTAAAAGACCGAAAAGCCATCAAAGACTTTTGAAGACTTTATTTTGCTGATAGTCACAGCAGAAGTCGTTAGCTTGGCGAATTTAAGGCTGACGAACCAAAAAAAAAAGACATGAATGTTAAAGTGAAGTGTTAGAATAAATGTGATGTTTTCTTTTCTTTTTTTTTTTCTTTTGTTTTTTTTTTAAAGTTTCAAAAACCTTTATTTAACAAAAAGTAAGCAGACAGGTCAGCACAGCAGGAAGCTACATAGCAATGTGTTACCCCCCCTGATCCACAGGAGATGGGGGGGGGGAAAGAGGGAGGCGCAGAGTACAAGTACACGGCCATTTAGCCGACATCCCGGAGGACCGGCGGCGTTTCAGGGAGATCAACCCACCAGGTATCCCATTGCCTATACTGCAGATATTAGCGGCAGCGCCTGCCCTCAGACCCCGCTACAGACTGTCATGTATGTGGGGCGGTTCCACCAGCAACCTCCTACACCAGCTAACCTGAGTCAGTCCCTGAGTTTCTGTTAAACAAGACCCAACTCCCCTCCTCCCATCCCACCCACCCCGCGCACGTCGTCTCATCACACTCGCATCAGCGTACTGTCCTATCCGCCGTCCCTGCTGTCAGCTTTAAGCGGGCAGAGCAGCGCTCCACTCTCAGTTCGCCGTCCACTTCGCATCCACCCTCCATCTCCCCCGTAATTCCACTCAACGCATGCCACGTCCCTCCGGGTAATGCCCCGCAGCACACTCAGCCCACAGGCTCGCCTCCTAGGCGTCACGCCAACCCTCCATCCAGTCAAGCGTCCGCCAGCGTGCTCTCCAGTATCACACCTGCCTCCGCCTCGCCGTGTGTATCATGTCCGTTGTCCTGTGACGCTCCCCGGCTCGCCCCCTCGGTTTCCCCAGCCGTCAGATACGTTCTGTACAGTCCCCAAAAGTTCTTGGGCCGGCTTTTCGGGGGCAACAATTCACCGTATGTCTCCGCTTGCGTGCAGCAGTACAGCATATCTCTGACCCAACGTTTTTTGGTGGGGAGCGGCCCCCTCATCCAGCACGACGCCACAACTCGCCGAGCCATTAGAAGCGCTATGTCCGTCAGGCGCCTGAGCGCCCGCGGGAGCAGCCTGGAGAAACCCAGCAACGCCAGTGCCGGGTTAGGCTGTATATCCTTTTCTAGTATCTGGCTCAGTTCCAGGAACACCGCTGTCCAGAACCGGGCTATACCCGGACAGTGCCAGGCCATGTGTATGAAGTCCGCTACCGGGACATGGCAGCGTTCGCACTCCGCCGATGGGCGAAGCCCATACCTGTGTAGTCTCTCTGGGGTGTAATAGACCCGCTGCAGGAACTTAAAGTGTATCAGTCGGTGCCTACCGTTTAGCGACACCCTTTTAGTGCTAGAGCAGCAGTAGGCCCACATCTCGTCAGTTATTTCCATTTGAAGGTCGGCCTGCCACCCCCGTCGCGCCGCCGAGCACTCAGGCGCCCGGTGCTGGTCCCCCAGTTTTTTGAGAGCCGAAACGAGCTTGGCTGGAGCAACCGTTTTGATGACATATGTGAGTTCCGGGACCTCCGGCGGCTCCTCCAGGCCCGGCCCCAGCAGAGCCGAGAGCGCACCACGGATTCTATGGAATTGGAAGCGCTGGAGCTGGGTAGCCCCAGGCCGGGCCGAGCAAATCTGTTCCCATGTTTTAACCACCCCATCCTGGAACAGGTCCGCCAGTTTGGCGACGCCCAAGGCGCCCAGTGCTCGCCTCACCCCCGCGTCCCTCAGTGGGGGGAGCCAGATCGCCCACTCCACTCTCATCAGCGGGGAATACAGTAGATCGCAGTCCTGCGCCCTCCGAATCGCATGCCATGCATGATTCGTGGCCCTCAGGGAGTCCAATGTTCCCACCCTGCGGTCCACCGACTGGAAGACAGTAGCCGGGAGGGGAAGCGGTTCCGCAAATAGCCGCTCCATCAGCACGTGTGGTATATCCGTGGTGGCGTGGATCCATGTATGTAGGTGGGCCGCCTGCGCTATCCTATAATACCTTTCCAGGTCAGGGGCCCCAAGCCCCCCCATCTCGTAGGGGAGCGTCAGAACCTTCCACTGCACCCTGGGCTGCTTACCGCCCCAGGCCAGCCGCACCAGAGTCTGGGTCAGCTGCGCAAAGAAAGCCTTAGAGAGTACAACGGGGATGTTCGCGAAGAGGAACAGAAATCTCGGCAGAACCACCATTTTCATGATGGCCACTCTGCCCATCAGCGACAGAGGGAGTTTGATCCACACCTCTACGTCGTCGACAAGTTTGGAGTAGGCTACCCCGTAGTTTTCCCGGAGCAGGACCTCCGGGTCCTTGTGCAGCTGGATCCCCAGGTATCGGACGGAGTCCGTTGTCCACTGGAGGGGATATTCCATGGGGAACGGCACTGTGAGCGGAGTGGGAACGCCAGCGACTTATTCCAGTTCACCTGGAGGCCCGAGAGGGCCCCAAACCGAACTACCTCTCTCAGCACGGAGGAGAGATTCTCCTCCGGGTTGCGGACATAGAGCAACGTATCATCCGCGTAGGTAGAGATGCAAATCCGATAGGAGGGGAAGTTGATACCTTCAAATTGATGATACTCCCGCATAGCGCACGCCAGCGGCTCCGCCACTAGAGCGTATAAGAGGGGAGAAAGGGGGCACCCCTGCCGAGTACCCCTGGAGACAGCGAAGGCGTCCGTGACTCGGTCCCCTATGCGCAGCCTGGCCGTGGGTCTAAAATATAGTGCGCCCACCATCTGCATGAACGGTTCTCCCAGCCCTAGTTTCCTCAGGACTCTCACCATGAAGGGCCACTCGACAGAGTCAAATGCCTTCTCCATGTCAAGGAAAATCGCCAAGGCTTTACCTCCTAGGTGCACATGCTGCATGGCTCCAAGGACTGTGCGAATGTTATAAGTGAGGTTCCTGGACGGGATGAACCCCGCCTGCTCCGGGGCCACCAGCTCCGGCACCAGCAACGCCAGACGTGTAGCAAGGACCTTTGCGTACAGCTTGGCGTCAACATTTATCAGGGAAAGCGGCCTGTACGAGCCGCACAGGTTCGGGGGCCGCCCCGGTTTCAGAATGGTGACGAGCAGTGCCTCCCGCATCGAGTCCGGCATGCTACCCTCCTGGCAGATATCATCAAAAAGGGTCATGATGTGTGGTATAAGTTTATCCTGAAAGGCCTTGTAGAACGCCACCGTTAACCCATCCGCACCCGGGGCAGAGCCCGCCCGCATGCCCCCCAGTGCTTCCAGGATTTCGTCTTTTTGCACCGGCAGCGCCAGGAATTCCCTCTGCGAATTCGACAGGAAGGGCATTTTTATATAACTGAGGTAGTCGTCTATCTCCTCCTCCATTTGGGAGGATTTTGCTGTGTACAGCCCCGCGTAGTAACCCCGAAATTCTTCCACTATCTCCGTTTCGTCGGTAATCACCGACCCAGATGCAGTCACCAGCTCGTCCACGACTAAGGGCCGCCTGGTACTACGGAGTATCCCTGCTAACAGGGAGCCCGGGCGCTCGCTCTCCCCATAGGTGCGAGCCGTAGCGTATTTGCCCATGTGCTGCACTTCCCTGTCCGCCTCAGCGTTGAAGTCTGAAACCAACGTCTGAATCTGGGCGGCCACCTCGGGGTCCGTGGACCTCCTGTGTCGCTCCTCCAGCTGAGCCAGTTGCGTCTCCAATGTCTTCATACGCTGCCGTATGGATTTGAGAACACCGGAGTGCTTGGCCATGGCCACGCCACGAATGTAGGCCTTAAACGAGTCCCATACCGTTTGGAAGCTCTGCACGGTTCCCAGATTAGCCGCGAAGAAAGCGTCAATCTCGTCCGCCAGTTCCCCCCTATATGCCTCGTCCAGCAGGGAGTAGGGCGGCATCCGCCATGTGAACGGCGGCAATCGTGTGCCCGGGGCAGCAAATACCAGGAGAACGGGGGAATGGTCTGACAGAGTACGAGGTAGAACCTCGCATCGCTTGACAGCCGCTAGGAGCGTCCGGGACGCCAGCCAGTAGTCGATTCTGGTATGCACATCGTGGTATGCCGAGTAATGTGTGTAACCTGCCTTTTCGGGGCTTCTATGCCGCCAGACATCCACCATGTCCAGTTTGGTCAATTCCGCCTGCATATACACCGCAGCCGCCGCCGGTCGGCGGGCCCACCCCGTGGAGCGGTCCAAGGCCGGGTCAAATATGAAGTTGAAATCGCCCCCCCACACCATGCGCGCCTGGGCGTGGCTCCTGCACTGCGCTGCGAGAGCGGCGTAGAACTCCGGGGTATCGTAGTTGGGACCATAAACATTGACCACAATAAGGTCATGACCTTTGCCGATACACCTAGCAATCAAGTAGCGACCGTCCGGGTCAGCGGCCAGCTTCTGCAGCGACAGTTTGGATCGCGGGTTCACCCATGTGACAACCCCTCTAGAGTGTGAAGTAAAGCCTGCCGCCAAGCTGCAACCAGACAGACCTCTGTGGGTGAGTAATTTGCTAGTGAGTGGGAGGTGAGACTCCTGCATGAGTGCCAAGTCTATGTTGTGCCTATTGAAGTAGTTCAGTACTTTGCGCAATTTGCGAAAGTCGTTCAATCCCCGCACATTCCATGTGAGCGCTCGGAGGGTCACCTCCCGGCCATCCCCCGTCAGCTCTCCACTTTCAGGCATTCCTGCAGTCATACTTCATAGCTTCCATATGGGGAGAGTCAGCGAAGGACCCCCCCCCCACTATTACCGCCTGACAGCACATCTCGAGCGCGCAAGAACATAGCAGAAGATCCTTTTCTCGATATACCGTGCGTTTCCCAGTCCCCAACCCCAAAACAACTCCCCAACCGCCCAGCCCCCCCTCCCACAGCCGACCACCCCCAACCTGGCCAGACAGGACCCCATCCCCACCCCCCAACCTCCATTATCAACAAACATGAGATAACTTCCCCAAATCGGCCCTCAAGAGGGCCACCCGTGCTTAACAGCGCTGGGGCAGCGGCCACCGGGGGTCGAACGTCTCTACCCGGCAGGACACCGCTGTGCAGACGCACCCCCCGCACCATTACCCTCACTTGTCTGCTGGGCTCGAGCTGGTGATGTTCCCCAGTCAATAGTCCTAGTAGGCCCTTGAGTTGACCCCTCGGGGGCGCAATACCCACGCCAGCAGGCCGAACCCGGCCGTCCCAGGGAGCCCATGCATGGGCATCTAGTTCAGCCACTGGCCGGGGCAGAAATAGGTCATCTACGCATCCGGATAGAACCTCCCCTATGGAGAACCCCACAACTTTGAGACCCCAAGGCACCGCGCTGGCGGAAGTCCGCAACTGCTAGCGAAACCCCCCCCCCAGGTCCAGTGTTACAATAGGAAGGCGCCCTCCACAATTCAGAAAGATCTCACCCAGCAGCGACCTCGTCGAGGGCCGTCACCATCACCTCCATCCGCACACAGGTCCAGTAGGCAGGCCACTCTCGGGGGACCCAGACGCCCCCGGGAGGCGGGGGCCACAGATCCGCGCCGGGCGGCCATCCACCGGGGGGGGGCAGCTCCCGATGTCTAGTCCTGCTCCTCCAAGCCAGAGGCCCCGGCACAGGCGCCCGCACGTTCCCGCGAGCCACCGCGTTGGCCCCTGGACCAGTCCTTCAAGGATCGTTGCAGTTCTTTCGGGTCCGTGAAAAAGTGCGACTGGCCCTGCCTGTTGATCCGCAGCCTCGCTGGATACAGCATCGCGTAGTCCAGCCCCAGGTCGCGCAATTGTTTCTTGTAGGGGGCGAACTGTCTCCGTTCCTCCTGCACCTTAGCCGTGAAGTCCGGGTAGATGGAGATGGCCATTCCCTCGAATTGCAGCTTCCCTTTTTCTCTCGCAATCCGCAGGGCAGTGTCCCTGTCCCTATAGTTCAGCAGCTTTGCTATGATAGGTCTCGCAGGAGCGCCCGGCCTGGGGCGAGGTCCCAGCGAGCGATGGGCCCTCTCCACGACGAACATGGGCGAGAACACGTCCTCACCCAGCAGAGTGCGAAGCAGTTTTTCAACGAAGGGCTCCATCCGCCCCGTTTGCGTCGTCTCAGCAACTCCAGTGATACGGACGTTTGACCTCCGCGAGCGGGCCTCCAAGTCCTCTGACTTGTCCTGTATGACCTGAAGCAGTTTACGAAAGTGTTTGCGGTCTGAGTCCCATTCCGTCTGCGCCTCCTCGATCTGTGCTATTCTGTTCTCAGACTCGTCCAGGCGCGCTGAGTTCTTGTCCACCCTCTCCGACATGCGGTCCATGCGATAGGAGAGTGCATCGATCTTGGTGCCGATCTCCGCCAGGCTGCCCTGCAACCCCTTTTCCATGGTCGCCAGCATTTCTTTAATGTCCGCGCAGATAGAGGTCTCCAGGGAAGGTCCCCCGGGCGGCGGCGCCGGAGCCGCGACATCAGGCCCCTTCGTCTTGCGCGGGTCGAAGGACAGTTTCGGCTGGGTCTTGTCCCCCTTGCCCATGTTGCTTCCGAAGCTCCGCACTCCTTAGGGTCTCAGCACCGCACGGCCAGCCCCGGTATCCGCCCGGAGGCTCCCGCGTCCGGCAACCCCCACGAGGCCAGGAGGGGGCTCAGCCGTTTCTCGTCAAGGCGCAGGCCCGGAGGCCCCCCAGCGCGGCCAAGCCACGTCGCCCAGCAATCGCTCCTACCCTATGTCCAGAGGGTGCCTCCCGGCAGTCTCCCCCAAAGGGGCCGCTATGTTCGCTCCAGCAAGGCTCCACCTGCCCCTCCAGGCCGCACGTCGCCGTCTGATTCCTGGCCAGCGTCCCGAAGGGGGCCGACTGGTCTCGGTCCGCAATGTTCTCCACACTGGTCCGGCAGTCGTCTGGAGCGCGCTCCGAGTGTCCCCAACGCCCCGCCGGGCTCCTCAGGGCTCGCCGGGAGGCCGCGGCCGAAGCACCAGTGCCGGTCCACCAGGCGGCCGCGGCGTCACGCCACTTCGCATTCATCAGCCAGCCCCAACAGCTGCAGGACGTCTCTGACTGCTCGGCCTCAGGCTCCCATTCACTGCCCTGTCGCCCCTCTAAAGAAAATTACATTCTCCAGGCGGATCTATGTACTGCCAAGCTGCTTGTTTTCAAATAATTAACTTTTGAAGCCCCTGCCTCCCACTTTGGAGACTCTAGGAACTTTACGGGCAGTTTAACTTCAAAATACATGCTCACCACTGTCCTGAAGATGAACCCCAATAATTGGGTTCGAAACGCCGTCGACCACCCCACAACATGAATTCTTTATAACTTGTAAAGATCAATTATGGAATTCAACTACTATATTGTTGTCAATGCGATGTCTTTTTAAAAACTACTATCACTATTTCACACCACGCTTTTCTTATTTTGTGAGCATTCTAAAATTGACTTTGTTTAAATAAATACCTGCTATCTTTTGACCTACATGACCCTTTACGTACTTTGTCTCCTGCTCCCTACGGAATTGATTTTACTTATCTTAAAAAACAAGTGACCCTGCCTGGGTCACCTTTTCTATTGGACCCTTTTGGGCCATCCTTGAACCATTGTTCTTAACTCTTCATTATCACCCCAGGTTCACATATCGGGGTACCCTTGTCTCCTAAAACCTCACTTCGCCCCGAGGCAGCAGGGGTTCGGGCCCTCCCTATGCTGGGGCTGCGTGTGTGGGGGCGCCCGCCCGGTCCCCTCCCAGAGGGGGCTATGGAGGGGGGAGGCCAGCAGCAGGCTCCGTAGCACGAGGGCTCCACGTGCTCCGCGAGGTCCCCGTCCGTCCGGCTGAGGCCCGACTCGGGAGGGGGGGGGGGGAGGCAGATCCGGCGGTTCTCAGCCCCCGTCCTCCACTGGCGCTTGTATCTCCTGGGCCCCACCGGGTGTCGTCCGCATCCTGGCATCTCCGGCTCCTCCGCGGTCGGCACCCCCGGGGGTACGGGTCCTCCCCCTCGCCAGTGTCCGCACGTCGAGCGACGCACACCGGGGCAGGTCCCAAGGCAGGTCGGGGATGACGGCCCAGTCCGCCCGACTGAGTCCCGCTCTCCGCTCCGACTCCCCGCTGCGCTGTGGGGGTATTCCGGGGCTCCCAGGCGAGGCAGTCTGGTGCGGGAGGGTTTCCCCGCGTGTAGGCGCTCGGGCTATGCAGAGTAGAGGATAAATGGAGGATCGTTTGAGGGTTGATGCCAGGAGCTACGCGCTCACGCGTCCGCCATGATCCCCGGCAAGCTCCGCCCCCTTTTTTCCTTTTGGTATTGTTAATTTGACGGCTCCCTTTTAAGGACAACTAGAGAACAAAGCAAGGTATTGAAGTGACACAGAGAATGTATAATATATATATTGTTAAATACTGATGATTTAAATGTAAGCAGAATAATTATTTGTTTATGCTTATTTAAGGATCGTTAGGCAACGCTAAGGCGGCTAACAGTCAAAACTATTCGCTATTGAATTCAAGAGCTGATTACAATCCGGATTAGTTGCAGTGGTATGTTTAATGCAACAAATAATATTAAGAAACAAACGAATGTAGAATAGACAAACGTGAGAGTCAAGAGTGAACTTATGTGTTATTTATTCTGTCACTTACAGTGTGAACCAAGTCAGTCCAAATCAGTCACCCTTTCCTGAGAAAATACATTTGTAATCAGGAGCCAGAATTCTGGTCCAGACCAGGCACCCTTTCCTGAGAGAGGCATCCTTAGGAATCCAGAAAGATTTGTTTCTCTTCTCTCTTGTCTCCTCCAATCTCCCCTTCCCTTCGGAATCAGACAGTGTCATGAGTTAAACCCCTTTCGTGGTTCTGGCTGGTTTCGAGGGGCTTCGGGGCCAAGCAGCATCGAAGAAGGAACAACCGGAGTCCAGGTGGGTGAACTCGCAACAACAACACCTTCGTGATTTTGACAAAACGATCAACCTGCTTATACCATTCGACGGGCTTCTCCCTCACCGAGGGAAATCATTGGTGTATGCTGCCAAATCACCTCTACTCCAAGGCACATACCCTCCATGCTGTACCTCTCTTAAAGGGTAATTCTCCACTCCTATCATTCCCCCTCCCGGAGGCGGCGTTTTTCCTACGCTTCTCAGTGCTTTTCTTCTTGGACCATCTTTCCTTCCACTTTCAAAGCATGCTCCAAGCATGTATCCCAATAATCAGTTCTCGAATATGAGCCTTCAACCCTATAACTCTCATCTCTTCCAAATCCTGATCACTGTACTGCAACTTGTGACTTCCCTGCAACATCTTCGTTTTGGACAAGTCCACCTCATACCTTCTCGCCAGTTCCACTAACCTCTCATGTGCTGATCTTGCTTTGCGAGT
Source organism: Triturus cristatus (assembly GCF_964204655.1). Taxonomy (NCBI): domain Eukaryota; kingdom Metazoa; phylum Chordata; class Amphibia; order Caudata; family Salamandridae; genus Triturus; species Triturus cristatus. Next base: position 437,022,525 of record NC_140590.1, on the reverse strand, counting down.
TACATCCTTCGCTACAAGCAGTTACTCATCTGGCTCATAGAGTTCTATTCTTTCTAAAGGCAGATTCCCACTGATTATCTCGTCTACTTCAGCTTTCAGCCTCATCACATCCAACATTTTTGCTCTTATAGCAACCTTCATGATCCCTCGACTCGATGCACTACTCGACCCTTCATTTTCACTGTTCTGATCGCCGCATCGGTTGCTTTCTGCTACACTCCTCATGATCCCAATCTCCTGGGATCCTGTCACTCTGGTTTCTTACTGGTGGCTCCCACATTCTTAGGTCTGATCTCGACTCAGCCAAGTGTTTTGGTCTTTCCTGCCTCACATCCATCTGCCCTCTTGAGGAGTCGGCAGTGGCTTGCAATGCAGTACTCTATTCTATAGGTCTGGGAAGATGAGCTATTCCACTCACCATGCCATTCCCTCCAGAACTAATCCCTTCTCCTACTGCTGATTGCACTGAGCTCCCATTCCTTGTCTGATCCGGGTCGTAAACTGACACTATGGGTCCAATGATAACCGGCACTGTTAGAGCATCCGGTAACCTTCCAGCTCTGTTAGCTCAACACTTGCTGGGGTCTGTGTCCTCATCCTTTCTGTTCCTGCTGAGATCTTCCCCACTACTTTCGCATTAGGCTGAATCTGTGGCTCCCCAATCCCCTCTGTAGGTACAGATTTTTCTTCTCCCGAGTCCGGGTTATATGGGGGTGGTCTCTCTGACAATAGCCTCTCTAATAAGCCATCATCCGTGTCGCTTTCATCCTCTTCTGTGCTCTTCTTCTGCGTGTCACCCACCTTCACCATCAATGGGTATAACCTATCCCCCTGAATAGTTTCCACCCTCCATCTTTTCTCCAACGCATCCCATTTCGCATCCTGAAATGCCCTGATCAAATTTTTCACCCTTTCCTGACTTCGGTCTTGTTTCCTCTCATGCGCTGCTCTAATCCACGCATGTAGTGCCTCAAAATGTGTTGGTCTAGGTAGAGGTCGCAATTCAGGCATTACTGATTTCAACTAGTACAGAACTTCCAATCTAAAAGTGCCATATCTCGGGAAAGTCAATTCTCCCTCTTTTTCAGTCGTTTTGTGCCAATTTTCAAGCCAAATTATGCAATCCCACATTCGTTGCCATGTAATGAGCCGGGGTATCTTCGGGCGGAGCCTCTTCTCCTCCCCGAGTAACCATGCTCTATCTCCTCTACACATGTCTCGTAAAACTTGAAAGTATTTTATGATAAAATCAACTTAAATCAACTCTTTTACACAAGGTGTTTCGTTCTACTTCCCGATGTCAATCCACCAATACCAGCGCAGCTTCACACTAACCGATCTATCACAGCGCGGCATCTTCTGATGTCACTTTTCCTCCGCATGCAGCAGTTCCCCTCCTTTGCAGCTCATCTCTCATGCACTCATGTGTCTCTTTCATACAAATGAAATAACTGTTTGTTCGCGAAATGACCGAACAGTCACTTCTCTGACTGTCCACCAAATGACCGGACAGTTTCTTCACAATTGTCGACCTCAACTCTGGCAATTGTCTGTCCGCGGAACGACCAGACAACCGCCTCAGACTTAATCAATAGGATCCACATACAGCAACCCACAGCCTGTGTCGATTACTCACACACTCACACATATGTTTCCCTATCACCGGTGGGTCAGTCTATGATGTCTCAAGACTCCCACAATCACTGGTCAGACAATTTCACTCTGGGTGTCTTCTACACCACAATCTCTTATCCAGGGATATCAAAATCAAATCTCATGGACCACGCACGCTCACAGTCCGAAACCACAATCACTCGACTCTCACACCAGCCCCGCAAGACATCACGCAATCAACACAACACCGCAATCTAACAGATACACAACCCTATTCATACTCACCCTTCCACGAACTGCTGCTTCCGCCGCACCGTTACTCTCCTCCGGCTTCCATCAACGCCGTCGTCCTCCGCCCACGATTCACTGGATCACCATTGCTCTGGCTCTATAGGGTCTCGATAGTCCCTAGACATCCCTTTACTACAGAGATAACCATCCTACTCTGCTACCAACTGATAACGCAGGATTCTTATCTTATCTTACCATCTATCACCACTCATAAGAATCCTCAGGTCGATTAGATCTTTTTATCTGCTACGGAGTGTAAAGGCGAGAAACAAATTCATTTAAACAAAACCAATAGCCAATCAATACCAACTCTGAAGAATCACTGACTCCGAATTAAGTTTTAGGGGATTTATTACAAAGCCAAAAACAATTGAATATACAAGCACCTCATGACGAGGTTCAAGAAATACATGGGCACTAATTCAAAATTTAGTATATTCAAAAACCTAATTCGATGAAGCATAAAAATGATAATAAATTCCAAAAAGATTAAACTTGCAATGATTGCTCCAATATCCAAGTCAGTCTTAATTAGGCTGCAAAAGAACAATTAGTCTGTCCCTACACTAACACCAAAGTGGCATCCCTACTTAGCATTTCCAAAGCAAATTCAAGAAAAGGTGTCAGCTCGTGAAGACTTCCTAAGAAGTACATTCACATTAAAGGTCGATAACCAAAGCTTCCTAACTAATTCTAAGTCTCCTTTTCTGTTCTTTACCTTCTCTCATCTCTCTACCACTTACTCTCTGCCCTGCTCCCTTCTAACCTGCGTTCTGCCTCTATTCCCTCGAGGCACTATCTCTAATACAAAATGCACATCATGAAAGACACGCCTTCAGAACACCTCCTCTGGGTGGACACTTTCAGGTGGTAGTTGTCCACCAAAACCTGCATCCTGTCCAGCAACGGTCCATGTGTCCTTGGATCCCAGGCTCTTTCACCGCAGAAAGTATCGGCTCAACCTTATCTGCATTACTGTAGAATATTGTAACTATCCTCCTTCGTACCTAAAACAAAAGGTAAGTCTTCACTAACAAGGACGATGTCCTTGCACCTGCAACAGAAGCCTGAGAAACCAAAATCTTTGCACACACACCATCCCAACTGAATTTCTAAATGAGAGCTCTCCCAGGGAAAATACATCTCGGCCTGCACAATTCAGCTAAGGATAGGATAGGATAGAATAAAGTTTTATATAGCGCATGAATGCCGAAGCGTCTTGGCGCTGGTAAGCACAAAGAGAAACATAATCCTCAAATACGATCCTCTTGGAAGAGCAGTGTCTTTAGCAGTTTTCTGAAAGCTTGATGATTTTCTGTTAGTTTTAAAGAACAGGGAAGCTTATTCCAAAGTCCAGCAGCACGGACTGAGAAAGCTCTACCGCCCCATCTGACTTTCCTGATCCGATTGATCTTGATACGACTCCGGGTGCTGGACCTTAGCACACGGCCAGAAGTATAGGGGATAAATAATTTCTGAACATCCTTGGCTCCCCCTCCAAAAACAGCCTTATGTACTAGGCATATAGACTTGAAATCTATACGCTGTTGGACAGGGAGCCAATGTAATGTTTTAATTCCCCATGAGATAGATTGATCTCTTGGGACGTCCAGTAGTAGCCTCGCCGCAGCATTCTGTAGAGTCTGCAACCTCTTTATCTGCGTCTTATTTATCCCTAACAGTAAGGTGTTGCAATAGTCCAGTCTGGACAGCACAAGGGCAACTACAACGGTCTTACGCAGCTCTGGTTTGATGAAATGGAAAATCTTACGCAGAGTCCTTATTAAAAAGGGACAAGATGACGCAAGGCCGTTGACATGAGCTGAAAAGTTTAGCTGGTTGTCGAACAGCCCGCCCAGGTTTCTTACTTTGGCCACGGGGCAGGGACACTCCCCGGCCCCAACCGGCCACCATGATCCGTTCCACAGGGGACTCCCCTGGCCAAACTCAATAATCTCGGTCTTCTCGGTGTTGATCTTCAAGAAGCTCTCCTGCATCCAACTCATAATTTCAGACAGGCAGCTATGGAATTTGAAAGCCATGTCATTAGATTGTTTAACCGCGGAAATCATGAGCTGGGAATCATCAGCATAAGAGACTATTGTGAAGCTGTGCTTCCTGATGAGTTTGGCCAGAGGGGTCACATAAATATTGAACAGCGTGGGTGACAGCGCTGAACCCTGCGGAACAACACATGGCAAATGGAAGCTGTCCGACTGTAACCCGTCCCACAGCAGACTTTGCTCCCTACCTTCCAGAAAAGAAGAGAGAAGGGAAGCTAACATAAGAAATGCGAATAGGCCTTCTCGTAGCAATATATGAACGTTCCATTAGGCCTTTACACATCAAAACTACACGCGTTAATAAACATTACATCCATAAGCACTATTTTCCATTACACTGGATACATAAGTAATCATTCCTACGTGTGCAACTTAATATGGTGCACGTTTAAATCTAATGCATTACATTACACATGAACGAATTCGTTAGGCACTTGCAACAAACAATTACATTTAAAAGGCATTTCACTCTTTCAACTAACACGAAATACATTTCAAACATTACATTCACGGTATTTATTATTGCATGTCACTCTTCTAATGATCATCTGTTAATGAAACGCAAGAATATGCGTATATATTTATGCGGGTGCGACTAGGCATGATTATGATACACCCCTACAATTTTCAAAACCCCACAGCGCTCTATCAGAACCAATAAAGAGTTATTTTTGGAAAAGAGCAAGTAAATTTGGAGCAAAAGACTAATACCTATGAAAAGGTTGAACTCTCCATAAAGAGAAGTTCTGGAAACTCAGCTAACAGCTGCTTTAGCAACAGTTAAAACCAGTATAGGAATAATCACATTAGTAGCTATGTTCAGCCTAAAGATAGAATTCTCCTCAAAAAGCATAAGGAAAACAAAGATATTACCATTAGCCGTAGCATATGGCAATTTAGGCTAGCACAATAAAGTGCTAGGGGGCATGGCAGGGTAGGGGTGCATAGAATGCCTTAACTCTCTAGCTAGCAACACATACTATATAGAAAGCGCAAAACATGTTCCAAACTCTGAATGTTTAATCATTTCTAAACAATAGGAAAGGACTTTCCGATGGCCTTTCGTCTTCTTTCTCGATTCCCATGGTAAACATCCAGGTCGACATGTAGTCATTTGAACATGGCTATAGTGTATTACAAAAAGATACATCTAGGAAGGTTCTCATGAGAGCCTTTTCAATCCTACTCTGATAGCTATTCAGTGTCCTATTGTGTATCAATGGACTACTCTATGAAATGAAACATTAATATCTAGCATGTTCTGGTGAGATCGTAGAACTTAAACCTACAGCGAGCATTTTCTTTTATTAATATACTTGTTCATTATAAACTTGTGGCAGAGGAAACAATCTAAAATATAATGAAGTCATTAGGTGTGAGGAAGGATCGAAATACATTTTATAGCAAACAGAACATTTCACGAAGATGCTAAGTTCAACAGTTCAGTTATAACTATAAATAGACATTTACAAAAAGGCATTTTTTTAAAGTGGTAGGAAAGAATCAAGAAATATTGAGGCCTAGCGGTGGAAGAACTATAGAAATGGGAGCTTTCTTCAGAAACAGACAGCATTTTCACTTTTTGCTCATTTAAAAAAGCATCTCTATCCACTATTTTGACATTTATTTTCTATGTTGAGGTTAAAGCACATTTCTACTTTGTTATGAGGTAAATTTACGTAAAAATCTTCAACTTCCACAACCTCAACAGCTGGATCGCCGCATGCGCCAATACCGTGGCTCCCTCAAGCGTAACCTAAAGGCAAGAGTCTGACCACAGGCCAGCTGGTACACAGAGGCACGCAGGCAGACAAAACACAATTGCAAGCAACTGTAGCGCAAATGGAGAACAAGTCAAGACACCACAGATAAAGACATCCAACTTCCAACAGATACAGAACACCAAGAGCATAGCTCTTGCAGATTGCATCAACTTCAGCACTAACAGCAGCACAGAAATCTTCACCATCATCAAAGATTTCTCCACACCTCTTACCGCCTCTAGCAATATCACCCCCTTACAAGACCTTTGCCCCAAGCCCTTGGAATTCTTCTATAACAAAATCACTTCCATATTCAGCAACGTCAACCCTCAACAGACCGCGTAACCGATGCAACTCTACTTCCCATCAATGCCGATGAACAAACACAACCTCGTGGCCTACCATCACCACTGTAGAAATCGCTGCTGTCATAAAGATCATCCACTTAGGGGCCCTAACTGACCCTTTTCCCCACCATGCTTTCACCAAAGGACTCCTACCGATAAGCGAAGCACTAACACCCATCCTCAATGCCTGCGTCAACTCAGCTACATTCCCGGACACCTGAAAACACGCCACCATCATGCCCCTGCTCAAGAAACCATCCGCTGACCCAGCCACTTTTTCTAACTACAGACCCATCTCCCTCCTACCATACCCGGCAAATGTCTTAGAGAAACTAATCAACCGACGTCCCAACAACCACCTCGCCAACCACCAGCACCTCAATGCCACGCAGTGTGGATTCAGGCCCAACCATGGTACAGAAATAGCACTCATTGCTGCCACAGATGACATCCACATGATCCTTGACAGAGGAGACACAGCAGCCCTTTTTCTCCAAGATCTCTCTGCAGCATCTGACACAGTTTCACACCCCATCCTCATCAGGCACCTACATAAACTTGGCATCCAAGGACCCACATTCTGCTGGATCTGCTCCTTCTTAACATCCTAAGGAGCACATGCTGTCAGCCTGGCACCTTACTCCACGGATGCCCGCAAGCTCATCTGCAGCGTCCCTCAAGGTTCATCGCTCAGTCTCACCCTCTTCAATGCATACATGATCCCTCTGACCAATGTCATCTGAGCATACAACATCAACATCCTCTCCTAAGCAGACGACACACAACTCATACTCTCTCTGTCTCTCAGACAATACCCCCAACACAAGAAACAAGTTCACTGCCTGCATGACCGAAGTCGCTAACAGGATGAAAGTCAACTGTCTCAAATTCAAAATGGACATGACAAAAGTAGTGTTCTTTAGCAGGAACACCTCACCATGGCACTCCAACTGGGCGCTCGGACCCACACCCAGATCCCACTCCAATAACCCCAGAATAATCGTTGACAAAAAACTGGACATGACTGCACAAATTGACAGCGTCACTGCATCCTGTTTCCACACCCTGAAGATACTGAGGATGATCTTCAAATGGATCCCAAGCAACACAAGAGAAACTGGGGCTCATGACCTAGTCACCAGCAAGTTGGACTAAGGGAGCACCCAAATGCCAGGATCACCAAACAACTCACTACAATCCCACAGACCATGAATAACTCTGCAGCTAGACTTATCCTCACCCTATCACACATATCTCACATTAAACCACACCTCAGAGAACTGAAATGGCTTCCAATACACAAACACACTCAATTCAAACCCTTCACACACACATTCAAAACACTCCACAACTCAAGCTTCACCTACCAGAACTGTCTCATCTCCTTCTGACGACCATTCAGACACCTCCACACCACAGGATCCCTACTCGTCAACATCCCACGCATACACAGAGCCAGATCAGGTGGATCAGCGGTCTCTTACATCGCTCTTGAAGCATGGCCCGAACTCCCTCTCTACATCAGATCCTCTTTCTCACCAACTTTTTCAGTTAACCGACCTACCATAGGTAGGTCTTGGCACATACACATGCTCATTGCCTGGATACCCTCGTGGGTGATAGTGTACTTCGCAAATACACATAACTTCAACTGTAGCCGTAACTGAAAGTGAACCTATCTCATAACAAATAACCCTTAGGCCCTAGGATCCATTCTTACACAACACCAACAGCCAGAAGCCTGGGCATACTATTTGATTTAGAACAGCTTTTGCTCCACAGTGGTCAAAATGATCAACCTTCAGATTTCTCTTTGCCCGAAGATCCTTCCACTGCTACAAATTTACTATTGGGTGGAACCAATGAGAGCCCTCATTTTGTCTCATCTGGACTATTGCCACATTATCTGCACAGACCTCTTCAAAACACTCATCATTAGGTTACGAAGGCCACTAAACGAGGCAGCCAATATGTGTGAATGTCAGTCGTTACTAAGCTTTCCACTACAACACTGTAGATTAAAATGCAGTAATCACACCATATCCCTGTTTTATATTAAAAACATAGATATTTACCTTCATTTTTTAATGTATATTATATTATAACCCCCTCATAATCACCCCTGATTCTTAAAAACTCTTTACTGCGTATGACCTCTAAAAAACCTTTACTCACCCTTCACACTACCCACCCCTAAGTGCCGTGCTGCCTATTAAAAATACCCATCCCTGAACCCTAAAACTCCTTCCTAGCCCTTAAATCTACCTACCCCTGAGCACTAAAAACTCCCTACTCCCCTACGTACTACCAACCACTAAACCCTACAAACCCCTTACAACCCCTTCTTAAGTGGCTTAACCTGCAACGAAAATTAAATACAATTGTTTTTATAATAAAACACTGATATATATGTATATTTGGCTTATGTCACAACTATTTTAAAACTGATGAGCACCACGGCAAGGCACTGCATTTTAAACCTACCAAAACACCTTTAGCAGCATTACCTGCATGGCAGCGACTGAACACGTATGTCCCTTCCCGTTCCTCATCAGGACATCGAATCTGCTCTGAAAGCTCTTGACTGACAGCCAGTCGAAGCCCAGATCATAGTCAATGTTCTGTGCACCGTCAACAAAACCTACTGGAAAAACGATCATAAATACCTGCAGAAACTAGCCCCCTCTTCATTCCACTCTGGGATCTCTTTATCTGCTGCTAACTTGATTCATCATTGTGCGTTCAAACAAGAACGCATAGGGGGAGATCCTCGGGTGGGGAAGGACCATGGGGAGTGGAATGTAGAAGGGGGCTAGTTTCTGCAGGCATGTCTATGGAAGGATACCAATAACAAAAACAACGTCTCAACCAGTAATCATTAAAAAGACTGTTATAATAAGTGCATAAATCACTGAAGGAGGGAAACAGGAGACCAAGACAAGGAGTAAAGGTTGTCATTTAGCAAGTAGTTATAGCAGCACTACATTACAATTGGATTAAGGTAACCAAAACAACCAAATGTGCACTGACAGTGCTAGTGTGAGTGATAAGTGCAGTGACACAAATGATATAAAAACGGCGAAGGACAATAAGAACAAACAATAATTAGGGATCAAACGGTATGACTCAAGTAAATACAAGAATAATTCGTTTTTTGTTAATTTCAAAATGATCCAAGGAAGGATACCTGCACCTTCTTGAGATGTGATGCCAACCACATGCATTTCAGAAAACTCTTGAAAACGGCTTGTTTAGAATAACACTCTCCTTAAACTGCTGAATGATAGAGAAAATCAGCTGAGGGCCACTATCGTACCTGATCAAAAGCTTTCTCCCTTCCAGACCCTTTTTTCTGATCCATCAATTGTTCATTCTTCTCTCCAAGTGACCTAGAGGCTACACTCACCAACCATCCAATTACCAAATAAATACATTGTATACCGTATTTGTATTCTTAAAATAATAGAGACTTACTATTCCTTGTATGTTTAGACGAAGAATACAAAGCACGTTGAAGAGCGGAGTGGGACTGAACATCGTTTCTTATGTGACGCAAGAAAAGAGAAGGCAAGGATGAAGGGTAGCTGGAAAGAATGAAGTATTTATAAGCACATTTACAAACTACGAGCATTTGTACAAAACCCAGCAGCCTAATCCCATAAATTAAACACAATACTTGCCCTGATGTGTGGCTCACGACTCATGTAAACAAGAGATACTCTAAACAAAACAAAGACAAGAAATTAGCACAATAATTTATATAACAGACTGTGTAAGCTTGGCCTGGAGCTCCATGACATGCACTACTTGCTTGTCAAATTCAAAGAGCTTTGACTTTTAAAGAATTCTGCGAATAGTTATTTTTTATTTGTCTATGGAATGTACATAAAAAGAGAATTCGAAAAAACTTTAAATTGCGTATATTCTTTTTCATTCTTTTAAAATATATTATCTCTATTTCTTGCCTGCGCCAAATAACTTTACAGCTATTTTCTCCCAAACCTGATTTCAAAATCGTTTAGTATAGTAGTTATCGTCAACATTAGTACAAACTTAAAATTGTACTCTTGCAGAAAATTTACAACAATACTTTGACCCTGAATTATCAGCAATAGGCATCTGCAGGAGTCATATGAGATGCTGTTATTCATTTCGCAAGTACATTTCTCTAAACATCTGCTGTGTGCAGCTTCTGTACTATGTTTCTTACTGGGAGACAGTGGCCCCTGCTGACTAAGGGCATTGATGCATGCATGCCACTGTTTCTTGTGCCAGCTCTTCCTTGTGGTCTTTCATACTGCATCATGTGGTAACGTGTTGGTGTTTTCCAAAAGGTTATCTATTATCACAAAGCTACACTGGCATTTGATTCGGCCGCATACAGTACCTAGTAGACTGAGGGTACTATTCACAAACTGCATTTTTAATACATTTTGAAACACTCCAGTTATTACAATGGTACTACAAAGGTTCTACAAAATAAGAATCACAAACCTACATGCAGTGTTTTCGTATCTGTCTCTCTTATCTTCTTCTGCATGGAGATCTCCACCCCAGCTGTGGAGTCTCTGCACACATAGGTTTACGTGTTAGTAGTAATATTTACGACTAAAGTGTAGGGGTTTAGGGAGGACTAAGGCGGAATTAAAGGCAAGTTAGGGAAGGGTTTAAGGAAGGAAATGTACCCACCCACAAAAGAGTAAGCCCAATTGCTATTCAAAAACAGCCGTTGTAAAGTTGCAGCCAATAAGGGACACAATATGGGAGCAAATTGCTCCAGCTCAGGGCTGATGTAAGTCCAGCACCACACATGGCCAACTCTAGTACTGCAGCATCCTCTCCCAAAAATCAGTGGAGCTAGGTATTTCAAACAAAACCAAATGGGAAGTAATATGAAATTAATTTAAAGGTTTTAATAGTAAAAAACATGAATAAATATATATATATATATATATATATATATATATATATATATATATGTGTGTATATATATATATATATTACCTACTGGTGGTCGCCAGTGGGTAGTTCTAGTTAGGATCTCATTTCCATAGGAAAAGCGATTTTTGATTTGCCAATATCTTTGGTGCAGTTTGAAGATTTTTCGTGAAATCTTCCAAAAAAAAGGTTCACTCAGGTCCGGTTCTGTCTTGAAAGTTTTGGGGAGATTCATCAAGCGGGGGCCCGAGAAAAAAGGGGGGTCCCAAAACACGTTTTCTCCATGTTAATTTCCATAGAAACGTTAAACAAGGTTACAGCCTGAATTGCTTAACAAAATTACACCAAATTTGGTAAACAGGTAGGTCTTGGTCTAGGAAGCGTGCTTTTTTTTAAATGGTGTAAATCCATTCAGTAGTTGCTGAGAAATTCAAAAATAAACATATTGATGTCCGAGCACCGAGAAGGGTGTGCAAACCCCCCCTGCACAAGCTCAATCCTGATTGGCTGCCAACACTCCAAACCAGAATGTTTTGGCAGCCATCTTGTGACTCTGTAACTGAGTCACAAGAAAACAGTTAAAAAAACATTTAAAAACAAGAAAAGGGGGCAGGGTAGAAACACCCTGACCTCCTAGGCATGCTCAGGGGGTCACACAAGGACCACCGGGGCCAAAAAGAGCATTTTAAAAATAATTTTGGCCGAATTCGCACTAGGTGCGCGAATCCGGCCGAAATTATAAAAAAGAACAAAACACGGTCTCCCACGCTTCATTTGTTAAAAAGCCCCTGGGTGGGCCAGGTCCCGGGGGCAATTCTAAATTATGGTGTGGAGGCCCTATGGGCCCTTGGGCCCCCACAGCCCCAGGGACCGCTACCTCCCTGGGGCTTTAAAATGTACATGTGGGGGACACATAGCCCCCACGCAGCCCCGGGGACCGCCACCTCCCCGGGGCTTTATTCAAATAGGACGGGCCACAAGGGCCCCTCCCAAGCCCCAGGGACTGCCACCTCCCTGGGGCTTTAGTAAAATTGGGTGGGGGGGCCTGGCAGGCCCACCAAGCCCCAGGGACCGCCACCTCCCCAGGGCTATAACTAATAATTAGTCCACCTCCCCAGGGCATCTAATCTGTTGCGGACCCCGGCCCCGGGGACCACCAACTCCCCGGGGCTATTTACATGTTGGAGAGGGGCTGCGCAGCCCCCCTCATGGAGCCCTTTATGGCCATGGGGACCGCCACCCCCCAGGGCTGGCTCCTGCAATGTTCCAGGGTGCCCACCCCAGGACATTGCTGTTTGCTATGGCAGTGCGGTAGCACGGCTCCCACCCTGCCATAGCAAACCCTGCTTTGCTTTTTGGAAGTGAGTGCAGGAAACTTGCTCTTGTTTCCAAAAAGCGAAGCAGAATTGCTTTTGCACAAGGTGAGCTGCATGTCAGCAGCGTCCCTTGTGCAACTGCAATGCCGGCTACCGCAGGAGGCGAGGAGCTGGCTGGGACCGTGGGGGCATTGGAGCTCTCCCCACGGTCCCCAATGCTAAGGGCCGGCAATGGGGGATGGGGTCCCCGGGGCCAAATAAATAGATAGATAGTTTTTATTGCACAATTAATTAAAACCATTGCAATGAAATCACATATAAATATACAATATAAAATTGTGTTCCCTTATTGTACAAGATAAAAAAACAGGTTGTTTCAATCAATTATGCAAAAGTTAAGAAAATGGAAACACCATTTTAGTTACTATTAACATAAAATCCTTAAAAGGAGTACATAACATGGCCCAGCCTTACAAGTTAAAGTTCTATACCATGGGGGAGTCCAGAGAAGCCCTTATTGCCATCAATATTTCAGAAGCCGGGCCACCAGCTGTGCTGATTCACCTTTCGTGCACTCAACTAAGGCGGCGTGACATTTTCGAATATTTAAAATACGCAAAATTGGACGGAGCCAGTATATTCTCAGTGGATGCAGTTTCGCACAAATGCACAATATGTGAATTTGTGATTCCTCTGCTGCTCCACAGGCTCGGCACTTGGTAACTACAGACTCTTTTTACCCTTGCCCATATTTGTATACCAACAGTGGGATCAGTTTAAACAGCAACCTCATCAGTTGTCGCTTCAATATTGGTTTTAAAGAAAAGGACAGATAATATGGCAAAGTCACACTGACGTAGAGGGTCGATGCCCAGATTCCATGATTCAAGTTTTTTAATGTTTGCATATCACAGTCGGCAGACAGTAGCTTTGCCTGTTTTGTTAAAAGTCTTGAGGCCGCTGTTGTAGATAAGGAGGCTGACCATATTTCCTTTGCATCCAATACCTCAACACAGTGGGCTAGATGTTCACACCATGTGGACCCTTGGGTATTTATCATTGTCCAGATATGTTGTTTCAAGGTGTTTTCCCGAGCTTGTTTAGCTTTTAGACAATATGCAATAAATCTCGTCTTCAGCATCCATTTCTGGGAAGAAAGATTGAATTCTCTCGAATTTGAGCATGAGCAGTGGCAGTCGTCAAGAAAAAAACTTAACGAAAACAGGACGACTGTGCTCTATGCAGCCATGTTGTCATCTTATCTTTGAAGGCTATTGCACCATGGGCTACTGATGGTAAAAACTTTGCCTCCATTAATCGAATTAGGGGAGTAAGGTTGGGAGAGCTCATGGCTTTCCTTGCTCTACAAAAATTGCCTTCCAAAGATTGAGCTGTACCTTGCATTGCAGTAATGTGGGCAGAGGGCCGTCTTTTGTGATCAATCCACACACCTAAATACTTATAGGTGGTCACAATCTGGATGGGTTTACCTTCGATGTTCCATGCACCCTTCCTTTTTAATTGTTGCGATATTATCATTGCCTTTGTTTTTGCGGTATTCAGTTTTAAATTGTTCTCTCTACAATATAGAGATAGTACCGTTAACAGCCGCTGCAGACCAATTTGGGTTTGGTCGAGCAATATCGTTTCGTCCGCATATTGGAGTGATTGGATTTTGATTTCGGCTATTTTGAGGGAAATTCTTGTGCTACAGCTAACCGTTCCGGCAAATCAGCAAGGTATAGATTAAAAATCATTGGGGCCAATAGGCATCCTTGCTTTAAGCCCTTATTAGTTTGATTTTTTTTGGTGGTAGAACAAGTTGTTGAAATTCTGATCTTAACCCAGGTGTCCGAAAATAGGGCAATCAGTGCTGTTAGGAGTGTGTTATCAATGCCCCAATTTTTTAGTTTCATCCATAATTGCTGACGAGAAACACGATCAAAGGCAGTTTGAAAATCAGTGAAATATTTGTGGTTGTAGGGCTGCAAGTGGGCTACAGCACTTATTCATTCAGTTCCAGAAGCGCTTCTGGTCTCGTGATTTTATAATCTCATAAGCTTTACTCCAGTGGTTTTCTTCCATTATTCTTGTGTAAGAAAATCTTGCTTTTCTATATTCATGGCGAATATGTTTACACTTGGCTTTAAGGGATTTATGTCCCAACACCTCCTTTGTAGTTTACGCAGAAGGTTATTTAATTTACGTTTTAATGATTGCATTAGCAGCTTTTGCTTCGCAAGACAATCATTTATTCTGGGGAGTTGGGTGGATCTTGAGTTTGACAGTGCTGTTAATTTATCCCTTGTGTCTTCCAAAAGGAGTTTCCCATGAGTTGCTTGAGACTGATTTGCTATTATCCTGGGTTGCTTTGTTCAGCAAAGATTCCACTTCTAAGTGGATTTTTCTTGGTGCTCTGTTATCCACCTAATTTTATTTATTAGTTCACATTTTTGCTCCTCGCCGATTAATTTGATTCTGGGTCGGCGAGATTGCGGGGCTATAATGCCACAGAAAATGATCGCGTGGTCACTTGCCACGGTGGATGTTACCAAGAAATCCTGAATTACATGGAAATGGGTGATCGAAATCCAGATATAGTCCAAAGTAGCCAATCTATAGTTTGAAAGATAGGCGTAAGCTGCAGGGAAGTCAGGATATGGAGACCCAAATTATTAAGGAAGGTTGAGAGTTTGAGGCAATGATTATCTTTCAGTTGGAGCTGGCCGATTATATCTGGGATACCCCAGGCGGAATCATCCAGGGCTACTAGAGAGGAATTTAGATCAGAGGCCATTAAGTTAGCATTAAAGTTTCCCATTAACATCCATTAGCCATCTGGGCACTGGGAGTGAAACTCACTTATTGCTGGTAACATTCTGCTTAGGGTTGCTTCTTGTTTGCACTTAGAAGGGTGGAGGTAAACACAGCCAAGAATCATGGTTTGATAAGTCTGAGCTGGCTGGACTATTTGTTGCCACTTTGCTTTAATGAAAACGTAGTCTCCGCTTCCCTCACTTATCAATGATACCTGTACGGCCAGATTGTTTTTAACGTAGATGACTACTCCACCGAGGCCTGCCCACCTACTTTTGATGCTATGGAATGCGATTTATAAACTGTACAATCCAGCCAGAAATGGCCCGGCAGGGGCGGCACGCGGCCCCACTCCCCTTTGATCAAACTTTAAAAAAAACCGGAAAGGTCAGCCCCAGGGGATGGGGTCCCCAGGGCCATAAAACAATATAAAAAAAGAAGGCTGGCCAGGCCCTGGGGAATGGGGTCCCTGGTGCAATAATTGGCCTCTGGAGGGGGGCTACACGGCCCCCCTCCCCACATTTAAAAAAACAAACCAACAAGGCTGCCAGGCCCCAGGAGATGGGGTCCCCGGGGCCAAAAGTGGCCCAGGGAAGGGGGGCCACGCGCCCCCCTCCCATAAAATAAAAATGTAGAAAAAAGAAACCGGCAACTCACCGGAGGCCCCGCCCCCAGCCTGCTGGTGGAGCGATGAGGTCCTCTTGTGTCCTGAGGACCTGAGGACACAAGAGGACTTCATCACCCGAGCAGCAGTGCGCCAGGAGGCGTGTTTGCAGAGTGGTGCAAAAAGGGGGCGTGGCCTCGGACCACTCCCAGCAATCCAGCTGTATGGGGATTATTGGTGGTAACAGGATGGCTTGTTGGCCCCTAGGGGCCCTCAGGAGGAAAGGGACTTAATCCTCCAACTTAGAACGTGCCTCCTGGTGGGTGTTGCAGAGTGGGGGAGAAAGGGGGCATGGCCTGTGTCCACCTCTCAACAATCCCACTGTTTGGGGCTTACTGGAGGTATGAGGTAGGCTAGTTGGCCTCTAAGTACCCCCAGCAGTGAAGAGGACTTCAATCCCCATCAAAGAGCGCACCAGGGCACGCGTTTGCAGAGTGGTGGGCAAAGGGGATGTGGCCTGTTATGAGAACTTAGCAATCCTGCAGTGTGGTTTTTACTGGAGGTAATAGGAGGGGTAGTTGGCCCCCAAGAATGTCCTTGGGGGCCATGTACCCCTCTTGTTACCTTCAGTAAGTCCCACACAGTAGGATTGCTAAGACATCTTCGGAGGCCATGCCCCCTTTCTTCACCACTCTGAAAACGTGCCTCTTCGCAGACTACGGGATGGGGGATGAAGTCCACTTTACTCCTGAGGGACTTTGGGGGTCAAGAAGCCCTCTGGTACCGCTGATAAATCCTATGCAGCGGAATTTCTGAGCGCTGGTTGGAGCCCCAGCACCCTTTCTCCACCACTCTGCAAATGCGACTACTAGTTAAAGAAGTGGAGTGGATGTATGTTGTGTGTAGTGGAATTATGTGGTATGTTGTGCAGTGAAATTATGTGGATAGAAAGTATGTGATATTTAGTTTATAGGAATTATGTAGAGTGGGATACGGAGAGTAATTATGTGGTATGGTGGTCTGTGTTGTGGAGTGGTAACCTCAGGTTTAGTCTTCCTCGTTTCCATAGAAGGTCAACTATGAACTCGTTGACAAAAAAAGAAGGAATCACTGAGGAGCACTTGTTAACCTTGTCAGAGGTATGAGCAGACCCACTGGAATTATTTGACTGTTTGGCTGCACTCACTTTCACACAGTTATACATTTTCTGTATTAGCAACATAATTAATCTCTGCTTCCTAATCTGCAGATTTGAAAAAAGAAGCCATGTTTCTAGCTCAAACGGCTGAAACGTTATCATAAATGCAGCGACAAGTGTTTCAGCGTGGTGGAAGGCCCTTTGCAAACCTAGAATGGGCACCTGTACTTAAGGCTAAATGTGGGTGTTAAATTGGTACTAATGGTGTGCAAGCCACGCTTTCTTCCTTCTGCCCCTCTCTTGCCTCTTTCTGCATTTGTGTTGCTCCTTTCTGCACATTTTTTTCTAAACTTCTCTTGCCTCTTTCTGCAAATCTCTTCTACTTTCTGCACCTCGCTTCCGTCTTTCTGCACATCTGTTGCCCCTTTCTGCGCCTCATTTGCTTCTTTTTGTACCCCTCTTGCCTCTTTCTGTACCCTTCTTCTCCCTTTCTGTATCCCTCTTATGTCTTTCTGCACACTTTTTGCTTCTTTCTGCACCTCACTTGCCTCTTTCAGCACCTCTGTTGCTTTTTTTCTGCAGATCTCTTGCCTCTTTCTGCACCTCACTTGCCTGTTTCAGCACCTCTGTTGGTTCTTTCTGGACTGCTCTTGCTTCTTTCCGCACCTCACTTGCCCATTTCTGCACTTCTCTTGCTTTTTTCTACACCTCTATTGCTTCTTACAGCAACTCTCCTGCCTCTTTCTGCACTTTTCTTCCTTCTTTCTGCACCCCTCCTCCCTCTTTCTGTACCTCTCTTGCCTCTTTGTGCACCCCTCCTACCTTTTTCTGCACCCCTCTTGCCTATTTGTACAACTATCTTGCCTCTTTCTACACCTCTCTTCCCTCTTTCTGCATCACTCTTGCCTCTTTCTGTACCTCTGTTGCTTTTTTCTGTTCTTCTCTTGCCTCTTTCTGCACCCTTCGTGCCTCTTTCAGGACCTCTGTTGCTTCTTTCTGCACTTCTTTTCCTTCTTTCTACGCCCCTCATGCCTCTTTCAGCACCTCTGTTGCTTCTTTCTGACCTCCTCTTCCTTCTTTCTGCATCCCTTGTGCCTCCTTCTGCACCTCTGTTGCCTCTTTCAGCACCTCTGTTGGTTCTTTCTGCACTGTTCTTGCTTCTTTCTGCACCTCACTTGCCTCTTTCTGCAATGCTCTTGCTTCTTTCTCAACCTCTGTTGCTTCTTTCGGCAAATCTCTTGCCTCTTTCTGAACTTCTCTTGCTTGTTTCTGCACCTCTCTTGCCTCTTTTGGCACCTCTGTTGCTTCTTTCTGCACCCCTCTTCCCTATTTGTCCAACTCACTTACCTCTTTCTACACCTCTCTTCACTCTTTCTGTACCACTCTTGCCTCTTTGTGTACCTCTCTTGCCTCTTTCTGCACCCTTTGTGCCTCTTTGAGCACCCCTGTTGCTTCTTTCTGCACTTCTCTTCCTTCTTTCTGCACCCCTTGTGCCTCCTTCTGCACCCCTGTTGGTTCTTTCTGGACTTCTCTTGGTTCTTTCCTCACTTCTCTTGCCTCTTTCTGCACCCTTCATGCCTCTTTCAGCACCTCTGTTGCTTCTTTCTGCAATTCTCTTCCTTCTTTATGCACCTCACTTGCTGGTTTCTGCACTTCTCTTGCTTCTTTCTAAACCTCTGTTGCTTCTTTCAACAATTATCTTACCTCTTTCTGCACTTCTCTTGCTTGTTTCTGCACATCTCTTGCATCTTTCTGCACCTCTGCTGCCTCTTTCTGCAAATCTCTTGCCTCTTTCTACACCACTCTTCCCTATTTCTGCACCACTCTTGCCTCTTTCTGTACCTCTGTTGCTTCTTTCTGCACTTCTCTTGCCTCTTTCTGCACCTTTCGTGCCTCTTTCAGCATCTCTGTTGCTTCTTTCTGTGCTTTTCTTCCTTCCTTTTGTACCCCTTGTGCCTTCTTCTGCACCTCTGTTGCTTCTTTCTGCACCTCTCTTGGTTCTTTCTGCACTGCTCCTGCCGCTTTGTCGATCCCTATTGCCTCTTTGAGCACCTCTTTTGCTTCTTTCTGCACTTTTCTCTCCTCTTTCGGCACCACTCATGCCTCCTTCTGTACCTCTGTTGCTTCTTTCTGCTTCTTTCTGCACCTTTTTTGCCTCTTTGTGTACCTCTCCTACCTCTTTCTGCACCCCTCTTGCCTCTTTTGCACCTCAGTTGGTTCTTTCTGCACTGCTCTTGCTTCTTTATGCACCTCACCTGCCTCGTTCTGTTCTTCTCTTGCTTCTTTCTATACCTCTGTTGCTTCTTTCAGCAATTCTCTTGCCTCTTTGTGCACCCCTCCTACCATTTTCTGCACCTCTCGTGCCTCTTTTTGCACCTCTGTTGGTTCTTTCTGCACTGTTCTTGCTTCTTTATGCACCTCACCTGCCTCTTTATGTACTTCTCTTGCTTCTTTCTATACCTCTGTTGCTTCTTTCAGCAATTCTCTTGCCTCTTTCTGCACTTTTTTTCCTTCTTTCTGCATTCCTCCTGCATCTTTCTGTACCCCTCTTGCCTCTTTTTGCACCTCTGTTGGTTCTTTCTGCACTGTTCTTGCTTCTTTATGTACCACACTTGCTTCTTTCTGCACTTCTCTTGCTTCTTTCTAAACCTCTGTTGCTTCTTTCAGCAATTCTCTTGCCTCTTTCTGCACTTCTCTTGCTTGTTTCTGTACTTCTCTTGTGTCTTTCTGCACCTCTGTTGCCTCTTTCTACACTTCACTTGCTTCTTTCTGCACCTCTCTTGCCTCTTTCAGCACCTCTGTTGCTTCTTTATGCACCTCTCTTGCCTCTTCCGGCACCCCTCTCCCCTTTTTCGGCAACTCGCTTGCCTCTTTCTACACCTTTCTTCCCAATTTCTGTACCACTCTTGCCTCTTTCTGTACCACTGTTGCTTCTTTCTGCACTTCTCTTGCCTCTTTCTGCACTTTTCGTGCCTCTTTCAGCACCTCTGTTGCTTCTTTCTGAACTTCTCTTCCTTCATTCTGCACCCCTCGTGCCTTCTTCTGCACCTCTGTTGCTTCTTTCTGCACCTCTCTTGGCTCTTTCTGCACTGCTCCTGCCTCTTTGTGCATCCCTATTGCCTCTTTGAGCACCTCGTTTGCTTCTTGCTGTACTTTTCTCTCCTCTTTCTGTACCTCTCCAGCTCCTTTCTGCACCTCGCTTGCCTCTTTCAGCACCTCTGTTTCTTTTTGTCTGCAGATCTCTTGCCTCTTTCTGCACTTCACTTGTTTCTTTCCGAACCTCTCTTGCCTCTTTTGGCACCTCTGTTAACTCTTCTTGCACCCCTCCGGCCTCTTTCTGCACCCCTTTTCCTATTTGTGCAACTATCTTGCCTCTTTCTACACCTCTCTTCCTTCTTTCTGCATCACTCTTGCCTCTTTCTGTACCTCTGTTGCTTTTTTCTGTACTTCTCTTGCATCTTTCTGCACCCTTCACGCCTCTTTCAGGACCTCTGTTGCTTCTTTCTGCACTTCTTTTCCTTCATTCTATGGCCCTCGTGCCTCTTTCAGCACCTCTGTTGCTTCTTTCTGCCCTCCTATTCCTTCTTTCTGCATCCCTTGTGCCTCCTTCTGCAGCCCTGTTGCCTCTTTCAGCACCTCTGTTGCTTCTTTCTGCACTGTTCTTGCTTCTTTCTGCACCTCACTTGCCTCTTACTGCACTTCTCTTACTTCTTTCTGAACCTCTGTTGCTTCTTTCGGCATATTTCGTGCCTCTTTCTGCACTTCTCTTGCTTGTTTCTGCACCTCTCTTCACTATTTGTCCAACTCACATACCTCTTTCTACACCTCTCTTCCCTCTTTCTGTACCACTCTTGCCTCTTTTTGTACCTCTGTTGCTTCTTTCTGCACTTCTCTTGCCTCTTCTGCACCCTTTGTGCCTCTTTGAGCACCTCTGTTGCTTCTTTCTGCACTTCCCTTCCTTCTTTCTGCACCCCTTGTGCCTCCTTCTGCACCCCCGTTGCTTCTTTCTGCACTTCTCTTGGTTATTTCTTCACTTCTCTTGCCTCTTTCTGCACCCTTCATGTCTCTTTCAGCACCTCTATTGCTTCTTTCTGCAATTCTCTTCCTTCTTTCTTCACCCCTTTTGCCTCTTTCAGCACCTCTGTTGCTTTTTCTGCAGATTTCTTGCCTCTTTCTGTACCCCTCTTTTCTCTTTCAACACCTCTCTTGCCTCTTTCTGCACCCCTGTTCCCTATTTCTGCACCTTTCCTGCCTGTTTCTGTACCTCTCTTGCCTCTTTCAGCAGTTCTCTTGCCTCTTTGTGCACTTCTCTTCCTTCTTTCTGCACCCCTCCTGACTCTTTCTGTACCTTTCTTGCCTCTTTGTCACCCCTCTTACCTTTTTCTGCACCCCTCTTGTCTCTTTTTGCACCTCTGTTGGTTCTTTCTGTACTGCTCTTACTTCTTTCTGCCCCTCACTTGCCTCTTTATGCACCCTTGCTACCTGTTTCTGCATCTTTCTTACCTGTTTATGCAACTCTCTTGCCTCTTTCTGCACCTCTGAGTTATAGGTAGTTGTAATCCCCCTGTCCTATTATGTACTAGGGCCTTACATGGGAGTTCATGCCAATCACATGGGTACCCCAACCCATAGCGTACCCTAGTGTATGTAGGTGTTTTCACTGTATTCTACGTGTCTTTCAGCATAGCACTGGCTCTGGGCCTGGTTAGCCAGAGTCCGTTATCACCAGTACCAGTCAGTAAAAAGTTGGGGGCACAGGATGACTTTGCAACAAGGCATTTTTCTGCACCTCTGTTGGTTCTTTCTGCATATCTCTTGCTTCTTTCTGTATTTTTCTTTATCTTTCTGGACTTCTGTTGCCTCTTTCTACATTTCTCTTGCTTCTTTCTGTGCCTTTCTTCCTCTTTCTTCACATGTCCTACCTCTGTAGGCATAGTTAGAAATTAGCATTTAAGAAACCTTAGAAATTCACTGAAAAAACATAGGTTTCAGGGAGGTTATAGTTAGAAATTATCATTTAAAAAACCTTTGAAATTCACAGAAAAAAAATAGGTTTCAGGGACGTTATAGTTAGAAATCAGCATTTAAAAAAAACATAGAAATTTACTGAAAAAACCATAGGTTTCAGGGACATTATAGTTAGATGGACATTTCACTCGTACAAAACCAGAGAAATTCAGCCGTTATAGTTAGTTGAGCTAACTATAACTCGCGCCCCAGCAATGCACTGCTGATGACATCACATATTACATCATTCATGACATGGTCAGTGACATCACTGATGACATCACTGATGACATCTCAAATGACATCACTGATGATGTCATCCATGTGATAATCTGATGCATCTCCTCACACCCTAATATAACCTTTGATACACACACTCTAAAATACAGACGACCATTATCAAAACTATAGACACACCAATACCAGTTACTACATACCCACTAACTGATTCCTAGGTCTACACACACATCCACTCATTTACCCATACAGTCACTCATACATGCCATCACTTACCAACACAGCACTGTCATTTGCACTCATACACCTATACAGACACTCATACATCACCACTCATCCATTGAGTTACTCACACACCTAGTCAATCATGCAAAGAATTATTCACACTCCCATTTACTCACCTATACAGTTCTAGACACACTACCTCACTTATTCACACAGATACTAACACATACTTACTCTCTTATTCAATCCCTGATACAAGCACACACTCATCCATACAGCCATTCTCACAATCACTCATTCCCACATTAGTCATTTATATACTCCAACACTCACATATTCTGCCTTTCACATATGTAGTTTCTCACACATGTACCACTGAGACATCCATTCACTCACCAACACACCCATACACACACTCACCCACCCATACAGCCCTTCACAGATATACTCTTGAACCTATACACCCAGTGAATTACCTACTCACACATCTATGCACAGGGTCACACCCCCCCACCCACCCACATAGACACTCAGGCACCCATACAGATTCTCAGACAACCAATAAATAACCCATATAGACACTCATGTAGCTACTCACCAACCCATGCAGCCTCTTACACATCAACTGACAGACTGATACAGACATTTTCACAGTTTACTCACTAAACCATGCATTCAGTAAGACATGTTTAATCACTCACTTATACAGTCAGTCATGCACCTACTAAATCATATATTCAGACACTCATACACCCACTCATACTTCAATACACCTTGGCATATATATATATATATAACATATATTTAAACTTTACAGAAACACACAGTCACTGGATGATGTCATCAGTGATGTCATCAGTGATGTAATTTGAGATGTCATCAGTGTGGTAATCAGTGATGTAACTGACCATGTCATGAATGATGTAATATGTAACATCATCAGCAGTGCATTGCGGGGGCACAAGTTATAGTTAGCTGAACTAACTATAACGGCCGAATTTCTCTGGTTTTGTACGAGTAAAATATCCAACTAACTATAACGTCCCTGAAACCTATGTTTTTTTCAGTGAATTTCTATGGTTTTTTTAAATGATAATTTCTAACTATAACGTCACTGAAACCCATGTTTTTTTCAGTGAATATATATATATATATATATATATATATATATATATATATCAAAGCTACCAAGTACCCAAACGTACAAGGAGCACTCAGGCTTCAGCTGCACACAAGGAGCCTTGATAGGTGAGCACGCCTCCAACACAACAATTCCTTTCACTGTTCAAAACTGCCCTGGATGCCTGACGCGTTTCGAAGTGTCCCCACTTCTCTTCAGAGGCTTTGGCAGTTTGGATAAAGCGCTTAGGGCACCACCCCCTTAATTGCATAGATGCACGCCCTGGATGGGCTTGTGGGACTTGTAGTGCCTCACGTTGCGCAAATGTTCAGCTGGCAACCGAAGGAGCACCACCCCCGGATTTGGGGGCCACGCGGTCTGTTATCGAGCAGGCCGACTTCGTGGGGCAGCAACGGATTTAGCATATCCACCGGTACACCGAGGCCCATCTGGGAGCTATGAATGTCACAGCAGCAACATTGCGCGCTCCATCTGGAGACAAAGGACACTACAAGGCCCAGAATGCTCTGCTAGTCGCAGCACAGCGTCCCATCCAGGGCATGCATTGGAGCATTTAAATGATGGGGGCTGTGTCCTATGCGCCTTCAATTGCCAAAGCCTCTGAAGAGAAGTGGGGACACTTCGAAACGCGTCAGGCATCCATGGTATATTGAACTGCTTAAAGTTATCGTTCTGCCGGCGGATTGTATACCATAAAGGCTCTTCATGAGCATGTTGCCGTTCGAGTGCTCCTTGTACGTTGGGTACTTTGGAGCTTGGATAAATACGCGGCACACCCTGCCGCGAAGAAGCACCACCCCAGGATTTGGGGGCCACGCGGTCTGTTATCGAGCAGGCCGACTTCGTGGGGCAGCAACGGATTTAGCATATCCACCGGCACACCGAGGCCCATCTGGGGGCTATGAATGTCACAGCAGCAACATTGCGCGCTCCATCTGGAGACAAAGGACACTACAAGGCCCATAATGCTCTGCTAGTCGCAGCAGAGCGTCCCATCCAGGGCATGCATTGGAGAATTTAAATGATGAGGGCCGTCTCCTATGCGCCTTCAATTGCCAAGGCCTCTGAAGAGAAGTGGGGACACTCCGAAATGCGTCAGGCATCCATGGTAAATTGAACTGCTTAAAGTTATCGTTCTGCCGGCGGATTGTATACCATAAAGGCTCTTCATGAGCATGTTGCCGTTCGAGTGCTCCTTGTACGTTGGGTACTTTGGAGCTTGGATATATATATATATATATATATATATATATATATATATATATATATATATATATATATATATATATATATATATATATATATATATATATATATATATATCAACAAACCAGAAAGACTCTCCAGACCTCTGCACGTCGAGAAGAGAGTAACGGACTCCAATAGGTGAAATAGCTAGTTTTTTATTCCTCACACTCCTCCGTTATCTAACGCGTTGCAAGCCACAAGTGCCCTTGATCACATACCAATATATATATATATATATATATATATATATATATATATATATGTGTGTATATATATATATATATATATATATATATATATATATATATATTACCTACTGGCAGTCGCCAGTAGGTAGTTATAGTTAGGACCTATTTTCCATAGGAAATCCGCAACATTCTATTTGGAATAACGTTGACGCCGATTGACGAATCTTCGTGAAATTTTCCAAACTTTTGGAAAGCCCTGGTCCGCTCCTATCCTGAAAATTTCACGGTGATTCGTCAAGCGGGGGCCGAGAAAAAAGGGGGGTCCCAAAACGCATTTTCCCCATGCATTTTCCCATAGGACCTGTTGACGCAGCTACAGCCCGAACTGCTGAACTGAATTACACCAAATTTGGCAAAGTGGTAGTCCTCAGTTCAGACTCGTGCCTTTTTGCTTAAATGGTGTAAATCCGTTCAGTAGTTCCTGAGAAAATTAGAGTTAAAAAGATAGATATATCTGGGCGGAGCCTAACCAAACATCTCATTGTGAGATCTGATTGGCTGTCAGTACTTCATCCAAGAAGTGTTGGCAGCCATCTTGGGACCAATATACATGATAGCCCCTCATTAAAAAGCATTGCAGTTAATAGAAAGTTTTAAGACTTTAGTTACATCATCAAAATCATTTGTTGATGGTACCATACTCATTTTAGAATTGTGGTGTGTTCTAAGGTGATTTTACCATGTGAAAAAGCCTTCTGCTGTGATATCATGAATCATGTTTGAGAGAAAACTATTTTCTCATGCTTTCCCCACAGAGGTTTGGAAGTTGATCTATAAGCTAAACTGAGAGCATATTTTCTGTAAATTCACATTATCTTTCTCAGTCATCTGAGAATGAAGTCTGACATTCTCAGTAAAACATGTACATCCAACAAGGGCAGAGACTGTCAGTTGATTCCTTTGTGTTCTACTGCAGCTTCCCAGAGTGTTCTAAAGAACAACTAGAGTGCTAACAGTCCTACTTATGACAAACGTATTGCACACCTGAAGCCATCTTGATTGGAATAAAGTGGTAGCTCTTAAAACAATTAAATTAAAAAGGAACAAAATGAGGGGGTTCATTTTGCCATAGAAACTATGATTAGTGCTGCAGAAAGAAAAATGAAGGCACATTTTGAGTGACTTCTCAAATCCTCTTCTATTTCTTAAAAAATTCTGACATGCAGACTGAAATATGCACTTTTAATACCAGCAGCAGACTTCCCTGGTGTGAAGTAGCTTAACTACAGTGATCTAATAAACAACTAGAGTGCTAACATTCTGAATTTATGGCAAATGTGTGACACGTCTGAATGCCTTCGTGATGGAATCAAAGTAAAAAACTGAAAGTATTTCCTACAGAGGAGACTGTAGTAAATGAGGAAATTAGGAAACTTCATAACAAATAAGTCTCCCAAAATGGCCACCAGAGACAAAAGAGCCCAAATGTAGCCCAAATATCACCCAGATGTAGCCCAAGTATAGCCCAATGACAGAATGTCCCAGAGTGTTCTAACAAACAACTAGAGCGCTAACAGTCTTACTTATGACAAAAGTATGGCACACCTGAAGCCATCTTGATTGGAATAAAGTGGTAACACTTAAAACATTTAATTTACAAAGGAACAAAATGAGGGGGTTCATTTTGCCATAGAAATTATGATTAGTGCTGCAGGAAGAAAAATTAGGGCACATTTTGACTTCTCAAATCCTCTTCTATTTCATAAAAAAATTCTGACATGCAGACTGAAACATGCACTTTGAATACCAGCAGCAGACTTCCATTGTGAGCAGTAGCTTTACTACAGTGATCTAATGAGCAACTAGAGTGCTAACATTATGAATTTATGGCAAATGTGTGACACATCTAAATGCCTTCTTGATGGAACCAAAGTAAAAAACTGAAAATATTTCCTACTGAGGAGACTGCAGTAAATGAGGAAATTAGGAAAAAATTCTGATATGCAGACTGAAACATCCACTTTTAATAACAGCAGCAAACTTCCGTGGTGAGCAGTAGCCTTACTACAGTGATCTAATGAGCAACTAGAGTGAGAATTTATGGCAAATGTGTGACATATCTGAATACCTTCTTGATGGAATCAAAGTAAAAAACTGAAAGCATTTCCTACTGAGGAGACTGCAGTAAATGAGGAAATTAGAAAACTTCATAACAAATAAATCTCCAAAGATGGCCACCAGAGACAAAAGAGCCCAAATGCAGCACAAATATCACCCAGATGTAGCCCACATGTAGCCCAATGACAGAAGTGTGCAAAACACTTATTTTTGTGTATTTGCAGTTTTATATAGTGCAGACTTGTCAGGTATTGGAGTGCTTTACATGAGCATTGGTTACATCACACAGGATCAAATTCATTTTGGTTGTAGACATGGGGAGATTAAGTGATTTGACCAGAATCACAGAATGTTGAGCTGAAGCAGAAACTCCAACCTGGTTCCCCAGTTGCAAAGTCTGCAGCTCTGGAAGTAACACCATATCCTCTACCCTAAGTGCAACATTTAATCAAGTGGTCAACTGGATAAAAAAACATAAAGATTACAAATAATTTAAAAGTTCTTTGTCGCTATTTGAAACCTCAGAAAATATGTCCTCATTTTATTTTTTTAGAGCAATAACCATAATTTTGATGCAAATAAGACCCTCTCATATATGTAATTTATAAAGGAAATGTTCTAGGTATTACAGTTTTGATTACATCAAGATGACGTCAGGCGTTCCACACTTTTGTAATAAATATAGAATGTTAGTAATCTAGTTGTTCATTGGGATACTGTTGAGAGGCAGAGGCCAGGGGCACGGACTCTGAAAATTGAAGGCAGGTAGGAGGGTGCAGAGGCAACAATTTGACCACACTGGGCAGGCAGGAAGGGTAGTGGAAGCCCAACAGACTATGGAGGGCAGTGGAAAGGGGGCAGGGGCAACAAACCAACAATACAGGACTGGCAAGAGAGGCTGTGGCGATATAATAGACCATTGTGGGCAGAAGGAAGAGGCAGTGGTAGTACAACCATACATGCCAACAGACCCGTTTCAGCCAGGAAACGTCCAATGTTTTTAAGATCAAATGGGCTTTATTTGATCTGTCACCTGTCTACAATCTCCTCTTTTTCAAAGTAACTCGAAGGGGAAAATCAATACCCCAGTTTTTTTTCAAAATCTCCCTCTTACCAAGTTCAAAATGTTTGCCAGTATGGTACATTGGATCATGGTAGGCAGGAGGTATTGGGGTAGGGACATGGACTCGGATAACAGAGGACAGGAGGGACATGGAGAGGTGCACCAAACTGACCCTACAGGGTAGGCATCAGGGTTTGCAGCAGCACAATACACCACACAGGGCATGCGGGACGGGAGTGCAGCACAACAATCCATAGAAAGCAATATGGATAGGATAGGACTATGCACATGGACAACAGAGAACAGAGGGGAAAGAGGCAATGATAGCTAGCTGACCATAATGGACAGACAGGAGAGAAAGCTGCCGCATAACAGACCATAAAGGACAGGAGGGACGGATCAGGGGCATTACAATGGAACAGACAAGCCAGGAGGGAGGGAATAGGGGTCTGCACATGGAAACAGAGGGCTGGGGGCAAGGGGGCAGGGCAGGAGCAGCAAGATGACCATGGAGGTCAGGCAGGATGGGCACTAGAAACAAGACACACCATGGAGAGCAACAGTGAGACTATGATGGCATACACACAGACCATGGAGGGAAGGTGGGAGGGGGTCAGGGGCAGCTAGCTGACCACACAGGGAAGGTGGGAGGGGCCATGGCAGCACAGAAGACCATGCATGGCAAGCAGGAGGGTTAGTGGCAGCACAATGGCTATGATGGGCAAGAAGGAGGGTGCAGGGGCATGCAAGAAGGACCATGGAGGATAGAAGTGAGGGTCAGGACCTGGGCACAGACAAGAGAGTTCAGGGGAAGGGGCCTCACAACAGGCTGCACGGGGCAGGCAGGAGGAGCAGTTGCAGCACAACAGACCAGGGAGGGCAGAAGGGTGTGGCAGTAAAATGGACCATGGAGGACAGGAGGAAGGGGATAGGGGCATGGCATGTGGACAGGCAGGATGGAAGTGGCAGGCACAGGTTACAGTCATCTGACAATGCTAGGCAGGTGGGAGAGGAGTGGCAGCTCAACAGAACACTCAAAGTAGATAGGAGTGGCAAGTCCATGGAACATGGTGGGCAAAAAGGATGGAGCAGGGGCATGCACAAAGACATCGGAGGGCAGGGGAAGGAGAATAGGGTCAGCAAGCTAAGCACAGAGGCTAAGCAGGAGGTGAATGATGGGCCATAGAATTGGCAATGGAGGGCAGGAGGAGTGGACTGGTACATCATGTTAAATGGAGGGCAGTGGCAGCACATCAGACCATGCATGGCAGGAGGGAGGGGGCTAGTCCATGGATTCAGACAACAGAGGATAGCGAGGAGGTGGATGGGGCAGTAAGCTAACTGTTCAGAGAAGGTGGGTATTAGGAACTTTATTGTTTTTAAAATGTGTGTCTGTGTGAACTACTTAAAATATGAACAAGTATGCAGCATAATCTCACTTTTATTCAGGAAGAAGAGGACGTTTGTGACTGTGACTCTGGGCTCACTTGGCAGAAACACCCCCTGACCCTCCACCCCCCATCGTAAAATGTAATGCCCGTGAAAAGGGTAGGTGGACGCAATGTTATATAGAACATATTCCTGAGAGCACGATTGAAAATGAAAACTAGATATAGTATATGGTATAAACTATGCACCAAAAAGTGTGATATAAGATGAACCGGGGCGTGAAATATAATATGCAATACATTGTGCGCAATGACAGATTCATTGGAGAGCGCGAGATAGCACAGGCACTAGCGCGTGCTATGCGATATGCGCCTTGGAGTGTAATATGCACAGGGCAGTGTTGTGTAACCTAACTAGTCTCTAAAGTTGTAATATAAAATATGTGCTGGGGAGTGTAACGTTGCATATGCACTGTGACAAAGATATAGATCCCAGATTATAATATGTATGGCATAGCGCTGTGCGTTATAACATAGGCATCGAGGAAGGCACGTTAGATGGGGCAATATAACCCGTGCGAAGGCAAGTGTGGCATGACAAATTCACGGGGTGGTGTTACAGTGCACATGGGCTAGAGAGTGTCATAGCATACGCACTAGCTGGTGGAATACAACACAGAGGTGTGTGGCACTCGGCGGGCACTGGTGGGTGTAACACAGCATTGGGCTCAGCCAGGAGCATGCTGTGACTCTCAAGTGAGTTTTGTCTCCTTTCCAGAGAATAAAATATAAAGTATTACACATCCGGCGGTGGATGTGTGTTTTATTAACCGTGAGGGGGGTTTCTTGCATAGTTTGGTCGAATTTTTGTTGAATCCCCTTTGAATGGCTTGGTGTGTGTGTGTATTAAATGTGCCCGTCAATAGCTACCCATGTTTGTATAAATAAACGACAAGGGTGTCTACTTGGAGAGTACCCACCGGCGGGGGTGCTGGGATTAGGCACGGTAGGGCGTCAAGACACGTCAGAGCCTCACTAGCGGTGTAAATACATTCTACGTGGATTCTTTGTATGCATAGTCCCCTTTTAATGAATATCACGCAAATCGTCATGGTGATAGGTACATACGGTTTGTCCAGCATGTCCTAGGTGTTTCTATAAATATATATATTTTTTTAATATAATAAAAAAACAAAGGCCGGCCCCGGGGGATGGGGTCCCCGGGGCCATAAGTGGCCTGAGGAGGGGGGCAACGCAGCCCCCCTCCTAAAGAATACAAAAAAAAAAAGCCCATGACCCAGGGGTTGGGGTCCCCGGGGCCGATTAAGGCCTTGGGAGGGGGGCCACGCGGCCCCCTTCCAAATTAATTTTTTTCAACAAAATAAATTAGGGTGCAGGCCCTGGGGGATGGGGTCCCCAGGGCCAATAAATTATAAAAAGAAGGGGGGCCACACAGCCCTCCTTCTTAAAAAAATTTAATAAATAAAAGACCGGCATCGCGCCGGAGGCCACGCCCCCTCCTTGCAGCACTCTGCAAACGCGCCCCCTGGCCAGCTGTAAGTTGGGGAATTAATTCCCCTTCAATACTGAGGGTCCCTGAGGGCCAACTAGCCCAACAGGTATCTCCAGTATGCGCCAGGGAGCTGTGTTGCAGACAGGTGTTCTGAGGCCACGCCCCTTTTTACACCTCTATGCAACGCAGCTCTGTGGCGCTTACTGGAGGTACCTAGTGGGCTAGTTTGACCCTAGGGACCCTTAGGATTCAAGGGGACTTAATCTCTCTATTTAGAGCGGCCACAGGGCGCGTTTACACAGTGGTGAAGGGAGGGGACGGGGCCTGAGGTGACGTGTGCAAACACGCCCTGTGGCGTGTTTTAAGTTGGGGAAACAATTCCCTTTCAATCCTGAGGGACCCTGGGGGTCAACTAGCCCACCAGGTGCATCCAGTAAGCGCCACTACTCTACGCTGCAGAGAGGTGGTGCAGACCGTGCCCCTTTTTACACCTCTCTGCAATGGCGCTTACTGGACGTACCTAGTAGGCTATTTTGCCCCTAGGGACCCTCAGGATTCAAGGGGACTTAATCTCCCAACTTAAAACGGCCACAGGGCGTGTTTACACAGTGGGGAAGGGAGGGGACGGGGCCTGAGGTGACATGTGCAAACACGCCCTGTGGCGCGTTTTAAGTTGAGGAAATAATTCCCCTTCAATCCTGAGGGACCCTGGGGGCCAACTAGCCCACCAGGTGCTTCCAGTAAGCACCACTGCGCTGCGTTGCAGAGAGGTGGTCCAGGTCGTGCCACTTTTTACACCTCTCTGCAACGCAGCTCTGTGGTGCTTACTGGAGGTACCTAGTGGGCTAGTTGGACCCTAGGGACCCTCAGCATTCAAACGAACTTAATCTCCCAACTAAACACGGCCACAGGGCGTGTTTACACAGTGGTGAAGGGAGGGGACAGGGCCTGAGTTAACGTGTGCAAACACGCCCTGTGGCGCGTTTTAAGAGGTAGTTTTAATCCCCTGCCCTATTATATACTAGGGGCTTACAGAGGAGGTCATGCTAATCACAGGGGGACCCCAACGCATAGTGTTCCCTAGTGTATGTAGGTGTTTTCACTGTATTATGAGTGTCTTTTAACATAGCACTGGCTCTAGGACTGGTTAGTCAGACTCAGTTACCACCAGTATCCGTATGAAAAAGTTGAGGGTACAGGATGATTTTGCAATAAGGCTTCTTTCTACTCTTCTGTTTGTTCTTTCTGCACGTTATCCTTCTTCCTGCACTTTTCTTTGTCTTTGAGGACTTCTGTTGCTTCTTTCTGCATTTCTTTTTTTTCTTTCTGTGCGTTTTTTCTTCTTTCTTCACATGTCCTATCTCTGTAGGCATAGTTAGGAATTAGCATTTAAAAAACCTTTGAAATTCACTGAAAAAACCATAGGTTTCAGGCACGTTATAGTTAGGAATTAGCATTTAAAAAACCTTAGAAATTCACTGAAGAAACCATAGGTTTCAGGGGCGTTATAGTTAGCTGGACTTTTCACTCATACAAAACCATTGTAATTCCCCCTTTACAGTTAGTTCAGCTAACTATAACTCGTGCGCCTGAAATGCACTGCTGATGACGTCACATATTACATCATTCATGACATGGTCAGTGACATCCCTCATGACATCACTGATGACATCAAAACACACAAGATGATGGACGGAATGTTGCACATTGGCAAAACTTTCACCCCCAGTCACAGATCTGGGTTTAATCCATCGTTATTTTGCTCACCACCTCAGTTCAGACATGGCCATATGCAAATCAGTCTTGAACTTGTGTCTCATGGGAACAGTTCAGCCCGAACTGCCAAGCCATGTCTTCCCTGGACCGGAATTAAGCATCCTAGGACCGGTTTCAGGCTTTCACCCCTCTTCAGCCAGGATAGCTTGACTCCAGTGGCGTAGTGAGCACGGGACCCACGTCTGGGCATACCCTTCCCACATAGGGCGAACAGCAAAACACACAAGATGATGGACGGAATGTTGCACATTGGCAAAACATTCACCCCCAGTCACAGATCTGGGTTTAATCCATCGTTATTTTGCTCACCACACCACCCCAATTCAGACATGGCCATATGCAAATCAGTCTTGACCCTGTGCCTCATGGGAACAGTTCAGCCCGAACTGCCAAGCCATGTCTTCCCTGGACCGGAATCAAGCATCCTAGGACCGGTTTTGTGCTCTCCATGCCACTGGAATCAAGCTATCCTGGCTGAAGAGGGGTGAAACCCCAAAACCGGTCCAAGGACGCTTGTTTACAGTCCAGGGAGGACCTGGCTTGGCAGTTCAGGCTGGACTGTTCCCATGAGGCACAGGGTCAAGACTGATTTGCATATGGCTGGGTTCAAACTGGAACGGCATGGTGAGCAAAAAAACGATGGATTTAGGCCCAGATTTCTGTACTGGGGTGAATGTATGACATTGTTCTGCATTCTGTCCATCAACTGTTGTTTTTGCATTTGTCACCCCGAGTGGGAAGGGTATGCCCAGACGTGGGTCCCGTGCTCTCCATGCCACTGGAATCAAGCTATCCTGGCTGAAGAGGGGTGAAACCCCGAAACCGGTCCTAGGATGCTTGTTTCCAGTCCAGGGAGGACCTGGCTTGGCAGTTCGGGCTGGACTGTTCCCATGAGGCACAGGGTCAAGACTGATTTGCATATGGCTGGGTTCAAACTGGAACGGCATGGTGAGCAAAACAAACTATGGATTTAGGCCCAGATCTCTATACTGGGGTGAATGTATGACATTGTTCTGCATTCTGTCCATCAACTGTTGTTTTTGCATTTGTCACCCCCGAGTGGGTAGGGTATGCCCAGACGTGGGTCCCGTGCTCTCCATGCCACTGGAAATCAAGCTATCCTGGCTGAAGAGGGGTGAAACCCCGAAACCGGTCCTAGGATGCTTGTTTCCAGTCCAGGGAGGACCTGGCTTGGCAGTTCGGGCTGGACTGTTCCCATGAGGCACAGGGTCAAGACTGATCTGCATATGGTTGGGTTCAAACTGAAACAGCATGGTGAGCAAAAAAACGATGGATTTAGGTCCAGTTCTCTGTACTGGGGTGAATGTATGACATTGTTCTGCATTCTGTCCATCAACTGTTGTTTTTGCATCACTGATGACATCTCAAATGACATCACTGATGACATCATCCTTGTGATAGAGTGGCAGACCTCCTCTCCCCCTAATATAACCTTTGATACACACATTCAAAAATAGAAACTAAAATGTTCAAAACAATGGACATACCAATACCAGTTACAACAACCTATTCAGTAATTCTAAGATCCACATACACATCCACTCATTCACCAACAGTCCTATACAGTCACTCATACATGTACTCACTCATCATATGTACTCATACACCTATACATCCTGTTACACAACGCCACTCATCCATAGAGTTACTCACACACATAGTCACTCATGCTAATAAAGAATCAAACATCCATTTACTTGCATATACAGTTATACACACACCATCACACTTACTTCTAAAGAAACTTACACATACTTAGTCTTTTAAACAATCACTTATAGAAACACATACTTATTCATACAGGAACTCTTCCAATCTCTCACTCTCACATATACTCACTTATATGCACCAATAGTCACATATACTAGTTTAAAACATATGTAGTTACTCATAAAGACACTATTGAGACAGTCATTCACTCACTAACACACCCATGTACACACTCGTCCACCCATACAGTCCTGCACACATGCTGTCTTCAACACATACAAACAGTGAGTCACTCATTCATGCACCTATGCACTACGTAATACCCCCCACCGAACCATACAGACACTCATACTGATACTCAAAAAACCAACTAATAACCTATGTAGACACTCATGTAGCTACTCACCAACCCATGCAGCCACTTATACACAAAGTGAGAGACTGATACAGATATTTACATATTTAAACATTACTCACTAAGCCATGTATTCACTAAGATACACTTAATCAGTCAGTTATACAATCAATTTTTCAAAAACAAATCATCCATTTCGACACTTATATACCCATTTATTCTTCCATCGACCTTGAGATATACATATATAAAACATATGTAATTTTCAGAAAAACACACATTCACTGGATGAAGTCATCAGTGATGTCATCAGTGATGTCATTTGAGATGTCATCAGTGATGTCATCAGTGATGTCATCAGTGATGTCGCTGAGCATGTCATGAGTGATGTACTATGTGACGTCATCAGCACTGCATTGCGGGCGCGCGAGTTATAGTTAGCTGAACTAACTATAACGGGGGAATTTCAATGGTTTTGTATGAGTGAAAAGTCCAGCTAACTATAACGCCCCTGAAACCTATGGTTTCTTCAGTGAATATATATATATATATATATATATATATATTATCTACTGGCGGTCGCCAGTAGATAGTTATAGTGAGGACCGTGTTTCCATAGGAAATCCGCAACATTCTATTTGGAATAACTTTGGAGCCTGTTGACGAATCCTCGCAAACTTTTCAAAATAGGTGGGGTGCTCTGCCCCGCTCCTACCCTGAAAGTCTCAGGGTGATTTGTCAAGCGGGGGCCAAGAAAAAAGGGGGGTCCCAAAACACATTTTCCCCATGCATTTTTCCATAGGACATTTAGTCGAAGGTACAGCCTGAGCGGCTGAACAGAATTACTTGAAATTTGGCAGAGAGGTAGTCCTCAGGTCAGGGAAGTGCCTTTTGCAGGTCTGGTGTCAATCTGTTCAGTAGTTCCTGAGAAAATCAAAAGTAAAATCATATACATATGTGGGCGGAGCCTAACCACACATCTCATCCTGAGATCTGATTGGCTGCCAGCACTTTATCCAAGAAGTGTTGGCAGCCATCTTGGGACCAATATACATGATAGCACCTCATTAAAAAGAATTGCAGTTAATAGAAGGTTTTAAGACTTTAGTTACATTATAAATCATTTGTTGATGGTACCATACTCATTTTAGTAAGTAAGTAAGTAATAGTTTATTAGCATAGTTAATTAAAACCATTGCAATTCATCCTTTAAAAAAAAAAGATAATAAAAAACACTAATGTGTACACAATACATTATTCATCACTTAATAAAATTACATTCACATAGTAACTGTATTTGTAATCCCTTTTAAAGAGTTCATAAGATTTTATATGTTGATAGAGTTAAAATAGTAAACGTATTGTTCTAAATGTCCTCTGTGTTTTATGGCAAGGGGACAAATTACAGTATTTACTCTTGTTCCACCTTCCATAATTGATACAATGTAAATAGGGATCTGCTTAATTTAAGAGCCTCTAAGAATATGACGGTAGGTCAATTTTCTGCATCTTTGTTTCTACCACCTTCAAAAACTTCACCAGGCTACAATTCAACTGCGGGTCACTAGGTGTAAAACAGGCAAGAACTGCCTGTCTTCGTGAGCGTATTCCACGGTGGTTGAAGTGGTGTTTCAGTAACTGTTTCCTTTCCTCCAACAGCTTCTCGCAGGAGCACAACAAATGTTCCATGTCTTCAGACGCCTTGCCACATAGGCGACAGAGGGAACCCCTATTAACCCTCAGCCACTGCGGAAAGTGGCGTGTGCATGGTAACACGCCTAGTCTGTATTTGAGGAACTTCAGTTTTATAAAACGTGAGTAGCCGAGGTCAAGGTAACTCTGGTAGCCTTGTTTGGAGTAGGAGTTTAGGATGATCCACCCATGTGACCTCTTTGCAACACACGCTTTATCTTCAATCCATGAAAGATGTTTTATTGTTCTCTTTACTATTCTTTTGATCGTGGTGTGATTGGTAGGAGTATTCCACAGCTCCTGTAACCCTAGATTCACTAGGCTGCTTTTCAAGTATTTGGCAGCTGGCGATGCCGGATACCGTTCTAATTCTGACCATAAGTAGCCGTTTAGGGTTCCTTCATTTGCCTTACGGATTTTATCCCAAGTCATTATATATGCACCTTGTCTT
The DNA here is from genome assembly GCF_964204655.1 of Triturus cristatus. Lineage (NCBI taxonomy): Eukaryota > Metazoa > Chordata > Amphibia > Caudata > Salamandridae > Triturus > Triturus cristatus. The sequence continues at coordinate 436,985,501 of NC_140590.1, read as the reverse complement.
GCCAAAGACTGCTTCTGTCCTCCAAATTCCAGCCTGAGTTGGGCCGGAGAGGTTTGTTTTGGCAAGCTAAATATGGTTCTGTATGCTGATGCCACAGTTCTGTCTAGGGTCGCCGCATCCCTACCTCTCTGTACTTCGCTCCCATAAGTAATTGTGGGCAGCAGTTTAGCTCTTATAACTTGTGCCAGGGGCAAGAGAGAGGGACTGGTGAGCTTACCATTTAATTTTTTTTAACGAAATAGATATCGCAATGCCTTTTCCTCTAATGCTTGCTTTCTGAATGGTAAATTGGCCACCATTATCAATTTTGACTCCCAGGTACTTGTACACTGTTGTGTCTTCAATACGGTTGTTGTTCCAGAACCAGCCATAGCTGGATTTCCCTTTTTTATTAATTGACATAGTTTGTGTCTTCTGTAGATTTATTGTCAGTTGGTTATCATCAGAATACAACCGAGTGGCATCTAGGAGGTTTTGTAGCCCTATTTTCGTTTGACTAATTAACACTATGTCATCCGCATATAGTAATGATGGTAATGTTTGGCCTCCTAGTTTCGGTGCATGGGAATTGCAGGTATTTAAAATCGGGGTTAAATCACCTAAGAACAGATTAAAAAGGGTTGGAGCCAAAACAAATCCCTGTTTTAAGCCCTTGTTAGTTGGGATGCGTCTGGACAGATGAGATCCATCACCCAACTTAACCTGTATCCAGGTGTCACTGTGCAGGTTGATAAGTAGATTTATTAAGGGCCTCGGGATCCCCCACTTGTCCAGTTTAGACCACAGGAGATTTCGATTGATGTAATCAAACGCTGCCTTATAATCAATAAAGCACAGATGGATTGGCATTTTGGTAGTTTTGGCTTTATCGATTAACAGGCCCATTGTCAAGATGTTCGTTGTTGTCCCAACATTTTTAGCAAAACCTGTTTGATTTACAGGGATTAAGGAGTTTTCTGTAGCCCAGAGCTGTAATTCTTCCAAGAGGATCCCAGCAAAGTACTTGGCCTCATTATCCATAAGGGCAATCAGTCTGTAGTTGCTTGCTTTTGATTTATCACCTGATTTGAATATAGGAGAGATAATTGAGCCCTTCCAGGAGGCAGGTAATATATTGAACTGTATTATTTCATTGAATAATGGCTCTAGTGCTCCAGCCCATTCCCTATCGCTCTGTTTGTAAAGGATGGGAGGTATACCATTCGGGCCGGGTGCCCCTTCCCTTCTTCCCTTTTTAATTTGTCGCATGATTGTCTTTTGTAAGTTTATTTCTCTTGTATTCATGGTTGTATTGCCACAAGCTTGTTTATGGGAAGTTTCACACAGTGTTGTTAGTTTATTGCCCTCATTTCCTATCTCAAAGTCAGAGGCCTTTTGTTGTAAAAAATGATCTTTAAGATACTTTGACCATGCAGCTTCGCTAATATTAGAGGATACTCCATCATGCACAGGATTTAAAAAGGAATTACTTGATTTCCAGAATTTCGCCCCATCGTTTTGTTTTATGTCAGCCTGTAATTTTACCCATAAGCTGTCCTCCATTTCTTTATTTGCTATCCACTTTGTTTGTTTTAAAGAAGCCTTCAGTTTCCGTAAGCGGTCTTGTTTCACCGTGTCACATGAAGAGTACCTAAATTGAAGCATTGTTTGGTCGATACATTTCTTTTAACATTTTATCTTCACTTGATGTTCCTTTGTAAGCGAGGTCATATTTTTATCTGTCCGTCTTAATTCAAGCTTCGGTGTTGTGGAGTAGCCTGCCATTATTTTGGTAAAACATTCCCATTTCTCAACTTCGCTTGTTCCAATTCTTCCCTCAAAATGCAGTATCGCCATGTCAAGCAAGCTTCCCTCATTTATTGCAGAATATTTAATCCTTTTATAGTTGACAGTATAAACTGAGTTAATAGGGACCAAAGACTGCTCAAATTTGGGCTTGCAGATATTCAATGTGATTTCCTGGGGGCAATGATCACTATCAGTTTTTTGCCCTATTTTGAAGGAGATCACATGGTAAAAGAGAGATAGTGACATAAACGTGTAATCCAAGGTTTTGCTGACCCTTGATGAATGAAACGTGCATGCTGGTGGAGTATCTTCAATGAATCTTCCATTTAGTACTCTAATGTTAAAGGACTCAAGGTTCTCTAATGCCTGTTTATCACATTTAGTGCATATTGATGTTTTTGAGAGCGCTTGGTGTGGTATATTCCAGGCAATATCTTGAAGGTGATTTTCATCATCTGATGTGTTCCCCATCAGGTTTAGATTAAAGTCACCAATAAGCACGACATCCATATTCGATGTTTTAATTGTAGTTTCCTCTAGGTAACTACATAGTTCATATATTACCTTTTTTTCCCTTTTTGGGTGAACATAGGCGTTAATTAGAGTTAGATTAGTGCCCCTCTTGCCATGTTCCGAAATGAAAAGATTTAATATCAACAGGTTGGGATTGGGTGGTCCAAGTTCCTTGCTCTCGTGGGCACTTGCCACTGAAACATAGGTCACAAGGCCCCCTTGGAGGTGGCCATATTTTGCAGCTCTCACCGCGCTTGTGTAGAAACGCAAAAAAACAAGCAGGTGCGGAGGTTCTTCTTGCCAGGTCTCTTGAAAGGTCATGATGTCAAAAGATCTTATATAGCTAACAAATTCTTGATCGCTCATTTTAGATGCAAGGCCGTTGACGTTCCATGAGCAAGTTCTATAGTTATTGTATCCATTCAATGTAGGAAGATCCATAGTTGGTCATTTTGCTCGATTATTAATTGTTCTGGAAATCCATCTCAGGTCAAGTAGACCTGTTGATGTGCCATCTGAGGTGTGTCCTGTGGATTCCTGGTCCTCCCTGATTCTTCCTCCAGTGTACCCTATTGCACCTCGGAGTACTGATGTTCCAGATCTAATACCGCAATTCGGTACTCCATCTCTTCCTGTGGGGATTAATAGATCAGGATATTTTGGTTTTATATAAGGGGCAATTAAAATTCCCCAGTTTTTGAAGGTTTGGCTCTCAGCCAATATGTTCTGTGCAACTAAAGAAGTAGTCCATGTTGCCTTTGTTTTTTCCACCTTCGAGCCTGCTGCTGCAGTGAATTCAATGGAGACTAGATCCAAGGTAGTCACACTAGCCAGAGATGGAATATGAGATAAGAGTCGTAAGATGTTCCCTCTGTTCAGTATGTCATGACTTCCTTTCGAAATGTACTCCGGGGTGAGCCATACAATATTTGCTGTTGTATTTCTAATGTCTTCCGGCTTCCTATTGTTTGTAATTTCGGCAAATCCTTCATGTCCTGGTCCGGTTGCTTGCATTTCTTTAGGTAGAGCTTGGTATAAGGAAGATTCCACTCCGATACTCCCTTCATCGTGTGTTATCTGTTGTCCTCCTGTGGTTGTTATTTGGTTCCACTCCCTTTGTCTGAGTACTGGTAGTTCAGCTCCCCCACCACTTGGACGTTCATTCATATCTATTCTTGGAATCCTTCTTGGTTGTGAAGATATTGATGTTTGTCTGCTTTGTGTCGATAAGTGCACATCTAACTCTTCCATAGCTCTCCCCGTTTTATTGGATGGGGGATGCTGGGCTATTTCGCTCCCAGGCATTACTTCACTCTTTTCATTAGGAGACCTTACAGAGTTGGCGATCAGACCGCCTTGCATGCTATGAACTAAATTTTGTTGTTTTTTTCTTAGTTCCGATCTTGGTGAAGAGGGTCTATTTGTTTTTTCTTGATGAAGGACTTCTCTTCCTTCCCTCTTGTAAGTCTCCTTAATAGGCTCTGTGTCTTCGTCGTCGGTTTGGGTGTTATTTGGGCCATCTTGATTGGATAGCGGTGATGACCCAAAGAGATGGCTGAATCCCGCTCTATTCAGCTTTAGTTTTTGGTTCCTGCCTTTGCGTTTGTTTGCCCTCCTTTGCTTTGCGTTTAGATGATTGTCAACCATCTCGATTTGTACATCTACAGGCAGTCCATTGTCCGCTGTTCTTGTCTCTTTGGCCTCTCCTTTCTGATTCTTGTGGATCTGTTTCTCCGATACCACAGTGTGGACGTTTCCAGTAATTACAAGAGATGCCATGGTTTTTATTTTGTCTTTTTTGTTGATGGTGCGGCATTCTTGGGGACGCTTGTCTATTTGTCCGTTGTACCCGTGACTTTCTTTTCCTTGCGATGATGGTTTTATTAATGTACATAGATCGCTCAGCATTGATGGAAGTGAGGCCAGTTTGTCAATTATCGGGCCGCATCCGCAGCCCTGATACTTGCTTTGAGCTTGATCCTGTTTATTTTGTAATAATGTATTTAATGTACCCAGTTTCCCATCAATCGCAACCACAAAGACTGCCAGTGTGTCTAAGAGGGTCAGTTGGGTATCCATCTTATCTGACTGGTAGTGCAATGCTTCTACCAATAGTTGGACTGTTTTTAGCAGACTCTGCCATGCTGTGTCCTGGGTAGCATTCTTTTGTGTTTCCTCCTTACTGTCTGTTATAATTATTTCATCACAAGTTTCCGTTGTTTTTCCTCCCTCATATGGGTCTTGTTTGTATTCACACATTTTGTCGTTTGATTTAGAGTTGAACCCGCTCCCGCTTTTTCCTTCGGTATAAGCAGCCAAGAGACCTTCCCAGTCCTCCGTACCAAGGTCTGAGTCGGTTTCTATTTCTTCTACTTTCCCAGCTAAGTTAAGTCCGTCCATTCCAAGGTCTACAACCAATTCTATTCCTTCTGATTTCTTATCTATATTTGGATCCAAAGTTGGACCCAGAGTTCGATCTTTGGTTCCTCCTTCTCTGATGGGTGACTCTAGCTGGGAGTTTAATATTACGTCAGTAAGAATTGGGGTTATTGTTTTTTCCTGTATTTCCCCCTTCCATTCATGATTGGGGTTAGTATGCCTCAGCAAGGGTTTTTCATGCGGGCTTTTTTGGCTGTGAATTTTCGGTGTCATAACTATTGCACAGTTGCCAAATCGGTTCTTATTGTTTCCTGGTCCGTTAACACTAGTCCAGTCCAAGCTGGTTACCAGGTTGTCCTGGTTTCTTTTTTGGGCGTCATCAACCCTTTTTTTTGCTTCACATTGTCTGTGAATTTGGATGGCCTCGTCTTCTCCTTTTTGTATATTATTTGTGGTTTCAAAGGTCATCCATGTTTTGTTAGATTGCGGGGTTGAAGTTACTTGTAAAGGGCTGTTAACTATTCTGCTGTTGTCACTTTTGTCACTTTTTTGGTCTGGAATTTCACCTTTGTGAGTTGAAGTCCACTCTTTTGTGGTTAATGATGGTTGTTTTGATTGAAACGGTTGAAGAGGTGATTGGAGTCCTGGTACTTCTTTCGTATTTGATAGTAGGGCGTCCCCCACATTTTTTATGAAGCTAAATTTTGTAAAAAGTTTCGGTTGATGTGAGTATTGCCTTATTTTAATTTTATTGCTGGTTTCCAATTTTAATGATTGCCCGCTCTTGTCTAATGCAGAGGAAGCTCTATCTACTGGTTTTTCTATTTCAATAAGAGTTCTGTTTTTCAAGCTTAGGTTGATCATTTTCTTGTGATATTTCATCCCTTACATCCTCCGTCATATTCGTTTTTCTTTTGTGTTTTTTTTTTGGACTCTTGTTTGGCTGTTACATTGCCACGAGTGCGACCTGACCTCATAGTGCCCCCCTTTTTATTATAGTTCCTGTCTTTTATAGTTCCTGTCTTTCTGTTCTTCTCCACACAGGCAATGAGTTAAGGCTTGATGGTTTATGCCACGATCTAAGACTGCTCCCACGATCGTGCCACCCCCTCAGACTTCTGTACGCTTCTCTAGCGCTCCTGAAGTTGATTTTGGTATTAAGTTTCCAATTAGTTTGGAGGATTGTCCATTTTCACAGTTTTTCACAGTTTTTTAACTCACACTTTCCTGTAGTTTGTTAACACCTCCCTTGATTTATCAGTAATAGAACTCTTTTTCCCGCTCGGCAGTTGCTTAATAGCTCAATGCTTTGCAAATTTTGCTCAGTTCTAGCTCCTTCCCCCTGTGCCCTGTGCTTCCCCACCTCTCCGCCACACCAGAAGGCCCAGCTAACCACTCACACCGGCCCACCTCCAAGTCTGGCCGCTCCGAGAGAGCCCGCTCAAAACCCACTCAGAGCCGCCCAATCGCAGGGCAACCGCCGAAAACCGCCAGGAAAACAGCAGGCAAGCGGTGCAGCGTGGCATGGCAGAGAAAGTGACGGTAGTCAGCCTGAGCAGCAGCCGTCAGGGAGTAAGTAATACTGATAGTGATGGACGGGATGTGGATCGTCACGAGTCAGAGATTTTATTGTGTCTAATTCCTCTACTGAGGGATGAAGTGTTTTATAAGTTTTATGAAGTGTTTTATAAGTTTATAAGTTTATCAACCCTTTCACCAGGCTTTGAAAACCAACTCTGGCAAGCCAATAGTGGTGCCTGCCTTGTCCCTGCTGAGTTCAAACCTCTCCTCCTTCAAGTCAAAGATGTGAACGCCGCAAGCAACCCAGCTGAAAATGCAGCCCCCTCAGCATTCCAGGCAACCAGGAGAAGAAACAGGGTGTTCAGATGCAGTAGGAGGAATGACCAGAGGGAAATCGCCTGGGTAGGGCCCGCACCAGTAGCTCGAGTGAAATCCCCCAACAATCCCCCAACAAAGATATGCGCAGGAGAAGAAGATGGGAGGGAGGGTACCCACGAGCATGCAGCCTCAATCCTCCAGGAGAAGACCCTGTATGTGCTGGCACTTGACGCACTGCTTGTGAAAGGCTATGCGAATACTGATGTCAAACTAGCCAGCTTAGGCAATAATGGAGGTCTCCATACGATCACCGCAATGCACTGCTGTTGCGCCTGGGGGCTGCAATCAGTGATCAGTAGCAATGAGGCAGCAGCAACAGTTCCATAGACTCCACACACAGAAAGGAGGAAGGGGGGGCTTCCCAGCGTGTAGACACCAGTAATCACAAGTACTCACTATTTGAAAGCGTAGTGCTTCCCAGCGGAAACAGTCCGAAATACCTGCGCATTAGCATTCCGTCCGGGCCGGCATCAAAGAGTCTTGGTGAGCAGGACGGGAGGCGGGAGACAAAACAAGCCGCCTCCGTCACCAACAGGCAGCGATGATGTGTCGAGGAGTCGAGGATCCAGATGGGAGGTGAGGATCTCCGAGCAGCCACACGTAGTCCCCGCAGTCCGCTGGGGGGCCGGGAACCGCTACCGTCCTGCGGCACGCTCCGCGCCGCCAGCAGTAGAGCTCTGCCACAAGCGGACAACAGCCAGAAACTCAAAGGAGGCCACCCCCGTACGAGGAGTATGTGATGCGGATTCCAGGGCAGCCCCGGCCTTTGACCACGAGGGGAGCCGGGGTGCTCGTGTAGGGTCAGTCGCCCAGCAGGGAGGCTCGATTCCGCACCGATCAGCAGCGAGGCAGCACTGGGGCTCAAAGTGACGCCTGGAGCTCCGACTTTCCTCTCAATGCAGCAGAACAGCTTTCAGACTCCGATGGGCGATTCACTGGGGGCGCAGAGGGGACGCAGAGGGTCACCGGTGTGAATCGCCAGCACCCGCGGCGGGGAGGGCTTTCCCGCGTTCACCCATGGAGCGCTGTTCCTGTGCTGCGCTGCTCCTCCTCCGTGCTCGCCTCCTCCGTGCTCGCCTGCTCGCCTGCTCTCTCCTGCTCTCGCCTCACTGCAGTCGCTCTGCACAGGTGAAGGACTATGGAAGTGGTCATTTTAGGAATTGTGGTATGTTCTAAGGTGTTTTCACCATGTGAAAAAGCCTTCTGCTGGGATATCATGATTGAGAGAAAAATATTTTCTCATGCTTTTCCCACAGAGGTTTAGAAGGTGATCTATAAGCTAAACTGAGAGCTTATTTTCTGTAAATTCACATTATCTTTCTCAGTCATGTGAGAATGAAGTCTGACATTCTCAGTAAAACATGTACATCCAACAAGGGCAGAGACTGTCAGCTGATTCCTTTGTGTTCTACTGCAGCTTCCCAGAGTGTTCCAAAGAACAACTAGAGCACTAACAGTCCTACTTATGACAAACGTATGGCACACTTGAAGCCATCTTGCTTGGATTAAAGTGGTAACTCTTAAAACATTTAATTTAAAAAGGAACAAAATGAGGGGGTTCATTTTTCCATAAAAAGTATGATTAGTGCTGCAGAAAGAAAAATTATGGCACATTTTGAGTGACTTCTCAAATCCTCTTCTATTTCATTAAAAAATTCTGACATGCAGACTGAAACATGCACTTTCAATACCAGCAGCAGTTTTCCCTGGTGAGCAGTAGCTTTACTACAGTGATCTAATGAGCAAAAAGAGTGGTAACATTCTGAATTTATGGCAAATGTGTGACACATCTGAATGCCTTCTTGATGGAATCAAAGTAAAAAACTGAAAGTATTTCCTACTGAGGAGACTGCAGTAAATGAGGAAATTAGGAAACTTCATAACAAATAAGTCTCCCAAGATGGCCACCAGAGACAAAAGAGCCCAAATGTAGCCCAAATATCACCCAGATGTAGCCCAAGTACAGCCCAATGACAGAATGTCCCAGAGTGTTCTTAAAAACAACTAGAGCGCTTACTGTCTTCATTATGACAAAAGTATGGCACACCTGAAGCCATCTTGATTGGAATAAACTGGTAACACTTAAAACATTTAATTTAAAAAGGAACACAATGAGGGGGTTCATTTTGCCATAGAAATTATGATTAATGCTGAAGAAAGAAAATGAGGGCACATTTTGAGTGACTTCTCAAATCCTCTTCTATTTCATTAAAATATTTTGACATTCAGACTGAAACATGCACTTTTAATACCAGGAGCAGACTTCCATGGTGAACAGTAGTTTTACTACAGTGATCTAATGAGCAACTAGAGTGCTAACATTCAGAATTTATGGCAAATGTGTGACATATCTGAATACATTCATGATGGAATCAAAGTAAAAAACTGAAAGCATTTCCTACTGAGGAGACTGCAGTACATGAGGAAATTAGGAAACTTCATAACAAATAAATCTCCCAAGATGGCCACCGGAGACAAAAGAGCCCAAATGTAGCCCAAAATCACCCAGATGTAGCCCAAATATAGCCCAATGACAGAAGTGTGCAAAACACTTATTATTTTGTGTTTTTGCAGTGTTATATAGTGCAGACTTGTCAGGTATTGGAGTGCTTTACATGAGCATTGGTTACATCACACAAGAACAAATTCATTTTGGTTGTAGACATGTGGAGACTAAGTGATTTGACCAGAATCACAGAATGTCGAGCTGAAGCAGAAACTCCAACCTGGTTCCCCAGATGCAAAGTCTGCAGTTCTGGAAGTAACACCACATCCTCTCCCCTAAGTGCAACATTTAATCAAGTGATCAACTGGATAAAAAAACATAAAGATAACAAATAATTTAAAAGTGCTTTGTCGCTATTTGAAAACTCAGAAAATATGTCCTTATTTTAGTCTTTTAGAGCACTAACCATAATTTTGATGCCAATAAGACCCTCTCATATATGTAATTTCTAAAGGAAATGCTCTAGGTATTACAGTTTTGATTACATCAAGATGACGTCAGGCGTTCCACACTTTTGTAATAAATATAGAATGTTAGCAATCTAGTTGTTCATTAGGATAATGTTGAGAGGCAGAGGCCAGGGGCACGGACTCTGTAAATTGAAGGCAGGTAGGAGGGTGCAAAGGCAACAATTTAACCACACTGAGCAGGCAGGAAGGGCCGTGGCAGCACAACAGACTATGGAGGGCAGTGGAAAGGGGGGCAGGGGCAACAAACCAACAATACAGGACTTGCAAGAGAGGCTGTGGCAATGTAATAGACCATTGTGGGCAGAAGGAAGAGGCAATGGTAGTACAACCATACATGCCAACAGACCCGATTCAGCCAGGAAACGTCCAATGTTTTTAAGCTCAAATGGGCTTTATTTGATCTGTCTCCTGTCTACAATCTCCTCTTTTTCAATGTAACTCAAAGGGGAAAATCAATACCCCAGTTTTTTTTCAAAATCTCCCTCTTACCAAGTTCAAAATGTTTGCAAGTATGGTACATTGGATCATGGAAGGAAATGGGGTAGGGACATGGACTTGGATAACACAGGACAGGAGGGACATGGAGAGGTGCACCAAACTGACCCTTCAGGGCAGGCATCAGAGTTTGCAGCAGCACAATACACCACACAGGGCATGCAGGACGGGAGTGCAGCACAACAATCCATAGAAAGCAAGAGGGAGGGGACAGGACCATGCACATGGACAACAGAGAACAGAGGGGGAAGAGGCAATGGTAGCTAGCTGACCATAATGGACAGACAGGAGAGAAAGCTGCAGCATAACAGACCATAAAGGGCAGGAGGGACGGATCAGGGGCATAACAATGGAACAGACAAGCCAGGAGGGAGGGAGTAGGGGTCTGCACATGTAAAAAGAGGGCAGGGGGCAATGGGGCAGGGCAGGAGCAGCAAGGTAGCCATGGAGGTCAGGCAGGATGGGCACTAGAAGCAAGACCCACCATGAAGAGCAACAGTGAGACTGTGATGGCATACACACAGACCATGGAGGGAAGGTGGGAGGGGGTCAGGGGCAGCTAACTGACCACACAGGGAAGGTGGGAGGGGCCATGGCAGCACAGACGACCATGCATGGCAAGTGGGGGGGTTAGTGGCAGCACAATGGCTATGATGGGCAAGAAGGAGGGTGCAGGGGCATGCACAAAGGACGATGGAGGATAGAAGGGAGGGTCAGGACCTGTGCACAGACAAGAAAGTTCAGGGGAAGGGGCCTCACAACAGACCGCACGGGGAAGGCAGGAGGAGCAGTTGCAGCACAACAGACCAGGGAGGGCAGAAGGGTGTGGCAGTACAATGGACCATGTAGGACAGGAGGAAGAGGATAGGGGCATGGCATGTTGCCAGGCAGGGTGGAGGTGGCAGGGACAGGTTACAGTCATCTGACAATGCTAGGCAGGTGGGAGGGGAGTGGCAGCTCAACAGAACACTCAGAGTAGATAGGAGTGGCAGGTCCATGGAACATGGTGGGCAAAAAGGATGGAGCAGGGGCATGCACAAAGACATTGGAGGGCAGGGGGAAGGAGAATAGGGGCAGCAAGCTAAGCACAGAGTTTAAGCAGGAGGTCAATGATAGGGCATAGAATTGGGCAATGGAGGGCAGGAGGAGTGGACTGGTACATCATACTAAATTGAGGGCAGTGGCAGCACATCAGACCATGCATGGCAGGAGGGAGGAGGCTAGTCCATGGATTCACACAACAGAGGATAGGGAGGAGGGGGATGGGGCAGCAGGCTAACTGTTCAGAGAAGGCGGGTATTAGGAACTTTATTGTTAAAACGTGTGTCTGTGCGAACTACTTAAAATATGAACAAGTATGCAGCATAATCTCACTTTTATTCAGGAAGAAGAGGACGTTTGTGACTGTGACTCCGGGCTCACTTGGCAGAAACACCCCCTGACCCTCCACCCCCTATCGCAAAATGTAATGCCCGTGAAAAGGGTAGGTGAACACAGTGTTATATAGAACATAGTCCTGAGAGCACGATTGAAAATGAAAACTAGATGTAGTGTATGGTATAAACTATGCACCAAAAAGTGTGATATAGGATGAACCGGGCGTGAAATATAATATGCAATACATTGTGCGCAATGACAGATTCATTGGAGAGCGCGAGATAGCACAGGCACTAGCGCGTGTTATGCGATATGCGCCTTGGAGTGTAATATGCACAGGGCAGTGTTGTGTAACCTAACTAGTCTCTAAAGTTGTAATATAAAATATGTGCTGGGGAGTGTAACGTTGCATATGCACTGTGACAAAGATGTGGATCCCAAATTGTAATATGTATGGCATAGCACTGTGCGTTATAACATAGGCATCGAGGAAGGCACGTTAGATGGGGCAATATAACCAGTGCGAAGACAAGTGTGGCATGACATATTCACGGGGTGGTGTTACAGTGCACATGGGCTAGAGAGTGTCATAGCATATGCACTAGCTAGTGGAATACAACACAGAGGTGTGTGGCACTCAGCAGGCAATGGTGGGTGTAACACAGCATTGGGCTCTGCCAGGAGCGCGCTGTGACTCTCAAGTGATGTTCGTCCCCTTTCCAGAGAGTAAAATAAAAAGTATTACACATCCGGCAATGGATGTGTGTTTTATTAACCGTGAGGGGGGTTTCTTGCATAGTTTTGGTCGAATTTTTGTCGAATCCCCTTTGAATGGCTTGGTGTGCATGTGTATTAAATGTGCCCGTCAATAGCTACCCATGTTTGTATAAATAAACGACAAGGGTGTCTACCGGGATTACGCACGGTAGGGCATCAGACATGTCAGAGCTTCACTAGTGGTGTAAATACATTCCACGTGGATTCATTGTATGCATAGTCGCCTTTTAATGAATATCACGTAAATCGTCATGGTGATAGGTACGTACGGTTTGTCCAGCATGTCCTAGGTGTGTCTATAAATATATATTTTTTTGAAAATAATAAAAAACAGTGCCCGGCCCAGGGGATTGGGGTCAAAAAAATATAATTAGGAGACAGGCCCTGGGGGATGGGGTCATCAGGGCCAATAAATTAGAATAAGAAGGGGAACCACACTGTCAGGCCGAGCACCCGGTAGTCACTGACTGCTCCGATTTGAGAAAGACTACAATTCCCAGGAGGCGCAGCGCGCGACACGTCTAAACGTGACGCGTATGCTGTGCGCCGAATCCCTTATCTGTGAGCCGGAAGAGCAGACAGACGCTGGTTATTTTCTCCTCGGCGTCCATTCCTGGCGAACCGTTGAAACGCTCCGACCCGAAAGCCGGCATCTTCCGTGTTCGCTCCTCTGTTGGAGAGACTCCTTGGCGGAGCCTCGTGCAGAGGAGCGCTAAAGCCTCTTGTGGTGCTGTTTGCAAGCACCTTCCGTGTTCGCTCCTCTGTTGGAGAGACTCCTTGGCGGAGCCTCGTGCAGAGGAGCGCTAAAGCCTCTAGTGGTGCTGTTTGCAAGCACCTTCCGTGTTCGCTCCTCTGTTGGAGAGACTCCTTGGCGGAGCCTCGTGCAGAGGAGCGCTAAAGCCTCTAGTGGTGCTGTTTGTAAGCATCTCGATACCGTGGCAGTGTTCCCCGCGACAGAAACACAGCTGCAGGCAAGGCCAACTACCGACACCTCAGTACTACGAAACCGTAAGACTCCCAAAGAGGGAGATATTGCTTAAATACTACTCGCCAAGTTTTGATATGCATTGTTTGTAGTATTGGCATGTCAGACACACCACTGTGACTGTAAACAGTACCCACTATATAGTTTATTCTCGTTTAGTTCTGTACAGAAGAGGGTCCACGAGAGGGGGTCGAAGAGCTCTGAGTAACCCCACCAGTTACAGTTCCTTAGTATTTTGGGCAGTACCTGTGTCACCCCCTGTTTCCTCTCTCCTGACAAAACTGCATTGTTTTCTCGTTACAGATCTCCTTCCCTGCTGTCCCTACCCTTTCCTTCCCTTGCTCGACCACCTCACCAGTCCGTGTTAGTCTATATTCCGGACTTGGGGAGGTCGAGAGGTGGACCCCATTCAGCATCAGTACAACTCCGAGGAACACCGGAAGACGGAGCGTGACAGAATAACCAGCCCACAAATTCGTTCCTCCCGGTTGTGCTGGTGTGAGAATGACCACCCTGGAAGATGTCATGGCAGCCCTGGCCCTTGTTCAAGCAGAGCTCACGGCCTCACGTACTGAGAGCGCAGCTCTCCAGGCGAGGGTAGAAAGGATGCAAAGGAATCCTTTTAATGCGGGGGACACCACGCGCCCTCCACCAGTCCCAGTAGTCGTGGAGATGCCCGCACAAATCCCGTTGGCCTCTCCCGAAAGGTTTTATGGGGATAACAAAAAGATACAAGTGTTCATAACCCAGGCCCTGCTTCATTTTAATTGCAAACCGAAGCTATTCAACACGAATCAAGCACGAGTAGCGTTTGTGATCTCTTATTTGGCGGGAGAAGCAGCTCAGTGGGCAGTGCCATTGGTGAGAAGGGACGACCCGTTATTATATGACTGGAACGCCTTCCGAACCGAATTCGAGAAAACCTTTGATAGAAGAACCGAGTCCTTCGCGGCAGACAGGGACTTATTGGTACTACGCCAGGGTAATACCGACTTGCTTACTTACCTGAATCATTTCCGGCGGTTGGTGGCCGAGACGGACTGGCCAGAATCCAAGCAAGCCGCCGTCTTCTACCAAGGTCTGAAGGAGGAGTTGAAGGACGTCCTTGCCCAGATTGACCCTCAACCCTCCACATGCTCTGCCCTCATCGAGTTGACATTACGGCTGGACCATCGCCTCCAAGAACAGAAAGGGGATCACCGGAGAAAGGACAGAGGTTCGTTACAATCAGATCGCGGTCCGTCGATGGACTCTTCGGCTAGCAAACCTGAGCCTATGGAAATCGGAGCCGTGCGTGCCTCCCTCACTCTGAGCGAGAAGGACCAAAGAAGGAAACAAGGCCTCTGTCTCTATTGCGGCAAAAAGGGGCACTTTCTCCGCGAATGTAATTTTCTCCTCGGCGTCCATTCCTGGCGAACCGTTGAAACGCTCCGACCCGAAAACCGACATCTTCCGTGTTCGCTCCTCTGTTGGAGAGACTCCTTGGCGGAGCCTCGTGCAGAGGAGCGCTAAAGCCTCTTGTGGTGCTGTTTGCAAGCACCTTCCGTGTTCGCTCCTCTGTTGGAGAGACTCCTTGGCGGAGCCTCGTGCAGAGGAGCGCTAAAGCCTCTAGTGGTGCTGTTTGCAAGCACCTTCCGTGTTCGCTCCTCTGTTGGAGAGACTCCTTGGCGGAGCCTCGTGCAGAGGAGCGCTAAAGCCTCTAGTGGTGCTGTTTGTAAGCATCTCGATACCGTGGCAGTGTTCCCCGTGACAGAAACACAGCTGCAGGCAAGGCCAACTACCGACACCTCAGTACTACGAAACCGTAAGACTCCCAAAGAGGGAGATATTGCTTAAATACTACTCGCCAAGTTTTGATATGCATTGTTTGTAGTATTGGCATGTCGGACACACCACTGTGACTGTAAACAGTACCCACTATATAGTTTATTCTCGTTTAGTTCTGTACAGAAGAGGGTCCACGAGAGGGGGTCGAAGAGCTCTGAGTAACCCTACCAGTTACAGTTCCTTAGTATTTTGGGCAGTACCTGTGTCACCCCCTTTTTCCTCTCTCCTGACAAAACTGCATTGTTTTCTCGTTACTGATCTCCTCCCCTGCTGTCCCTACCCTTTCCTTCCCTCGCTCGACCATCTCACCAGTCCGTGTTAGTCTATATTCCGGACTTGGGGAGGTCGAGAGGTGGACCCCATTCAGCATCAGTACAACTCCCAGGAACACCGGAAGACGGAGCGTGACACACACAGCCCCCCTTCTTAAAAAATTAAAATAAATAAAAGACTGGCATCGTGCCGGAGGCCACGCCCCCTCCTTGCAGCACTCTGCAAACGCGCCCCCTGGCGAATTGTAAGTTGGGGAATTAATTCCTCTTCAATACTGAGGGTCCCTGAGGGCCAACTAGCCCAACAGGCATCTCCAGTATGCGCCAGGGAGCTGCGCTGCAGACAGGTGTTCTGAGGCCAAGCCCCTTTTTACACCTCTCTGCAACGCAGCTCTGTGGCGCTTACTGGAGGTACCTAGTGGTCTAGTTTGACCCTAGGGACCGTTAGGATTCAAGGGGACTTAATCTCTCAACTTAGAACAGCCACAGGGCACGTTTACACAGTGGTGAAGGGAGGGGACGGGGCCTGAGGTGACTTGTGCAAACACTCACTATGGCACGTTTTAAATTGGGGATATAATTTCCCTTCAATACTGAGGGCCCCTGGGGGCTAACTAGCCCACCAAGTGCTTCCAGTGAGCGCCACTGAGCTGCATTGCAGAGAGGTGGTCCAGGCCGTGCCACTTTTTACACCTCTCTGCAACGCAGCTCTGTGGCACTTACTGGAGGTACCTAGTGGGCTAGTTGGACCCTAGGGACCCTCAGGATTCAAATGAACTTAATCTCCCAACTAAAAACGGACACAGGGCGTGTTTACACAGTGGTGAAGGGAGGGGACGGGGCCTGAGTTAACGTGTGCAAAAATGCCCTGTGGCCTGTTTTAAGAGGTAGTTTTAATCCCCCTGCCCTATTATATACTAGGGGCTTACAGAGGAGGTCATTCTAATCACAGGGGGACCCCAACGCATATTGTTCCCTAGTGTATGTAGGTGTTTTCACTGTATTCTAAGTGTCTTTTAACATAGCACTGGCTCTAGGACTGGTTAGTCAGACTCAGTTACCACCAGTATCCGTCTGAAAAAGTTGAGGGTACAGGATGATTTTGCAACAAGGCTTCTTTCTGCTCTTCTTTTTGTTCTTTCTGCACGTTATCCTTCTTCCTGCACTTTTCTTCGTCTTTGAGGACTTCTGTTGCTTCTTTCTGCACTTCTTTTTTTTCTTTCTGTGCATTGTTTCTTCTTTCTTCACATGACCTATCTCTGTAGGCATATTTAGAAATTTGCATTTAAAAAACGTTTGAAATTCACCGAAAAAAACATAGGTTTCAGGCACGTTAAAGTTAGGAATTAGCATTTAAAAAACCTCAGAAATTCACTGAAAAAACCATAGGTTTCAGGGGTGTTATAGTTAGCTGGACTTTTCACTTGTACAAAACCATTGAAATTCCCCCGTTATAGTTAGTTCAGCTAACTATAACTCGCGCGCCCGCAATGCACTGCTGATGACGTCACATATTACATCACTCATGACATGGTCAGTGACATCACTCATGACATCACTGATGACATCTCAAATGACATCACTGATGACATCATCCTTGTGATAGAGTGGCAGACCTCCTCTCACCCTAATATAACCTTTGATACACACATTAAAAAATAGAGACTAAAATTTTCAAAACAATGGACATACCAATACCAGTTACAACAACCTCTTCAGTAATTCTAAGATCCACATACACATCCACTCATTCACCAACAGTCCTATACAGTCACTCATACATGTACTCACTCATCATATGTACTCATACACCTATACATCCTGTTACACAATGCCACTCATCCATAGAGTTATTCACACACATAGTCACTCATGCTAATAAAGAATCAAATATACATTTACTTGCATATACAGTTATACACACACCACCACACTTACTTCTACGGAAACTTACACATACTTAGTATTTTAAACAATCACTTATAGAAACACATACTTATTCATACAGGAACTCTTTCAATCTCTCACTCTCACATATACTAACTTATATACACCAATAGTCACATATACTAGTTTAAAACATATGTAGTTACTCATAAAGACACTATTGAGACAGTCATTCACTCACTAACACACCCATACACACACTCATCCACCCATACAGTCCTGCACACATGCTGTCTTCAACACATACAAACAGTGAGTCACTCATTCATGCACCTATCCACTACGTAATACCCCCCACCGAACCATGCAGACACTCGGACTGATACTCAAAAAACCAACTAATAACCTATATAGACACCCATGTAGCTACTCACCAACCCATGCAGCCACTTATACACAAAGTGAGAGACTGATACAGATATTTACATATTTAAACATTACTCACTAAGCCATGTATTCACTATGATACACTTAATCAGTCAGTTACTGTTAGACCTGGCACCTTGCCGTGAGTCTCCCTTCCTCTTTTTGTCGCTGTGCCTCATGTGTTTTTATGGTGTTGGCCGCTCAGCGCGCTGTGCCACTGCCAACCAGTGTCGCGGTGCGAGTGCTCCCTATGTAAATTGTATATGTTGGTTGGATTCCATGATTGGATTGTTTGATTTACTGTCAGACCCCAGTAAAGTGCGCCGGGGACGCCAGGGCATGTAAAGGCGAACACCGCTGGTGGGCTTGCAGCACTGGTTGTGCCACCCACAGAAGCGGCCGGTAAAATATGTCTGAGGTCTGCCACCGCAGAACCTGCGTGCAGTCTGGTACTGACACGCCGACCGACAAGTGCCCACACTTGCCAGTCCCTAAAACCTTCCCTTAGCTGCATGTTAGTCACCCCTCTGGTAGGCCCACGGGCAGGGTGCGTTGTAAGCCTAAGGTAGGACAAGCCCGGATGCGTGGCATGTCCTAGTAGTGAATTACCGCCATCTTGTTGTTCACTACTGCAAGGCTACCCTGTTCTCATAGGCCAGTATGGGCGGCCTGGATTATTACACCCTATGATCCTAACCGACCCAGGGAACATGGTAGAAGATCGAGTTTAGTATGCCTGAACTCGGAATAATAAGGTACATCTTTTCGCAAGGTTTATTTTAATATTCCGGGTTTGCAAATGCCGCTTTTAGAAAGTTGGCCTTTGCTTGCCTAAACCTTTCAGCCGCCTCTGCATGATGTGTATCTGATGTCTGGCTGGTGTGAGTGACAGGGCTGGGGGAACCCAGATGGGCAGGGCTAGGTAGCCTGGTATGAATAGGACGATCGACAGGTAGATGGGTGGGAGGAGTGCTCCTAGGCTCTGAATAGGACAGTGCTCTGCTACCTCAATGCCGGCTCCGCCCCCTGTGGAGCGTCTGATGACTCTGCCCTGCACTCTGAAAGGAGAAGCCTGCATCACGTAAACAAAGTGCTCAGAAACCGGACTGAACTAGGCAAGGGCCCCCCTGGCCTGGGAGAACAAAAGATTTGCTGTATAAATGGAGGAGCCCTGCTCCTGAGAAACTAGATCCGCTTTTGACCAAGAAGAATCTCTGCCTGAGGAGGAGGCACCGGGAAAGCTGTAGGAGGAAGACTGTCCCTATCCTGGGGGATTGGCCTGCAGTGGTGACCTTGCTGCCAAAGGAGAGAAGAGAAACTGTTGCTGAAGACTTTTACCTTACTTTTACTTTCAAGACTTGTGCTTTTCCAAAACGATCTCCAAGGGCTTGGAACTGAGCTTGCCCCCTGAACTGAGCCCCAGGACCATTGGGCTCTACCTGATCTTCACTCGCCTGCTGCTGGACTGTGGTGTCCTTTCCCTCGCCGGAGCTGTGACCCTCGTGCCGCAGTCCCTCCTTGAGCCGTGACCAGGTCTGCTTAGCCGCCCCCGCCTTGGGAAGAGCCTCGCTCGATCGGAGCCGCTCCCCCTACGCTGTGCTGGGCTGCCCCGTCACCTCGCTCGTTGGAGGCTCGCTGTGCACCTTCACCCTCCCGCCGGAATCGGCGTTTGTGAGCATCTCCCAGCCTCGGACGGCCCGGACGCATCTGCGTGCCCGGCTGCCCCGCTTTGTTCACCCGCCACCTGCAACACCCCGCTCTTGTCGTGAGCCTGAAGATCAGACCCCCCTCGTGAAGTGTGGGAGCCCCGGACGCCGCCTTGCTCTTCTGTCGAAGAGCCACTGAAATCCCGCACCCGCCTTTGCGTCAAGAAACAAGGTACTGTACTTACGAACTCGACCGCGAGCTCGCATCGGATCCAGGGTCCGCAACGTTCTTATTTCCCTGTCATCTGCTGTGTGCTCCCTGGGCGCTGCCTCAGCCCGAAGTGCGCTGAGGCCTACAGTTACCTTGTGCCCGCCTAAAGAACTTTCCGTAACACAAAGAGAACTTTACCGTACTTCCAAGAATTGTGGCCCCATCAGTTCAACGTTACTGGGCCTTGTATTTGAATCTGCTGAAACTACATAAAAGCTTATTTTTATATACTTCCTGATTGGTGTCCGTTTGTGGTGCATGCAAGGGGTTTACTGTATGTGTAATTGCATTTGCTTAACCGTGTACGCCTGAGACTTAGCCTAGACTGCTCGCGCCACGCACCTAGAGGGTGAGCAGGGGTTATTCTGGGGAGTCATCCTTCGCCCTGACAAGAAGTAAGGGGTCCCTGCTTGTTGTGGGTTCTCACCTGCGTCAACCGGAGCCCCCTCATTTCTAACATTGGTGGCAGCAGTGGGATTTACGGATTTGCATTTGCGGTTTGCGTATAGTGAACCACTGATCACCACGTAGTGAGAGCAGACCAGTAACACAGCCACAAGGCTAGCATTTGTTTTTGTTTTGCCAAGAGTCTCCGTTGTTAGAGCCATGCCTGGTTCACTTTCCGCCGGAAGGGCGGCTTCCATAATCTCTGGATTTGAAGACGTAGATTGGGAGGAAGACGCACTTCAGAATCGTACCAATGAAGACTTGAAAGGTCTTTGCTCCAAGTTCAAGATTGCCCAAACTGGATTGAAAAAGAAGGAACAAATTGTGAAGGCGCTGAGGGCCTGGTATGAGTCAAAGGCACCAGAGAATCAGGTGGAAGTGGTTCCACCAGAAAGTGTCCATGAGTTTGGCAGATGCCTGTCGCCAGAGGAGTTGGCGGACAGGGCAGCAACCCGGGCACACGAGGTGGAAATGGCAAAACTTCATGGGCAGATGGATATGGAAAAACAAAGATTAGCCATGGAAGAAAAGAAACTACAATTAGAGCATGACATGAAGCTGAGGGAGCTGGAGCTGAAAGCAAAAAGTTTGGAGCTTAATCCCTCTGGTGGCAGCACACCGCCAGTACCGGCGGAACCAAGAGTTTATATTCCCAAAGATGTAGTGAAGGAGTTCTTCAAGAATGACGACATCGGGCAGTGGTTCAGAGCCTACGAGGTAGCCATGTCTTCCCACCGGGTCCCTGAGAAAGATTGGGGAGCGGGGTTGTGGGGACGGTTCCGGAGTGAAGGGCGGGACACACTGTTAGATTTACCTGCTGATGTTCATAATTCTTATGCCCATATGAAGGAAGCGTTGATGGCTAGGTATGGGTTGACCCCTGAGTTATATAGACAGAGGTTTAGGGGTTGCACTAAGATTCCCAATAGTACGTATGTGGAGTATGTGACTTTCTTTTGCAGAGCGCTGGATGGTTGGGTAAAGGGTAGTAAGGTAAATGATTATCAAGGGCTTCTTGATTTAATGGCATGGGAGCACTTGTCCAGTAATTGTTTTCCTGAGCTACGCCAGCACCTGATCGATAGTAGGCTGACTAACCCTAGGAAGCTTGCTGAGGAGGCGGACCGCTGGGTCAGTACCAGGGTCCACAAGGGTACCGTGGGAGATTCCGCCAAAGGTGGGCAGGGTCCCCAGCAGAAGAGTGGGGGGGACAGGGGTAAACAGAAGCAGTTCCAAAAAGGGCCCCAAAATAGTCCCCAAGGGAACCAATAGAAGGGTTCTCAGCCTCCCCCACCCCAGAAACCGACCGGGGCCCCGACAGGTCCTCCTGTTCCAAAGGGGCCCGTAAGATGTTACAGGTGTAACAATTTGGGGCATTTTGCCTCTGATGTAAAGTGTCCATTGTTTGGTAAACCAGCACCCACTGGTGCTCCCTCCCGGCAGGTGACTAGTGTAGCCTTGGGGGAGGAGAGGGATGTCCAAGGTGGGTGGGGTCCCGCAGAGATGTCCCTGGTCTCGCTAGGAGACCGTGAAGTGGTCCCTCCAACCCAGCTGCCTGAGAACACTAAGAAGTACAGGCAGTGGGTGACCATAAATGGCCATAGAGTGGAAGCTCTTAGAGATACAGGAGCCAGTGTGACAGCTGTCAGGTGTCACCTGGTGTCTCAGGAGCAGGTGGTCCCCAATGCATTCTATCCCGTTGTTGCCGCTGACAACACAGAGAGACACTGCAAGGTGGCTCAGGTTCCCTTTGAGTGGGGGGGGTCTCTGGTACTCTTCAGGTAGCTGTGAGGCCCGCCATGCCTGTAGACTGTTTGTTAGGGAACGATTTGGAGAGCTCACCTTGGGCTAAGGTGGAGCGGAGTGCTCACCTGGAGATGTTGGGTATGCCGGATTGGGCGTGTGTCACCACACGGTCCATGGCAGCCAGTAGAGGTACTCAAGAGGTCCTGGAGCCTGAGAGGGAGGCCCAGGAACCGGCCTCAGAGAGAAGGAGCAAGGGGCGCGGGAAGCCGGCCCCTGAAGTTCCCACGGTCCAGGAGGAAGCAGACCTTGAGGGGGATGCCCTGGAGCCTACAGGGGAGCAGATAGCTGAACTGGGAGACCTGCTGGAGCTGACCCATTGGCAGCAGGAAGGGGGTCCCACCAGGGAGGACTTTTGCAAGGCACAGAAGGAGTGCCCTTCTCTCGTGGGTATGCGGCAGCAGGCTGCAGACCAGGCCGCAGGTGATCAGTCAGGATCACATTTCGTTTACTGGGAGAACGACCTCCTATATACAGAGCCTAAGGTTGCTGAGCCTGGGTCAGCCCGTGCGCTGGTGGTACCCCAGGACTTCAGAGCCTTCCTACTGGGGCTGGCTCACGATGTGCCATTGGCAGGGCATTTGGGGCAGGACAAGACCTTTGAAAGGCTTGTCACCCACTTTTATTGGCCTCAAATGCGCAGGAGTTCAGATACTCACTGCAGGACATGCCAGACTTGCCAGGCAAGTGGAAAGAGTGGAAGGAAGCAGAAGGCTCCACTCCAGCCATTCCCTGTGGTCGGTACCCCATTCCAGCGAGTGGGGATTGACATTGTAGGGCCACTGGACCCCAGGACAGCGATGGGCAATAGGTTCATCCTGGTCCTGGTGGACCATGCCACCCGGTACCCGGAAGCCATTCCTCTAAGGACAGTGACGGCCCCCGTGGTGGGACGGGCACTGATGGGAATTTTCTCCCGAGTGGGATTCCCTCTAGAAGTGGTGTCTGACCGAGGTACCAATTTCATGTCCAAGTACATGAAATCTCTTTGGCAAGAGTGTGGTGTAACCTACAAGTTCACCACCCCTTACCACCCCCAAGGAAACGGGTTGGTTGAGAGATTCAACCGAACCCTCAAAGGCATGATAATGGGCCTAGAAGGAGCCATGAGGCGTATGTGGGGCGTCCTCTTACCATGCCTTCTCTTCGCTTACCGTGAGGTGCCACAGAAGTCTCTGGGGTTCAGTCCCTTTGAGCTTCTGTATGGTCACCCAGTCAGAGGACCTCTAAGTCTGGTCAAAGAAGGCTGGGAGCAATCTCCCAGGAAGCCTCCCCAGAATGTATATAGTTACATGCTGGCCTTCAGGAATCAGACTAGGCGATTCAGGCAACTTGCTGAGGCAAATCTGGAAGCCAGCCAGGAGGAGATGAAGCGGTGGTACGACCAGAATGCCACTCTGGTAGAGCTTCAGCCTGGACAGAAAGTATGGGTCTTGGCCCCCGTGGAGCCGTGTGCGCTCCAGGATAAGTGGACCGGTCCCTTTGAGGTGGTGGAGCGCAAGAGTCCTGTTACCTACGTGGTGGACCTGAAGTCTCCTAGGAACCCCTTAAGGGTCCTACATGTCAACCGCCTCAAGCCCCACTTGGAGAGGTCCCAAGTGGGCATGCTCTTGGCAACAGATGCTGGAATGGAAGAGGAGACGGAACCTCTTCCTGACCTCTTGTCAGCCAAGGAGCAAGATGGGTCAGTGGATGGTGTCATCCTCTCTTCCACCCTGACCCCTGAGCAACAGAATGATTGTCGCCAGTTGCTGGGACAGTTTTCTGACCTGTTTTCCCTGGTCCCTGGTGTCACTGATTGGTACGTCCATGATGTGGACACTGGGGATAGTCCACCTGTGCGGCACAAGGCCTACAGGGTGACTGACAGGGTGAGGACCTGCATCAAGGAGGAGGTCTCCAAGATGTTTGCCCTCGGGGTAATTGAGTCTTCTAGCAGTCCTTGGGCCAGCCCCGTGGTCTTGGTCCCAAAGGCTGCAGCGCCGGGAGCCACACCCGAACTCCGGTTCTGTGTGGACTACAGAGGACTCAATTCGGTCACTAGGACCGACGCACACCCCATCCCCAGAGCTGATGAGCTCATCGATCGGCTAGGGGCTGCCAACTACCTCAGCACGTTTGATTTAACGTCTGGGTATTGGCAGATCGCCTTGACCGAGGGGGCCAAAGAGAGGTCAGCATTTTCCACCCCAGATGGGCACTACCAGTTCCGGGTTATGCCATTTGGGATGAAGAATGCCCCTGCCACCTTCCAGAGATTGGTCAACCAGGTGTTGGCTGGGCTGGATTCATTCAGTGCAGCCTACCTGGATGGCATCGTAGTGTTCAGCTCCACTTGGGAGGAACACTTGCGTCACCTCTGGGAAGTGTTGATGGCGCTGCGCAAAGCAGGCCTCACGATCAAGGCGAGTAAGTGCCAGATCGGGCAGAGTTCCGTGGTGTACTTGGGACACCAAGTTGGGAGTGGCCAGGTGGCACCCCTTCAGCCCAAGATAGAAACCATCCTGAATTGGGAGGCGCCCAAAACCCAGACGGAGGTGAGAGCCTTCCTAGGTCTCACCGGATACTACAGGAGGTTTGTCAAGGGGTATGGCAACATGGTTGCCCCCTTGACAGCGCTGACTTCGAAGAAGCAGCCCAGGAAGGTGATCTGGACTGACACCTGTCAGAAAGCTTTTGAGGCCTTGAAAACTGCTATGTGCACGGCGCCCGTGCTCTTGGCTCCCAACTTCTCCAAAGAGTTTATCGTTCAGACAGACGCTTCAGAGCATGGTGTGGGGGCTGTTCTTTCACAGATTAATGAGGAGGGCCTAGATCAACCCGTAGCCTTTCTTAGCAGGAGGTTACTTCCACGGGAACAAAAGTGGAGTGCTATTGAGCGTGAGGCATTTGCTGTGGTCTGGGCGCTGAAGAAGCTAAGACCCTACTTGTTTGGGCCTCACTTCCGGGTTCAGACGGACCACAGGCCCCTCAGATGGTTGATGCATATGAGGGGTGAGAATCCAAAGCTGTTGAGGTGGTCCATTTCCCTACAGGGTATGGATTTCACGGTGGAACATCGCCCTGGTACAGATCACGCCAATGCTGACGGTCTGTCCAGATTTTTCCGCCTTAGTGATGAGGAACTCCCTGGGGTAGGGTAGTTCTCCCCACTTTTCAGCTGGAGGGGACACGTGTTAGACCTGGCACCTTGGCGTGAGTCTCCCTTCCTCTTTTTGTCGCTGTGCCTCATGTGTTTTTATGGTGTTGGCCGCTCAGCGCGCTGTGCCACTGCCAACCAGTGTCGCGGTGCGAGTGCTCCCTATGTAAATTGTATATGTTGGTTGGATTCCATGATTGGATTGTTTGATTTACTGTCAGACCCCAGTAAAGTGCGCCGGGGACGCCAGGGCATGTAAAGGCGAACACCGCTGGTGGGCTTGCAGCACTGGTTGTGCCACCCACAGAAGCGGCCGGTAAAATATGTCTGAGGTCTGCCACCGCAGAACCTGCGTGCAGTCTGGTACTGACACGCCGACCGACAAGTGCCCACACTTGCCAGTCCCTAAAACCTTCCCTTAGCTGCATGTTAGTCACCCCTCTGGTAGGCCCACGGGCAGGGTGCGTTGTAAGCCTAAGGTAGGACAAGCCCGGATGCGTGGCATGTCCTAGTAGTGAATTACCGCCATCTTGTTGTTCACTACTGCAAGGCTACCCTGTTCTCATAGGCCAGTATGGGCGGCCTGGATTATTACACCCTATGATCCTAACCGACCCAGGGAACATGGTAGAAGATCGAGTTTAGTATGCCTGAACTCGGAATAATAAGGTACATCTTTTCGCAAGGTTTATTTTAATATTCCGGGTTTGCAAATGCCGCTTTTAGAAAGTTGGCCTTTGCTTGCCTAAACCTTTCAGCCGCCTCTGCATGATGTGTATCTGATGTCTGGCTGGTGTGAGTGACAGGGCTGGGGGAACCCAGATGGGCAGGGCTAGGTAGCCTGGTATGAATAGGACGATCGACAGGTAGATGGGTGGGAGGAGTGCTCCTAGGCTCTGAATAGGACAGTGCTCTGCTACCTCAATGCCGGCTCCGCCCCCTGTGGAGCGTCTGATGACTCTGCCCTGCACTCTGAAAGGAGAAGCCTGCATCACGTAAACAAAGTGCTCAGAAACCGGACTGAACTAGGCAAGGGCCCCCCTGGCCTGGGAGAACAAAAGATTTGCTGTATAAATGGAGGAGCCCTGCTCCTGAGAAACTAGATCCGCTTTTGACCAAGAAGAATCTCTGCCTGAGGAGGAGGCACCGGGAAAGCTGTAGGAGGAAGACTGTCCCTATCCTGGGGGATTGGCCTGCAGTGGTGACCTTGCTGCCAAAGGAGAGAAGAGAAACTGTTACTGAAGACTTTTACCTTACTTTTACTTTCAAGACTTGTGCTTTTCCAAAACGATCTCCAAGGGCTTGGAACTGAGCTTGCCCCCTGAACTGAGCCCCAGGACCATTGGGCTCTACCTGATCTTCACTCGCCTGCTGCTGGACTGTGGTGTCCTTTCCCTCGCCGGAGCTGTGACCCTCGTGCCCCAGTCCCTCCTTGAGCCGTGACCAGGTCTGCTTAGCCGCCCCCGCCTTGGGAAGAGCCTCGCTCGATCGGAGCCGCTCCCCCTACGCTGTGCTGGGCTGCCCCGTCACCTCGCTCGTTGGAGGCTCGCTGTGCACCTTCACCCTCCCGCCGGAATCGGCGTTTGTGAGCATCTCCCAGCCTCGGACGGCCCGGACGCATCTGCGTGCCCGGCTGCCCCGCTTTGTTCACCCGCCACCTGCAACACCCCGCTCTTGTCGTGAGCCTGAAGATCAGACCCCCCTCGTGAAGTGTGGGAGCCCCGGACGCCGCCTCGCTCTTCTGTCGAAGAGCCGCTGAAATCCCGCACCCGCCTTTGCGTCAAGAAACAAGGTACTGTACTTACGAACTCGACCGCGAGCTCGCATCGGATCCAGGGTCCGCAACGTTCTTATTTCCCTGTCATCTGCTGTGTGCTCCCTGGGCGCTGCCTCAGCCCGAAGTGCGCTGAGGCCTACAGTTACCTTGTGCCCGCCTAAAGAACTTTCCGTAACACAAAGAGAACTTTACCGTACTTCCAAGAATTGTGGCCCCATCAGTTCAACGTTACTGGGCCTTGTATTTGAATCTGCTGAAACTACATAAAAGCTTGTTTTTATATACTTCCTGATTGGTGTCCGTTTGTGGTGCATGCAAGGGGTTTACTGTATGTGTAATTGCATTTGCTTAACCGTGTACGCCTGAGACTTAGCCTAGACTGCTCGCGCCACGCACCTAGAGGGTGAGCAGGGGTTATTCTGGGGAGTCATCCTTCGCCCTGACAAGAAGTAAGGGGTCCCTGCTTGTTGTGGGTTCTCACCTGCGTCAACCGGAGCCCCCTCATTTCTAACAGTTACACAATCAATTTTTCAAAAACAAATCATCCATTTAGACACTTATATACCCATTTATTCTTCCATCGACCTTGAGATATACATATATAAAACATATTTAATTTTCAGAAAAACACACATTCACTGGATGATGTCATCAGTGATGTCATTTGAGATGTCATCAGTGATGTCATGAGTGATGTCACTGACCATGTCATGAGTGATGTAATATGTGACGTCATCAGCAGTGCATTGCGGGCGCGCGAGTTATAGTTAGCTGAACTAACTATAACGGGGGAATTTCAATGGTTTTGTACAAGTGAAAAGTCCAGCTAACTATAACACCCCTGAAACCTATGGTTTTTTCAGTGAATTTTTATATAGATATATATATATATATATATTACCTACTGGCGGTCGCCAGTAGGTAGTTATAGTTAGGACCACGTTTCCATAGGAAATCCTCAACATTCTATTTTGAATAACTTTGGCGCCGATCTACGAATCCTCGCGAATTTTTCAAAATAGGTGGGGCGCTACGCTCCGCTCCTACCCTGAAAGTCTCGGGGGATTCGTCAAGCGAGGGCTGAGATAAAAGGGGGGTCCCAAAACGCGTTTTTCCCATGCATTTTTCCATAGGACCTTTAGACAGGGCTACAGCCCGAACGGCTGAACAGAATTACTAGAAATTTGGCAGAGAGGTAGTCCTCAGGTCAAGGAAGTGCCTTTTGTAGGTTTGGTGTAAATCTGTTCAGTAGATTCTGAGAAAATAGCCTTTAAATCAATATATATATCTGAGCCAGCTTACGGTGCGCTTACGGTACGCTTACCGTACGCGTACGGTGGCGTGCGCGAGCGCGATTCTGATTGGCTCTTAGATCTTAGTAAACATTCGAATCGTCCGAAACCAGGAAGCGGCGGCCGCCATTTTCTCTCTCGCACTGAGAGTTAGGTTGTAAAATAAAGCCAAAAAACATGTAAAGGGGCTGTTTAGACAGCTCCCACACACATAGCCATGTTGAGGGAGTCCCCAAAGACCCCCCAAGGCCAAAAATGCAATTTTTATTTTTTCGCTAATTTTGCCGATTACGCTTACCGTACGCGTACGGTAAAAAATTATAAAAAAAAAAAAACTATCCACACTCTTCCCCACCCCGTGTGCAATTGGTGGCCGCATGCCACCAATTGTGCATGGCTTATCAGCGGTGTGATGAACTAGAATATTTTAAACAAAAATAATAAAAGAAAAAATTATCCACACTCTCTCCACCCCGTGTGCAAATGGTGCCCGAAGGGCACCATTTGTGCATGGCGTATAAAAATTTACGAAAAATTAAAATATTACCTTTCAAAACGAAGTGCATCATATGTCCTCCATGTGCGCACGGTGCGCGAAGCGCATCGTGCGTACATGGCCCATCTAGCGTAACGTGGGCACGCGGTGCGCATAGCGCACCGCGTGCCCACCGTGCGTGCACGGCACTAACTGCGTAAAGTGGGCGCGCGGTGTACGAAGCGCACCGCGTGCTTACTGTGCACGCACGGTGCGCGAAGCGCACCGTGCGCGCATGGAACGAACTGCGTTAAGTGGGCGCGCACGCCACGA
Source organism: Triturus cristatus (assembly GCF_964204655.1). Taxonomy (NCBI): domain Eukaryota; kingdom Metazoa; phylum Chordata; class Amphibia; order Caudata; family Salamandridae; genus Triturus; species Triturus cristatus. The sequence goes on along the minus strand of NC_140590.1, from coordinate 436,956,717 downwards.
ATGGCGTAAAGTAACTTAGCATTTAAAAAACCGTACAAATTCACTGAAAAAACCATAGGTTTCACACACGTTATAGTTAGGAATTAGCATTTAAAAAACCTTGCAAATTCACTGAAAAAACCATAGGTTTCACACATGTTATAGTTAGCGGAAATTTTACTGATAAAAAACCAGTGAAATTCCCCCGTTATAGTTAGTGCAGGCAACTATAACTCACGCGACCGCAATCTTCTGCTGATGACATATGTGTCTTTATGAAAAAAAAATATTTGTAATATATGTATAGCTAAAAATGTATGGAAGAAGACATGGGCAAATAAGTGTCTAAATACAGTATTAGCATCAGCAGAGGATTGCGGTCGCGTGAGTTATAGTTGCCTGCACTAACTATAACGGGGGAATTTCACTGGTTTTTTATCAGTAAAATTTCCGCTAACTATAACATGTGTGAAACCTATGGTTTTTTCAGTGAATTTGCAAGGTTTTTTAAATGCTAATTCCTAACTATAACGTGTGTGAAACCTATGGTTTTTTCAGTGAATATATATATATATATATATATATATATCAAAAGCAACATCTCCTTCTTCTCCGGCAGCAATAAACCAGCACTCCAGGGGTTTCTCACTTGTTTTTTTATTTTTGTAGTGATGGCATATATAGATATATATATATATATATATATATATATATATATATATATATATATATATATATATTACCTACTGGCGGTCGCCAGTAGGTAGTTATAGTTAGGACCGTGTTTCCATAGGAAATCTCAAAATTCTATTTTGAATAACTTTGGCGCCGGTTGACGAATCCTCGCGAAATTTTCAAAACTAATGGGGCGCTCCGCTCAGCTCCTACCCTGAAAGTTTCGGGGGGATTCGTCAAGCGGGGGCCGAGAAAAAGGGGGGGTCCCAAAACGCGTTTTCCCCATGCATTTTTCCAAAGGGACTTTAGTCGCAGCTACAGCCCGAACGGCTGAACAGAATTATGTGAAATTTGGCAGAGAGGTAGCCATAAGATCCATGAAGTGCCTTTTGCAGGTTTGGTGTAAATCTGTTCAGTATTTCCTGAGAAATTAGCATTTAAATCAATATATATATCTGGGAGGAGCCTAGCGCTTGACCAAGATGGCCGCGTGAGCTTTGAGCTCCCGGGACCCACGCGCCCTCCGTCGATTATCCTGTCCTAAATCCTGTTTTATATGCACGGCATCTTGCAGATGACTCATTGCTGGGGCGATTGATGCTGCCCGGGCTCGGATCGCCCGCCGGGAACCGGAGTTGTGCATGGCGGAAGATTGAGGCCTATCTCCGAGGGATGCCAGGGGCTGGCGTTGGCAGGATGCCCGGCCTCTAATTGAACAACAGCGGCCTGGCGAGGTGTGAACTGGCGGACGGAGAACGCCGTACTTTCACTTTCACTTTCTCGCCCTTTGTTTGCCTTGGCCCGGGAGTGCCTTCAGATGCTTTATTATCCTCTGGACGCCTTGCGCCCTAGTCTGCCTGGTTATTGCAGATCTGGCTTCTCCTGTTCCCTCTGACTGTGAGAGGGTCGTCTCCTTGCACCGGGTTGCTCGGTGCCAGACATGTCGGGTAAAGCAGAGGTGGATAGGCTGAAACCCAAGGCTACCAGGCGGGGAGCCTATACCCAATCCAACAATATGGATCGTTATGCCCAGCAGAAGGGATCGCCTGGTGGATCGGGCCAGTCGCTGGACGTACAGAAGGCTGCCTCATCCCCGACCTCGGAGCTCTCGTTGCAGGATGTCATGGGTGCGCTCGAGGGGATGCAGGCCTTGATTGGGAGACAGTTTGATGCCCTGGCGCATAAAGTGGATACTATCTTGGTGGATGTCAACCTGATCCGCGCGGACTTGGGCAAAACTAATGAGCGGGTTAAATCCCTTGATCTCAAGACCACAGGCCTCGCTGATGATGTCTCGGAACTTCAGACCGAAGTTCGTAAGCTGCGGGCCGAGAACGACCTCTCCGCCCGCCGGCTGGAGGACTTTGAGGGCCGGGCCAGGCGCAACAACGTGCGCATTACTGGGGTCCCGGAATCCTCGGACGAGATCTCCGCAGATCTGCTCGTGGAGGACTTGGTGCTTAACCACCTGAAGCCTAAGGGCCTTGGAACATTTTTTGCAGTCGAGCAGGCTCACAGAGTTCCTGGCGGGAGGCCCAGGCCGGGAGCCCCTCCGAGACCGATTGTCGCCCGGCTCTTTCACTTCCGAGATCGGGACGCTATCCTGCAAGCATCGCGGGTGACGGGCCCGGTCCCTTATCAGAACGCATCAGTGAGTTTCTATCCTGACTTCACCCAGCTGGTGCAAAAGCAAAGGCAGAGTTTCCTGGGGATGAAGAGACGTCTTCGGGAGCGAGACTTGAAGTATGCTATGCTTTTCCCTGCCAGATTACGTGTGGTGTATGAGGACCGGACTTTCTTCTTTGAGTCGCCTGCTATGGCCGGAGACTGGTTGGACGCTTTGCCCCGACGACGGACTGGCGGGGATGTTGCCACAGACGTGGAGGGTGACTGGGATGGGCAGGGTTGATGCCTCTGGGGCCAGTCTGACTTGCTTTGGTTCTGGACAATGACTTGAGCTGATTGCAGTAATACGGAGGGTTGCGGGAGGAAGATGGGAGCTCTTTCCTCCCTCAGGGTACTTTTTGTAGTTTTGCGTTATGGTAGGGCGACAGGCACACTGCAAGTTGGGGGGGCTTTGTAAGCTGCAGCAGGGGTGCAGGGTGGGGGGTGGAGTTGGGATTTTGGGGTTGTTGTTGGGGGGTTTGTTTTTGCAAGGCGTAGTAATGGTTGTCAGGGTTGTTTACTGGTGGCACTTCGGGTGTGGGGCGGGCCTCTTTGTGTGTGGGGATGGGGGGTAGGGACTTCAATATTATTAGCTGGAATGTCAATGGCTTGGGAGATCGTATTAAGCGGGGGATAGTCTTGCAGTTCTTGAAACGGTCTTTGCCGGATGTGGCCCTACTGCAGGAGACACACCTTATAGGTAATACTTGCCATGCTCTTAATAGAAAAGGTTACAAATTCATCGCCCACTCGGGATTCTCCTCAGGCTCCAGGGGTGTGGGTATCCTAGTTAGAGCTTCACTACCTTTCGAGGTGGACTCCACCATTTTTGATGATAAGGGGAGGTTTGTGGCGGTGGCGGGGAGATGGGAGGGAAGAACGTTGGTGTTGGTCTCGGTTTATGTCCCTCCTGCCCTGCAGGCCTCCACGTTTGCAGATCTGGGCAGGGCCTTGTTGGACCTCCCGGAGGGTATGCTAGTGGTGGGGGGAGACTTTAATGCTGTCGGCTCTGGGTTGCTGGATAGGTACCCGCCCAGGGACACCGGGGGGGCTCAGAAGTGGCTTCCAGATTTTATAGATACATTTGGTTTGGTAGACTGCTGGAGGCTCCGGCACCCCACACAGAGCCAATATACCTTCCACTCCGGGGCGCATGGTAGTCTCTCTCGGATTCATTATCTGCTCACTCTGGCTGCGCTTGCCTCATTGGTATCTGAGGCTAGGCATATGGCGCGGGGCATATCTGATCATTCGCCAGTGTGGGTCCGGCTGGATGTCGGCCGCGAGGGAGGGGGCAGGGTTGCTCCTATAAACCCCTGGTACTTCCGTGATCCCAAGATGCGCAGTGCGCTGCTGAAGACAGTTGATCACTATTTTAAGGACAATCAGGGCTCCGTTGACTCGGCTGTGTCGTTGTGGGAAGCATTTAAGACCGTGTTGAGGGGGGAGGCCCTCTCCTTGGTAGTGGCCGCCAAGCGACGGAGAGATGGCGAGGTTATGCAGGTTGAGGATGAGATCGCGGCTTTAGAGGTGGCTCTGGAGGGGGAGGTTACAGCGGCCTCACTGCATGATCTGAGCTTGAAGCAAGCGGAATATAGGGACCTGGTGACGAATGCTGCCAAGACCCTCAGTAGGGAACAGCAGGGTCGCTTGTACGATGTTGGCGATAAGGCCGGGAAACTCCTAGCGTGGCTGGAGAAAAAAGAACGTGTTAATAGAGTGGTGCCGGAGCTGACGAGAGAGGGGGGAGAGGTGGTTGTTGATCCCGAGGGTATAGTACAGTGTTTTTCGGATTATTTCCATATGGTTTACACCTCGGTTTCGGATAGGCCAACTGAGGATTCGCGTGACCTCCTGCGTGACATCGCTCTGCCCTGCCTTTCTGACGTAGATTGAGATGACCTCGATGGAGCTATAACGGTTGATGAGGTGGCGGGTGCTATCCGCGCGCTGCACTCGGGCAAGGCCTCAGGCCCAAATGGTTTGCCGATTGACTTGTATAAGCTGTTTCCGGATAGGGTCGCTCCTCACCTGCGCGCCATGTTTGTGGAGGCGCGGGGGAGTGGGTCCCTTCCGTTGGACCAGCGACTGGCGACGATTGTTGTGATTCATAAGGATGGTAAACCCCGGGATAAGTGTGCCTCCTATCGGCCGATATCACTCCTTAATGCTGAACCGAAAATTCTGGCTAAAATCCTGGCGGGCCGCTTGGTCAGGGTACTTGGAGACCTGATCCACCCGGATCAATCGGGTTTTATCCCACACCGTAACACTGCGTTAAACCTTAGGCGACTTCATGGAGTAATTGCCAGGGCGAGCACGCTGCGTGAACCAGCTATTGTGGCGTCTCTTGATGCCACGATGGCGTTTGATACGGTGGAATGGGCATACCTGTGGGCGGTGCTTGCCAAGTTCGGCTTTGGCCCTGGTTTTGTGAGCTGGGTGAGGTTGCTTTATGAGGGTCCTCTTGCGAGTGTTGTGGTAAATGGGCGAGCGTCGACTCCGTTCCAGCTTGGGAGGGGCACCCGGCAGGGTTGCCCCCTGTCGCCTTTGTTGTTCGCCCTTGCCCTCGAGCCGCTGGCGGCGTGGATACGCTGGCACCCGGATATACGTGGACTTAGATGGTCGCCTGATCACGAGGATCGTATTTCGCTCTATGCCGATGACATCCTGCTATATCTCGCCTCGCCCAAGAACTCGCTTATAGTGGTTTGTGACGTTCTGACATCTTTTGGTAAGAACTCTGGTCTCGTCATCAATTGGAGTAAATCATATTTGTATGTTCTGAGCGGTGACGTCCCACCTGTCCCGCGAACTTGTTCGATTCAGATCGCCCAGCAGGGCTTCGTGTACCTGGGGATTTTTATCTCCACTGACTCCACTTTGCGGTATGAGAGGAACCTGCTTCCCCCCCTGGCGCGTTTGCGGCGGGATGTTGCGGCCTGCCGGAGGATGCCGGTCTCCCTCCTCGGACGAGCCGCTTTGTTCAAAATGATGTCTCTTCCTCGGTTCCTCTACGCCTTGCAGAATACTCTTGACTGGGTGCCGGCCAGTTACTTTCGGGAGGTTAAGAGCCTCCAACGATCGTTGTTGTGGGATGGGCGGCCGCGCATTGCGATTGCTAAGTTGACGCTTCCGTGGTACGACGGGGGTATTGCGCTTCCGGACATTCGACGCTACTACTGGGCCACCCAGTTGAGCGCGATTAATCATGGTTTCTATGGTCCGGCTCTAAGCCCCGGCTACGCCATGGACCGATGGTTGTTGCGCGGCGGTAATTATCACCGAGCGTTGTACTCGAGATCGCTGGACTCGTCCCTCACAGGGCCCACGGGGGTGGCGGTGCGGGTGTGGAAGTTGGCGGCTGACTCGCTGGGCTGGAAGGATAGGCTCACCCTTGCTACCCCGTTGTTTGAGTCTGACAAATTAGGGAAGCTTTGGCATACCAAAGGTTTTGAGAAATGGGACTTGATCGGTATCTCCAGGGTTGGAGATTTGCTGATCAAGGGGAGGGTGAAGTCCTTTGAAGAGCTGCAGAAGGAGTATGAGTTGGGGAAATCTGAGTTTTTCCGCTATGTTCAGGTGCGTCATGCCCTGCGGTCAGTTCTCGTAGAAGGTGAGAAGGTGCCTGAATCCTCTCCATTGGAGGACCGGATCCTCGATGGCCATATGCCGGAGAGTACGATCTCTCTTATCTATAAGAAATTGATTAATGTTCGGGCTGACCTGCTATTGGGGCTGCGGGATCAATGGATTAGGGACGGACTTGAGCTGGATGACGAGGATTGGCAGTCTGCGGTTTCCTCTCCTAAGGAGGTTGTGATCCCGTCGCGTCTGCGGCTGGTGCAGCTCAAAATACTCCACAGAGTCTATGTTACGGGGCCAAGGCTGGTTCATATGGGATTTGCTGAGGAGGGCTTATGTAGGAGGGGCTGTGGTATGGTGGGTACCTTCCTGCATATCATTTGGGAATGTGGCGTCATCATGGAATTCTGGAGGAGAGTCCATGCGGTAATGGGGGAGGTGACGGGCATTGCTATGCAGCCGGAGGCGCGGTGTTGTCTCCTGAACGTGTGGGGGCCTGCTGACCACAATGAGGCACAGACCCAGTGGGTGACTCTGGGTAACATGGTGGCTAAGCGAGACATAGCGCGCCTGTGGGGCTCCGCGGGACCCCCCACGTTGGCTGCGTGGAAGGAAAACATGGACTGGAATATGTTCAGGGAAAAGACGGTATATTGCGCTAGAGGGCGCCCTCGGAAGTGGCATGCCATTTGGGGGCGGTGGAACCAATATAGGGGGGGCATATGCCTTGCCCCTGATCTGGATCCCCCCGAGGAGCAGCTCTCTCCTTAGCATTCTTTCCAGCTCTGTACATATGTTTTGATTGTTAATTGACTTCTTGGGCCTCTGCTTTTCCCCTTTTTCCTCTTATCACAGCGCTGTGACTGATAGACGAAGGGGGTCAGGTCTCCCCTGAGGGGCAATCACCAGGTGTATTCAGTGTACTTCGCCTTGCTTGGGTTTGGTTTGTGTTTGTGTTTATTTAAAATGGAACCTTTTTGTTTCTCCTTTCTATGCAATGTGGATGCTTCTCTGTATTGCTCTCTTGAAGCTGCCGCACCTCCGGGTTGTCGGCTGAATAGCTGTGTCCTCATTTTTGATGAATAAAGGTTTATAAAAAAAAAAATATATATATATATATATATATCTGTACGCACGTACCGTGCGCGCACTGAGCAAGTCCTGTGCGCGCACCTTGCCGTGCGCGAGCGCACTTCTGATTGGTTGTTAGATGTCAGTAAACATTCGAATCGGTGGAAATCAGGAAGCGGCGGCCGCCATTTTGTCTCTCGCATAAAGAGGGGGTGATAAACAAAGGGGGAGAACTTGAAAAGGGGGCAGAGTGGGGAGATATTGACCCACTAGGCATTGTAAGGGGGTCACAGTAGGACCTTGTAGGGCAAAAAAAAAGATTTATATTTTGAAAAAAATATATCGCCGAGTGCGCGCACCCAGCGCGCACCCGAAAAAAAACTATTTTAAAAAAATAATAAAAAATCGCATTTAAGTGTTTAGATATAAGGTGGCTCTAAAAAGAGCCCTTGTGTTTATTGTTTGTTTTTTGGTACCTACAAGTAAGTACCGATGCAGAGTCTAAAGTTCAAGAGGAAGACTCTGTTGCCTTCATCAGTGAAGTGTACACCATCTCCTCTATAAATGTCTTGCATGTTGTAACGCAGGTTGTTGTGGTATATAGAACCCATACCATAGTCTCTGAGGAAAGCAGAAATAGATTTGTTGACGTGCTTCTTTGCTTTGTCAATCTGCGGACACAATTGGTTGGACCAGTTCCACTTTTGCCTTTGGCATATGTTAGAATATACGAAGGCAGTTTGTGGAAAAAGCGACATCAATTGCACAAAGGTGTCCCTAATAAGCATTTCCAGACATACCCCAGTTAAAGTGCCTAGGTCATTTCCACCACAGTGCACAAAAATAAGGTTAGCCTGTGGGAGATGTAGAAAGGTTTTCACCAAAGGCATTAATTGGTGCCACTTTAACCCTCTCTGACCAATCCATTTAATGTCTACATTTGGCAAAGCAAGGTTTCTCACCATACCTTTTTTTTCTGCAAATTTTTCACTCCAGAAGACATAGCTGTGACCTACAATCCACACTGTGAACATCTTCAAATGAGATCTGGATGCACTCAGGAGGTGTCTTTCAGTAGAAAGGCAAAAAGAAATGAAAGACAGTTGAAAAATGGGGGCACACATACTTTTTTTATACAAAGAACTCATTGGCTGTTTCAAACCATTCTACACTAAAAACTAGGCTGTATGTTTAAATTTTAAAAAGCATGTTTTGTATTGGTTCAGAAAAATGTGTGAACAAAGAACATTAGTTTGGATTTGCTGTTAGGTTTGAAAAGTCAAGCACTCTTGCTCTTTGGAAATGAAACATTGTCTGCTGAACTTCTGACCTCTCTGCTCACACCTGTGTTCCATGACCTGTTGCTATGGTAGCAGGCAGAAGTCAAGTTGGGGGAAGAGTACATTTGGAAAGGGGTTGAAGTTTTCAACCAATAGAAATGTGTGATTTCATTTGAAAAAAAGTGGGAAGCACTGAGATTTGTAATTAACATGTATATGTGTGAAAAAAGAGAGGGAAACTGTGCCATTAACTGGTTCTGCTGAGAGGAGAGAGGTGTTCAGCTCAGAGATTCTGGTCTGATAAACTGCTGTGTGACTGCCACATTTCTTTCCCAAATAACTAATTTTAAAGGTGAGTTATGAGTTTGAGAGGGGGTGTTTGTGGTTAATTTAGATATAAAAAAAAGAATTGTGATTATTTGTTTAAAGTTGTGATTTACATTTTCTGTTTTGGGAGATATTTAACTGTCTTGAATATGTAAAATATTATGGAGTATGTTTTCACCATAAGTTAATGTGTACTGGTAACAATGAGGAATACTGTTTTGTGCCTACCATCAAACCATGAATCTGTGTGCAGAGAAGAATTGTTGACAGAGATTTAATTTGTGTTGCTGTTGAAAAGTAAGACTTGCAGTTGAAAGAAAAGGACAGCTTCTTTTTAATTGTGATGGTTAGGATTTAGCAGAAATCACTTTTAAAGAAAAGAGAGGAAAATGGCAGCACATTTGAAAAAAGCATTAGTTCTGTAAGAATTGATGACCCAGGAAAGGGGCAGCCTGTGTTTTGTGCCTACCAACACAGCATGAGTCTGTGTGCATATAGGAATTGTTGTCTGAGATTTAATTTGTGAAGTTGTTGTTCAGTAAGAAATGCAGTCCCAGGAAAGGGGCAGCCTGTGTTATGTGCTTAAAATGATGGCATGAGTCTGTGTGCGCACAGGAATTGTGGGCAGAGATTTAATTTGTGAAGATGTTGTTCAGTAAGAAATGCAGTCCCAGGAAAGGGGCAGCCTGTGTTATGTGCCTAAAATGATGGCATGACTCTGTGTGCACACAGGAATTGTGGCCAGAGATTTAATTTATGAAGTTGTTGTTCAGTAAGAAATGCAGTCCCAGGAAAGGGGCAGCCTGTGTTATGTGCGTAAAATGATGGCATGAGTCTGTGTGCGCACAGGAATTGTGGGCAGAGATTTAATTTGTGAAGATGTTGTTCAGTAAGAAATACAGTCCCAGGAAAGGGGCAGTCTGTGTTATGTGCCTAAAATGATGGCATGACTCTGTGTGCACACAGGAATTGTGGGCAGAGATTTAATTTATGAAGTTGTTGTTCAGTAAGAAATGCAGTCCCAGGAAAGGGGCAGCCTGTGTTATGTGCGTAAAATGATGGCATGAGTCTGTGTGCGCACAGGAATTGTGGGCAGAGATTTAATTTGTGAAGATGTTGTTCAGTAAGAAATGCAGTCCCAGGAAAGGGGCAGCCTGTTGTGTTTACACAAATTATCCCTTAGCACACATGCACTGTTACATACATCCCTGCAGTCTTCATGCAGTTCTGGAAGTCTCTTTGCTCATCTGTCTTGCACCAGACAATACACAGTCTTCAGAAACACACTCTTGGCACACACGCAGCAGCTTCTCCAACACTCTCATGTGTAGTACTCAGCTCTGTGTGCTGTTTCAGATAGCAATGTGTAATGCAAACACATTCAACGTCACCAAGGCCTCATTTAAATTGATCTAGTCTAATCACTCACCCTGTAACACATGGTCATGGTCTTAAGGAGCTGTTAGGACATGTGCTGTTTTCTGCTTCTGTAAATGATAAGGGAAATGTGTCAGGCAGTAACAGTAATTTGGTACTATTCAGGGACACTGTTTTGTTCAAAAAAACATAGCATGAGTCTGTGTGCGCACAGGAATTGTGGGCAGAGATTTAGTTTGTGAAGTTGTTGTTCAGTAAGAAATGCAGTCCCAGGAAAGGGGCAGCCTGTGTTATGTGCCTAAAATGATGGCATGACTCTGTGTGCACACAGGAATTGTGGGCAGAGATTTAATTTGTGAAGATGTTGTTCAGTAAGAAATGCAGTCCCAGGAAAGGGGCAGCCTGTGTTATGTGCCTAAAATGATGGCATGACTCTGTGTGCACACAGGAATTGTGGGCAGAGATTTAATTTATGAATTTGTTGTTCAGTAAGAAATGCAGTCCCAGGAAAGGGGCAGCCTGTGTTATGTGCGTAAATTGATGGCATGAGTCTGTGTGCGCACAGGAATTGTGGGCAGAGATTTAATTTGTGAAGATGTTGTTCAGTAAAAAATGCAGTCCCAGGAAAGGGGCAGCCTGTTGTGTTTACACAAATTATCCCTTAGCACACATGCACTGTTACATACATCCCTGCAGTCTTCATGCAGTTCTGGAAGTCTCTTTGCTCATCTGTCTTGCACCAGACAATACACAGTCTTCAGAAACACACTCTTGGCACACACGCAGCAGCTTCTCCAACACTCTCATGTGTAGTACTCAGCTCTGTGTGCTGTTTCAGATAGCAATGTGTAATGCAAACACATTCAACATCACCAAGGCCTCATTTAAATTGATCTAGTCTAATCACTCACCCTGTAACACATGGTCATGGTCTTAAGGAGCTGTTAGGACATGTGGTATGTTCTGCTTCTGTAAATGATAAGGGAAATGTGTCAGGCAGTAACAGTAATTTGGTACTATTCAGGGACACTGTTTTGTTCAAAAAAACATAGCATGAGTCTGTGTGCGCACAGGAATTGTGGGCAGAGATTTAGTTTGTGAAGTTGTTGTTCAGTAAGAAATGCAGTCCCAGGAAAGGGGCAGCCTGTGTTATGTGCCTAAAATGATGGCATGAGTCTGTGTGCGCACAGGAATTGTGGGCAGAGATTTAATTTGTGAAGATGTTGTTCAGTAAGAAATGCAGTCCCAGGAAAGGGGCAGCCTGTTGTGTTTACACAAATTATCCCTTAGCACACATGCACTGTTACATACATCCCTGCAGTCTTCATGCAGTTCTGGAAGTCTCTTTGCTCATCTGTCTTGCACCAGACAATACACAGTCTTCAGAAACACACTCTTGGCACACACGCAGCAGCTTCTCCAACACTCTCATGTGTAGTACTCAGCTCTATGTGCTGTTTCAGATAGCAATGTGTAATGCAAACACATTCAACGTCACCAGGGCCTCATTTAAATTGATCTAGTCTAATCACTCACCCTGTAACACATGGTCATGGTCTTAAGGAGCTGTTAGGACATGTGCTGTTTTCTGCTTCTGTAAATGATAAGGGAAATGTGTCAGGCAGTAACAGTAATTTGGTACTATTCAGGGACACTGTTTTGTTAAAAAAAACATAGCATGAGTCTGTGTGCGCACAGGAATTGTGGGCAGAGATTAAGGTGCCAATTCCGATCCGGTAAAAACCGGGTACGAACCGTCGGACGGAGCCTTTTCTCCGTCCGACTCGTACCCGGTGCGAAATCCATCCGAAAATGCAAGTACGATTCATACGGAAACACCATTTCCGTACGATTCGAACAAAACACCGACCGAACAGAAACTAAACACAATTCCGATCCTGAAAGGAGCCGACGTGACGTCGGTACGCATCCAGCCTACGTTTCACGAACCAGGAAGTACGATTCGAACCGACGTCATCCCGCACGGAAAATATTTACCGGCTGCCAAAAACTGCCGGGAAATCAGGACGACACACGCAAGGAGCAGCTGGACGCGACGAACAGACATGGACCCGAACCTACGTGCCATCCCTGCCCTCCTAGCAGTCCACCTGGCGTACAGGAACCGACGCAGACGCCGCAGAAGGTCAGCACAACAACCAGGGGCAAAGGGGGGGGCAGGGGCAGGACACACAACACCAACACATGGTACCAAATCACACATGGCCTGGACATACCTGACCATCAGGGCCTGGTCACTTCCAGGGGGTGGGGGCAAGGCCAGCAACGCAAGCGTCCGCCACAACGGAAGTGGATGGTCACGCGAACCGGTACGTACCCTACCCAGGCCGCAAGAGCGTGGGTACGGAACGTACCACGCGTCCCCCTACGTCACTCCAACAATAGCGGTACGGCCCGTACCCACGTCAGAAAGGCCTTGGTACAGCTCGTACCAGCATTGCTGGGGTCATGTAGGGGTACGCGTGGTACGACCCGTAGCCACGCCCCCAAGGCCTGTGTACGGTGCGGACCCCACGGCCCGCAACAATGGTGGGACGCACCGTACCCACACACCAAAGGCATGGGTACGGCCCGTACCCAGGCACGCAGAGCGTGGGCAGGGGTATGTACGGACCGTACCCCCACCCGTGGAAGTACGGCCCGTACCCCCACCCGTGCATGTACGCCCCGAACCCCCACTCGTGTATGTACGCCCCGAACCCCCAGCCGTGTATGTACGCACCAAACCCCCACCCGTGTATGTACGCACCAAACCACCACACCAGCCGTGTATGTACGCACCAAACCCCCACCCCAGCCGTGTATGTACGCACCGAACCACCACCCGTGTATGTACGCACCGAACCACCACCCGTGTATGTACGCCCCCGAACCCCCACCCCAGCAGAGTATGTACGCCCCGAACCCCCACCCGTGTATGTACGGACCGAACCCCCACCCCAGCCGTGTATGTACGCACCAAACCACCACCCGTGTATGTACGCCCCCTAACCCCCCCCAGCCGTGTATGTACGCACCGAACCACCACCCGTGTATGTACGCCCCCGAACCCCCCCCAGCCGTGTATGTACGCACCAAACCCCCACCCGTGTATGTACGCACCTAACACCCACCCCAGCCGTGTATGTACGCACCGAACCACCACCCGTGTATGTACGGACCGAACCCCCACCCCAGCAGAGTATGTACGCCCCGAACCCCCACCCGTGTATGTACGGACCGAACCCCCACCCCAGCCGTGTATGTACGCACCAAACCCCCACCCGTGTATGTACGCACCAAACCACCACCCCAGCCGTGTATGTACGCACCAAACCACCACCCGTGTATGTACGCACCAAACGCCCACCCGTGTATGTACGCACCAAACCACCACCCGTGTATGTACGCACCAAACCACCACCCCAGCCGTGTATGTACGCACCAAACCCCCACCCGTGTATGTACGCACCAAACCACCACCCCAGCCGTGTATGTACGCACCAAACCACCACCCGTGTATGTACGCACCAAACGCCCACCCGTGTATGTACGCACCAAACCACCACACCAGCCGTGTATGTACGCACCAAACCCCCACCCCAGCCGTGTATGTACGCACCGAACCACCACCCGTGTATGTACGCACCGAACCCCCCCCAGCCGTGTATGTACGCACCAAACCCCCACCCGTGTATGTACGCACCTAACACCCACCCCAGCCGTGTATGTACGCACCGAACCACCACCCGTGTATGTACGGACCGAACCCCCACCCCAGCAGAGTATGTACGCACCGAACCACCAGCCGTGTATGTACGCACCAAACGCCCACCCGTGTATGTACGCACCAAACCACCACCCCAGCCGTGTATGTACGCACCAAACCACCACCCGTGTATGTACGCACCAAACGCCCACCCGTGTATGTACGCACCAAACCACCACACCAGCCGTGTATGTACGCACCAAACCCCCACCCCAGCCGTGTATGTACGCACCGAACCACCACCCGTGTATGTACGCACCGAACCCCCCCCAGCCGTGTATGTACGCACCAAACCCCCACCCGTGTATGTACGCACCTAACACCCACCCCAGCCGTGTATGTACGCACCGAACCACCACCCGTGTATGTACGGACCGAACCCCCACCCCAGCAGAGTATGTACGCACCGAACCACCAGCCGTGTATGTACGCACCAAACGCCCACCCGTGTATGTACGCACCAAACCACCACACCAGCCGTGTATGTACGCACCAAACCCCCACCCCAGCCGTGTATGTACGCACCGAACCACCACCCGTGTATGTACGCACCGAACCCCCCCCCAGCCGTGTATGTACGCACCGAACCACCAGCCGTGTATGTACGCACCAAACGCCCACCCGTGTATGTACGCACCAAACCACCACCCGTGTATGTACGCACCAAACCACCACACCAGCCGTGTATGTACGCACCAAACCCCCACCCCAGCCGTGTATGTACGCACCGAACCACCACCCGTGTATGTACGCACCGAACCCCCACCCCAGCAGAGTATGTACGCCCCGAACCCCCACCCGTGTATGTACGGACCGAACCCCCACCCGTGTATGTACGCACCAAACCCCCACCCGTGCATGTACGCACCGAACCTGCTATAAGAATGGGGTGTGCAAAACACCCCCAGCAGTGCCCAGACACAGGAGGGGTGGGTGCAGGGTCCTCCCAGCAGTGCCCAGACACAGGAGGGGTGTGTGCCTATCACTCCCAGCAGTGCCCAGACACAGGAGGGGTGTGTACCTATCACTCCCAGCAGTGCCCAGACATCGGACAATATACCCCATCAACAAGTTCAGTGACCTACAAGGGTGATACCCCAGATGCAGGCGGAGCCATCGCTGAGCCAGCATGGCTATATTGAAAGGCAACCCTCACACATCCAGGAAATGTAGACACAGCACAGCACAGCATTTGGGAGACACCCTGCAGGAAAAATGGCCTGGGCCACAGAGGACGGAACACACCTTGGGACAATGTCACCATACAGTGAGAGCAAACATGACCAAATACCATTTGCAGAGACCTTTGTGATGGCACGCAGATGGCAGGGTACACCCCATGAGCAGCACACTCCAACATTTCACAGACCCCTAACACATTATCACCACCCCAACGCAGGGAGCACCAGCACCAACAGCAAGTCCAGGAAAGCATCAGTGTGCAAAACAAAAAGAAAAGGCTTTATTCAGCAGGAAAATATATCAGAGAAAATGTCCACTATGTACAAGGGCCATGGGCCAGCCCAGCAGCAATGTCCGGGGGGGGGGGTACACATCGGGACGTGTGTCCCCTAGCTTGCCTGCACAGTTCACAAGTCCATTTCATCCACAGAAGAGGGGGCATCAGGGGGGAGGGTGGAAACAGGCACCGCAGGGACAGGAGGGGAAAGGGTAGGTGTTGTGGGTGCAGGGAGGGATGAATCTGCCACAGGGGGGGTGCCAGCGCCAAAGGTGGAGGACAGAATGGCGCTGCACACGTCGGCAAGTTCCCCCAGCGACTCCCCCGTACCCAATCCAACCACAGGCCCCAAGGAGGGGGGGGGGGCAAAGGGATGGGTCGCAGCGCCACTGGGGGAGGGTGTGGACAGGGTGGGGGACTCAACTCCCCTGGCCGGGTCCCGCCTCCACCGCTTGCGGGGTGGTGTCATCCTGGGGCTGGGGGGCACACTCGCAGTGGATGATGCTGTCACTGACTGTTGGCCAGGAGAGCTAAGGGGAGTGGATTTGGAGGGAGTGGGTTGTGTGGAATGCGGACTCCCACTGTGGCTGCGTGTTCTACGTTTCCCCCCCGACCCAGTGGGTGTGCCTTCCTCACCCTGTGTGTGCGTGACAGGAGGTGTGCGCTTCGACTTCCCTGGTGGTGTGGTGCCTGTGTCTGTTGGGGTGCGTGCACGCTGACGTCTGGATGTGCGTGGGACAGGCACGGGAGTGGGAATTGTGGATGGGGCAGGGGTAGGGGGTGTTACGCAGCGCTGCAGGAGATCCAGTGCTGCAGTCAGTGTGGAGTCTATGGACCTCAGCAACTGCCGTTGGTCAGACTGCGCAGCCGACATGCCCTCCATGTATGCCTCCATCTGGGTCAGCACCTGGGTGTGGGCATGGAGGACATTTAGCATCGCAGTCTGACCAACCTGCAACTGCCTCAGGATGTCCACAGACTCCGCACTCACCGCAGCAGTGGTGACAGGGGCAGGGGGTGCGGTGCCTGGCAGGAAGGAGACATGTGGGGACCGAGCACGGAGGGAAGGGCCACGAGCATGTGGGAGGCCGGTGATGGAACCTGAGGTGGCGGGGGGATGTGGAGGGCTGCCATCAGCTGGGGGGGCAGACTCCGCCACCTCTGGGAGCTCAGCCTCGGACCCGTCTGCGTCATAGTCTGTGTTGGCAGTCAACAGGTCCTCCGCCTCACTCCCTTCGGCCTCCGTGCCACTCCATGTGCCAGACAGGACAGCACTGCTGGTACTGGTGCTCAATCTCTCCTCCCGGTCCGTGCTAGTGTCTCCTTCCGTGTCCCCCGGCGATGCTGTGGGCAAGGTGAAGAGACAGGAGAAAATCAGACACCTGTACACTTATGTCACATGAGTCAAATATACATAGGTCACATTGCATAGCCTGAAAAGCAACAGGAGTAACACCTACAAAACAATGTACACATGTAGGCCATGGAACACACAGTTTTTCTACCCACCATGCCACTGAGACACAATGGAGATCATGACACAACAGCAAATCACTGCACCTGAAATTTTAGAGAGGAGTCAGCCTCTGGGGACAAATGTGCACAGCACCTGCACCACACTGCGTCGTCAAAAAGGGATGAGCATGAATCATATCCATTTACTCTTGCCGCATGCTGCAAAGGCAATACATGAAACCAGGCCACACATGACAGGGTCACTGCACCTTGAGCGTATGTCCAGTCAAACATCACACACAGGCTAAACCCAGCAAGGAGGATGAAGCTTCTGACATGTAGGCCTTGTACGCACAAACCACCCACACCTGAGACAATCTCATTGAGACGGAGAAAGTATGTACACCTCTTACTCTGGGATGGAAACACATGGCCTCCACTAATTCATGACTGTAAACACACAGCCCCTGGTGGCCATGTCCACACATCATTGACAGGCAAACATCATCAGATTGTCTCAACAACACACACAGGTAATGCCCACTGTGAGTATGCACAAGCAAAATGGGTCCCCCTGTACAGTGGACACATGTAGCAACCTGTAGGTCCTAACAGTTGAGCCCAGGGTACAATGCCACCCTACGCAACCCATGGCAAAGACACAGTGAATGGCCATATTGTTGGATGACGCACATGATACCTAGGAAGAGGTGCCCCAGGGCACAGTAGTGCCCACACTCCTCCATGGTCCAGGATGGACATGACTGCAAATTAAGCAACCGTCCCTGCACTTAGCAGGCCTCCCACTCAGGCACATCATGTCAGAGGGCACACAATTGGACATGCATGCTGGAAGGCTGTACATTTTGGAGACACACCCCTATGTCGTGATTCACAATCAGTGCCAAGTGACATGGACACCACAATGACTGAAATTGGCCATGGCACACGCAAGGTCCCCATACCTGTGGCACATCACCCCCACACATGATGCTGATAGCATAGGGCACCTGCATGAACTGCCTGCATAAATAACCTTGTGCAAGAGTGGCGACAGACCAGGGAACACATTGCAAGGAGGGGAAGGGAGGGAGTGAGAACAGCACTGTGCTACTTTGTGGAGAAGTTGACGCACTGCACAATCAAACCCTGGCAGTGTATCCATGCAACTGCACACTTACATTGGCTGGGGACACACAACTGACACACATGTACCTACCCCCTTCCTGCTGCTGCCTCTCCTGTAGGCGCCTGTCCATATCGGGGAAGACCACCGCCAGCACACGCTTCTGGATGTGGGTCAGACGACGGCGGCCACGGTTCTTACGGCTCTCAGGTGAGTCCCCCAGCAGGAGCCGTGCAATCCTCCTCGTCCAGCACCGGATGTCCTGCCAGCGTTTCCTCACCTGAGACAGGCTCCGCCTCCGACCCTCTGTACCCCTCACGGCACTGACGGCTTCCCTCCAGATCTCCCCCTTGGCAATGGCGCCTACCTGTGAGGATGCAAAAGAGAGAATACATTAATCCACATGAGCAAAGACACAGAGACACACATATAGAACAATCCTCATTATGAACAGGCCATGGTATGCATGCAACTAATTGCACCTTTGTCATAGGGACATTATCCACTGTGGAAGGCCAAATGCACTACGTGCCAGTGGAAGCACACGGGTGGCATGAGGGGTACCACACACTCACTGACCAGGGATCACACTGTGCCTCACAGGCTACACCAGGATTATGTACAGCACCTCACAGCAGTCACCTGCCCCAGCACACTGATGCTACCTCAGCAGAGTACACAGACACACACAGGTACAGGACAATCACATGGCATTGCCAACTGCGGGTACACACCTCACTCTGCCCATGTGCCAGTAGACGGGGGTGTCACAGGTGTGGGGCTGGCTCAGCACGGCATGCACACAGCACTGCTCCCTGCTCACATCCGATGGCCAGGCCATATCCATCCCTCATGCTGCTTGTGTGCAACACTCCCCATATGCACTCACCCACATGACAGGGGACTAACACACACACCAATGTGCAGGGGACGAACACGGCCTTTGGACACTCACAGCACAGGTACACTGAACAAACACACATCCATGGGTACTGACACCTGTCACACTGGGGGGAACACAGGATCACATCAGGACTGTGGAAACAACATCCCCAGGAGGAGTATGCAGGCAGAATGTGGCATGCACCTTGCATTCATTGTCACAGTAGGCACTATGCAAGTGAGGAGTGCACACAGGAAACACAGCATGCTCTGCATGGGTGACATGAGGCCTTCCACACCCTGGGACCCACTCCAAACAACAGTGCATGTCTGTCACACATGGACACAATGCCAGAAGTCACTGTCACACAAAAGGGGCACAGTCTAAGCTAGTGGAGTCTGCACTCACCTGAACCCCTGGTCGACCATACAGGCTCTGGAACTGTGGGAGGATCACATCTATCAGGGCAAGGTTCTCCTCCTGGGTGAATGGCTGTGACCTCTCCACAGTCCTGGACATGGTGCCAGAGGAATCACTATCAGCAGCAGTGGTCATGGATGAATGGATGTGCAGGCAAGTGCTCTCTCATGGGACCTGGCTGCCTTATATATGCCTGGCTGGCCTGTTCATGTATAGGAGTACAGATTGATTGGTCAGTCACATTAGCATCCTACGTTTCATCCAATCCCTTCAAACCTACCCCAGTGTGTGGCTTTGCATGGTTTCAGTTTTGATAATGATGTCAAGTCAACATCCACATTGCAACAATGTAGATTCTTTCAAACTGACTTCTGCTGTGCACCTGGTGCTCAAATTCAAAAATTTAACTCAGTCTCCATGGCAACCATCAGGCATTTAGGCCCTTATACTTGTCCCTCATGTGTCCCCTATGTGTTTTCATACATTTACACACAGGTACGGTGCGTTCCACGCCCTAGGGCACCCCACAAGCAGTGATACCGACCGTACATGCGCTTGTACGGTCCGGATCACAATATGGGCGCTGGCGTATGCGTACGCCACAGTAGTACGGACTGTACACGCGCTTGTACGGTCCGGATCACAATATGGGCGCTGGCGTATGCGTACGCCACAGTAGTACGGACTGTACACGCGCTTGTACGGTCCGGATCACAATATGGGCGCTGGCGTATGCGTACGCCACAGTAGTACGGACTGTACACGCGCTTGTACGGTCCGGATCACAATATGGGCGCTGGCGTATGCGTACGCCACAGTAGTACGGACCGTACATGCACTGGTGGGGGTGCGGTCCGTACATTCCCTGGTGGGGTGGTGGTTAGGTGCGTACATACACGGCTGGGGTGGGGGTTTGGTGCGTACATACACGGCTGGTGGTTCGGTGCGTACATACACGGCTGGGGGGGGTTCGGGGGCGTACATACACGGCTGGTGGTTCGGTGCGTACATACACGGCTGGGGGGGGGTTCGGGGGCGTACATACACGGGTGGGTGTTTGGTGCGTACATACACGGCTGGTGGTTCGGTGCGTACATACACGGCTGGGGGGGGGTTCGGGGGCGTACATACACGGGTGGGTGTTTGGTGCGTACATACACGGCTGGTGGTTCGGTGCGTACATACACGGCTGGGGGGGGGTTCGGGGGCGTACATACACGGGTGGGTGTTTGGTGCGTACATACACGGCTGGTGGTTCGGTGCGTACATACACGGCTGGGGGGGGGTTCGGGGGCGTACATACACGGCTGGTGGTTCGGTGCGTACATACACGGCTGGGGGGGGGGTTCGGGGGCGTACATACATGGGTGGGTGTTTGGTGCGTACATACACGTCTGGTGGTTCGGTGCGTACATACACGGCTGGGGTGGGGGTTTGGTGCGTACATACACGGCTGGTGGTTCGGTGCGTACATACACGGCTGGGGGGGGTTCGGGGGCGTACATACACGGCTGGTGGTTCGGTGCGTACATACACGGCTGGGGGGGGTTCGGGGGCGTACATACACGGGTGGGTGTTTGGTGCGTACATACACGGCTGGTGGTTCGGTGCGTACATACACGGCTGGGGGGGGGATTCGGGGGCGTACATACACGGCTGGTGGTTCGGTGCGTACATACAGGGCTGGGGGGGGGGTTTGGTGCGTACATACACGGCTGGTGGTTCGGTGCGTACATACACGGCTGGGGGGGGTTCGGGGGCGTACATACACGGCTGGTGGTTCGGTGCGTACATACACGGCTGGGGGGGGTTCGGGGGCGTACATACACGGGTGGGTGTTTGGTGCGTACATACACGGGTGGGGGTTCGGGGCGTACATACGCGGGCGGGGGGTGGTGGGGTGTTCGGCGCGTATGCGGGCACATGTCTCCATGGTTGCTATGGGAGTTCGGTTCGGACGGTGTTTTTTGCGTACGGTTGTGAAATGGGGAGGACGGGAGGGATCGTACTTGCGCAGTCGGACTTTATTTTTCCGCACGGTGGGTTTCTCGCCCGGGGACGTGTCGGTGACTTTTCCCGACCCGAGGACGTGTGGGGAAATCTTCCCAATGCGATTCGTATGGACTTTTTTCCGTTCGAATCGTACTTGGCAGTTTGTACGCTACTTTGACGATTCGGACGGAAAAAAATCCGGATACGAGTCGGACGGGGAATTTTTTTACCGGATCGGAATTGGCACCTTAGTTTGTGAAGTTGTTGTTCAGTAAGAATTGCAGTCCCAGGAAAGGGGCAGCCTGTTGTGTTTACACAAATTATCCCTTAGCACACATGCACTGTTACGTACATCCCTGCAGTCTTCATGCAGTTCTGGAAATCTCCTTGCTCATGTCTCTTGCAGCTGACAATACATAGTCTGCAGAAACACACTCTTGGGACACACGCAGCAGCTTCTCCAACACTCCCATGCGTACTACTCAGGACTGTGTGTAATGCAAACACATTCAACGTCACCAAGGCCTCATTTTCTTTGCTCTACTCTAAACACTCACCCAGGTTGCAGATACTTATGGTATGAAGTAGCTGTTAGGAAATGTGCTCTTTTCTGCCTCTGTGATCTACAAGGAAAATGTGTAAGGCTGTAACAGCAATTATCACTTGATCTACCAGAGTAGTAAATGTGCTTTGAATTTGCAAATCAAATTCTGTTTTCTGCTTAGAAGCACACCATGAGGCTGTGTGCGCACAGGAATTGTGGCCACAGATATAAATTGTGTTGCAGCTGTTCTGTAAAACATGCACTTGCAGGAAAGGGGCAGCTTGTTTTTTTTCAACTGTGGTGGTTAGCACTGTGCACAAATTAGTAAATCACAAATGAGAGACAAATGGAAAAACATTTGAAATTAATGAAAAGTAAAAAAAAATATTTTAATGAATTATAATTACAAAAAGGATTTTTAAGTTCCTTGCAGGTGTTGCTGAGCAACAGTGAAAAAAAAAATGCCTTTAAGGACAAGAAAGAGGAAAGAAAAGCAACAACAAGTATATCTGGACAAAACTGGGAAAAAAAAAATAGGAGGAGAATGAAGATTTGTTTGTGATGGCAAAAAGAAAAAGTCTACTGGTAAGCAGAGCAGAGATTTCTTAAAAAAGATTTTCAAAAAACAAAAAAATGGCAAAAATAACTGTAAAACAAACAGTGTTTTATGTACAAAGCAACAACACAGTCAACAGCAAAAAAAAAAAGCTAATGTACAATCAGAAGTATGTCAAACTGATTTAACACAAAAATTAGATTTTAAAAACATTCGTCGAAAAATGTTTCATAGAAGAGTGATGTTAAATTTGCTAAAGGATGTGAAAAAATATAAGAAAAAAACAAAATTTATTAAGAAAAAAAAATTTATAGAAAATATTGTAAGTAAGGCTTTGGAAATAAAAAGAAAACTTTTTATTCTAATTTTGAATAGGATGCGTAGATTAGATAAATTAGTGAATGCAATGAAGTCACAAAGCAAAAGGAAAAGAGAAGTGAAAAAAAGTAACTTTTGTAAAGTGTTCTTGGGAGAATGGAAACACAGTTCAAGTACTGAACCATTTTTTAATGAAGAGAGTTATCTTCAAAGTAATAGTTTGTTGCATGCAGTTGACACCAATGGTAGAGCATATGAAGTTAAGGATGGTTGTGTGATGGAAAAAGAGAAAATGGTCCCAAGAAATGAGGAAGAAGTAATGGCTGCTGAGGCTATGGGGAGACGTCCAAAAGCCCCAATGTACACTTGGAACTGTAGTAGTATTTGTACTGTGCGTCAGGAATCTATTGATAAATTACGTGACTTTCTAAGAGAATATAGTAAAAAGAGTGTAAAACAGAAGATGAAGGTGCTTCAAACACTAGATCCATGCAGAGTGAGAGAAAATACTGGTTTGCAGGGACATTCTCTGGCGGATGTATGACGTTACAACGCATGCTATTACAACGCATACCTTTACAACGCTTTTTTTACACCGCAACTACTACTACAACGCATTACTTTACAACGAATACTCTTACAACGCAAAACCTATTAAAATACTGAAAAGTGCTGTTACAACGAAATCTATTACAACGCATACCATTACAACGCAATTTTTTTTTTTTTTTAATTAAAAGTACAATAAAATCTGGCACGGGATGCAGGGAAATTAGGGGTTTTAGGGTGGGGAAGTGTATTAAAATGTGGAGAACAACTGAGCGTAAATCTACTGAAATGCTTAACCAAATTAATACTCGAGTATTAAAATTAATACTCGAGTATTAGAATTAATACTCTAAATCCCCAATTATATTCCGTTTTCACACATTTCAAAGATTTACAAAAAGAACGATAGTTAAAACAACAGTACTAACACAATTTTTATCATGAATAAATCGGAAAGTAAGTAAACAGAGTAAAACACACATACACATAGGCGCCATTTTAACGATCTCACTTGTAAAACTTGTCCTACCACAGTTTCTATGTAAACAATACCAAAAGACATGTTCCAAAATGGATGCCAAAACGGAGCAAATGAATGAAAACATTATTTTTAATAAAGCATTTTTAAATTATCATTTTCCACAGTAAAACAAAGCATTTAAAAAAACACAACGAATGCAGTTTTTTAAAAAATTAATAGTGACACAGAGTAAAACTTATAAATACAAGGAAGACACCATTTTGCACTCAGTTGATTATCAACTAGCAGAGAGACCAGACGTGAAAAGCTGACCCTCTATCACCTCCACTGCGACCTCCTCAGAGAGAGCACGGAATTCATTCGTAAAAGCATTACAATAGAGCAACTACTAGTAAGTCATTATAATAATTTTAAACGTTGGTTTTGAGGAAAATATATTTTCTTAACCCCAAAAAAAAATTAAATAAAATTCTTAATAATAACTTTTAAAATGTACTGTTTCTAATTTATTATCACTAAAAATACACACCAACTTAAAACAAGTATTTTATTTTCCAAAAACAGAAACTCGGAATATATTGAGATTCAACAACAGGTGTACCAAATTGAGCATTACCACCACGTAAACGACTGACATATAAAATTGTGAAGGTAAATGTAATTTATTTGTAATGGTTTAAATTGTGAAACATATTTTTAAAAATTACCTAAAGTGATGTATGGCAATGGTGTTTTGTTTTTAAACCTCAATCTCACTACATCATAAACGAAAAAATAGCGTGATGCAGGAGTAACAATTACTAATAAGACTTCAGTTGGGTACTACATCTGAAAATGCGATTCATATTAGTTGGGCAACTATTTCTATTCAAAGTCCTCGAATATTCTGCATTATAGTAATTTAGTGATAGTATCGGATTAACCTTTTTTTATTTGCGAAAAATGCATTAAATGTGTAATATGTTTTCTTTCACCAATTGTTACTCATACTCCTTTGTCATATATCAAATTGTTGTTATAATTTATTTTTTTAACAACCAACGTTGGCTAAGGAAAATTAATTTATTCAAGTTTTTTTTTCCACAGAGTTCATCTGTACCCAAAAAAAACTTTATCCTGCTGCAAGCATTAGCTTAAAGGCACGAACACAAGCAATAACAGAAAAAGGTATGTTACCTTTTGAATATTATTTTTACTAAACATTTTTAAACCTTCCTTTTGCAATTATTACTCCTCTAACGTACCACATTAGTAAAATAATGGATAGTTTAGAGTAACAATATACTATTTCTTCTCCAGGAAGGTGCAACATTAGGGAGATTTTTTTATAGTATAGGGGTACATATCTCTATTTCAACTACAGGAAGGTGCATTGGTTAGTACAGTGTCAAGTAGTATTAGTTATATTGTATGTCATTAATAATTTAAATATACTCAGATTTTAAATTTCAAACCAACGTTAATTTTTTTTTATCCTCTTTTTTTTCAAAAGACAACAATTTGATTCCTTACAGAAAGATTCTTTCCACCACACACGTTAAATCTTGAACCAACAGACCAAATCATCCTCCGAAGCCTCATCCAGAAAAGCAAGTTCTACAAAACAAGGTATTGTTTTTCATGATGGTTTCTTAACCTTCAATATATTAGACTAGCTATCTCATTGTTAATGTTGAATAAAAACCCAATTTAATTATGGTTACATTTGCTGAATTCTGAATTTTATTTCATGACTAAAGGATGATGTAGCATTAGGGAAAGTGTTCTCTACTGCAACTTATAACAAATATACATGTTTACAAAAATTATTGTAAAATCGCATTTCTCAACATCGTTCAGTTTTCACATTCTTTTCTTTTTTCACTTTTCCAGACATTTATTTTTCCATTCCAAATCCAACCACCTCATAAGTGTCTACTGCTGCCTACTCACCATTCCCAATTAAGAAAAGTCAGCAACAAAAGCAAATTCGAAATAAAAAGGTAATTTTATCCAACATTCTAAGGTGCACCAGTTGTAAAAATGTACCATGCTGTAGGGGTAACAATTACTATTCTAACTCCAGGAAGGTGCATCAGTAGGGAAAGTTTTGGATGGTGTAGGGGTAACAATTTACTATTCTAACTCCAGGAAGGTGCATCAGTAGGGAATGTGTTGGATGGTGTTGGGGTGCAATTTACTATTCTAACTCCAGGAAGATGCATCAGTAGAGAATGTGTTGGATGGTGTAGGGGTGCAATTTACTATTCTAACTCCAGGAAGGTGCAGCAGTAGGGAAAGTGTTGGATGGTGTAGGGGTGCAATTTACTATTCTAACTCCAGGAAGGTGCAGCAGTAGGGAAAGTGTTGGATGGTGTAGGGGTGCAATTGACTATTCTAACTCCAGGAAGGTGCATCAGTAGGGAAAGTGTTGGAGGGTGTAGGGGTGCAATTTACTATTCTAACTCCAGGAAGGTGCATCAGTAGGGAAAGTGTTGGAGTGTGTAGGGGTGCAATTTACTATTCTAACTCCAGGAAGGTGCAGCAGTAGGGAAAGTGTTGGAGGGTGTAGGGGTGCAATTTACTATTCTAACTCCAGGAAGGTGCATCAGTAGGGAAAGTTTTGGATGGTGTAGGGGTAACAATTTACTATTCTAACTCCAGGAAGGTGCATCAGTAGGGAAAGTGTTGGAGGGTGTAGGGGTGCAATTTACTATTCTAACTCCAGGAAGGTGCAGCAGTAGGGAAAGTGTTGGATGGTGTTGGGGTGCAATTTACTATTCTAACTCCAGGAAGGTGCAGCAGTAGGGAAAGTCTTGGATGGTGTTGGGGTGCAATTTACTATTCTAACTCCAGGAAGGTGCAGCAGTAGGGAAAGTCTTGGATGGTGTTGGGGTGCAATTTACTATTCTAACTCCAGGAAGGTGCAGCAGTAGGGAAAGTGTTGGAGGGTGTAGGGGTGCAATTTACTATTCTAACTCCAGGAAGGTGCATCAGTAGGGAAAGTGTTGGAGGGTGTAGGGGTGCAATTTACTATTCTAACTCCAGGAAGGTGCATCAGTAGGGAAAGTGTTGGAGGGTGTAGGGGAGCAATTTACTATTCTAACTCCAGGAAGGTGCATCAGTAGGGAAAGTGTTGGATAGTGTAGGGGTGCAATTTACTATTCTAACTCCAGGAAGGTGCATCAGTAGGGAAAGTGTTGGAGGGTGTAGGGGTGCAATTTACTATTCTAACTCCAGGAAGGTGCAGCAGTAGGGAATGTTTAGGATTGTGCAAATGTTATGTTTTAGGTAAATCATAAATTTATTCTGGCTAATTTTTGTGTCTTTTCTCCTCTTTTCAGATAATGTCTAGCCTGGGAGCTGCCAACTTTATTAAATCCAGGAAGGGCAAAAATTTGTTAAACCATGGTGGATACATATATAGTAAGGAAAGAATAAGTTTAACTAGAAATCATTGGAGGTGTGTGCAATACTACACTACCCATGCAGTGGCAGAGCGGTTACTGTTGAAAATTTGGTTGTGAAAACCACAGAACATAACCACTCTGCCTCTGCAATGGATGTAGAAATTAGAGAAACAATAAACGAGATGAAAGCTATTGCAAGCACCTCCAATGATTCCACAGGATCAATTTTAAGAGAGGTTGCACAGCATGTCCCCAGTCATGTTGCTAGTAACATGCCTATAATACCAAATTTGAGAAGAATTATTCAGAGACAAAAGCAGGCAAGTAACATTCAATTATCTACACCACATACTTTCTCTGACATTAGAATTCCTCATGATCTTTCTATTTCTTTTTCTGATGAACCTTTCCTTCTGCATGACAACGAAAACCCTCAGAAACGTATTTTAATTTTTAGTACCCCACGTAACCTTGCTAAGTTAGAAACTAGTGAAATTTGGATGATGGATGGGACGTTTAAAAGTACACCCCATCCTTTCACTCAAATTTACACTATACATGCAAAAATTAACAATAGTGTAATTCCCTTAGTTTACAGTTTGCTACCTGATAAGACTTCTGCAACATACACTGAACTTTTATCAGTGATTAAAAGTAAAACATCTTCAAGTCCTCGAAAAATAATTATTGATTTTGAATTGAGTATGATCAATGTGATCACTAAAACGTACACGGATACCCAAATTCAGGGATGTTTTTTCCATTTTTCGCAGGCATTTTGGCGTAAATTACAGAAAACATCCCTAGTTGCAGAATATTCTCGGGATAGCAAACTACAATTTGAACTAAAAAAATTAACTGCACTTTGTTTTGTTCCTCCCGATAGTGTGGACGAGTACTACACTGCAATTATAGAATCTGTTTATTATACGAGTAACGAAGAAAAATTGGCACCCATTCTAAATTATTTTGAGGACACATGGATTGGACACCTAAGCAGATCGGGTCGCAGGAGGAAGCCACGATTCCATGTGGAGTGGTGGAACTGCTACACGAGTTGTTTAGAGGGAGAAGCAAAAACAAACAATGCCATTGAGGGATGGCATAACTCCTTCAACCATACAATTGGTAAACCACATCCTAACTTCTACTCATTTTTGGAAACTTTGAAGAAGGTGCAAAGTTTCCAAGAAATGAGAATAGCCCAAACACTCGCAGGTAGTCTAAACCCACGAGTAACAGTCAAAACAAGGGAAATGTCTGAGAGACTATTGGCAATTCTACAACAATTTTCGTTGTGTGTGGCTATAGACTACCTGGAAAATCTTTCTAACATTCTTTCTTTTTAAAATAATGTAATTACTTACTTTCCTGCTTTGCTTTAAATTTTAAAAATTTTCAAATTACAATTGGCATACGAAGGTATTTTCTAAAAAATTTTTCAAACAAACAAGTCGGGTTATTTTTTTTTAAAACAAATCTTCATTTCAAGCAAAAACTACCAATGTCTACAAATTTACTGTCCCATAGTATTTGAACTATTGTTCGACATCGGAACTCCATTAATTAAATTACTGTTAAAATCCAATTTAATTACCTTCAAAACTAATCTCCAAAAATGAAAAATATGTTATATCTACAATTCAAACCATATTCCGAAATGCACTTTGCAGCTTAATCATCATTTTTAAAAGAATCGTTATTTTTCATAATTTGAAAGTACGCAACTTTTTGGCAGTTAGAAATGAAGATCGACATTACTTTTGTTACTTCCTAAATAAACAAATCAACTTTCTGAACAGTAACTTATAATTTTTTAACAGTTACATACTTTTTTAAACAAAATAAATAACTTTTAGCGACCCGACATAGGCATACATTAATGACATTAATGTGGACATGTTTAAAAACAATTAAGTAATCAATTAGTTTTCCCGCAACCTCCCCTTATTCTTTCCTCACTATATATGTATCCCTTTTAAAGGTTTATTCTACAATTACTAATGAAAATATTTCCTACCTGGCCGCAGATCAGCTTCCTGCTGCTTCCTCCTCCGATGCTCTGCAAAATGGCGTATTACGTCGACGCTCACGTCATTACGTCATCGCGTGCATCTAAATTTAAAGCGGACTACTTTATTTAACTAACCTGTAAATAAATGTTTATAAATGTTAATAAAATATTTATATTTTGTTTTAAAAATGTTTCTTACATTGCAAAATTCATTAAAAATATGGTTTATTTTTTCATGATTTTTCAATAAATAAAAAATGTGAAAACAAAAATTGTTTCCTGTCATTATTTTTTAAATAGTTATTTAAACTTCAAATTTATAACTAATTAATTGTTAATTCACTAAATATGTTCCTTACCTGGACTCCATTGTCTTTTCCTTTCAAAACTTTCTCTTTCTTCACTTTCTGATCCTTCTTTTCTTGTTCCGCGGGTTGTATATTCTGATGCTGCCAAAATAAATAAAGGACAAAGACGCTCATAGACTTCAATGGAAAAGCGTGGGAATTTTTAAAAAAAAGTAAGTAAATATTTTTTTTTTTTGTTTTAAACTATTACTTTTTTTTAAATGCATTTTTTATTACTCTTTTAATATTTTAAATTCTATTATATTTTTAATTCTTTTTAATAAATTTATCTAATTTTTATAATAAATAATCAAAAAGTACTCTTCCTTTTTTTAAAAACAAATTTCTTTATTTTTTGAAATTATAAATACTTTAGTATTTACATATCTTATTTCTTAAATTTAAGAAAGATACTGTATTATTAAAATTTTTAAAAAGTACTCACAAACTTTAAATAAATTAAATTTAAAATATGCAATTTCTTAATTTGCAAAAAACCAATGAACTAAATTATTTTAAGAAATACACTTTAATATTTAAAAAATACTCAACTATTTAAATTTATTTACTCACTCTTATTTTTTCGAAAAAATATATTAAATACTCTTTCAATTAAGAATAATTCTCAATTATTTATTTAACTTTAAAAATACTCACTATTCACTGTAATATGTATAAAATTAAATTTAAAAACAATCATTCCATTTTCATAAATACTCAAGTATTAATTTAACTATCCAACAAAACATTCCTAGTAAACAAAATACTCAAGTATTAAGTATCAAGAATTAATATTAAAATACTCAAGTATTAATTTAACTATCCAACAAAACAAAATACTCAAGCATTAAGTATCAAGAATTAATATTAAAATACTCAAGTATTAATTTAACTATCCAACAAAACATTCGTACTATACAAAATACTCAAGTATTAATATTAAAATACTCAAGTATTAATTTAACTACCCAACAAAACATTTCTACTAGACAAAAAACTCAAGTATTAATATTTTGATAAACAACTCACTTTTTTTCAAATACAATTTTTTTTATAACAAATAATTAAACGATATATATTTATTTTAATTAAAATACCAACATTTAAAAATGCGTTGTAATAGTATATGCGTTGTAAAAAACTTACCATATAACATCTTGCGTTGTAAATGCATGCGTTGTAAATGCATGCGTTGTAAAGGCATTTTCAAATAATGCGTTGTAAAGGTATATGCGTTGTAAAAGTACTTACCATATAATAGCATGCGTTGTAAAAGCATGCATTGTAAAAGTTTTTGCGTTGTAAAAAATGCGTTGTAATAGCATAGCGTTGTAAAAGTTGCGTTGTAAAGGTGGTTCCCCTTCTCTGGCTTGTCTATCTAGAAAAGTGTGTAAAAGTGTTTTTCATCATTTTAGGATGCTGGCTGTTCATCATACTGAAATGAGAAAGTTTGTGAGAACATTGTATTTTGCTAAAAGTCCAGCAGTAAAGTTGAATGAATTGAATAATGCTCTGTTCCGTGGATCTGTATCAGATGTAGTGAAGGTTACTGATGAGATTCAGTTTTGTTACTTTGGTCCAGAACAAGAAAGTGCAGAAAAGGACACAGTAAATGAGGAAAATGAGGAACAGAATGTAGAACTCATTATTACTAAAAATTTTGAGGATGAAATGACAAAATTTACTATCACCTCTAATGAAAGACCAAATATTACTTGTATTTGTTGCCGCAGAAGTCATTATAAAATTCAAACAAGGAATGTTGATCTGTATAAAAAAAGTGAAAATGAAGATAATTATAAGTGGAAGGATTTTGCAACATATATATTTCTTGAAAATTGTTTTGAATTGGGTGAAGATCAGCGTATTTGTAAATACTGTTATAACAAGTTAGAAGAAAATAGAATGCCGACCAGAGCTGTACATAATAATTTAGAATTGGATGCTATTCCTGTCGAACTTTCTGAATTAAATATATATGAGTCTATACTCATTCAATGTGTTCATCCGTTCCAGACCATAGTACGTATGGAGCCCAAAACTGGTAAATTACCTCCTTCTGATTTACTGAGAGGTTTAAAAGGAAGAGTGGTGTATTTGCCCTTGGATTTGAAAAAAAATATGGAAACTATTGATGCAGATACTTTGGAAACTGAACCATTAGTAATTCTGATTAATGGTGTACCTACAAAGAATAAGAAGATTTGGCAGGAGCTGGTGGATGTACGAAAAGTACAAAGAGCAAATTTGTATTTGAAAAAAAAAAAAAAATGGTATGAATCAATTTATATAGATGAAGAAGAAGAAGATTTACAAGAAGACACAGAAACACCAACTGGTCAAATTGAAAAAGTGGACAAGTCAAACGAAGAAGAAATTTATGAACATTTTAGCATACATCCTCTTCATTCAAAAGAACTTATGGGAGATACTATTGATCTGTTTCAGATGAAGAAAGCAAAAGGAACTCCCGTGAGTGTATGGGAGAAGAGCTTGGAAGCTCGATGTTTTCCTCAGCTGTTTCCTACAGGAAAAGGTGGACGATACGATGAACGCCCAGAACAGATTCCTGCTTCTGAGTATCGGACTACAAGATTATATGCAGAAGATCCAAGATTTCGTCAAAGTATTCCTTATTTGTTCCATCTTTTATTTGAAAGCGACTTGTCTGCATTATCTTATGCAGTAAATCACATTTTAAAAAGTGGAGTACATTTACAAAATGTGTCTGCTAAGGATTTTATGGAGAAAGTGCAGCACCGAGATGATCATTTGGAAACACAACTGATCAATCTGATGGCTTGTCAGCGTGGGACAAATGAATATTGGTACCGACGCCATGGTGAATTAAAATGCATGTTACGGAATTTAGGAACTCCTACATGGTTTCTAACCCTAAGCTGTGCCGAGTACGCTTGGGATGATTTACTGGATTTTCTACGAGAGGCAAATTCAAACATTAAAAACATTGAATACAAGACAGCAGGAGAACTGTGCTCATTGGATCCAGTTAATGTTTGCAGATATTTCAATCATAGATTTGAGGCTATGATGTCCTTCATCTGCAATAAAAAAAATCCACCTCTTGGAGAAGTAGTGGATTTCTTTTGGAGAAAAGAGTACCAGGCAAGAGGTGCTCCTCATAGTCATATGCTGTTGTGGATCAAGGATGCCCCAAAGTTTGGAACAGATACTGATGAAGCAGTGTTATCTTTCATTGAAGAATATGCAACATGTGCTATACCTAAAAGCACAGAAGAGAAAAAGTTAAAAGAACAAGTTTTACGTTTCCAAAGTCAGCGGTGTGGAAAATACTGTCGACGGAAGTACAAGACCAAAGATAAATTCTACACAAAGGTGCCAATTCCGATCCGGTAAAAACCGGGTACGAACCGTCGGACGGAGCCTTTTCTCCGTCCGACTCGTACCCGGTGCGAAATCCATCCGAAAATGCAAGTACGATTCATACGGAAACACCATTTCCGTACGATTCGAACAAAACACCGACCGAACAGAAACTAAACACAATTCCGAT
Source organism: Triturus cristatus (assembly GCF_964204655.1). Classification (NCBI taxonomy): domain Eukaryota; kingdom Metazoa; phylum Chordata; class Amphibia; order Caudata; family Salamandridae; genus Triturus; species Triturus cristatus. Next base: position 436,923,921 of record NC_140590.1, on the reverse strand, counting down.
CCTGAAAGGAGCCGACGTGACGTCGGTACGCATCCAGCCTACGTTTCACGAACCAGGAAGTACGATTCGAACCGACGTCATCCCGCACGGAAAATATTTACCGGCTGCCAAAAACTGCCGGGAAATCAGGACGACACACGCAAGGAGCAGCTGGACGCGACGAACAGACATGGACCCGAACCTACGTGCCATCCCTGCCCTCCTAGCAGTCCACCTGGCGTACAGGAACCGACGCAGACGCCGCAGAAGGTCAGCACAACAACCAGGGGCAAAGGGGGGGGCAGGGGCAGGACACACAACACCAACACATGGTACCAAATCACACATGGCCTGGACATACCTGACCATCAGGGCCTGGTCACTTCCAGGGGGTGGGGGCAAGGCCAGCAACGCAAGCGTCCGCCACAACGGAAGTGGATGGTCACGCGAACCGGTACGTACCCTACCCAGGCCGCAAGAGCGTGGGTACGGAACGTACCACGCGTCCCCCTACGTCACTCCAACAATAGCGGTACGGCCCGTACCCACGTCAGAAAGGCCTTGGTACAGCTCGTACCAGCATTGCTGGGGTCATGTAGGGGTACGCGTGGTACGACCCGTAGCCACGCCCCCAAGGCCTGTGTACGGTGCGGACCCCACGGCCCGCAACAATGGTGGGACGCACCGTACCCACACACCAAAGGCATGGGTACGGCCCGTACCCAGGCACGCAGAGCGTGGGCAGGGGTATGTACGGACCGTACCCCCACCCGTGGAAGTACGGCCCGTACCCCCACCCGTGCATGTACGCCCCGAACCCCCACTCGTGTATGTACGCCCCGAACCCCCACCCGTGTATGTACGCCCCGAACCGCCACCCGTGTATGTACGCACCCAAGCGCCACCCGTGTATGTACGCCCCGAACCCCCACCCCACCCTGGTATGTACGCCCCGAACCCCCACCCGTGTATGTACGCACCCAAGCGCCACCCGTGCATGTACGCCCCGAACCCCCACCCCACCCTGGTATGTACGCCCCGAACCCCCAGCCGTGTATGTACGCACCAAACCCCCACCCGTGTATGTACGCACCAAACCACCACACCAGCCGTGTATGTACGCACCAAACCCCCACCCCAGCCGTGTATGTACGCACCGAACCACCACCCGTGTATGTACGCACCGAACCACCACCCGTGTATGTACGCCCCCGAACCCCCACCCCAGCAGAGTATGTACGCCCCGAACCCCCACCCGTGTATGTACGGACCGAACCCCCACCCCAGCCGTGTATGTACGCCCCGAACCCCCACCCGTGTATGTACGGACCGAACCCCCACCCCAGCCGTGTATGTACGCACCAAACCACCACCCGTGTATGTACGCCCCCGAACCCCCCCCCAGCCGTGTATGTACGCACCGAACCACCAGCCGTGTATGTCCGCACCAAACCCCCACCCCAGCCGTGTATGTACGCACCGAACCACCACCCGTGTATGTACGCACCGAACCCCCACCCCAGCAGAGTATGTACGCCCCGAACCCCCACCCGTGTATGTACGGACCGAACCCCCCCCCCAGCCGTGTATGTACGCACCGAACCACCAGCCGTGTATGTACGCACCAAACCCCCACCCGTGTATGTACGCACCTAACACCCACCCCAGCCGTGTATGTACGCCCCGAACCCCCACCCGTGTATGTACGGACCGAACCCCCACCCCAGCAGAGTATGTACGCCCCGAACCCCCACCCGTGTATGTACGGACCGAACCCCCACCCCAGCCGTGTATGTACGCACCAAACCACCACCCGTGTATGTACGCCCCCGAACCCCCCCCCAGCCGTGTATGTACGCACCGAACCACCAGCCGTGTATGTACGCACCAAACCCCCACCCCAGCCGTGTATGTACGCACCGAACCACCACCCGTGTATGTACGCACCGAACCACCACCCGTGTATGTACGCCCCCGAACCCCCCCCAGCCGTGTATGTACGCACCAAACCCCCACCCGTGTATGTACGCACCAAACCCCCACCCCAGCCGTGTATGTACGCACCGAACCACCACCCGTGTATGTACGCACCGAACCCCCACCCCAGCAGAGTATGTACGCCCCGAACCCCCACCCGTGTATGTACGGACCGAACCCCCACCCGTGTATGTACGCACCAAACCCCCACCCGTGCATGTACGCACCGAACCTGCTATAAGAATGGGGTGTGCAAAACACCCCCAGCAGTGCCCAGACACAGGAGGGGTGGGTGCAGGGTCCTCCCAGCAGTGCCCAGACACAGGAGGGGTGTGTGCCTATCACTCCCAGCAGTGCCCAGACACAGGAGGGGTGTGTACCTATCACTCCCAGCAGTGCCCAGACATCGGACAATATACCCCATCAACAAGTTCAGTGACCTACAAGGGTGATACCCCAGATGCAGGCGGAGCCATCGCTGAGCCAGCATGGCTATATTGAAAGGCAACCCTCACACATCCAGGAAATGTAGACACAGCACAGCACAGCATTTGGGAGACACCCTGCAGGAAAAATGGCCTGGGCCACAGAGGACGGAACACACCTTGGGACAATGTCACCATACAGTGAGAGCAAACATGACCAAATACCATTTGCAGAGACCTTTGTGATGGCACGCAGATGGCAGGGTACACCCCATGAGCAGCACACTCCAACATTTCACAGACCCCTAACACATTATCACCACCCCAACGCAGGGAGCACCAGCACCAACAGCAAGTCCAGGAAAGCATCAGTGTGCAAAACAAAAAGAAAAGGCTTTATTCAGCAGGAAAATATATCAGAGAAAATGTCCACTATGTACAAGGGCCATGGGCCAGCCCAGCAGCAATGTCCGGGGGGGGGGTACACATCGGGACGTGTGTCCCCTAGCTTGCCTGCACAGTTCACAAGTCCATTTCATCCACAGAAGAGGGGGCATCAGGGGGGAGGGTGGAAACAGGCACCGCAGGGACAGGAGGGGAAAGGGTAGGTGTTGTGGGTGCAGGGAGGGATGAATCTGCCACAGGGGGGGTGCCAGCGCCAAAGGTGGAGGACAGAATGGCGCTGCACACGTCGGCAAGTTCCCCCAGCGACTCCCCCGTACCCAATCCAACCACAGGCCCCAAGGAGGGGGGGGGGGCAAAGGGATGGGTCGCAGCGCCACTGGGGGAGGGTGTGGACAGGGTGGGGGACTCAACTCCCCTGGCCGGGTCCCGCCTCCACCGCTTGCGGGGTGGTGTCATCCTGGGGCTGGGGGGCACACTCGCAGTGGATGATGCTGTCACTGACTGTTGGCCAGGAGAGCTAAGGGGAGTGGATTTGGAGGGAGTGGGTTGTGTGGAATGCGGACTCCCACTGTGGCTGCGTGTTCTACGTTTCCCCCCCGACCCAGTGGGTGTGCCTTCCTCACCCTGTGTGTGCGTGACAGGAGGTGTGCGCTTCGACTTCCCTGGTGGTGTGGTGCCTGTGTCTGTTGGGGTGCGTGCACGCTGACGTCTGGATGTGCGTGGGACAGGCACGGGAGTGGGAATTGTGGATGGGGCAGGGGTAGGGGGTGTTACGCAGCGCTGCAGGAGATCCAGTGCTGCAGTCAGTGTGGAGTCTATGGACCTCAGCAACTGCCGTTGGTCAGACTGCGCAGCCGACATGCCCTCCATGTATGCCTCCATCTGGGTCAGCACCTGGGTGTGGGCATGGAGGACATTTAGCATCGCAGTCTGACCAACCTGCAACTGCCTCAGGATGTCCACAGACTCCGCACTCACCGCAGCAGTGGTGACAGGGGCAGGGGGTGCGGTGCCTGGCAGGAAGGAGACATGTGGGGACCGAGCACGGAGGGAAGGGCCACGAGCATGTGGGAGGCCGGTGATGGAACCTGAGGTGGCGGGGGGATGTGGAGGGCTGCCATCAGCTGGGGGGGCAGACTCCGCCACCTCTGGGAGCTCAGCCTCGGACCCGTCTGCGTCATAGTCTGTGTTGGCAGTCAACAGGTCCTCCGCCTCACTCCCTTCGGCCTCCGTGCCACTCCATGTGCCAGACAGGACAGCACTGCTGGTACTGGTGCTCAATCTCTCCTCCCGGTCCGTGCTAGTGTCTCCTTCCGTGTCCCCCGGCGATGCTGTGGGCAAGGTGAAGAGACAGGAGAAAATCAGACACCTGTACACTTATGTCACATGAGTCAAATATACATAGGTCACATTGCATAGCCTGAAAAGCAACAGGAGTAACACCTACAAAACAATGTACACATGTAGGCCATGGAACACACAGTTTTTCTACCCACCATGCCACTGAGACACAATGGAGATCATGACACAACAGCAAATCACTGCACCTGAAATTTTAGAGAGGAGTCAGCCTCTGGGGACAAATGTGCACAGCACCTGCACCACACTGCGTCGTCAAAAAGGGATGAGCATGAATCATATCCATTTACTCTTGCCGCATGCTGCAAAGGCAATACATGAAACCAGGCCACACATGACAGGGTCACTGCACCTTGAGCGTATGTCCAGTCAAACATCACACACAGGCTAAACCCAGCAAGGAGGATGAAGCTTCTGACATGTAGGCCTTGTACGCACAAACCACCCACACCTGAGACAATCTCATTGAGACGGAGAAAGTATGTACACCTCTTACTCTGGGATGGAAACACATGGCCTCCACTAATTCATGACTGTAAACACACAGCCCCTGGTGGCCATGTCCACACATCATTGACAGGCAAACATCATCAGATTGTCTCAACAACACACACAGGTAATGCCCACTGTGAGTATGCACAAGCAAAATGGGTCCCCCTGTACAGTGGACACATGTAGCAACCTGTAGGTCCTAACAGTTGAGCCCAGGGTACAATGCCACCCTACGCAACCCATGGCAAAGACACAGTGAATGGCCATATTGTTGGATGACGCACATGATACCTAGGAAGAGGTGCCCCAGGGCACAGTAGTGCCCACACTCCTCCATGGTCCAGGATGGACATGACTGCAAATTAAGCAACCGTCCCTGCACTTAGCAGGCCTCCCACTCAGGCACATCATGTCAGAGGGCACACAATTGGACATGCATGCTGGAAGGCTGTACATTTTGGAGACACACCCCTATGTCGTGATTCACAATCAGTGCCAAGTGACATGGACACCACAATGACTGAAATTGGCCATGGCACACGCAAGGTCCCCATACCTGTGGCACATCACCCCCACACATGATGCTGATAGCATAGGGCACCTGCATGAACTGCCTGCATAAATAACCTTGTGCAAGAGTGGCGACAGACCAGGGAACACATTGCAAGGAGGGGAAGGGAGGGAGTGAGAACAGCACTGTGCTACTTTGTGGAGAAGTTGACGCACTGCACAATCAAACCCTGGCAGTGTATCCATGCAACTGCACACTTACATTGGCTGGGGACACACAACTGACACACATGTACCTACCCCCTTCCTGCTGCTGCCTCTCCTGTAGGCGCCTGTCCATATCGGGGAAGACCACCGCCAGCACACGCTTCTGGATGTGGGTCAGACGACGGCGGCCACGGTTCTTACGGCTCTCAGGTGAGTCCCCCAGCAGGAGCCGTGCAATCCTCCTCGTCCAGCACCGGATGTCCTGCCAGCGTTTCCTCACCTGAGACAGGCTCCGCCTCCGACCCTCTGTACCCCTCACGGCACTGACGGCTTCCCTCCAGATCTCCCCCTTGGCAATGGCGCCTACCTGTGAGGATGCAAAAGAGAGAATACATTAATCCACATGAGCAAAGACACAGAGACACACATATAGAACAATCCTCATTATGAACAGGCCATGGTATGCATGCAACTAATTGCACCTTTGTCATAGGGACATTATCCACTGTGGAAGGCCAAATGCACTACGTGCCAGTGGAAGCACACGGGTGGCATGAGGGGTACCACACACTCACTGACCAGGGATCACACTGTGCCTCACAGGCTACACCAGGATTATGTACAGCACCTCACAGCAGTCACCTGCCCCAGCACACTGATGCTACCTCAGCAGAGTACACAGACACACACAGGTACAGGACAATCACATGGCATTGCCAACTGCGGGTACACACCTCACTCTGCCCATGTGCCAGTAGACGGGGGTGTCACAGGTGTGGGGCTGGCTCAGCACGGCATGCACACAGCACTGCTCCCTGCTCACATCCGATGGCCAGGCCATATCCATCCCTCATGCTGCTTGTGTGCAACACTCCCCATATGCACTCACCCACATGACAGGGGACTAACACACACACCAATGTGCAGGGGACGAACACGGCCTTTGGACACTCACAGCACAGGTACACTGAACAAACACACATCCATGGGTACTGACACCTGTCACACTGGGGGGAACACAGGATCACATCAGGACTGTGGAAACAACATCCCCAGGAGGAGTATGCAGGCAGAATGTGCCATGCACCTTGCATTCATTGTCACAGTAGGCACTATGCAAGTGAGGAGTGCACACAGGAAACACAGCATGCTCTGCATGGGTGACATGAGGCCTTCCACACCCTGGGACCCACTCCAAACAACAGTGCATGTCTGTCACACATGGACACAATGCCAGAAGTCACTGTCACACAAAAGGGGCACAGTCTAAGCTAGTGGAGTCTGCACTCACCTGAACCCCTGGTCGACCATACAGGCTCTGGAACTGTGGGAGGATCACATCTATCAGGGCAAGGTTCTCCTCCTGGGTGAATGGCTGTGACCTCTCCACAGTCCTGGACATGGTGCCAGAGGAATCACTATCAGCAGCAGTGGTCATGGATGAATGGATGTGCAGGCAAGTGCTCTCTCATGGGACCTGGCTGCCTTATATATGCCTGGCTGGCCTGTTCATGTATAGGAGTACAGATTGATTGGTCAGTCACATTAGCATCCTACGTTTCATCCAATCCCTTCAAACCTACCCCAGTGTGTGGCTTTGCATGGTTTCAGTTTTGATAATGATGTCAAGTCAACATCCACATTGCAACAATGTAGATTCTTTCAAACTGACTTCTGCTGTGCACCTGGTGCTCAAATTCAAAAATTTAACTCAGTCTCCATGGCAACCATCAGGCATTTCGGCCCTTATACTTGTCCCTCATGTGTCCCCTATGTGTTTTCATACATTTACACACAGGTACGGTGCGTTCCACGCCCTAGGGCACCCCACAAGCAGTGATACCGACCGTACATGCGCTTGTACGGTCCGGATCACAATATTGCCGCTGGCGTATGCGTACGCCACAGTAGTACGGACTGTACACGCGCTTGTACGGTCCGGATCACAATATGGGCGCTGGCGTATGCGTACGCCACAGTAGTACGGACTGTACACGCGCTTGTACGGTCCGGATCACAATATGGGCGCTGGCGTATGCGTACGCCACAGTAGTACGGACTGTACACGCGCTTGTACGGTCCGGATCACAATAAGGGCGCTGGCGTATGCGTACGCCACAGTAGTACGGACCGTACAAGCGCGTGTACAGTCCGTACTACTGTGGCGTACGCATACGCCAGCGCCCATATTGTGATCCGGACCGTACAAGCGCGTGTACAGTCCGTACTACTGTGGCGTACGCATACGCCAGCGCCCATATTGTGATCCGGACCGTACAAGCGCGTGTACAGTCCGTACTACTGTGGCGTACGCATACGCCAGCGCCCATATTGTGATCCGGACCGTACAAGCGCGTGTACAGTCCGTACTACTGTGGCGTACGCATACGCCAGCGCCCATATTGTGATCCGGACCGCACAAGCGCGTGTACAGTCCGTACTACTGTGGCGTACGCATACGCCAGCGGCAATATTGGCCCAGGGACCCTATACACGCGTTCCGAGCGTATGTACGGTGCGTATAACAACTGTCAGTGGTGACAGGCGGCACACAGACAGGAATGGAGCGGACAGGTATTGCCAAGGGTGGACACCAATGCATTGTCTGTGCAATACCACCTGTGTGTGACACAGGTGTGTCAGGATGTGATGTGGCACTTTACCCCTGAGGTGTGGGCAAAGCACATGTACGATGAGCTGTGTACACATGTCGTGTGTGATGGTGCGCATTGTACCACACATCCCCTGCACTCCTTTGACATGTGTGCATGTCGTACACACTAGTGGAGCCATGAGTCACTTGCATGTCCCAGTCACGGACACCCGCACCTGTCCCCTGATGCCAGGTACACGGAATATTACATATGACACGTGTATGGCTGCGTTGCATGCTGCAACCATGTCATGTGTGTGGCATGTCTTTCCATGATTTTGCTGTAGGTGTGTGATTCAATGTGTCAGCAGTTGCTGCTGCCAACATGTGTCTGTGTGTCGATGGGCATGGCACACTGTTCCGCACACCAGCCCACATATGTGATTTGCCATGAGGTGTGTATGTATCCAACTACACGGAGTATCAACACAAGTACATATCCACATGCTCCCTATGTATGTTCTGTCTCGACATGTACTCCTCAAAGCCAATGTGTGTGGCCTGTCCTATTCCTATGACATGTGACCAGTGCATATCGCATCCAACTACCTGTCTGTACCATACGCATACTACTTCTGCACATGTGTGGATGTCTGTGAATCCTGTGATGCGTGTGCATGTTCACTTACACTGGCCCACAGCTAGTCTCATGCCATGTCATCGTGATCTTGCCCCCCTCCGTTAGTGGCTGTCCCTTGGTAGGAGTGTAACCTGACTGGCGTTCGTGTCCAGGAACTGTGGCACAGACCTGACTCACAACGTGGCATATGTGTATTGGCTGTGTAACATGTGCTCAGTGCATTGACGATGTTGTTGTACAGTGCTCACTCTTAGGTGTTCCTTCCATTTCACTGCAGGGCTCCGCCTCTCCCTCGACGTATGCCAGACATTGCTGCCCTGCATGAACGGGACTGTATACGCCGCTACAGATTCAGCCAACGGTTGATTGATGAGTTGACTGGCCGGCTGGAAGCACAACTCCTCCCGCGCCACAGGTATCCAAGTGCACTGACACCCAAGTTGAAGGTGATGGCAGCCCTACATTTCCTTGCCACGGGTACGTTCCAACATACCATTGCTGATGTCGGGGGCATGTCCCAGACGATGTTCAGCCGTGTTCTGCATGATTTCTTAGAGGCCATGTTGGTTCACCTGGATGAGTACATTAAATTCCCAAATCGTGAGCAGTTGACAGATGTCAAGCGTGAGTTCTATGCCCTGGGAGGGATGCCCCATGTCATTGGGTCCATAGATGGGACACATGTTGCGTTGGTACCACCACAGGCACAGGAGGTGGTGTATAGGAATCGCAAACATTATCACTCCATTAATGCCCTTGTGGTGTGTCTGTCCAACATGGTGATTTCACATGTCTGTGTTCGCTTTCCAGGATCAGCACACGATGCCTTCATCATGAGGCGTAGCAGGGTGCCAGAAATGATGCTGCAGCTGCGGAACGAGCGAGCATGTATTGTTGGTGGGTAGACTCTGGCAGTTCAGTGTTTGGCGTCATCTTCCAATCTCACTGGCTGTGCTGACACACTTCTGTCCATGATGTTTCCTTGTAGGGGACGCTGGCTATCCCAACATGCCATGGCTGATGACGCCTGTCCGCAACCCCAGCACGGCTGCCGAGCACCTCTACAACAACGCACATGGGCGGACCAGGAGAGTCATTGAGAGGACGTTTGGACTTCTGAAGAGCCGATTCCGGTGCCTCCACAAGACCGGCGGAGCACTCCCATATGCCCCGGTGAAGGTGTGCAAGATCATCATCGTCTGCTGCATGCTGCACAACATGGCAGTGGAGGAAGCTGTTCCACTCATACTGGATCAAGATGACCAGGACCATCCACCCGTGGAGGATGAAGGGCTTGGTGACGGGGCAAGTGATGTGGAGGAGGAGGAGGCTGTGGAGGACATGCGGAGTCGGCTCATACGCAACTTCTTTGCTTAGTGGTGAGTTCCAGTGTCTGAGTGTGCACGCATTGGGCCGTGTGTGGCATGTGTTGCAATGTGTGTGTCCATCTGCATGTCTGCCAAGTGAGTCAGTGGTGTGTATTGAAGTGTCACTCAAGTGATGGCGCAATGGAAGGATGTTGTCTGAGGGTCATCATTGTCACCTGTCATGTTAACAACATGATACGTGTTAAGTACATGCTTGCGGATGTGCTCCTTTGTGCTGAATCCTTGTGTGTCTCTCTTCCACAGGTCCATGTGCATGCTGTCTGCTGGTGGCATTGTTGTGCTCCTGCTACTCCTCATGAACACAGCGACATGTGCTGATTCAGCGTCACATGCACGGGCAAGTGTTGAAATCTCCTCAGGGTAAGGGATGCCTCACGTCGTTTTGGGTGTGTGAATTGTTTGTAGTCTGTGTGCACTTCTCCGGTTCATGTGTGTTCCATTTGCATACATGGTGATCCTACATGGGGAACATGACATGGGGCAGGCTTCACCTGGAGCCATGCTCAGACTTGGTGACTGTCATGTGGCAGGGGATTGGGGATTGTGATGAGGCCATCATTGTGTGTAACACTGGCCTCGGAAACATACAGGTTGCACCGGGTTGACATGGTGTGTGATTGCCCCATCAGGGCCTCAATGGTGTATAGCGGCCTCTCCGTGGCAGCAGGGGGTGTTTAGCTGTTATCCGTCACTTGTGTGCCAGGTCAATGGGATGCCAGCATCTGTGTTGCAATGGGGGGTGCCAGTGTTGCTCCCACATGTACATCCACATGACCTGTGTATGTGTTGACAGAGTATCATTGTCATTCCAACACACATGACTAATAAATTTGTCCCTCTGTCTCCAAGGTGCCTCTTCCCTGTCAATGGTGCCCTGTTGCCACTGTGCGTGCCGCAGGTCTGGCATAGTTTTCATAGGTGGTGCATATGTGTCTATGTGTAGAGTGACAAGATGCTAGGGGTTTGTCAGGGAGTGGGAACTGTATTATGCACAAGATGCACAGTTCCATCCACCTCAAGGCAAGAGAGACCATCCCCCAGGGAAACTACAACATCTGTGTAGAATCCTACCCTGCAGTCTACGGACATGTGCCTCACGACTCCCATGGTACTTGTCCATATCCGGAGTGCATCTGCACAGCTCTGCTACTGCGTCGGGCAACCAGGCCACATCAACGTCCTAACGGGATGGGGGGAATGTTTCACAGCCAGCTGCAGGATGACCTTCTAGATCCACGCCCACACTCATGATGCAGCCCACAACCCCAACACAACCATGTGGCACAGTGATCCTAAACTGCATTCTGGCATCTCCATGCATCCAACCTTGGCCTAGCCACCATTCTCAACATCCGCCTGACGCAAGCATGCTGCACATTGTAGGGACACATGTCTAGACATACCTGGGAGCGGCAAGCCAGGTCACTCCACATGATCCCTGACCTCTGCGCATGACTGTTGCTCCCCTGAATGTGTCTGTAGCCACAGTTGTGCGGGAACCACTCAGCTGGTTGGGCCCAGCACAGGTGAGTTTGGTACTCCATGTCTGTATCAGATGAGACATTGGGACCCATGTGTGTCCTGGGCAAGACTGCGACCCCACGGTTTGGATGGTTGGAGTTAATTCTGAGATCAGGCATGCTTTGACTGTACGACACACACATGTATTGTAATAATGTAGAATCACGGCATCATCTTGTAAGTGTGATTAATTTATTTGTGGTGGGGTACGGGTTTGTGGGGATGACAAGAGGTGCACAGCGGGAGTGTAGAATCCAAAGTTCACTGGGGGAGTTGGTATCCTTGTCGTAGCAAAATGTCAGAGTCCATGCCACAGTCTTCGTCAACATAGGTCAGACAGTGACCAGCAAGTCCATGTGGCAGAGAATGTCATGTGCTGCTATTGGGCCAGAGGGCCAGGTGCCAGGCCAGGTGACCTGGGAGATGGTGATGTTCTGCTGACTCTCACAGTCTTTTTCGTGGACGACCCACCTTCCTGCGGGGACCCTCGGAAGCAGTCCGTGACGATGTCTGTGACGCTCCGTCGGATGAATCCTCCTCCTCCTGATCCCTCCCTGTGTCTGGTAATGGCCTTCGCCTGGTGCCACAGGGAGGGTTGCCCATGTTGTCGGCAATCCGACGGAGTACACCGGTCATTTGGGTTTGCACCGCCACGAGCTCAGCCTGTCTATCCTCCATCCTTCCTTGGTGTTGCAGTTGACAGGCATGTTGCTGGGACTGCAGGGTCTTCATCTCCTGGAGGGTCCCCTTGATGTCATTGAGGGTGGACGCAATCTGGTCCATGCCCCTGGTGTCACGCCGGTATGTATCCAGGATGTTGCTGACCTGGGACACTACCGGGTCCTGAGCTGCCTGGTCAGGTTCGCGCCTCCGCCGTCCTCCACTCCCGCCACCCCTGCCCACGTGCACCTGGCCTGCCGTTGTGGGTGCATCGGGTCTCCGGGACCCCTGAGGGATGGCATCTGCGTTGCCGCCTGCCTCCTCCTGGGTGCCCGGAGGACCGTGTCCCTCCTGGGCAGACTGGCTGGGTGGTCGTGTGCGGGCAGGGCTCCTGGACGTCTCCTGGGATGTGGCAGGAATGGGGGTGGTGGTTGGCACAGTTGTACCTGACGCAGGTGCTGCAGGTGGTTGGACACCAGAGGGGCCAGGTTGGTCTGGGTCATCCACGGAGTGGTGAGAGTCATCGCTGGCGGTGGGGTCATCATCCCGCGGAGCCTGGTCCTGTGTGACTTCCCCCCCAGTGTTGGGGGGTGTTCGTCGACGTTGACCTGTGTGTGAGAGAGACAATGTTAACAGTGTCACATGTGGCATCCATGTTGCATGCATTTCTGATTTGGCACTCTTCCTCTGGGTAGTTGGATCTGTCCTGCATTCCTCTCACAGTGCACTTGTGCATGGCTATGTCCCTTGGCCACAGCTGTCAGGGCTTTACGCATGTGTGAGACACAATCTTAGTTGATGCATCTATTTGGGTACACAGTCAGCAGTGTGGTGTGCGGGCGTAGCGAGCCATGCAGAGGCGCCTTACGTGTTGCACTGTACGTGGCCAAATGGTGTTTTGGCAAGGCAATTTGATGTTGCAGGTAGGGGACTGAAGCATTTGTGACAGGGTTCTTACCGACACGGTGGGTGGGTATACTGGGTGTGTGGTTAGGTCGGTGCCTGCAGCACGGATGGACTCGTGCACAGATTGACACATGGACCGGTCTTCATCTACGGAAGGGGGGGTTGAGGCACTGCCAGACCTGGTCTGCATGCACACAGTCCACCGGCTGACGAGTGGACATGGCCACACCACCCAAGGGTGATGTAGTCTCCCTGTGTCTCCCTTCCTCCCTCCCTCTGTCACCCTCCTCCCTCCCTCTGTCGGTCTCCCTCTGTCACCCTACTCCCTCCCTCTGTCTGTCTCCCTGTGTCCCCCCTCTGTCTCCTTCCCTCTCATTCCCCCTCTCCCTCCCTCTCTTTGTCACTCTCTGTCACCTCAGGCCAGCTTCCTGGGCACACACAGTTAGCCGGTCTTTGAATGGCCATTGGCTTGTTCATGTGAGTTAGTCCCTGTTCTCCGGGCACCCATTGGGCAGTGTGTCTGAGTGTAGGCTGCTGCTGTGGCGGTGTGTGCTGAGACTCTATCAGAGCGATGCATCTTCATTGTCTGCTGTTATGTGCAAATTGTGCCTTCAGACCCATGGCATCCTGCATGGCAGCCATCATTTGCAGGCAAGACAGTACTGTGTGGGTACACACAGTTTGTATGGCTGTGCCCTGGGCCATATGGGCTGAGGGCATTGTTGTGTGCTTGTGAGTTGCTCAATGTTAGTTTTGCTGCCCCCACTCCCAGCATCGACCACATCCTGTGTTGTGTTGGTGTTTTGTGTGGCCTGTGACTTGGCATGGCCCTGATTGATGCATGGGGCATGGAGGTGCCAGTGGCATGTGTGTGTTTGTGGAGTGTTGTTGTGTCCGGTGGTGGCTTGGGGGGGGTGGCATGCATGATTGATTGTGTATGGCATCCCCCCCATGTGAGGTGAGTTGTTTGTGTACTCACCAGGGTCTGGGAGTCCTGGCAGTCCGTGTAGTCCCTCCACCGCCAGCGTGGACATCACCTTCTCCTCCCAGGGATGGTATTGTACCGGTCTGGGGGGCGGCCCTCCTCCAGTGATGTTCCCCTGGTTGTGATTGTCAGTCATCTTCCTCTTGACCGTCCTCCGCAGATCGTACCACCTGGATTGGCACTCGTGCCTGGTCCTTCTGGTTGTCCCAACAGCATTCACAGAATCGACGATCCTCTGCCACATGGCGGTTTTTTCGGATATGCTGGTCTGTCTGACCAATGTCCCAAAGAGCTGTGGCTCGACTCTGAGGATTTCGTCGACAAGGATCTCCAGCTCCTCCTTTGTGAACTTTGGATTCTTGGTGGTGGACATGGCGTGGGGTGTGGTTGTGGGGGTGTGGGTGTGGATGGCTGTGGGTGTGTGGGTGTGGTAGTGGAGGTGTGTGTGTGAATGTGATGAGGGGGTGTTTGTGTAGGTGGTTGTGTGAAGGTATGCAAGTGTGAGGTTCAAGTATGGTGGTGTGGGTCGTCTGTGGGCTCTGGCAGCAGTGGGTCTGTTGCAAAGGCTCATGGTTTGTGTGTGTGGTCCATTTTTATTGGTCCATTTGTGGGTGTGGCTGTGTTTGAAATTTGTGTGGGTGTGTTATGAGGAGTGATTGAGTTTTGGGCCTCTGTTTGGCAGTTTGGCAGTTGCAGGTGAGTGTATGTGATGTTTGTGGGGTTGTTGGGCCTGTTTGGTGGTGTGGGGAAACTCTACTTGACTCTCCTTGTGTAAATATGGTTTGTCCGGGTTCAGTACGTGTTTTTTTGGCGTCAGTACGGTCCGTACATGCACTGGTGGGGGTGCGGTCCGTACATTCCCTGGTGGGGTGGTGGTTAGGTGCGTACATACACGGCTGGGGTGGGGGTTTGGTGCGTACATACACGGCTGGTGGTTCGGTGCGTACATACACGGCTGGGGGGGTTCGGGGGCGTACATACACGGCTGGTGGTTCGGTGCGTACATACACGGCTGGGGGGGGGTTCGGGGGCGTACATACACGGGTGGGTGTTTGGTGCGTACATACACGGCTGGTGGTTCGGTGCGTACATACACGGCTGGGGTGGGGGTTTGGTGCGTACATACACGGCTGGTGGTTCGGTGCGTACATACACGGCTGGGGGGGGTTCGGGGGCGTACATACACGGCTGGTGGTTCGGTGCGTACATACACGGCTGGGGGGGGTTCGGGGGCGTACATACACGGGTGGGTGTTTGGTGCGTACATACACGGCTGGTGGTTCGGTGCGTACATACACGGCTGGGGGGGGGATTCGGGGGCGTACATACACGGGTGGGTGTTTGGTGCGTACATACACGGCTGGTGGTTCGGTGCGTACATACACGGCTGGGGTGGGGGTTTGGTGCGTACATACACGGCTGGTGGTTCGGTGCGTACATACACGGCTGGGGGGGGGTTCGGGGGCGTACATACACGGCTGGTGGTTCGGTGCGTACATACACGGCTGGGGGGGGGTTCGGGGGCGTACATACACGGGTGGGTGTTTGGTGCGTACATACACGGCTGGTGGTTCGGTGCGTACATACACGGCTGGGGGGGGTTCGGGGGCGTACATACACGGGTGGGTGTTTGGTGCGTACATACACGGCTGGTGGTTCGGTCCGTACATACACGGCTGGGGGGGGTTCGGGGGCGTACATACACGGCTGGTGGTTCGGTGCGTACATACAGGGCTGGGGGGGGGGTTTGGTGCGTACATACACGGCTGGTGGTTCGGTGCGTACATACACGGCTGGGGGGGGTTCGGGGGCGTACATACACGGCTGGTGGTTCGGTGCGTACATACACGGCTGGGGGGGGTTCGGGGGCGTACATACACGGGTGGGTGTTTGGTGCGTACATACACGGCTGGTGGTTCGGTGCGTACATACACGGCTGGGGGGGGGATTCGGGGGCGTACATACACGGGTGGGTGTTTGGTGCGTACATACACGGCTGGTGGTTCGGTGCGTACATACAGGGCTGGGGGGGGGGTTTGGTGCGTACATACACGGCTGGTGGTTCGGTGCGTACATACACGGCTGGTGGTTCGGTGCGTACATACACGGCTGGGGGGGGTTCGGGGGCGTACATACACGGCTGGTGGTTCGGTGCGTACATACAGGGCTGGGGGGGGGGTTTGGTGCGTACATACACGGCTGGTGGTTCGGTGCGTACATACACGGCTGGTGGTTCGGTGCGTACATACACGGCTGGGGGGGGTTCGGGGGCGTACATACACGGCTGGTGGTTCGGTGCGTACATACAGGGCTGGGGGGGGGGTTTGGTGCGTACATACACGGCTGGTGGTTCGGTGCGTACATACACGGCTGGGGGGGGTTCGGGGGCGTACATACACGGGTGGGTGTTTGGTGCGTACATACACGGCTGGTGGTTCGGTCCGTACATACACGGCTGGGGGGGGTTCGGGGGCGTACATACACGGCTGGTGGTTCGGTGCGTACATACACGGCTGGGGGGGGGTTCGGGGGCGTACATACACGGGTGGGTGTTTGGTGCGTACATACACGGCTGGTGGTTCGGTGCGTACATACACGGCTGGGGGGGGTTCGGGGGCGTACATACACGGGTGGGTGTTTGGTGCGTACATACACGGCTGGTGGTTCGGTCCGTACATACACGGCTGGGGGGGGTTCGGGGGCGTACATACACGGCTGGTGGTTCGGTGCGTACATACAGGGCTGGGGGGGGGGTTTGGTGCGTACATACACGGCTGGTGGTTCGGTGCGTACATACACGGCTGGGGGGGGTTCGGGGGCGTACATACACGGCTGGTGGTTCGGTGCGTACATACACGGCTGGGGGGGGGATTCGGGGGCGTACATACACGGGTGGGTGTTTGGTGCGTACATACACGGCTGGTGGTTCGGTGCGTACATACACGGCTGGGGTGGGGGTTTGGTGCGTACATACACGGCTGGTGGTTCGGTGCGTACATACACGGCTGGTGGTTCGGTGCGTACATACACGGCTGGGGGGGGTTCGGGGGCGTACATACACGGCTGGTGGTTCGGTGCGTACATACAGGGCTGGGGGGGGGGTTTGGTGCGTACATACACGGCTGGTGGTTCGGTGCGTACATACACGGCTGGGGGGGGTTCGGGGGCGTACATACACGGCTGGTGGTTCGGTGCGTACATACACGGCTGGGGGGGTTCGGGGGCGTACATACACGGGTGGGTGTTTGGTGCGTACATACACGGCTGGTGGTTCGGTGCGTACATACACGGCTGGGGGGGGGATTCGGGGGCGTACATACACGGGTGGGTGTTTGGTGCGTACATACACGGCTGGTGGTTCGGTGCGTACATACACGGCTGGGGTGGGGGTTTGGTGCGTACATACACGGCTGGTGGTTCGGTGCGTACATACACGGCTGGGGGGGGGTTCGGGGGCGTACATACACGGGTGGGTGTTTGGTGCGTACATACACGGCTGGTGGGTCGGTGCGTACATACACGGCTGGGGGGGGTTCGGGGGCGTACATACACGGGTGGGTGTTTGGTGCGTACATACACGGCTGGTGGTTCGGTCCGTACATACACGGCTGGGGGGGGTTCGGGGGCGTACATACACGGCTGGTGGTTCGGTGCGTACATACAGGGCTGGGGGGGGGGTTTGGTGCGTACATACACGGCTGGTGGTTCGGTGCGTACATACACGGCTGGGGGGGGTTCGGGGGCGTACATACACGGCTGGTGGTTCGGTGCGTACATACACGGCTGGGGGGGGTTCGGGGGCGTACATACACGGGTGGGTGTTTGGTGCGTACATACACGGGTGGGGGTTCGGGGCGTACATACGCGGGCGGGGGGTGGTGGGGTGTTCGGCGCGTATGCGGGCACATGTCTCCATGGTTGCTATGGGAGTTCGGTTCGGATGGTGTTTTTTGCGTACGGTTGTGAAATGGGGAGGACGGGAGGGATCGTACTTGCGCAGTCGGACTTTATTTTTCCGCACGGTGGGTTTCTCGCCCGGGGACGTGTCGGTGACTTTTCCCGACCCGAGGACGTGTGGGGAAATCTTCCCAATGCGATTCGTATGGACTTTTTTCCGTTCGAATCGTACTTGGCAGTTTGTACGCTACTTTGACGATTCGGACGGAAAAAAATCCGGATACGAGTCGGACGGGGAATTTTTTTACCGGATCGGAATTGGCACCAAAGTGTCGATTTGGATTTCCTAGACCTGTTCTTTCAAAAGGAAGAGTCAACAGTTTTATGTCAGCTGTGTGACATACTATAACCAGAAAATCTCCCAAAAATACCTACAACCTAAAAAGAAAAGAAGAGTCAAAATTTATAAATGACTTCAACCCAGTCATTTTATCAATGTGGAATGCTGACATGGATATTCAGTATGTGGCAGACAATTCTATTGCTGTTGCTCGGTATGTGACATCTTACATCACTAAATCTGAGAAAACAGAATTGAAGGAAATGTGGGAAGAGATTTCTCACGAGAAGACTGTCAGTAAGAAGCTGTACAGTTTCAGTTTAAAGATGTTATCGCATCGAGAAATTGGATCCTACGAATGCTCAGATAGGTTATCATCTGCAAGTCTTTACTCGAAATCCAGAAGAATAATTTGGGTAAGCTTAGGCCTTGCAGGAATGAGAAATCGGGTACTGAAATCTGTTGGAGAAATTGAATATTTGGCCGAGAATGACCCAGAAAATACAGATATTTTGAAATCAAACATATTGGACACATATTACCCAAAGAGAAGTCATCATCTTGAGAACATGTGTCTCTATGAAGTGCTGCAGAACTACATTTTTTCACGGAAAGCCACAGAAGACATCAACAATGGAAAATATAAAGTCATTGGTGAGGAAGGATGTTTGGTGAAGCAAACAAAAGGCAGTTTGATAAATCACAGGAAGCTCAGTTGCGAAACTACTGACAAAAAGGAATTTTACTACTTGGCTCTTTTACAGCTGTTTAAACCATGGCGTTCAGAGGACGAACTACTGGGAGAATTTCAAAGCTATGAAGATTCTTTTAATGCTAGCAAAGACAGCATAGAATGCAGTACTTTCACAACTTATGTCCAAATGTTAAATGAAGAAAATGAACAGGAAGCAAAAATTGCGGCTGAAGTAGCTAGAGACAGTTCTCAAGACAGCCAAAGTTCAGGAACACTTAGTCAAGATCCCCTAGGACAACCAATCATAGAAAATGAAGCTGCAGTAGCCATGACTGAAGTAGAAACGGCTATGAATCAAGCACAGGAAGATTCAATCGACTTACTAAATCTGGAACAACAACTGAATGAAGAACAAAAAGAAATTTATGAAGAAGTCACCAAAAAAATTGATCATGGATTACTACATGAAAAGAAAGAGTGCTCATGCACATCATTTGAACCAATCAGGATGTATGTGAGTGGACAAGCTGGAACTGGTAAAAGTTTCTTAATAAATGTCATCAGAAGCTACCTACAGCAAAAAACAGCTTCAAATTTGTCTTGTGTGGTAACTGCTCCAACTGGGTTAGCAGCCTATAACATAAAAGGAATTACCTTACATCGCTTGCTAATGTTACCAGTGGAGCATCAGAACAAAATAGAATACCACAAGCTAACTGGAGAAGCATGCCTCGAAGTTTCAAGAGTGTTGAAGAAGATGCAAGTTCTCATTATTGATGAGGTGAGCATGGTTTCAAATTTAATGCTTGCCTTTGTGCATTTAAGAATGCAACAAATTCTTAAGAGAGACTATGACGTGTTATTTGGAGGTAAACACGTCATAGTTTTTGGAGATCTTTTACAGCTCACTCCAGTTAAAGGACAACCAGTGTTTAATACTGTGACACATGAAGACACGAAGAAGTCATTAGGAAGCATTGGTAATGCGAATATTTGGTCATTCTTTGAGTACAAAGAACTCACTACCAATATGAGACAAGCAAACGACGAAGATTAGGCAAATATTCTGAAAGATATCAGAATTGGACTACTCACAGAAGTTGGCAAAAAAGCATTACAGAGTCGGTTGCTACATAACTTATTTCCAAATGAAGAAATGGTTGCAGAGAAAATATACCAGAACATTGCAGAAAAAAATACTGTAATCTGCTTAATGCCAACACTACGTGAGTGCTCAATATTCAATGAGGAACTTTTGAAATTGGAAAAGGAAGAGATTAAGAAAATGGAAGCAGAGGACAAAATTCAGCATGAAAGAATTACTTTTACATTAACAGGCAAACTGAAAAATAAATTGGATTCACTAGAGAAGAACATTTCCAAAACAGCTGGATTAGAAAAAAATCTATATGTTTGCATGAATTGTCGAGTGATTTTAAGGAGAAATTTGGATGTAGAAAAAGGTTTAGTGAATGGAGCTATGGGAAGAGTTGTGGGTTTTATTAATTATCAGAAAAAAGAAGGAATTGAATGTTTAAAAATAAAATGTGATCAGATAGAAGAAGTTCAAGACATTTGTCGTTGTTCAGTTCGTTTCATGCTTGTGAAAGACTTATATGTACGTAGGAAGCAGTTTCCGTTTTCTCTAGCATATGCTGTAACTATTCACAAGTCTCAAGGATTGACTGTAGCTAGTGCTTTTGTAAACATTGGTTCTACTGTGTTCAAAGAAGGTATGGCATATGTTGCTTTGTCACGAGTGAAAACATTATCTGGTTTATTTATGATAGACTTTGATGACTCAAAAGTTAGTGCTGATACAAACTGTGTAAAGGAGTATAATAGATTAAGAAGAACCTATGCTCCTCATTTAGGTCAGTATCCTGTGATTGAAAAACATGTTGTTTGTCGGAAAAGGAAATTTGAGAATATCTGTAATGTGAATGAACAGAACAAAAAAAAAAAGGACAGTGATGTGATAGCAAGGAAAAAGAAAAAGGACAGTGTTGAAGAGGTTGTTGGTTGCCATTTTGAAAATAGCTCTGGTGTCAACTGCTATGCAAATGTAGTGCTGAATGTTGTATTTTATCTTGAAAAGTTGCTAGAACAGATAATAGTAAATCATGGAAAAAGATTGTGTTCTCTGCTGAGTCTCCTTTTTGAGAAGCTGAGTACTGATAAAACTGAAATAGAAAGTGCTTCTGATGTTAGAAATCTTTTAGATGTATGTTGTGGTTCTACACGGTTTAAAGAAAATGTCCAGCAAGATGCACAGGAATTCTTAATATATATTGAGTGTACTAGAAGATGAAGGAGTAGAAGTAGAAAACTTATTTGGTGTCTCTTACAAATGGGAACATTGCTGTGAAAACTGTATGAACACATGTAGTAGTAATGTTGATTCAGAAAGGTTCATATTTTTACCATTACCACAAAGTAAATCAGTGACTTTTAGTAAATTAGTTAAAGATGCCAATCACAACATGGATTGTTCTGAATGTAAATCAGACATGTTTTCCACATTATTTTTACAGAAATATGGTCAGTATGTAATTTTAATGATGCAACGTTGTAGAGCTGATGGTTCAAAATTGGAAACTTTAATAAAGAAGTTTACAGGACAGCAATTATCAATTTCTGGAAAAACTTTTGTTACAGTTGCAATAATTTTTCATGAAGGATCTACTGTAACTTCTGGGCATTACACAGTTTATCTTAAATGTGAAAAAGGCTGGACACTGAGTAATGATTCCCAATTGATTTTCAAGCAACGTTTGCCTTATGATTTACCCAATTCTTATTTAATTTTTCTGAATCCTAAATTTTGAAAACTAAAAACTGCATCTGAACAAACCATTTTTTGTATTTTTAAAGGATTATAATTGAAGATATCACTTAAAAAGGATTTTAAAATTACTATTTGGCCTAAAGGAAAAGTAATAAAAACAATTGTGGACTCCTTTGACAGAAATTATTTTGGCATGTGTGCTTTTGCGACAAGGTTTAAAGACGGTTTGTCTAGAAAAATTTTATTCATCTAGAGAAGTACTTGTAATATATATGTAATATTTCTAACAAGGTATATTTTAGTGAGGAAAGTGTTAGGGCTTTTTTTAAGCAATCTTTCAGATTGTTTTTTTTTTGCCCGCTGTTAAATGATGAATACAATTGTTTTCACTATTTTAAGTGAAAAATAAAAAGTTCTGAAAACAGCAAAAAAAGGGCAAAAAATTGCTTTGTAAAATATGTAAAAACATGTAATGCTTTTTGTAATGTATGATTGAATATTAATACTTTTTTTCTTTTTTTGCAGAACTGGAAAGAAAAAAGAAAAAAAAATTCTGTTCCCTTGCAAAATACTTTAAATATTTTTTTTTCTAAAAAATTTATTTTTTTTTAAAAATTTGTGAAAAATATTAGTATTACTCAATCCTCCCTTTTCATGCTTCCATTTCTTCACCTCTTTTTGTACATTAATTTTTTTTTTTTTTTTAATTTTAAAAAAAAACCTTGGGTGCGCGCAGGGTGCGCGCACCCCAAAAAAAATGTTTTAAAAAAAATCCCCCCCAAAAAATTTTGGGGGTTTAGTTTATAGGTGGCTCTTAAAAGAGCCCTTGAGTTAATGGAGGGAAACAGGAAGAGAAAAACGAAAAAAAAGAAAAAACATCTATGGCCTACTGCACTCATGGGCATCAAATTTTCTCTGAATGAGATCAAGACTGGTCTCACACACAGAAATAAGTTTACCGCAATCAGTGCAGCGTGTGGACAACCTCGCAAAACAAGGTGGTCCAAAACGAGGTGTGGAAGAAGGCAAAGGCACCACTGCAGAAGAAGTGCTCGGCTGAGCTGCCGAAGATGTGCTCGGCTGAGCTGCTGCAGATGTCGTCGGTAGAGCAGGTGGAGGGTTTGCTCCAGAAGCTCGACGAAAAGTCACTGGATGCATTTTGTCAACATGCCTCAACATAGTGTGAATGCTAAAAGAATATTTCTTGTTAGGATTCCCACGTGACAAGACTTTTTGACAAAGTACACATGTAACTTTAGGTGCATTTACCTTTTTTTGTCCCTCTGGAAAAGTGAAAAACTGCCATATAAAGCTGTCTTTCTGCTTCCTGCTCCTCTGCCTCTCAAGAGTGTCCTGGTCACTGTCTGAAGATGGTTGCTGTTCAGCCATTGTCTCTCAACAACAGAATAGCTCCTTCTCCAAAGGAATCAGAACTAATAATGAGGGGAGTAGGTGTGGTTTGGGAAGAATCTGGAACTGAAAGTACTTCAAACCAATCAAAAGTGATGATTCTTGATCACATGACTTGCCATGAGGGGATTGGGTGTGGTGTTGAAACAATCAGAAACTGAAAGTAATGATAACCAAGAAGAAGTGCTGTTTTATTATGCATATACCCGAGGTGCGCGCACTGCGCAAGCTCCGAGCGCGCACCTCGTGATTACGTATGCGTGAACGCGTAGGAGCGCATGTGCATACGTCATATGCGCGTACGTAGTGCGCATACGTTGAACACGTGTATACGCGACCGTTATTGCGCGTAATTTTAGCGTATGCGGAAGTAAACCGCGTGGAGCGCGTAGGACGCACGCACGCATGCGTACGTACGTACGCATACGTACTGGGTGCGCACTCCCAGCGCGCACTATGACGTATATATGCGTATGTAAATAACGTACGACGGTATTCATAAAAAACGTACGAAATTGTACTAGGAGCGCGCTCAGAGCGCGCACCCCAAGAATTTATATAAAAAATTAAAAAAAGTGGAGAAAAATTAATTGCAAAAATTAAAAAAACTGTTTAACTTTATCCTAATTGAAATTTTTTTTAAAAAGCAAAAACAAATAAAAAGATACAGATAATATATAAATGAATACATAGGAATTTTATTTTTAATATAAAATTGTTTTTTTTAATTAAATAATTCAAAAATTAGCATTTAAAAAACCGTACAAATTCACTGAAAAAACCAAAGGTTTCACACACGTTATAGTTAGGAATTAGCATTTAAAAAACCTTGCAAATTCACTGAAAAAAACATAGGTTTCACACATGTTATAGTTAGCTGGACATTTCACTCGTGAAAAACCAATGAAATTCCCCCGTTATAGTTAGTTCAGCTAACTATAACTCGCGCCCCCGCAATGCATTGCTGATGATGTCACATATTACATCACTCGTGACATGGTCAGTGACATCACTCATGACATCACTGATGACATCTCAAATGACATCACTGATGACATCATCCTTGTGACAGAGTGTCAAACCTCCTCTCACCCGAATATAACCTTTGATACAAACATTCAAAAATAGAGACTAAAATTTTCAAAAAAATGGACATACCAATACCAGTTACAACAACCTCTTCAGTAATTCTAAGATCCACATACACATCCACTCATTCACCAACAGTCCTGTACAGTCACTCATACATGTACTCACTCATCATATGTACTCATACACCTATACATCCTGTTACACAATGCCTCACATCCACAGAGTTACTGACACACATAGTCACTCATGAAAATAAAGAAAGAAACATACATTTACTTGCATATACATTTATACACACACCACCACACTTACTTCTACGGGAACTTACACATACTTAGTCTTTTAAACAATCACTTATAGAAACACATATTTATTCATACAGGAACTCTTTCAATCTCTCACTCTCACATATACTCAGTTATATACACCAATAGTCACATATACTAGTTTAAAAAATATGTAGTTACTCATAGAGACACTATTGAGACAGTCCTTCACTCACTAACACACCCATGCACACACTCATCCACCCATACAGTCCTGCACACATGCTGTCTTCAACACATACAAACAGTGAGTCACTCATTCATGTACCTATGCAGTACGTAATACCCCCCACCGAACCATACACACACTCACACTGATACTAAAAAAAACAACTAATAACCTATATAAACACCCATGTAGCTACTCACCAACCCATGCAGCCACATATACACAAAGTGAGAGACTGATAAAGATATTTACATATTTAAACATTACTCACTAAGCCATGTATTCACTAAGATACACTTAATCAGTCAGTTATACAATCAATTTTTCAAAAACAAATCATCCATTTAGACACTTATATACCCATTTATTCTTCCATCGTCCTTGAGATATACATATATAAAACATATTTAATTTTCAGAAAAATACACATTCACTGGATGATGTAATCAGTGATGTCATTTGAGATGTCATCAGTGATGTCATGAGTGATGTCACTGACCATGTCATGAGTGATGTAATATGTGACGTCATCAGCAGTGCATTGCGGGGGCGCGAGTTATAGTTAGCTGAACTAACTAAAACGGGGGAATTTCATTGGTTTTTCACGAGTGAAATGTCCAGCTAACTATAACATGTGTGAAACCTATGGTTTTTTCAGTGAATTTGCAAGGTTTTTTAAATGCTAATTCCTAACTATAACGTGTGTGAAACCTTTGGTTTTTTTCAGTGAATATATACATAGATATATATATATATATTAACTACTGGCTGTCGCCAGTAGGTAGTTATAGTTAGGACCGTGTTTCTATAGGAAAAGCATTTTTTGACTTGCCTATAACTTTGGAGCAGCAGACAAATCTTCACAAAATTTTCCAAAATGCACCAGTGATTCTTGGTGCGCATGTAAAGTTTTGGGGTGATCTGTCAAGTGGGGGCCAAGGAAAAAGGGGATCCAAATAAGTGTGGTTTCCATGTTAATTCCCATATGAGCTTCGCACAAGATTACAGCCCGAGCTGCTAAACGGAATTACACCAAATTTGGCAGGAAGGTAGATTTTGGTTTGCATATCATGCTTTCAGTTATCCGGTATAAATCTGTTTAGTAGTTGTTGAGTAATTTAAGGAAATCCAAATTTGTATATCTGGGATCACGGCAAATTCACGTTGATTTTGCGATTAATCATGAATGCGCGGGGAGGAGCCTAGCGCGCAACCATGATGGCCGCGTAGGTGCGAGGCTCCCGAGGACCTCCGCAACCTCCTACGATTATCCTGAAATTATCCTGCCCTGGATGAGGGGACTATGTTGGTGAACCTGAGCTGAGGTGGCACCCGTTTCCCGCTTCCAAATCGGACCTCGGACACCGGAGTGAGCACCGATTGAGGTTTGCGGCCTTCCCCTCGCCGGACCCCGGATTTGCACTGTGGGGTGATCCAGTGACAAAGTGAACAACAGCGGCAGGCAGGGCCTGGCGACTCGCGTACCCCGCACTTTCGCTTTCGCTTTCACACCCCCTTGTCGTCTCTGCGAGGTTGGGTCGCGGAGCCATTGGTGTTGGTGTGGCCTTGCTGGGAGACCCTGCCTGCCTGCAGGCTGTGATCCACCCCGCTGCTTTGAGGGGGCCCCCCCGGAGCTCGTGGCCCTGCTTTCCTGCCCTACACGACGTGGCTGGTGCTGGGAGACTGGTGGCCATGGCCACGAAACAAGATGGAGACCGGGCAAAGACCAAATCGACCCGGCGTGGCGCCATCCCTCAGGCCAACAGTATGGACCGCTATACCCTCCAGAAGGGATCTCCCGATGGACCGCGCAAGTCCCCTGAGAGCCCTCCGGATGCCCCAGACCTGCCCGCAGATCTGACTCTGCGAGATGTCATGGGCGCCATTGCCGAGATGAAGGCCTCGGTGGGCCAGCGGTTTGATACACTGGCGCAGAAGATCGACTCGGTCCTCGTGGATGTTGGCCTGGTGAGGGCCGATCTTTCCAAAACCAACGACCGAGTAGATTCTTTGGCCCACACCGCATCGGGCCTAACGACAGATGTGGCGGCCTTGCAAACAGAGGTGCGCCGGCTTAGTCAGGCGAGTGCGCTTATGGATCGACGCCTGGAGGACTCCGAGAGTCGGGCACGGAGGAACAACATCCGCATTATCGGGGTGCCCGAGGGACGCGAGGAGGCGGCGGCGGATCTCTTTGTGGAGGACCTGATTGCTACCCATCTCCAGCCACGGGGGCTGAGCAAACTCTTCGCTGTGGAGAGGGCCCACAGGGTTCCCGGGGGAAGGCCGAAGGTCGGAGCCCCTCCGAGAACTCTCATCGCCCGGATTTTCAATTTCCGGGACAGAGACGCTATCCTGCAAACCTCCAGACTGCATGGACCGGTCAAGCTTGACAATATGGAGGTAAATTTTTATCCTGATTTCACCCCAGCGGTCCAGAAGCAGAGACTGAGCTTTCTAGGCGTCAAGCGCCGTCTTCGGGACCTAAACCTCAAATACGCCATGCTCTTCCCAGCCAAGCTGCGAGTGGAGGTGGATGGTCGCACGCACTTCTTTGATCGTCCCGAAGCGGCCGGGGACTGGCTGGATACTCTGCCCGGGGATCGTGATCGGGGGGGCGGGGTGGGGCGGCGGGGGGAGACGGCACGCTGGATCAGGACTGAGGGTTTAATATTGGGCCTCACTCTGGACGAAAATGATGCCACTTTCGATTCTGCGTCAGTTTTTGTAAGTTCCCCTCCTATGGAGGTTGTGTTGGGTCTATTGGGGGTTCTCCCTCCTCCTCTAGGGGGTCTAGTTAATTTAACTATATATGGGGCGACAGGCACACTGCACGTTGGGGGGGCTGTTCGGGCTCATGCAGGGGTGCAGGGAGGGGGGAGTTCTGTTGGGGTGGGTGGGTAGGGATGGGGTGTTGTTCGTTTTTATCACAAGGCAAACGTATTTTTGTGTTAGTTCTAAAGTGCTCTCCGGGGGACGAATGATGGCTTCTGTACATGATGGGGGGTAGGGAATTAACTTTGTTGTCTTGGAATGTGAATGGACTGGGGGACAGGATCAAACGAGGTGTGGTCCTGCAGTTTTTGAAGCGAATCTCGCCCGATGTAGTCTTTCTGCAGGAGACACACCTCATTGGCAACTCCTTCTGCGCCATGAATCGGCGTGGCTATTGCCTAGTCGCCCACTCGGGCTTCACGTCTGGCTCAAGGGGTGTGGGCATCATGGTGAAGAACTCGCTCCCGTTGGAGGTTGATGAGGTGCTCCACGATGACAGGGGACGGTACACGGTCTTGGTGGGAAGACTGGAGGGCAAAGTGGTTGTCTTTGTGTCAGTATACATCCCACCGGGGCTGCAGTCGACCACCTTTGCGGACCTGGGGCGCCTTCTCCTTGGCCTTCTGGGGGGGCTTTTAGTTGTGGGGGGGGATTTTAATGCGGTGGTATCTGGGACTGTGGATCGTCACCCCCCTAGGGACCTCCCCCGGGCACAGGCGTGGCTACCCGGCCTCTTGGATACTTTTGGATTAGTGGACTGCTGGCGCTTAAAACACCCCACGCAGCTGCAGTACACTTTCCACTCGGGAGCCCATGGTAGCCTCTCACGACTAGACTATGTCCTTGTCCCGGCGGCCTATGTTGGGAGGGTGGGAGAGGTGCGCCATTTGCCACGGGGTATTTCGGACCACTCCCCGCTCCTACTGCACTTTGATGTCTTTCCGAGGGGTGAGGGTAGGGTGGTCCCAATCAATCCTTGGTACTTGCGCGACCCCACCATTCGCGCTGAATTGATTAAATCCCTTCAGCGATATTTTGATGAGAATGTGGGGTCCGTGCCTTCGGCTGTACCGCTATGGGAGGCCTTCAAGACAGTACTCCGAGGGGAGGCCCTATCCCTTATTTCCTACGCCCGGAGGCGCGAGCGGGAGGAGGTGACCCAGATGGAGGCTGAAATAGCCGAGTTGGAGGGTAATTTAGAAGGTGGAGTGACGGATGCCGCATTACATGTCCTCCAACTCAAGCAAGCGGCCTATAGGGCCCTCGTCACGGAGGCTGCCAGGGGCCTCAGTAGAGAGCAACAGGGGCGACTGTATGATGTGGGTGATAAGGCTGGTAAACTTATAGCGTGGTTGGACAAAAAAGAGAGAGCGAATCGTGTGGTCCCGCTGATTGAGAAAACGGATGGTGTGTGTGTAACTGAGCCAGAAGAAATCGTCTCCTGTTTCGCGGATTATTTCCGTGGGGTGTATTCCCCGGTGTCTCCCTGCTCGGAAGAGGACTCCCGTGCCCTGCTCAGTGATATCGCGCTGCCGTCCCTTTCCGGGGATGACAGGGTGTCGCTGGACGCCGCTCCCACCTCCGACGAGATCGCCCTCGCCATACGCTCGGTCGCTTCCGGCAAGGCCATGGGTCCGAATGGTCTCCCTATCGAGTTGTACAAGCTGCGACCGGATACGCTGGCACCCCACCTCCGGGCTATGTTCCTGGCGGCACACTCGGTGGGCTCCCTCCCGCTGGACCAGCGTCTGGCTACAATCGTGGTCATCCACAAGGAGGGGAGACCTCGGGACCGGGTTACATCCTATCGGCCCATTTCGCTACTGAATGCGGAGCCCAAGATTCTCGCCAAGGTACTGGCCAATCGGCTGGTCGGCATGGTGGGCGATTTGGTTCATCAGGACCAGTCTGGATTTATCCCCCATCGCAACACAGCCCTTAATCTGCGGCGTTTGCACGGTGTGCTCGCACGTGCCCCGTTCATACGGGAGCCGGCCATTTTGGCGTCCTTAGACGCCACCATGGCGTTTGACACGCTTGAATGGCCATATATCTGGGCGATGCTTGCGAAGTTTGGATTTGGCCCAGGGTTCATCAGTTGGGTCAAATTGCTGTATTCGGGCCCATTGGCGCAGGTGGTGGTGAACGGAAGAGTATCGGCTCCGTTCGAGCTGGGCCGGGGCACACGACAGGGCTGCCCCTTATCGCCGCTCCTCTTTGCACTTGCCTTGGAGCCCCTGGCGGAGTGGCTGCGGTGGGAGCCTTCCATCCGTGGTCTCCGCTGGACTCCTGAGTATGAGGACCGCGTATCCCTATACGCTGATGACATCCTCTTGTACCTAGCTTCCCCACGTAAATCACTCATAGTACTGGTTGATGTTCTGCATTCATTCGGTCGTAACTCCGGTCTGGTCATCAACTGGGCTAAATCGTGTGTGTATGTTCTCTCCGGGGAGGCTCCTATCCTCCCGCGGGGCTGTCCGATCCAGGTCGCCCCGCAGGGATTTAGGTACCTGGGTGTCTTCATTACTCTGGACCCGGAGGCTCGGTATGATCGGAACTTGCTTCCCCCCCTCCAGCGTCTGAAAGAGGAAGTCGCGCGCTGGCGGCGTTTGCCGCTTTCGCCGCTCGGCCGGGCGGCATTGTTTAAAATGATGTCGCTGCCGCATTTCCTGTACGCGTTGCAGAACACTATGGACCTCGTCCCAGCGCGCTACTTCCGCGAAGTGGAGAGTTTGCAGCGCCGCCTGTTCTGGGACGGGAGGCCACGTATTGCCCTGGCTAAGCTGACGCTCCCATGGTATGACGGGGGGATTGCCCTCCCGGATATCAAACGGTATTATTGGGCCTCCCAGCTAGCTGCGATTAATCAGGGCCTATATGGGCCCGCCTTAAACCCGGCATTTGAAATGGATAGGATGCTCCTTCCAGGTGGTGACCATAATCGAGCGCTCTACTCTAGCGCGCCCGACGCTCGCCTAACGGGCCCCACGCGTGTCATGGTGCGAGTGTGGCACGCGGCCAATGCAGCTATGGGGTGGAAGGACCGTTTGACCCGGGCGTCACCACTATACGCGTCTGAGCGGTTGGGCTCCTTGTGGACCTCGAAGGGCTTTGAGAAGTGGGACTTAATAGGCATCAGCAAAGTGGGGGATCTCTGGACGAGGGGAGGATTTAAAACGTTCGAGATGCTGCAGACGGAATTTCAGTTGCAGGGCAGCGAGTACTTTCGGTATTTGCAGGTCCGGCATGCGCTGGGCTCCGTCTTTCCGGACGTTGCCTCCATCCCGGAGTGTTCCCCCCTGGAGGATAGAGTGCTGGATGGACACGTCCCTGACAGCACGATCTCACTGATCTACAAAAAACTGATCAACGACCGCTCAGACTTGTTGACTGCCCTTCGTGGGGCTTGGGTAGCCGATGGGCTGGAGCTGGACGACGAGGACTGGATCTCCGCGGTGGCCTCCCCGAAAGAGGTGGCCATACCGGCTCGCCTTCGTTTCGTCCAGCTCAAGATACTCCATAGGGTCTACATGACGGGGCCAAAGCTCCTGCGTATGGGCTATGCTGAGGACGGTTTGTGTAAGCGTGGGTGTGGTGCGTTGGGGACTTTTCTGCATATTTTGTGGGAGTGCCCGGAGGTGGAGGGGTTCTGGCGTGGTGTGCATGAGGTGCTGCGAGTGATTACGCATGTGGCGCTGTTGCCCGAAGCGAGGAGATGCCTGTTGAATGTGTGGGAGCCTACCGATTACTCGGTGCCGCAAACGTGGTGGGTGACTCTGGGGTATATGGTTGCCAAGCGTGACATTGTTCAACTGTGGGGATCCCAGAGGCCCCCGACTGTCTCGGCCTGGAAGGAACATATGGATTGGTGCATGTTTCGGGAAAAGGTGGTGTATGTGGCGAGAGGTAAGCCTGGGACATGGGTGAAAGTATGGGGCCCCTGGAACGCCTACCGCGGGGGAATCTGTGCTCCACCGTTATTGCCTGATCCGTCGCCGGCCCCGTCCCCTTAGCCAACTCATTCCCCCGGTACCTGGGCATTAGGTGTACCCAGCCCTAGTTCTGATCTCTCCCCCCTCTTGAGATTCCTATGGATGGCTAGGATCCCCCCTCTGGGGGAGCACGTGTTGCTATTTCCGATTGAGGATTGCCTTGTGAGTTTGTTTGTATTTGTCGTTCTTTAAGTTTAAAATGGAACCGTATAGTGGGGTCTGGATAGTGTGGCTCGCAATGATGTTAACTCCTGTGCATGCTCAGCCGCAGCACCATGTGTTTTATAAAGGTATATCGTATACTCCTTTCATTGCTAGCGGCCGGCCGGAAGGTTGTAGGCCCATATTTGTATATTTTTGAGTCTTGTAATAAACGGTTTCAAAAAAAAAAAAAAAAAAAATCATGAATGCGCATGCCAAAAAGAATGCAGGGATTGGCTGGACACAACTTGAGCAGAGAGTTGCGATCGTCATTTGGCCTCTCCCACAATAATCCCCGCGGCTGAAACCAAATGCCAGAAAGTGGCATAAGGGGTCAGGTTTGAAAATGGAGTGTTTGTGGAACCACTTATCAGTATAATATGTTGAAAAAAAAGGTCTGTTCTGATATTTGTGAATTCGCCCTGACCGCCAGTGCGGTCCTCATGTAACGTCACAACAAATTCACAAATATACATCGCGATAAATCCGTGAATATCAGGGAAAATGTTTTTAAAAAATTAATATGTTTACACACCTACCCTCAGTCTCACTTAGACACTCACACACCCACTTACAGACACACTCTGAGACTCAGCCACCCAGTCACAGACCCACTCAGATAGTCATGCACCCACTCACAGACCCACTGAGAGACTCATGCACCCACTAACAGACCCACTCAGAGACTCATGAACAAATGAATTGTTGCAAATTCACCATGTGTGCCCTGCGCACCCCCATTTTTTAGCTGGCTTGTACTGGTGGTAAATGACTCTGACTGTCCCTGGACTCTGTCTAACCAGGCCCGGGGCTAGTGCTATGTTGAAACCACACACATTCATGTGTGGGGTGCACCTATAATTGGCATGACCTATCCTATAAGTCCCTAGTAAATAATGAGCGGGGGTTTACAACTACTTTTAAGTTCCTTGTATATAATAGGGCATGTCAGTTTGGAGGCCTGCAGCCTTTGTTGCACTTAGGTGTGTGCACTGCTGAGAGCCTGAGGTCATTTTAAAAGCAGTCCTGAGTTGCATCACTGTTTTTAAATGTAAACTGTGCCCAAAGTTGACTTTGCTGGTAAGGGTACTAAAAAAGTGATACAATACAATATTTTAGCATTTTAGGTACCCCCCTTAGGTGTCCCGGGCGAGGGGGCATGTATTTATAAGGAGGGCCCTTATTAAGGATGTTTATATGTCCTGGGCATATAGAAATTGTGCATTTCACTTTCCCCATTGTAGTAAAGTGCCTCCCAACTCTGGTGCTTAAAACACTGTGGAGTGAGGAGCTACATTATCTTTGCATTTCAGGACCCCTAAAGTCTCCCCTAGGTGTGCCAGGGTTGGAGGGTCATGCAACTATAAGCAAGGGTCTTAAAAAAGATGTTGTATATGCCCTGATGATGGAGAAATCACACATTGCAGTTTCTCCATTGTAGATGCCTATCCCCAGAGGATAACATGGCAATAGCTTATGAATGCATAAATATTGCAAGGAATTAAATAAATACCATTCAAGGACTTAGGATAATGGTATTGATAAATTCAACAATATGCCATTGTTGAATTTATCCTGAAGTAAACAGAAAAGGAGTTTTAAGACGTTCTTGTCTGTAAGCCAACATTCAGCCTTCATGTGGTCTTCCTTGATTGGTAAGAGTTAACAGGATTAGTCAGGCTGCTTTAATGAAGTGATAAGTGGCTCACCCAGGGAGTGTCTATCTCGACGAGAGAGCTCTGCTACACAGGAATGCCAGAGCAGGGAGGTGGGATTATAAAGCATGAAGCTTCAAAGGAGGAATAGAACAGGCAGGGAATGCTGGGTCCACCTATCCCTATCCCTATGACCCAGTCAAATATTAGGCTTAAGGCAGGAATCTGCAGATGTTAGGGGGAGCAGACCTATGGTGGGGGTGGTTTAACTAGTTCTTACTCCTCTGCTGAGATTTCAGTCATATTGAATTTTGGAGGAATAGTGCTTTCTGGGAGATGATTATGTCACACTTTGAAGGAAGTGGTCATGCTCTGGGGTGTTGCCTTGCACCTCATTGGACCGGAGTGCTGTCCTGTTTGACCTTAGAGAACACAAAACAAATATGTGAGAGGAGCAGAGGCTCTCAGACCTCCAGCTTGAAACTAAGAGAATAAGAAGGAATGCCAAACTTGATTTGCACCACCAGGCCCTGCCTTCTGACTGACTGCGCCTGCTGCATTATCTGGACCTGCAACCCCGTGCATGCACCCTTCTTCAAGAGGAATAAAGAGTGAACATCCTGCAAGCTAGAGGTTAGCAGAGCTCACCTGGGCCATCACCATCAAGAATACCCCGCCTGTAGTGCGTCCAGTGGATTTGTAAGAGCCTTGTCCAGGTGCATTGTGGGAATTGTGGTCCCAAACTTTCAAGGAACATCTTGGAGATTCCAGACCCTTGGATTGAGCTTTTGACAATTTGGGTCAAGAGGAACTTTAGTAAAAAGTTACAGAAGTTTGGAAAGGTTTGGAGCAACTTTAAAAAAAGCTCCATAAGGGGACCGACAGAACTGAGAGAGCCAAGACGGCCACCTTCAACCGTGAACCGGCCTGACCTGCTGGTTCATCGCACTCAAAAGCTCCAGAAGTCCGTCTTCCAGAGTTTTACCGCGAGCTCCCTGAAAAGCAAGCTGGCGAATTCTCTCCAATTCCGGACTGGTGAGGAGCATTGAGGGACCTAGGCAGAAAAAGCTCCAGAAAAGTATTTTGACCAAGGCCTACCACCCATAAGATCACCCCCATTTATCTACTCCCTTCACGCAGTAAAATTGCTCTGTATGCTGGGGTTTCCGAGCAGGACTTCATCGTGGTCGACCTGAAACTTTGACTTTGTTCCTGTCCCTGTCAAGCATGACCAGATGTCACAGGTTTCTAAGTGCTAAATAGTGTTAAATCTTTACCTGTCTCCTAAATTAAGCCTGCCTGCTCGCAGCCAAACTATCCAGGGTTGAGCATGGTAATCATTTACTGATACCTCTACTGAGCCCTAGACTGTACTAGTGGACTTATTACCAGTGGTAGATGCATATTTACCACTAACAATAACTCACTTTCCAACACTTACAGACCCACTGAGAGACTCATGCACCCATTCACAGACCCACTGAGACACTAATGCACCCACTCAGATACACTGAGACACTCATGCACCCATTCACAGACCCACTCAGACATTCACGGACCCAGTATCAGACTTTGAGAAGTTGGCCTGCTATATGCTGTCCACTAATTAAAGTGGGCACCTTGCACCAGTCCAAACAACCCTTATGGTGATTTAAGAGGTCGAAGATAACCTTAGAAAGCTATCCAAGTGGTAGCTGTGGAGAGTAGCCTTCAGGCTTAGTCTTGAAGGAATGTTAAGCATCTTGTTTTACCAAAATGCAACCTTATAGTATTGGTTAAATGAAGGGAGAACCTCACAGTAGTTATAAAAATATGTATTGATTAATATAACACTCTCTAGTATGACACATTATCTGCTACATGCAGATAATCACAAAGCACACAAAACTGTAGCACAGAAACAATAGTAAATAGCACTAACACCCAGTGGGCTCCAGGGGGAGACCAAACCATATACTACTGAGACAGTTATGTACCCACTCACTTACCCATTCATACACATAGGCACCTACTCTCTCACCCACTCAGAGACATATTCACCCACTCACAGACCTCTTCAGAGACTAATGCACCCACTCACAGACCCAGACAGTAATGCACCCTCTCATAGATTCACTCAGAAACTCATACACCCACTCACAGACCCACTCAGAGACTCATGTACCCACTCACAGGCCCACTTAAATTATCATACACGCACTCACAGACCCAGTCAAACACTCACAGACACACTCAGAGATTTATGTACCCACTGTTTCACCCACTCAGAGGCTCATGCACATATCCACAGATCCACTCAGATACTAATGCACCCACTGAGAGGAGTATGCACCCACTCACAGATTTATCTGACACTCATGCACCCACTCACAGACCCATTCAGAGACTCACGCACCCACTCACAGACATACTCAGAGACTCAGCACCCACTCACTCACCCAGTGAAATGCTCATGCACCCACTCATAGACTGAGTCAGACACATAGGCATCACTTTCTTACCCACGCAGAGGATTATGCACCCACTAACAGATCCACTTAGACAATGATTCACCCAGTCACTTGCCCATTCAGAGACTTACACACCCAGACACAGACCTGCTCAGACACTCATGCACCCATCATGAGAATCCAAAACTGTTGAGGTGGTCCTTCTCCTTACAGGGAATAGACTATTTGGTGGAACA
This sequence comes from Triturus cristatus, assembly GCF_964204655.1. Classification (NCBI taxonomy): domain Eukaryota; kingdom Metazoa; phylum Chordata; class Amphibia; order Caudata; family Salamandridae; genus Triturus; species Triturus cristatus. The sequence continues at coordinate 436,887,846 of NC_140590.1, read as the reverse complement.
TTGCCAATGCGGATAGTCTTTCTCCAGGTTTTTCTGCCTTAGCAAAGAGAACTCCCATGGGGGCAGTGGGTACACATGTTGGAAATGACTATATTTTTAGGGTTCCCCAGATTTTTGCATTCTGTTGCAGATCTTGTTTTTGTGTGCCATGGAACTCTGTGCACTTTAGCCCTGGCAGCCAGTAGTAAAGTACTTGTACCATATATCTAATTAGCACATTTAATTTACTTATAGGTCCATGGCATATGGTACTATCGTACCCTGGGCAAGTAAATCTAATGCTATGAGTGGGCTGCAGCGCTCATTGAACTACCCACTACAGTAGATATGTAAAGCATGTCTCTAGGCTTGCAACTGCAGCCTAGGTATGCAGTTTTAGATTGCCCTTTCGAACTGTCAAAATCACCTTTTTGACAGGCTAAACCTTCCTTTTAATCTCCAGAAGTCACCGCTTATGATACCTTGGGCAATAAGGCACTGCCCCATAATAAGGCAGGGTGCATGATATTTAAAAGTAGGACATATAGAATTTTTTTTTTTAAATGTCCTGGCAGTGAAAAATCCCAAAAGCTGTTTCTCATTGGGGCAAGGCAGGCTCTCCCATAGGAAAACACTAGGTTACATTATAACAATAAACAATGCTTAAATTCAATTTGGGAGTAGATAGGAAATTGATTAAAATACTAATTTTAATAGTCTGATAAAATCCAACTTAATGGTGAAGTCGGATTTTATACGACTATTTTGGAAATTACACTTTTAGAAAGTTAGCATTTTCCTGCCTAAAAACAAAAGGATTACCTGTCAGTGCCCTGACCCCAGATGTCTCCCCTGTGGTGAGATGTGTGTTGTTCCCAGACAGTGGACAAAGGGCTCTGGATGTGGGGAGATGGTGTCCTCCGTTGACAGGATGGCCTGAGGCAGTGCCCAGCCTCTCCTAAGCTTCAAAAGATGCCTACCCTCTCACTGGGAGATAAAGCTCACACCCAGGCCTGCCTCCCTGTTGTCTCAATAGTTAGGCTGGTTCCACATGCAGTGGGAGGGGAAGAGCTGACCAGAATTGGCTTAAAGTGTAGAAAAAGGATTGCCTCCCAACCACAGGCTGGAACTGGGCTCACATTTCGGATCCCACAGATCTCTCCTTAGAAGACTCTTAGACCTGTGAAGAATCAGAAGGACTACCTTGTTCTCCAAACAACCTGAAGGGAGAATGGACCTGCCTTGAACCCAGGACAACAGAAATGATTCCTAGCGTCAGGCTGATCTCCTATTTGAGCTAAAGAGGTACGACAAACTTCCAGAGACTTCTCACCCTGCAACAGTCCCACTGACCAATTCCAACTGGACCTGCTCAGGACCCTGCTGCTGGCCTCTGTTGAAGTGAGTCCTCACGCCCAACTGGTGCCCCAGAGTCTTGGACCCATGGCTAGTGTTAGAGTATACTCTTCTTGTCCCTAAACTGCAAAAAGTAAGACTGAAACTTTTTGCAACTTTCTGCCTGGAGACCCGGCTGAGCCTGGAGTCACCATTGAAATCACATCCTTCGATGTCGAAACACCGTCCGCCTCAACATGCCCCACTCAAGAAGATTGGATTTCCAGAAAAGTTTATAAGTATAAACATAAAGGACTTCACTGGGACCGACATCGAGCAGCACCCAAGCAACACCAAGGCCTTCCTTGGTACTGACTTTGGATTTCGACTGCTCTGAACTTTACTGCCTTCATCAATGACTGCACCAGGTACCTACTCTTCCACAGCCCACCATCACCATGCCCCGCTTCGGTTCCAGCTTGCAGCTTGCTAAGTTGTCGACCCTTCGACCACCACTTTTTCTCCATCAAAGTTTCTGAGTCAGAAGTTAAACTTTCCACCATGACAAACCTGGTGGCATATGTACAAAGAAGTGGCGGAGCATGTCATTAGCCTCCTTGGCTGGCTTAAGGACATACTCCACCACTTCTGAAACGCAGGGCTGCACCATATTTATAAGAACATAGTGGAGCCCTGCGTTTCACCCTGCGCTGGTGCTAAGTTTAGCAGCCTAGCACCAATACAGGCACCCTTGCACCATAGTGCAAGGGTGTCTGCGTTCGGGGGAACATTGTTTATGTACCGGAAGGCCCCCCTTCCTGCACATAAACAATCTTTAAATGCCACTTTGTAACTTCTATGTGTGCAGCTTAATGCAGCCCACAAAGAAGTTGAAAAACTGCATTTTTTTAAAATGATTCTTTATGTTCAGGAAGGGGGTTCTCCCTGTACATAAACAAACATTGGCCTTTTGCTGTTTTTATGTGTGTTGCACGACGCAGCACACATGAAAACAGCAACAACAAGGCCAAATGAAACATTTATTCTCGTTGCACAATGGTAAGACCGGCTTTTCCCTGGTCTTAATTCTGGGGCTGCCTCCTAGTTACGCCTCCCTTGTAAAAGAGTCAGATCCAATGTGTGTTGCAGAAGAATGCCCACAGTAACACCTATTGCCCTCCCCTTTCACTCTAAGCATAGCATGAAAGGGGGCCTTATTTACAAGGCAGCATTAAGCCACTTTAGGTGGCTTACCGCTGCCTTGTAAATAAGGCAAAGCCCCTATCGCCACAGAAGCGTCCTAAAAAGTGACGTTCCTGTGGAGATAGGGACTTGTACATATACCCCCTGATTTCTGTATTTGACCGTCAGTCTAAACTTTTGAGTTTGAACCGATCTTGTACGATGAGATACCCACAGTTGGCCTTTGTGCTTTTATGCGCTATTTTTAATTCAAATTTTACAAATTCATATCTCTGGTTCTACTTATTGGATTCATAAAAAATATTCCTTGTTTTTCTAAATTGTTTTGTGGGTTTTCTAGTGCTGTGTTTTTACTTTATTACTGTTAGAGTGCTGCATAAATACTTTACACATTGCCTCTACGTTAAGCCTGACTGCCAAGCTACCAGATGGTTAAGTACAGGATTACTTTGTGACTTCAGTGGTTCACTTTGAGTAGGATTGTGATTATTATTTGAAGTGGGTTCTCACCCCTTCAACTTATACTCAAATTTCTTAAAACTACTACTAATAATAATATAAATAATAATAATAGTTGTGCACCATAAACCCATTTGCTTAAAAGTAGCACAATGTTTTTATTCCTTTTTCTTTTTTTGCAATGTCTTTTTTCTTACAATCAGCACCAGGGTCACTGGCCTTTTTTCCATCTGGCATTTTCCTGGTGGGATGGTCCATTGGAGCACAGTTTTGAAATGCCCAGGGCCACTGCTGGTGCCTCTGTCACTTCCCCCAGCTCGCTATGGGTAATTACAGCAGTCCAGGAGGGCTTTGAGAGAGCGCATGAGTGAGAGGAGGGGAGGCTGAAAGGTAGAGAGGAAGAGAAGAATAAGAGGCGAGAGAGATGGATATAACGAGCCAGGTATAGTGAGGGGAGAAATTCAATGGGGCTGGTTTGACAATTTTTTCCAGGCCTGCTTTTGGTTCACCAGTCCAGCTCCGATCATCAAAAGTGCCAAAGTTCTGTTTCTGTATGTGGTGCTTAGGCCCAGATAACGATTACAGGACCAATGACTCATGTTTAAGCATGCAACAATGATTTTCTGGCTTTACATGGACAAGATAACTCATATAGATCACCCACACACAAGGTCAGAGCAGGCTTTCAGTGGTATACAGTGTTGGAGGCAATACCTCAAGAAGTAAATAAGGTTGTATTTAATGTTGTTTTTTTGGCAAGTACCAGTGAGGTTCAGGGTTGAGCTGGTGCCTTTACTAGGAGTCATGAATGATGTGAAGGCTTAGATGGGACACAATAGCTGAGAATTCCATCAGACTACTCCCCATTCTGTCCAGGAACATAACTATGACATTCAAGATCTTGGCCTCCTTGTAGTAATATGTTGAGCCTATTTCCTTGTCAACGTGTACCTATGCATAGTGTATTGAAGTGTTGGTGTTCTTGTCAAATTTCCCCGATTTCCTGTGTCCACACTAAACCTTTTCCTGACCCTGGTTTCCCCCACCCTTTCCCAGGAGTTGGTACACTCCAGGTTTTGTTTGACAGTTGATACTTAACAGTTGAAGATGACAAGAAGATACAGAGGGAGTGGCCTTGAAGTTGTTGCCTTTGTTCTCAAAATAAAATGTGTTTGAACCCTTCTTAGGAGTACATTCTTCCTTTAACACTGGCAAAGAGGATGGGATCAGCTGGGTAGGGGGCAGCCATCGGCAACCTCTCCCCTGATGTATTTCGAGTGAGCCACTTGTAAAGTAGAAAACACAGAGACGTTGAGCTTCATTGTAGAAAGCCTCTTATTTAAAGTTCTCCAAGACAGGCTTTAAGTATATTCATAAAGAGCCCAGAAGCAGACCACCAATCCCAACCATCTCTTCTGCCTTCCTCTCATTCCTCCTTCTGTCCGCACTCTAGAACCATGGCATGTCATCCACACTGTCACCTGCACACCTGAACAGATCAGACTACACCACACATCTTCCCTTTCACTATCATTCAAAATGTAAACAAACAAAACAAAGGGGAAGCGACACCCAACAAAATACAACAACACTTAGTCAATAAACCTCCTAAGCAACCTCTTGACAATAGAACTCCTCCTAGGTATAACAATCAAGTTCTTGCTCATATTGGAAACACTCTGTGATACTCCAGTTTCCTTCAGGGTAAAGTTCTTACCACCAACCTCCTCAATGTTCTTATCCACTCTCGCCACACGAGACAAGTTCCACCACTGTCTATTGGCAATCTGTACAGAATTCCCACACAGTCTTTTTACTTTAACAGTTCTCTAAATTTAGACAAACCCTTTCTCACTAGTAAAGGGACTTTGACACAAACCCAATCACCATCCTGCACCACCACAGCATTTCTGCATTTTTTTCTTGCCCTCTATTTCATTCCCCTTAATCCTACTAGCCTCATCACCTGCTGCTCTGGCTTTTTCAGCCAATATTTTTACATCCACATCCTTGATAATCGCTCCAGAGATCCAATCCGGATATAGACAAGAGCAGACACTTCTTCCTCTCACCAATTCAAAGGGTACCTGACCCACAACCGAGTGCGGAGTAGTGTGATATGCACAAATGGTGTACCTAATCACATCAGAACAATTTAATCCAGACACAAGTGCACTTTGCGCACACTCCACCAACAGTTTGTTAAACCTTTCAACTTTTTTGACAAATTTCGGACAATACAATGGCACGTACGAACATGTTTACTGCCATGTTTAGAAAAGACTTCCTGCATGGATGTAGAAGTAAATTGTACCCCATTATTCAATAAAACTTCTGCTGGCATCCCTTCTCTATAAAATACCTCCTTGAAGAATTTGTAGAAAATTCACAGGAGTTTGACCCGTAAACCCAACTGAGATCTGGGTAGGTACAGTATAATTGCAACAATATCTCAGCAGGATATATTGAAATTACTTAAACTGGTATGTACAAGACATTACAATCAGCAAACATAAGAGAGGAGGCTTCAAATTGTTCACTGTAAGCGCCTATAGGCGTCATGTATTTAAAGAATCAATGAATATATATACAATCGTAGTTACAGCACTACAGGGTATAAATACCCAGGCAACCCTAGTGTGGGACGTGTACAAAGTGCTCGTGATAGTGGAAAAACGGCGCAAGTGACAACGTGAACAATACCACAGCAAGCGGCGCAGAAGAGTTTACAATATATACAAATTAAAAGGTTCATATAACAATTTATTCAATGGTCTAATTGGTACTTTTCATTATTTCAATGAACCAGGTGGGTATGCGCCTAAGCCGTTTGAGCTGGTGGACAGTGGTCGACGGCGTTTCGATCCTCTCAAATTAGGATCATCTTCAGGACCTGGGTCGCCTATTTGTGGAGTGCTCTTGCGCGCATAGATAAGACGCTGGAGTGACAGACGGGATGGAGCTGGAAACAATTGCGCAGCGAGGAGGGAACAATGATTGGGGGGTTCCGCCGTGAGATCGCTGTAGTGATGAATACAAGGTCACAGCAGGAAGAAGTAACTGTTCGGGAGTCCGAGAAGCCGGGACACCGCCCAACGAATGAGGAGCCTGGAATGGATCAGGAATCAATCCACCGGCAATGAGGGGACGGAGGCGCCACGGATGTGTGCTCGCCTCGGTCGATCCGATACTTGTACGGGGGTCAAGGAAGGCAGTACACCGCCCAATCAATGTGGAGCGGGAGTCTGGAATGAATCGGGAATAAATCCAACGGCAGCGAAGGACGGAGGAGCCACGGACATGTGCTTGCCTCGATTCGCGAACGAGGCAAGCACACGTCCGTGGCTCCTCCGTCCTTCGCTGCCATTGGATTTATTCCCGATTCATTCCAGACTCCCGCTCCACATTGATTGGGTGGTGTACTGCCTTCCTTGACCCCCGTACAAGTATCGGATCGACCGAGGCGATCACACGTCCGTGGCGCCTCCGTCCCCTCATTGCCGGTGGATTGATTCCTGATCCATTCCAGGCTCCTCATTCGTTGGGCGGTGTCCCGGCTTCTCGGACTCCCGAACAGTTACTTCTCCCTGCTGCGACCTTGTATTCATCACTACAGCGATCTCACGGCGGAACCCCCCAATCATTGTTCCCTCCTCGCTGCGCAATTGTTTCCAGCTCCATCCCGTCTATCACTCCAGCGTCTTATCTATGCGCGCAAGTGCACTCCACAAATAGGCGACCCAGGTCCTGAAGATGATCCTAATTTGAGAGGATCGAAACGCCGTCGACCACTGTCCACCAGCTCAAACGGCTTAGGCGCATACCCACCTGGTTCATTGAAATAATGAAAAGTACCAATTAGACCATTGAATAAATTGTTATATGAACCTTTTAATTTGTATATATTGTAAACCCTTCTGCGCCGCTTGCTGTGGTATTTTTCACGTTGTCACTTGCACCGTTTTTCCACTATCACGAGCACTTTGTACACGTCCCACACTAGGGTTGCCTGGGTATTTATACCCTGTAGTGCTGTAACTACGATTGTATATATATTCATTGATTCTTTAAATACATGACGCCTATAGGCGCTTACAATGAACAATTTGAAGCCTCCTCTCTTATGTTTGCTGATTGTAATGTCTTGTACATACCAGTTTAAGTAATTTCAATATATCCTGCTGAGATATTGTTGCAATTATACTGTCCTTGAAGAATTTGAGCACACTGGCAGCGTTAGGCTCAACCACATCTTTGACCTCAACCCATCTGGGTAACTGGTCCATTAACACAATGAAATATCTCATCTTTACAGGTAGAACATGATAAGGACCCAGAAAATCAATTGATACTTTCTTCCAAAGATTATCTGGACTCAAGACCACCTTAGGTTCAGGAACTGAAGTTACCAAATCACTGATACAACATTGAACACAATCCCTAACAACCTCATCAACTTCTCTGTCCATGGATGGACACCAGTATCTTGTTCTAATGCGTCTTTTTTTGGTAGCAGTCATGCACAAATGACCAGCATGTGCCGTTTCAATAATCCTATTTCTAAAGTTTCCTGGAGGAATCCATTTTTCACCTCTGAACAGAACACCACTTTCAATGGACAATTCAAAAGCCGCTTTCCAATATGGTTGTAAATAAGATTTCAAACATTTTTCCTTAGGCCAGCCTTTCAACGCATATTTCATCACATCCTTATTATCTGCACCACACCATTCCTGCACACTGCCACTAACCACGTTATCCTCAATCATTGCTATTCTGCACTCTTCAATTTCTTCTTCCTCATTAGATTCCCCTTCGTCAACCAGAGGTAGTCTTGACAAACAGTCTGCTTTACAGTTCTTGCCACCAGGAATATATACCACATTAAAATTGAGCCCAAGTAATTTGACTGATAGCCTGGCAAGTCTAGCAGTAGCTTTTTTAACCTTGTGCCCGTTGAGAATATCTACCAAATGGTGATGGTCCGTTTGAAGACAAGCTTATCTTCCCCGCAAATATGGCTTGAATCTTTCAAGTGCCCAAGTGCAGGCCAACATCTCTTTTCTGATCACAGAGTATCTAGTCTCCACATCAGATAATCTTCTAAAAGTAAAACCCATGGTGGATTGGGTTGCCCCATCATTCTATGAAAGTACCGCTCCAGTTCCATATGCACTTGCATCCACTGTAACACAAGTCCTGCGTCCAGCCACATATTGTTGTAGCACAGGTGCTGATACCATTCGCTCTTTGATCATATCAAAATTTCTTTGACAAATGGTTAACCAAGTAAAAGGAAAGAAGAATACATTTCTTTAATACTTTTCTGAAGCACTCAATTAAATCAGAATAATTCCTGGAAAATTTAGAATAGAACTCACACATCCCTAGGAAAGGCCTAAGTTGATCCTTATCCTCAGGATATGGAGCCTTTACAATCACCTGCACCAACCCTGGTTTTGGTTTGACCCCTTCAGAAGAAAGAATATGACTTCTATCTCCTTGACAGCAAAGACACATTAGCGTTTCCTTAAAGTGACACCATTCTCACACAATGCATTCAATACATGTTTGAGAGGGTTGTGATGTTCCTCCAAAGTCTGGGCAAACACAAGGGGCCCGATTCACAGAATTAACTTAAGACAAAATCCTAAACTTACTACTTTTGGTATTCACAGAATGCACTTACTACTTTCGGTATTCACAGAATGCACTTACTACTTTTGGTATTCACAGAATGGATTTACGACTACTAACTTTACGTCCGCACTCGGGCCAGAAATTCCAGCCTGGAGGCGAAGCTTCCGGCCCGGAGGCGGAGCTTCCGAACCAGAGGCGGAGCTTCTGGCCCAGAAGCGGAGCTTCCGGCCCGGAGGTGGAGATTTCGGCCATGGCTAAATCTCCACCACCGGCCGGAATCCCGACATCTGGGCCAGAAGCTCTGCCTCCGGGCCAGAAGCTCCGCCTCTGGGCCGGAATTTCCGGCCCGAGTGTGGCCATAAAGTTAGTAGTCGTAAATCCATTCTGTGAATACCAAAAGTAGTAAGTGCATTCTGTGAATACCAAAAGTAGTAAGTTTAGGATTTTGTCTTAAGTTAATTCTGTGAATCAGGCCCAAGAACATCATCTTGGAATGCCACAACATTCTTGATCCCTCGCAACATCCCTGTCATAAACTTTTGAAAAACCGAAGCAGCAGAAGCTAGGCCAAACGGCATCCTACAGAACTAGAAAGTACCATCAGGTGTAACAAAGGCCGCAAGATTATATGACTCAGCATCTAATACCACCTGATGGTACACTGCTTTCAAATAGTATAACATTTGGCCCGGACAACCATTGTGATCAAATCCTCTATACGCGGCAGGGGAAAATTTTCTCCCTAGATGGCACTATTTACACTTCTTAAGTCAATACAAAATCGTAGCTCATCTGAGCTTTTTTTAGCTAAAACCACTGGAGATAACCATAAGGTGGCATCGATCAGTTCAATAATGCCATCCTGCTGCATCTTAAACAAAATGTTAGATCATCTCCTACACTGAGAGGAACATTACGTAATTTGTGCTTGATCGATACACATACATCTTTAACTTTAATGACATGTTTGAAATCCTTAATTTGACCCATCTCATCCATAAATACTTTAGGGAATTCAGACAACCAATGAACAGTTTCCTTTGAAATTATATCCCCAATGTCATAACATCCCTCAAGCATCTTATTACAAGGTCTTATTACAATGCCAAAATTAGATTGGTGCCCAATACATTGATATCTTTCTTTGTTACATAAACCTTTCCCTTGATGTTTTTCTTTGAAAACAAAATAGATGCCCAACAATACCCTTGTAAATAAATCCTACTAGCTTCAAAGGCAGTAGTGACTACATCAGAAGGTAACAACAACTGATTAGGCCATTTTTCATTGAATTTGGAAACATCACTAATGGTTATTCTATCTCCTGAATCAACCAATAAGAAAATAGGTGAGCCATTGATGGTAAATTCCACCAATAGATCACTATAACACTTCGTACGATATTCCCCTTTCATTTCCACCACATTCACGGCAAAAACGAATACTTTCAACTTATTTTCTCTGTTTTGAAAGTCATCATCTGGATCCTGATTTTGTGCATCTCGAATTTGCACCCCTCTCGAATTACCTCTACTACTAGTAAAACGTCTCTCAGCCCTGCGAACCTTACCAAAAAGCCCTATTCTATTGCACTTCCAATACTCTTGTGATGCAGCTGGGCAATTTTTAAAAGATGATACATGGTCTTGTGAACCACACCTGAAGTACTGAGTTTTGGACATGCCTTGCCATTTCTGTGCATTGCCAAACTGCTGACCTTTGTTTGTATGGCCTTTACTAGTACCCTGATTTACATTAGCAATTTGTTGGGTATTGGTGTCCAATTGTTTTTAATCTTAACAAGAAGTCTCCATACTCTTGACAATGTCAACTGCTTCATCTAATGTAGGATTCTTGCACACTAATAACCTCTCCTGAATCTTTTTGATCCTACATCTGGCCACAAGTTGATCCCTAATAAGCTGTGATGGGAAATTTTCAAATTCACAGTAAGACGCCAGCATATTGAAAGCAGCAACATACATGTCAACAGATTCAGATGATTTCGGCACTCTGGTAAAAAATTGATGTCTGCACACCACCAGATTGACCTTACCCTCGAAATTGATTTCTAACTGTTTTACTGCATTTTGAAACTCATCTAGTTCTTCGTCTTTATTAGATTTCAATTCTAGTAAATGGTCTAAAATACTTTGCCCTTTCACTCCCAAGTAACAGTACAGTAAATGTATTTTTCCTATCAGGGCAAACTTTCTGACCATCAATAGCTCCTAAATAAGCATTGAAAGACCTTAACCACAGCCTCCATTTCAAGGGTAGTTTACCCAGGCTCCTGGAGAACGTGCCAGAGGACTAACTGTTTGAATCATGGTCACACAAAATATATATATTCACAGAAAGCGTATATGTAGCTAACAATATGCTCCAAATGTCGAAAATAGACAAAGAGAAAAAGAAATATTGAAAATAACAACAAAAATACACACTGAAAGCACTCAGCACTCTTGTCAGTTTTAAAGTCCATGACTTAAAATCAGCACAGTCATAAGCGTGCCAATCGCTGCAGAACAATCAATGAAGAAGCTGACTGGCGAAGCATGCCAATCGCTGTTAATTAACACCAGGCAACTCCAAGAAGAAATACAAAGGCTCTTAAGATAAATAAACATGCGCGTGCTAATCGCTGTTAGCACCTCCAACCACTAGATGGCACACTTGCCACAAGATATCAATGCCAATTACAGAAGGCGTACTGTCATCACTGGACGGTAGAGCAAAGAAAGAAGCAGCTCAGTAGAAATGAAGAATCGCTGTCGCACTGACACAGAAAAACCCACTGTAGCCAACAAGATGTGAGTACTTTAAAATCAAACTGCATGTGGGTCTGCGCCCTAAATAAATGACTCGCGCCCCAGCCACAACATTGTCGTCATGACCCCATCTCCAAGTATGCAGGACCGCAAGGCGGAGCACTGTCGCAAGCGTGTAAGCACACGCACTAAATATCACGGTCGTGCCCCCACAGCCACGTTACCTCGAGCAAGCCTCCAAACACATAAAGGAGCTGTCTTGATCATATAGGCACACACGCTGGCTATGGCAGTCTCGAACTAAGCACAGCAACTGTCAGTCAAAAAGTAAAATTTTACCCGAAACGCCGTCGACTTCTCGCTGTACAGTGTTGAAAAAAACGGTAAAAACGGTCTCCTGGACTCTGGGTATGACTTTGGTAGCCGCCGTAATACTTGAAATGTCCAAGTGTTGCTCCTTGTGTTTTCCTCGTCGTCAATCTTAAGTAGAAAACATGGAGACGCGGGGCTTCATTGTAGAAAGCCTCTTTATTAAAGATCTCCAAGCCAGGCTTTAAGTATACTCATAAAGAGCCCAGAAGCAGACCACTGATCCCAACCGTCTCTCCTGCTTTCCTCTTGCTCCTCCCTCCGTCTGCACTCTAGAAGCACAGCACGTCATCCACACCGTCACCTGCACACCAGATCAGAATACACCACACCACTAGTATCTAAAAACTATCCTACGTCGAGTTCCTCGTGTTACCGTAGTCTTGTGGAGTTCTGGTGGAGTGTTTGAAGCGAAGTGTGCAGTGGCGCTGTCCTGAGGTGAATTTTGAGAAGGCCTCTGCCAGTGGGCCAGGATTCGACTGTCCTCGTTCACATGCATGGTTGGTGGTGGCGAACTCCGAGCTGCATGCGACTCAGCTCCGTGGGCCAGGTACATCAGTGTTGGACATATTGGGCAGATCAGCGTTCATTGTAAAGGCCAGGACGGGGCTGCCTCTACCACACACCTTCGGCACCTTCAGTGGCAGCAGCTGTGTTGGAGATGTGAGACTCTCACCCATATATCTGGCGAAGCTGTGTCACAGAGGCACGCAGCTCTTGCCCGTATATCGAGCGCATCAGGATCTGGCAGACGCGCGGCAAGATGCTAACTAAGGAGGTGAGGAGAACCGACCTTTCTTGCTATATCTCCGCCTACTAGGGAAGGATGAACTTCCCATTCGCTGGCTGGTAGGCCACCAGATGAAATTAAAACAAGACTAGTTCATCATCACTAAGAGTTCATTATCTCTGCAAGTTGCGAGTGTAAATTCTTACCAACTGTACTCACATTTTCATTGCGCTAATTTCTGTATTTATGAGTCAGAAGAGCAGTTCATGGGCATAGGTAACCGAGCGTTACTTACTCGTACTATACGTAATATTGAAGTTATTGAACAGTTTAGATGGCCACTCTCAGAGCCAACTTTGAGAACCTATAATACTTGTGTTCACGCATATTGACCTTAATATTTTGCTTATTCTCCTCATTGAAAACCTCCACGCCTTGTAAAACAAGCATTGAAAATGCAATAGGTCTCGCCTTTCATTAAGTTAAAGCCATTTGCTTTGCTATACAATACCATTAGCAAAGCAAATGGCTTTAACTTAATCAATGGCGAGACCTGTTGCATTTTCAATGCTTGTTTTTCTATGCCTTGACAATAATACAATAAAATGATTGAGTACAAAAAAATGTTCGTACAGTGAATTAATGTATCTGCTGCACAGCTCTTCCTGCATGCACAAGTTTGAATCGTTGAGCTGGCTGACTCAGACTGTTATCCTTATGATGTCACTAAAACGATCACCACTGTGTTACCCAATAATAGCATTTCAAATAACTGTGCCTAACTACGAGCATGCGTTATATTTTTCGGTTTTCTTTCAAGTCATTATGGAGAAGGTGTGAATTAGTGGCAGCAGTGGCATAGATGTAGAATCAGTGGATCGGGAATCTAATCCCCAATTAATGCCTTTCCCACATCGTGTGCTCCTGGGCTAATGGTCTATATTCATGTGTATAGCTTCCTTTCTTCTTTTTTTGCAGTTTTAATTCGAACTCGACGGGGAGACTTATTTATTTATTTATTTAATGCGTTTTTATATAGCGCGGACTTTACCCGAAGGTGTCATAGCTGATCTGCTGGAATTACAGGCTGTTGACAGGACGCCGAGACTCGAACCTGGGTCCCTAATTCTAAAGTAAGCAGCTCTGGCCATAACGCCACATCCTTCACTTGTGGTGTATACATCAATAACAGCTGCTGCCCTGGGACATCAGCAGAACAAAAACAATCACGTTCATTATTATCACAACGGAGCTGGCTTTTAATTTCGCTTGTTTCTATCTATTTTGACTTTTGTTGTATATGTGGCCCCTGCTGAAGTCTTACACTGTGAATTTATGCGGATATATTCTCTCTATCACTCTCTCTCTCCCTCCACAGAACGGGACATCTCTGTGGCACATGAAAGTTTTTTTCCCATACCAACACAGTACAGACACCACAAACCTGTGCGATGTCATTTCAGACCGGTGAAAACACATTAAAAGAAGAAGACATTAATTTACCATTTTACAGCTGACATCCATTTGTTATGTCTTCCACGCTCTGTCCCATTCTCAGCGCCTTTAATCACATTACTCCATTGGCCCTTCTTTCCCATCCATGTAAGATATCCAGCGATTCACGCTTAACTCCCTATGATGTCACATTTACCAATGCAGCCTGGGTAGTGGGAGGTGCAAGGTGCATGTTTTCATTCCTGAGCTTCAGGCGTCCGTCCGCTCGCGGAATGTACACGGAGTTTCGCCCGAGACTTTGAAGTGCAGGGCACGAGACTGTGCTATATGATCATTGGAGCGTGCGCCCTGGAGAAATGTGAAGAATGCCTCCTTACTGCTGCTGGGGGTTGGTTGAGCTGCTGCTGGGAAGGATCATGTGCTGTTTCCCCTATTTGTAGAGGGGCAAACCATAGCTGCTGGTGGGAGGATGTCTGTGCAGTGTCCCCTACAGCCACTAACACTGGCTGTGTCGCCGCTGAAAGATGGTATGTTTACAATGTCCCCCGAGGCTTCGCTATGGTACCTCCGAGGTGTGCCTGCAGAGCTCTAATGTTTCCTATGTTCATGCGTGAGCAGATCAGCTAGTCCAGGTTTTTTCATGTTGTATTCCGGGATGTGTAGTCCTGTTTTAGGTTATTAAAAATGACGACTACAAATCCTAGAAAGCAAAGCAAACAAGCAATGCTTGCGGGAAGCCTCGCACCAGCTTCCTCAGCACTGTCTGCGAAAGCACGCCGCCATGCAAGCGTAGAGACAAAAAAATACACGCGCGTTTGCGCAAAGATGACGTCCGGCTGTCCACATGCGCGTTCATTTATTTGTCCCTACGCGTGCATGTTTAGCTTTGCAGGCGGCGAGAGCAGCCATGTTTGTCCATCTGGACGCGCGTGCATTCAGCTTTGGCTGAATCGATTACAAAAGGTCCCCTCCATGGCAGAGAGCAGCGCATGCGCTGCTTTCGCCAGGCGAGACCTAAAAAATGACAGAAGCCAACATGACCCAATCCCCTCCCTTTTTAAAGGAAATGGGAGACCCAGTCCTAACCTGGAAGGTGTTGGTAAAATGATTCAGTCATATTTGATAGCGATTGGAGGGAAGAAATTTTACTCGCTGTGTAAATGACACATACTTTTGCAGAACTTAGGGATTCAGGAAAGGAAGGTGTATGAGAACTTGATGGATCCAGAGTTGCACAATGAAGAAGATGAAGGTCAAATAAATGGTTATCAAATTACATATCGTAAATTGGAAGAACACTTTGGTCAAAGGGTGAATCTTGTCTTACAGAGACACATATGTTTTTTGCAGAGTACAAGGAAAGAATGAGCAAGTGACAAGTTACATCGCATGTCTGAGAGGCATGGCCAACATGTTTGAATTTGGTTCCTTGTGTGATTGCTTAATCAGGGACCATTTATTCGTTGCACTAACATCCCAGAATTAAGGAGAAGTTACTAGCACATAATCAAGGACTGAAGAAAGCTATAGACATAGCAAAAAGTGAAGATCACACAGCAGATTGTATTAAAGAAATGAAACAAAGCAATATTTTGGAAACAGTTCACGTGGTAAAGAATCATCCTGGCAGTGAGGAACTGCTAAAGGATATTGAAGAGCGAAATAAAATTATGAAACGCAGACTAAGAAAAAACTGGATAATGAAACGGAGATGGAGCAAAACAACTGTTATCGTTGTGGGAACTACAACCATCTAGCAAACAGCTAAAGTTGCCCGGCATAATGAGGTGTATATAGGAAGTGTATTAGAAGGGGATACCATGCTATGGTTTGCAGGAATATGATAATAGACCAAAACTATGTGCATGTGTGGTGGAAGAAGTGAACAACAGCATAAGTAAATTTGTATTTCAGGTAGTGGCCAAGGGAACGGAAGGTGAAAGCAATGATCCCACTTGCGATAAATCATTAGATGAAGTAACAGTAAATGTGCATGCTGACTTGTGCTCGCCGCATTCCTTCAGTGATCGTAAAATCTTGCAGGAAAAATTCAAGGACAAGGGTTATAATCTCCAGCAAGCAGCTATTAAACCGCAAGGGTATAACAACGATACTATACCCTTGTTTATCATGTTAATCATGCACATCTCCTTCATGGACCTCTCGATGGTTGAGATAGTGATAATAGCTGACAAAGGCTCTAACTTATTAGGCTACAGTCATAAGAAAGAATTCGGGATGAAATGAGATCCAAACAGTGTAGGGCAGATCGTGGCAGTAAAAGAAGTGATTGCAGGCATGGATGTGTGATGACTTTCCAGAGTTTTTTTGTGTAGGAGTTGGGTCATTTAAAAAATTTCCAACATATGATTAAGTTGAAGAACAACACTGTGCCTGTGGTACATAAAGTGAGAACCATTCTCCATTCAATGCACAAGCCACTAAAGGAAAAACTGGATAAACTAGTAAAGCAAAAGGTAAAAGAGCTAATTGAGAGCTCTCTTTTGCATGCTCCAATTGTCGTTACTCAGAAAACTGGAGGAAGGGGCTTACAGCTATGTGTGGATTTAAGATACCTAAATGCGAACTTACGGATTACCAGATTCCCATTACCAAGAATAAAATAAATGATTAGTATGATAGGGGAAGCAGTTATTTTAGTGTCATCTACCTCTCTTCTGCATACCATCAAATTGAGTTACACCAGGATTCCAAATTCCTTACATCCTTTATCACCCCTTTTGGAGCCTTTAGGTTTTGCAGAATGCCCTTTGGCCTGGCATCAGCTGTTGCTGTGTTCGTAAGGGTAAATCAACACATTCTGGAAGGTGTAAAAATGTATTATGCTTCCAGGATTATATCCGAGTGTATGGGACCTCTGTAGAAAATCACAATGACACATTGAGAAAAGTGCAACAAGAGTACAAAATTCCACTTTACCTGTCTCTCTTCTATAGTTTCTCTAAGTGCTCAATGACTTGACCAAAGGCAATAGTCAAAGCATTTGACATTGTTTTCTTTTTATTATTTTATTAATTTTGACCATAGTGGATATATCCTACCATGACATGAAGAAGAGTCTTCATAGCTCTTTGGGATGCTGGTTTAACCATTACACGTGAAAAATGCCAAATTGGTGTGCTCTCGATGGACTACTGGGTCACATCATTTCTAGCAAAGGAGTCAAACCCAAACTTGATCTGGTTGTAGCTGATAGGGAAGCCCCACCTCCCACAAATAAGGCAGAACTCAAATCTTTCCTGGGCTTAGTCAAATATATGGTAGAGTTTGTAGAAAATTTTGCGATCATACAGCACTAATAAGAAATCTGCTCATGAAGGAGTTCATTTTGAACGGGATCAAAACTACATAAATTAAACAAGCCTATAATAGAAGCTCTGTCTTTAGGGAATTTTGAAACAAAACACAAAACTATTCTAACCACAGACGCCAGTGAGAAGGTAGTTGAAGCCTTGTTGGCGCAAATGGTAGATGGGAAGGAGAAAATTATGGTCTTTGCCTCTAGAGCTTTAAAAGATGCAGAATGCAACTATTCTACCATAAAAAAGGGAGGCTTTGGCATGCTATTGGGCAGTATCACAATTTAGATTTTTCGTATGGGGTTACCTTTCATATTGCGAACAGATCATAAACCCCTTGCCTATATGTTTACCACGAAAGGAAGCGAGAGGACCACCCCTTGTATAGCCAAATGGATCATAGATTTGGAAGAATTTAACTGTAAAATCAAATTTGTCGAAATACAGTTTTGTTGTGCTCGAAAAGATGCTAAACTGCAAGCCGATGTGGAGGTTTGGGGGAAACTCTGTACTAGGTTCCTGGGTGATGGGGAGGAGGGTACCCCAGGAGATAGTGATCCTGACAGTGAATCGTCTTTGTCTGATGGGGATGATTAGGAATAAGATGGGTAGTGCATGTTGGTTGGGGGCTGCACCCTTTTAGAAGTCCACGCTGATACTTTTATAATGTACTGTATTATCATTGTGTTTATGATTCTGGAGTGTGGAAGACTGTATTGGCATAATTATCTCAGTGCAACTCACTGTTGACAATGCTAAAGTTATTATTATTATTATTAAGATTATAACGCGCCTGGTTACTCCAACGGAGTGTCCTCACGCTAGGACATCACAGACCATACCACAAGCCCATAAACCCCACCCCCCCCTCCCCAAGGTCCCGCCAATACTAAGTCAAACAGCCCTGTATCCTAAGTGCTAACACCAGTCCCCAGAAGGTGCTTGAAAGAACCAGGTCTTCAGTTTTTTATGAAAAATTGTTTTAGGTGGGTGGATCCTTAGTTCGGTAGGTAGGGTATTCCAGACCTTAGCAGCAAGAAAAACAAAGGATCTACATC
Organism: Triturus cristatus; assembly: GCF_964204655.1. Taxonomy (NCBI): domain Eukaryota; kingdom Metazoa; phylum Chordata; class Amphibia; order Caudata; family Salamandridae; genus Triturus; species Triturus cristatus. Next base: position 436,869,527 of record NC_140590.1, on the reverse strand, counting down.
CTGATTGTGCCTTGCGGACCTTAGTTACAACTTAGCAGTGCCCATAGATCTCAGAGTATTGGGCGCAGGTACCTCTGCCTTTTCTCGTTGACAATCCTGTGGCAGAAACACAAAGCCTTTGAGGTAATTCTTGCCTGTGCTGGAAGGGATGTTCTATATCACCCAGCCAGCTGCATTTTGGACCTTCTGTAAGATGTTGAAATTACTTTTTGTGACCCCCAGATAGAGGACGTTGCAGTAGTCCAGGTGGGATGTGACAAGGGCTTGCGCAATGGTCTTTTTTGCATCTAATGGCAGTATATCTAATATTTTGCGCAACAATCTAAAAATGCCAAAGCATGTTCTAGCCACAGCTGATATCTGTTCTGCAAATGATAGGGTGTTGTCAAACCAGACTCCCAAATTTGTAACCTTAACTTTCAGAGTCGGTGATGGGCCCAGTTCCTCCTTCCACCACAAGTGTGACCATATAGATGTCTGTTTGCCAACCACCATCACCTCCGTTTTTTATGCATTTAGTTGCAAGCAGCTGAATTTCATCCAATTTGCAAGATCACTCAGGCAGGCTTTGAAATTAGGTGGAGCTTCTGCATCCTTTTGCTCTAATGTGACAATCAACTAAGGGGCCGATTCCGATTCCGGCCGCAAAACGTACCTGGAACGGAGACCGACCGACATGGACCGGCGCAGTACGACGCGTGCAGCACGATGCAACGCGTGTAAATTACAACCGACACGTACGGAATACAAGCCGTACGACCGAGCCGTAGGGAAAACAGTGATTCGCCCGGAAAACCGACGCGAGTTGCACCAACCGACACGTACCAGGAATGAACCCGACTGACACATACACACGATGTCCGATCCGCGCCGTACGATGCAATGCGGGTAAACCCAGACCGACTCGCACGGAGCCCAAGCCACATGACCAACACGTACAGAAAACGGAGACCTCAAGCAATAGAGATCTCCGTGACCGACGCGTATGAACCACAGAAGAAAGTCAGCGTGAACGGGCCGGAGAAGCCCGCACGAGCCAACATCAGCGTCCGTCTCGGTCAGAAGATCGTCTCCTTCATGCCTAGAAAACCCAAAGGAAAAAATACAAATAAAGGACCAAACAAGCAATGACAAAGTCAATAAATATAAAAAAAAACCTGGAACAAAGACACACCCACAACTCCACCTATATAAAGGACATCAATCACTACTATGATCCTTTGCAAATAGGAGACAACAGCCAGCAGAAAACACCATCACACAGCAACCACAGACACACTCACAACTCACCCATCACACAACTTTCACACCATTAGCACCTCACCAAAAGCACACACACATACAGCTAGCAAAACCAACACTAGCCCACCCTCAATTGCACCCTCACACACACATCACTCACCACCACCACCACCCATCACCATGCCCCCAAAGAAGAATCCAAAGTTCACAGATGATGAGTTAGAAGTGCTGGTAGAAGAGATCATCAGAGTAGAGCCATATTTGTTTGGTACATTGGTCCAAAGGACCCCCATGTCACAGAAAACAAAGATGTGGGCGAGGATTGTGGACAAGGGGAACGCACAAGTACCAACGTTGCGCACAAAGGACGATATCCAGAACAGGTGGTATGACGTGCGCAGGAGGGTCAAGAAACTCATTGAGAAAGATCACGCCTTGAGTCAGCGCACTGGCGGTGGCCCTCCTGCCAAACCAGTATACTTCAGGACCTGGGAGGAGAAGGTGCGGGACATCCTGCCACCAGAGACCATCCATGGCCTAGCAGACATACCAGAGCCTGGTGAGCACACAAACAGCATACTCAATATTGTGTGGCAAGGGGACAGTGAAACCATGCACCGTTAGCAAAGCCACAGTAACCAATAGATAATCATCCTAAGATGTGTATGCCAGTCAGACAAACACAATACCTGCCATCTCATAGTGACTTGGAACTGTGTCATGACATGTACCAACCTACAAACAAATAGAGCAAGGCAGTGGCACAAAGCCAAATAAACACTGCCAGACAGTTTGCCACCACAAACACACTGCCTCACAGTGCAGCTGACTGACAGGAAGGAATATTGGGTATGCAGGTGAAGTGAGTGTATCCAAAAGCATGATGGGGTTTGTAGTCACAGATAATGCTACCGCTCCAAATTGGCCCATCAAGACCTCTCTGAACCATGCCCACATCACAGGGAGTGGAAAATGACAGACAAGATGGTTGACACTGGGTCCTGCTGTGGGGAGCACAAGGACCTGGTAGGGCTTGTGTACCAATCAGAAGCAGGACACCACTGACTGACATGCTGAAAGACAACTTGCACGCCCTCCAATGGAAGCACGTTTCATGGTGGGATGTCTGGCCGGGTGGGAAGGAGGACTGACAGCTCTGACCATACTTACCAGCATGTGGAGACAGACACACCCCTCAACACAAACTCCACACAACTCACCGTGAAGAATGCATTGACTCACACCGTAGTGAAATATCAGTCAAAGATACACCGTACTGGGTGCTGCTATGTGAAGCACAGGGGCTCTCTTTGGACTTGTAGCCAAACAAACACCAGGACTGCACATTCAGCCATCTTGCCATTGCTGTCATACACCCTCACAGGGAAGCAGAGTCAAAAGGAAGGAAGTATGGGCATGCTGGGAAGGGGGGTGTAGCCAAGAGCATGATGGGAGTTGCAGCCACAGACAATCCCCACCCACCCACATGGCCCAGCAAGCTCACACTGAACCATGCTCGCCTCACAGGGAGTGGGAATGGACTGGCAAGATGTCTGACACTGGGCTCTGTTGTTAGGAGCACAAGGCCCTGCTGGGAACTGGGCACCAACAAACACCAGGACTGCACAGTCAGCCATCTTGCCATTGCTGTCACACCCCCTCACAGGGAAGCAGTGTCAAAAGGAAGGAAGTATGGGCATGCTGGGAAGGGGAGTGTAGCCAAGAGCATGATGGGAGTTGCAGTCACAGACATTCCCCACCCACCCACATGGCCCAGCAAGCTCACACTGAACCATGCTCGCCTCACAGGGAGTGGGAATGGACTGACAAGATGTCTGACACTGGGCTCTGTTGTGGGGAGCACAAAGCCATGCTGTGAACTGGGCACCAACAAACACCAGGACTGCACAGTCAGCCATCGTGCCATTGCTGTCACCCCCTCACAGGGAAGCAGAGTCAAAAGGAAGGAAGTATGGGCATGCTGGGAAGGGGGGTGTAGCCAAGAGCATGATGGGAGTTGCAGTCACAAACATTCCCCACCCATCCACATGGCCCAGCAAGCTCACACTGAACCATGCTCGCTGTGAGCAGGTGGCCTGATATATGCTGTCCACTAGTTCTAGTGGGCATCTTGTATCAGTCCAAACAACCCCTTATGGTGATTGGTTAAAGACAACCTTTATTGAAAACTATCCTAGTGGTAGCGATGGAGAGCAGCCTTCAGGCTAAGTCTTGAAGGAATGTAAAGCAGCTTGTTTTACCAGTCTATAATGTCTTGAATGATCAAATGAAAGGACAACCACACCAGGTATATATTTAAAATATATGTATTTAGGTTAACACACACCCCTCTAGTCTCTTTATGAGACTGGAGTTCGAAGTACTTAATTACAAGATAGCAATCATCAGTAATAGCACAAATACACGTTTGGGCCCTAGGGGCGTACCAAACCATATACCAAAAAAGTGGTATAAGAACGGCGACTGGAATAGACACTAGACCTATAGCCTGTAGAATCGCTGGGACCCTAAGGAACCACCCAAGGTAGTGACACAGGGGACCCACGGGGACTGTATGCAGTGTGTAAACACAACCGCTGGTTCCCGTTATCTTCTATGGGCAATGTCGCGGTTGGAAATTTAAAGATTAGGGACACTTCTAATCGAGTCAGGCCAAACCCTTTTGGACTTAAGAAGTTCTAGGGCTAGCACCCATGAGAGCACTGGAGAACTCGAGTTACCTCACCCAGGGAAGCCAGGTGCATAGGTGTCTTTTGGTGTCGGGTCGCGTCGTCAATTTCAATGGAAGCCTGCAAAGAACTGCTGCTGCCGTGAATAGGAGAAGTGTCCGAAGAGATCCAAGCCTGGATCTAGGATGGAAGGAACCTGAAAGCACAGGGGACAGAGTTTGGGTCACTTGCCAGTGACCGTGGGCAGTATGGACCAATGCCCACAGGTGTCGGGTGCTTCAGTTGAGTTGATGGGTGTCTTGACTCTTCAGCCACGAGGTCCAGGAGGCGTCAACCAAGTCCACGAGCCGGATTTTAGCTGTCCCATGAAGTCTGTCGAGTTCTGCGGTGTCGGTGACCAGATTGGACCCAACAAGCCTTGGCAAAGGCAAGTCACTGGAATTCAGAGAAAGGAATGCGGTGTAGACCAGCAAGCTCTGAGGGACTCACCCTGCGAGGGTAAGTCAGGGCACATCTGGAGAAACCAGGGAAGCCCAATCAGAAAAGGAGTTGCCTTCATGGGGACCTGCTAGCCAATGGGCTAGTGATCGCAAAGGAGCCTCAAGCGGTCGCACTTGAAGCTGGCCCACGGGTCACTCGTGGAGTGGAGGCCAACAATCTTTGGTGCAGGAGGTGCTCAAGGCTGGAGCTACCCAGAGCCCAAAGCACAACTTCGAGGACGACCAGGAAGATAGTGTTGCTGCAAAAGTTCACGGTGTTCAGGGATCACAGTTCCACATCACCCACGATAGTCACGGGCCTCAGCTTTGCTGTGGACTCAGGGTAGCCTCAGGGAAGTCTAGAAATCTGCCTCTGGTGATGCAAAGACTTCAGCATCTGGCAGGAGCTTCAGCGATGCAGACTGGTCAGTTGCTTCTTTGGTGCCTGCCAAGCAGGGGAGTCACTCCTTGACCCCAAGGGAGATCTCTTCAGTCTTCTCGTCAGGATAGAACATCGAAGGTCCAGGATGTATGTTGCAGAGTTTCGTCCAGGGTAATCTAAAGTCCTAGGGACTGGATTCCTATACTTATAGTAAGTTTAGATGATGGACCAACTCTAAGGCCCCACCTATGGGTGGGCTTGGAAAGAGGAGTGGTTACACCCATTTCCTTTGTCCAGTTTCGCGCCAGAGCAGGGACGGTTTGAACTGGGCTATGCACAGGGACAGCAAACGTGCCCCCAGTGCAGGACTTCAAAGCACCAGACAGTGCTCCCGCCCGGCCCCAATACATATCTGCCTGTCTGGGGAGGTGGTCGCACCTCCCTTCAACAGGAAACCTATTGTCCAGGCCTCCCCTGCCAGAGTTTCGATCAGCAGCAGGAGGCCAGACCCTTGTCTGTGGCAGAGTCATCCATTTTGTGATGCCAGGGCTCAGGAAAGTCCTACAGGGTTTAGCCAGTGTGAACATGTCTCTCCCTCTAGAAGGGTGGAATGCTACCCCCGCCGCCAGAACTGGTGGGGGTTAGTATTCCAAAGCGTTTGACACCAAACACGACATGTTTTTATGCAGCCATTCCAAAGTTCGCATTTACCACAAGGTTATAATGCACTTAAGAGTATATGGTATGGCTGTATCACAGAACAGCCATAAGGAAGAATTTCCGAAAGCTGCAGAGGGGCTCAGCTCATGCTTGGGCACCCTCTCACATAAAACCAAGCACTCTGCCTTCAGGATTGTCAAGGCCTGCCATAGGAGTGGCTTATAGGTTTATATGTGTCTGTACATATGTGTGGATATAGGTAGCCTATACCACTGTAAGGGGTGCAAGCACACCCTTACCCAGGCTGCAGTAGCAGACCTGTGATGCCATTTTGGAGTGCTTCCCAGGGGTGGCATAATATATGCTGCAGCCCCTGGTAGGCCTCTGAGGTACCTATGCCCTAGGTACATAGTATACCATATACTAGGGGCTTATAAGGCACTCCAGAATCCAATTAGATATGTACCTAATGTACATGCAAACCGTTTTAGAGAGGAAGCAGCTAGGCTGTGGTCCTGATTAGCGACTAAGGTTGAAAAACAGTGAAACACCAGCAAAAAGTGGGGGTACCCATGTGAAGCAGATCCTACTCTCCTACACTCGCCTCACAGTGAGTGAGAATGGACTGACAAAATGTCTGACACTGGGCCTGAGAAATGATGTGGCTGACAATCACCCAAATGCACTGGCGAAACAAAACACGGTCGCACACACATCGATTGCAACCATATGTTCAAACTCATTGTCTGGGGATGCAGTGTCCAGGGGTGCGCCTTGGCCGGGCTGGGGAGGTGTGTCTTGCAGATGACAAGTGTGGAGAGCCATATATGGTACATTGCACAAAACACACAGGAACTCACATATACATCATTGATAAGGGATATCTGACAGTGAATGGAATGGACACACCAATATAGCCGACACCATAGCATGGTCTCATTCACACTCGGTGCTGTTGTGAGCTGCATTCCACTCCTACATTGTGCTGAAACATATGCATCCTTCACACAACACACCACTCACTGACATAGACACTGTAGACACAAGGTCTAACCTGGACTGCTTTGCAGGAGACATGCTACTCACAGCAGCCAAACTGCAACACACACACCACCGGCCCTCACTGTCATGAGCATTGAAAGGCCAGAGTGCTACCTTGCCCAATCCATGTCACCATGGAGAACATTGACAAGTCAAATCACATATGCACGTACAAAACTCAGCACCAGACTCATTAACGATGGTGACATCATCACTTGTATGAAATGAGATGGGAACTAGGAACACTGTAAAAATACACTTCCTCCAAAGAGATCACAGGCATACCGGACTGTGACCATGTCGTACCAATACACCAATGTGGCACACAAAGACTAGCAAAATCTGCTACCACACATGCCCCAATCTTACAACATATCCTCAGTGGAATAGCACGTATGTCCTTGTTAAAGCTCACATGTGTACAGGGATGACACACTTGTGTCAGCAACGTGATGGCCCTTGAGTAGTAATGGTCATGTACAGACAAATCTATACATGAGCTGGGCATGCACACACTTTGACATGCACATTGAAATGCTTCTTTTTGGCTGGGCAATGTGCAACAACAATATCAATCTCTGTCCGTGACAATCCTGGACAAAGCAGTGTACAGGCAGGCAACCGGACATACAGTAGAAAATGTCATGTATGTGAACCATTGATGCCAGTAGAACCCTAACTTACATTGTGTGTCTCTTCCAAACACAGGTGGTGCTGGGGACACAGCACCAAATGAAGAGGAGTCCCTATCCCACACTCTGATGGACCCTCAGCTCTCTGGTGTGGATCCGTCTCTGTCCTCTTCGGATGACAACAAACAACCTGGCACCTCCGGTGTGAGTCATCATGCAGCACAAGCAGCACCAACATCTGCACCCCCTGTACCCACCCCTCCAGCATCTGGAAACAGACAGGGCACCCAAGCCAACACGGACAGACCAAGGTCACAGAACACCAACAGCACAGGGACACAGGACCCCCAGGAAGCTACGGACAACACTACCAGCAACAACACCCAAGGGGGCCCAGTGTCACCCGTGCGTGCTGCCGCAGGTCCTGCCCGTGTAGATAGGGGTGCTGGGAGGGGTGGGAGGCAGAGGGCGCGCCTTGCAGAGGGGTCTAGACTGCATGATGACCCCCAACTGGCACGCATCATAGATGCATACCAGGATAGCACCGGAGGAGTTGGCCAGGTAGTGGGGATCCTCAAGGACATTCAACAGGAGCAGGCTATCCACCATGCCCGCATGGAGGCAAAGTGGGATGCACTTTCTGCGGTGCATCGGGACATACTCCTCTGCCTCCACCAGATCAGCACAAACATGTCCACACCTCTCTGTGTGGCCACACCATCTGCCAGTGCCACAGGGAGGGAGGATGACTCTGGCAGAGAGTCCCCTGTACTGCAGACGCCTGCACCTGAGGATCCCCCCCAAGAAGAAGAGGGGTCGTCCGAAGAAGTACAAGTGAGACGCAGATGTCCCTGCACATCCCCCAGGGCCTCTAAACCTGTTCTAGACAATGTTCTTTGTGCGCAACCCGTTCACCTTGTCGTATCTGACACAACTCGCCTACATGACATGGAGGGTTCATGTTGGTCCAATGTAGCAGATGACTGTGGACTTTACTCTGGACATTTCAGCTACCAACACTTCCAAATCTACCGTGAACTTTGGATTCAAAGCCCAAAGTACAGCACCCACCATCCTGTGCACTATCCTTACACATGTTTGTAAATAAACTCACCAGTACACCATACTTGCCTCTGTTGTGATTCCAACTTGTCATGTGTCATGGAGATGTTGATCTGCTAAACAACACAGTGCATGCCAAATACTACAACAATGTGACCACCGTTATGTGAGTCATGGTGATGTGACACATGTGAGGGAGACACACCACTATGGCACCATAACACATATTCACCATGTCCATGTAAACATCCCACACAATGATGTTGACCTGAAATACATTGGCACGCACAGACACAACACCTATCCACAGTCAGTGGTAACAAGTCCACAGGTAAGGTAAGTAAATGTCAGTCAGATGTGGGAAGACAGACAACGCACCTAACAAAGCATAGCACAGGTTCATTACACATCAGCAACATGTTTATTCTACAATAGTTGCAAGGTAATTGTACGTTACAGTGGACACACGGTCACAAAGTGTTGGAGAATTGAAGTCCAGGGGTGTCTGGCATATCACTTGATGGGAATTGACAACTCCCACACTGGTGTTGGATTCTGGGTGTTGGGGGTTCTTGGGAAGGACAGACACAAGACACAGTCAAAAGCACAGCAGAACAGGAGAGAAATGCAATACACATGCACAAAACATGTCACAAGAAACCTACACAGAAACAAGTTAGCAGTTCTACACTATTGTGGAGTACAGACCACCTGAATGGAGACATCACTGCACGCATCCAGTCAAGTGGCACACAGACACACTCATACAGCAACAGAGCTGCCACAACACATTCCAGGCTACCTCCATACATTCGCATAACAACCCTTGAAACTCACATTCAGGTGAAGAAGTTGTTGATGAGCTGTGAGCGGACGTCACCCTCATCATCATCATAACTGGCATCGTGTCCCAGGCCTGGATCATCCACAGGTGGCGGAGGTAGGTCATCGTCATCCTGGATGAGAGGCAACTTCTTCCGCACTGCCATGTTGTGTAGCATGCAGCATACAAGGATCATTTTGCACACCTTTGCAGGCTCATATGGGAGGGCCCCTCCAGTCTTGTCCAGGCAGCGGAAGCGGCTTTTCAGGAGACCAAATGTCTGCTCAATCACCCTCCTGCTCCAACCATGTGCCTCATTGTAGCACATCTCGGCTGGTGTCACAGGGTTCCTGAGGGGTGTCAGCAACCACGGCATGTTGGGGTATCCGGAGTCACCTACACACAAACAATTGAACAATTAGCAGAGTTTTGAAGGAGGGTGGAATACAACATTGCCAAACACACACAATGGTAAACAGTCAGTACACACCGACAAGCCAGGCACGCTGGTCTGGCATCTGTGACATCAGCGTTGCAATGCGACTACTCCTCATGATGTAGGCATTGTGCGCAGAACCGGGGAAACGTGCACACACATGTGTGATACACATGTCTGCAAGACATACCACCAGAGCATTGATGGAGTGGAAATGTTTCCTGTTCCGGTATGCCTGCTCATGTGCCTGTGGTGGTATCAGGGCCACATGTGTACCATTAATAGATCTGATGACGTTCGGCATCCTCCCCAGTGTATAAAAGGCATCCTTTATTTCAGTGAGTTGACCTGGGCTAGGAAACTTGATGTAGAGGTCAAGGAAATGCAACATCCCCTCCAAGACATCGCGTAGCACACGACTAAACATAGTTTGCGACATACCACCAGCAGTAGCCACAGTGTACTGGAAGGTACCAGTAGCAAAGAAGTGCAGGGCTGCCATCACCTTCACCTCTGGGGTCAGTGCTGTAGGGTATGTCCGGCCAGGTAGCAGATGTGGCGCCAACTGCTCTGCCAACTCCTCAATCAGTGGCCTGGTGAAGTGGTACCGTCGGATGCAGTCACGTTCCTGCATGGTTTCAAGGTCTGGGCACGGTCTATGGACAGCTGGTGCCCTGCAGAACAGAGATGCACAAAGGAAGATTGCGGTTCATCCGCCCATGTGGCTATGACCAAGCAAAATATCACATGATACATCATGACAATACACAATGTACTGAGGTGTGTGCTCTTGGGCATGGACACATATGTCACCTACATGGCCATCACCTCACATCTCATGTCCACATAAGTCCCATGTAGTGCAATGGCCAATCATTGGGCTGTGTCACCCTACCTATGCACTGCTGTGACCTTACAAACACACACAAAAGTGACAAGTGAGGCTTGATGTCTCCCAGGCATCACAGATCTTTGCCATGCAGATACCCAGGGTCCCTGTATTGCCACATGGACACTGGCATGACATGGCATATCATGTACACGCCACAAGGCAACCGTGAGTCCCACAGGTAGTGGCCACTGTTGTCTCTGCAGGCCCTACATGTACGTCTCGTAGACACACACACGAGATCAATGTTGATGCACAAACCACATGGATGTGGAGACTGTCTCCCATTGGGCACATTTGATCAGCCACATCTGAGACACAACATGCACACAGACTGTGGATGTACATCAGAATTGTGGTTACAGGTCTCACTGTGACGTACATGCCATCACCCCCAGGACTCAGGGTGTATGTGACATGTCCTAAACATATCCAACATGAAACTTTGTCCATGACTCATGCCCATAACTGTACAGTTGCACATCACAGTGGTAATGTGCACAACACACAAAGGATTCTGTCCCCATGAACACGTGCACATCCTGGGAGTGGCTGCACAAAAGTGCCACACAACAAACCAAATGTTGCCCTCCCCAAACACACAGGGAATGCAGCCTTACATGCCATGGAACACTATGTGGCCAATACTGTAGTGTGGTAGGTGTGCACCTGAGTCCCTGACAAGTAATTGTGTGTTGAAGCCGTCAAATAGTCACACCAATGAGACCCGACGTGGGTGACTATGTGTACGCATTGCACAGTTCAGGACCTAGCTGTGCGTACGCTTAGCCATTGACTGCAATGAGGTCCGACGCGGGTGACTATTCATACGCATTGCACAGTTCAGGACCGAGCTGTGCGTACGCTTAGCCATTGACTACAATGAGGTCCGACGCGGGTGACTATGCATACGCATTGCACAGTTCAGGACCGAGTCGTGCGTACGCTTAGCCATTGACTGCAATGAGGTCCGACGCGGGTGACTATGCGTACGCATTGCACAGTTCAGGACTGAGCCATGCGTATGGTTAGCCATTGACTGCAATGAGGTCCGACGCGGGTGACTATGTATACGCATTGCACAGTTGCGGACCGAGCCGTGCGTACGCTTAGCCATTGACTGCAATGAGGTCCGACGCGGGTGACTATGCGTACGCATTGCACAGTTCAGGACCGAGCCGTGCGTACTCATAGCCATTGACTACAATGAGGTCCGATGCGGGTGACTATCATGCATACGTGTCGGGCAGGCATGGTCCGAGACCGGTGTACGCCTTGGCCATTGAATCGTATGAAGACGGGTGCATGTGTATTTTCAAACTACGCGTTGTACAGTCAGTTGACCGAGCCAGGCGCACCCATTGGCTCTGGACTGTCATGGAGACGGATGCAGATTCAAAACTTGTACGAGTCGTGCGCTGGAAATTCAGGTGGATGCCTACAACAATGTTGCAATTACTAGGGTTTTATGAAGGTGAAGATTTGAACGATGCGGAAGACGTGTATGAGTCGTATATTTCCATGGAGTGGCAGATTCATCGAATGCAACCGTGTTGGACCTATCGCTTGGGACACATGGCACAGACTTTGCCTCTGCAGCACAGATATAAGGCTGGCTGGCCCCCCGGAGCTCACTTGCCTGCAGTACATGCTACTGGACCACATCCCTGCTACCACTGCTGCTGTCTATGCATCCTCTGGCTACTGCTATGGCACATACTCTGGAGAGGGCCCCAGCCTTCACTGAGGAGGAGAACCAGGCCCTGCTGGACGGGCTCCTTCCACAGTACAGCAAGCTGTATGGGAAACCAGGGGAGCAGGTGAGTGTGCAGTCCACTGCCTTCCTAATTGTGCATGTTGTCTGACTAGTAGTACTAGCAGTGTGTACACCAGTGGCAAGCATACTCACTGAGTACTTTCATCCCCCAAAGTGTGTAGGTACATGTAATGAACAGTTGTTCTGCAGCTAAAGTGCATTTGTGCAAGCTTCAACTTCCCAGGCATTGTTAACATGTCAGACATGCAGGGCATTTGTCCTTTTCCATGGGTGCACTACCTGTGTAACTCATTTTCCTTTGTGATGAAGACATGTATATACAACTGTGTGCAGCACAAATATGGGGTATGTGTGTTAATGGACTTTTAACTTTGTCATCCTCACAGGTTGATGCCCACCAGAAGCAGGAGATATGGCTGACAATCGCCCGGGCAGTTCGATCGGTGGGGGTCTACAAGCGCCGGATCCGCAACTGCCAGAAGAGGTGGCAGGACCTTCGGGGCTGGACCCGGAGGATCGCAAGGGTCCAGCTGAAGCTGTCGCCTCCTTGCAGGAGGGGCAGACACTGGACCCTGACCCCCCCACATGCACAGGATCCTGGCGGTGGTCTTCCCAGACCTGGATGGGCAGCTGAAGGCCAGACAGCATCAAGGAGGGGGTAAGTCTATGCCTAATCTGTGTACTATGTCTGACATGCTAATTGCAGTCTTTTGGCCTGGTCACACTTCCACATTACGTAGGTCTTGTAGTCCAATACTCATGTCCCTCATTTATGTGATGCACCCTCCTCATCTGATCCACAGGTGTTTACTCTACAGTCTGTTGCTTGTGTCACTATGGCACTGTGTCCCTGCAGTCAGCTATGCTTCAGCTTCCGGACGGCATCTGTTACCGTGACTCTGTTGTATGTTTCATGGGTGGGTCAATTGTTTACACAATGCCTGAGATCTGACATGTGATCTGTGTGTGCCCTTGAAATGTGTTACAATTGCTGGTCTGACTCGCCACATGTGGCTGGGGTATTTCAAACAAACACATGCAGCAGGGGACTCCAATTTGTGTGCCTCAGGAGTATGTATATCAAGTGTGTCACACTTGCTTAGCCACCTGACTACAGTCCAGGGCTAAACACTGTTTCACGTAGACCTGGGCAGTCATGCCTACTCAAGGGCATTTAGAAACACTCTGTAATCCCACTCCTGTGTATCAACTTACAGGTTGTGCTTAGTGACATGTGCCTTCAGGTATCTGCCTCTGTGTCATTGTGGCGTGGCTTCCTTTTCCGTACAACTGTGGTGTTCATGAGTTTGAGGGTCAGCAGGACATCTGAGATGTGACTATGAGAGACAAGACCTGTGTGACATATAGGTGTGTGATCACTTGACAGTGCACAATGGTGTATGCAACTGTGCATTTCAGGCAGCTGTGTTACATGCACAGCAGATTGCGATGTGCTAATGTACAGGGAGTTGTGTTCGCAGAGACTCATATGTCTGTTTTGTATGATGTGGGGTCTTCTGGGTCCTGGATATGTTGTTTGCAGGGGATGGGCACGTGCACTTGTCAGCTGCAGAGTTTGCTTTACTCATGAGCTATGATTGTGACACAGTGCATACTGCTGTTGTCTGGATGCCCTGTCCCAGTGACAAGAGAAAGTGTTGACTGACTTTCCAGGCATGCCAGTGCCATGGCATTTAACTTGCTATGAGTGATCCTGCATTGTGTTCAAATGTTCTCCATGCACCCCATTGTGGCATTGACTATCAGGACATGACAACATCATAGTGTGTGTTGCTGGCATGCATCACAAGCATGTGAAATGAGATTCTGCCCATCCCTTCATCCTGACACCTGTACTGAGTCAGTGGCAAGAGATGTGATGTGTGTATAGTGACATACTCTTACATGTTCACTTGCATGTCCAACAAATGTGTAGGTGGTGCATGTCGTCACATTGGGGTATTAGCATTCAACATGCAACAGACATATGGGTGCAAGTCCAGGAGGGATATGAGTGCAATGGTTGATGGGGAAACTGACAATTGGCCTATTCTAAACAGTGTGAGCACTTTGAGCAGTGTTCACCTGAGGATGCCAGGGCTTGCCCTGTGATGTGATGTACTCACTGTGGTGTGTGCAGTAAGTTCAGGTGACTGATGTTGTTCTCTTTTTTCCTAATTCTAGCCAGATACATCCACGGCCACAGGAGGGGACAGCTCCACGGACCAGGAGGAGCCACAGAGCCTGACTGGGACAGAAGGCGAGGAGTCGGAGGGACCCAGTGGCACGGAGGACGAGTGGAGCCACACCGAGGAGTCCTCAGCAACATCCACCCCAGCTGAGGGCCACAGCAGCTCGGAGGATGACTCCCTTGTGGAGGCGGGTGTCAGCAGCCACCAAACCCCAGCTAGTAAGGCTGTCCCAGCCACCGCCCCCACCACCACCATCACCACCCCCCCATCGGCTCCCATCCCAGAGGTCCGTGGAGGCTCCTGTGTTCGGGAGCATGTCTCCTTTGTGGCAGGCACCGCACCCCCTGCCCCTGGGTCCCCTGCTGCCCTGAGTGAGGAGTCTGTGGACTTGCTTCGACAGATCCATGTAGGGCAGACATCAATGCTGAGTGTCCTCCATGACACAACTGGTGTCGTTCATGGAGGGCATGTCAATGGGCATGTCTGCCCTACAGAGGACCAATCATTCTGTGGCCTCCTCCCTGATGGCTGCAGTGTCCCTCCTCCAACAGTCCCGCACCCCTCCTGCCCCTGCACAACCCACGATTCCTAGCACCCTACCTGACCCAAGCACACACACACCTGCACATTCTCACAAACCCACAGACACAGGCAGCACACAAACACCCAAACCAAGGGCTAGATGTGCACACAAGCAAGCGCAGGGGACTGATACCACACTCACAGGGGATGGATTGCAGACACACACACAGTCATCCACAACCACTCCACAGTCCTCCGATACCTCTCCCTCCCAGCCCCCTTCCCTTGCCTCACCTGCAAGCAACATGTGATAGTTGTCACTCAAGTTAACTTTTTGTCATTTGGATATGGACTGGGCATTGGCCTTTGTTTTAAAAGGTCTTTGCATTTTACAATTGCTGAATAAAGCTTCTTTCTTTCTCCTTGTCAATTTGATTTAGCTGTACATTATGTTGATGATGTTTAGCATGATCTTGCAGTTGTAATGCTGGATTTCAAATGTTGAATACTAAGGTGTTGATGTGAGGTACTCCATGTGGTCCATGAGATATGTATCCTATTCTGGTCGTTATCCATATCATCCTTTGCAGCTAAATGGATGTGTCATGATTAACAATTTGTGGACATCTCTGTAAACATTTCATTTGCATGGTCACATCTGTGGCTTGCACACATGCACATATGATGTGCTTCCTATTGTCCAATGTATCTATTTCCCTGACTGTGGGTGCATCTCCACTGGACATGTAAGTGTGGGCATTATTGGTGTAGGAGCAACTGGGTCCTCTGTGCAACTTGCTGGACATATGTATTGAGTATGTGCAGATGACTTAAGGGAGACTCCCGTACCCAGGCTGTTGTGACCAGAGCCTTCATTGTGTGGTAACTGATGGCTGCTGACATGACTGAGACCTGTTGGGACTATGTTTGGCACAGCTGAGCTTCCACAGGAGTTGAGTCCCCTCAAGTAAGTGTGTTGTTCCGTGACATTGCCTGGGCCCATGTTGTGTGTTGTGTGGGCATGTGTGTGTGTCCACATCCCTTTTCATACACAGGCAGTGTTCCCTTGATATGTTCCTGTTGTTGATGCTTGATGAGTGGTACTGTGTTCATCCCACAACTTTGCCATGGGCTACCAGATGTGTGGGTGCATGACACACTACTGTTAATTGGTATTTTATCATTGAGATTTGTCTGTTCTGAGTGGTGATGATGTGGTCAGACGCAGATGGGACACAGTCAGGGGTCCCAAAGGCACTTGTTTGTTCGCAATATCATGTAGTTGTCCCTAGGTGGTACCTTTCAGTGATTGAGACATGTGTATGTGTGTGTGACTGATCCTACTTGTCCGGTTCAGGGTTGCAATGTTTGCAGGTGTCAGCATGTGCCTTGTGGTTCTCCTTGGCTTCTGCATTGTCCTGGGACTGTGGCTGGTATTCGGAAGGTTACGTGAGCTTTGACGTCATGGGCATGTACCGCATACTGTGCAGTATGTCTGTCATTCACCAGTGTTGAAAACTGTCCTTGTGTGATGAGTCTGGGCACCTTAGTTCCTCCTAACATTACTGTGTTTGTCATGGGTGCATGTGCAATGTCACCATGTGGGCTTCACAGATGCACATTGGTGCAGTTCAGGGTGTGTGGTGTTGAGGGTGGACTGATGTAAATGTTTGCATGGATGGGCCCCTAGCTCCCGCTTGTCCATGGATGATGGGCCATGCTGAGTGATTTGTGTTTGTGTAGGTGTGATGTACGTTTGTGGCACATGACACATGTCTGGGTTTCACAGTTTGTACAACATCTACCTTTGTCAGCACAGTGGGCATGTCATGCATGCTTGTGTCACCCCAATGTCTGGCCCCTGGGGGTAGTGCTGCTGTGTGTCAGTCTCTTGCTGTGTTAGTTGCTGTTCATTTCAGCTTGTGTCAAATGTGTCTGTTGTGCTCCCTCTCATCTCACAATGCCTGATTGCCGACTAAGGGGGGACCATTGATGGTTTACTTTTGTATGGCACTGTGTCCACATCTGTCTCACTGTGGTTCAGCCTCCCTCATGTGTTGTGTAGTTGCCTGGGGATACTGAGACACAAACACATGTTGTGTCAGATGTGCAGTGTGAGGTTGCCTGTTTGTGTTTGTGCATCTGCACCAGTGCTTTAGTATTGCTGTTGTGGGACATTGTCTGGATGTTGTTTTTGTGATTTACCCTGCTGTCCCTGTGAGTCATATCACATCATTCTGCACATTCATCCTGGTTGTTAGGTCCCATTGCTGGCATGGAATGGGAGTTTGGGACCTGACACCTACCGTCTACACAGGTTGTTTTGATTTGTGTGTCTATTTTCGAGATGTGTGTATGCTTTGTGATGGTCACTTCTGCTTTTGTGTCATTGTACACTGTATGCATTGTCAGCCCCCATGGGTGGTGCTTGTCTGCACATGGCCAAGAGTATGTTAGTTTTCACAGCACTGTTAGCCTCACCACATCTCTGTGGGTATGGGACACAACCACTACTTTGCCCCAAAAGTGTTTCATGTGTTGGGACCAGAATCATACATGCTGTTTGGCATTTGCAGCTTTGACCATGATGACACTTACCTTTTGGTCACTGTGACGAGGGGGGTTTTCGACCCCCATCACCACAATGCTCAACATTTGCTGCAGTTACACTTCACTTTGTTCTACGCAGTGAGGTGGTGTTATTTTTACATTGACACAGTGCTAGTGATGTTTGCCTTGTGTAGGCCACACTCAGTTTTTGGTCACACATGTGATGGTAGTTACATTGTATGTTCGAAGTCATAATCACTGTTGTGGGCATTTGTCACATACTACACACTGTTGTCATGATGTTAGGGGGGATGGATTTTGCTGACATACCTAATGTAGATGTATGACATTACAACGCGGGTTTTTACCACGCGTGCAGTTACATCGCATGCGTTACAACGCATGCGATGTTACAACGCTATGCCATTCCAACGCAAGTCTTTACATCGACTTGCGCTAGATGGTGTGCTAACATTAAAAAAGTGTAATTTACTATTCCAACTCCAGTCCACTTAACAGTAGGGAAGGTGTTGGGATAGTAAACTACACTATTTGTAATGTTAGCACGCCATCTAGCGCAAGTCGATGTACAGACTTGCGTTGTAATGGCATAGCGTTGTAACATCGCATGCGTTGTAACGCATGCGATGTAACTGCACTGCGTGGTAAAAACCGCGTTGTAATGGCTGTTCCCCACCTAATGTTGGTGTATGATGGATGTGTGGCGCATCACCCATCCTATGAGTGGGGGTGGCAGTAGTGATGGGCAGCATAAGCCCTATGGGTGGAGGTGGGGGTGGCAGTAGTGATGGGCACCAGGTCCTAATGGGTGGGGGTGGCAGTAGTGATGGGCAACATAAGCCCTATGAGTGAGGGTGGCAGTAGTGATGGGCAACATAAGCCCTATGGGTAGGGGTGGCAGTAGTAATGGGCAACAGGTCCCCTATGGGTGGAGGTGGCAGTAGTGATGGGCAACATAAGTCATATGAGTGGGGTGGCAGTAGTAATGGGCAACATAAGCCCTATGGGTGGAGGTGGCAGTAGTGATGGGCAACAGGTCTCCTATGGGTGGGGGTGGCAGTAGTGATGGGCAACAGGTCCCCTAGGGGTGGGGGTGGAAGTAGTGATGGGCAACAGGTCCCCTATGGGTGGGGGTGGAGGTAGTGATGGGCAACATAAGCCCTAAGAGTGGGGGTGGCAGTAGTGATGGGCAACATAAGCCCTATGGGTGGGGGTGGCAGGAGTGCTGTGCAACAGGTCCCCTATGGGTGGGGGTGGCAGTAGTGATGGGCAACATAAGCCCTATGAGTGGGGGTGGCAGTAGTGTTGGGCAACATAAGCCCTGTGGGTGGGGGTGGCAGGAGTACTGGGCAACAAGTCCCCTATGGGTGGGGGTGGCAGTAGTGATGGGCAACATAGGGCCTATGAGTGGGGGTGGTAGTGGTGCTGACCATGCAACCCCTATGGTGGCCTGTTGCTAGTGGTCAGGATATGGATCCCCTGTGTGTGTGTGACATTTTGCGGGTACATGTCGTTTGTTTGTGTGGCAGGTGTCTGACTTACCGTCTGCACCGTCCGCGTCAGTTCCTGATCCGGTCATAGATGTAGAGTACTGGTATGACCTGCGCGATGGGATTCATGATGTGTTCGTCTCGTACACGCTGCTTGTTGCTCCGTCTCGTACCTGTTGCAAGCTGGTCCGGCTCGTAGCCGTGGATTGAGTTCTGGCGCAAATCGTACCTGATATGCTTCTTTTCCGGATGCTGTGACGTGCCTACGTGGCGACCCGTCTGGCGCGTATGATGTGCGCATCGTACTTGTCCGGCCGGAAACTGCTATGGATACTGCTTCCAGGCGACTCGGTTCGGCGTTCGGAGGTACAGCTCAGACGGAGAATGAAGCTTGAATCACAGCCTACGTGTCGGTCAGATTTTTGTCAGTTATGCGCATTGTACTTCATCGCCCGGACGGACCGGGGCTGCATACGAGTCAGTCGCAAGGTAAGGCTACGGACAGCTCTCGGAGAGCTGTTCGACCCGGGTCGGAATCGGCCCCTAAGTGTCTTCAGCATATGACACCAGTTTCACCCCATGTTTCAGCACAATGCCTGCCAGAGGGCGCAGGTACACATTAAATAAAGTTGGACTGAGTGCTGAGCCTTATGGTACCCCTTGAGACAGCGGAGACACCTCAGACTTAAAAGGACGTTGTAGGACCTGGAAGGATCTATTCTGTAAGAAATGCTTGATCCATTCCCATGTGCCGCCTGTGACTCCATATCAAACGCCGCACTCCGGTCCAACAAGATCAATGCCGTCGTCCGTCCCTCGTCAGCTGCTATTTTTAGAGCCTCAGAAGCCAGGAGTAAGGCCAATTCCGTGCTGTGAAGTGCCCTGAACCCTGATTGGGTTTCGTGGAGAACGTGCTTTTCTTCCATAAAGATAGTCAATTTTTGCAAAATAAGGAAGCAAAGATACCGGTCTAAGATTTTCCGGGAGTGCCAGGTCTAGCGATGGTTTCTTTAGCAGTGGCACCACCATAGCGTGTTTCCAAGTGCTAGGAACCTGCCCTGAACTGAAGGACATCTTCAGCAGGTTGGTAAGAACCGGTACAATGGCTTCCTTCCCTCGCAGTAACAGCTTTGGGGAATCACATCTAGAGGAGACCCAGATTTGACTGCTTCCATAAGTTTTAGAACGCCACTTTCCTCAGGAGGGTGAAAAATAAGATTAGCCTCCACTAGTGAATCCTTTTTAGCAGGAGCAAAGCTATAGTTCCTGCTACTATCAGGGAAGGTAGCATATATTTTCTCTATCTTTGCCAAAAAGAAACAAGATACTTTATTACAGAGGTCTGCCGAAGCAGGCAGTACTGCGGTAACACATTCTAGGGAAGTACGTTTTTTTACCATACTAAATAAGTTCTTAGAGGAATTTTTAGTTGTTTCGATCTGCTCAATGTACAACTCCCTCCTCGCTCTCCTAATTTGTTGATGGTAAAACTTGAGTGTGTAGGAGAGTAGGATCTGCTTCACATGTTTACCCCCACTTTTTGCTGGTGTTTCACTGTTTTTCGACTTTAGTCTGGCTAGGACCCTGCTAATCAGGGCCCCAGCCTAGCTGCTTCCTCTCTAAAATGATTCCATGTACTTTAGGTACATTACAGATTGGATCTGAGGTGCCCTTATAAGTCCCTAGTATATGGGATACTGTGTACCCAGGGCATAGGTACCCCAAAGGCCTACCAGGGCCTGAAGCATGTATTATGCCACCCCTGGAAAGCCACCCAAAATGACACCACAGGTCTGCTACTGCAGCCTGGATAAGGTGGCACATGCACCCCTTACTGTGATATAGGTTACCTATATCACTATATATATATATACACACATATAAACCTATAAGTCACTCTTGTGGCTACTCCTGATGAAGGCGTTGTTTACGCCGAAACGCGCGTCGATTATTCAAAAGCTGCCACTTTTTATGTTTATGTCATATTGATTTTTACTATTGTAGAATCATCACTTTTTAACTGAATATTGCATGTAATGTGTCATATGATTCCTTTTTTCATAAAAAGAATAATGAGAAAATAAATCATTTATTTTTATAATATTGTCTAGAACAAATTCTTTTCTGTTTCCCTACAAAGTAATACGATAGATTTTTCACATATTATACGATGATTGCCTAGGAATCTATCTCACTATACCCCCTGATACCACTGCCTGTGGTGGGGGTTCCCTTTGAGAGGGTAGGGATTGACATTGTTGGTTCCATGGATCCTCAAACAGCATCTGGGCACAGGTTTATACTGGTGGTGGTGGATCATGCCACCAGGTACCCGTAGTAATTCCCCTAAGGACCACTACAGCACCTGTGGTGGCAAGAGCTCTCCTGAGTGTATTCTCAAGAGTAGGCTTTCCTAAGGAGGGAGTATCTGACAGGGGTGCAAACTTAGGTGCTGATTCCGATCCTGTAAAACCCGGGTACGAACCGTCGGACGGAGCGTTTTCTCCGTCCGACTCGTACCCGGGAAAAACACCTTACCCGCAAGTACGATTCGTACAGAAACACCATTTCCGTACGAATCGTAAAAAACACCGACCGGCTAAAATATACCCACAATTCGGATCCGGGACACCGCATACGCGACATTCGCACGGAGTCAGGCAGCGTTTTACGGATCAGCAAGTACGATTCGTACCCACAGCACTTCGGACGGCAACATTTTTACGGGACCCAAAAAGTGCCGGAAAAGCTAAGTACGCCGCGAAGCATGACGAAAAGGGGGCCCGGTACGCACCGTACCCCCATCCCTACACGTCCGCACCGTACCCCCAACCCACCCCCCATGTACGTGCCGTACCCCCACCCCACCCCGTAGGTACGGAGCGTACCCCCACCCCCGTAGGTACGGAGCGTACCCCCACCCCATAGGTACGGAGCGTACCCGCACCCCCCCTATGGACGGTGCGTACCCCCACCCCACCCCGTAGGTACGGAGTGTACCTCCACCCCCGTAGGTACAGAGCGTACCCCCACCTCACCCCCGTAGGTACGGAGCGTACCCCACCCCCGTAGGTACAGAGCGTACCCCCACCCCACCCCGTAGGTACGGAGCATACCCCCACACCCGTAGGTACGGAGCGTACCCCCACCCCATGCCGTAGGTATGGAGCGTACCCCCACCCCCCTATGGACAGTGCGTACCCCCATCCCACCCCGTAGGTACAGAGCATACCCCCACCCCCGTAGGTACGGTGCAGACCACTGCACCGTCCATAGGGGGTGGGGGTACGCTCCGTACCTACGGGGGTGGGGGTACGCTCCGTACCTATGGGGTGGGGTGGGGGTATGCTCCGTACCTACGGGGGTGGGGGTACACACCGTCCATAGGGGGGCTGGGGGTACGGCACGTACATGGGGGGTGGGCTGGGGGTACGGCGCGTACATGGGGGTGGGCTGGGGGTACGGCGTGTACTTGGCGGGGTCTGGGGGGTGTTCGGCGCGTATGCGGGCACATGTTTGGACGTCTCCATGGTTGCTATGGGAATTCGCTCCGTACGGTGTTTTGTCCATACGGTTGTGCATTCGGACGGACGGGACGGATCGTACTTGCGCGCTCGGACTTCAGTTTCCTGATTCGTACGTAAAACTGTCTGGGGACGTGTCGGACACTTTTTCCGACCCGAGGACGTGTCGGGGAATTTTCCCAATGCGATTCGTATGGATTTTTTAACATACGAATCGTACTTGCCAGTATGTACGGGACTTGTACGATTCGTACGTAAAAAAATCCAGATACGTACGGGGAATATTTTGAACGGATCGGAATCGGCACCTATATGTCTAGTTACTTGACTGCTATGTGGAAGGAGTGTGGAGTGAACTACAAGTTCACCACACCCTATCACCCACAATGCAATGCTTTAGTTGAAAGGTTCAACAAAACCTTAAAGGGCATGATTAAAGGACTCCCAGAAAAGCTTAGACGAAGATGGGACATACTCTTGCCCTGCCTTTTATTTGCATACAGGGAAGTGCCTCAAAAGGGGGTTGGTTCCAGCCCTTTTGAACTTTTGTTTGGCCATCCTGTCAGGGGTCCATTGTGTCTGGTTAAGGAAGGATGGGAGTTACCTCTCAAGACCCCCAAACAGGACATAGTGGACTATGTACTTGGTCTCCGCTCCAGGATGGCTGAGTATATGAAAAAGGCAACCAAAAATCTTGAGGCAAGCCAGGAATTACAAAAAGCCTGGCATGACCAAAAGGCTGTACTGACTGTCTACCAGCCAGGACAGAAAGTGTGGGTGTTGGAGCCTGTGGCCCCAGCAGCCCTCCAGGACAAATGGAGTGGCCCCCATACAACTGTTGAACAGAAAGGGGAGGTCACCTACTTGGTAGACCTTGGAACCCCTAGGAGTCCCCACAGGGTACTTCATGTCAACAGACTAAAACCATATTTTGACAGGGCAGACATGGGCTTGCTCATGGCTACTGATGAAGGACAGGAAGAAGAGAGTGACCCACTCCCTGACCTGCTTTCTCAGAACCCTGATGATGGGTCAGTTGATGGTGTAGCCTTGTCAGGCGACCGCACTGTCCAGCAGCAAACTGACTGCAGAAAACTTCTCAGCCAGTTCAAATATATGTTTTCTCTGACTCCAAGTCAGACCACCTGGTGCACTCATGAATGGACACTGGGGACAGTCTGCCTGTGAAGAATAAGATCTACAGGCAACCTGACCATGTCAGGGACTGTATAAGGACAGTAGTCCAAAAGATGTTGGATTTGGTAGTTATTGAACCCTCAGTTAGCCCTTGGGCTAGTCCAGTAGCCCTGGTACCTAAACCTCACACCACAGATGGCAAGAGAGAAATGAGGTTTTGTGTAGACTACAGGGGTCTCAATGCAGTCACTAGGACTATTGACCATCCCATCCCCAGGGCAGATGAGCTAATAGATACTTTGGCCTCAGCCAAGTTTCTAAGCACATTTGACCTGACAGCTGGCTACTGGCAGATCAGACTAGCTGATGATGCAAAGCCAAAGACAGCACATTTTCCATCCCTAGTGGGCACTATCAATTTGTGGTAATGCCCTTTGGTTTTTTAGAATGCACCTGCCACTTTCCAAAGGTTGGTGAATCAAGTCCTTACAGGCCTGGAAGACTATAGTGCAGCATATCTAGATGATATTGCTGTCTTTAGCTCCACCTGGGAGGATCATCTGGTCCACCTGAGGAATGTTTTGGAGGCCCTGCAAAAAGCAGGCCTAACTATCAAGGCTACTAAGTGCCAGATAGGGCAGTCAGGTTGTGTACCTGGGCCACCTTGTAGGTGGAGGCCAGGTTCAACCATTGCAGAGCAAAATCCAGACCGTAATGGACTGGATTGCTCCCACTACGCCAGACTCAAGTGAGAGCCTTCTTAGGCCTGACTGGGTACTATAGAAGATTTGTCAAGGCCATGTGCACTGCTCCCATCCTGCAAAGTCCTGACTACTCCAAGAAGTTAATTGTCCAAACAGATGCATCTGGGGGTAGGGGCTGTACTGTCACAGTTGAATGATGAAGGTCAGGATCAACCAGTAGCTTTCATAAGCACAAGGTTGACCCCCAGAGAGAAACGTTGGTCAGCCATTGAGAGGGAGGCCTTTGCTGTGGTTTAGGCTCTGAAGAAGTTGAGGCCATACTTATTTGGTACTCACTTCATTGTTCAGACAGACCATAAGCCCCTCTTATGGCTAAAACAGATGAAGGCTGAAAATCCCAAATTGCTCAGGTGGTCCACTTCCCTACAGGGGATGGACTATACAGTGGAACATAGACCTCAGAGTAAACATGCCATTGCAGATGGACTCTCCTGATATTTCCACTTACATCATGAAGACTCAACTGGTCATGGTTAGTTTAATGTCCCTGCGTTGGGGGGGGGGGGGGGTGCAGGAGAGCTTCACATGTTTACCCCCACTTTTTGCTGGTGTTTCACTGTTTTTCAACTTTAGTCTGGCTGGGACCCTTCTAATCAGAGCCCCAGCCTAGCTGCTTCCTCTCTAAAATGATTCCATGTTCCTTAGGTACATTACAGATTGGATTTGAGGTGCCCCTGTAAGCCCCTAGTATATGGTATACTATGTACCCAGGACGTAGGTACCCCAGAGGCCTACCAGGGGCTGAAGCATGTATTATGCCACCCCTGGAAAGCCACCCAAAATGACACCACAGGTCTGCTACTGCAGCCTGGGTAGGGTGGTGCATGCACCCCTTACTGTGATATAGGTTGCCTATTATACACACATATAAACCTATAAGTCACTCCTATGGCAGGCCTTATCAATCCTGAAGGCAGAGTGCTTGGTTCTTATGTTAGAGGGTGCCCCTGCATGAGCAGAGCCCCTCTGCAGAGTTCGGAGACCCTTCTCTGATGCTGTTTGTAGTGCAGCCTGACCATATACTCTTAAGTGCATTATAACCAAACGGTAAATGCTAACTTTGGACTGGCTGCACATGTTGTGTTTGGTGTCAAACACCTTAGAATCATACCCCCACACACCAGTAACTTGTGTGGGAGTATGATCCCACCCTTCTAGAGGGGGAGACATGACAGCACTGGTATACCCGGTAGAAACCTAATAGAGCCCTGGCATCACAAAATGGATGCTGCAGCCACAGACACGAGGTGGCCTCCTGCTGCTGACCGAAACTCCGGCAGGGGAGGCCTGGATAATAGGTTTCCTGTCACAGGGAGGTGTAACCACCTCCCAGACAGGCTTATGTGTATTGGGGCTGGGACGGAGCACTCTCTGAGTGCTTTGAAGTCCTGCACTGGGGGCACATTTGGTGTCCCTGTGCATAGTCCAGCTCAAACTGGTTCAGGGGCTTCCAGCCCCTGCTCTGGCGCGAAACTGGACAAAGGAAATGGGTGAAGCCACCCCTCTTTCCAAACCCTCCCATAGGTGGGTCCCCAGAGTATGTCCAACCCCCCACCTTAGTATAAGTATGGGACCCCTGTCCTTAGGACTTTAGATTACCCTGGACGAAACTCTGAAGCTGAATCCTGGACCTTTAACGCTCTGCTCAAGACCAGAGGACTGAAGGAATCTCCCTTGGGGTCAAGGAGTGACTCCCCTGCTTAGCAAGAAAAATGGGACCCCCTTCACATAAACTTAAAGGTCAGGGAAAAAGGGGAAATAGACACCAACAAATAATAAACCATCCCTCACGACCTCTTTTCTTGGAAACAAACAAATAAATTGTACCAGGGAAAGAAACTGGGCTAAAAGCAATGATGCTACACACAAAACAAAAGATTTTCTTTATATAATAATTTTTGTTAATTTTATTTTTTGTTATTTAACTTATTCAGTTCGTCATTGATCAATTCGATACATTTAGCATAGTCAATTTATACATAATAAACACTAATTAAATTCATTGCAGATAAAACAGCATCATATCAACAGTGTTCCTAGGGCAAATGAATTTATACAAACAACATATTGTAACAGCATATCTTTTCATTCATATCCATACCCACACATTCCACATTCACACAAAAAGCACAAACCAAAACAAAAAAGAGACTTCTTTTTTTGTGTTCTCTCATATACTAAGCATTTGGAACACGAAATACATTAGAGTTATCTGAAATTGGTAAGACAACTACAAAAGTAGGATCTTTATGTCACAAGATCAGTGGTCGACGCGTTTCGATGGCCAAGTTGCCATCTTCATCAGGACCAGATGTGTATTTCAAAAACAGAAAAAACCCCAGGAAAACTTAAAATTTCTATTGACAGATTAGTAACAATTTGATGGACCCGTCTTTACTGGGACATCCAATCTCTCCTGGTTCGTTGTGTCCTTAGATGTCCTGATTAATTTCTCAAAAAATATTGATTGAATTTCTCCAAAAGATCACGGTTTGCTAGTTTTCGGTTTTGAGTACTATCCCGCTAGTATGGCTGTGTTTTCAATTTAGATCAAGAGGTTAAATGCCTTTATTTAGATTTCTTTAAAGAGATTTTGAAACAGATACGTGTATCAGACCTTGAAATACCATCCGATATCCATAGTCGAATCTTCTAACCCATTCTCCTCCGCATAAACCTCCAATTGACCAACAAACCAATAACCGCGTACCGGTACGCGGTTATTGGTTTGTTGGTCAATTGGAGGTTTATGCGGAGGAGAATGGGTTAGAAGATTCGACTATGGATATCGGATGGTATTTCAAGGTCTGATACACGTATCTGTTTCAAAATCTCTTTAAAGAAATCTAAATAAAGGCATTTAACCTCTTGATCTAAATTGAAAACACAGCCATACTAGCGGGATAGTACTCAAAACCGAAAACTAGCAAACCGTGATCTTTTGGAGAAATTCAATCAATATTTTTTGAGAAATTAATCAGGACATCTAAGGACACAACGAACCAGGAGAGATTGGATGTCCCAGTAAAGACGGGTCCATCAAATTGTTACTAATCTGTCAATAGAAATTTTAAGTTTTCCTGGGGTTTTTTCTGTTTTTGAAATACACATCTGGTCCTGATGAAGATGGCAACTTGGCCATCGAAACGCGTCGACCACTGATCTTGTGACATAAAGATCCTACTTTTGTAGTTGTCTTACCAATTTCAGATAACTCTAATGTATTTCGTGTTCCAAATGCTTAGTATATGAGAGAACACAAAAAAAGAAGTCTCTTTTTTGTTTTGGTTTGTGCTTTTTGTGTGAATGTGGAATGTGTGGGTATGGATATGAATGAAAAGATATGCTGTTACAATATGTTGTTTGTATAAATTCATTTGCCCTAGGAACACTGTTGATATGATGCTGTTTTATCTGCAATGAATTTAATTAGTGTTTATTATGTATAAATTGACTATGCTAAATGTATCGAATTGATCAATGACGAACTGAATAAGTTAAATAACAAAAAATAAAATTAACAAAAATTATTATATAAAGAAAATCTTTTGTTTTGTGTGTAGCATCATTGCTTTTAGCCCAGTTTCTTTCCCTGGTACAATTTATTTGTTTGTTTCCAAGAAAAGAGGTCGTGAGGGATGGTTTATTATTTGTTGGTGACTCCCCTGCTTGGCAGGCAACAACAAAGCAATTTGCCGGTCTGCATCATCGAAGCTCCCGCCAGACTCCAAAGTATTTGCAGCCCAGGAAGAGGATTTCCAGACATCTCAGAGGCTGACCCGAGTTCCCAGCAAAGCTGAGACCTGCAGCCCTCGTGAGTAGCGTGGAACCGGAACTCCTGGTCACCGTGCATTTTTGCAAGTGCATTGACTTCTCGACGTCTCTTGAAGTCGTGCTTGGGCTGACTTGTAGCCCCCACCTCAAGCCCTGAATCCACAGAAGATTCTCGGCCTGGTCATTCCGAGTGACCCGTGGGCCACCATTTTGTGTTTCATCTCAAGGTCCCTTCGCGATCCCTGGTCCGTTGACTGGTACCCCTAGTACCCCTGAGGGGGTAACTTTGCATTTACTTGGGCTTTCCTGGTTGCTCCAGACGTGCTCCGACTCCCTACCAAGTGGTGAGTCCCACAGACCTTGCTGGTCTGCACCGAAGCATCTTTCTCGTTTCTGCGTGGGTGGCTGTTGACAAGGCTTGTTGTGTCCAATCCGGGCACCAACGCTGCAGCACTCGACATCCTTTGTGGGACAGCTCGAATCCAGCTCCTGGTCATCCTCGACGCCTCCTGGTCCTCGTGGCTGAAGAGTCAAGCTTCACCTCCTTCACCTGAATTCACCCGACATCGGTGGGCATCTGCTCATCGCCTTCCTGGTCACTGGCAAGTGACCCAGACTCTGTCCCTTCTGCTTTCAGGTTCTTCTCATCTTCGATCCAGGCTTGGATCTCTTCGGACACTTCGCATCTTCACTGCAGCAGCACTTCTTCGCCAGCTCCCATTGAAATCGACGATGCGACCCGACACCAAAGACACCTATGCACCCGGCTTCCCTGGGTGAGGTAACACGAGTACTCCGGTGCTCCCGTGGGTGCTAGCCCTAGAACTTCCTAAGTCCAAAAGGGTTTGGTCCTGACTCATTTCTAAGTGTCCCTAACCTTTAAAAATCTAACCGCGACTTTCCCCATAGAAGCTAACGGGATTTCGCGGCTGTGTTCACACACTGCACACGGCCCCCGTGGGTCCCCTGTGTCACTACCTTGGGTGGTTCCTTGGGGTCCCAGCGATTCTACAGGCTCTAGGCCTTGTGTCTAGTTAAGTCGTGATTCTTATACCACTATTTTAGTATATGATTTGGCTCGCCCCTAGGGCCTGACATGTATTTGTGCTATTTTACTGTGATTATTGAAGTGTATCTTATGTGTTTTGACCTCTAGTCTCATAAAGAGACTAGGAGGGTGTGTTTAGTAATAAATACATATATTTTATATATATACCTGGTGTGTATCTCTTTCATTTAGTGACTCAAGAGATTATAGACTGGTAAAACAAGCTGCTTTACATTCCTTCAAGGCTTAGCCTGAAGACTGCTCTCCATAGCTACCACTAGGATAGCTTTCAATAAAGGTTGTCTTTAACCTATAACCAATAAGGGGTTGTTTGGACTGATACAGTGTGCCCATTATAACTAGTGGACAGCATATGTCAGGCCAACTTCTCACAGAGTGCTTCTAAATATTTCAGCTTATTTTCATTTTAACAGTTCACCCTCCAGCAGCATTCAAGGCGTTTGCATTCAGTTCTCAGTAATGCCAGTTCCCTGAGAACCATTCCGCTGATGGAGTTTGTCGGGCACTCTTACAGGATTTCAATGGTATTAAGGAGTCCACCACCTCCTTAATCCGCCGAGGGACTTGTTTCTCTGCTATCTGGGTTTCAGCCAAATTTTCCCTGAACACGTCTTGGGTGAGTAGCGCCCATCTCCGGGTCATTATGGGCTCTGGTCACTTTTCTAAATTGCAGGGGACCTTTCTTGGATTTACAATTCTAAATGGGAGAATCAAATGGTCAGACTAAACTATAGGCAAAGGTGGTAGTGCTTGTATTTGAGTGCTGTTATCAAAAATAATGTCTAAAATATGGCCCTTAATGTGTGTGGAGGTATGGACCAATTGCCCATGGCTTGTAATCCCTTTATCATTTCACCAATTTCTTGATTGTCTCTTTTGTCAAAATGTACATTCAGATCTCCCAAAATAAAAAAATTGGGATAGCGTATGGTATAAGGGGGTACTATCTCGGCCAATGTGTTAATAAATGCTCTTGCCGGGCCTGGAGGTGTATAAATAAGAAGACCCACCACTGACCATTCGCTATTTAGGGACATGTTAAATATGGCTGCTTCGCAACCAGCCATTATTATTGTTTTTCAGTAAAAAGATACGGGTTTTTAATTTAAAAATCAAATTTGTCACTGGTAACAAAAATCTGGTTGTAGACTTTCAGTCCAGATTACTCTGGAAAGGGTAAGAGGATGAGGGGGTCAGAGCTGCAGAACCTGTTTTGTTGGTTACTATTCCGGGAATCACTAAAGAAGAGTGGGAAAAATGTATGGAAAACAATATGATACTAAGGTAAACAGACATAATATCGAATTCAAAATATAGACAGGACAGAATATCAAGTTTTTAATATAGAATGGACAGAATATCGAATTGCCAAAATATAGTGGTGAAGAAAATCGAAAATCAGGTAAGAAATAAAATATCGATTTAAATAATATAGAAGTAAGTAATATGACAGTCATAATATAGTTGTTAAAAATATCGAATTTTTGTATAGTGTTTTAAGTGTTAGTATATGTGTTAAAAGTATGTATACATTTTGGAATGTAGGTTTGAATATTTTTAAAGTAATGAATTTTATGTTATTTAATTTTTGTGTAATTTAATTCCGTAGCGGGTTGTGGGTTTATAGGGGATTAGGGTGGGAAGTAATTTAATTATAGTACATTAAATAATAATTTTTAGGAATTATTAATTATTTGTAATTTAATTTTGCATTTTACTTCTGTAGCGGGTTGTGGGTTTATAGGGGAATAGGGTGGGAAGTAATTTAATTGTTATTAGGTAATTATTAATTGGTATTGAAAATTAATTGGTTGTTGATTAATTATTAATTGGTAAATAATTTGTATTAATTGGTAATTAATTAGTATTAATTTTTTAATTGATAATTATGTTAATTGTATTAATTTATTATTTCTACGGGTTGTGGGTTTATAGGGGAATATGGTGGGAATTAATTTAATTGTAAATAATTAATTATTGAAATAATTTTTGTATATTGCTAATTAATTTATTCTTAATTAATTATTAATTGGTATAAATAATATTTATTAATTTTTGGTATTGAAAATTAATTGGTTGTTAATTAATTATTAATAGGTTATTAATAAAAAAAACATTGGTATTTATAATAAAGTGATTATTAAATATTGTTTGATTGGTAATTAATTTTAATATTTTTATTGGTATTAATAATGTATTTAGTGGGGGAGGAGCCTAGCGCGCAACCAAGATGGCCGCGTAGGCTTGTGGCTCCCGAGGGCCTCCGCAACCTCCCACGTCTATCCTGTCATAATCCTGATTTTTTCGACGGGCTTTTGTCTATGATCTTACGCTAAGGTGCCACTCGTTTTCCAAATCGAAATTGGACTCCGGGAACCTGGTTTTTTGGCGACCTGAAGTTTGCGGCCTTCTCCGGCTTTGGTCCCGGACTCGGGTTGGTGAGGTGCCCGGCTGCAAAGTGAACAACAGCGGCATGCCAGGCTGGGCCTGCCTTGGAACTCGTACTTTCACTTTCGGTTTCGAGTTGACCGACCGAAACTGTTGAGGAGACATCGGGAGAGCTGCACCGAGTGCGGAGTGCCAAGCCTGGACATCAGCTAGCGGCCCGGATCCCCGGGCCTTCCTCCGGGTGCTGGAGGGTGCTGACCTTGCTGATCGCCAACGATGACGACAAGAGTGGATGGCGACAAGCTAAAACCCAAATCTACCCGGAGGGGAGCCTATTCTCAGGCCAACAATATGGACCGCTATGCTCAGCCAAAGGGATCCCCTAGTGGATCACGTAAATCGCCTGAGCCGCCCAAGGAGGCCTCGGGCGCATCACCCGAATTGACTCTGCTGGATGTCATGGGGGCCATCGAGGAGATGAAGGTGACCGTGAACCAGCAACTGGATACTCTGGCCAACAAGTTGGACTCGGTGCTGATCGATGTCACCTTGGTCAGAGCAGACCTGTCGAAAACCAACGACCGGGTCGACTCGTTGGCCCAAGCGGCGTCGAGCCTAACGGTGGATGTGGCCGCTTTGCAGACGACGGTGCGGAAGTTGCAGCTCGCAAGCGACCTGACCGAGCGTCGCCTCGAGGACTCTGAAGGCAGGGCCAGGCGGAACAACGTCCGCATTATCGGCGTGCCCGAACGGTCGGAGGAGTCTGCTGTGGACCTCTTTGTGGAGGATCTAGTGGTGACTCATCTAGCACCCAAAGGGCTGAGCAAATTCTTCGCCGTGGAACGGGCCCACAGGGTTCCAGGGGGTGCGCCTAAGGTGGGTGCCCCCCCGCGGCCGATCATTGCCCGACTTTTTAATTTTCGGGATAGAGACGCTATCCTGCAGGCGTCGAGGGTGGCGGGGCCATTACAATTTGAGAACTCTAATGTTAGCTTTTACCCAGACTTTACGCAAGCGGTTCAAAAGCAACGGATGGGTTTCTCGGCCATCAAACGGCGCTTGAGAGACATGGACTTCAAGTATGCGATGCTCTTCCCGGCTAGGCTGCGAGTCGAGCTAGATGGTCGCTCACACTTCTTCGACCGGCCGGCGGCGGTGGGAGAGTGGCTGGATGCCCTGCCCAAGAGTCGGGAGCCGGAGGGGCGTATGACGGAGAGCGGAGAAGGTTCGCCGGAGTAGGAATGGAACTGTGATTCTGGCGCTGGACTGCTTTGGTAACGTTTTGCGCCTGTGGCTTCACCGGACTCCAGTTGTTGACACTTTGCCCCGTGGTGTTTGGAGGTTGCGGGGGGCTTGCTGGGGCCCTTTCCTCCTTCTGGGGTTCCTTTTTTTTGTCCTTCTTGTAGTGAATTTTATAATGGGGCGACAGGCACACTGCAGGTTGGGGGGGCTGTTTGGGCTCACGCAGGGGTGCAGGGAGGGGGGAGTTTTGTTGGGGTTGATGGGACGGGGTTGGGGATCGTTTGTTTGTTTCACAAGGCGGGATAATATTTCATGCTGTTCTACTATGATTGTGCCACCCGGGAGGGGGATGTTCTGTGCTGGGAGGGATGGGGGGTAGGGGGCTGAAACTTCTTTCCTGGAATGTGAATGGGCTGGGGGACAGGATAAAGCGGGGGGTAGTCCTGCAGTTTCTGAAACGTATCTCGCCAGACATTGTGTTCCTGCAGGAAACACACCTCATAGGGAACTCTTTCCATGCCATGAACAGACGAGGGTATCGCCTTCTGGCCCATTCTGGTTTCACCTCTGGCTCGAGGGGAGTGGGCATTTTGGTCAGGACCTCTCTCGTTAGTGGTGGATGAGGTGATCCACGACGACAGAGGGCGCTACGCTGCGCTGGTGGGGAGGTGGGAGGGTAGGTTGATTACGCTGGTCACGATCTATGTCCCGCCGGGCCTGCAGATGGCCACCTACGCTGATTTGGGACGTCTGCTGCTTGGGCTCCCGGGGGGGGTGGTGGTCCTGGGGGGGGATTTTAACGCTGTTGTTTCCGGAGTTGAGGATCGATACCCCCCTAGGGACCTCCCTCGGGCCCAGAGTTGGCTGGGGGGTTTTCTGGATGCCCTGGGACTGATAGATTGCTGGCGGTTGAAACACCCTGGGCAGGCGCAGTATACCTTCCATTCTGGGGCCCATGGTAGTCTTTCAAGGCTTGACTATATGCTAGTTCCTGCGGCCCAAGCTGGGATGATCGGGGAGGTGAGACACTTGGCACGCGGTATATCAGATCACTCCCCCCTTTTGTTGCACCTAGATATCGCCCTGGGGGCGGAGGGGAGGGTGGCGCCGATCAACCCCTGGTACCTACGAAACCCCACGATTCGTGCAGACTTGGTCAAGTCTCTGGAACATTACTTTAAGGACAACGTGGGGTCGGTGTCTTCCGCCATCTCCCTTTGGGAGGCCTTTAAAACGGTGCTCAGGGGACAGGCCCTATCTCTCATTTCCTCCACCAAAAAATGCGCTGCGCAGGAGGTTGTTCGGCTAGAAAATGAGATTACTGAGTTGGAGAGTGAGTTGGAGCAAGGTGTAACGGATGACAGATTGCATATCTTGGAGCTCAAGCAGGCCGACTACAAGGCGCTGGTTACTGAATCTGCTAGGAGTATGAGCAGGGAGCAACAGGGACGTTTGTATGATATGGGTGATAAGGCCGGGAAATTGATTGCTTGGTTGGATAAGAAGGAGAGAGCGAGTCGAGTGGTACCGGAGGTTGAGAGGGTGGACGGTGTGCGTGTGACGGACCCCGGTGATATAGTTGATTGCTTTGCGGAGTATTTTCACGGGGTCTACTCTCCGGTCTCGGAACGCTCGGAGGAAAACTCTCGACTGCTGCTTCGAGACGTAGCTCTGCCCTCCTTGTCCGATGAGGATAAAGTAGTGATGGATGCGGCCCTGTCGCCAGATGAGATTGCTTTGGCCATCCGCTCGATTGCATCGGGCAAGGCCATGGGTCCTAACGGACTCCCCATTGAATTATACAAGTTGCGCCCAGAGGTTATTACGCCTTATCTCAGGGACATGTTCCTTGAGGCTAGGGCGGCAGGCTCCCTCCCCTCTGACCAACGTCTCGCTACCATTGTTGTTATCCATAAGGAGGGGAAGCCCCGGGATCGATGTGCTTCTTACAGGCCCATCTCCTTGTTAAACGCGGAACCTAAAATCCTCGCCAAGGTACTGGCCAATCGTCTGATCCGGGTTGTGGGCGACCTGGTTCATCAGGATCAATCCGGCTTTATACCCCATCGCAATACCGCTTTGAACCTGCGGCGGTTGCATGGCGTCCTTGCTCGCGCGCCATTCCTTCGTGAACCGGCCATCTTGGTGTCATTGGACGCTACCATGGCGTTTGATACCCTGGAATGGCCATACATCTGGGCAGCATTGGCGAAGTTTGGTTTTGGCCCGGGGTTCATCGGTTGGGTGAAATTGCTCTATGACAATCCGCTGGCACAGGTAGTGGTCAACGGACGGGTATCGGCTCCCTTTGTCTTGGGCAGGGGCACCCGACAGGGTTGTCCGCTGTCGCCTCTCCTATTTGCGCTTTGTTTGGAGCCCCTTGCGGAGTGGTTGCGATGGGAACCCTCGATGCGTGGTCTTAGATGGACGCCGGAATACGAGGACCGGGTCTCCCTATACGCGGACGATATACTTTTGTATCTTGCATCGCCGTGCAAATCGCTCATTGTGTTGGTGGACGTTTTGAGCTCCTTTGGTCGCAACTCCGGATTGGTCATCAACTGGGCTAAGTCCTGTGTATACGTTCTTTCCGGGGAGGCCCCCCCCCCCTTCCGCGGGGGTGCCCTATCCGGATTGCGACGTCGGGATTCACTTATTTGGGTATTTTTATAACACTGGACCCAGTGGCCCGCTACGAACGGAATCTTCTCCCCCCCCTCCAGCGCCTAAGGGCGAATGTGGCGGGTTGGCGGCGGCTGCCGCTCTTGCCACTTGGCCGGGCAGCGCTGTTCAAAATGATGTCGCTGCCACGCTTTTTGTACGCCCTACAGAACACCATGGACCTGGTGCCGGCCCGTTATTTTCGGGAGGTGGAGTGTCTCCAGCGTCGATTGTTTTGGGATGGGCGGCCGCGGATTGCTCTTGCCAAACTAACCCTGCCATGGTACGATGGGGGGGTCGCCCTCCCGGATATTAAGCGATACTACCTGGCCTCCCAGTTGGCTGCCGTCAATCACGGATGTATGGCCCCGCTTTGAATCCGGCTTTTGAGATGGACAAATTGCTATTGCCGGGCGGTGACTATAATCGAGCATTATACTCGGGGTCCCTCGATGCGCGGTTGACGGGCCCGACGCGGGTCGCGGTACAGGTGTGGCATGCGGCAAATGCGGCGATGGGGTGGAGGGATCGCTTGACTCGGGCTACACCATTATATACATCTCAGCGCTTGGGCTATCTGTATACTACGAAAGGCTTTGAGAAGTGGGATACGATTGGTATCAGCACGGTAGGGGATCTCTGGACGAAAGGGAAATTCAAGACGTTTGACATGCTGAAAACTGAATATCAGTGTAATGATAGGGAATACTATCGTTATGCTCAGGTTCATCATGCCCTGTGCTCCGTGTTTCCGGACGCGGCGGCTATTCCGGAGAATTCCCCGTTGGAGGATAGGGTCTTGGACGGCCATGTGCCGGATAGCACCATTTCGCTGATTTACAAGAAGCTTATTAATGATCGGGTGGGTTTGCTGGCCTCATTGCGGGAGACTTGGATTGCCGACGGTTTGGAGCTGGACGACGAGGATTGGGTGTCAGCGGTGGCCTCCCCGAAAGAGGTGGCTATCCCGGCCCGATTGCGGTTCGTCCAGCTTAAAATACTCCACAGAGTGTACGTCACGGGGCCTGGTTTGATGCGTATGGGATATTCGGTGGATGGGTTGTGTAAGCGAGGCTGTGGGCTACTGGGGAGTTTCCTCCATATCCTGTGGGAATGTCCGGAGGTGACTCGGTTTTGGTGCAGAGTGCATGCGGTGTTAGAAGAAGTCACGCATGTGGCCTTGTTACCGGAGGCACGGCGATGTCTGTTGAATGTCTGGGAGCCTACTGATTACAATGCGACGCAGACGCAGTGGGTGACTCTGGGCTATATGGTAGCGAAGCGTGACATTGCACAATTGTGGGGCTCCCAGAGGCAGCCCACGGTCAGCGAGTGGAAAGAACACATGGACTGGTGTATGTTCAGAGAGAAAACGGTGTACGTGGCGAGAGGCAAGCCTGGCAAGTGGAGTAAGGTGTGGGGTCCTTGAAACTCCTATCGCGGGGATATATGTGCCCCGCCTCAGACGCGTGAGATAGATGCCGCGCTGTCGCCCTAGCCCGCGCATTCCTGTACGCTCCTGCGACATGCGAGTTTGGTTTCTTCGGCCTTGCCCCCCTCCCCCTCTGTTTACCTGGGTTGGTTTACTCCCTCGACACGATGGGCACATGCTACTGCTTTAAAATTCCTTGCCTTGTGTGTTTGTTGTTTTTCGTTTCTTAAAAATATGAAACCTTTGTTTGTTCATGGACTACAACTGCGGCCGACGGCAAGGATTTACTCTCCAGTGACCCCCTTTTATGGCTTCATCGACGTGAATGTTCCAGCTGTACCTAGGGTCACACTGCATTTTAGCGGCCGGCCTATTGGTTGTAGGCCCATACTTGTATTTCTCTGAAATTGTAATAAAGGTTTTTCAAAAAAAAATAATAAAAAAAAAAAATAATAATGTATTTAGTTTTTAATAAAATATTAAATTATTATTTTCCGTACTATTGCACTCACTGGAGTGGGAATAGTAATTTTTACCCCTACGCTATCCAACGCTTTCCCTACTGTTGCACTCTCTGGAGTGGGAATAGTAATTTTTACCCCTACACTATCCAACGCTTTCCCTACTGTTGCGCTCTTTGGAGTGGGAATAGTAATTTTTACCCCTACGCTATCCAACGCTTTCCCTACTGTTGCACTCTTTGGAGTGGGAATAGTAATTTTTACCCTCCCGCTATCCAACGCTTTCCCTACTGTTGCACTCTCTGGAGTGGGAATAGTAATTTTTACCCCTACGCTATCCAACACTTTCCCTACTGTTGCACTCTTTGTAGTGGGAATAGTAATTTTTACCCCTACGCCATCTGACTTTTTCCCTACTGTTGCACTCTCTGAAGTGGGAATAGTATATTTTGCCCTCCCGCTATCCAACGCTTTCCCTACTGTTGCACTCTCTGAAGTGGGAATAGTAATTTTTACCCCTACGCTATCCAACGCTTTCCCTACTGTTGCACTCTTTGGAGTGGGAATAGTAATTTTTACCCCTACGCTATCCAATGCTTTCCCTACTGTTGAACCCACTGGAGTGGGAATAGTAAATTTTACCCTCCCGCTATCCAACGCTCTCCCTACTGTTGCACTCTCTGGAGTGTGAATATTAATTTTTACCCCTACGCTATCCAATGCTTTCCCTATTATTGCACTGTCTGGAGTGGGAATACTAATTTTTACCCTTCCGCTATCCAACGCTTTCCCTACTGTTGCACTCTCTGCAGTGGGAATAGTAATTTTTACACTCCTGCTATCCAACGTTTTCCCTACTATTGCACTTACTGGAGTGGTAATAGTAAATTTTACCCGCCCGCTATCCTACACAACAAATATTGCATTTTTTAAATTAATATTACGTTAATATATGTATTATTTTTTTTTTTACTTACATTAATTATTTATTAATTTTAAAGTAATTTAAGCATTTTTAAGTATGTTTCAGTTAATTACATGTTTTATTTCATTAATTTTACATTAATTTTAAGACATTTGCAATAATTCGATATTGTGACTAACTATATTTTTTACAACGATATTTTGGATTCTATATTTTTGTACTTACCTGTTTGGAGATAGGGCTTCGATATTTTGGCATTCTATATTTTTACTTCGATATTTTGGCAATTCAATATTCTTCTTCTCGATATTTCGTCAGTGATCCGATACTAAAGTTGGTGAAATTAAAGATTGCCCATGGGTGGCCAACTAAACCCAATAATTTGCAAGGGGAATCAAAGAACTTTTGGGAAGTACGGCACAAATTGAGTTGATGACACAGTTAAAAGGGGAGACAGATTGGTGCCCTCCCCAAGGATTTATGGGACAGGATAGCCAAGTTAGCTCAAGAGTGTCACTTGGGTAGGAGTCTCACCAAGTCCAAAGTAAGAGCTGCTTACTGGTTCCCAGGTATGGACAATATAATTGAGACCAAAGTCAAGGGGGCCGATTCACAGAACAAACTTTAGACAAAATCCTAAACTTAGTACCATTTTGGTATTCACAGAATGCACTTACTACTTCTGGTATTCACAGAATGAACTTACTACTTTTTAGATTCACAGAATAAACTTACTACTTTTGCTATTCACAGAATGGATTTACGACTACTAAACTTACGTCCGCACTCGGGCCGGAAATTCCGGCCCGGAGGCGGAGCTTCCGGCCCGGAGGTGGAGCTTTCGGCCCGGAGGCGGAGCTTCCGACCCGGAGGCGGGGCTTCCGGACCACAGGTGGAGATTTTGGCCATGGCTAAATCTCTGCCACTGGCCGGAATCCCCACCTTCGGGCCGGAAGCTCCGCCTCCGGGCCGGAAGCCCTGCCTCTGGGCCGGAAGCTCCGCCTCCGGGCCGGAAGCTCCGCCTCCGGGCCGGAATTTCCAGCCCGAGTGCGGACGTAAGTTTAGTAGTCGTAAATCCATTCTGTGAATAGCAAAAGTAGTAAGTTTATTCTGTGAATCGAAAAAGTAGTAAGTTCATTCTGTGAATACCAGAAGTAGTAAGTGCATTCTGTGAATACCAAAATGGTACTAAGTTTAGGATTTTGTCTTAAGTTTGTTCTGTGAATCGGGCCCAAGGAGTGTCAAATATGTGCCATGAGTGATAAAACTAAAAGCACATGAGGCGCAACTCTATCCCCAGTTATTGTACCACACAATTCACGTCAGATTAAATTAAAGCGTTCTTAGCAAATATGTCTATTCAAAATTTCAAAACAGCCTTGTACTGCCCCAGGGCAAATGGATAGTGAAACAAGTTAACAGTATGATCAAAGAGTACATTCAGCAAGTGTGCATATCAGGTGAATCTGCGGACAATGCGGTTCAAAAAAATGTTATGGTCATCCCATACTGCTCTCAATTCCATCACTTAAAGGACGGCTTCTACTTACAAAGATGACTCATAATAGGCTGGGTGGAGGGGAACCGAGATGGGCGCATAGAGACCAAGGTGCCGATTCGGATCCTGGAAAAACCGGGTACAAACCGTCGGTCGGAGCGTTTTCTCCGTCCGACTCGTACCCGTTCAAAAAACATTACAAAAATGCAAGTACGATTCATATGGAAACACTATTTCCGTATGATTCGTACAAAACACCGACTGACG
Source organism: Triturus cristatus (assembly GCF_964204655.1). Taxonomy (NCBI): domain Eukaryota; kingdom Metazoa; phylum Chordata; class Amphibia; order Caudata; family Salamandridae; genus Triturus; species Triturus cristatus. The sequence continues at coordinate 436,829,497 of NC_140590.1, read as the reverse complement.
AAAATATACATACAAATGTGATCCGGGAAAGCGCCGACGTGACGTCGGGACGCATTCAGGCTGCGTTTCACGAACCAGGAAATACGATCCGCACCGACGTCACCCCGCACAGATTATATTCTCCGGCTGCCAAAAACTGCCGGGAAATCAGGACGACGCGCACAAGGAGCACCTGTACGCGACTGACAGCCATGGACCCGAACCTACGTGTCATCCCAGCCCTCAGAGCAGTCCACCTGCTCTACAGGAACCGACGCAGACGCTGCAGAAGGTCAGAACAACACCCAGGGGCAAAGGGGGGGGGGGCAGGGGCAGGACACATAACCCCCACCCAAGTCCCAAATCAGACATGCCCTGGACATACCTGACCTGCAGGACCTGGTCACCTCGAGGGGGTGGGTGCGTGTCCAGCAACGCAAGCGTCCGCCACAATGGAAGTGGATGTTGTCGCGAACCGGCAACACAACAATTCCGGTACGTACCGTACCCACGCCTTAAGAGCGTGGGTACGGGTCATACCACGCACACCCCTACGTCACCCCAACAATGGCGGTACGGCCCGTACCCACGTTCTAAAGGCCTGGGTACGGGCCGTACCGGGCATTGTTGGGGTGATGTAGGGGTACGCGTGGTACGACCCATCCCCATGCTCTGAAGGCCTGGGTACGGTGCATCCCCTACGACACCCCATTGGGGGTCCGCACCGTACCCAGGCCTTAAGAGTGTGGGTACGGGTCGTATCACACGTACCCCTACGTCACTCCAACAATGGCGGTACGGCCCGTACCCACGCTCTTCAGGCCTGGGTACGGTGCGGACCCCCAATGGGTGCCGTAGGGGTACGCACCGTACCAAGGCCTTCAGAGCGTGAGTACGGGTCGTACCACGCGGCAACCCTATACACTTACCTACTCCCTGCTGACGAGAGGCAACTACCTCGAAACATGTGTCCAGGGATGGCTAATGCGACACATACTTTTCTATACACACCGTGGCATAGGTGTACTCGCCGTCGCCACTACATTGACCACAGTTCCTTGGGGCAACTTGCTGGTGTGACGAGCAGAGTGCGACCAACTATATTTGATTTATTACGGCTCCCTTGAGCCAACGGGCTGACGAGCCTTGGACCTGCACCTGCGCGCCATGAGAGGTACTCTACCTGTTTTAATTACTTTTTGGCAGTCCACGCGGCACCCCTATACACTTACCTGCTCCCTGCTGACGAGAGGCAACTACCTCGAAACACGTGTCCAGGGATGGCTAATGCGACACATACTTTTCTATACACACAGTGGCATAGGCGTACTCGCCGTCGCCACTACATTGACCACAGTTCCTTGGGGCAACTTGCTGGTGTGACGAGCAGAGTGCGACCAACTATATTTGATTTATTACGGCTCCCTTGAGCCAACGGGCTGACGAGCCTTGGACCTGCACCTGCGCGCCATGAGAGGTACTCTACCTGTTTTATTTACTTTTTGGCAGTCCACGCGGCAACCCTATACACTTACCTGCTCCCTGCTGACGAGAGGCAACTACCTCGAAACACGTGTCCAGGGATGGCTAATGCGACACATACTTTTCTATACACACCGTGGCATAGGCGTACTCGCCGTCGCCACTACATTGACCACAGTTCCTTGGGGCAACTTGCTGGTGTGACGAGCAGAGTGCGACCAACTATATTTGATTTATTACGGCTCCCTTGAGCCAACGGGCTGACGAGCCTTGGACCTGCACCTGCGCGCCATGAGAGGTACTCTACCTGTTTTAATTACTTTTTGGCAGTCCACGCGGCACCCCTATACAATTACCTGCTCCCTGCTGATGAGAGGCAACTACCTCAAAACACGTGTCCAGGGATGGCTAATGCGACACATACTTTTCTATACACACCGTGGCATAGGCGTACTCGCCGTCGCCACTACATTGACCAAAGTTCCTTGGGGCAACTTGCTGGTGTGACGAGCAGAGTGCGACCAACTATATTAGATTTATTACGGCTCCCTTGAGCCAACGGGCTGACGAGCCTTGGACCTGCACCTGCGAGCCATGAGAGGTACTCTACCTGTTTTAATTACTTTTTGGCAGTCCACGCGGCACCCCTATACACTTACCTGCTCCCTGCTGACGAGAGGCAACTACCTCGAAACACGTGTCCAGGGTTGGCTAATGCGACGCATACTTTTCTATACACACCGTGGCATAGGCGTACTCGCCGTCGCCACTACATTGACCACAGTTCCTTGGGGCAACTTGCTGGTGTGACGAGCAGAGTGCGACCAACTATATTTGATTTATTACGGCTCCCTTGAGCCAACGGGCTGACGAGCCTTGGACCTGCACCTGCGCGCCATGAGAGGTACTCTACCTGTTTTAATTACTTTTTGGCAGTCCACGCGGCACCCCTATACACTTGCCTGCTCCCTGCTGACGAGAGGCAACTACCTCGAAACACGTGTCCTGGGATGGCTAATGCGACACATACTTTTCTATACACACCGTGACATAGGCGTACTCGCCGTTGCCACTACATTGACCACAGTTCCTTGGGGCAACTTGCTGGTGTGACGAGCAGAGTGCGACCAACTATATTTGATTTATTACGGCTCCCTTGAGCCAACGGGCTGACGAGCCTTGGACCTGCACCTGCACGCCATGAGAGGTACTCTACCTGTTTTAATTACTTTTTGGCAGTCCACGCGGCACCCCTATACACTTACCTGCTCCCTGCTGACGAGAGGCAACTACCTCGAAACACGTGTCCAGGGATGGCTAATGCGACACATACTTTTCTATACACACAGTGGCATAGGCGTACTCGCCGTCGCCACTACATTGACCACAGTTCCTTGGGGCAACTTGCTGGTGTGACGAGCAGAGTGCGACCAACTATATTTGATTTATTACGGCTCCCTTGAGCCAACGGGCTGACGAGCCTTGGACCTGCACCTGCGCGCCATGAGAGGTACTCTACCGGTTTAATTACTTTTTGGCAGTCCACGCGGCACCCCTATACACTTACCTGCTCCCTGCTGACGAGAGGCAACTACCTCGAAACACGTGTCCAGGGATGGCTAATGCGACACATAATTTTCAATGCACACCGTGGCATAGGCGTACTCGCCGTCGCCACTACATTGACCACAGTTCCTTGGGGCAACTTGCTGGTGTGACGAGCAGAGTGCGACCAACTATATTTGACACGTAACACATGTGTGCGAGGCTGGGAGTACACACATGCATAGTGTGTAAAAGGGAACATGTCCACATGAAGTAATGTCAATAAACTCCATACACAAGTACAGTGACCACCAAGGATGCCACTAATGATGCAGGTGGAGACATTGCCCAGCATGCATGGCCAAAGTTGAACGGATCCATCACACACCAAGGAAATGTAGACACAGCTCAGCACAACATATTGGAAACACCCTGCAGGGAAGATGTCAGGGTCCACAGAGGAAGGAACACACCTTGGGACAATTTCACCATACAGTAAGAACACACATGACCAAAGATTATTTGCAGAGCCCTTGTGATGGCACACAGATACCAGGGTCCACCCCATGAGCAGCACACCACAATATTTCCCAGACACCTAACACATTATCACCACCCCAAATCATGGAGCAGCACCACCAACAGCAATACCAGAAAAGCAGTAGTGTACAAAGGAAAAATAAAACATTGCTTTATTCAGCATGAAAAGAAAAAATTGTTAATAAAAGTTCAATATGTACAAGGCCCATAGGGCAGTCCATAGTCCAATTCCTGGTGGGGGACACATAGGGACGCGTGTCCCCTAGCTTGCCTGCACAGTTCATACCTCCTTTTCTTCCACAGTGGGGGGGGCATCATGTGGGGGGGAAGGACCAGGCACCGCAGGGACAGGAGGGGCAAGGGTAGGTGTTGTGGGTGCAGGGACGGAGGACTCCACCACAGGGGGTGGGGCAGCGCCAAAGGTGGTGGTGAGAATGGCGCTGCACACGGTTGCAAGGTCCCCCAGCATCTCCCCTGCACCCGAAGGAACCACAGGCCCCAAGGAGGGATGGGTCGCAGCGCTACTGGGGGAGGGTGTGGACAGGGGGGGACTCAACCACCCTGACCGGGGACTCCTTTGACCGCTTGCGGGGTGGTGCCACTTTGGGACTCAGGGACAGAGCGGCCATGAAGGAATCTTTGTTGGAATCTTGGCCAGGAGAGCTGAGGGGAGTGGATTCGGGGGGAGTGGGTTGTGAGGAATGTGGACTCCCACTGTGGCTGCGTGTCTTCCGTTTGCCCCCCGACCCAGTGGGTGTGCCTACTTCACCCTGTGTGTGCGTCAGAGGAGGTGTGCGCTTGGCCTTCCCTGGTGTTGTGGTGCCTGTGTCTGGTGGGGTGCGTGCATGGTGATGTCTGGGTGTGCGTGGGACAGGCATGGGAGTGGGAAGTGTGGATGGTGCAGGGGTAGGGGGGACACAGCGCTGCAGAAGAACAACTGCTGCAGTCAGTGTCGAGTCTATGGACCTCAGCAACTGGCGTTGGTCAGACTGCGCAGCTGAGATGCCCTCCATGTATGCTTCCATCTGGGTGAGCACACGGGTGTGGCCATGGAGGACATTAAGCATCGCAGTCTGACCAACCTGCAACTGGCGCAGGATGTCCACAGACTCGGCATTCACGGCAGCAGTGGAGACAGGGGCAGGGGGTGCGGTGCCTGGCAAGAAGGAGAAACGTGGTGACCTAGCACGGCGGGAAGGGACCCGAGCAAGTGGGAGGCGGGTGATGGTAATGGAGGGGGCGGGTAGAGATTGAGTGCTGCTTTCAGCTGTGGGAGCTGCCTCCGCCCCCTCTGCGAGCTCAGCCTCGGACCAGTCAGCGTCATAGTCGGTGGTGGGACTGGACAGGTCCTCCGCCTCACTCCCCTCGGCCTCCGTGCCACTCGATGCGCCAGACAAGACAGCACTGGTGCTCGATCCCTCCTCACGGTCCATGCCAGTGTCTCCCTCGGAGTCCCCCGACGATGCTGTGGGCAAGGAGAAGAGACAGGAAATAATCAGACACCTGTATACATATGTCACATGAGTCAAATCTACATAGGTCACAGTGCATAGTCTGAAAAGCAACATGAGTAACATCTACAATACAAGGTTCATATGTAGGCCCTGCAACACACAGTTGGTTGACCCACCATGCCACTGAGAAACAATGGAGAGCATGAGACAACAGCACATTACTTGATATCAAATTGGACAGAGGAGCCAGGCTCTGGGGACAATCGTGCACAGCATCTGCACCACACAGCGTTGCCAAAAAAGGGATGAGCAGGAACCATGTCTATTAACTTTTTGCACATGCTGCAAAGCTAATACATTAAACCATGCCCAACATGACTGGGTCACTGCACCTTGAGTGTATGTCCAGACAAACATCACACACAGGCCAGACCTAGCAAGGAGACTTCAGATTTTTACATGTAGGCCTTGCCCGCACAAACCACCCCCTACCTGAGACAATGTGATTGAGACAGAGGAAGTACTTACACCTCTTACTCTGGGATAAAAACACATGGCCTGCACTAAATCCTGATTGTACACAAACTACCCCTGGTGCGCCTGTCCACATATATCATTGACAATCAACCATCATCAGATTGTCGTACCAAGACACACAGGCACTGCCCACTGTGAGTATGCACAAGCAAAATTGGGTCACACTGTACAGTGGACACATGTAGCACAGTTTACGTAAATACAGATGAGGCCAGGGTACAATGCCACAGAGCCCAACCTATGCCGAAGACACAGAGAATGTCCACATTGTTGGATGACACACATGATACCTAGGAAAAGGCGCCCCAGGGCACGGTAGTGGCCACACTCCTCCATGGTCCTGGATGGATATGACTGCAACTGAAGCAACCGTCCCTGCACTATGCATTACTCCCACTCATGCACATCATGTCAGAGGGCACAACATTGGACATGCATGCTGTAAGGCAGTACACTTTTAAGACACACTCCTATGTCGGGACTCACCATCAGTGCCAACTGACATGGACCCCACAATGACTGAACTGGCCAGGGCACAGGCAAGGTCCCAAAACCTGTTACACACCACCCCCACACATGATGCTGCAAGCGTTGGGCACTTGGATTAACTGCCAGCCTAGATAACCTTGTGCAAGAGTGACTACACACAGACCAGGGAACACATGGCAAGGAGGGGAAGGGAGGAAGAACAGCACCGGTTTACTTTGGGGAACAGGTCATGCACTGCACATTTAAACCCTGGCAGTGTATCCATGCAACTGCGCACTTCCAAAAGCTGGTGACACACAACAAACACACATGTACCTACCCCCTTCCTGCTGCTGCTTCTCCCGTAAGCGCCTATCCAAGTCGGGGAAGACCACCGCCAGCACACGCTTATGGATGTGGGTCAGACGCCGGCGCCCACGGTTCTTGTGGCTCTCAGGTGAGTCCCCCAGCAGGACCCGTGCGATCCTCCTCGTCCAGCACTGGATATCCTGCCAGCGTTTCCTCACCTGGGCTAGGCGCCGCTTCCGACCCTCCGTCTTCCTCACGGCACTGACGGCTTGCTTCCATATCTCCCCCTTGGCATGGACGCCTACCTGTGAGGATGCAAAAGTGAGAATACTTTAATACACCTTAGCAATGACACAGAGACACACATATTAATAATTTGTCTTGTTTGAACAGGCTATGGTATGCAGGCAAGTCATTGCACCTTTGTCATAGGGACATTATCCTCTGGGGAAGGCCAAATGCACTACGTGGCATTGAAAGTACACAGGTGGCATGAGGGGTGCCACACAATCAATGATCCTGGATCACACTGTGCATCACAAGCTACACCAGGATTATGTACAGCACCTCAAAGCAGTCACATGCCCCAGCCCACTGACGCAACCTCAGCAGAGTACACAGACACACACAGGCGTGTACGGTCCGTATTACTATGGCGTACGCATACGCCAGCACTCCCATAGTGATAGTGATCCTACACACGCCTGTACGGTCCGTATTACTATGGCGTACGCATACGCCACCACTCCCATAGTGATAGGGACCCTACACACGCCTGTACGGTCCGTATTACTATGGCGTATGCATACGCCAGCACTCCCATAGTGATAGGGACCGTACAAGCGTGTGTACGGTCCGTATCACTATGGCGTACGCATATGCCAGCACTCCCATAGTGATAGGGACCCTACACACGCGTGTACGGTCCGTATCACTATGGCGTATGCATACGCGGGCACTCCCATAGTGATAGGGACCCTACACACGCGTGTACGGTCCGTATTACTATGGCGTAAGCATACGCCAGCACTCCCATTGTGATAGGGACCGTACACACGCCCTCAGTGCGTATGTACGGTGCGTTTCACACCTGACAGTGGTGACAGGCGGCACACAGACAGGAATAGAGCTGTCATACTTGTCCAAGGCTGGACATCAAGGCATTGTCTGTGCAGTACTACATGTGTCGGGCACAGGTGTGTCAGGCTGTGATGTGGCACATTACTCCTGAGGTGTGAAGCAAATAAATGTATGATGAGCTGTGTACACATGTCATGTGTGATGGTGCACTATGTGCCACACATCCCCTTCACTCCTTTGACATGTGTGCATGTAGTACAGACTTGTTGAGCCATGCGTCACTGGCATGGCACAGTCACCGACACCCGCAACTGTCCCCTGATGCCAGGTACACGGAATGTTACACCTGAGATGTGAATGCCCACGTTGCACGCTGTAACTATGTCATGTGTGTGTCATGTGTTCCCATAGGTTTGCTGTAGGTGTTTGGTCAAATGCATCTGCAGTTGCTGCAACCAACATGTGTCTGTGTGTAGATGGGCATGGCACACTGTTACGAACACCAGCCCACATGTGTAATCCGACGTAAGGTGTGTATGTATGCATCGACACGGAGTTTCAAAACAAGGACATATCTGCATACTCTCAATGTATGTGTGATCAGTCTTGAGATGTACTGCTTCATGGCAAGGTGTGTGGTCTGTCCTTTTTATATGACATGTGACCTGTGCCTCTAATAATCTGCAACCTGTCTGTATGATTAACATACTTATTCTGCACATATGCGGATGTCTGGCACTCCTGTTCACTCACACTGGCCCACCGCTAGTTTCATGCCATGTCATGTTGAGCTTGAGAATCCACGTTTGTGGCTGGCTCTTGGTAGGAGTGTCACCTGCCTGGCATACGTGTCCAGGGCATATTGCACAGACCTGACTCTGTATGTAGCATATGTGTATTGCCTGTTGAACATGTGCTCAGTACATTGACATTGGTGGTGTACTGTACTCACTCTTCGTTGTCCCTTCAAATTCACTGCAGGGCTCCGCCTCTCCATCGACCAATTCCGGACTTGGCTGACCTGAGGGAACATGACTGTATACGCCGCTACCGCTTCCCCTAACAGTTGATTGAGGACTTGACGACACGGCTGGCACCACACCTCCAACCGCTACACAGGTATCCTACTGCACTGACACCCAAGATGAAGGTGATGGCAGCCCTACATTTCTTTGCCACGGGTACCTTTCAATATACCATTGCTCACGTTGGTGGCATGTCCCAAACCATGTTCAGCCGTGTTCTGCATGATTTTTTAGAGGCCATGTTGGATCACCTGGATGAGTTCATTAAATTCCCAACTCCTGAGCAGTTGACAGGTGTCAAGCGTGAGTTCTATGCCCTGGGAGGGATGCCCCATGTCATTGGGTCCATAGATGGAACACATGTGGCTTTGGTACCACCACAGGCACAGGAGGTAGCGTATAGGAACCGCAAGCATTACCACTCTATTAATGCCCTTGCGGTGTGTCTTGCCAACATGGTGATTTCACATGTCTGTGCTCGTTTTCCAGGATCAGCACACGATGCCTACATCATGAGGCGTAGCAGGGTGCCTGAAATGATGCTGCAGCTGCCCAACGAACGAGCATGTATTGTTGGTGGGTATACTCTGGCAGTCCTGTATTTAACGTCATCTTCCTGTCTTACTGCTTCTCCTGACCCACTTTTGTCCATGATGTTTCCATGTAGGGGACGCTGGCTATCCCAACATGCCATGGCTGATCACGCCTCTCCGCAACCCCAGCACGGCTGCCGAGCACCGCTACAACAACGCCCATGGGCGGACCAGGCGAGTGATAGAGAGAACGTTTGGCCTCCTGGAGAGCCGATTCCGTTGCCTCCACAAGACCAGTGGCGCACTCCCATATGCACTGGTGAAGGTCTGCAAGATCTTCCTTGTGTGCTGCATGCTGCACAACATGGCAGTGGAGAAAGCTGTGCCACTCATCCTGGATCCGGATGAGCAGGACCATCCACCCGTGGAGGATGAAGGGCTTGGTCACGAGGCAAGTGATGTGGAGGAGAAGGAGGCGGTAGAGGACATCTGGAGTCGGCTCATACGCAACTTCTTTGCTTAGTGGTGAGTTCCAGTGTCTGAGTGTGCACGCATTGGGCCGTGTGTGGCATGTGTTGCAATGTGTGTGTCCATCTGCATGTCTGCCAAGGTGTGTTTGGATGTGTCACTCGAGTGATGGTGCAATAGAAGAATGTTTTTCCAGAGTCATTATTGTCACCTAGCATGTTGACAACCTTATACGTGTCGAGTACATGCACATGCATGCGGATGTGCTTCTTTTGGCTGACTTCTGGTGTGTCTCTCATCCACAGGTACTTGCACATGCTGTCTGCTGGTGGCATTGTTGTGCTCCTGCTATTCCTCATGAACACAGCAACACGTGCTGAATCAGCGTTACATGCACGGACAAGTTTGAAAATCTCCTTAGGGTAAGGGATGCAGCACGGCTTTTAGGGAGTGGTATTTGTTTTGAATGTGTGTGCACTGCTCCTGTTCATGTTTGGATACTTTGCATACATGTAGAATCACCATGGGGCACATGACATGGAGCTGAATTCACCTGAATTGATGGTCAGACTTGGTGACAGTCATCTGTAATGGGATTGTGGATTGTGATGAAGCCATCAATGTGTGTAACACTGCCCTCAGAAACATACGGGTTGCACCGGGTTGACATGGTGTGTGAATTCCCCATTAGAGGCTCAATGGTGTATAGCAGCCTCTCCGTGAGCAGCAGGGGGTGTTTAGCTGTAACCCGTCACTTGTGTGCCAGTTCTATGGATTTCCAGCATCTGTGGTGCAAAGGGGGGAGCCAGTGTCGGTCCCACATGTTCATCCACATGACCTGTGTATGTGTTGACAGAGTTGCATTAGCATTCCGACACACATGACTAATAAAGGTGTCCCTCTGCCTCCAAGGTGCCTCATCTCTGTCAATGGTGGTCTGTTGCCACTGTGCATGCGGCATGTGTGGCATAGTTATCAGAGATAGTGCATATGAGTCTATGTGTAGAGTAGCAAGATGCAAGCTGTTTGTCAGGGATTAGAATCTGTATTGTGCATGATGTCCATGGCTGTGTAGGTATTGTGGCATGTCAGTCTCCACGACGGCCACTGTGCTGCATGTGCATCCATTGTGTGTGTGTGTGCCACGTTGAACCAGACATTCCTTCCTTGACATACACCTTTTGCATAGTTCCTTCCTGAGATCCTTGTCTTTGTGTGCAACTTGTGGCATTGTTTTCTTGACATGGCGCATGCTGCTGCAGGCCCTGCAGCAAGGGCACCCAGTGTCCACGCAAACGAGCTGGTGTTCATCATGGATTGCTTGCTGACATGTGCTATGCTGATCAGCAGCATCTGTGCCTCATGCTGCAGCACACTCTGCATTATGCACAGGATCCCCAGTTCCATCCACCTCAAGGCAAGAGAGACCATCCCCCAGGTCAACTATGACATCCATGTCTAATCCTACCCTGCACTCTACGGACATGTGCGTTACAACTCCCATGATACTTGTCCACATCCAGGGTGCATCTGCACAGCTCTGCTTCTACATCTGGCGACCAGGCCACATCAACGTCCAACAGAGATGGGGGGAATGGATCACTGCCAGCTGCAGGATGACCTTCTCAATCCACGCACACACTCAGGATGCAGCCCACAACCACAACACAACCTTGTGGCACTGTGATCCAACACCCCATTGTGCCATCTCCATGCATCCACCTGACTCAAGCATGCAGGACATGGTTCTGCCACGTGTCTACACATACCTGGGAGTAGCACCCCAGGACACTCCACATGATCCCTGACCTCTGCGCATGACTGTTGCTCCTCTAAATAGGTCTGTAGGCACAGTTGTGCGGGCACCCCCTCAGCTGGTTGGGCCCATCACGGGTGAGTATGGTGCTCCATGTCTGTATTGGATGATACATTGTGACCCATGTGTGTCCTGTGCCAGACTCAGACCCCAGGGTATGTATGGTTGGAGTTACTTCTGAAATCAGGCATGGTTTGACTTTACAACACACACATGTAGTGGAATAATGCAAAATGACGGCATCATCTCGTGATTGTGATGATTTTTATTTGTGGTGGGGTACGTGTTTGGGGGGATGACAAGAGGTGCTTTGCGGGAGTGTAGAATCCAAAGTTCACAGGGGGAGTTGGTATCCTTGCCATTGGAAGTCATCAGAGTCTATGCCACAGTCTTTGTCAACATTGGTCAGACAGTGACCAGCAAGTCCATGTGCCAGAGAATGTCATGTGATGATGTGCTGCTGTTGGGCCAGAGGGCCAGGTGCCAGGCCAGGTGACCAGGGAGATGGTGATGTTCCGCTGACTCTCACCGTCTTTTGCGTGAACGACCCACCTTCCTGCGGGGACCCTCAGAAGCAGGCCGTGACGATGCTTGTGATGCTCCATCGGATGAATCCTCCTCCTCCTGATCCCTCCCTGTGGGTGGTGATGTTCTTCACCTGGTGGCACAGGGAGGGTTGCCCATGTTTTCGGCAATCCGACGGAGTACACGGGTCATGTCCGTTTGTACCGCCACGAGCTCAGCCTGTCTTGCCTCCATCCGTCCTTGGTGTCGCTGTTGACAGGCATGTTGCTCGGCCTGCAGGGTCTTCATCTCCTCAAGGGTCCCCTTGATGTCTGTGAGGGTGGACACAATCTGGACCATGCCCCTGGTGTCATGCCGGTATGTGTCCAGGATGTTGCTGACGTGTGACATTACCGGTTCCTGAGCCAACTGGTCAGGTTTGCGCCTCCGCCGTCCTCCACTCCCACCACCCCTGCCCACTTGCGCCTGGCCTGCCGTTGTGGGCACATCGGGTCTCCGGGACCCCTGAGGGATGGCATTTGCGGTTTCGCCTGCCTCCTCCTGGGTGCCCGGAGAACCTTGTCCCTCCTGGACAGACTGGCTGTGTTGTGTGCGGGCAGGGCTCCTGGGTGTCTCGTGGGATGTGGCAGGAATGGGGGGGGTGGTTGGCACAGTTGTACCTGACGCAGGTGCTGCAGGTGGTTGGACACCAAAGGGGCCAGGTTGGTCTGGGTCATCCACGGAGTTGTGAGAATCGTCGCTGCAAGTAGGGTCCTCTTCACGCAGAGGGGAGATCGACGACGTTGACCTGTGTGTGAGAGAGACAATGTTAATTGTGTTACATGCGACATCCATGTTTCTTTCATTTTTGAGTAGGCACAGTTCCTCTGGGTGGTTGGATTTGGCTTGCATTCATCTCACAGTGCACTTGTGCATGGGTATGTCCCTTGGCCACAGCTTTCGACACTTTACCTATGTGTGACACAATCTTAGTTGATGCATCTTTTTGGAACGCAGTCAGCTGTGTAGTGAGCGGGCGTAGCAAGCCATGCAGAGCTGCCTTACGTGTTGCACTGTACGTGGCCAAATGGTGTTTTTTCCATGCTATTTGAGAATGCAGGTAGGTAACTTAAGCATTTGTGACAGGGTTCTGACAAACACAGTGGGTGGGTATACTGGGTGTAAGGTTAGGTTTGTGCCTGCAGCACGGATGTACTCGTGCACAGATTGACACATGGCCCAGTGTTTATCAAAGGTTAAAGGGGGGGTTCACGCACTGCCAAACCTTGTCTACATGCACACAGTCCACCTGCTGACGAGCGGACATGGCCACACCACCCTAGGGTGATTTGGTCTCCCTCTGTCTCCCTTTCTCCCTCCCTCTGTCAGCCTCCTCCCTCTGTCCGTCTACCTCTGTCAACCTCCTCCCTCTGTCCGTCTCCCTCTGTCTCCCTTTCTCCCTCCCTCTGTCAGCCTCCTCCCTCTGTCTGTCTCCCTCTGTCTCCCTTTCTCCCTCCCTCTGTCAGCCTCCTCCCTCTGTCCGTCTCCCTCTGTCTCCCTTTCTCCCTCCCTCTGTCAGCCTCCTCCCTCTGTCCGTCTCCCTCTGTCTCCCTTTCTCCCTCCCTCTGTCAGCCTCCTCCCTCTGTCCGTCTCCCTCTGTCAACCTCCTCCCTCTGTCCGTCTCCCTCTGTCTCCCTTTCTCCCTCCCTCTGTCAGCCTCCCCCCTCTGCCCGTCTCCCTCTGTCTCCCTTTCTCCCTCCCTCTGTCAGCCTCCTCCCTCTGTCCGTCTCCCTCTGTCTCCCTTTCTCCCTCCCTCTGTCAGCCTCCTCCCTCTGTCCGTCTCCCTCTGTCTCCCTTTCTCCCACCCTCTGTCAGCCTCCTCCCTCTGTCCGTCTCCCTCTGTCTCCCTTTCTCCCTCCCGCTGTCAGCCTCCTCCCTCTGTCCGTCTCCCTCTGTCAACCTCCTTCCTCTGTCCGTCTCCCTCTGTCTCCCTTTCTCCCTCCCTCTGTCAGCCTCCTCCCTCTGTCCGTCTCCCTCTGTCTCCCTTTCTCCCTCCCTCTGTCAGCCTCCTCCCTCTGTCCGTCTCCCTCTGTCCCCCTTTCTCCCTCCCTCTGTCAGCCTCCTCCCTCTGTCCGCCTCCCTCTGTCTCCCTTTCTCCCTCCCTCTCTAGTGCCTCCTCCCTCTGTCCGTCTCCCTCTGTCTCCCTTTCTCCCTCCCTCTGTCACCCTCCTCCCTCTGTCTGTCTCCCTCTGTCTCCCTTTCTCCCTCCCTCTGTCACCCTCCTCCCTCCCTCTGTCTGTCTCCCTGTGTCCACCTCTGTCTCCCTCCCTCTCTCTCCCCCTCTCCCTCCCTCTGTGTGTCACCCTCTGTCATCTCAGCCCAGCTTCCTGGGCACACACAGTTTGCAGGTCTTTCAAAGGCCATTGGCTTGTTCATGTGGGTTTGTTTCTTATCTCCGGGCACCCATTGGGCGGAGTGTCTGAGTCTGCGCTGCTGCTGTGGCGGTGTGTGCTGACACTCTTTCAGAGTGATGCGTCTTCATTAGCTGCTGTTATGTGCAAATTGTGCCTTCATACCCATGTCATCCTGCAACGCGGCCACCATTTGCAGCAACACAGTACTGTGTGGGGACACACTGTTTGTATGGCTGTGCCCTAGGCCATATGGGCTGAGGGCATTGTTGTGTGCTTCAGAGTTGCTCTATGTTAGTTTTGAGGCCCACCCTCCCGGCATCGGGGACATCCTGTCTTGTGTTGGTGTTTTGTGTGGCCTGTGACTTGGCATGGCCTTGCTTGGGGCATGGAGGCGCTAGTGGCATGTGTGTGTTTTTGGAGTGTGGTTGTGTCCGGTGCTGGCTTTGGGGGGGTTGCGTGCATGATTGGTATTTTGGTTGTGTATGGCGTTCCCCCCATGTGAGGTGAGTTGTTGGTATACTCACCAGGCTCTCGGACTCCTTCTACTCCGTCTACTCCCACCGGCGGCAGCGTGGCCATCACCTTCTCCTCCCAGGGATGGTAGTGTACCGGTCTGCGGGGCAGCCCTCCTCCAGTGATGTTCCCCTGGTTGTGATCGTCCGTCATTTTGCGGCGGACCGTCCTCCGCAGATCGTACCACCTAGCTTGGCACTCATGCCTGGTCCTTCTGGTGGCCCCAACAGCATTCACAGAATTGACAATCCTCTGCCACATGGCTGATTTTTCAGATATGCTGGTCCGTCTGACCAATGTTCCAAAGAGTTGTGGCTCGACTCTGAAGATTTCGTCGACAAGGACCTACAGCTCCTCCTTTGTGAACTTTGGATTCTTGTTAGTGGGCATGGTGTGGGGTGTGGGTGTGGATGGTTGTGGGGGTGTTGCTGTGGATGGTTGTGGGTGTGTGAGTGTGGTTGTGAAGGTGTGTGTGTGTGTGTGTGTGTGTGAATGTGATGTGGGGGTGTTTATGATGGTGGTTGTGTGAAGGAGTGCAAGTGTAAGGTGTATTGATGTATGTAGTATGGTGAAGTGCGTTGTCTCTGTGGTCTGGCAGTAGTGGATCTGTTGCAAAGGATCATGGTTTGTGTGTGTTGGGCCTTTTTATTGGTCGATTTGTGGGTGTGGCTGTGTTTGAACTTTGGGTGGGTGTGTTATAAGGAGTGGTTGTGTTGTGGGCCTCTGTTTAGCTGTTTGGCAGTTGCAGGTCAGTGTATAGGATGTATTTGGGCTTGTTGGACATGTTTTGTGGTGTTGTGTGAATTGAATTGACTCTCCTTGTGGTGTTTTGGTTTGTCCTGGTTCAGTACAAGTGTTTTTGGCGTCTGTACGGTGCGTACATGGGCCATGTTGTTGTACAGTGATGTCCTTTGCTATGGCTTTGTACGACTTGTACATGCGCGATGTTGGGTGAGGGTGCTGGTGTAGGGGCCTGGGGTAGGGTGCGTACAGACACGGGCAGGCTGTTGGTTCGCACCGTCATCGGTGGTGGTGTTTCGCACCGTACATACAGGGGGGGTTGGGTGTATGCTCCGTACATACACGGGTGGGGGTACGCTGCATACATACACGGGTGGGGAGTTGGTACGCTCCATGCATACACGGGTGGGGGTACGCTCCGTACATACACGGGTGGGGGTACGCTCTGTACATACACTGGTGGGGTGTGGGTACGCTCCAATCATACACGGGTGTGGGTACGCTCTGTCCATACACGGGTGGGGGTACGCTCCATTCATACACGGGTGGGGGTACGCTCCGTACATACAAGGGTGGGGGTACGCTCTGTACATACACTGGTGGGGTGTTGGTACGCTCCATTCATACACGGGTGGGGGTACGCTCCGTACATACACTGGTGGGGTGTTGCTACGCTCCGTACATACACGGGTGGGGGTACGCTTCGTACATACACTGGTGGGGTGTGGGTACGCTCCATTCATACATGGGTGGGGGTACGCTCCGTACATACACGGGTGGGGGTACGCTCCATTCATACACGGGTGGGGGTACGCTCCGTACATACACTGGTGGGGTGTGGGTAGGCTCCAATCATACATGGGTGTGGGTACGCTCCGTCCATACACGGGTGGGGGTACGTTCCATTCATACACGGGTGGGGGTACGCTCCGTACATACACGGGTGGGGGTACGCTCCGTACATACACGGGTGGGGGTACGCTCCATTCATACACGGGTGGGGGTACGCTCCATACATACACTGGTGGGGTGTGGGTACGCTCCATACATTCACGGGTGGGGGTATGCTCCGTACATACACTGGTGGGGGTTCGGCGCGTACATCCGCGGCCGGGGGGGGACATTTGGCGCGTACATGCGGGGGCTGGGGGGGGTGTTCGGCGCGTACATACGAGGGCTGGGGGGGTGTTCTGCGCGTACATACGGGGTCTGGGGTGGGGTGTTCGGCACATATGCGGGCACATGTCTCCATGGTTGCTATAGGAGTTCGGTCCGTCCGGTGTTTTTTCCATACGGTTGTGAAATCGGAGGGACGGGTCGGATCGTACTTGCGCGGTCGGACTTCATTTTTCCGATTCGTACGGTAAATCGTCCGGGGATGTGTCGGACACATTTTCCGACCCGAGGACGTGTGGGGAAATTTTCCCAATGCGATTCGTATGGACTTTTTCCCATACGAATCGTACTTGCCAGTTTGTACGCTACTTGTACGATTCGTACGGTAAAAAATCCGGATACAATTCGTACGGGGAACATTTTTCCAGGATCGGAATCGGCCCCCAAGTGAGTGAACAAGTTAGGCATCATCCAGACAAATAGAACAAGCATTGGCATTGCCAATAGGTCTCGCTTTTGGGACTTTATAAGTATTTAGTTATGCAGCACAATATCGTTGGTGCAACAACATCAACTGTTGCATGGCTAAACACCTATAAGGTACAAGGTTTAGCCATTCAACAGCTGATGGTGTTGCGCAAAAGATATTGTGCTGCAAAACTAAATACTTATATGGTCCAAAAAAGTGAGACCTATTGGCTATGCCAATGCTTGTTACAATTATGGGCACGTCGTGCCCATCAGACCCCTCCCACCCCACACACACACACACTTGGACCACTGATGTGCGCAGACTCGAGTGGCTTCGGCACCCTCCACAAAGGACGGTTGTTGAGCCCACGCTGGGCGGGCACCAGACTTGTTTACACAGACATGAGCAGCAGCACCCTCGGCCACACATCTAGAGGAGCGGCGCTCAGTGGTGCACGCTTGGTCACCATCACCCTTTAGATACACTCGTAGCAGGGGCGCAACTAGAGCCAAATTTCGAGGGGGCTAAGAAAAAATTTCGGGTGGGGGGCTGACTCTTCCAGCAGTAGTTAAGAGTGGAGATGCAGGGGCTCTGAGAAGGGGTGTAAAACAGCAAAGCCTCATTCACAAGCAAATGGTCTTTTAAAGGCCGGTGAAGTACTCGGGTGCCCAGGAAGCCGTCTCAGCCTGGGTTGCCACACACGACGTGAGGGGAGTGGGGCTGAAGCCCTTTGATCCCAATGTGCGTTGCGCGCCTGGCTCGAAGTCATCTGCACTGTCCCTTACTGTTCGTACCCACCCACACCCCTATTTAGACATGTTAACGGGAAATATGTTTCTTATGTGCATACTCGTCTACACCCCTCCGGAGGAAGAGCCTCGAAAGCCCCTCGTGGTTTCGAAATGAGTCATTTAAAATACTGGAAGCACTGCTTCGGATGGTTTTCATTTTTTCCGAGTTTTTTTGCTGTTGAAGTTTTATATAGCGCGAACGCGACCCGAAGGTATAACAGCGCTTTACATGGGCACCAGTTGCATTACAGACCCATTCATTTTGAGGCGCGGTGATATTAAATGATTTGTTTAGTTATGATTTGGGTTTCGTTAAGTTTCTTGGGGAAGAGGATGTGGTCCGTCGGCTAAACTGCCGACTTTGGTGCTGGAAACTCAGGCTGGGTTGCCACACACGACGTGAGGGGAGTGGGGCTGAAGCCCTTTGATCCCCATGTGCGTTGCGCGCCTGGCTCGAAGTCATCTGCACTGTCCCTTACTGTTCGTACCCACCCACACCCCTATTTAGACATGTTAACGGGCAATATGTTTCTTATGTGCATACTCGTCTACACCCCTCCGGAGGAAGATCCTCGAAAGCCCCTCGTAGTTTCGAAATGAATCGTTTAAAATACTGGAAGCACTGCTTCGGATGGTTTTCATTTTTTCCGAGTTTTTTTGCTGTTGAAGTTTCATATAGCGCGAACGCGACCCGAAGGTATAACAGCGCTTTACATGGGCACCAGTTGCATTACAGACCCATTCATTTTGAGGCGCGGTGATATTAAATGATTTGCTTAGTTATGATTTGCGTTTCGCGGCGCGAAACTGAAAGCAAATTTGGCGCGTCTGCTCGTGGCGCGAAAGTGAAAGCAAATTTGGCGCGCGTGTTTGGCGGGGTGGGGGAGCGCATTCCAGGTGGGGGAGCGGACCCTTTGAAGTGCTCCCAAAAGCGGAGTGCATGGCGGCACGATGCGTGTGATTGTGCGCGTGCTAGCCATGCAATCCGCTTTTGGGAGCACTTTGAAAAGCCCCATTACAATAGTCTCGCTTTGCGATCGCTTACGCGATAGCAAGGTCGAGACCTAAAAATGGAATGATTTGATGCATTGTACCAAAAGTGGAAGGTGGAAAGCAGAGAATTAAACTTCCTGACTCACGCAAGAGACTGTTGAGAGTTTTTAAAGTGAGCCAAAATGTTGTGACATTAGAGGATGGCAGGGTATGGAGCATGGACAGAATTTCAAACTGTAACAGTTCTTAAATTGAAGAAATTCCATGTTCACACAGTGCGTCTTCTACCAAGAGACATTCCGCATGACCAGAACCCGCAATGTTCCAATGTGGCATAAGGATTATATATTTCATTAGCTATAGGAGGGAGAAGTGTTCTAATATGTTGTGCCTAAATCCCTGTCAGGTGTACTTAAGCATAGTATGTTGTAGTGTTGATGATCTTGTCAAATTTCCACCATCTCCTGTGTCCCCTTTTCCTGAACTTGGTTCCCCCCAGCCTTTCCCAGGAGTTGGTACACTCCAGGTTCTGTTTGACAGTTGATGCTTGACAGTTGATGCTGACGCGAAGATACAGAGAAAGTGGCATTGACGTTGTTGCCTTTGATCTCTAAATAAAATGTGTTTGAACCCTTCTTAGGAGTATATTCTTCTGTTATCACTTCTCTTCCTGAACCTTCAGCCGTAGTCAGAAGATACAGGGAAATTGACGAAAGAGTTAGAGGAGTACTCTGGGACACTGTATTGCCTATCTGTGGCTATGTCAATGCTCAAAGGACTAGAAAAAGTGTACCAAAGAGGGGAAGAGGAGCACTCCCATCTGCTGCAGAAAGGTGCAATTATAATTGCTTGGTACATACAGATATGATGACACAGATACAGCGAGAAAGGTGAACACAGTCGTGGCATGGCAGCACGGACATCAGTGCATCATTTTCACATGTAAAAGACACTAATGAATGGAACCAACTACAGGCTCGCAATGATAAATAAAAAAAGAAGAACAATTGTTAATTCTCCTCTTCTCACTCTTTAATTATGGCATTCCAAAATTTCTTATGCCCAGTCAGCCCCTGTATGCCAGAATATTGATACCAATAGCATCTGACTAAAGTATAGTAGCCTTATTATCCTTTACAAAAATATTATTTCATTAGTTGCACATTTTCAATTAACTTCATTGGTGCGATATTTTAGTTTCCGCTTGCTGCTACTTCTGGAAACATATTTTCTTCATCTTGTCCATTGATGGAGCTGGAAAACTGAGACTGACGTGCAGAAAGACATCACCCACACCCGTCCCATGCACATATGTTCCCTTCTGCTCTAATTCTAGCTCAGGTTCATCTGTCAATGGGTCTGGGGGAGCAGGGGTGGCCCTCTGCCGGAAGAACTTCTCTACTGTAGAATTAGAGTGCTTTTGCTGCATGCTGCCACATCTCTATCAATCAGGAACTGTATGCCTGCTGAAGATAGCTTGAGGCATAGGTGTACACGGGCCTCGTGTATGGAGTGAACTAAATAAAGCGGAAACAGCCCCTCGGCCTGGCAGGAGGCTGTCCTCAATATGACGCAGTGTTTGGGAGTGCTTGTAGATGGTTGACCCCAAAGGCTAGGCCTTTGCTGCAGGCAGATGCACTCAACCTGAAACTGCTGCCATGTCGCAAAGACATATCAGCAGCTGCCGCAATGGCAGGGCTGGACTGGGAACCCAAAGCAGCCTGGCAATTTGGTCGGCCTAACCCTGGAAGGCAGGAGGGGGTTGCAAGTGTGAAGCACTGCTGCTTCTGTTAATGGGGGCAGATATTGCACCACCGCTACAAAACCAACCCCCAGTAACAAATCAGGACCCAACCTGCAAAACAGGCCCTCACCCTTCCTGCGTCCCGGGGAAATGCCCGTTGCCTGGAACGGCCAGTCTGGCCCTGCGCAATGGTGCATCCATGTAGTAGATGCAAACAGAGGAATAGAACCCAGTCTGCTTTTGAGCCTGTGCCTCCCTGGATACCCAATTAACAGGTAAGGTAAAGGATGCAGGTAGGGATAACTCTAAATAACGCATTGGGCTCTGCAAATAAGTATAGCAAAGAGGCTTGTTGGGCACTGCGCTTCAGGTTCCTGGCCATGCTCAGTAGTGATGCAGAAGAATGCACTAAAGCATTACGGAACAATTATTAAAAACAAAACCCTCACCTTTTCAGAGCTGGAATATCTAGATGTGTCCCATATAATAAGTCATTTAGGTAGGAAAGGGGGTGGGAGGAGCATAGAATAAAGGAGGAGCAATTAATGATAACCATTGATTTAATAGTATTAGAACATTAAGGTGGTGGTTCAGGCAGAGTTCTTAGAGCTGGTGTCAAAATCAATTTCTCCAGGGTGGAGCTGTGCCTCAACTACGCTAGGACAGTAAGGCAAACAACTTCTGCTTTAGGGAAATTTAAAAAGAGACTTTCTACTCTAGGCTCAAAGTTTTTTGTGCACTAGCTAGGTTCCCTTTAGAACTGGTCAATGGAACAGGCCCTGCTATTACAGCACATGCTTACATTTTTTCTTGAAAATGTTCACAGCCTTTATTGGGTTACTGTAATAAATATTTATTTTACGGACAAAGCTCCAAAGTCCCAGCAAATTCAGGTTATTTTGGGATTCTCCTTTGCTTGACATTGTCTTCTGAACACTGTTTTATCATGAATAGTTTTTTTTCCAACTTAATTTTGATTTGTATTAAGGGTAAAGGACACACACATTGTCATCACATGTATTTTCTGTATACCCCGTATGGTTGTTAAAGAGCCAACTATTGGGACATAGCCAGAGATAGACACATATAGCACAGCATCCTCCCTCATCCGGGGTTCACCATCATTGAAGAAATCCTTCAAGTGTTGAAGTAGGAATCTAGGGTCTGAGATGCCTGGAGGGAAGACCAGGTTATTGGCCACTGTGGTCAGAGGGAATGGGTAAGGGTAAATTCCAGTTTGCTGAGTATTTTCTGCCTGTGTTTCAATAGCCCAGTCGTTATAGGAAAGAGAGAGAAGAGCCGTAGCCAAGTTTTACTTGTTAGCCATATTAAATCTTTAAGTGGTACAGTCAAGAATATTTGTTAGACCCGTATCCATGGTTTACTCTCGGGGTCATGGTTCCAGTCTAGGGAGGAGCGTATTTGGGCTGTAACATGTTAGTCATTATATTGTGAAAGCCGAAGCCCACGTTGTCTGTAGAGTGTGGAAGAGTCGATCTTGCCACTCATAGAGACTTGCTTTCCCATATGAAGTTGAGCATCTTTTTTTGTATTAGTGACAACATTTGATTTGTGTTTGCACTATGTAGAGAAGACGAGGCATGAAATTGAACCAGCTGAGCCAGGAGATTTTGAGTTAGCCCCACCGTCACAGATCTTTAAGTAGGGCTGCGAACACTGGGGGGATATTGCTGTTGTAAAGTGTCCCAGTGTGTGATGGTAGGTTAAACCCCAGATATCTTATAGCTGACTGTCAAGTTTCGGTGGTCAGTAAAAACTTTTACAACATGCTTAGCTCCCAGCAAATAGTGTCTGCACTCTTGAAACAGCTCTTTAGCTGCAATTGAATAATTGATTTCAGCTGGTGTTAATTTTCTGGATCGGTAAGCTACAGGGTGGAGTTGTCTGGTACTTTAATGTCTCTGAGACAATATTCCTCTAGTTGCCAAGTTAGAGGCATTACCTTCCACAGCGAAGGGTTCTTCCAGATTTGGATACAATAACACTAGAGCTGTATAAATACTTCTTTGAGCAAATTGAAGGCTTTCTCTGTTTCTGAACTCCAAATGAATCTTTCTTTAACAGGTGTGTAAGAGGACTGACCTTTTCAGAAAGATTTGGAATAAAATGCCTATAAAAATTAGCAAATCCAATGAAACTTTGAATTTCCTTTACGTTCTTTGGCGATGGGCACACTTTTATTGCTCTTACCTTGGAGATATCCATCAAAACTCCTTCAGGAGAGAGGACAAAACCTAAAAATCTCCACTCAATCTGTATGAAAGGTACTTTTTTCCAGCTTGACGTATAACTGATTCTCTAACAATTTCTTTAGAATTGCTCTCACATGTTCCTCCAAATTTGAAGAGAAGATTAAAATATAATCTATATATACAATGGAAAAACGGTTAAAATTTCATTCATGAAATGTAGGAATACAGCTCATAAATTGCACAATCCATAAGGCATAACCTGATATTCAAACAATCCAAGTCATGTCCTGAAGGCAATTTTCCATCCATCTCCCTTAGCGATTATCACCAGATGGGTAAGCTCCCTTCAAATCCAATTTTGTGTATATTCTGGTCCCTTTTACTTAATCTAAAAGCTCAGAGATTATTGGCAAAGGGTACTGATTCTTTTTTTGTGGCTTGGTTTAATGCTCTCTAAACAATGCTTCTGATTTTTGAGTTTTCCATCTTTTTAAGGAATTGAGAATAGGGGAGAAGAAACTGGAGATTGAGATGGACGAATGAAACCGGTAGCCAAATATTGATCCAAATATTCTTTTAGATAGAAGTTTTCCGCTTTGATAAGAACATATATTCTTCTACAAGGCAGAGAGGCCCTAGGGTCTAATTCAATTTTACAGTCATATTTCGATGTGGGGGTAATTTCTCAGCTTCTTTTTCATCAATACAGTAGCCAGATCTTGGTACTCTTTTAGAATATTGCGCAGTTCTAAAGCACAAATCGTCTGAGATTGATTGCTAAAATTGAAGGCTGTGATATTTTTGCCTCATCTAAACCCAAATTGACACAATGTCTTTCATAATATTTGGAGTTCATCTCCACTGTTCTGTTGGCCCAATCAATTTTTGGATTATGCTCAGTGAGCTAAGACAATCCCAAAATGAGTTGAAACTGTGGTGCATCAATGTGGCTAAACTGTGTTAAGCTCTGATGTAGATCTGGATCCACCAATAATATTGATTCTGTGTCATCAGTAATGGGTCCTGAAGAAAGATTTGTTCCATCAACCGCCCGAACTAACTCTGGTTTCTTTTATGAGGAAACGAATTCCTAGAGCTTTGGCGAATTTGATGTCACAGAAGTTGCCTGTGGCTCCCTAGTTAATCATGACTGAAATTTCATTCGCTTCAGATTTTCCAAATCTTATTACACTAGAGATAATAGATGAGGGGCAGACTACTGAAGAGTATTTACAACTCGCTGAACTTCTGGAGTTGTCTTGTCTGCAGTACCCACCAGAGCAACTCCTTCTACTGATGGGGCATGTCTTTTACCTGTAGATTGGGTTTCTTTTGACACTCTAACAAAATAACTAGAATTACCGCAATACATAATTTTTCCACTCTTTGCTTCTCTCGCTCATTAGTTAAAGGTCCTCTAAATGCATTGGTTCTTCTCCTGAAGATGATTCTGTGGTCTTCATAGTGTCTGATGTCATTCTATCAAAAGGAGGTGGAAAATGACAGAAGTCTCTTTTTCGTTCACCTTTTTGGTCATTTAAACACTGATCAATTTGCAAGACCAAATCAATTAATTCTGACACATCAGAGGGTCTCTTTGGAATTTGAGACAAACCATCCTTACGCTCATCTTTTAATCCTCTGCAGAAAAGTGCTGCTCTCTTAGCTTCAGGCCGATTGGTTTCTACAATCAATTTATTAAACCAAGCCAAGTATGCGATCAAATCTGTATTCCCCTGCTTTAATTCCAGCAGCTTGTTATCTGTGGCTTGTTATACAGATTGACGTTCAAGAGTGCGCAAAAATTTGGCTGGTCCATTTACAAAATGGGATCATTATGAGTGACCAAAGGCATAGACCAGGCAACTGCATCTCCACTTGAGTAAGGAAATATGAAGGCCTCTTGGAATTGATCTTCCATGAATACTATGTGTCTACATATGAAATGTAAGGAGCACTGGGTACACAATATTTGCGCCTTATGAGGATCCCCACCAAACCTCTCTGGAGCCGCTAATGGAATTACAGGTGAAATTGCATGGATTACTTTAGTTGACAGCTCTGTAGTAGATGTGGTGGGGAAACATGTTGGGATTTTTGTTACTTGGTCAGGGGAAGTAGATTCTGCCACAAACTTGTCAAATCTTTAGTGAATATAACTATTTTCCTGACTAGATTTCCTCACCTCTTCTCTAAGGGTCCTATTTTCTTCCATGGTATCACTTAATTGTTTTTGTATTCCTTCCAATACTGTAGCTAAGGCCTTAACGTCTCTTCCTTCAGCCATTCTGCTCAATTGGATTTTTGTCTTTTTTGGCACTTCAATCTTTCAGGAAACACGTAATTTACGTAAATGGGTCGCGACGCTGCCACTACATTATCCAGAATTCTTTGGGGCTATTTGCTAGTATGACGAGCAGTGTCGCGACCCACTACGTAAACTATTTAAAGCTCTTTCGAGCGACTTTGGGCTGACGAGCCTGGTGTCTGCACCTGCGCGCCTTGAAAGGTACTTTACCTATATATTTTGGCAGTCTACTTGGCACCCCGCATACCTACCTGCTCCCTGCTGACGAGAGGCAATTACCTCGAAACACGTGTCCAGGGATGGCATTATTTCACATACTCGTGGCATAGGCGTACTCACCGCTGCCACTACATTATCCAGAATTCTTTGGGGCTATTTGCTAGTATGACGAGCAGTGTCGCGACCCACTACGTAAACTATTTAAAGCTCTTTCGAGCGACTTTGGGCTGACGAGCCTGGTGTCTGCACCTGCGCGCCTTGAAAGGTACTTTACCTATATATTTTGGCAGTCTACTTGGCACCCCGCATACCTACCTGCTCCCTGCTGACGAGAGGCAATTACCTCGAAACACGTGTCCAGGGATGGCATTATTTCACATACTCGTGGCATAGGCGTACTCACCGCTGCCACTACATTATCCAGAATTCTTTGGGGCTATTTGCTAGTATGACGAGCAGTGTCGCGACCCACTACGTAAACTATTTAAAGCTCTTTCGAGCGACTTTGGGCTGACGAGCCTGGTGTCTGCACCTGCGCGCCTTGAAAGGTACTTTACCTATATATTTTGGCAGTCTACTTGGCACCCCGCATACCTACCTGCTCCCTGCTGACGAGAGGCAATTACCTCGAAACACGTGTCCAGGGATGGCATTATTTCACATACTCGTGGCATAGGCGTACTCACCGCTGCCACTACATTATCCAGAATTCTTTGGGGCTATTTGCTAGTATGACGAGCAGTGTCGCGACCCACTACGTAAACTATTTAAAGCTCTTTCGAGCGACTTTGGGCTGACGAGCCTGGTGTCTGCACCTGCGCGCCTTGAAAGGTACTTTACCTATATATTTTGGCAGTCTACTTGGCACCCCGCATACCTACCTGCTCCCTGCTGACGAGAGGCAATTACCTCGAAACACGTGTCCAGGGATGGCATTATTTCACATACTCGTGGCATAGGCGTACTCACCGCTGCCACTACATTATCCAGAATTCTTTGGGGCTATTTGCTAGTATGACGAGCAGTGTCGCGACCCACTACGTAAACTATTTAAAGCTCTTTCGAGCGACTTTGGGCTGACGAGCCTGGTGTCTGCACCTGCGCGCCTTGAAAGGTACTTTACCTATATATTTTGGCAGTCTACTTGGCACCCCGCATACCTACCTGCTCCCTGCTGACGAGAGGCAATTACCTCGAAACACGTGTCCAGGGATGGCATTATTTCACATACTCGTGGCATAGGCGTACTCACCGCTGCCACTACATTATCCAGAATTCTTTGGGGCTATTTGCTAGTATGACGAGCAGTGTCGCGACCCACTACGTAAACTATTTAAAGCTCTTTCGAGCGACTTTGGGCTGACGAGCCTGGTGTCTGCACCTGCGCGCCTTGAAAGGTACTTTACCTATATATTTTGGCAGTCTACTTGGCACCCCGCATACCTACCTGCTCCCTGCTGACGAGAGGCAATTACCTCGAAACACGTGTCCAGGGATGGCATTATTTCACATACTCGTGGCATAGGCGTACTCACCGCTGCCACTACATTATCCAGAATTCTTTGGGGCTATTTGCTAGTATGACGAGCAGTGTCGCGACCCACTACGTAAACTATTTAAAGCTCTTTCGAGCGACTTTGGGCTGACGAGCCTGGTGTCTGCACCTGCGCGCCTTGAAAGGTACTTTACCTATATATTTTGGCAGTCTACTTGGCACCCCGCATACCTACCTGCTCCCTGCTGACGAGAGGCAATTACCTCGAAACACGTGTCCAGGGATGGCATTATTTCACATACTCGTGGCATAGGCGTACTCACCGCTGCCACTACATTATCCAGAATTCTTTGGGGCTATTTGCTAGTATGACGAGCAGTGTCGCGACCCACTACGTAAACTATTTAAAGCTCTTTCGAGCGACTTTGGGCTGACGAGCCTGGTGTCTGCACCTGCGCGCCTTGAAAGGTACTTTACCTATATATTTTGGCAGTCTACTTGGCACCCCGCATACCTACCTGCTCCCTGCTGACGAGAGGCAATTACCTCGAAACACGTGTCCAGGGATGGCATTATTTCACATACTCGTGGCATAGGCGTACTCACCGCTGCCACTACATTATCCAGAATTCTTTGGGGCTATTTGCTAGTATGACGAGCAGTGTCGCGACCCACTACGTAAACTATTTAAAGCTCTTTCGAGCGACTTTGGGCTGACGAGCCTGGTGTCTGCACCTGCGCGCCTTGAAAGGTACTTTACCTATATATTTTGGCAGTCTACTTGGCACCCCGCATACCTACCTGCTCCCTGCTGACGAGAGGCAATTACCTCGAAACACGTGTCCAGGGATGGCATTATTTCACATACTCGTGGCATAGGCGTACTCACCGCTGCCACTACATTATCCAGAATTCTTTGGGGCTATTTGCTAGTATGACGAGCAGTGTCGCGACCCACTACGTAAACTATTTAAAGCTCTTTCGAGCGACTTTGGGCTGACGAGCCTGGTGTCTGCACCTGCGCGCCTTGAAAGGTACTTTACCTATATATTTTGGCAGTCTACTTGGCACCCCGCATACCTACCTGCTCCCTGCTGACGAGAGGCAATTACCTCGAAACACGTGTCCAGGGATGGCATTATTTCACATACTCGTGGCATAGGCGTACTCACCGCTGCCACTACATTATCCAGAATTCTTTGGGGCTATTTGCTAGTATGACGAGCAGTGTCGCGACCCACTACGTAAACTTTCAGGAAACACGTATCTGTGCCAAGACTTCCACAGGAGCAGAAGTTATTCATCAAATCCCATACTTTACTGCAAGCAACATTCAATAAGCTATGTTACTCATGATAAAGAGGGGGAAAGGGGAATGGGATTGAAGATTGACTGCCACTTGATGGTGCCACTTCCTTGCACTTCTTCTACTGGTATCTATCCCATCTATCTTGAAACGAGTTAGACAGCTTTCTACGGCACCTGTTAACAGAAAGCACAATTTGTAACGTCTATGAATTGCTAATCTTACATTTCTTTTTTACAATTCACTATTTTGTTACATTTAATCGCTCTCTAATTACCTTTATCAATCAGTGGATTTGCTGCTCTCTTGTAGGTATTTAGATTTATAGGTTTTATGTCATTATAATGGAAGATTAGGTTCATGCATAAGGATTCATTATTTGAGTTGGTCTAATTATTCTTTTTGTCTTTTATTTTTCTCTTCTTCTCCTGTAGATCACTTCTGTTGCTTTTGATGGTAAGTACAAACATATATTATATATATACATATATATATATGCACACACATATATACATATATATCGATAGATAGATAGATAGATAGATAGATAGATAGATAGATAGATAGATAGATAGATAGATAGATAGATAGATAGATAGATAGATAGATAGATAGATAGATAGATAGATAGATATGTGTATCACAACCCAGTCTGGAAATCCAGGGATCCCAATACGTGGTGGTCCTGGACGGGCTCCAGTATTCCACAATATTACTTCACAGTTTCCAAAGTTTAGAAATTACCAGGACTGTCCGGGATGCTTAGATAATTTATTTGCAAAAAATGCCTCTGTACCAACGCGTTTCAACTTTCAGCTTGATCATGGTGTGGCTCGAGAGCTGGCTGTTTCACTTACATACACCTACAGCCATCAACAGTGAAAAAGAACTAACAAAATGCATAGTGCGAGAGTAGTTCACCATAATTCTCTCCATCTTGTTGTATCTGACAAGCATTTCTCAATACACTAGACACAGTAAGAATACATGCCATGGCCCCAATAACATGCCACATTAATAACTTGTCACATGATTCAGTATATAAAAGCGTTATAGTTCCACAATTAAACTACCTCATTACAAAACGAGACAATAAAATCATCCTTGTTAATAATATCACAGTAACTCAGCTAGTTATAAACTTCATAGATGTATACTTATATGGATTAGCAGTGTTATCACAATTCATTAAACGCCAAAGTTAATACTCTGGAAGTACATTCACAATAGAGGTTTTGTGGTATATCACAGGCATCCCCTTTGATGTCAAACATGGCACCACCATTTCTAATGGGCAGTGCCTCCCGCTAGTCAATCATTAAAATTAATGGCTCGGGATACCTCTCCCTTACTTCTAGCCCAAGTGGGCATTTATTTATTTATTTATTATTTTAATTATTTATATAGCGCAGCTGATACCTTGCAGGCTTCCTGGCGCTGAGGAAAAATACTATACTGAAGAGGAGCACAAGTAGGTAAGACAGGGAGGTCTAAGGGAAGAGCCAGGTCTTGATGCACTTCCTAAATGGGAGAAGTTGGGGGGTTTGGCGTATTTTAATGGGCAGACTGTTCCATAACTTGGCAGCTGCGACCCTAAAGGATCTGCCCCCGGTTCTGGCTTTATTGTATCTGGGCACCCTTACCAGATACGCCGAGGAAGACCGAAGCTCTCTAGTAGGAGTATACCACTGAAACAAGGTTTGCAGGGGCCTGGGCCCGAGTCCGTGCAAGGCCTTGAATACAATGCAGAGGGACTTAAAAACCACCCGCTGCTTTAGGGGTAGCCAGTGCAATTCGGCCAGTGCCGCAGTGGCCGAAGACCTTCTCGACCAGCCGAGAGCCAGTTTGGCCGCGGCTGATTGAATTTGTTGCAACCGGTCCAACAGCGTGACAGGGGACTCAAGGAGTAGGGCGTTGCAGTAGTCCAGGCGACTCAGAATCGTACACCTGACTACCAGCGCCCGGGCTTGTGCAGGGAGAAGTGGCATAATTTTTCGCAGGGAGCGTAGCAAAGCCGTGCAGATCCCCACTGTTTTTGCCACCTGGGTTTCCATACTCAGCTTGTTATCGAGCATGACCCCCAGGTTGCGGACCGAGGAGACAGGTTTAGGTTTCTCCCTTGTCTCAGGAGGCCAGAAGTCGTTCGGGAACTGGTGTGATAGCGTGGTGCCAGCATGGAACAAAACCTCTGTTTTAGAGGCATTAAATTGAAGAGAGTTCCTATGGAGCCAGCCAGCCGTTTCTCTAAGACACTCATGGAAGGAGGTCAGGGAGATGGAGTCCTCTCCTTCCCAGGAGAGAATGAGCTGGGTGTCATCTGCGTAATTAATTGTTTTTAACCCGAATGACTTGATTAATGTAATCAGTGGTTTAAGGTATACATTAAAAAGGATGGGACTGATGGAGGATCCCTGGGGAACTCCCTGTGGCACAGGTGAGAAAGCAGATTGAAATGGGGGGAGGGAGACAGCCTGTCTCCTGTCCTGCAGGTAAGAATGAAACCAAAGCAAAGCTGTGCCTTCCACACCAGCTTCCCTGAGTCTCAACAGCAGCGTCCTGTGGTTGACCGTATCGAATGCGGCAGACAGGTCCAGCAGTATCAAAGCCACTGACTGGCCCCTGTCTGCACGCATGCGAAGATCCTCCATGGCTGTTAAAATCGCCGTTTCGGTCCCGTGGGCAGGACGGAAGCCGAATTGGAGATCGTCCAGAAGGTTGTTCTGCTCAAGATGGATAGAAAGGCAGGAACTGACCCATCGTTCCACTACCTTCACAGGGAAAGGCAGTAGGGAGATGGGTCGATAGTTGGAGAGACAGTCTGGGTTGAGGGAGGGTTTCTTCAGGAGCGGGGTAACAAGCGCCTGTTTCCACGGGGTTGGAACATAGCCACATTGCAAAGACTGGTTGCAAATTTGGCGCAGGATGCCAAAAAGTTCTATTCCAGAGCTTTTCCAAATTTTTGGAGGCAGTGGGTCGAGCGGGGAACCTGAGGTAATGCTGAACGCCAGTTTTGCAAACTCGGGTTCAGAGATCATGGAGAATGCTCTCAGTCTAGCCGTCGCGCAGGAAGATTGAGGCGACAAGTCCAGGGGGCTGGTGCTGGCTCCCTGAGTATTGGCATCTCCCAGTGCGGGGGGGGTCTTCAGGTTTTGAATAATGGTATTAATTTTATTAATGAAAAAGGTTGCCAAATTATCACAGAGGGCTTGGGTGGGAGGCTGCGTTGATGTAACACAATCTGGGTGAGTAAGATTTCTAAGTATCTGGAAAATGCTTTTTGCACTATTTGTGGCGTTGGTAATCGTAGAACAGTAATAATTAGCCTTTTCTCGGACAATGGCAGATTTATACGCTCGGAGATTGTCTTTCCAAAGAGTTTTATTGGAGTCGAGATAGCCTTGCCTCCACTTTCTCTCAGATTGTCTGCAAACCAGCTTGAGGGCTCTCAGGGAGTCGTTGAACCAAGGGGCGGCTGCTCTTCTCCTTGGCTTACATTTTTTCAGAGGAACGATACGCTCTGAGATATTAACGATGTTGGTGCAGAGGGACGTATAGTTGTCCTCCACCGACCGGGCTGTGGAGAAGCTGTCTTCCACCTCGAATACGGGGCCAGCCAGTCTCTGTGTATCTAAGACTTTCCAGTCTCTATACAGAGAGTCGGGTGTGATACTGAATGACGGTTTGTTAGCTCTGCCGCTGGCCATGTGAAATTTAATAAGTGCATGGTCAGTCCAGCACAAAGGCAGAATGTCGTTCAGGAAAGCCAGCTGGGGGGAAGAAAAAATAAGGTCGAGCTGGTTTCCAGCTGAGTGTGTAGGTTCACTGACCAATTGCGAAAGTCCCACACCTTCGCAGGAGAGTAGAAGATTGTTTAAAGCAGAGTCCAGACTACCATTGGGCCAAAGATTGAAATCACCCAGAACAAGCAATTTATTGTGGGAAGTGGCCATATTCGTAATAGTCGTGAGGAGCGACTGCTGTTGTGTGGAATTAAAAGCTCCCGGCGGGCGGTAACATATTACAGCCGTGAAGGATGTTCCGGAGAGACAGTTAATTGAAAGACCTAATATTTCCGTACCAGCCACTGGGTCCATGTCAAGTGTTTTTATGGACCAGGAGGCTCTGTAAATTATGCCAACTCCACCACCCCGACCCTTGGGTCTTGGGAGATGTAAGATTTTATAATCTTGTGGACATGCCCAGTCTAGCTCTATGTTACAGTCGGAGTGGGTCCAGGTCTCAGTCATGAACAATACGTCGAGGTGGTGATTCTCGATAAGCTGAGAGATTTCATTGGCGTGTTTGGGCAATGACCTGACATTCAGCAGGCCGCCCATCAGTAGACCTTTGCAGGCGAAGTCTTGTAAGGGGAATGCAGTGTCCATGAAGGAGAGTTGGCCTTCATGAGCAAAGTCTCTGAGGGAGAGTAAAAACTCACGTGACAGATGCGGAGGGCTGGTGGAGGGTGTAAGGGCAGGAGCATCGGGGAGCGCTGCA
This sequence comes from Triturus cristatus, assembly GCF_964204655.1. Classification (NCBI taxonomy): domain Eukaryota; kingdom Metazoa; phylum Chordata; class Amphibia; order Caudata; family Salamandridae; genus Triturus; species Triturus cristatus. The sequence goes on along the minus strand of NC_140590.1, from coordinate 436,796,935 downwards.
GCCACTGCCGAGGCGCGGACGAGCGCAGACGAGCTTGCCTTATGCGCGCCTTCGGCGCGCATTCGTCGCGCCCGCTGCGCTCGTCCGCTGCGCTTCCGACAGAAACTCATGATTTATAGGTAGTGTCGGTGCGTAGGAGGGGGGCGTGGCCTGGTGCGGTGGGCGTGTCCGGCGGCGACCAAGAATGGCTGCAGGACGCGATGTGCTCTACGAGCAAAGCGGCAAGCTGTCAGCCGCTGAGCTGTGGCACAGGTGAGGCCAAGGTCCTAAGCACAGTACAAGTATTAAAAACACACTTTATACACAGAGAAACAAAGTTTTAAAACTAGCGACTACCGGCTTCCGCCTCAGTAGTGTTTTCCAGGTTGTAGAAGGGCGCAGGCGCTTTGGCGCGTTATTTATACCAATTTAGGCGGGGGGGGCGTGGCCTGGCGCGGTGGGCGTGTCCGGCGGCGACCAAGAATGGCTGCAGGACGCGATGTGCTCTACGAGCAAAGCGGCAAGCTGTCAGCCGCTGAGCTGTGGCACAGGTGAGGCCAAGGTCCTAAGCACAGTACAAGTATTAAAAACACACTTTATACACAGAGAAACAAAGTTTTAAAACTAGCGACTACCGGCTTCCGCCTCAGTAGTGTTTTCCAGGTTGTAGAAGGGCGCAGGCGCTTTGGCGCGTTATTTATACCAATTTAGGCGGGGGGGGGCGTGGCCTGGCGCGGTGGGCGTGTCCGGCGGCGACCAAGAATGGCTGCAGGACGCGATGTGCTCTACGAGCAAAGCGGCAAGCTGTCAGCCGCTGAGCTGTGGCACAGGTGAGGCCAAGGTCCTAAGCACAGTACAAGTATTAAAAACACACTTTATACACAGAGAAACAAAGTTTTAAAACTAGCGACTACCGGCTTCCGCCTCAGTAGTGTTTTCCAGGTTGTAGAAGGGCGCAGGCGCTTTGGCGCGTTATTTATACCAATTTAGGTGGGGGGGGGCGTGGCCTGGCGCGGTGGGCGTGTCCGGCGGCGACCAAGAATGGCTGCAGGACGCGATGTGCTCTACGAGCAAAGCGGCAAGCTGTCAGCCGCTGAGCTGTGGCACAGGTGAGGCCAAGGTCCTAAGCACAGTACAAGTATTAAAAACACACTTTATACACAGAGAAACAAAGTTTTAAAACTAGCGACTACCGGCTTCCGCCTCAGTAGTGTTTTCCAGGTTGTAGCATTGTGTTGCAAAGATACCATTCGATATCAAAACACTGTGACCCAAAAAGAAAAAATATATTTTTATACACAGGACAATTCCTTTGTCCGTATGCAGCAAAGTCAATACCATTTATCTAAATTATCAAAAACTTTAATTTCTTCATATTTACTCCCCGCCATGTTTGTTTTAAATACTGTCTCGTCCAATAGAATTGCGATGTCGCTCTTCCTAAGTTGGCTGAACTGCAGAACTCACTGCTACAAATATGGTGTTCATCCTGCTACTCTCCATAACCCAACAGTGTTCAATACCTACGTGTACACAAAGAAATAAAAATGCAAATTAAATAAAATGAATATGCATTAGAATCACAACTAATTAATGAAATCACCAGAAAAAAACACATTCTAATTTTAGTATTCAAAACTTTAAAAGAAATAAGGTTAAAATACAATTTTCAATCAGAAAAGCTTAAAAAAGCTCCTCATATCTCTTCTCAGACAGCGCTTTCTCCTCAAGCATTCTAGATTATCAATGAAATAAATTAGGTTCTTCCAGGCTCTGGATGCTGGTAACAGGTTACGTTCTACCCTAAATGTACAGCAAGTTCCTTACTTGAATTTAAACCTGTAGGTGTCAGTGTCTCAAAATCTATTATAAATTTGGATTCAAGGATCCTAAGTTGGCATTCTCTATCACCTCCCATTTGCTGTGGTTTGACTGAGTCCAGGAACACAAAAGTTAGAACTTCCTCATTTTGACTATGTACGTCCTTAAAATAATGAGCCACTGGATAGTGTTCATCATTCTGCCTTATTGCTTGCTTGTGTTCCAACACCTTCTTTTTCGCTTTGTGTATGGTGCTCCCTATGTAGTACTTGCCACAAGGGCAAATGAGATAGTAAATACAGAACTCTGTGTTACAATCAAAGCTCCCTTGGATGGCATATTCTCTCTCATTATTCGGTACTTTGATTTTAGTGCAATTAGTATGTTGCATCGCATACAAAACATGAAGGCCCCTATTCCCAATTTGTCCCTCATCCTTTGTGAAGTTACAAGGTTGCAACTTAGAACATCCTTTAATGATCTACTTCTTCTAAACGATATTTGTCTCATTGTTGGGAGGAGCATGGGGAGCAGGACTCAGAGTCCCTTATAAACGCCGATTTCCTGATGACACATGTATGGGACGAGGCTGGTCCCTTTAAACATCCGCGAAGCCGGCAGGAGGAGGCGTGCGGGGGCGTGACGTCAGCATTTTGGACCCTATCAGCTGGCCCCACCGGATTGAAGGGGGAGGACCTCGTTACAGCCAGAGAGACCGCGGAAGAGCAGGGAGACGTGGCGAGAAGAGAGAAGCCACCGTTCCAGCACCTCATCGGAGACCGCCTGCCTGGCCGGACGTCGGAGGTCATTGGAGCATCCCCTGAACCAGGAGAAATCATCGGCAGGGTCCGGCATCGCGCTGCAGCCTGCCACTCTCCTGGAGGAGGGTGGCTGGAACAGGTACGTCAGCATGTCCTGGGTTTCGTGAAAGCACCGGGAGGGAACGGGTAGCAGAGCGGGAGGACACAGCTTCTCTTTTCGTTTTCTTGGTTTCCACCCATGTAGCAGAAACAGTGATCCCCTCACACTCTCTTCCCCCCCCTTGTAGTGTGGTTTCTAGTTATCGACCACTGACCCTTGATTTCTTTTATTTTTGTGTTTGCCTGTGCTCCTGCACCCACGTGGATTTCTGTCCGGAGCGTCGACTGTGAAACCCGCACCCCTTACAGTCCTGGAAGCGGTGAAGATGAGAAGGACCTTCTTAAACCTGACTGACTAGTGATGGAGCAGGTAAAACAACATTTTATATACCTCCTCTAATTTGCATGTAATTATTTCATAATCATTCTAAAAATAATTTGCATAATGTGTTTGGAGTGAAATTTACTAATCAACCTTTTCACCTTGATAAACACGAAATACATGTGGGACTAAATTGCAAATTGCATGGCAGAATAATTAACTGATTAACAATGGTACACAAACTAACCTTAGATTGTGATAAAATAGTAAAATTGCATGGTTTGTATTGCTTTGTGACTGTATTGTGGCTTTAAATTATAAAATGGTAAGTATTATCGCTTTAAAGGTTGCTACAGCTAGGAAAATACTAATATACATTGGGATTAGTGTGGGTTTAAGAAAAACGATTTGAGAAAAAGGGGGTGGTGATGGACAGAGTTTCTGAATGATGCAGAATACTCTTACCAAGTCAAGAGATCATGGTTTTAATCCATCACCGTTTTTTAGCTCACTGCACCATCCCAGCTCAGAACCTGGCTACATGCAAATTAGTCTGTACCTGTCCCAGTGCATGATGGGAACAGGGCAAACCAAACTACCAAGCCAATTCTTATACTGGGAAGAAAACAAGCTTCCGGGGACCGGTTTCTGGCATCACAGCCTTCGTCGGCCCGGCTTGCCTGAATCCTGATGGTGCAATGAGCAAGGGACTCACGTCTGAGCATACCCTCCCACACTGAGTGTGGATAAAAACGATTTGAGAAAAAGGGGGTGGTGATGGACAGAGTTTCTGAATGATGCAGAATACTCTTACCAAGTCAAGAAATCATGGTTTTAATCCATCACCGTTTTTTAGCTCACTGCACCATCCCAGCTCAGAACCTGGCTACATGCAAATTAGTCTGTACCTGTCCCAGTGCATGATGGGAACAGGGCAAACCAAACTACCAAGCCAATTCTTATACTGGGAAGAAAACAAGCTTCCGGGGACCGGTTTCTGGCATCACAGCCTTCGTCGGCCCGGCTTGCCTGAATCCTGATGGTGCAATGAGCAAGGGACTCACGTCTGAGCATACCCTCCCACACTGAGTGTGGATAAAAACGATTTGAGAAAAAGGGGGTGGTGATGGACAGAGTTTCTGAATGATGCAGAATACTCTTACCAAGTCAAGAGATCATGGTTTTAATCCATCACCGTTTTTTAGCTCACTGCACCATCCCAGCTCAGAACCTGGCTACATGCAAATTAGTCTGTACCTGTCCCAGTGCATGATGGGAACAGGGCAAACCAAACTACCAAGCCAATTCTTATACTGGGAAGAAAACAAGCTTCCGGGGACCGGTTTCTGGCATCACAGCCTTCGTCGGCCCGGCTTGCCTGAATCCTGATGGTGCAATGAGCAAGGGACTCACGTCTGAGCATACCCTCCCACACTGAGTGTGGATAAAAACGATTTGAGAAAAAGGGGGTGGTGATGGACAGAGTTTCTGAACGATGCAGAATACTCTTACCAAGTCAAGAGATCATGGTTTAAATCCATCACCGTTTTTTAGCTCACTGCACCATCCCAGCTCAGAACCTGGCTACATGCAAATTAGTCTGTACCTGTCCCAGTGCATGATGGGAACAGGGCAAACCAAACTACCAAGCCAATTCTTATACTGGGAAGAAAACAAGCTTCCGGGGACCGGTTTCTGGCATCACAGCCTTCGTCGGCCCGGCTTGCCTGAATCCTGATGGTGCAATGAGCAAGGGACTCACGTCTGAGCATACCCTCCCACACTGAGTGTGGATAAAAACGATTTGAGAAAAAGGGGGTGGTGATGGACAGAGTTTCTGAATGATGCAGAATACTCTTACCAAGTCAAGAGATCATGGTTTTAATCCATCACCGTTTTTTAGCTCACTGCACCATCCCAGCTCAGAACCTGGCTACATGCAAATTAGTCTGTACCTGTCCCAGTGCATGATGGGAACAGGGCAAACCAAACTACCAAGCCAATTCTTATACTGGGAAGAAAACAAGCTTCCGGGGACCGGTTTCTGGCATCACAGCCTTCGTCGGCCCGGCTTGCCTGAATCCTGATGGTGCAATGAGCAAGGGACTCACGTCTGAGCATACCCTCCCACACTGAGTGTGGATAAAAACGATTTGAGAAAAAGGGGGTGGTGATGGACAGAGTTTCTGAATGATGCAGAATACTCTTACCAAGTCAAGAGATCATGGTTTTAATCCATCACCGTTTTTTAGCTCACTGCACCATCCCAGCTCAGAACCTGGCTACATGCAAATTAGTCTGTACCTGTCCCAGTGCATGATGGGAACAGGGCAAACCAAACTACCAAGCCAATTCTTATACTGGGAAGAAAACAAGCTTCCGGGGACCGGTTTCTGGCATCACAGCCTTCGTCGGCCCGGCTTGCCTGAATCCTGATGGTGCAATGAGCAAGGGACTCACGTCTGAGCATACCCTCCCACACTGAGTGTGGATAAAAACGATTTGAGAAAAAGGGGGTGGTGATGGACAGAGTTTCTGAATGATGCAGAATACTCTTACCAAGTCAAGAGATCATGGTTTTAATCCATCACCGTTTTTTAGCTCACTGCACCATCCCAGCTCAGAACCTGGCTACATGCAAATTAGTCTGTACCTGTCCCAGTGCATGATGGGAACAGGGCAAACCAAACTACCAAGCCAATTCTTATACTGGGAAGAAAACAAGCTTCCGGGGACCGGTTTCTGGCATCACAGCCTTCGTCGGCCCGGCTTGCCTGAATCCTGATGGTGCAATGAGCAAGGGACTCACGTCTGAGCATACCCTCCCACACTGAGTGTGGATAAAAACGATTTGAGAAAAAGGGGGTGGTGATGGACAGAGTTTCTGAATGATGCAGAATACTCTTACCAAGTCAAGAGATCATGGTTTTAATCCATCACCGTTTTTTAGCTCACTGCACCATCCCAGCTCAGAACCTGGCTACATGCAAATTAGTCTGTACCTGTCCCAGTGCATGATGGGAACAGGGCAAACCAAACTACCAAGCCAATTCTTATACTGGGAAGAAAACAAGCTTCCGGGGACCGGTTTCTGGCATCACAGCCTTCGTCGGCCCGGCTTGCCTGAATCCTGATGGTGCAATGAGCAAGGGACTCACGTCTGAGCATACCCTCCCACACTGAGTGTGGATAAAAACGATTTGAGAAAAAGGGGGTGGTGATGGACAGAGTTTCTGAATGATGCAGAATACTCTTACCAAGTCAAGAGATCATGGTTTTAATCCATCACCGTTTTTTAGCTCACTGCACCATCCCAGCTCAGAACCTGGCTACATGCAAATTAGTCTGTACCTGTCCCAGTGCATGATGGGAACAGGGCAAACCAAACTACCAAGCCAATTCTTATACTGGGAAGAAAACAAGCTTCCGGGGACCGGTTTCTGGCATCACAGCCTTCGTCGGCCCGGCTTGCCTGAATCCTGATGGTGCAATGAGCAAGGGACTCACGTCTGAGCATACCCTCCCACACTGAGTGTGGATAAAAACGATTTGAGAAAAAGGGGGTGGTGATGGACAGAGTTTCTGAACGATGCAGAATACTCTTACCAAGTCAAGAGATCATGGTTTTAATCCATCACCGTTTTTTAGCTCACTGCACCATCCCAGCTCAGAACCTGGCTACATGCAAATTAGTCTGTACCTGTCCCAGTGCATGATGGGAACAGGGCAAACCAAACTACCAAGCCAATTCTTATACTGGGAAGAAAACAAGCTTCCGGGGACCGGTTTCTGGCATCACAGCCTTCGTCGGCCCGGCTTGCCTGAATCCTGATGGTGCAATGAGCAAGGGACTCACGTCTGAGCATACCCTCCCACACTGAGTGTGGATAAAAACGATTTGAGAAAAAGGGGGTGGTGATGGACAGAGTTTCTGAATGATGCAGAATACTCTTACCAAGTCAAGAGATCATGGTTTTAATCCATCACCGTTTTTTAGCTCACTGCACCATCCCAGCTCAGAACCTGGCTACATGCAAATTAGTCTGTACCTGTCCCAGTGCATGATGGGAACAGGGCAAACCAAACTACCAAGCCAATTCTTATACTGGGAAGAAAACAAGCTTCCGGGGACCGGTTTCTGGCATCACAGCCTTCGTCGGCCCGGCTTGCCTGAATCCTGATGGTGCAATGAGCAAGGGACTCACGTCTGAGCATACCCTCCCACACTGAGTGTGGATAAAAACGATTTGAGAAAAAGGGGGTGGTGATGGACAGAGTTTCTGAATGATGCAGAATACTCTTACCAAGTCAAGAGATCATGGTTTTAATCCATCACCGTTTTTTAGCTCACTGCACCATCCCAGCTCAGAACCTGGCTACATGCAAATTAGTCTGTACCTGTCCCAGTGCATGATGGGAACAGGGCAAACCAAACTACCAAGCCAATTCTTATACTGGGAAGAAAACAAGCTTCCGGGGACCGGTTTCTGGCATCACAGCCTTCGTCGGCCCGGCTTGCCTGAATCCTGATGGTGCAATGAGCAAGGGACTCACGTCTGAGCATACCCTCCCACACTGAGTGTGGATAAAAACGATTTGAGAAAAAGGGGGTGGTGATGGACAGAGTTTCTGAATGATGCAGAATACTCTTACCAAGTCAAGAGATCATGGTTTTAATCCATCACCGTTTTTTAGCTCACTGCACCATCCCAGCTCAGAACCTGGCTACATGCAAATTAGTCTGTACCTGTCCCAGTGCATGATGGGAACAGGGCAAACCAAACTACCAAGCCAATTCTTATACTGGGAAGAAAACAAGCTTCCGGGGACCGGTTTCTGGCATCACAGCCTTCGTCGGCCCGGCTTGCCTGAATCCTGATGGTGCAATGAGCAAGGGACTCACGTCTGAGCATACCCTCCCACACTGAGTGTGGATAAAAACGATTTGAGAAAAAGGGGGTGGTGATGGACAGAGTTTCTGAATGATGCAGAATACTCTTACCAAGTCAAGAGATCATGGTTTTAATCCATCACCGTTTTTTAGCTCACTGCACCATCCCAGCTCAGAACCTGGCTACATGCAAATTAGTCTGTACCTGTCCCAGTGCATGATGGGAACAGGGCAAACCAAACTACCAAGCCAATTCTTATACTGGGAAGAAAACAAGCTTCCGGGGACCGGTTTCTGGCATCACAGCCTTCGTCGGCCCGGCTTGCCTGAATCCTGATGGTGCAATGAGCAAGGGACTCACGTCTGAGCATACCCTCCCACACTGAGTGTGGGTTTAAACATTAGAATCTTTATTTCTATATTTTAATTACTGTTATGTCTATTTTTGCTTAAGTTGGCATTCGGGCCAACTAGACCGCAATACCCAAGATGGCGTTCTCTGAAGCAGGTGCCACCATGTGAGCGCAATGATATCTGCGCATGCCCAGATGGCTCTGGAGATCACCAAGTGACATGAACTCCTGACATCGTGTTCCCTGCCAAGGACAGAAATTTAGGGACTTGACCGAAAGCCAATATATGGCTATGTGGGAACAGCGGAAAGGACAATAAAGAACCCGTGAAATACGACTTTTTCACCTTGAGAAGATACATTTGCTGCTCTCGCCTGAGAAACATTTACAATTTGTGCCTTCCTATGCCAAGTTTCCATGAAGAACCAGTTTGCACTGGGAAAAAACTTAAATGAACCGATGATAACCCCGAACTGTCCAATCAGAACATTTTCTCAGCCCCTAAATGTTGCCATATTTTGTATAAAGTGAGTGGAAAAAGGGTATAAAAATTGCCCCTCATCTGTCATTGGGTTAATGTTAGGTTTTGTTTTCGCTCGTTCATGGCATTGGTTTGCATTGGGCTTATTGACGTTTGGGAGAAGAGATTTGCAGTGCATCATATAATTTGGTTGTTGGTTTGATCCCTCGGTGTGGGTCAGACAGCCTGTCCAGGGCGTTTGACTTGAGAACACGGATAACTCTCTGTTTAAAATGGAGCCATCGTCGTTTGCTAATTGGTAATTGATTAACTGCATTTTTCAAATTTATGTCTAATTTCTAAATGTTTGATTTCTCTTTAATAAAACTAACATTTTGAGATTATGAGCTGTAGTTAATGCAAACGTAAGAAATTTTATTATTTAGATAAACAACAATTGAAATAATAAGAATGAGTTTTGTGATTCTTTAAATCTATGATGAGATTAAATGATTTCTAGACTTTATTTGTGATCGACCAAATAGTGGAGTGCCTTGATGTTAAAGTCAGGATTCTGAAAGTTGTATATAAAAAGTGCATATAATGTAATAAGCAAATTAATCCTGATTGGTAATAAGGTACCCACATGTCCAGCAGCCCCATTCTCCTGTGTACAGATTCGAGTGAGATTGATTGAATGACAAGTGTGTTCGTGTTATGGGCCCCACCAATTAATGTGTATGGATGAGCTGTTGTGAATAAGAATCTGTGACATAAGGAGAATATGTAAATTTTGTCCCTTGCGCTGGATCAGTTTTTCTTGGTAGCAGATTGATGGTTATTATTGTATTTGTTTGGTGATTATCGATTTATGATTAACACTTTATGTTGAGTATGGTTTAAGTTAAGTGTAGATGGGAAATTTGAAGCTTCCGGGAGGTAGGAAGTGGATTTATATGGCAAGAGAAGTCACATGGAATTAAACATTGTCTGGTTCAAGAATTGTAATAACACGGAATTGTGTTATGTTAGGGAAATCTCTGTATGAATGTGTGTAAGTGGAATAGTAATAGGTTATCTTGTGAAACTCTGGCCTTAATTCTCAGGAGCATTGTAGTCTCCACATGTGTTTTATCCCCAGAGAAACAGGTTTACCTTTTGCTTGTTAGAAGGGTCAGGTAGAGGGAAGTGCTACTTTATCGGCGAAACGGAAAATTCTTTGGTAGTGTAGAGGTAAGCGCTGCCTACTGGAAAGACAGAATTCTTGTGTAAATGAACAAAACTATCTCTTTGGTTAGGCGAAACAGGCAATGGAGATGTGTTTATGTTGTTACTAACAGATTTGATTAAAGAAAACGTAAGAAAAGTTTGCCGATATAATTTTGTAAAGGAGGGGTCAGCAAGAGCAGGAGTAGTGACAAAGGCTGACGTCAGAAAGACCGCGCTGGGATTGGTCAGCTGTAGAAAGACGAAGCTTTCACTGATTGGTGCGTTAGTGTGAGACATGCTGGGAGTGGAAAATTACAAGAGTGACGTAGACGCTCTGGATTGGTGCGTTAGTGTGAGACGCGCTGGGAGTGAAAAATTACAAGAGTGACGTAGACGCTCCGGATTGGTGCGTCAGTGTGAGACGCGCTGGGAGTTGAGAATTACAAGAGTGACGTAGACGCTTCGGATTGGTGCGTTAGTGTGAGTCGCGCTAGGATTGGTCAGAATACGGAGAAGCCATCAAGAAGTGATTCGCAGAGCTTAGTTGATTAAGAACTTTTGAAAATAAAAATGATATACTACGATCCACCTGAGAAAGAGAAACATCATGGTTTGGAAAAATCAAAGACCTATTTAAAAAAGATAAGCCGATTGTAACTAGGGAAGGACAGATACTTCCTCCACTGAAAACGCCTGCATCATTTATGGTGGCGAAATATGGTTATCATACATGTATTTGGTTGGAGAATTGGGCAAAGTATACCAAAGATGATGGAGAGTTAGCGTTTCCAGAAAATGGTTCATTTAGTCCGGCAGTACTATGAAATTTGAAAGAGAGAATGATGAGGTTGGAACCAAAACCCAGACCTACCCAATTCGAGGCTTTGACTGAATGGGAAGAAGAGATGTATGAAAGAGAAAGGCATCAGAGTGGGAGAAAGGATAATTATGTATTTGGTAGACATTGTGGTCAAGAAAGCCATGATAACAGAATGAGAAGATGGCAAAATGCAAGTATGACTGATGGTATGTTTTCTTTGAGAAATGCTGGAGAAATGAGTGGTAGAAAATGTACAGAAAAGAGAAATAACACAGAGTCAGAAGGTTACAGATATGGAGTAAGTGAATCAGAGGATGAAGTGCTGGAGGACATGTTTTATATAAAGAATCTCCATATCAGCAGGATTCTGCATTGGTGACGCCAAGTGCACCACCACAGGAGACTGTAACAAATAAAAGTTTTGAACAAATGCCGAATAATTTTGGGAAAAATAATCCATTTAAAAATGAAATGTCACAGACAGTAAGAACTGAAAATGAAAAATCTGCAGAATTATTTAGAACTACACTGGAATTAACTGAAAAGATTAGAGAATTAACAAAGAATATGGAAGCAGTGACTAAGCCTTTAACTGTAGGACCAGTGATACCTGTTTTTGATAAACAAAAAGATAGTGAGCGTTGTTTAACGGTCCCATATAATTGTGGTATGCAAAACGAGAAAGAAAGGAGTAGTTCAGGAGAAAATGAATGGAAGGTTACTGCAGGAATATCAGGATTAAGTACCCCTAAAAATGTAACTGTAAATCAATGTGCAGTAAGTAAGACACCTATGTCAACAGAATCGGCAACGGAAATTCCAGAGAAAATTAAAGATAAAATGAGAATAGCGACAACCCCTGTAGGACCAACATTTGAAGAATTAAGTGATTGGTTCAGAAGTTTGCAGAAAAAGGATACAGAGCCACAACCCTTAGATGTGGCAAAATTAAAAGTGACTTTAGAAGAGTTAATTGTAGGAACAATTCCAACTGAAAAATTAAAAGCATATCAAGAGGAGCAATTAATGTTTTTATGCAAAAGCATAACTTGGAGAGCAAGAACTTTGCATGAAAAGTTAGAAGAAACAGCAAGTGAAATGGGAATAGATTTTGAAAAAATAAGGTCATTGCAGAAGCCATACAGAGTAGATTTACTGAGAAAGACATTGAAAACTTGAATACTTCAGGGAGGTTAACCCAAATTAAAGAGTTAATCGCATTGTTAAGAAAATGGGGTGATGTGGATCGATGGAAAAGTAGATGGTTTAGGAGGAGAGAGGAAACTATGGACAAAGCCTCTCTAGCTTTCCCAATGAGAGAAAAAGAGCCAGTAATAACAGAATGTCCCATGAGAGAAATTCCTGGAGGAGGGTATGTACATGTTCCATGGACTAGACAGGATATTTTGTCATTTACAAATGATTTTCCAAGGTTGAGAGAAAAACCAGTTGAATGGTATAGACAGGTAGATAGGTTTGTCAAACTCTCAAAGGTATTGTGGATAGATCTGAATGGTCTTTTTTATATAATTGTGCCGGAAGATTTATGGACAGAATGTAAGATTACTATAGATTGGCCGACACAAGAGTATCCTAGGGATCCTAAAACGGGAGCCCCAGATCCAGAAGTAATGAAAAAATGTGATCAGGTAATTACTTTTTTGAAAAATAAAGTTCCTCTGAAAGAAACAGACTGGGTAAAGATTGACAGAACTCACCAGAAGGCTAAGGAATCAGTGCATGCATATTACAAAAGGTTACTGTTGGCTTTTAAACAATACAGTGGAGACGAGAAATTAAGTGAAAAGGATTTGAGTCATTTTGTTTACAGATTTGTTTATGGTTTAAGGCCTAAAGTTAGTGAAATGATTAAACAGCATACAGTAGATTGGCAAAACAAAAAGATAGACAAAGTGTTACGACATGCAAAATATTTTAGTGATGAAATTGAAGCCAAACAGCATAAGTTGTAAGAAAAGGCAATGTGGGCACAGGCTAAGGTAGCAGAGCGGCAAGAAGCCCAGTTAATCGAACAAGCTAATGGAATAGGACAAGCAAGACCAAAACCTAATATTGGGAAAGGAAAAGGACAGATTAGCATAGATAAAGCTAAAAAGAAATGGCCATGTCATAATTGTGGAAAATTAGGGCTTTGAAAATCCGAGTGTAAATTGCCACCAAAAGCTAATGGTGATAATTCATCATTAAATCCACAGGTGCAGAATGAGGTGAGTTGCCAACCGCTGCAACAGCAGCAGGTTGTTTCCCAACAATGTCAGGTGCCAAAGCCACCTTTTCCACAGAACGTAAATCCTCAAAGATACAGTAATGAGACAGGATTCTAGAACGAAGAAAGGGTGACAAAGCTACCGCGCGCTGGTGCCATTTCAAAGTATTGGCTGCAACGCGATGAAAGTGAGTCAGAAGAGAGTTATTGACGGTGCCTAGGAGAGGAAGAGGAGTGCGTACTTGGTGCAACTCTAGAGGTAGACCAGACGGGACCCTTTGTGGATGGAAAGGTAAATGAAGTAAACATTACTTTCCTAGTGGATACTGGTGCTACTCGTTCAACTGTTAGATCAGCTGAAGTGAAAAATCGTCCTCTCTCGGGTGAAACAATCCAGGTGGTTGGAGTTTCTAATAAACAGATAAAAGCTTGTCTTACTGATCCGGTAAAGGTTAGAATAGGTAAATTTGCTGATATGCATCGTTTTGTAGTTTCTGACACTAGTCCTGTAAATCTGTTAGGGAGGGACTTTCTTTGTAAGATGAATTGTACCATCTTTTGTACACCTGATGGTACAGCCTTTGAAACTCCAGACGATGATGTATTGTATAAAATGACAATGGCAAACCTAGAACCAGAAATTACTGAAGCATTTGTTGTATTTGATCCAGAAGGATTACCTCAAGAGTTAAAAGAAACAGTGAAAACAGAAGTGTGGGATTTCACAGGAGAGGATGTTGGATTAATGAAAAGAGTAGATCCTGTGAAAATAACTGTAAAAGAAGGAGTAAATTACCCGAACATTCCTCAGTATAAATTAACACCAGAAATATTTGCAGGAGTAACGCCTGTAATAGACAGAATGATTGAACAAGGAATTCTGAGAGAGATAATGAGCAGTCCATGTAACTCTCCGATTATGGGTTTGAAAAAGCCCAATGGGACATTTAGAATAGTACAGGATTTGTGAAAGGTGAATAAAATTGTTGTTCCTTTCTGTCCCATTGTGCCAAACCCTTCAGTAATTCTATATCAGATTCCCCATGATGCAGAATGGTACACAGTCCTTGATTTGTGTCATGCTTCCTTTTCTTTTCCATTGCACCCTGATAGCCAACACATTTTTGCGTTCCGGTTCGGCAAGAGTATTTTGGCATGGTGCCGTATCCCTCAAGGGTATACAGAGAGTCCTTCAATATTTAATCAGATTTCAAAGAAGTCACTGGAAGATTTAAAGATGCCAAAAAGTTCAATGCTCGTCCAATATATCGATGACCAACTAGTGGCATTGAAGACGCGAGAAGCATGTGTGAGTGACACAGTTGCATTGTTACATCATTTGGCAGATGGAGGACTTAAAGTATCACCATCAAAATTGTAGCTCTGTCATAAAGAAGTACAATATTTAGGTCATAAGATTGAAAAAGGCCTGAGAAAAGTAACAATGGACAGAATTAAAATCATTAAAGGAATGAAAGCCCCAATGACACAGAGAGAAGTTAGAATGTTTCTTGGAATGGTGGGATATTGTCGACAGTGGATCAGCAATTTCTCGTTGATTGCGAAACCACTAGTACGATTGACAAAGAGTGATGTGAGAAATCCTCTTTTTTTTTTTTTTAAACAAACTTTATTGGGATTTTCATGTGCGGGTATAACATAGTACACATCACAGTAAACATTTAAGTATTCCGGGGACATCAGATACAATTCAGACTTTGTGTGTCATCCGTTCCAATTGTGTTGTTGTCCACAATATATCACTATAATGTCACAAGACCGCTAGGATGGTCACCATTCTATCCCAGTGTTGTGCTCCACATTCCTAGCCTACGAACAATTGTTTTCAAGAGGAGCGGTGTCTGCTCAACTGTCCCACAACCCCCCATCCCACCTGGAACCCACCCTCCATACCCAACCATGCCACAAAGTAAGCAACCGCAGTCTGGGGGACTCAGAACTTTCTTCGGGCGGGGGGGGCCGGGGAGAGGAAGAAACAAGGGATGGCGAGCCGGAGCGGAGGACAACCCCACCCCAAGCCCACGGATGAGGAAGGAAGGAGGCCAGTCCATTGTTCACGAAAGGGGGAACCCGACCACACGCATCACCCCACCGCTCATACGCCGGAGTCAGGCAAACACTCTCACTCCCAATGACCCATCTCCATCAGTGAGCACCGCCGCTTATGCGGGGGGATTCCGGGGGGGCAGACACCACAGCACCCCCCTCCTCCTCCATCTCGCTTTTGAATAATTCAGTCAGGTGCGCCCATTCCAGGGAGATAGGCCGCTTACGCAGCCCCCGACTCTCCTTACGGTACAGCGCCTCGCGCTCTGCTACCGCCCATCGTAACACCTCGTCTCCCCAAGCCTCAACACGTGGCAGCGAGCGGGATTTCCACCGCTGTGTTATCAGGCGCTTTGCCAGCATTAAGGCCAGGTTGGCGAAGTGGCGCAGAAGCTTTGCCTTCAAGGGGAGCAGTAAAAGCCCCAATAAACAAGCCCCTGCCGTGTCCCAGGAGGGGCGCTCAGCAATCGTGCTCAAAACGTGCGTTATCCTACTCCAGTATCCCCGCAACGTCGGGCAAACCCACAGCATGTGTAACAGGTCGGCGTCCGGCACCAGGCAGTGGGGGCAGGTTGCATCCGCCGTGTTGTACATCCTACTCAGTGTATGGGGAGTAAGGTACGCCCTGTGAAGGACAAATAGTTGAATAGTTTTCAATCTGCAGTTGCGGGATACTTTTTTAGGGTACTTCAAGATATAAGCCCACTCTTTATCACTAAATGTCCGTGATAAATCTGTCTCCCACCGTGTCCGGAGAGCGGCCATAGAGACTTGAGTGTGCTCCCGGAGGCCCCGATAAAGCCATTTGACCAAACATCGTCCATGGCCTATTATGTGGAGGGAACACAGAAGGTGGAATGTGGAGGGTTCCGCCGGCGTAGCCCGCCAGTGTGTCCGAATATACAGAGAGATTGCAGCGTGGAGCAGAAACTGGGTGTCGGGCACCCTGTTAACCCTCACAAACTCGTCGTGGGGCATCAAGTTGCCCTCTTGAAAAAAGGCCCCTATAGTTTCCACCCCTTGCTGCGTCCATGCACGTACTTGCCCGGCACGCAAAACTCCCCGTCTCGTGGGGAGGCCGCACAGCGGCATGTTTGGGGAGTATGGATTTTGGATTTTGGCATATTTACATGCCTGTGTCCAGTAATGGAGCGCTATCTTTAGCAGGGCCGGTGGGTCTAATGGTTTAGGAGAGCCAGGGCACAACAACGACTGCAGGGCACCACGTGCCAGTTGGGTCGGGGTATAGCCAATTTCAAACAGGTTTTTCCCGGCCAGCCAGTAGGCCAACCACTGCAGCTGGCCAGCGATGCAGTATGCCCTAAAATCGGGTGCACCCATCCCGCCAGCTCCATTCGGTAACCGCAAATTTGCCAACGCAAGCCTACGTCTCCCCGTACCCCAGATCAGCGAGATCAGCAGTGTGTCTAGTTCACGAGAGATCCAAGCGGGATATGCTACCGGGACATTGACGAAGTAGTAAAGCAGGCGTGGCAACATCACCATCTTGGATATCGTTACCCGCCCTGCTATAGTGAGAGGCAGTGTGTTCCAGAATGCAATTTGGGAGCGTATGGAAGAGATGGTGCGCACCAGATTGCCTGCAATGACATCCGGCACGGAGCGAAATATATTAATCCCCAAGTACCTAAAGGTGACCGGCGCCACCCTGAGGGACAGGGGCCCGAAACGGAGCACCGGCGCCTCAAGCCTGCCACTGAAAGAATAGGCTAAGGACTTGGAGGCATTGAGGCGTAACCCAGAGATTTCTCCGAAGCGGAGAAAAAGATCCGCCACCTCCCCCATGTCGGCGTGGAGATCCCGGAAGTACAATAGCATATCGTCCATGTAGAGCGAGACCGAGTGCAGGACACCATCCAACAGGATGCCATGGGGCACCATGACTCGCCTGAGGGTTTGGGCTAGCGGTTCAAGTGCCAAGACAAACAATATAGGCGATAATGGACAACCCTGGCGTGTACCTCGGAAGATGGGGTAGGCTGCAGAGATAATCGAGCCTGTTTTCGCCCTGGCCGTGGGGGCGGTGTAAAGCAACTGGATCCAAGCACATAGTTCTGGGGGAGCACCCATTTTTTTCAATACTTCCAGCATATAAGACCAGCTGAGCGTATCAAAGGCCTGCGATATATCCAGGGATAAACACCCTGCGCCTTCCGGGCGGGAGCCCGGGGCGTACAAGATGGCATGAAAACGCCTGAGATTCAGCGATGTACTCCGGCGTGGGACAAAACCACATTGGTCCGTGTGGATCAGTCGCAAAAGGAGTGGGAGTAAGCGATTAGCAAGAAGTTTACTGAGAATTTTATATTCCGTGTTGAGAAGCGACAAGGGCCTGTAGGACGACATATCTAAGGGATCCTTCTCCGGCTTGAGGAGGGATGCGACGATCGCCTCGCGAGTAGTAGGGGGCAACCGTCCCTCCGCTAGTGATGACATATAGAGTTGGTGTAGTTTCGGGATCAATAGGGAAGAAAAGGTGGAGTAAAATTCGACGGGTAACCCATCAGAGCCCGGGGACTTACCCAGGGCAAGCGACTTGAGAGCCACTCTAATCTCGGCCGGAGTAATTGGTGCTTTTAAGTCTCGGATCTCTGCCTCTGAGAACACCGGCAAGCCCGCCTGCGACAGAAACTCAGCCACCACCTCTGTGTCTGACGGTGGGTGCGCCCCATAGAGTGTCTCATAATGAGTCCGGAACGCCGAGTTTATCCCCAGTTGAGTGTGGACTTGCCCGTGACGTCCGGTATTAATGGCCAGGATGGGAGTCGGGCAGGTCAGGGGGGCAATTAGTCGCGCCAACAATGGGCCAGCCCTATCAGCCTCTGAGTGTGTGCGCTGCGTGTACGCCCTGTAGTCTAATCATCGAAGCCGCTCTAAAGCCTCCACGTATTTCACTCTGGCTTCCTGCAAGGATGCCTCAGCCTGCGCATCTCACTGGGCCGCTGTTTCTTGCCCCTGAAACGCCGTCTCCAATTGGATCAGATCTCGAACCACCTCCCTGTGGGCCCCCACCAGGGATCCCAGGGACACCCCCCGTATTGACACCTTAAGGCTTCCCATTCCAGGGAGCGTGTGGACGCAGTACCTTCGTTAACAGTAAAATATGAGGTGATCGCCGTTTGCAAGGTGTCTCGGAAGACCTGGTCCTCCAACTGGAGGGGCTGCATCCTCCAAGTCGGTATCGGTGCTAGGGAACGGCCCCAACCAAGGCACAGTTCAATGGGGTTGTGATCAGATAAGGTTTTGCTCAAATAAGTGCAATGGGAAACCGCCAAGGTCAATGTCGGTGAGCCCAAAAAGTAATCCAGGCGTGTATGCAACTGATGAGGAAAAGAGGAAAAGGAATACTCCTTAGCCTCCGGGTGTTGCAATCTCCAAAGATCTAGTAGATCCCAACCCCGTGCCCACTAACCCAGGGCCGCAGCTCGAGCACGTACAGCCGTACCAGCCAAGGGAGGATGAGATCGATCCTGCTCAACATCAAATACAGCATTCAAATCACCTCCAAGCAACCATGGGCAATCACTCCAGTCAGACAAGGCCACGGAGACCCGGGAAAGGAATTCCGCATGGTCCACATTAGGGGCATACAAGGAGCCCAGCACCACAGGCGAGCCATCCAACAGGCCCCGCAGCAACACATATCTACCCTGATCGTCAATCCGGCTGTCTACTAAGGCAAAGGGGACCCCAGCGCGGTTCCACACCGCAGCACCTCTAGAAAAGGCATAGTAGGAAGTGGCGTAGAATTGGCCTCGCCAACGTTTTTGCAGTTTCAGGGATTCGGTATGTAACAGGTGAGTTTCTTGTAAACATACTATCTGAGCCTTACGGCGGTGCAGCTGGGCAACTATTCTGTGGCGTTTTTGTATGGAGCCCATACCCCGCATATTCCAGGATATCAAAACACAGGACTTAGGAACCGTCATTGTGGCAGGAGACAACCCCCTCCCCCAATCACCTCCCCACCCCCATCCCACCCCCACCCCCGCACCCCATTCCCCCCTCTCGCAGACCTTGTGGCAACCCTGTAAACATAAACATTTTTTTCCAATACTGGGTCAGACGCCCCAACCACGTCCGACCAAACTGTAAACAAAACATGACTACAGATTCTAAACCAGTGCTATCGCCTAATGGGGGAGTTGGTGAAGGACACACTGGGTTATCAACAACGTGTATCACCTGTGGAAGCGCCCGAGACAGGGCAGGCCGGGGGAACTATCTATACTTGCCCGGATTACACTGTATGATGCAATGCCCCACTAAGGTGGGCGAAGTGTATCGGAGATGTCATCAATGAGCAGTAACGGGGTGTACATTCCCAAATGCACCTCCGGAAAGCAAGTTACACAATAGAACACAAATAACCATATCATCAGCCTGGCAGACTTTCCAGAGGATCTTTGCTAAGGTGAGTAGAGTCCGAGGGGAACAACGCCACACTGCCATGCGTGTCAGAGTCTGTGGAGTTTCCCGGGGAGGGGCTAGTGCTGATCGCGGGTCGGGTGGAGTGAAAGGAGGAGGCTGAGCACAGCGCCTCGCGTTGGCCCTCCCTGATTTGCTGCTGTGGTGGGGCCCCAGAGGACGTACTCTGTGTCAGCATAGTCTTTTTCCGATGTCGTGGGGGTCTCTGTGATCGCGGCGCTGAAGAATCCAACCTCCTAGCTGGGAGAACCTCCAGGAAGTGCCAGTCCCATGCACTGTCTGGCGTGTCGAAGAAGAGAGACCGCTGTTGATGAACCACTTTCAGCTTGGCTGGAAAAAGCAGCGCAAAGGGGAGGCCTGCTGCGCGTACTCGCGCCTTCACCTCCATAAAGGAGAAGCGCTTCCGCTGTACCGCCTGTGTGTAGTCCGGGAAGATGAGGACGGTGGTGTTGTCTACACGCATCGGACCCCTGTCGCGGGCAGCGTGCAGGAGGTGGTCACGATCCCTGTAATTAAGGATACGTGCTAGTAGAGGGCGGGGCTTGGCCCCCGGCGGGGGACGTCCCGCCGGGACCCGATGCGCCCTCTCCACAGTAAAGTGGGGGGAGAGACCAGTAGGGGCCACCGCTGTTTTCAACCAGTTTTCAATGTGGATCGTGGGATTCGGGCCCTCCATGCCCTCCGGGTAGCCCACTATCCGGAGGTTGTTGCGGCGCGCGCGCCCTTCCACATCGTCAGCACGCGCCTGTAGGACATCGATCTCCTGGCGCATGCGGGTGAGCTGTTTGGTGTGAGCCGCCACTTGCGACACCAGGGGTTCCACTGTCTGGTTTGTGTGACACACCTTGTCAGCCAGCTTCCGGTGGTCATCTTTCAGGAGATTCAGGTCGACGGATATCACTCCCAATTGGCCCTCCAGTGACGAGCGAGTGTCTCTGATCTCTTTTAGGATCATATCCAGTTTGTCTGGAGGGGTAGCTGGTGGATCTCCACTTGATGATCGGCCTGGGCGAACGTCAGAACCGGTCGGGGGACGGGACATAGTGCCCTCACTGGGCTGGCAGACAGGTGTCTTGATCCTGACCCTACCCATAACTGTGCTCGGGCAGAGGGTAGGGAGCAAACCAGAGTGTCTTGAGCGTGTCCGCTCTAACGCCCGTGCCAGGAGCTATGCCCCGCGGGGAGCAGCAGGAAGGGTAACCAACCAAGCCCCCAAACGCCCCTACACAGTCGCCTCCGGTTCAGCTGCTAGGTTCCACCAGGCGGGTCAGGCGGCATGCGGGCTCAGTCCGCCAGCATGGAGGGCGCCGCGAAGAACTAGTTATGGAGCAAGTTGTGAGGCTATCCGTGTCTTCCCACGGCGGCAGGGATGTGAGGGTTATTTGCGGCTCCTTTCTCCCCTTCTCGTGGCTTCCGGCCCCAAGCCCGGTCTGACACTGCCACCAGCAGTCCCCAAAGAGCGGTGTGCGGCTCAGGGCCCCTCTGCACCGTCCCCACTCCTCACCTTCTGCATCAACGCTGCAGCCACTGCCAGGCCAGGCAACATGCCCCGGTGGGTGGGCACTCACGGGCCCCGGGGTTACCCCGGCAGGCGCCGTCAATGTTGGACGATCTCTCACAGATGGTGCCCCTCAAGTCCGCTTCACCGCTTCAGGGGAGACTCCCGCAGCCTCGCCCAGCCGCAGAGAATCAGCGGCGTCCGCAGGGAGCTCACCGCCGGTGTCCCAGTACGCCAGACTCCCAGGAGCATGTCACTGGCACCCCCAGGCCTCCGGGGCGCCTCACCCGACATCCGGTGCAGAGATCACGCGGGCCAGGTCTCCTCGGGGCACAAGATGTCGCTGCCAGGCCGCCCCAGGCCTCACTACGCGATGCGTGTACAACGGGGCCTCCACCCGGGGCGGGCCCGCCGGGCTGAACGCTGTCTCTCCGTCAATCAGGGCCACAGAGCGGGTGCAGGCAGGCCGGATCCCCCGGCCGGCACGCAAGGGAGCCCCCGCGTGCAACCTCCGAAGTCTGGCGGGCGGGCACCCCGTAACTCATACACCATCCACGTTCGCTCCAGGCCTCAGACCGGGGGATCACGTCCCGGCCAAGTCCGCACGCCGGTGCACGCACTCCAGCCCAGCCCCTACCACAGCACCGCAGCTGCAGCCCGCCGCCACCACAACAGGCCCGGAACAGCGCGTCGCCGGCCACAGTGTCGCAGCCGGCGGCGGCGAGCTATTTTTGCGGTCACAGGAACACCGGACACCACAGCAGCATAGTACAGGAGCCGGATTCCGCCTTAGCTTCCAGAGATGCAGGGAATGTCAGGATTTTACCGCCCCCGGCCCGGAGCTCGTCTTTTAGACGTCCGCCATTTCCGGCTGCTTGCCACGCCCCCCATGTGAGAAATCCTCTTGAGCTGAATAAAGAAGAGATGACATCTTTTAAACAATTAAGAGACAGCTTGTGTGAAGCACCAGCTCTTGGAATGCCCGATTATGAAAAAGAATTTGAGCTCTATTGCAGTGAGAGAGATGGATGTGCTCTTTCCGTGTTAGTACAGAGACATGGAAGATTGAGACGACCGATTGCTTATTTTTCAGCTGTATTAGATCCAGTAGCTGTAGCATTGCCTGGATGTTTGAAAGCAGTAGCTGCCACATGCAAAAGTTTGGAACAAAGTGAAGGAATTGTAATGGGATACCCTGTGAGAATGTTTGTTCCCCATGATGTGGCGATCCTTTTGACAAGAAGTAAAACACAGTTCATGATGCATAGTCGTCTAACTAAATATGAAAAGGTGATTTTGGGTGCTACAAATGTGAGTCTTGTAAAATGCACTAATGTGAAACCATCAACATTACTGCCTGATGCTGTGAATGCAGAAGTGAAAGATGATGTTGATCATGATTGTTTGGAAGTGCTTGATTTTTGCACGAAACCGCGCCTGGATATAAAAGACGTGCCTCTGAAAGAGAGTGACTATGTGATGTTTGTGGATGGGTCGTGCCTAAGAACTGGAGAAGGGATTTTGAGTGCTGCATATGCTGTGTGCACTATAGCGACTGTGTTGGAAGCATCTTGTTTGAGAGGAGTACAATCTGCTCAAGTTGCTGAATTGTTTGCACTGATTAGAGCATGCCAGTTGGGAAAGAATTTGCAAATCACTGTGGCTACTAACAGCCAGTATGGGTTTGGAGTGGTGCATGATTTTGGGCAAATTTGGTCCCAAAGAGGATTCTTGACTTCGAGTGGAACTCCAATTAGAAATGCAGAAATAGTTGGAAAATTACTTGAGGCGATACAGCTGCCTAAACAGATCGCTGTAATAAAATGTAGCGCACACAGGAAAGGAACAGATTACGTGTCAGCAGGCAGTGAATTTGCCAATGACCTAGCTCAATACTGTGCATGAAATCAAGCTTCATTGAATCGTAACAAGGAAAAGGAAATGGATTTATGTCCCTTGCTTTTTACTAACACAGTGAGTACATGGGATGAGGTGAGACAGTTACTTCATCTTGGATTATTGCAAAGGATTGGCTGATATGGTGCATTCTGTGTTTCATCAGGTTGGACCAGATGCGACCACTCTTGAAAAGAAGCCAGCTCATGATTTGAGTCCTGGAGATTGGGTCTGCACAAAAGTACACGGAAGAAGAAATTGTCTGGTTCCACGCTGGGGGAGACCACGTCAAGTGATTCTGACAACGACGACTGCTGTGAAGTGTGCAGGAGTGAAGAACTGGATTTATGACAGTCACAGTCTTCGAGTTCCAAATCCTGAAGAGCAATCCGAAGAAGAGCATCAGGAAGCATCAGATACCAGTTCAGAATTAGAATCAGAAGAAACGAGAACAAGACAAAACCCAGAAGCAGATGAAAAAGCTCCAAGTCAAATTGCTGGACAAGAAAATGTACCACTAAGAAGACGCCTTGAAATTTCTGATACAAGCTTTGAATCTGAGAGAGAACCAGTAGGAATACAAGAAAGAACAAATCATGAAACTGGAAAAACTGAACAAGTAATCTTTGGAAAAGAAATCCCGAGTACAAGCACAAGAGAAATTCCCCCCGAGGTCATAGAGATAGAAGGTGAGGAATTAGACACAGAGAGTGAGGGTGAGTATTTGCGGAAGAATCCCGAGGAGGTTTAGGGACTCAACACACACAGGTAGAAAAAGGGACAGATAGTCAGCAGGAAGATTGTGTGGAAGAAACACGAGGAGGGATGGATTCAGATAGTGAATCTGAAATATTGAGGATAAAATCAAAAGAAGGTGAAATCCAGACGGAGACAGAATCAGAAGAAAGCTTGGAAAACAGTGCGAGAAAGGAAAGGATCTTAATTGAAAAGGCCTTTTAAAGAAGATATTTGGCCCAACAAAATCAAGAGGTTGAGATACCGACTGACCAGAATAAAGCCTGATAATGCTGAATAAGTGAATGAAGTGTCTAGTCAAGAGAAACAAAAGGACACGGATCAGAAGCACTTACAAAGCACAAAGAGGATAAAGAGACCAAATCCGAAGTACAAGTCACCGGAGTGGACATATGTGGCACTTCCTGATATACAAGAGGAAGTTGATAGCCAAGAAAGTCTAGGAGTGACTGTGCAGGAGGTGGACAAGAAAGAAGAAGGTTTGGAAATCCTGAGAGTTATCTTGTCTGACACTAGAGAAGAAATGGATGATCAGGAAATTCTGAACAAAGACTGAGAACGTGAGGATAAAGAGGATTCATACATGGATTGAGAGACAAAAGAAATCGGAGAGAATTGAAAGCCCGGACAAGACACATGACCCGAAAAGAACCAAGTAGGCAACTAAAGCCTTAGGTTTAGACAAAGGTAAATTGTTGAAGAAAGAGGCTAAGTCAAAAGACACTGATCATTTACAAAGTGGCAAACAATGAAAATAGAAATACAACATGTGGATTTCTTCGGAGATGGTGTAAAATGTGTTTTTGTTGTACAGGATTATTAATGCTTGTTTGGATTATATTAGCAATAACAATTTCATTTAGAGTAACATTTGAAAATATAGGTGGACACACTATAAATGGAACTAATAATGAGAACTTTGATGACAATCATGTCACAAAACTGGTAGATAGAACAGAATTTCACAAAGATAAGTCCATAAATAATTTTTCTAACAATGTTTTTTCAAAGTTATTGTATGAGTATGTAAAAACCATGGACATTAGAGACTGCTATGTATGCATGCAGTTACCTGCGTCTGTATCAGAAGGTGTCACTTATCATCACCTTCCTTTGACATATGGGATAACTTGTTGTGTCCTAGCCAGTTTGTTTTATAAAACAGGAAAATTAGAATACTATTACACTGATATTGATAATATTTTCTCACAGATTCCTGTAGTTCATGAACTAAACAAGGTGATTCCTGGTAAAACCTTTGTTGAATTTTCCTGGAAACAAGAGAATTAACTTTAGAAGAAGTATTTAAGAATAACCTTACTTGTAGTTTAAGAAAAGAAGAGAAAACTTTCCTGAAAATGGTAGAGGAGAGGAGAATTAAAATGCAAAAGAAGGTATCTGGGGAAAAGTTGGAAACAATATTTTGGGATGTTGGGAAGGAAAATCATTTAAAGGGAGAAACAGACCCAGCAATGGCTTTGGATTGGCCCCAGACAGGGAAGTTATGCATAAGTAGAGATAATATTGTATATGATAATTATTTTGTAGGTGCAAGTGAGTGCCATGACTCATACAAAATCATGGGAGGATGGGAATTTAAAGGAGGAAATGATCCGGTATTCCCTGGAATATATTACATCTGTGGGAACAGAGCTTATTATAGGTTGTCGGACCATTGGTACGGGACTTGTTACTTAGGCCTGGTCTTTCCAAAAATATTTCATGTGGAAAGGGGAGATGACGGATTGCACAAAATAGGTAGACAGCTAACATGGCCTCATTTTAATCCGTTTTATTTTAAAAAATACTCAGTTTTAAAGATCTTACCCCTGGCTCGTAGTGGAAGTTGGGTTCTGCCGTCACTTATTGTAGGCGGTCCCGGTGAACGGCAGCCAGTGCTGAGGCAGCAATCTACTTGCTGATGTCATTTAAGCACGCCCTGACGCGACCGCGCAGTAGTGTTTGCCTGGAGGGTTGTGTTCAATACCCTCCAGGTGCTGGTGGGAAGCAGAGCGTGAGTGCGAGTGGCTAACGAGATTTGACGATATTTGTTTACTGCCTATTTTCGTTTTTGCTATTTTGCACATTGTCCTCTGGCCTCATTTTAATCCGTTTTATTTTAAAAAATACTCAGTTTTAAAGATCTTACCCCTGGCTCGTAGTGGAAGTTGGGTTCTGCCGTCACTTATTGTAGGCGGTCCCGGTGAACGGCAGCCAGTGCTGAGGCAGCAATCTACTTGCTGATGTCATTTAAGCACGCCCTGACGCGACCGCGCAGCGGACGCGCGCAGCGGGCGCGCCGAAGGCAAGCCCGTCTGCGCCCGTCCGCGCTCGTGCCGGGCTCGGGGCGAGGAACTCTGCCTCTCCAATAGTGATCATCAGATCCTACACGAGGGACATGCTTTTGAAGATGAATCCTGCTACCAGCATCTCCCCCTGCCCTAGATTTTCTCCTTTTACGCAAGCCAAATCCCTGCCGGCATGCTGCGAAGGCTGCCTTGGCCCACTTCCATTAATTTTGGACGCCCCCATTAAATATTTATCACCAGGCTGCACGATACTTAACCCACCTAGGACGGCACCTCCTTTTAAATGTCTTCTGGTGAATGCCCGTTCCCTAGTTAAGCACAGCCACGAATGCTCCCTCCTGATTGAGGAACAGGATGTTAAGATGGCCTTTATCACCGAATCCTGGACAGACAAAACATCTGGACCAGAGTTGGTGAGGGCCTCCCCTCCCGATTTTCTTAGCTACAGCCTTGATCGCCCGTTAAGGAGAGGTGGCGGCTTGGCTGTGATTTACCACAAAAATCTCAATCCCATTTTTGAGGACGCGTCCAATAGCGCGTGCGAAGCTTCATCTATAAACGTACGCTTCGGCCCTCATGACACACTTAAGGTGATGCTCATCTACCGTCCCCCAGGTACTAAAGGGGGTTTTCTTAACTCCATTGGCCTATTATTGGAAGAAGGTCTTTGTGCTAAAACGTTCACCGCTATAGGTGATTTTAATTTTCACCTTAACGACCCTCTTGACCCAGATACGGCTCAATTGATTGACGTTATGAGTGCAGTTGACCTTCGGCAACAGGTACCTGGTCCCACTCACAAAGCTGGTCACACCCTGGATGGGGTCTTTACTAACTCACCATGTTTGTCAATTGTTGACATCATGCCTCTACCTTGGACTGACCACTCGGCTATCCTCTTTCAGATTTCCCAATCAGCTCCTCCACAAGCACATTTAAATCACAGGGATGGGATAGCTACCCGGGCATGGAAAAACTTGAACCCCACCAATTTTAGTAAAGCACTGACTAGTTCAGTCCCAGACTTCCTCCCTAATATAGAGGAAGCGGCTAGTGCCTATGATGACTGGATTAACTCAGCTTGCCTCAAGCTTGCCCCTGTAAAATGGTGCTTCCCTAAGCTCAGGACACCCTCTGCCCCTTGGTTTTCACAGACCCTTCAAGAGCTGAAATCTGAGTGTAAACGCCTGGAGCGGCTTTGGCGAAACGGCTATCTCTCCATTAACAAAGAGAGGTATAGATCTCGCCTCCTAGATTACAAAAATCAGCTGCTGTCGGAAAAAAAGGCCTACTTTTCTAAAAAAATCAATGAAGCCAAATCCTCTGTAAAGGAACTTTTTAAAACTGTCACAACTCTTATTTCCCCCCCTAAATCCATCATACACAGCAGTGACGAGCTCTGCAACACTTTAGCGCAATTCTTCCTATCTAAAGTGGATGGTATTTTTTCATCCTTTAACAAACCCACTAGACCTCTTTTGGAGGCAAGCCCGTATCAGTTGTCCTCCAATTGCACATCCATCCTTGATAAGTTCACGCCACTTTCCACTCAGATGGTGGCTAATCTGGTGCGGGGTTGCAGATCCGGCTCTCCGAAAGATCCCTGCCCTGCTTCAATAATTAATCTATCCCCTGACATCATTGCAAATACCCTTACTCCCTTACTTAATCAGATATTGGGCTCAGGACACTAACCTCTGGCCTGGAAAACAGCTTCAATCCTTCCTCTCCTAAAAAAACCCAATCTTGATCCCAAGGACCCCACTAATTACAGGCCTATCTCCCGTCTTCCTTTTCCTGCTAAGATTCTGGAGAAGGCGATGAATACTCAACTCAGCCTGTTTCTTAACACTTACAACTTGTTGGACCACTCACAATATGGGTTTCGAACTGGGCACAGTACCGAGTCGGCCCTGCTGAAAGCAACAGAAGAGATTAGGGAAACCGTCGATCAGGGTGGCTCAGCCATCCTGATTCTATTAGACTTATCGGCGGTCTTTGATACTGTGCACCATGAGATACTATTGGAACGCCTATCCCAGATCGGGATTCAGGGCTCTGCCCTAACCCTCCTGAGGTCCTTTTTAATCCACAGAACTCAAAATGTGGAAATGGGGACTTTTTCTTCTAAGTCTTTCGTTTTGCCTTGTGGAGTCCCGCAGGGGTCATCGCTGAGCCCTACGCTCTTTAATGTTTATGTGAAGCCCCTTGCCCCTCTGATACGATCTTTTGGCCTTAGGCTAACATCCTACGCCGACGACACCCAGATCGTGATATCTCTAAACAAAGGGACGGAAGCAATTAAAGTGTCCATCTGCCAGAATTGTATGATTGCCATCACTAGCTGGATGGCCAATAATTGTTTGAAACTGAACGCTGGCAAAACAGAGGTTATCCTGTTTGGAAATAAACCCTGTTTTTGGTCTCCCGCCTGGTGGCCTAGTGATCTGGACCCCCCTCCCCCTCCTACTACCAAAGTAAAGGACCTGGGGGTTATTATTGACAATAGGCTTTCTTTTGAGAATCAGGTAAACAGAGTGACCTCTACCTGCTTCCTAACCATCAGGACGCTGAGAAAAATCAAACCCTATCTATCTACTGATAGTTTTAGATCTGTGGTGTCTGCTCTAGCTCTGTCCCACCTGGACTATTGTAATGGTCTCTACCTTACTGTCCATAACAAACATCTTAGTAGACTCCAGATGGCCCAGAATGCGGCAGCTAGATTGTTGACTAATACACCCAAGTTTGTATCCGTTAGTAAAGGTCTTCGAGACCTCCACTGGCTTCCCATGAAACATCGGGTGCTCTTCAAGGCCCTCTGTATAGCACATAAATCGCTACACGGAGTGGGACCATACGATCTTAGGAAACGTTTCCAGTGGTATCACCCGCAGAGAGCTCTTCACTCCAGTGAGGCAAAACTGGCAGTCATCACCAGGATAAAAAAGGCCAACTGGGGCGGTAAAAGCTTTGTGCGGAAGGCATCCTATGCTTGGAACGAACTGCCTCCTTCTCTTAGAGCCACTTCTGACCTACTCTCTTTTAGAAGAGGCTTGAAGACCTGGTTGTTCTCTACCAGGCCTTGACATCGCCCCTGGTATTGAGTCTTGTTCATTTCTCCTTCAGACACTCTGCTACAGCGCCAGGACACCTTCGGGTATTAGCGCGCTCTACAAGCTTACATAACATAACATAACATAACATGTAGAAGAAGGGAGAGTTGGTCACAAATTATTGGGGATATCTTTGGAGCAGTGATACCAGCAGTTGAAATATCTCTGAATGCACATAAAATTAGAAAATTGTCTACAGTTGTGGATCGTTCATCAACAAGCACAGCTGGAGGGTTCTTAATGGTAAATACCGAAATGGTTGCCAGGAGAGCTATGGTAATGCAAAATGGACTTGCCCGTGACATTATATTGGCAATAGAGGGAGGAGTCAGTGGAATGCTGAAAGTACAACATTGCTGTATTTACATTCCTAATGAAAGTCAGAACATAAAGAGTTATATTAAGACTATAACTGAATTGCATGAAGAAATTGTTCCAATGGAGGTTGAAGGTGTATGGGAGAAACTTGGTAAGGGTTTTTCCACTATTAGGAATTTATTAACAACATTAGGTAGCTCCTTTGTGGGAAAAATACTGAAACCTGTGACTTTTGTGATTATTTTAGTATTAATATTAAGATTAGGATGCTTGTCCATAAAAATAAGAAATTACATAATAAGATAAAAAGAGAAAACAAGAAAAATAAAGAGCAAGAAATAAGAGAATGAGAGATAGAAGAAATAGAATTTGAAGAACTTCAAGAAAATATGTACAAGAAAACCAAAAAGAATAGTATGGAGAACACTATGATTGAAACTAACAAATGCAAGTAGAACTGAATAAAACTATTTCCGTAGATACATTTAGTGAAATTAGTGAGTAGTGGTGATGTTTAAAATCACCAAAGGGGGGATTGATGGAGCAGGTAAAACAACTTTTTGTATACCTCCTCTAATTTGCATTTAATTAATTTCATAATCATTCTAAAAAAAAATTGCATAATGTGTTTGGAGTGAAAATTTACTAATCAACCTTTGCACCTTCATAAACACGAAATATATGTGGGACTAAATTGCAAATTGCATGGCAGAATAATTAACTGATTAACAATGGTACGCAAACTAACCTTAGAGTGTGATAAAATAGTAAAATTGCATGGTTTGTATGGCTTTGTGACTGTATTGTGGCTTTAAATTATAAAATGGTAAGTATTACCGCTTTAAATGTTGCTACAGCTAGGAAAATACTAATATACATTGGGATTAGTGTGGGTTTAAACATTAGAATCTTAATTTCTATATTTTAAATACTGTTATGTCTATTTTTGCTTAAGTTGACATTCGGGCCTACTAGGCCGCAGTACCCAAGATGGTGTTCTCTGAAGCAGATGCCACCATGTGAGCGCAATGATTTCTGCGCATGCCCAGATGGCTCTGGAGATCACCAAGTGACATGAACTCCTGACATCGTGTTCCCTGCCAAGGACAGAAATGTAGGGACTTGACCGAAAGCCAATAGATGACTATGTGGGAACAGCAGAAAGGACTATACAGAACCCGTGAAATACGACTTTTTGATCTTGAGAAGATACATTCCCTCCTCTCACCTGAGAAACATTTACAATTTGTGCCTTCCTATGTCAAGTTACCATGAAGAAAGAACAATTGATGGACAGAATGCAGAACAATGTCATACATTCGCCCCAGTACAGAGATCTGGTCCTAAATCCATCGTTTTTTTGCTCACAATGCCATTCCAGTTTGGACCCAGCCATATGCAAATCAGTCTTGACCCTGCACCCAATGGGAACAGTCCAGCCCAAACTGCCAGGCCAGGTCCTCCCTGAAGTGGAAACAAGCATCCTAGGACCGGTTTCGTGCTTTCAGCCCTCATCAGCCAGGATAGCTTGAGTCCAGTGGCATGGAGAGCACGGGACTCACATCTGAGCATACCCGTCCCACTCGGGGTGACAAATGCAAAAAGAACAATTGATGGACAGAATGCAGAACAATGTCATACATTCACTCCAGTACAGCGATCTAGGCCTAAATCCATCGTTTTTTTGCTCACCATGCCATTCCAGATTGGACCCAGCCATATGCAAATCAGTCTTGACCCTGCACCCAATGGGAACAGTCCAGCCCAAACTGCCACGCCCTAAGTGGGATGGGTATGCCCAGACTTGGGTCCCTTGCTCACTGCACCACTGGATTCAAGCTAGCCTGGCTGAAGAAGGGTGACATACCATGTAACCGGTCCCAGGATACTTGTTTCTGGTCCAGGGAGGTCCTGGCCTGGCATTTCTGTCTGGACTGTTCCCATGGGGCACAGGGTCAAGACTGATTTGCATATGGCTGGGTCCAAACTGGGGTGGCGTAGTGGGCAAAAGAACAATGAATTTAACCCAGATCTTTTGACTGGGGAAGAATGTTTGCATTGTCAGCATTCCGTCCATCATTTGTTTGCTGTAACACTTTTTCGCCCTAAGTGGGATGGGTATGCCCAGATGTGGGTCCCTTACCCACTGCGCCACTGGATTCAAGCTAGCCTGGCTGAAGAAGGGTGAGTTACCCTGAAACCGGTCCCAAGATGCTTGTTTCCGGTCCTGGGAGGACCTGGCCTGGCAGTTCGGTCTGGACTGTTCCCATGGGGCACATGGTTAAGACTGATTTGCATATGGCTGGGTCCAAACTGGGTTGGCGTAGTGGGCAAAAGAACAATGGATTTAACCCAGATCTTTTGACTGGGGGAGAATGTTTGCATTGTCAGCATTCCGTCCATCATTTGTTTGCTGTAACACTTTTCGCCCTAAGTGGGATGGGTATGCCCAGACGTGGGTCCCTTACTCACTGCACCACTGGATTCAAGCTAGCCTGGCTGAAGAAGGGTGACATACCCTGAAACCGGTCCCAGGATGCTTGTTTCCGGTCCAGGGAGGACCTGGCCTGGCAGTTCGGTCTGGACCGTTCCCATGGGGCACAGGGTCAAGACTGATTTGCATATGGCTGGGTACAAACTGGGGTGGCGTAGTGTGCAAAAGAACAATGGATTTAACCCAGATCTTTTGACTGGGGGAGAATGTTTGCATTGTCAGCATTCCGTCCATCATTTGTTTGCTGTAATACTTTTAGCCCTAATTGGGATGGGTATGCCCAGACGTGGGTCCCTTGCTCACTGCGCCATTGGATTCAAGCTAGCCAGGCTGAAGAAGGGTGACATACCCTGAAACCGGTCCCAGGATGCTTGTTTCCGGTCCAGGGAGGACCTTGCCTTGCAGTTTGGTTTGGACTGTTCCCATGGGGCACAGGATCAAGACTGATTTGCATATGGCTGGGTCCAAACTGGGGTGGCGTAGTGGGCAAAAGAACGATGGATTTAACCCAGATCTTTTGACTGGGGGAGAATGTTTGCATTGTCAGCATTCCGTCCATCATTTGTTTGCAGTAACAAGTTAGCATGAAGAATCAGTTTGCACTGGGAAAAAATGAAATGAACCGATGATAACCCCGAACTGTCCAATCAGAACATTTTCTCTGCCCCTAAATGTCGTCATATTTTGTTTGAAGTAAGGGGAAAAAGGGTATAAAAATGGCCCCTCATCTGTCATTGGGTTAATGTTAGGTTGGTTTTGTTTTCGCTCGTTCGTGGCGTTGGTTTGCATGGGGCTTATTGGCATTTGGGAGAAGAGATTTGCGGTTCATCATATAATTTGCCTGATGGTTTGATCCCTCGGTGTGGGTCAGACAGCCTATCCAGGGAGTTTGACTTCAGAATACGGATAACTCTCTGTTTGATCTTTAGCCATTGTCATTTGCTAATTGGTAATTGATTAACTGCATTTTTCAAATGTATGTCTAATTGCTAAATGTTTGATTTCTCTTTAATAAAACTAAACTTTGTAGATTATGAGCTGTAGTTAATAAATGCAAGCGTAAGAAATTGTATTAATTAGATAAACAACAATTGAAATAATAAGAATGAGTTTGGTGATTCTTTAAATTTATGATGAGATTAAATGATTTCTAGACTTTATTTGTGTTTTAGCTGGTTCTAATTCACCATCAACCAGTCCAACTAGTTGGTCCATCGACCAAATAGTGGAGTGCCTTGATGTTAAAGTCAGGATTCTGAAAGTTGTATATAAAAAGTGTATATAATGTAATAAGCAAATTAATCCTGATAGGTAATAAGGCACCCACATGTCCAGCAGCCCCATTCTCCTGTGTACAGATTTGAGTGACATTGATTGAATGACGAGTGTGTTGGTGTTATGGGCCCCACCAATGAATGAGTGTATGGATGAGCTGTTGTGAATAAGAATCTGTGACATAAGGAAAATATGTAAATGTTGTCCCTTGTGCGGGATCATTAGTTTGCTTATTTTGTTTTCATCTGGAGGACAGACTGTTGGCAATAAAGCCCCTCCCCCCCTTGAACTCAACGTGTGTGAGTGTTTCCTTACGGGATAGAGCCCCCCTCAGTAGGGTATGACACTCATGTAAGTACCTGTTAAGAATTTGATCTGTTTTTAGAATGTGCTAGTTTTCATTAAAGATTTTTCTTACTCTAAATGCTTGGTCCGAAAAAGTTGCTGCAAATCTTACCTAGGTGTTTTCCACAACAGTTGTCTTAGGTTTAGGGTGGAGTAAATTAGATCTTTGAAGGGTATCTGCTTTAGCAATTGCTTGTTTGATTATTTTATTGCTATAACCACGTTGCCTGAACCTTCTACCCATCACACTCTTTTCCCCTTCATATTCTTCCTGGGTATTGCAATTTCTTTGGCCCTAACCAACTACCCATGAGGAATAATGTAACTGAGGCTAGATGGGTGTGTGCTTGCAGCATTCAGAAGGCTATTACCCGCAGTGTCTTTTCTGTGTAACTTGGTAACTAGTTGGTTCTTTTGAACTGAAACCTCCACATCCAAGAATACAATCTTTTTCTTACTCATATGTGCTTTGAACTGTCAATTCATGACATTGTTATTAAGGGTAGAAACAAAGGTCATAGCCGATTTTACATCCCCTTTCCAAATGACAAAGATGTCATCTATAAATAAAGTCCACATCACAATCTGGTCACTCAAAGTCTCCCATTAGGTGGACACCAGCTCCTCCCACCAGCCGATGAAAAGATTCACCTAACTGGGGGCAAAGCAGGTGCCCATTGCCATCCCTGGCACCTGTTTGTATATTTTTTGATCAAAGTAGAAGACGTTGTTGGTTAAACGATACCACACCGTCTCAATCAGCATCTTAGTATGAAGTAATAATGACATTGGTCTGGCACGTAAAAAAAGTCTAATGGCCTCGATCCCCAATTCATGTCTGATACACGTATACAAACTGGTCACATCCAGTGTACTCAACATATAGTCATATTCCCACGCCACCCCATCAATTATAGTTAAAAAAGAGAGTAGTGTCTTTTAGGTATGCTGGTAGGGCTGTCACAAATGGCCTTAAATAATGATTAATATATTTCTAAGTCATCTCCAACTGCGAACCAATTGAAGAAACTATTAGTCTGCGTGGTGGTTTTTGAAAATTTTTGTGTAATATCAGGAGAAGGTGCAGAATTGGCGTTTTGGGATATTTACACTTTAAACTCTGATATTCTTCCCAATCTCGGAGACCACTGTCTTTCTAATCCTGTAACATCTCAGTGTATTTCAGATTGGAGGCCATCACCTGTAATTTGTTGGCTACTTTAAAACAAAGCTAATCATTTAGTTGTCTAAAACCTTCCTCTAAGTATTAATTCTTAGACCAGACCATCACATTCCACCCCTCTGTCTGATTGCCTGATTACTATAGAGGAATGTTTTTTCAGGTTTTCAAAGGCAGCTTGCTGGTCACTAGAGAGATTGTGTCTTCCCTTGGAATTATATCTGATTCTCTTTAACTCTTTAGTGATACTTCTTTCAAATACATCCTAGGCATCACAATGTATGTTTGGTGTAAATGTGGACCTAGTTTTAAAATCACTAGGACATGTCAAATCAACTTCTACACCCAGAACATGTAAGTTTAAAAAAGGATCATCGTGGTATACATTATACTCATTCAGTTGTGCCAATGAATGTAATAGTTCCACATCTGAAATACACAAGGTGTTAGCTGTTGCTATCTTCTCATGATTGGTTACTCTAGATTGTTTGGTATGAAACCATTTTTAGCTTCAATTTTCTTAAGAAACAAAATAAATCAATCCTAGTTTGCACATAATCTAGGTTCCTGGCTGGACAAAAGGATAAACATAAAGATAATAGTCTTATATCAATAGGTGATATATCACGCTCTGACAAATCAACCACAGTCATTTTGTTACTTTCTTTGTCCTCTTTGTGATTTCCACTGGCTTGCTCAAGTCTTCATTTCTGTCTTGTCCTTGCTTTGTGGTGCCTCTTGTTCCTCTTATTTCACTTCCTCTACCTCTTCGAAAATCCTGCTCCTCAAATTGCTGGTTAGATTTGGCTCCGTTGAGCAATTGAAATTGTTTCAAGAAGTTCTTTCTGCTCACATTACCTGTCTGTACCTTTTGCACCAAGGTTTCCACTGAGACATCTGATACATTGCTATCCAATACGTCACTCTCTTCTGTGGTGCTGCCTCTGTATTTTGCATTTGCTTCCCTATTGCTTGGAGTGATATGTTCACTTGATTCCGCAAATAAATGGTCAGTTTTTTTGTGAAAAGTTAGAGCACTACCAGATAGATAGTCCTTGAAGTCTCCGTTGTTTCTTGTTAGTGATTTCTTCTTTGTTCGCCCTAAGTTGGCAGGGTATGTCCAGACGTGGTCCCTTGCTCACTTTGCCACTGGATTCAAGCTAGTCTGGCTGATGAGGAGTGAAACCCCGAAACCGGTCACAGGAGGCTTGTTTCCGGTCCAGGGAAGACCTGGCTTGGCAGTTCAGGCTGAACTGTTTCCATGAGGAACAGGGTCAAGACTGATTTGAATATGGTTGGGTCTGAACTGGGGTGGTGTAGTGAACTAAAGAACTATGATGGATTCAGCCCAGATCTGTGACTGGGGGTGAGTGTCTGAAAAGTTTTAGCGCTCTGTCCATCATCTCCTTGTGTTTGAAAAGGTTTATTTTGCCAAGTCAAATTACAGTTTAAAACTGCCTCACAGTCTGCAGTGGCAGGCCTGAGACATGTTTCAAAGGATTGCTTTGGTGGATAGCACAATGAGTGTTGCTACCCAAGAATAGTATTTAATTTACAGGCCCTTGGTACAGGTAGTACCATTTACAAGGGACTTACAAGTAAATTAAAAGTGCCAATTAGGGGTAGGATAATGCTATCAAGTTTCAAAGAGAAAGCACAAGCATGTTACCATTCATCAGCAGGAGTAAAGTGCACAGAGTGCTAATACCAACAAAAAGTCGTTCCGCAAAGTAAGGGAATGAAGGCAAAGAGTTTGAGGGAACACCACATCAAGGATGTCAGGTCTAACAGGTATCAATGCAGATGAGATTTGAGCATCCTTGCTTATGTGCTACAAGTTTAAGCAGATTGTTCTGCCAAAGGGGCGACCCAACTGGTCAAGAGCATATCTTCACGGGGATAGGGTTGTAAAGGATGGAATAACAGTGGTTGTCTGCAATGTGCAGCAGAGGTGAGGCGGACACATACACACACAATCTCTTTCACACATGCACACACATGCTCAAACCCAGCATATACAGACAGACACAACCATTCACAGCATGTATGCACGCACAAATATTCATACATGCATGCACGCACCCAACATGAAAAAAATACTTACCAGACCACAGTGGTGATCTCAGGTGGTGGGATGGAAGCCTCAGTGATTCCTAGAGGATTGGGTCTGCCACCTCTCTCATTGGCTGACCAAGGTTAAAAGGCTGAGAGGACTATGGCAGCAGTCAAAATTCTCATGTGCAGGATACATAGGAATGTATGAAACGGTCAATCAACCCTTAGTCTACCTTAGGCACTAAATGTAGCAAAACCAATTCATTTTCCAGTTAGGCAGCTCACGTTGAACTGCTACAAAATCGTATCAATCACCAGTAGCAAGAGCTATCAAGACACATCTTTTATGACACTTGCTTCTGAATAAGCAGGTAACCCAAGTGTTAGACCTGTCAGCCTTAGGGTGGTCTTCCCCCAAACTTGTCTTTGCTTTACTCCTCCTGTTTTTGTTGAATTATTTTTTGTTGGACTTAGGACTCTGTACACCTTAACACGCTTACTAGTGCTAAAGGGCTTTTGCTCACTCCTTTAAACATGGTGAAATTGGCTTAAACCCAATTGGCACATTTACTTTACTTGTAAGCCCCTAGTAAAGGGGGTAGTACCTGTACCCAGGGCCTGTACATTAAATGCTACTAGTGGCCCAGCAACACCTATTGTGCCAGCCACTTACATTTGTGTATTGCTTCACACTCCCAATAATAGAAATATAGCACTCCCCCATTGAGGCACATACACAGCAAAGCAAGAAAACGCCTGGAAAGGGGGTTCACTCTCATAAAATGAGGCATATCAAAAGAC
This sequence comes from Triturus cristatus, assembly GCF_964204655.1. NCBI lineage: Eukaryota > Metazoa > Chordata > Amphibia > Caudata > Salamandridae > Triturus > Triturus cristatus. Next base: position 436,759,434 of record NC_140590.1, on the reverse strand, counting down.
AGTTTTCAGAAGAAAGCGTGGGGTTTTATTTGTACAACACTCTCTAAATGAAAGGCTTTCCCAGATGTCAAATGAAACACTATGCATATATGTGCAAGCAATATTAACACTCTTACAAGTAAGCAAATGCAACTGTTAAATGCATGGAATAAAATACAAGCAGATAATAATGATACTAATACTGGCTATCCACTGCAAGAAATAAACACTGTTAAATGCAAATAATCAGACACAAGAAATAAACCCTGGAAAGGAAAGTATGAAAGATATATACACAGAATATATCAGATGATAATAACCTCTGGAGACTTGAATATGCACACAGACACAATCACACATCACAATGCCAATAATCAGAGAAAATACAACACCGGCTGCAATAAATTCCCACTCTGGCTAGGGAGTTGACAGCCGGGTCAAGAGACTCAGCAAGCCGGGAACTGCTACACTGAATTAGACTTGTCCGACCTTCATTCAGGTCCACAATTCCGCCTTACAAGACAACAGTCCCCAGATTTATCATCTCAATGCACTAGAAGTTTTCGAGAGGACCTCCTCTGTGCCCAGGAAACTTACTGGAGTTGGCCACTCTCCCACAAGCAATCCAAAGACAAAAGAGTTCTCATTTATTCTTCTGGGTTCTCACATGTTCCAGCCCCTCATCTTAGCAAAGCTTGAAAAAGTAGAAAACATCTGCAAAAGTACAGAAAATAATCTTAAACGTGAATAGCCTAAACAATTTGAGTGATCTGGGGGCCTGCTTGTGTGCGCAAAACTCAAGCTAGACAGAGTCAGAATTCAAGATGGTATGAGGGCATGTCAAAGCCAATAGTAAAAAATCATAAAACCTCCCAATGTACAACACAATGCACAGTTGTGCACCACTGCCTATAGCATCAAATACTTCATTTCCCAATGGACAACATAATGCACATTTGAGCACGACTGCATGTAACACTACACTCAGAGACAGAGAAGTACATTCCACACCTTTCTCTCTCATTCTTTCAAATGCACATCCCACACATTCTGTTCCTGGCAAGGCTGTTTCACTCCCACTCTGAAGATTTAAGGAGACATAAATTGCAAGCACAAGGCAGACTGCACATGCAGAAACAATTATGTTGTACATTCAAGCTAGAATAAATCAAAACACCTTAAATCAATTAAAACAATGATAGTCAAAGGTCACCATGTGGTCCCAATACATGTGAGTGCCTCCGGCACTACAGTTTGCCCTTGAAACATGTCTCCAGCCTACCATTGCAGCCCGAGTGTGAAGTTTTAAACAGCCATTTTCACCTGGCAAAATAAACCTTTTGCCAGGCCCACACCTTCATTTTTAATACATATAAGTCACCCCTAGAGTAGGCTCTACCCAGCCCAGAGGGTAGGGTGCAGTGTATTTAAAAAGTTGGGCATATACTTTTAACGTTTACATGGCTTAGGAATGAAAAACCCTTAAATTCATTGTCCACTACTGCAAGGCCTACTTCCCCCCCAATAGGAAACATTGGGTTACCTTATTACATTTAATAAGTGATCACTTTCAATTGGGAGCAGATGAGAATATCAGGTTTGGTGTCTAAAGAATTGCTATTTAAAACCCTATTTAATGGTAAAGTCATATTTTAAGTTAGAATTCTGAACATACCACTTTTAGAAAGTTGGCATTTTCTTGTCCTAATCATTTGGTGCCTGCAGGCAACCTTTATCCTGGGTCACATGACTAGGTTGAGCTGTCAGTTGGTCTTTTTGTATTGCTCCCAGAACGTGAGACAAATGGGGAATAGGTGTTGGCTGGATGGGCCATCTCTGACTTGATTGAATTGATAGGGGTGGGAGTTGTCACCTACCACACTTGCACATCACAAAGACTCTGCCTCAGCACACTCACAAAGGGTATCACACCAGTCTGTTGTGCCCCCAGACAAACCAGGGCACGGAGGCAGGAAATTCCAAGCAATTCTAGGGGTGGAAACCTCTGGAAGCTTCTCCTACTTCACACCTGGCACCAAGTATAAATACTATACCCTCAGACCCAACTCTTAGGTATACTCCTATATCTGTGGATACTACAGAAGAAGGATGCCCTGCTGCACTGCTTGAGGCCTATCCTGGGTTCTGAGAAAAGAAACTGGACCTGCACCTTTCATCCCAGGCTGATGTGACTCCAAGAGTCAGCCAGCTCACCTCCTGTTCTGAGCTACAGGTACATAACAAGCTCCAGAGGCCTCCCTGCATCTGCCCAGCTGCCCTTCTGCCTGTACCTGCAACTGGAATTGCTTGAGTCCTGCTGGCCTGTCCTAGAGTGAATTCTGATCCCCAAGAGGTGCCCCTCAGGCCCTGGACCCTCAGTTGAGCTTCTCCTCCAAGAAAGGGAGAAATCCTGAAGTTTTTGGCTCACCATGAATGAGCACAGGTCTGTTCATGTCAAGATCGTGCTGCCCATGCATACCACCAGCGAGAAGCTCCAGTGAACCTGATTCTTCATGCTACAGCAACTGCCAGCTGGCAACTAGCAATACAAGATCTGCACTTCCCGTACAGCATCGACAGCCCACTGTGGCTGCCAATTGGAATTTCCAGCAACGACCATCCTTGATGCCCAACAGGATCTTGACACTACAGTGACACCCATCTGAGACACCTAACCTGCTTTTTGAGCTACAGCGACAACAATCTGCAATGCTCTCCCTGCCCCTTGCAGCCCCTCCACCACGACCTGAACTTTTCATGCCGGACTTTAGAAGGTAACTTTTTCAGCTGGACTAACCTGGTCCCTGTGTCCGACCCGCGCTCCATCGTGGTCGGCCTGAACGTGTGAATTTCACCCATTCTTGCATGACCAGATAACCACGAGTTGCTCTTTATGATTTAGGCACTATACTCACGTTAAATCTTTGAAATTGCATATCACCGGTTCTACTGATTGGTATTTTGTCATTTTGGACTTAAATAATATATTACATTTTAATCTATTTTTCTACAATGATGTGGGATTTTTCTTGTGTTGCATTTCACTTTATTACTGTTTGAAGTGCTGCATAAATACTTAACACACACTGCCTGTAAGAAAAGCCTGACTGCTTTTGTGCCAACCTACTAGAGGGTTAAGCACAGGTTCAGTTGGAGTTTGATTGTGTTTCACCCTGTTTCACCCTGACAAGTATTGTAGTTGCTGCTTGAGTAGAGTGTCACTTCACCCCCAACCAGCAACTCTATTTCCTACATGAAGGGTGTTGAGGGGTGTGTTACAAAAAGTGAATGCTCCTCAAAAATGTAGAAATAGAACTATTGTTACTCATATCAAGCAAACTGGTACTTAGTTGTTAGACCTGTCAGTCTTAGGGCGGTCTTCCCCCCAAAACATTTTGCCTCTCCTCCTACATTTTGCTAAACCTATTTTGTTGGCCTTTGGATTCTGCTACCCAGAGCTAATAGTGCGTGTGTGCTCCCTCCCCTGAAACATGGTTGAATTGGCTTATACCTAATTGGCATATTTGATTTAGTTATCAGCCCATTGTAGAGTGGTATACCATATACCCAGGGCCTGTAAATTGAATGCTACCCGTATACCTGCAGCACCTATTGTGCCACCCACTTAAGTAGTACTGTAAAACATGTTCCGGGTCTGCCATTTCAGTATGAATAGAGTTTAAAACTGCCATTTCGAACTAGCAAAGTAGACCTTTTGCCAGGCCCAAGCCTTCCTTTTTAACTCATATAAGTCACCTGTAAGGTAGACCTTGGACAGCTCCGATGACAGGATGCAATGTATTTAAAAATCAGGACGTGTACTTTAAGTTTTACATGCCCTGGCAGTGAGAAACTCTTATATTCGTTTTTCACTACTGCAAGGCCTATTTCTCATTGGAGTTGCCTTATTACATTTTTAAGTGCAATTTCCAAATGAGAAGAGGTGATCAGTTCATATTTGATGTCTTTGGGATAGGACGCTAGCTGCGTGTTCTAGTGCAACAGTGGAGACCTTACTGCCTCTCCTGCAATACCAAATGGCATGATGCAGACATGAGTACATCTCAACAAAGGTCAGTGGTGAATGTTTAATCCATTCTGCTTTTTTGTTGACATACAGAAACATTTCTAGACTATGCACAAGTATTCCCGTTATGCAATAATTTTTTGCCCTATATTTACGAAGTGAAACACATAAAATTGTTCCATAGCTAAAAAGTGTCTGAGCTCTTATCTATACATCATTTCATTGTTCTTACAATTAGGTATCTTGCACATCCATGACAAAGTGTACATGTTTACATACGTATTGAATGATCAATTGATAATGCATGTCTGGTTCCCTCTTTCGTTTATGTCGGACGTTGTAATGAGCCAGGTGTCATTGTTATCGTCTCACGTGGCCATGCGGCCGCACGTTGTGCACACCATTTACAGTTAGCGCAGAGCATTTGCTCCAAAGCACCTTGTGTGATAGGACTCGTAATTTCACATTTACCTTTAAAAATGATCAGGGCAATGTTTTGTTGGCTTAAAAAGTCTACTTCATTGTGTCGAAGAGAGCAGAGGGCCATTTGGCCGTTATATGCATATGTTTTTATATTAGCAAAATCAATGACGTAGAACTAAATTGAAGTACTGGGCTATGAAGAAATGCTGCCAATGAGGTTACTACAGACTTGAAGATTATTGAGTATGAATACTGATTCATTCAGGACTGTTGCAGAGTGATTTCAAACTTGGTTCCGTGTTGCTAGTGTTATGTCCTGGGCCCTAGGCCCACATACTGCAGGAAAGAAGACACAGACACCTGAATATAGTACTGGGAAATAGCCATGAGCACGTGCACCTGGGCCCTTTCACTAGCAGGCTCACGTCACTCGTGACGCCTGTTAGGGATGCGTGTGGGGGTGCAAGTGTGCCCACTCCCATAGGGGAGTGGCTCTAAACTCTATGCCTGTCGAGACACTAGAAGCTGTCTCGCAGGACATAATATTCTTCCCAAATTTTAATAAAACAAAAGCTGTATAGTTCAACCTGTAGAGATAAACAGTAATGAAATATCTACCACAGTGTCCATCAGATTCTCGGGTCAGGCATCCAGGAAACAGCAGACGAGGACTGGTGATTCCGACTGTAGCAGGACAATCTCAGCAGGCATTCATCACTTAACCTAACCGGTTCAGGTCACGAACGCTTGCTTGGTGACGTCAGCTACGCACTGGGAACGTGCCAGTGTAATCATGTCTGTTTGTCCGAGGTAGCTTCCTTTCGCTGACATGGAGGATGGTATGTGGTGGATAACAACAGCTCTTTGACTGGCTGCGTCAAGATCATGGTGGGAGTCCATGGTGAAAGTTTACTGGATCATTTCTAGATCGTCCAAAGTCTCTATGAGGCTGTCTTGCTGTGTCTGGTGACCTGTCAGTGGGGCAATGTCTCTTCCAGCTCTCCCGCTGGGGGAGGCCCTTCATCGGGCTTGCCACGGGACCACTGGTAGGCTGCGATGGGGCTGCGTGTGTGCCGGCTGGGGGCAGTTGCGAACCACCGAGGAGCCAGTAGCCAGTCTCTCGCACAAACCTCAAGAGTGTATGGATCTTGGTCAGGACATGCTCTCGCTGCCGCAGTTCAGGTACAGACCAGGTTAGCAGGAAGCCTCTGAGCTTTCTTGTTGGCTAGTTTGGCAATAGCGCAGGACTCCACTCCATGTGTATTCAAGATGGTGTCAGTTAACGGACGTGAAGAGGACTGGCATGGTGGCATTGCCAGCCGTGTGGTGAATCTGGACGACGGCAGGTGACGACTAGCCTTGATGGATGCAGGCATCTGGTCTGGAGTCGATCATCTGAGTCAGGGATTGGCCAGGTACCTCCATATTCTCTGGAGAGTCACTTGCATTCATGTGCTTGGACTTCTTGGGCTGTTGGGACTTTGATGACGGAGGAGTGATGCATCCGCTAAGAAACGTGAGGCATAAGACAAGGAGGCTGTGTGGCTTACCCTCGGACTCCCGCTGTGCGGTTGCCAGTTCCTCTTCGGGTTATCCCCCTCTTCCCTTGCTGTCGCCGTGTCAGGACTCACTCCTGTTGTAGCTTGGGTTTTCTTCATCGTCCAGCCCTGCCACTCACGACTTCCCCTTCTGATCTCAGCTGGTTGTCCAATTCTTTGTGCAGACCTTCTGGTCACACTTCCACGTGTCTTGCTGAGTGCGGTGTCATGCACATGGCACTGATGACATAGCTGCCATTGGGTCTGGACAACAGGTGGCGATGATTAACTAGGAGAGGACGTTTCTGGATGGACTTCGTAGCCACGCGACTGCCTCTTCTGAATCTTGTCTTGTACCTCTGGCATTTGCGGTCAGGAGCAGGGATGCCACTCGACTCCAACTGCCGACCCTCGGAGCTTGACGGTCCCACTGTGAAGCGATGGGAGCAACGCGGTTTGCGCTTGCTGCGTCTTATGTGTGGTTCTCCCTTGGTGCTGTCGCCAGGGCCGTCGGTCCTCCTTGGTGGGTGTCTGGATCCTTTGGAGGTGTTCTTGGCTTGTGGTGCTATGAGTCCTCGTGCTTCTCCTCTCCTTGGGCCCGATTCACAGAATTAACTTAAGACAAAATCCTAAACTTACTACTTTTGGTATTCACAGAATGCACTTACTACTTTTGGTATTCACAGAATGCACTTACTACTTTTGGTATTCACAGAATGGATTTACGACTACTAACTTTACGTCCGCACTCGGGCCGGAAATTCCAGCCCGGAGGCGGAGCTTCCGGCCCAGAGGCGGAGCTTCCGGCCCAGAGGTGGAGATTTTGGCCATGGCTAAATCTCTGCCACCGGCCGGAATCCCCACCTCCGGGTCGGAAGCTCTGCCTCTGGGCCGGAAGCTCCGCCTCCGGGCCGGAAGCTCCGCCTTTGGGCCGGAATTTCTGACCCGAGTGCGGACGTGAAGTTAGTAGTCGTAAATCCATTCTGTGAGTACCAAAAGTAGTAAGTGCATTCTGTGAATACCAAAAGTAGTAAGTTTAGGATTTTGTCTTAAGTTATTCTGTGAATCGGGCCCCTTGTATTTGACACACCTGCGTTTGTCCAGCTCTTCTGGGTGACACGATTCCCACTCTTCTTCTTCTTCAGGTGCAATGACATACACCATGTAACAAGGTCAACGGGCCGTTGAACTTCAATGGTCTCCGGACCACTCAGGCGAACCTTCAGTCGCTCTTCTCGGCTGCATGGTGAGCAGCCACTCATCTTGAGTGCTCCTTCTTCAGGCAGCTTCTTGACGTTCCTACTCCAGGTGTTCCCTCTCCAGGGAATGGCTTCCATGGGCAGTAGGGAGCTAGTGTAGTTGTTGACCCCTTGAAGTGTGCGACTCTCCTCTCGTCAGCCTTGGGTCACTGACGACTCCTGCTTGAGGCAGTGTGAGGGAGGACACTGTGCTGCGTTTGGCCCCTTCCGGGCTCCATTGGCATGGGCGAGATGTAGAGGATCTCCCTTCCATCTACTCTTTGCTCGAGGGCATTGCTCTTATGACGTTGGATCCTGCTTTGTTCTCCGGATGCTTGGCAGGGTTGGTAACTCCTTGTAAGATTCTTCTAGACAGTACTGGGGCAGCTGGCTGGCACACATTCCTCCTTGTAGCCATTAACTGTCTGTGCGCACCAGTGAGTAGACGCTCAGTCTGTCTCGTGTGCTCCTCCACCACTCTCCTTTTAATGTAGTGGCTCCAGTCTGTGGCAGAACTTGTGCAGGGGGTATAATTGCAGCTTCAGGCATGTGCTCTAGTTAGTCCCTCAATTCTCCAGTCACTCACTATGAATATGCCATCACTTCTTGTCCTCTGCATGCATTATTTATGTGCCCTGCTGGCATTGTCTTTGGGCACCATGAAGGTGCTGGGCCTCATGCAAGTCTTCCTTTCTTGTACTGGACGAGGGGCACCATTGGTGCTGCTGGGTATAGTGTTCCTCTTGGCCCACTTTGGTGACGTTGTGCATTGTCTCTGTGTTCCTGAGTCGGGGTGTGCAGTAGACCTACCAGTCCTCTCACCAGTGTTACAACTCCAGTTCAGGTCTGTCTGCAGGCTGGCTGGCTGGCTGTGCCAGGGGATGACATTCCTGTGCATACGCTATCCCCTGATTGTTTGCTCTTTTGCCTCTTCTTTTTTGTGGGGGCGCTTGTTCCTCTCTTCAGACTGTGCTGTAAGCCTTTGTCTCAGCTGTGACAGCCTCCAGGTTCTGCAGGCCACTCCATTCTTGGAGGTTCCAGTGAGGGGTTGGAAATGCTAGTTTAGTGTTTTCTTTAGGTGCAGTATCACCACTAGCCAGTAGATGGCACTGTTGGCGCACTCATCAGGCTGGAAAACTGCTTCAGGAAAACTAGGGATACACGGGGCAGAATAAATAGGGCCTCGGTTTGCAGTTGAGAGGAGACAGCTCACCGGCAGGGTCCCGCACTGCTGGTTTGACTGCCAATTTCTTTGAAGTGGGTGGCGTACGCTTTCATTTTTATTCTTTTGAGCGTGGTGTTACCACTTCAACTGCGGAGCCACAGCAGCTTTCTTAGTACTTCACGCTGTGTTGCTCCTGCGATCAGTGTGCTGATAAGTGCATGGGTGGTGCGGGTTCTTAATGGAGGTCAGGGACAGGGCAATCTAGAGTTTATGTAGGCAGTTAGTTTTCCTTTGTTGTGCCAGGTTCTTTATTCATATTTCTACTTTCTGTGCCTTGGTTCGATGCGATGAACTATCGCCAGGTGGCACTACTCTTTCCCCACCGCGGCAGTCTCTCTATGACTGTGAGCCGCGTGGAGCTGGGGATGCAGGTGCAGAGGCTGTGTAGTACTGATGCAGCAGGGCAGTTCACGTCCGCCGTCTTTCCTCACAAACAGTGACCGCATTCAGCTCTGCATCTTGTCTTCAAAATCCCGGCAGACGATGACCTGCACAACACCGCCTGGCAGGTCGCTGTACCCCTCTGGTTCTCAGCTGGTACGTGGTGCAGAGGGTACGGATCCGCGAGGGCGATCTACTTTCGATTGCAGCTGCTCTGTGCTGGAGTATGCCTATGCAGCTCCCTTATCGTTGGAAGGGCACTCTTCTCCATTCCTGCCAGGACGGACAGTGGCATACAGGGGTAGCTATCTCAAGTAAACTGAACAGAGCAAACAGCAATGAAAGGCGACACGAATCTCGAGACTGTTTATTGTTTCCTAGAAAACATCACAATATCAAAGCCAAAAGCAAATAGCTAAGCATCAGAATTGAGGGATATGTCAGGAAAATGAAACAAACGTTTTCTGGGTGTAGTGTCCTGAGAAATGAGGCACTAGGACCCCGAGGAGGGCAGAGGGCAGGAGAGGTCACCGGACACCAGTTCCGGTCAAGGGGTGAGGGGCAGGAGATACACAGGAAGCGGGGGACGAGGCAGGACGTGCAGCATGCTGGCTGCAGATACATATGCATGCAATAAATAATAGAAACTGACCTGGCTGCGTGGTGGTGATTGCTGAGACGCGACGCGACAACTGGCGACGAGGCGGGATCAAAATCCACGCGTCGCGGCGACTGTCGGAGCCCACCCGGTCGCGGAACAAAATTCGGAGCCAGGAGCCCACCCTGGTCCGAAGCGCCAGCAGAAGAAAACATCGTTGCGGGAGCCCACCCCGGCGCTGCTAACAGAAGTAAGAGCAGCGCGATAGTGAAACTGAAGGAAAGATTAAGATCCCTCCCGTGCGTGAGCTTCAACGAACTCTCGCGAGAGGAGGCGGCCATCTTAAAGTCAGGCGAATTGAGCCAATGAGCGCCCAAGATAGACGGCGGCCATTTTAAAAGGTCAGGCAAAGTCCCGAACAGCGCGAAATCGCGCGAGAGTGCGGCGGCCATCTTGGAGTCAGGCAATTTGGGCCAATAGGAGCACAGGAAGGCCGGGAGGCCATTTTAGAGTCAGGCAAAAAAGGAAAATAGACGAAAAAGGTCCAAATAAGGAGAAAACGACAAGAAAAAGGTGCCAAAGAAAGGAAATAGCACCAGAGGAACAAGAAGGAAGGAGAAAGAAGGCAAGAAGTACATAAATAAAACAAAGAAAGGAAGAATATGGGTGACGAAGAAACAAGGAGCACACAAGCTGTGTTCCGCAGGCCGCTGCCATTCAACATGTCGGAACCGCAAGCAGGCATCAGATGGGAGAGATGGCTACGACAATTTGAACGATACATGCGCGCGACGGACGTCGCAGAGAGCAAACAATTAGATCTGCTGGTCAACCTTGCCGGAGACGAAATAGAAGACTTAATGATGACACTACCAAGTGAAAAGACGGCGGATTACAAAGGCGCGAAAGCGTGCCTCACAGAGAAGTTCGACCCCCAACGCAACATCGATTTTGAAAGGTACACGTTCCACACAGCATGCCAGCAACCAGAAGAAAGCATGGATGACTTCGCGACAAGGTTGCGGAAGTTGGTGACATACTGCGAATTTGATAAATTTGACAACGAAGAAGCAATACGAACGCGCCTCATCGTAGGGTGTTTATCAGTAGAGTTCAGAGCACGCATCCTAAAAGAACCAACAACACTTGAGAAAATACTGACGATGGCCCGCACAGAAGCACGGGCCACGCAGCATGCCAAACAAATACAAATTGGAAAAGAAAAGGGAGAAGCGATGGCACATCGGATGACGGAACATTTCAAAAAGAACGACAACAGGGAGCAACAACATCACAGGAAACAAGCGGTCCCATGCTACAGATGCGGCTTTGACTTCCCACACGTTGGCACCTGCCCAGCAATGGGCCAGAAATGCAGAAAATGCAATAGGGACAATCACTTCGCAAGCACCTGCATGAGCAGGCAATTTAGGAACGAGAGGGGACGAACAGCAAGACAAGGGACAACAGGCACCAGACACGCCAGACATATGGAGACAGCAGAGAGAGGCTCGTCGGAAGAATCGGATGAACAGACGACGGCTGGGAGAGAAGCACGGCTATACCTCATGTCCGACACACCCAAAGAAGGAAGACAGCAGGAACACATCCAGCTGGTGGAGAAACAGCAAATAAAAAAGACGGCCACAGTAGACATCGACGTCGGGCGCCACAGAACAACGTTTGTGCTAGACAGTGGTGCCACATGCAACATAATGTGCATGTCCGAGTACATGAAAATGAGAACAAGGCCAACGCTATCGCCATCAACAGTAGATGTGTTCACGTGGGGATCAAAGACACCAGTAGAAAACATGGGCAAGTTCACTGAGACGCTAACATATCAGGACGTGACGCGTCAGGAAGAAATACATGTGCTGAAAGGGGACATCCCAGCGCCCTGCCTGCTGAGTAACGTCACGGCACAAGTCATGGGGCTGTTGGCGATGACGTACCACATGACAGAAAAAGAAAACATACTGCAAGAATATCAAGAAATACTGCAGGGACTGGGGAAGCTAAAAGACAAACAGGTCACATCAGTCGACAGTTCACATCCTGCAACTGACTACAAAAGAGACTGTCCCATTTTACTACCAACGAATGCTACTGTCGTAATGCCTTTGTGACAAAGGGGGGAGATGTAGTGTCCTGAGAAATGAGGCACTAGGACCCCGAGGAGGGCAGAGGGCAGGAGAGGTCACCGGACACCAGTTCCGGTCAAGGGGTGAGGGGCAGGAGATACACAGGAAGCGGGGGACGAGGCAGGACGTGCAGCATGCTGGCTGCAGATACATATGCATGCAATAAATAATAGAAACTGACCTGGCTGCGTGGTGGTGATTGCTGAGACGCGACGCGACACTGGGTGAAATTGTCCTCATGAAGACCCAGAAAATGCACAACTTTGAAAGGTAATGTCACGGCACCAAGCTCACGTTCCCGTTACGACAGGCGGTTTTTGTCTGTCATGATTTTTAGAAAGAGTCATTTAACTAAAGTATATGTAGAACATTTACAATCAATAGAAGAAATGTTTTTTTCAGAGGCTAAACTAATCGCTTGTGTCAAGTATGTAAAGGGAGATGATTAGGGTTCCCGGTGTTATGTATTATTTTGTAATTTCCATGCGTATATGTCCTTAATTATTGTTTGCTCATTTGAACTGTAGATAACGACATTTATTTTGTGTTTGTGTAAAAATGTAGCTGCCAGTACTGTATTTCCGAATTAAGTTAAATGTACATGCGTACGTGCATGCCTGACGGGTTTTAGTGCTGTAAGTACTCTGTTATGCATCACTCATATGCAATGTACTCATATGAAATTACTAGCATTGTAGAACAAAGCCACTCTGCTGGGAAACATGGGCGCTGTGGGGTACGTCCATACGTATTGCAGTCTGTGATGTTGTTCGCACTGGGAAAAGATAACAGACAAGGACTAGGAAAAGATAAAAGAGAAGGATCCCCTGTCAGGTGGATTCTTCTGGTCAGTCATTCTGTCTGACTGCAAGATACTCTGGTGTTTAAAGGTGGGCACAAGGGCGCGGGCCTGGACGGCCAAGATGGCGGATGCGCTATTGGGCCTGAGCAGCACAGACCACAAAACGCTCTATTTGTGTGAAAAAGGCTGCTTTATTGAAGACAGGTGCATTTCACAAACATGTTCCTTGGCCTTTGCCGTACAAAACTAAACCTCGCTATACATTTGTTCAGCTACCTTTCCTACTGCCTCCACCCCTAAGGTTTCCCCCTTTTACTTTCCTTGCAACAATATATAAACCCCCACTAAGCACCATCGATCAGGTATTTAGATTCATTATGATTTACTGGCGTACGGTTATTTTATCCGGGGGAACTCTGTATGCAGCATTTGTCGACTTAAAATCTGCTTTCGACTTAGTCCCCCGCAACAAACTTTGGGATTCCCTTAAGAAAGCCGGTATGACGACCCCTCTTTTACTCTTTATAACTAGACTCCATACTTCGAATTTTGCCCAAGTACGATGGGGTCAACAGGGCGAAACAACTGACAAATTCTAGCTCTAGCTCCCACCCTGTTCTCCCTTAAAATTCTGTGTTTGACATATAGAGCACTGGAGGATGAATCTAAAGGCGCTATCAGCTCTCTGCTTACTCGTTACCGCCCCTCAAGGCCTCTGCGCTCTTCAGGGTTGTTTCAACTTGTTGTTCCTCGCTTTAAGCTCACCAGATGGGGAGCCAGGGCCTTTTCAGTTGTTGCTCCACAACTTTGGAACAACTTGCCGATAGAGTTGAAGACCCTGCCCTCTTTAGCGCTGTTTAAAAAGGCCCTAAAAACTTGGTGCTTTTCCAGAGCTTACACAGGTTGAGCTGCAGGAGCTTTGTTATGAGCTGGATTTGGAATTAGGCGCCTTGACGCCCATTGGGCTATGTTCGCGCATGACAAGATCCCTTTTATTATTATTATTATTATTATATAAATAGGGTTATATCCTACTATACAAATTACCCAACCGACGCCCCTACCTTAGATGGCTCCAGGGTCCCGCTTCTTATGTTTGCAGACGATACGCTCATTTTATCAAAAACCCAATCTGGTCTGCAGAAGGCCCTGGATCGATTCATGGTGTTTTGCAATGATCATGACTTGGTAATCAATGTTGAAAAGACTAAGTACATGGTGATGCATAAACATAAAAAAATCAAGAGTCAAGTGTCACTGGATGGCACCCCTCTAGAACAGACCGATACTTTCCCATATTTGGGCATTACAATGAACAGAAAGTTGTCCTGGAAGCCACAGATAGACTTATATGTTCTGAAACATAATCAGCTTGCTGGAGCTATTCTAAAAGAATTCAGAGCTTCCTACACAAAATCGGTGGGACCTGCAATTGCTCTATATAAGGGGAAAGTTAGAGCTTCAATTATATATGGAGCGGAGATCTGGGGCTTTGATAATCTATAGCCTCTAGTTAAAGCACAAAACAAATTCTTGCGTTCTCTCACGTCGCTTCCACAATCTACCCCCATATTGCCCTTATTGTTAGACTTGGGGTGCAGGGCATTTAATGAGGAAGCCGAGTATAGACCTCTCTCCTACTGGAGAAGACTGTGGACCACCCCCGAGTTGCTGTCGTATGCCAATGCAATTTGGTACATTAAGAATCTCGACACGCAAAAGAGAATTGCTTGGCTTCAAAACATCAAAAAGGGCCTGACGGAAATGGGGTTGAGTCATCTATGGGTGGATCCTAGGGGTAATCAGTTCCCTAGCAAGCTTGAGTTCAAAACTCTATATTGGGAATTCAGGATAAGAAAACTGTGGTCTGATACGAACAGCAGCTCATTATCCGGTCTCTTTTTGGATCATAAACTTTTAGGTAGCTTTGAACCCTACTGGAATTTTATTTCCAAAATAGGAGACCGTAAACTATACCATCAGTTTAGAGTGGGGTCTCTCCCGCTCAATTCCTTTACTTATAAGTGGAAGGGCGGAACAGATAGTTTCTGCCCTATCTGCATAACACAGGTCGAGTCTATTGCCCACGTTTTGTTTGTGTGCCCAGCCTTTGCTCTCCCCAGGAAGATATGGCTTAAGCCGATCTGTTCTAATTTAGGTACCAGATCACATAAAATGGCTATGCGTCTTCTGAGAACCAATACTCGAGAGGACATAGTTGTTGCTCTAGCCAAGTTCCTCAGTTGGTCTTGGGCCATACATAGGGCCCAGGTTATCAGGAACAATCCATTATCGCTATCAGCTTTAGAATTCTAGATTTATCTAGTTCTGTTATACCTAGTCCTCTTTTTATTCTTCTTACTAGACAATGAAAGATCTTTACTTTTTACATGGTTTTAGTATGACCTCTTGGGCTGGTCCCATTTGGAGGATTTTGTCGTATTTGTGTTTTATGTATATTTTCTTTTTTTTTTTTTTTTCTTTTTTAACTTCATCGTATTGTATCTTTCATGATGTAACAATCGAATAAAGATTTGTTGATTGATTGATAAACCCCCACTAAGTCCTTAACTGTTTAACTGTTGAACCTGTGACCTCTTACTTACCTCCCAAAACACCTACCTAACTAAGCATTTCCTGTGTCAACTTCCCCTTATTGCCTGCTCCTGGAGTAACTTGTTCCCAACCATAAACTTAACCTGTAAACATATCAAAACTATTTACCACACACCACACACCTACTTCAAGCGACAACCCAAGTACAACTTCCTCGCTAGCGCACCTGTGTCCAACAAAGCTGCTAACCCTCTCCATTACTATCTTGGCTACCCCGAACTCCACCCTCCCACCTACCCAGCTGAGAGGGAGGGCAGGTGGGAAACATTTTCCAAACTCCCTACCTACCCCGACCTACAGCCGGCTGCCGTGTCACCTTACAAAATTGGTGACACGGCAAACAAGATGTCCGGTTATAAAACCTCACTCCCCCAGCCCAAAAAGGTAACCCAAAGAGTCCAACTGGGCTCTGGGTTGCACCACTGGCCCAAAAAACCCTGGGGTAGCAAGCCTCCCTGCGGTCAGCCGACCCCCAAAGCCCCATTGGGCCAGAGGGCGGGCACAACACAAACCACAAAACGCTCTATATGTGTGCAAAAGGCAGATTTATTGAAGACAGGTGCACTTCACAAACATGTTCCTTGGCATTTGCCGTACAAAACTAAACCTCGATATACATTTGTTCAGCTACCTTGCCTCCTGCCTCCACCTCTAAGGTTTCCCCTTTTTCCTTTCCTTGCAACAATATATAAACCCCCACTCATTCCTTAACTGTTGAACTTTAACCCTGTGACCTCTTACTTACCTCCCAAAACATCTACCTAACTAAGCATTTCCTGTGTCAACTTCCCCTTATTGCCTGCTCCCGTAGTAACTTGTTCCCAACCATAAACTCAACCTGTAAACATATCAAATCTATTTACCACACGCCACTCAGAAAAGTCCTTACCTGACTCTGACTTTTCTGACCCCCAACCTAGGGCTTTGTAGGATACCTTGTAATGTTCAAAACCCTCCTCTATAATCTCCTCACTCTGTACCTGGCATATATCCATGCCGAAGCGAGACAATAGCACCCCATCAATCCTGCAAAAGTCTACTGCAGCGTACCTTCACTCTATACGTTCTACTCTACCAGTACCCTCCTCATAGCAAAAGCCTCTTGTCCTGGATAATTTTCTCCTGCTTTGTCTATTGCTGCAGTCCTCTCACCCCACCCACTGTCTCCTAGGAAAGAACCAACAACCCCCAACCAGATGATACACAGGCCCAATCCCTGGTGCTTACCTGCCAAAAGGACCCCTACCATTTCCAACCCAATAGGGGAAAGCCCCTTACTCACCTCAAAGTCCTATACTCCCAGGGAAATATCAGCAAAAGCCCTTTTTATTCATTACGTATTAATATTGTACACCTTCCATGCAAACACATGGCACCTTTGTTCTGCCAACAAACTTTAATTGACTCAGTGTACCGACCGAGGCTGAACCTTTTACTTTTCAACTTCATAATGCACTGCCCATTTACAACGGAATGCCCACTATCCGTTTGGACATTTCCTCCATCGCCATCCTCGCCACTGTACCTAAAAAGTCACAAGCGTAAATATATGCACACAAACTGTCCCCAACCTTGCTCTCCCCAGTAAATGTATATGACAAACGTCAGCTCTCCCTCATCCCAGTCACCTAAACCTGCCCTTTTTCCAGCCCTCGGTGCTGTATCCATTGATACACTAATCCGTAGAGGATGCATACCATAATCGCCTGGGCCTCCGTAAAATACTGATGCTCTACGCATAGACCACCATAACTGCGCTGCAGACATCTTTTTGTCCTGAAACCTGCAGGAAAAACTCCCCCCCCCCCCTTTTTTTTGGACACTTCTTACACTGAGCAGCCCCTTATCACCGGGCATGCTTCACCACCTGCTGCCTGATCCCCTTCACCCCATTATTCACCAGGTTGTCCCTTCCTACCCAGCAATTCCAGAACAGGAGTGCCCTGAGAACCTACATAGCACCAAAAAAGGGGGAAACCATACATTATCCCCATTAATCCTGCGACTCATCCAGATGCGCAACAGGCTCACCTAAAACTTTGGCCACCTGTTTCCTCTTTCGTGGCCCAGGCTTTGTCTCTCTGCCCTCACCCTCTAACCTGCGCCTGCCCCGTTCACCCCCTGAGGGGGCATACCCCCACTACAACTTCCCCTCATGAAAGCCATCCTTGCCACCTTGCCTGCCGTAGTTTCCTCCAACCACCTTTGTCAATCATTGACACCTACATTGTACAGCAACTACTTCCCTTCCCCCATCTAATCTGTCCTGATCCCCCCCAAAATATATTCCCTATGCTTAGCCCTGCGCTCTCTTGGTACTACTGTGGAAATATGGATTTTTAGGGTCAGTTATGTCCCCTATCTTGGACCCCAACGGTTTCATGTATAAACCATAAGTACATGTATGTTTCCTCCAGTTCCAGTTATGAAGACGCAAACACATGTGCGTCCACCGTCAACATGTCCTCTTTCAGATCCGCCATGAATGGGCCGGATATTCTATTCCTAAGTATGAAAGGCCACCGGCTTTATATGGTTCACTTATCCCATTTTTACAGTTCAGACGAGTAGGCCCTGATTCTGCCATCAAGTTTTTTCTGCCTTCTGCCTCTGAAAGCTCCAGTCTGAGCTCGCATCTGTACCCATGAACTTTGTCCTACTCCCTGCGCGGCTAACGGTGCCTGACTCCAGCCTGTTGCCTGCCAAAAACTGTATTTCACCTTCAAGATTATCTGCTTTGCTCCGCTCCCTATCCAATACATTCCTGTCTAGTAGTTTAAGTAAACATTCTCCCAGCTACCGAGCAAAGGGCCCGGCTTCTCTGTCTTCATACAAGTAATTAATAGCCCTATTACTATGGAAGATTTCTGCCCTCGCATCTAGTGTAGACATTTAGACGCTTGTACACGCACTAACGGACAGTATAGTTAGTATAGAATAAGATTCTATCCTAAGAGACCTTTCTTTCTGGATAACACAGTTCTTTAAACATAGGATATTAGATATGATTTGGGATTAGGTTGACATAACCCCAGACTTCTGTCTCCACATGTAGAGCTAAATGTCAAGTCCCCTTCATCCCCTAGTTACACGTCAATTACACGTCATGCTGCTGCGCGCGCATCTCTGCCAAGTATTTCTGCTGACATTGCGAAATTCTTTCATGGAACCACCCATTTATGACATCATACCTGATGACGTTCTTTAGTTACACCCACTTTAGTTACGCATGTATGTTCTTATCTTTGTTATCAACTGTTACGCCTCCGGCATCTGTTTCACTGTAATGCCTATTGTATATAAATGATTACTTGTCAATAAAGTGGGGTCCTTCACTTCCTGAACCTTCGTGGTGATGGAATATGGAGTCCTCAATTCGAATTGATTTTGGAATAAAGCCCGTTCCGAACCTCTAATACCACGGATTCTGCCTCTTATTTTACTGAGCTATTATTATAGATTTTCCGCATCAAATTAAGTCCCGGTAATTAAATTATTTACCACATATATGGCGCCCGAACAGGGACACTTTCTCATCTCACGCGCCGGAGGTGCGTTGCAGGCCCGGTCTCCTGTCACAGCTGGACGGACAACAACGCGTACCCACAGGATTTCCTGTATCTCCCTCCTGCCGAGCGGGGGTAACTGAGGCTGCGATCAACACCCAGACGAGGCGGTGAGAAGTGCGAAGTATCCCGACCAGAGCCTAGCTGAGAGAGCAAGATCCGAGGTATACAGAGGCCCACCAGTTCCGAAGTTCCGAAGTATCGAGTCGAGTCCAGTCCGGTCCGAGTCCAGTTCAGTTCAGTTCCGAGGCCTTCCGTTCCGAGCTACCCGGTGAGTACCATTGTCGGGGAGGCGTTCTGACGTGCACATAGGTTGTGCCGGTCAAGACGGGTTTGGGTACACAAATCCGGTCTGCACTGTTTCAGCAGTGTATCTGTACTGTTTAGCAGTATATCAAGTATGTCTAGTATATGAAGTCAGAATTATCTAGTTAGTATCGAGTATTATGCTTAGTGAACGGCCATCATTGTTGTTCATTAAATGTTAAATGTTAAATGTTTTAAATACGTTCTGCATATTGTGGTGTGAATGTGTTAACCTTCACTCACCTGAAAGGCAGGCTGTTCAACTTGAGAGATGCGTGGATAGCTCTCGACTTCCCCCAAGAACTTTCTCTGGACTCAACTGAATATTTAACACAGTTGGACCAAGTTAAGTTCCTAAGGGAAGGGGGAATTGGGACAAAATAATAAACAAAAAGACACTCCGACTTTCAGTGTGCTCTGTGCTCTCTTGTCAGGCTTCTCATGAAAACACAGTTCTAGTAATAAATAAAGAACAACATGATTTTAGCACATAGCACATAAGATTTGCAAGAATTAGATATACATATATCTACATATATTTAGTACCTTGTTGGCCCAATATTCTGATCTACACCTGAACACAATGTGGAATATACATCTGCAAAGATAAAAGTAAAACTCTTGATTATTGTTGAATGGTTAACCTGATTATGCCAAGGTGCTGTTGAATGATGCTCAAAGTTGCTTTGTAAATACTCACAAGTAATAGTCTAAGAAATGCCAAAAGTTATCAATCCAAATGTCTCTTTTTTCTGTTCTGTAGGGTTGATTTTTGCACCTTGGATTAGGAGAATGCGCTGCGCCAGAGTGAAAATCCACTTTGGATAAATATTGTATTTTATATTTGCATTGTTCTGTGCTTGTTTAATCACTAACTCTAACACTTGGCCAAGTATTAGTTAAACTAGAATAATGAAACGATGTCCGAGAAACTTACAGTTATTTTGTAGTAGCCAGCCGGTTACTCACTGATTGCTGAATGCTTTCTCTTTTGTTTCCTTTTCTCCGTAGGAATCTTTTTAATGTGACTCCAGATTTGCAGAAGGGAAGCTTGAGGCGTCTCCGTGGCAACGAGGGAAGAACTTTGGAACCGGACCGGATGCCTCGCAGGACTCGGGAGCTGATGCAGGATCACAGAGGAGAGTTTTCTGCCTTCAGGTAAGCGTTGGTAGAAAAACGAGCGTAAGCACTTTTGTAGGGGTTTTCAGGCTTTAAATAAAGTAGCTGGAGGGTGGGGTTAGCATGCGGAGGAACCAGTGTTCCACGTGTTTGGTTTAATGCTGGTTTGCCTGCAGGGAACGTGAGTAGGGAACGTGAGCTCAACTGTCTGAAGGGAACGTGAGCTCAACTGTCAGAAATACAGCATGTTCTGTAACGTGCGCCTCTAAACTGTGCAAATAAGAATTATTCCACGTGCCCCACGTTTACAGCAGCAGGAGCAAAAGACAAAAGCCTAATGATTTCATTGCTACCAAAACGTGCACCTGTGAGGAGTTTTAGCACACAAGACCAATGAAAATACTTTACCATTATTGCAATCGAGTTTTTGTCATTCAAGACTGATGCACAGTTTAACAACAAGCATTGGCAAAACGTACAAAGGAAAACAAACTAACATTACTATTTCTGTAAATAATTACAAGGTGATTCTTCCAGATGGGTTCGAGCATGGTTGTTACAACAGACTGTAACAGAATGACTGTTCATTATTGTGTTTCGTTGTATTAAACGTGTTCAAAATTAGGTATCAGATCAGATCAGTTCTCAAAATGCCGCTCTTTTCGAAATTAAGACAGATCAAAACTAGAAAAGGGGTACTCGAAGAAGCTGTTCCCATTCCTCCTAGGGACACTCCAGGGTACTTTATGTATCATAAACATGGCCTAGACGCCATATTATTTCTTGATTTATGGGTAGACTACACCAAGGAATTACCAGAAAGTCAGAGGTGGCCCGCAGCTGGGACCTGGGATGCAGATTGCATCGTGAAAGTAGAGGAAGAATTATGGAAAAAGAAAGCTAGACAATCACAGAAAGACGCCATTGAATTATGGCGTAAAGAATCGTATAGACGTACAGAAAAAGCACGTAGACAGGAAGAGAAGAGTAAGGAGAATTTAAATAAAGTTCGAGAAAATATATTAATTGAAGAAGGTACTCGAGTAAAATCAGAACAAGTAGACAGACAACGAAATGCCCTTATGAATGGTATGTATCCTCTCCTGGCCGAAGGATTACCTAAGGCTACTCCGGAGATACCAAAAGACTTGCCACCCCCATTGTTTCCGATAAAGGTACATCCCAAAGGGCATCCCAGAACCGCAGAAGATGTTTTTCTTTCCTCTTATTTAGACGACGCAGCTCCCGAGTATGCTAATGCAGCGCCACATAGACCGCCTGCAGAGGGGGTTCAACGCCAAGACCCTCTTCCGTCTGTACCTCCGCAACAGCAAACTCCGACACAAGTTCAGGCAAGCACATCTGCTTCGACATCTGTATCCACACCTATAGTTGCTATATCACGTTCGACGAATCCTTTCACATCCAGCACCCCAGGTGGGGCTACCGGAGGTACATCAAACATTTTTTCCACGCCACCCAGAGTAAATAAACTTTCCTTTCAAGAATTAGCCCACCAACGTACGCCCAAACTAGTAACTCCCAACACGCTCAAGGAACTTCTAATAGATTGTAGATATGACCCTGTGCCCGGAAAAGGGGACGAAATGATGCTAGCATCATTACGTATCCGACGAGCTGCTATATATTTAGGGAAGCTACCAGGAATGACTACACACTTAGAAAATATATATCACTTTGTCCAGTCAGGGCGAGATTCTGAGAGTATTAACAGAGCCATGGAGTACCAAAAAGTGGAAATACAGGGGGAACTGTTACGTTTCCTCATAAATTGTGTGATCAGAAATCAAGACCAACCAGGGGTAAATCCGAAAGAAATGCAAATTCTTACCACATGGAGTCAGAATATATCAGAGGGGAGACATGATAAACGATCATGTATAGTAGCTATGTGCCGAAAGATCCGCAAAGAAATAGAACGAATACACGAAGAAAGATTAGCAGTAGACGAACCTGAACAAACCGAAGACGAGGAAGAATTAGAACTGCCCACAGGACAGTTAGAAACCATGGCCTATGTAGGTAGAGGAAGATCTTGCAATAATACTAGATGCTTCACTGATCCGATACGTCCGGTACGTCCAGATAATAGCAGAAATTTCCAAACTCCTATAATAAATATAAGGTCCCCCGAACATTCGTTCCAAGCCGCTGACAACCTACTCCGAGAACGAAGGGGTTATCATATACTCGATTCTATGGACGAACAAGAATTAGCCAGGTCAGCCGTTCATTGGGTTGATAGTCCCGGAAAATATAGTGATGATACATTAGCACACACGTTTTTGAACCTCGCCCCAGATGAACAGCGTTTAGCTGGTATCTATATGATTCAACAACTCCTTATATTATATAAAAGCCAACACTCCGACCCTGGTCCCTTACCTGATATATTGACTAAATTACTCACGAATAAATGGAGAGGTTCAGGTACTGAGCTAATTAGAGAAATACTAGAATCCAGAAAGCAGTACATTCTTTTTGTATGTCCCGAACATGTTTCACTGCCCATCAAGGAAAGAACGACGTACTATATGGATAGACAGAATCCCTTACGCGAAGTGCACCCGATAAAAGGTGAGGACAATCAGTTTAAACGTGTGTTTGTATACACACCCATATCTAAAATAGAACTATTGGAAATGAAGAAGGTGGTACCCAGTCATGACAAAGACCCAGCGGGTTTCCACCGAGAAATTAAAGACATGTTGCTCATGGGAGAGTATACCTACCCCGACATTATGACAATATTGAAGGTATTAATGCCTGCGGGCATTTATGAAAAACTCAAGGAAAAGGATTGGGAGGTGGGAGACCAAAAGATAGATTGGACAGCATTAGAAAACGAAGAAAAAGCTCGAGGTCCAGGTGCAGGGCTTGGGGAGAAGACCAAAACACTACCAGGTTTACTAGTACAGGTACTGCCACGTTTATTAACTACAAAAAAGGAAGACTGGGGTGCAATCTCAGCCTGTAAACAAAAACCAGACGAGGACACTAGTGATTTCTACGCCCGATTCGAAAAATGTTTTGGTATAAATAGTGGAATAAAAGCAAGTAGCGAATCGTATCCACATCTGTTTGTGACAAAGTTAGTTGAAAATTCTTTGCCCCAAGTTAAGAATAGAGTATTGAAATTCGAGAGTACCTGGCAAGGTAACACTCCGTCACAAATGTTACAAATGCTACAGTACCATCACAATAGAATTAGAGAGGAACAAGAACATGAACAAAGACGCATGAAAGACACGAAAATGAAAATGCTAGTTTCCCAGACAGTTCCAGCTGACGGTCATAAAAAGGGTATGACACAGTCCAGTGTTTCAACAGGTCCTGTAAAAGGGACATGCAACTATTGTAAACAGCCAGGTCATTATGTACACGATTGTCCAGTTTTAAAACATAATATCGCCATAGGTAATACAAAAGAAAGACCACGGCCACCTAGACAGGATCAGAACCAACAAGGAGCCCCGCAGCATGCACAGTCCATGCCAGCTCCGCAACAGTCTCTGCCGGCTCCACCATCGCAGCCTATTGCTGCCACACAAACAACGACACGACAGATGTACCAGACCGCACAGTATGACTATCCTGATTATCAACGATACTCATGAAACAGCCTAGAGAGGGAAGTTGGCTTACCCCTTATTGAGGTCCCTGTAGATCAAGAAGGACCTTATGTACACAGTGAACTATTAGGCCAAGATAGAAAATTTTTACTTGATACAGGGGCAAGCCGAACAACAATAAAACGTAGTGAAGTTCCAGGGGCACCCCTCTCAGGCTCACAGAATATTTCCCTTGGCTTTTCAGGAAAACCTATCGTTAACGAAGTATCACAGCCTCTTCCCCTTACGATTGGTCCTTTGACACGAACTACAGATTTATTGCTTACTAAATCATGCCCAGAAAACTTGTTAGGTATAAAAACTTTGAAAGCTTTAGGAGCTATAATATGTTGTTCTCCGGAAGGAGTAAGATTGTTTTTACGTGATTTCAAAGGGCACTATGTGTCCCGAGACATGGATCACCGACTGCAGACTTTACCCACACATTTATGGGCACAAGGCCCTACAGATGTTGGTTGCATGAACATTACACCATATCGAGTCACACTAAAGGCAGGAGTGGTACTACCACGAATGCGACAATACAAGTTACCACCAGATGCTGTAGTGGCTTTACTGCAAATCATTGACGAACTTATTACCCAAGGAGTGGTTGTGGAAACAGACTCCAATGTATGTAATTCACCGATAATTCCGATTCTTAAACGAACTGATCCAAAGGCCCCGCCAGTATATCGATTGGTCATTGATCTGCGCGAATTAAATAAATGTATTGTACCACAATACCCCGTAGTTCCAGACATTTCTTCATTACTGACAGCTATTGATTCCGAAGCAACATTCTTTACTGTAATTGATCTCAAGAATGCCTTTTTCAGCGTCCCAATGGATCCGGAAAGCCAATACTTGTTCGGATTTAGTTTAAATGGACGAAGCTTTAAATTCACACGCGCACCCCAAGGATTCACAGAAAGCCCCAGCATCTATAGCCAAGCACTGAAACGAGAACTTGACAGTATACACATGCCAGTCAACACTGCCCTGCTTCAATATGTCGATGATCTGCTGATCACCGCTAGAAGCGAACCTGAATGTGAAAAAGCCTCACTGACGGTTTTACATTTTTTGGCCGAAAAGGGGCACAAGGTGTCCCCTTCTAAGCTGCAATTCTGTGTCCAGCGAGTTGTTTACCTTGGTCACTCGCTGTCCAAGGAGGGAAGGCAGCTTACACCAGATCGCATCCAGTTAATTGCTAACATGCCAATACCCAAGACACAAAAGGAGGTGCGGGCTTTTATAGGCCTCACTTCATATTGTAGGCAGTGGATCCCTCAGTATGCATTTCTAGCAAAACCACTCATTCAGTTGACAACACAGGAGGCAGCCACATCGACTGTCCTCCCTTGGACACAGGAACATACACAAGCTTTTGAAAGCCTAAAGAAAGCTTTATGTCAAGCACCCGTTTTAGCAACACCATGTTACTATAAACATTTTACACTCTTTGTTACAGAACGCGAAGGTACTGCTTTGTCAGTACTCACTCAGGAACAAGCAGGATCACACAAACCGTGTGCTTATTTTTCTAGTACATTAGATCCCGTAGCTCAGGCTCTGCCTGCGTGCCTGAAATCAGTGGCAGCAACAGCTTTAGCAATTAGACAAAGCGATGCCATAGTGTTAGGACACCAATTGACAGTACAAGTACCACATGCAGTAGAGGTTCTCTTGAACCGCACACAGACACAACACTTGACTATAGCACGACTCACTGGTTACGAATTAACATTGTTTCAGCCACATATAGAAATCAGACGTTGTAGTACATTGAATCCTGCCACACTGTTACCAGTAAACGGAACAGACCCACTTGCACATGATTGTATTGAAGTTATCACTATCACGACGAAACCTAGACAAGACTTGACAGACGTCCCATTGTCAGATCCAGACCTGACGTTGTATGTAGATGGGTCATGTATGAGAACAAGTACAGGAGAGTTAGTGGCCGCGTATGCAGTCACAACAGATACTGAAGTTATTGAAACAAATCGCATAAATACCTTGTCCGCTCAAGTAGCAGAGCTCGTCGCTCTGACACAAGCCTGTATTCAAGCTACGAATAAAAAAGTCAACATATATACTGATTCACGTTATGCATTCGGAGTTGTACATGACTTCGGCGTGCTGTGGCGAGAGAGAGGTTATTTAACTTCTCACGGTACCCACATTCAGCACGGACCCCTTATTCATGCCTTACTAGTTGCAATACATCTACCCACTGCAATATCAATTATGAAATGTAAAGCTCATACGAAAGTTACTGATATCATTTCCCAAGGCAATGATTTAGCTGACAGAACAGCTAAACGGACTGCTCAAACCCACACGTCTGACATGACAAAGACAATAGTTCCGACACCAACACATTGCATGATGGTTAAGGATCCCGCTCTTGACGTAATTAACATACAGACACATGCTACACCAGATGAAATAAAGAAATGGACTGAATTAGGAGGGACCCAAACGGATCAAGGATGGATGACGAAGGAAAAATCTGTGTGGTTCCTTCCTGATTCAATGGTCCAAGTTATCATTAACACTGTACATAGTCCAGCGCACCTAGGAGAAAAAGCTATGCTAGACAGCATTCAACACATTTGGTTCAACAAACATTTACGAGCAGCAGCTAAACAAAAAGTCCGTACCTGTATGATCTGTTGTCAGTTTAACCCAGGTAAAAGCATTCCCGTAGAACAGGGTGGATTTCAGCCTCCTGATCACTCTTTTGAAGTCCTCCAGATGGATTATATCCAGATGGAACGATGTCGAGGATTCAAATATGTTCTCGTAGTTGTCTGTGCTCTTTCCCGTTGGACAGAGGCATACCCGGTTTCAGATTACACTGCCCCGACTACTGCCAAACAGTTGGTTCGAGAATTCTTCCCACGATACGGTTTACCACGTGTTGTCTACTCAGATAACGGCCAGCCGTTCTCCTCCGAACTAATGAAACACGTTTCACTTTTGTTAGGCTATCAGTGGAGATTTCACTGTGTCCGACACCCCGAGGCAGCAGGTCTCGTGGAACGACATAATCAAACTCTGAAAATTAGATTGTCCAAAATATGTAGAGAGAAAGGTGTCGACTGGGTAGTAGCCTTACCAGTTGCACTCTTTTACATAAGAATGGTAGCGCACTCTCGAACAGGGCTATCCCCTTATGAGGTGGTCTTTGGTAGACCACCAAATATGTGGGGGACGCCTATACCACGAAAAATAACTGATGTTGACTGTAACATGCTGACAGATTACTTGGCTTCCTTGATGTCTGCACTACAATCTTGTCGTTCACAGGTAGCTGCAGCCTTTCCCGACAACACCGAGGTGAAACCCCATGACGTAATTCCAGGGGATTTGGTGTTAGTGAGGAATTTTGACCGGAAGTCCCAGCTGGATCCTAGGTGGAGATCGCCTCAACTCGTACTGTTAACAACGAGGACAGCCGTGAAGATCGAAGGTCGAAAAGGCTGGATACATTCAAGTCATATCAAGAAATTTCATGGACTACCGTCCGATGTAAATGACACACCTTGCGTGTCTTCACCGATTGACTCAAAGCTTCCTTTGGTTGAACTGAATGACAAAGAACAATACAGACTAAAATTAAGGTCTACCAAGTCAGAAAATTTGATTGTTTAAGTCCTCTCCAAGGTGAATCGGTCGAATTTGTCCCTGACATGAATCCCCTAGACCTGAATAGAGAAAGACACCGAAGGAAGCGAATGAAACAACATGCGTACTATAAATCACTGCGTAGTCATTGCACAGTGACGTTATTAATTTTGTTTTTCTTATGTCTTTTAATAATAGCTGCAAGTATATTGTTGCACATATATTATCCTATTTCTAAACATGTTCATAATGTTACTGCTGAACATTCTTTTAGTGAACTTCCCCCGCATGAGTTGTCATATAGATTTGCGCTGCGCAACAACACTTTTATTAGTATGTTACATCATTCCCATCAGGTTAGCAATGCTACAAATTGTTGGATATGTGGCCGACTCCCTCCCTATCAGAACTATAAAGGAATTCTGCCTCTCTTCCCATACCCGTTCACACACAATGGCTCCTGTGGAGCATGGTTTAGTCTAATTAATTCCCAAGATTCGAATTCCGCAGTTTATCAAGACAACTGGGTATGGGGAAACTTGCACTTAGTTTTACTTAAAGTCTGCTACCCTGACAAGAAGGGACTTCCCAAAAGAACAGGAACTGATCTAGAAAATGAAGTATATGGATTCGGTAATTTCACGCTTAATCTCATGATCCTGAATGTCGAATCCGAACCTGCACCAATTTTGCCCGCTATGTCAGTATTTCCAGTTAAAGGTGAATTATGTATAAGAAAGAATGGCTCTATACACATGGGCCACAGTAAATGCACCACTGTAATAGAATTCAGTGATCAAGGCAAGTCTACATTTAGAGTTTCTCGCCATTCCTACTTTGTATGTGGTCAGACTGCATATATACGTTTGCCTCTAGATTGGGATGGTACCTGCTATATTGGATTCCTTTTGCCACCTGTTTTCCTAGCTCCTCCTGATTATCATAGAAATACTCATTTAGTACACAATAGAGAACGGAGAGATCTCCCAATAGTCGATTACACTGAGACAGCATGGGAAAAATACACAGATTTCAATAAAGGTCTCTTTCCCTATATAGGTACAGTTACCAATAGTAAGCTGATACGTAGATTAACCAGAACCCTTGAAGCAGTAGTGAACGAAACTATTTCCGCCTTAGGCAATTTAACAGAAGAGCAGTCTGCTATGCGGATTGTTGTGCTTCAAAATCGTCTTGTCCTTGACGTCATCCTGGCCGATAGGGGCGGAGCTTGTAGGGTCATCGGATCAAGCTGTTGCATTTTCATACCAGAAAATTCGCCATCTGTATATAAAGCCATAACTCGCCTTCATAAGATTGTAAGCCAGATACACCAGAATCCAGGCACCTGGACTTGGTCCAGTTGGTTTTGGAGTGTATTATCTACCTTTGGATGGAGGGTCCTATCCTTCCTAGGTATTGGCTTTCTCATACTATTCAGTTGCTGTTTATGCCTACAATGTGGACCAGCGATTTGTGGTCTGTGTGCCACCTCGTGTATCCCACATCCAAGTTTTCATTCAAGATTCCGGAAGAAGAAAGAAGAACAAATGATGCTATATGAACAGATCAACGGATTGATGAAGATTGATATCTCTTAAGGGCAAGTAGGGGACAAGGAGGGAATGTGGAAATATGGATTTTTAGGGTCAGTTATGTCCCCTATCTTGGACCCCAACGGTTTCATGTATAAACCATAAGTACATGTATGTTTCCTCCAGTTCCAGTTATGAAGACGCAAACACATGTGCGTCCACCGTCAACATGTCCTCTTTCAGATCCGCCATGAATGGGCCGGATATTCTATTCCTAAGTATGAAAGGCCACCGGCTTTATATGGTTCACTTATCCCATTTTTACAGTTCAGACGAGTAGGCCCTGATTCTGCCATCAAGTTTTTTCTGCCTTCTGCCTCTGAAAGCTCCAGTCTGAGCTCGCATCTGTACCCATGAACTTTGTCCTACTCCCTGCGCGGCTAACGGTGCCTGACTCCAGCCTGTTGCCTGCCAAAAACTGTATTTCACCTTCAAGATTATCTGCTTTGCTCCGCTCCCTATCCAATACATTCCTGTCTAGTAGTTTAAGTAAACATTCTCCCAGCTACCGAGCAAAGGGCCCGGCTTCTCTGTCTTCATACAAGTAATTAATAGCCCTATTACTATGGAAGATTTCTGCCCTCGCATCTAGTGTAGACACTTAGACGCTTGTACACGCACTAACGGACAGTATAGTTAGTATAGAATAAGATTCTATCCTAAGAGACCTTTCTTTCTGGATAACACAGTTCTTTAAACATAGGATATTAGATATGATTTGGGATTAGGTTGACATAACCCCAGACTTCTGTCTCCACATGTAGAGCTAAATGTCAAGTCCCCTTCATCCCCTAGTTACACGTCAATTACACGTCATGCTGCTGCGCGCGCATCTCTGCCAAGTATTTCTGCTGACATTGCGAAATTCTTTCATGGAACCACCCATTTATGACATCATACCTGATGACGTTCTTTAGTTACACCCACTTTAGTTACGCATGTATGTTCTTATCTTTGTTATCAACTGTTACGCCTCCGGCATCTGTTTCACTGTAATGCCTATTGTATATAAATGATTACTTGTCAATAAAGTGGGGTCCTTCACTTCCTGAACCTTCGTGGTGATGGAATATGGAGTCCTCAATTCGAATTGATTTTGGAATAAAGCCCGTTCCGAACCTCTAATACCACGGATTCTGCCTCTTATGTTACTGAGCTATTATTATAGATTTTCCGCATCAAATTAAGTCCCGGTAATTAAATTATTTACCACACTACCACCCAAAACCCTACCTGGCTTGACACCAAATATTGTGGCTCAGACAACTTACTACCGGCCCTCACAGTGGCTCGAGTACCTGCGCAAAGCTCCAGGTATTGTATATCGTCTACTTGCACCACTGCCATGTTGCCCATTGATTTTCCCCCCTTTTTGCCACCTGTGTAACTCCTCTTTCATCCCAGCTGCCGGCGCATGTCATGTTGTGTCAACGTAAAGCCTGTTAATGATCTTCACCATCACTTAATAGTGTCCTTCCTGTTTATACCACCCAACCTGCACTTTTAAACTGTCCCTTAGACCCTGTACCTTTCTACCCCTCACTGCCCGTCGAGCAAGCATGTCACCTACCATATGCAGCTTCTTCTCTATTGGTAGGCGTGCCTCCCTCCCCTCCAAGACAAAATCACTACCCAGAAATGATAACACCGTACTCGGACCTCGTGTCTCCTCTGGTGCCAATTGGACCCCCAATGATCTCTTGTAAACTTGTCAGCTACTGCTGACAGTCCTCCGAAACGGGTTGCCCACCCCCGAAGAAGTCATCAAGGTAGTGTGGCACCGTCTCTTTTCCCGACTGCACGAAAAGCCCATTGCAAAAAAAAGCTGATACGCTCAATACATGCACAATGATGCAATGATGCCCCTTGCTAGTGCTTTCTCCACCCTTGTTTAAGACCTTCACAGTATGCAACTTTTTCTCCATCTGTAGGTTGGCCTCCATCCCTCTGAGTCCAAATCAATACGTAGAAATGACAACACCATACTCGGACCTTGTGTCTTCTCTGGTGCTCAGGGGACCCCGATTGCTCCATGAGCACTCGTGAACTGGTCAGCTGTTGCTGCCTGCCTGTTGAACCGGGTTGGCCCACCAGGAAGAAGTTGTCAAGGTAGTGTGTCACCGCCTCTTTTCCTGTCTGCTACGGAAAGCCCATTGGCTAAAAGAAGCTGAAACGCTCAAAAACATGCACTGTATACTGCACAGCCCATTGTTAGCGCTTTTTCCACCCTCGTTTATCCTTTCCATATGCCACTTCTTCTCCATCGGTAGGTGTGCCTCCATCACCTCCGAGACCCAATCAATACCCAGAACTGACAACACCGTACTCAGACCATGTGTCCTCTCTGATGCCAAGCCGACTCCCAATTGCCCCATGAGCTCTTTAAACTTATCAGCTGTTTCTCACAGTCCGCAGGATCTGGTTGGCCCCCCAGGAGGAAGTCGTCAAGGTAGTGTGTCACTGTCTCTCTTCTCGTCTGCCCCAAAATACCTGTTGCAAACAGAAGCTGAAACGCTCACACCTGCACTGTATATGTAACCACCCCTTGGTAGCACTTCGCCCCCGATTTTTTTTTTTTTTTTTTTTAGCCCTCAACTGAATACTGTGACTCTGAAAATCCTTGGGGTGTCCTGGTAGTAGAAGGTAAGCAGACTTTATGTCCTTTTGCCCCCAGGGCCCCTGTTCCTACCCTCTCCCCCAGTCCTCTGGCTACGTCCAGTGACCAATATGATCCTGATGTCCTTTCTTCCGCTGTCGACCTTTATTGCTGCCCCCTTTGGCCATGACTATTGTTGCCTCCATCGGACTTGCCTGTTCCTTTTTTGGGTCATAACTCCTATTGGCGAGATTATCCCAAACTTGTATGCCCCTCCGCGTCTGGGCCTTCTCTACACCCCTCTTCACTTCCTTACACCCTTCGTCCAGCACTATCGTCTTGCGTGTACTCACTGACTTGAAGTTGTCTACCCCCTGTCGTACTGAGGCCCCTTGTACTCAGCCAGACCACTTCTTTAACCCCACACAAAATAAGGCAGCATCTTCCCATTTGGGATAGTATGCCAGCCATTGCTCCACACATGGTTGTTGGATGGGTGTACAAGCCTTTTCCCTATAGTGCCCTGTGCCCCTCTTCCCCCGCTGTCCCCTGTTTTATGCCCCCTGTTTTATGCTGAGTCCTTTGTACTCCTTTGTGCATGATTCCTTTATTAAAATCGCCAAAGGACCCCTGTTCTCCCCCCCGGAGTCATCTGCGTAACCCACCCACACCCCTCTGGTGGGTGCTTCTGAAAAATAAAAAGGGGGAGGGGCGGTATACTAACAAAAACCGCTGATCGTGTACTAAGTCTTCCTCTACCTGAATGCCCCCCTTTACTTGCTCATACCAGTCCATGTCTATCGGCTGGCCACTTTCCGCATTTCTAGCTCGCAAACTCAGGACCCCCGCCCACCCCCTCCCCTATGGTCCTGGCTACCTTAGGTCTTTGCCAATTCCACATCTCTCACCTTCACACCCTCTTTTGTCCTAAGTTCCCTGTGGTGCAACCTCCCGTCTCTACGAAGTCCCTTCTCCGAATCTTGTCTTTCACCTCCCACCTGGTTTAAGGCCCTCAAAGCTTCATCACTCCCCCCTATGTCCTCCATAGCGCTGTACCTCGTGTCTCTCTTTGCCCTCCCCTACCTGCGCCCCTTCGCTGTTGTGATCTTCTGGTTTCATCTTGACCTTACCAGCCGCTGTCACCCTCCCCTCATTCTGTCAACGTTCTACTCTCTCCCTTTTGTCCCCTCCCATCCCCATTTGCGTTCCAGTACCTACCCCATAGAAGTTTACCTCAGAACCACCAACATTGAAACACCCGGATGTTAACACATAACCTTTGGAGTAGGAGTCAGAGACCTTAACCACTAGGCCACATTGACTCCTTCCATCCCACTGATCTTTGCCGTTGCAAAGCCTTACAATAACATTCCCTTTTGTGCCCTTACCTGGCGTCAAGGTCGGCGTCCACCCTGGATTGCACCGCCTAACTAGTCGTTCCTGGATTCCTTCCCCCTGTCCAGGGCAGGCCGCTTTCTTTCTTTTGAACCAGAAATAGAACTATGCACATTGTTACAATGTCCCCCCACCCCCTCTTTCCATTTCCCTTTCTCCTGCTGCTAAATCGCTCATCCAAGTTTTAACTTGTATATTTCTGGGCAAACCGCCCTTCTGATCCTGGGCTCTTGCCCAGCATCTATTACTATCAAAAGGGGGAAACAGTTCCTCTCTATAGGCCTAAGTAGAGAGTTACAATGACTTACTACACTATTAAAGATGGTATCTGGGGGGGATCTGCAAATCCAGATCGTAATGCTCTCACACACCTGTTAGGGTGTCATACTTCATCATTGGGCGCTCCTCGTCGGACCGGCGCTGCAATGTCCAACGGGCCTGGTGGCATCTTTGTCGGAGATCTTTTGATCTGGGAACGCCGTTTGGTGAGTGAGGTGTGTGGGGCTATAGGAGAAACATTGTTTGCTAAAGGTGTAGATTGTGATTATTAAAAAAGGCCCCTAACCTTGTTAGTTCACTTTATTAAATGCTCAAGGATGGGACTTTGTTAAAAACAGTGAGGCTACGTGTGATAATTAAAGTCAACATGTTTCGTGTCAGGTGCTCCAGAGTAAAGCGACACTTCTTCAGGACCAGAATGACATGACCTCTTTGTTAACAGTCACGGGAGGTGAGCTCCCTTTCTGAGAGATAAAATCCTCAATTTAGGGTTCTCATTATGGCATTCTTCCTCCTTAAGGTAGGATGTGGAGCCTCAGAGATGAGGGAAGACGACCCGACCACTTGAGCGGGTGTACCTGAGAAAGACGTGGGCTCGTCTTAGAACCTTCTCGTCTCCATCTCTGAGGCTCCACATCCTACCTTAAGGAGGAAGAATGCCATAATGAGAACCCTAAATTGAGGATTTTATCTCTCAGAAAGGGAGCTCACCTCCCGTGACTGTTAACAAAGCGGTCATGTCATTCTGGTCCTGAAGAAGTGTCGCTTTACTCTGGAGCACCTGACACGAAACATGTTGACCTGACTTAGTCCACAAATGGGTACTTGAATACCTTTAATTATCACACGTAGCCTCACTGTTTTTAACAAAGTCCCATCCTTGAGCATTTAATAAAGTGAACTAACAAGGTTAGGGGCCTTTTTTAATAATCACAATCTACACCTTTAGCAAACAATGTTTCTCCTATAGCCCCACACACCTCACTCACCAAACGGCGTTCCCAGATCAAAAGATCTCCGACAAAGATGCCACCAGGCCCGTTGGACATTGCAGCGCCGGTCCGACGAGGAGCGCCCAGTGATGAAGCATGACACCCTAACAGGTGTGTGAAGGCATTACGATCTGGATTTGCAGATCCCCCCCAGATACCATCTTTAATAGTGTAGTAAGTCATTGTAACTCTCTACTTAGGCCTATAGAGAGGAACTGTTTCCCCCTTTTGATAGTAATAGACTTGCCTTGGAGCACGGAAACAGGACCTCGATAAATAACAAGCTCTGACGTCCCCCTTTTGATTATACGCTCTTGCCCAGCATCTCCTGCCGCTGTCCCCGTGTCCGCATCGACCCCTTGGGGGGTTGTTGTACCACCGCTAACTCCTCTGCTCGCCATTTCATTATGTCCTGCCCGTCCCTCGATGATCTGGCTGTCCGCTTCTGACATTGCCATCTCTTCTCTCGTTCACGTGGAGCTGCATGCGATTCAACCGAGACCATTACCTCCTGCGCCTGCTTCCCTGTAATTTAAACGTAAGGTCCGGCAAACCAGGGTTAATGGCCCCACCCCTTTCAATGCCAGGCCCCCCAGGTGCCTTCTCACTGTCTTCCCCCTCTCCCCGTTGCCTACTCTTATGGGCTGTGGTCGATCCCCTCGCCCCCCTCCTCCCACCTCAGCCCCACTGAGGCTGAGTCCCCCCTTGACTACACCCCCCTCTACTATGGGTTCAAACCGCCCATGTGGGCCTCAGGTGCTCCCCCATCGTGTTGCCCCCACCCAACCTGCTCCTTGTCCCTCCCTGTCTCCCAGGGACTCGCTTCCCCCCCTCCCCTTCTGCAACCCACCTGTCCCCCCTAGGCTTCCTGCACTAATGCTGGCTGATCCCCCCCCTTTGCTGTTGGGGACTCTCCAAGCCCAGCTAATGGCTGTGGGGCCTCTCCCCCATACCCACCAGGGATGCTTATGTCTTTTCACCTCTCAACCTGACTCATTGGCACGGGGGGGTCCTCCACAAGCCTCCTTCTCCTCAACCCCCCACCTGCTACCTTCGCGGATTTGAGCGCGGGAAGCCGCTTGACACCCCGCCCCCCCATTTTGCAGCGCTTACACATGCGGCCGCTTGCAGCTCAGCCACACCCTGAGGTTCCGTGAAAACTGAACCCGTGTTTTGGAACTAATGGTACCGTGACGATTTTGGTATTAGTGAATCGCAAATGATGAGTTTAGTATGTGCGAGTGTTTTCGTAACGCTGCACTGAAGGATTCGTCATGTATTGCTGGTTTTCGTGTTCGAACCTACGGGTTTCATTTTGTGCATGACGTCCATTTTGTATTATTGCCCTCACATAGTCAGTGAATGGGCGGTGTCCGAGCGATGACCCTGGTTAGGTAACCTCACGAGGACACGTACTCCTTAGTGCGCGTTCTGCTGATTTCTGCATGACTTGGTGAAAGCTGACTCTACCGCCCGAGGCTGACCCTGCCACACTGGTTTTCTGTCTTGTCCTGCTTGAGCAAGATTACTGACCCTGATACAATAGACCACGCTTCTTCTATTGTCTACAAATATGTCTTATCTGGCTCTTCTATTTCCTGCATCTGTTTTTCCCTTTGGCCTTTTATGATGAGGAGGTGACCAATTTTATTATAGGGCGGTCCGGCCTTTCAATAGAGGGACGTCAGAATTGTGTGATTGAAGGCTGGACACCTGGGGATGGGAATGTAATGTTGTGTGATCTTATTGTTTGGAATACAGAAACGGGAATAGTTGTAAACTTGTAGGAATGTTTGCCCGAAGCATAATATTTAGTATTTAAGGAGTGACCTGCTTTGTACAAATTGAGCAGTCTCCTTAGAATCTATCTTGTATGATACTTCTGTGACTTCTGTTCCTGACTGCAGTCATTAAAGACGATCTTTGACGCCAGAGGAAGAGTCCCGTGTCTCTGTTTGTTTAGTACGCCAAAACAGGTGAACCCCGAAGGTCTCAGGTGTTGTCCCCTGGCACCGCTGGGTCTTAGAATTTGCCCAGTCCTTCAGTTGGCGCCCTAGCGTGGTGCGACATCGAGTGGTACCTGTCCAAGCCTACAGATTGTGAGGAGCTTCGTGTGAAATTCCTGAGGGAGGTGCACCCCACTTCATCGATCTATGTATGTCGCATAAGTGGTCCGAAGGTCTTTTCCCGCGAAGGTTCCCGCTTCCAGACGGCTGCAAAGGACTGGCGCCCTGACTGTCGACCTGTTTTGGAGCCTGGCATAGTCCTTAGTACGGCGAGACGATAGACGGGTCTTCCTGGTGACGTCATCGATCTTTCAGTTAAGTATCAGTGGGTCGCTCCCAGTCCTTAGGTTTGTTCTTAGTTCTTGGTTCTTGGAGTCCTTAGTTTTGTTTGGTAACTCGAGTTCTTTGGTCCTTAGTTTTGGTTTGCATGGTTCCATTGCATTTGGTTTAGTTTGGTCCTTAGTATTATTTGGTAGCTGCAGTTCCCAAAAACCGAGGGTCTTGTAGATAGCCCCTTGAAGTTTGAAACTTGGTTAGTGAGCAAAGATGCCTAACTGTAGTCTTGGTTTCTTGTCTTGTCTTGGACGTTGCAACAAGGATTCCCGATTGGAGGACTCTTGTCCGATACCTCCGGTTGGAACTCCGACATATGAGCTCTATTCGAAGCATGGTGTGGGTCCTATCACGTATAATGAGGTATGGGTCCACTATACGAGGAAAGATGGTGTTCTTAGATGGCCACAACATGGTAGTTTTGAAACTGCAATTTTAGATAATTTGGAAGCGAAGTTATTTAAGAAGAAAGCCCGGCCGGCGATGTTTGATTCCTTTCGTCTATGGCGCAAAGAAGCCAAGCAGAAAGAAATCAAACAGGCTAAAAAGGATAAACGAGACAAAGGTGTCACGATTATGCAAGCTGCTAGGCAGTTTAAGGACGCTGAAGAAGAGAAAGCAATCGAGATTTCCACTAGACAACATAGCATGGCAATTGATAAGTGCTACCCTGTTCTGCCATCGTGTCCCGATAAGCCAATAGAGGACCCCGAAAAGGATCCTCTGATGTCCTATTTATTGAAGTCGCCACCTCCTTATGTACAAGGCGCTACAGCTCTTTTAGTTCCCCCTGCTGTACAACCAGCTGCTGGTCAGCCTTTGGTAGTTCCGCCTCCACCATTTGTTCCTGTTTCTGTTCCTGCCCCTGTTCCTCAGCTAGGTTATGTTCCTCCGGCACCCCCTCTTCCTGGGTTGCCTCTTTTGTCTTTAACTACTACACCTTACCTTACTACGTCTGTTATTCCTGTTTCTGTTACTCCTTTTGCTCCTTTGCTTTCATTGAATGCTGTCTCTCCTGCTCTTATGTCTCCGTCACCTTCCGTTCGTCGGCGAGTAACCGACACCGTCCCCAATTTTCTGACTCCTCTTTTTGGGTCGCTAATTGCGCCCGTCATTTCTGATTCTACGCAGAGACGTAGCCAGCTCCCTGACTCTGGGGAACGAGCATTATTAGATTCGATGGCTCATAGGTGGATTTTGAAACCCGACAGGTATAGTTCTTGTATAGTTTACGATATGTTTTCTCGATGGAATGAACCGACTCAGAGGTATGTGTTTGAGGAGATGTGTAAGTTGTTGCGAGATGAATGGGTTAACGACGAATTAGACTCAGTACCTACTGAAATGTTCGAACTCCAGAGTAAATTTGCGAAAGGTATGATAGTGGGTTCTGCAGACAGACATGCGTTAGAACGGCTTCTTGCCTACAGGTCTGTGCTACCCTCTAGAGCTTTGTTTGCGAATGATTCTTCGACAACGAAGACGTTAGGACAATATCCCATGAGAGAGGTTCCGCAAGTATGGCGTGATGCGGTACAGGCTGATGCAGGGAGAGGTATTCAGGCCGCTCCAGCACATTTTCAAAGAGTTTGGATACATGTCCCATGGAAGAGGTCTGAAGTTTTAGCATTAAAACAGACTTTGCCAGACCCACGTAAGAATCCTGCCGGTTACTATAAGGAATTGTCCCAGACAGTGGACGCTTGTATCATGAACCTTGCAGATATTGAGATGTTGTTTGGCAATGTAGTGCCACAACCGATATGAGCGAAGATTCGCCATGAGGAACATCAGAACGAGTTAGGTGGTACCTGGGCTGCTATTTTAGCTGCGGATGCTCTCCAAGTAGGAGGTGCAAATCCTGAGCCCCTAGTAGCGGAGTTACCAAATAGGATAGTTAACTTGATGAAGACTTTGATGCCAGTGTTGAGAGTTAACTGGGATAAATTGTCGGCTTGTAAGCAGAAGAAGGATGAAAGTGTGTCCGATTTTTTCACGCGATTTGAAGAGACTTTTGTGGACCACAGTGGTCAAGACATGAGTTCGGAGGGAGGCCAGAGATTATTTGTCGATAAATTCGTGTTTAACTTGTTGCCTGACTTGTGCAACAAATTAAAAGACTCAGAAAGTGCTTGGGCTGTTTCTTCGACGGCTCAGATTCTAGCTACAGCCCAATATTACAAGAATAGAGATAAGGAAGAAAAGGAACGAGTGGAAAAGAAAAGGAAGGAATTGAAGACTAAGGTGTTGTTGCAGCAGGCGTATCCGCCTCGCTCGAATCAAAACGATTCGCAGCAACGTTCGCCATTTCAGCAACAGACACAGTTTCCGAAAGTACAACTGAGACCGGAGTATTTTGCTTCTAGGCCCTTGTTAGGATTGAACCAATGTGCATACTGCAAGGAAGAGGGTCATTATAAGAACGAGTGCCCTGTTTTGCGACAACGTATGAATGGTATGCCAGTTCGGAGAGGTCGTGGTGGTTTTCAACAAGTCTCTAGAGGTAGAGGACGTGGTGTTGCGTTTTCTCAGAATGAGCGTTCTCTCCCGTCACAGAGTTCTCTTAATTGTTTTGATCAATCGACTGTGCAATCTGGTAGATCTCCGCAGTACCATGTAGATGATTACTATATAGAGGGCGAGAGTGCTGCGTATAATGATTGCTAGGATAGCCATGGACAAAGAGAGGGAGTAGTGTCAGCTCCAGTCGATCAGAGTGGGCCTTACGTTTCAGTAGCTATATCAAGTGTGGTTGAGCCTTTTCTGTTGGATACTGGTGCGGCAAAAAGTTCAATCATACATTCTAAACTCCCTGGCGCACCTTTGTCTGGCTTAATGAATGTCTCAGTAGGATTTTCTGGCGCCCCTGTTCGTAATCCAGTCTCTAGTCCTTTGTCCCTTTCAATTGGACCATGTGAGTTAGAAGCCCCGTTGATTTTGACTACTGGTTGTGGTGAGAATTTGTTGGGTTTGGACCTGTTGAAACATTTGTGTGCGACGTTGCATTGTTCCCCTTCGGGAGTGCAACTTACATTGGGTAGGAAAGTGATCTCTCCTATGTATGTGTCAACAGACACACTTCCACCGGAATTGCGTTCTCTCCCTGAATCTCTTTGGGCTACGGGTCCTAATGATGTGGGTCTTTTCGAAATTCCTCCATATGTTGTTCAGCTTAAACCGAATGTTAGATTACCGCGAATTCCGCAATATCGCATTTCGAGCGATGGTGAACGAGCACTCTTAGCGATCATCCATGATTTGATCCAGAAGGGTGTGATTGAGGAAACACGAGGTAACGTGTGTAATAGTCCTGTTTTGCCGATTTTGAAACGTACCGATTCTTCCCAACCCCCTGTGTATCGTTTTGTAATTGATCTTAGAGAAGTGAACAAGATTGTGGTTCCGCAGTTTCCTGTGGTTCCCGACATTACATCTTTATTGACATTGATTCCTGCTTCAGCTGCCTGGTTCTCGGTGATTGACTTGAAGAATGCCTTCTTTAGCATCCCAATAGCAGAAGAGAGTCGGGACATTTTTGGTTTCTCCTTAGGTGGTCGTAGCTTTAGATTCAAGCGCGCACCTCAAGGCTATTGTGAGAGTCCTTCGATATATAGTAAGGCTCTGAAGAGTCAGCTTGATACCTTTATTACCTGTTGGTGCTGCTTTGATCCAGTACGTTGATGATCTTTTAGTGGCTGCTGATGACAAGGCAACTTGCAAAGCGGCTACGATTTCTTTGCTACAGCATTTGTCTGATTTACATCATAAGGTGTCACCTTCTAAATTGCAATATTGTTGCCAAGAGGTAACCTACTTAGGTCATCTCTTGTCAAAGGAGAGAAGAAGGTTGACCCCAGAACGAATTAAAGCGATTGCTCAAATGACTGTGCCAAGCACTCAGAGAGAAGTACGTGCCTTTTTAGGTATTACATCATACTGCAGACAATGGATTCCAAATTTTTCCTTGTTAGCGAAGCCTTTGTTAGCCCTCACGTGCAAAGATGTTCTGAATCCTCTGCCATGGTCTGATGACTGTCAGCAGAGTTTTTCGGAGTTACGCGATGCGTTGTGTTCAGCTCCTGTGTTGGGTCCTCCCGACTACAGTAAGCCGTTTACACTATACGTTCACGAAAGAGAGGGTTGTGCGTTGAGTGTGTTGACGCAACAATTTGGTGACAAACAGCGTCCATGTGCGTATTTTTCTTCGACCTTAGATCCAGTAGCAAGAGCATTGCCGAGTTGTCTTAGAGCGACAGCGGCAGCTGCTGTGTCTATTCGACAGTCTGCTGGTTTGGTCATGGATAATATGTTAGTGGTAATGGTTCCACATGCAGTAGATACTCTATTGAACAGGACGAAAACTCAACATCTTACGAGTGCTACGTTGTCAGGCTATGAGCTGACACTCTTGGCGAGTCATATCCAGATTAAAAGATGTAGTGTGTTGAATCCAGCCACATTGTTGCCAACTACTGTAGAGTCGAGTGATTCAGAACCACATGATTGTTGTTTACGAACTGAAGAAGAAACAAAGGGTCGAATCGATTTGAAAGATACCCCTTTGTCAGATTTGGATGGTACTTTGTATGTGGATGGTTCGTGCTTTAAGTTGCCGAATGGTGATGTGACTGCTGCGTATGCTGTGACGACATTGAGTACGATTGTTGAGACTGCGAGAGTAAGTCAGAATTCAGCACAAGCTGCAGAGTTGATTGCGTTGACGAGAGCGTGTGTTTTGGCTGAGGGAAAGAGAGTGAATGTGTTTACCGACAGTCAGTATGCGTTTGGTGTTGCACACAGTTTTGGACGATTATGGAGAGAGAGAGGATTTTTGACGTCCCATGGGACAAAAATACAGCATGGACAATTGGTGAATGAGCTTCTTGAATCACTTACTTTGCCAAAGCAAGTTGCGATTGTGAAGTGTAGTGCGCATCGGAAGGTTACAGATGATGTTGGTCGTGGTAATGCGTTTGCAGATGAGGTTGCGAAAGAGACGGCAAAGAACATGATGAGTCGAATGTATGTTGCAAGTTCTGCAAGATGGGTTACGGATGCTGGAATGTGTGAAAATACGATTGAAAGTGTGAAGTCAATTCAGAATGAGGTTACTGAGAGTGAGAAGAATGTGTGGAAAGACAGTATGGGTGAATTGGATTCGACTGGTTGTTGGATTGATCTGTCTGAACATCAGAGATGGATGTTACCTGATGCGTATGTGCTTGCAGTAGTTACAATGGCACATGGAATGGCGCACATTAGTGCGAAAGGAATTTGCAAGTTGTTGGCCCCAGTATGGAAGAATGATGGAATTTCTAAGTGTGCGGAGAGGGTGGTTAAGAATTGCATGGTGTGCCTGATGCATAATCCTGGCAAGGGAACTCCAACTCCAGGTGGTCATTTTGCTCCCCCGACTTGTCCCTTTGAGATTATCCAATTAGACTTCATTCATATGGAAAGGTGTAACAACCTTAAGTATGTCCTTGTTGTAGTTTGTGCATTTTCACAATGGATTGAAGCCTACCCCTTGAAGGATAATACAGCCCTGTCCACAGCCAAAGTCCTTCTCAAAGAGTTTTTCCCTAGGGTTTGGCATGCCACGGATTGTATGGTCGGATAATGGAAGTGAGTTTGTGGGAAAGGTTATGAAGAGTGTGTGTGTGGGTTTGG
Organism: Triturus cristatus; assembly: GCF_964204655.1. Lineage (NCBI taxonomy): Eukaryota > Metazoa > Chordata > Amphibia > Caudata > Salamandridae > Triturus > Triturus cristatus. The sequence continues at coordinate 436,717,335 of NC_140590.1, read as the reverse complement.
GGATTAGACAGAAGTTCCATAGTGCAAATCACCCACAGTCCGCAGGTCTTGTTGAGGGTTATAACGGGACTCTGAAATTGAAGTTAGCCAAGATCCAAGCAACTACTGGATTGTCATGGCCAGATGCATTGCCTTTGGCTCTTCTGTCCACTAGGGCGACTGTTCACTCTCGAGTAGGGCTTAGCCCATATGAAATTGTGTTTGGTCGTCCTGCGAATGTTTGGGGAGTCCCTAGACCTAAGGAATTTACCCAGCTCGAATATCCCATGTTGATTGATTACCTTTATCACTTGACTGCTAAACTAAGTGTCATTCATCAACAGGTTTTTGAGGCTCTGCCAAAACCAACAGAGGGACCAGGACACAAGTTACAGCCTGGCGATTTTGTAGTCGTAAAGAACTTTGGAAAATCCAGAAACTTGGAGCCAAGATATATCGGACCATTCCAGGTCTTGTTGTCAACACGGACTGCTGTGCGATTGGCTGGAAGAAGGCATTGGGTGCATGCTGCCCATACGAAGCGTGTACCACTTCCTTTACCGTATGACAAGTGGATTAGACAGGGAATTGGAAATTCTGAGACAGAGTGTGTTCCTAGGTTTGTCCCGTTCAGTGATGCACGATTTAAAAGTCTTGAATCAGCTAAACTAAAGAACACTGCTGCTCCACCTGGAACTGTGCCTTCGCCCCTGGATTTGAACATTACTCCATTCGAACATTTACCTGAACAATTGAACACTGTTTCGTCATCTGGTCCTTTGTTCGAAGAGCAGACACAACCTGGAAGACATCGTTACTCTTTACGCTCTCATTCCAAGGACTAATAAAGTAAATACCCTTTCTTTGTTTTCTTTTGCCCCCTCTGCCCTGACAACTTGTTTTTGGACAATTGTATTCTCCTCAGCCAGGAAGTTTGCTGTATGTGTGTTCTTGAACCGGCCATCCGGGTTCGCCGTAGGGCCGTGACGTGTGCCTAGTTTTTGATTTGCAGGTTACCAGAAACTAGGTCGGTTTCTCCGGTTGGTCTTTGGGAACTCCCAAGGCTCACGGACGCATTTCTGAACAGGTACAAACCAACCGCCGTGGACGGCTCGAGTAGAGGATGGAGCTTCCTGAGCTGCGAGGTGTTAATACTGTGATTGAGCGTAAAGTGAAATTGCATGAAATATTGCACAACAAATGTTTCCTGATCCAGTGTGCCCTAATGTTTTTTATTGTCTTGATAATTTTGGTGAGTGGAATTGTTTTTGGTATCCAGTTAATTTTCGTACCTGCCATGTCTACGGTGCCTCCTCACGTTTCTTTTTCTGCTACTACTGCTTCTTCGCATTTTTTCCACCCTTTGCCTAAACACGAACAAGCTAGACATTCTGAGTTTGTAAACAATTCGTTTATTCAACTTCTGCACCAACACCAACTAGTGATGAATATGACTAATTGCTGGGTGTGTGGTTTGATGCCGCATACCATTGATAAGGGTATCCCGTATCTAGTTCTGCCTTTTAGTTATAATGGATCATCGTGGGCATTCCAGACTATGTTGCACTTGAGACCTATCCCCCGCGACCACCACGTTCCACAAGATATAGCTCCAGCAATAAAGCTTTGGTAAAAGGAGTTGCTGATATGAGTAGAGATATCGATGCATATTCATCCATTCCCAAAGATGAGTTGCGAGCTTATGTGGGTTGGAATGCGACTGGGTATAGCATTAGTCTGGGCGAGAAACAGCGCAAGAGTTCGTCTCCGATTTGGGTCGTACCCCACTTAGGTCATTTTTGTTTGCAAGGCAATGGTCAGAATCCGAGAGCTCAGCTAGGGAAGAGTGACTGTACCGAAACGTACGTTTTTCCATCACAGTCTTCCCCTGCGTTTTTGGCTGCCAAGGGTACATACTTTGTCTGTTATGATCGACCATACACATGGTTGCCCCCTGATTTCTCGGGAACATGTTATGTTGCTAACTTACTACCCCCGACATTTACTGCTGCCTCTGATTATCACAAGGCCAGAGTTGTGAGAGGTGTTGTTAGTCAGGAGGATACTGCTGGTCAGGAAGTGGGAGACTTTTTCCTGGGTTTCCTGCCGTTTTGGGGACCTATGGTCAATAGTAGGAACCTGAGACAGCTGACTCGTGTAGTTGAATCCACTGTTAATGTAACGGCTGGTGCCCTTGGTAACTTGACAGCTGAGCTTCAAGCGGATCGCCTTATGACATTGCAGAACCGTATGGTTCTAGATGTTGTACTTGCAGATCGAGGTGGAGTATGTAAAGTGATTCGGTCGAGTTGCTGTGTTTTCATTCCGGATAATGCTCTGACAGTTTATGAGGCCATTTCCAAATTGCATAAGATCTCTGATTCTATACACGTGGATGAAGGAGAGTGGTCGCTAACTGGATGGGTTTGGAATCTATTATCTGCGTGGGGATGGAAGATTCTGATAGTCATTGGGGTTATTTTGGTTCTCCTGTTTTCATGCTGTCTCTGTGTGCAGTGTAGTCCTGCCTTATGTGGCCTTTGTGCCGCAACGTGTATAAGAAGGCCGCCTGTTACTAGGGAGGTATTGATGGAAAGGATGATGCTTCAGCAACACCTCAGTGATTTGATGAATATAGGTATCGACTCAGATATCGATTAGTGCTTGCCTATGTAAGGGCAAAAGGAGGGTCTGAGGTTCCGTGAAAACTGAACCCGTGTTTTGGAACTAATAATGGTACCGTGACGATTTTGGTATTAGTGAATCGCAAATGATGAGTTTAGTATGTGCGAGTGTTTTCGTAACGCTGCACTGAAGGATTCCTCATGTATTGCTGGTTTTCGTGTTCGAACCTACGGGTTTCATTTTGTGCATGACGTCCATTTTGTATTATTGCCCTCACATAGTCAGTGAATGGGCGGTGTCCGAGCGATGACCCTGGTTAGGTAACCTCACGAGGACACGTACTCCTTAGTGCGCGTTCTGCTGATTTCTGCATGACTTGGTGAAAGCTGACTCTACCGCCCGAGGCTGACCCTGCCACACTGGTTTTCTGTCTTGTCCTGCTTGAGCAAGATTACTGACCCTGATACAATAGACCACGCTTCTTCTATTGTCTACAAATATGTCTTATCTGGCTCTTCTATTTTCTGCATCTGTTTCTGTTTTTCCCTTTGGCCTTTTATGATGAGGAGGTGACCAATTTTATTATAGGGCGGTCCGGCCTTTCAATAGAGGGACGTCAGAATTGTGTGATTGAAGGCTGGACACCTGGGGATGGGAATGTAATGTTGTGTGATCTTATTGTTTGGAATACAGAAACGGGAATAGTTGTAAACTTGTAGGAATGTTTGCCCGAAGCATAATATTTAGTATTTAAGGAGTGACCTGCTTTGTACAAATTGAGCAGTCTCCTTAGAATCTATCTTGTATGATACTTCTGTGACTTCTGTTCCTGACTGCAGTCATTAAAGACGATCTTTGACGCCAGAGGAAGAGTCCCGTGTCTCTGTTTGTTTAGTACGCCAAAACAGGGGAACCCCGAAGGTCTCAGGTGTTGTCCCCTGGCACCGCTGGGTCTTAGAATTTGCCCAGTCCTTCAACCCGCTCACCCCTCTTTGCCGCATCACATTTCCTCAGTGATTATGATGTTATGGGCTGTACAACACACGCATGTGGCCGCTTTGCAGCGCGGCCACACGCACTCACTGGTTTGCCATCACCTTCTTCCCCTGGAACACGGAGTGCGCGGGATCCACCCACAGAATAATGAAGCTCCCGGTATTAAGACCGCCGAGCCAAGCCAGGATTTTATGGTTCTTTAAATGTATTTATTATTATTATAATTTGTTTTTATATATATATATACCCGACAGTATAGGGATCGAACCCGCAACCTCAGCCACATCACACCGACGTGCCAACCCCTTTAACTAACCGGCTGACATATCAAATTCATTTTCCGAACTCCCTGCCTACCCCGACCTACAACCGGCTGCCGTGTCACCTTACAAAATTGGTGACACAGTAAGCAAAATGTCAGGTTATAAACCCCTGCACACCCAGCCCAAAAAGGTAGCCCAAAGAGCCCAATTGGACTCTGGGCTGCACCAGTGGCCCAAAAGGCTTGGAGGAAAGCCTCCCAGCGGTTGGCCGCCCCCCAAAGCCCCATTGTAAGCTCCCATCCGCCACCACCGTGGAACCCATGCTTTGGGTGCCGGCATGCCCAGTTGAGCTGGCGCAAGGCTTGGTAGAGCCCCTGACAATTCAGAAGGCAGAGGAGGACCGTGAGGTCCCCAAATTTAGCGGTGGGCGTGGACCCTGGGGCGTGACGTTGGCAGGCTGCAGGACTGAGATGGCGCCTATAGTGTCATGGGCTCTAGGACTACATGCTGCAGTAAGGACAACACGGAAACTAGTATAAGGTACTAGAAACTGGCCACGGGCACGTGCACTTGGGCCCTTTTATTGAAAGGGTCACCTGACCGGTGATGTCTGTGTTGAATGGGTGTGGGGTGGGTGTAAGGCCAGCCCTGAAGTGAGTGTGTGGTAAACTAGTGCCTACTGAGACACTAGAACGTGTCCCGCAAGACACTACATACCTCCCAAACATTGAAAAACAAAACAATGTCCTACCTGTGGGAATGAATAAGAACAACTAAAACAAAACTTAGCCTCACAGCCAGGACAGCGGTGGACAGGTGCAGCTGGACGCACCCTCGCATCTTCGCATACGTCCAAGTTTTAACTAGCTACCACTGGGCATGAACACTGTGTAGATGGAGCCCGGATTCTTTGGCAGCATGTGCGTTGGGTAAATGTCCACTTATGCACTGTTGGAATGTCCTGCATGCTCTTGCTGTGATGTGGTTGCTGTCAAAAGTTCAAATTTGGTGCATCAGGAGTGTCAGTGGACTCCTGCTGCTCTTGGGCATCTTGGCACCATGATGACAAGTCTTGTCAGTACAGTGATGGCGTGGACGATACTTGGGCCGGTTTCTCTGAAGCTCAGTGCCTCCCAGTACCTTGTCGGGGAAGCATCTTCCAGATCATCTCTCATACCAGAATACCTATGTGCAGGAATGTCCTTGAGGCCCTTTTCGCTGGGTTGCCACGGGACCATGCGGACTGTGCAGGGCTGCTTGTGGGATACCTGAAGGCCGCTGCAGGATCGCTAACACAATCACAGCTAAGTTGTTCATTCAAACTACAAGGGTGGGTGATTCATGGTCGGTGTACTTGCCAACACGACCCAGGTGCAGTGGGATATCGGATAGTGTCTGGACACTTGGCCTTACATTGCCAGGGGTGCCTCATTGGTTTCTGCATGGTTGGGGGAATAAGACTCCAACCTGGTGAGTAGATGCTCCCTCGTTGGTTCAGGAGATGCACATGGCAATGATGGTATGGTTGTCATTTGACAACCTGGATGACAGGTGGTGATGATATGCTTGGAGCGAGGGTGCCCGTAAGAACTTTGCAGGTATGAAGACAGGTGCATTCGGACGCAGCCGGGCATCTCTGCATGCGTCCATGTTTTAACCAGCTACCACTGTGCATGAACACTGTAGATTGAGTCTGTATTCTTTGGCAGCATGTCTGTTGGGTCAATGTCCACTTATGCAATGTTGGATGGTCCTGCGTGCTCTCGCTGCAATGCGGTTGCTGTCAACAGCTTAAATTGAGTGCATAGGGGCGTGGCCAAGATGGCGGGGTGAGCGGTCGCACTCTCCGTGGGCTCCCGAGACCCTAGGCCCCTGGACTGCTTGTTCTAGCAGAATCTCCCCCCGTTTTGCTGGAAATTGATGTGGTGGTGGTGGAGTATTGACGGCTGCACTTTGCAGCTCGAAGCGGGCCCGGAAAGCTCCGCTGGAACCCAGAAGTGCGGACGAGGGCAGGAGCGGCGCGGAGGCGGCGCCGAGAGCCGAGGCCTGCGGTGCGACTCGTGGTATGTGCCTGGAGAGCGGGCTAAGACCGAGCTGCGCAGCGTGACTCTGCAGGATTGCACAGCCTGGAGGAGGGTCGCTGGTGGAGCCGCACGGTGTGGAGACGTTGGGAGGCGGCTGGGGGCAGGATTGGGCCCCGGAGCCAGCGCCGCTCCCCAGCGCTTAGCCGGGGGCGCAGCCTATCAGCACGGCTATCCTGAGCCCAGGTGCGGGACGAAGCAGAGAGGGGCCTGGCGGTGGCCAAGGTGCAGTGGGAGGACGACGGCCGGGAGGCGCCCGGCGGAGGTCCCGACACGCTGCTGGAGGAGGGACTCCTGATAAGCGGAACCTACCAGCGCGGACCGGGAGTCGGCCGAATTGTGAGGAGGAGGACCCCGGGTATACTCTGGCCCTCGAGGTACGACGGCAGCGCCGGAGGTGTACAGCGGCGACGACGGGCCACACGCCAGAGACGCCGGTGAGGCGGTGCGGCGGAGGGAGCAGACGAGGACGGAGGGAGCCCCCAGTGTCCCGCGTGGCGAAGATCGGGCTGTGGAGACCCGTGGCCTGGCTCCAGCTGGGGTCCTTGTGGAGGGAGCCACCTACCTGGCGGCGAGGGGGACTGGGGTTGGTTGGGGCCCCCCCATGGGCATCCACCCGATCTCCTGACCCCGAAGGTAGAGCAGCGGAGTGGCCCTGTCACGCACGAGAGAGATTGGGCCTGGTGCGCGTGGAGGCCGCAGAGGCCGGGGTGCATCGCGGCGGCCGGGCTTGGGCCTCGGCAGACATCTGCCCGGTGGCGGCGATCGTGTGCGGTCCGGAGACTGGCTGGGCCCCTCGGGGGATTGCAGTGGCTGAGCAGCTTACGGATTGGGTGTCCTGCGATCCTTGCAGGGACTTGCCACGCAGCATTGCCAGGAGCCTACAGAAGGGGCCACCTGTTGCGGCAGGAGCTGGACACTGACTGTGTGGCCTGGCGACAGCGGAGGGTGCATGGGAGCCTTGCGGTGCCCTGGGAGTGAAGGGAGCGGTCACCCCCTTAGTTGGCGATCACGTCGCGGACGGCCCGAGGAGCGGGGTCCCGGAGAAGAGGTGGGCCTCATTGCCTGGCACTGACCCCCGGTGGTGAAGGGGAGTGGGGGCCGACGGCGGTTGCAACGGGGCTGGAACCCCTGGCATGGTGCGGACTGACAGGCCCTCCTACGGTGGGTGGTGGAGCCGGGCCCGAGGAGCGTGGCATGGACTAGCGGGCCCTGGTGATTGTGAGCGGGCTGCGCCCGATTGAGCTGCCCGGAAAGACAACGGGTGCCCGGTGGGCGTAGGGAGGATCCCCGGGGCACAGCTCTAGAGGTTGGCGCGCGGCAGCACGGCGGACAGAGCGCCAGTGGCATAGGAGGGGCTGGCTGACTTTTGTTCCCACAACCATGGCAGGCAACAGAGGCGGTAAGAAGGGGGACCGCACTCTCCCCGAGATGCTTAGCAAGAACCATCAGAGGGCAGACAGGGGGCAGCCGTCGCCGGGCTCTTCCAGGGGCTCGCAGGATGCAAATGAGGGGGAGCCGCCGGTCACTAGATCCTTCCTGGAGTCCCTCTTCAGCTCCCTCAGAGACGACTTCCAAACGTTGAAACAGGAGGTCGCCGGCGAAGTCAGGAAGGTACGGAGAGGGGTGGATGGCCTGGGAGAACGTGTGGCCACTGTGGAGAGTGCAGGCCAACGGAGGGATGACGAAATCGAACAGCTGCAGCAGGAGGTGCTGCACCTCCGGGACCAACAGCTAGACCTTCAGGCACATACCGAGGACCTTGAAAACAGATCCCGGCGGAACAACATCCGGGTCCGGGGAGTTCCATCCACAGAGGAAGGCTCCGATGTGGCAGGTTACCTACAAGCCCTGTTCAGGGAGATCTTGGGAGAGTCGTCGGATCGACAGAGCGCACAGAGTGGGGCTGCCGAGACGGGCGTCGGCACCGCCGCCGGGTATTCTGGCCTTTCTCCTGGACTTCCCGCTCAAGGAGCGCATCCTGGCTGCAGCACGGAGGCGGCGGTCCCTGACCTTTCACGGTCACCCGGTTGCTTTATACCAGGACTTATCGGCCATTACACTCCAGAAACGCAAAGCATTCAAGATCGCTACGGACTTTCTGAGGGAGCACGAGACGCCCTATGCCTCGGGTCACCCTTTCCGTCTTATCTTTTGTGGGAATGGCACTATGCACCAACTACGCTCACTGTAGGAGACGTGTGGGATCCTGGGCATTACCGCGACGGAGGAAGAAGCGACTACGCCGCGCCGGAGGCACTCGACTAGGGACGGCTGGCAGCGGGTGTCAAGGCGGCGCTCCCCTGAACGTGCCGGGAGGCCGGACTCTCCTACCGTCAGGGCCGGCATGGACAGCGCAGTGCTCGAGGTGGCCAGGGACACTGCCTCCAGTGACATTGCGGTGACAGCGTAAGAACACTCCGGGGGGAGATCGTCACAGCCTACTTCATACTACAGGTTTGGGGGCTCTGGGGGGGGGCTGCGGGGAGGGGACAGTGGCTGGACGTCCACTCAGGTAACTTACCATGGACTTGTCCCTCTGGGACTCGACTGGGACTATGGTTTGCTGGCTTTTGGGGTTGGGTGAGGGAGGGGGGAAGAGGGGGGTTCAAGGGTTGTTGGCCTTCTGCCGGTGGGGTGGTTTGTTGGGCGTTTGGGGGTTGTGTATGGGCTGTTTGGTAGGGGAAGGGAGAGGGGGTGGTCTGGGGGTGGAGTTGGGGGGGAACCGGGAGGGGAGGGGGGGAACCGTGAGGGGAGGGGGGTCATCCAGTGCATCACTGGGGTCTTGGCCGCGGCAGCGGCATCCATGAGATGGACTCCGCGTAGGCGGAGGCTCTGCGCTATCTCTTCTGTCATCCCCTAGGCCACCCACAACTCTTAAGATCGTGACACTTAATGTTAGGGGCCTCAATAACCCGGTTAAGCGGCGAGCAGTGTTGTCTCTATTAGAAAGCACCCAAACAGATATTTGCCTCCTCCAGGAGACCCACTTGGTGCCTCGGAACTGCCACAGGCTACGCTCTCCCAAATTCCCAACACAATTCTTTTCTTCCTGCAATACTAAGACGGTGGGGGTGGCGATCCTAGTGGCCAGGCATTTTAGGGGGGAGGTCCTCCATAAGCACACAGAACAGAAGGGCTGTTGGCCTACAGGTTTCGGGTGGGGGGGGCTCCCCTTCACGGTAGGGTCCCTGTATAGCCCCAACGAACAACAGGAGCGCTTTCTCCGCTCAACGCTGGTGGACATCACGGCTACGCAGGACAGGCACATTATCCTCGGAGGCGACTTTAACCTGGTCTTTGACTCTGCCTTGGACAGGTCTGCGAATCGCTCTCCGCAAACGGGGGCATTCTCGACCGGGTGTAAGGCACGGCTGGCGGAGCTGGACCTCCATGATCTCTGGCGTCGCATGCACCCTACTGATAGGGTCTATTCATATTATTCCCACGCACATAAAACCTATGCGAGGCTGGACCATCTCCTGGTCACAGCTCCGGTATGTGCGCTAGCCACCGTGACGGAGATAGGGGTGGTTTCCCTGTCTGATCACGCCCCGGTCTCCGCTAAGCTTTGCCTGCCGCCGATCTCATGCCCGCCAAGGGTTTGGCGTCTACGGGATACCTTATTGCACAGGAAAGCGGTTGTCACGCGCGTAACGGATACGATTCGGGACTATTTGTCCCATAATGACGACTCCGATACCTCCCGGGCAACCCAGTGGGCTGCTCTGAAGGCTGTACTTAGGGGGGAATTGATAGCTATCTCCGCGGCTGACAATCGAGAACGGCAGCACAAGAGGGAGGAGCTCACCCGGCGGGTCCGCGAGCTTGAACACATGCACTGCAGGACGGGGGCTCCCCGAATCTGGAGGCAGCTCAAGGAGGCGAGGAAGCTCCTGGTGGCTTTGGACATGGACCGAGCGGAGTACGCAGCTTTGCGCCTGCGCCACGCCTATTACACTGGAGGGGACAGATGTGGCCGGCTGCTGGCGAACAGGCTCCGGGTGGCACGACAGCAGCAGCTGGTGAGGGCAATTTCGCGGGGGTGACGGTTACGGAGGATGCCAGTATAGCCGAGACCTTCCGCAGGTTTTATGCGGACCTCTATTCGGGGGATCCCCCGGATGAACCTGCGATGGCGGCATACCTGGACTCCGTCTCTCTCCCCTCCTTAGCGCCTTCGCAGGCGGAGCACTTGGACAGGGAAATACGAGTCGAGGAAGTGATCTCCGCTATAGCTAACCTTAAGCATGGCAAAGCCCCGGGGCCAGATGGCTATACGTCCCTTTTCTATAAAACGTTTTGTGCAACGTTGGCCCCGCTCCTCGCGCGCCTCTTCAACTCGTTCTCTACTCCAGGCGCCATTCCGCCGGACCTGTTGCGAGCCTCTCTCACGGTTATCCCCAAGCCAGGGAAGGACCGGATGCAATGCGGTTTTTACAGGCCGATATCACTGCTAAATATAGACCTCAAGCTGTACACCGGGATCCTGGCGGCTCGATTGGCCCCACACCTACCGAGACTTATAGACCCGGATCAGGCAGGCTTTGTCCCGGGACCGCAGACAGTGGACAACACCAAAAGGATAGTTCACCTCCTGGAGAAGGCATCACGGATTCCCGGGGAGAGAATGATGCTATTGGTAGACGCTGAAAAGGCGTTTGACCGCGTCCACTGGCCTTATCTGGAGCGGGTTCTGCTGAAGGTGGGTATAGGGGAAAAATTCCGCTCTATGAATCTCAATTGCTACAAATTCCCGTTGGCGGTGGTGCGGGTGAATGGCTATAGCTCTAGGAGTTTTGACATCGAGAGGGGCACGAGGCAGGGATGCCTGTTGTCACCTCTGCTCTTCGCCCTGTATATGGAGCCCTTTGCCCAGAGGATACGTGACAACTCAGCGGTGAAGGGAGTGAGGTTTGGCGGCTTTACTCATGTCGTTAGCCTTTACGCAGACGACGTCATATTGTCGTTGGAGGATCCGCTCTCTGCCCTTCCGGCATGTATTGAGGAGTTGACCTCCTTTGCCGCGGTCGCGGGCTTCAAAATGAATATGGGGAAGTCGGTGGCATTAGATGTGTCTCTCACGCCAGCTACCAGGACCTACTTACAAGGCCGTTTCCCAATGCTCTGGTCAACGGATCTGGTGCCCTATTTGGGGATCCAGCTAGCTCCCACCCTACCAGATATGGTGACTGCTAATTATGCCGCCTTGGGTAGGAAGATCCGGGAGGAAATAGGCCGGTGGGACCGCAGCACCCTTTCGTGGCTGGGCAGGATAGCTGCTGTTAAAATGACTGTCCTCCCCAGATTCTGTATCTATTTAGGGTGCTGCCGCTGCAGCCGCCAGTTGGCTGGATCCAGCAGACGCAGTCGGACCTGGCGCGCTTCATATGGCAGGGCAAGAAGCCCAGGATGAAGAGGGCGCTCTCTATGCTGGCGCCGGAGGCCGGGGGACTGAGGATTCCAGATCTCCGCAAGTACTTTCAAGCGGCGCAGCTCCGCTACCTCGTAGAGTGGAGCAGGTGGGAATCCGATAAGCACTGGCTCTTTCAGGATCAGGCGGTGGTGGGCAGGCCGCTGCAGGAGGTGCCCTTCCTGCGTAGGGCTCACCGCCCTGCGAATCTATACGCCTCCTTCGTTACGAGGGTGGCCCTGCGGGTCTGGGATGCCACCAACGCCAAGCACGGCCAGACAACATTCCCTTTGCCACTCACGCCCCTGATTGATAACCCTGACTTTACCCCGGGACTGGAGGGGGGGGCCTTCGCTCACTGGCGTGCGGCGGGGTGCAGGGCCCTGTGCCATATGTACGACCCGGAGGGAGTCATCCCCTTCCCACGATTCCGACAGGTATACACGCTCCCGGAGACCGAGAGGCTGCGTTACTTGCAGGTTCGCCATTGGGCGGTGCACCCACAGGTGCGTGAGATGGCCGACAGGAGATTCCTCCCTTACGAACATTGGCTTCTCTCTCGCACGTCCGACGCAAAGCTCATAACCGACCTTTACCAGCTTCTCCAGCCTCCTTCTTCACACTTCTATAATCCGGGGAGGGAGCGATGGGAAAGAGAATTGGGCAGGTCCCTGAGTCACAAAGAATGGGAACAGGTAGCATATAGGGCCAGGCACTCGGCCTATAATATGGGGCTTACTGAAACATTAACCAAAGTGTCAACATACTGATACTACACCCCGGAGCGGGTACACGACATGGACCGCAGCAAAGATAACTCCTGCTGGAGGGGATGCGGGCGGGCGGGTGGGTACGCTGACGCACATCCTATGGGACTGTCCGCTCCTCGACTCCTACTGGAAAGAGGTGATAGACGATATCGACTCCCACTTTGACACTGAACTGCCACGCCTCCCAGCATACATATTGCTAGGCCTTCCGAACAGGTTGATGTATCCCTTAAGATCTCGCAGGGGTAGGCAGATAGCTATTGCGTTGGGATCAGCGATGCAGAACATACTTGCACACTGGCGACTACACTCCCCACTGTCACGGGCTGGCTTCATAGATTATGGCATGTACTGGGAATGGAGAAGCTGTCCCTTACAGTGGCAGGAGATGCGGAGCAGTTCAATGACCTCTGGCAGCCGTTCCGGTCCCTGCTGGTTACTGAATTCAGGGAAGTGACCTGCCCGAGATATCTTCGCCTCATGCGGCTTACGACGCCTGAGGAATCGACCTCCTGAAGGGACATGAGGCGGGGGCCCTTCCTGGGGAGGCGACGGAGGAGGGCGGGGATAAGCAGACCCAGGCACTGGACGAGGGGAGGGCGGGTAGGGGTTCGGGGAGGGTGGCTTTGGGGGGGGGTTTATGACTTTGCAACGCCACTTACCTTTGAGTATCATAGCGGACTACTGGTTTGTCAGACTGCTCTTTGAAGGGCCTCCTGCCTGGTATGTGGCTTTGCCGCTATGTTTTGACACGGTCTGCGATTTGTCTGTTTTGGCACTATGTGTTGCACCAATAAAAACACCTTAAACCAAATATGGAGTGCATAAGGAGCGTCGGTGGAGTCCTGCTGCTCTTGTGCATCTTGGCACCAATATGACAAGTCTTGCCAGGACAGGGATGGAATTGACGATACGTGGGCCATTTTCTTCTGAAGCTTGGTTCCTCCCAGTATCTTGTCTGTAGAGCAGCTTCCAGATCATCTCTCATACCAGCATACCTTCATGCAGTAATGTCCTAAAGGCCCTCTTCGCTGGGTTGCCACGGGACCACCTGGGGGCCCCTGCAGGATCACTGAGAGAATCACGACTGAGTCATTCATGCAAGCCACAAAGGTGGATGATTCACGGTGGGTGTGTTTGCCAACAGGACCCAGGTGTGGTGGGCTATTGGTTAGTGTCTGGACACTTGGTCTCACATTGCCAGGGGCACCTCATTGTTCTCTAGATGTTTGGGGGCATAAGACTCCAACCTGGTGATGAGATGCTCCATCGTAGGTTCGGGAGATGCACATGGCAATGATGGTATGGTTGCCATTTGACTACATGGATGAATTCCTTGGAGCTAGGGTGACTGGAGGGACTTTGCAGCCACGTAGCCCCTTCTCTTTGCTGTGCCTTTTTACTCCTTTGGCATGTGCAACTGTGAGCTGGGATGCCATCTGTCTCAAGCAGGCAATACTTGGGAACTGATGGTCGCACTGGGAGCTGTGAGGGTAGAGATGCGGTTTGCCATTGCTGGGGGCTTAGGTTTGGTTCTCCCTTTGAGCTGTCACCAAGGACGTCGCTCCGCCTCGGTAACTGGTTTGTGTCTGCAGGGGGACTCTCCAGTAGTGGCATGAGTCCTCAGTCTCTTCACCCTGTGACCTTGTGCTCTTGCTCATCTGTGGTTATCCAGTGTAGGAAGCTGGCTCTATATACTACACCAAAGTAAGGTATAGTGGGCCTCATTTATGAGAAGTATCGGATCGCTGCATGAAAGAAGCGAAGCAACTCTTCTCAGTGTGCCCTCCTTGCGACATGATGGACGCGTCATATTTACTGTATGACGCATCATGTCACAAGAAATGACAAATACGTCAGTATTACTGACATATCTGTCGGCGCAAAAGTGGCGCATTGCTGGAGTTGTGTCGGATACATGACAAACCTCCACCAATGTTCCTTTCCCATGGGGCAAGCTTCATGTGAAAGGGCCTGCATCACCCTTATGCCTGCCATGAGGCAGGCGTTAGATATTGAAGGCGTCCTAGAAGTGCCACAGTGAAATCTTATAGATTTCACTGCATCACTTCTACGACCCATTTTTGCGGTGGAATGCCCACCCTGCATACATTTAACCTGACGCAGGTATAATGTAGCTCAGGGGTTTACGAAGTGACGCATCTGCCTAGATGCGTCCCTTCGTAAATATGGCGCAACATAGCGCATTATTTACGCTAATGCAGCATCAAAAAAAGTGACGCAACAGCGGCATAAATGTGAAGCAGGCCTTCATAACTAAGGCCCAGTGTGTACAGTCCAGTGAATCCCCAGAGGCTTTACAGAGGTCGAGGTAGATAATACCTTACTCTCTTTTGTGGTAGTGTGGTTGAGCAGTCAAGCTTATCAGAGGGCTGTGTTTAGCATTTGTTGTACACACTTAGGTAAGAAATGAGTGTGAGAAGGTGGCCTGATATATGCTGTCCACTTGTTCTAGTGGGTACCTTGTATCAGTCCAAACAACCTGCTGATAGGTTAAAGACAACCTTTATTGAAAGCTTTCTAGTGGTAGCTATGGAGAGCAGCCTTCAGGCTAAGTCTTGAAAGAATGTAAAGCAGCTTGTTTTACCAGTCTATAATCTCTTGAATGATCACATGAAAAGACAACCACACCAGGTATATATTTACAATATATGTATTTAGTAAAAAACACACCCCTCTAGTCTCTTTATGAGACTGGAGTTCGAAGTACTTAGTTTACAAGTCAGCAATTATCAGTAATAGCACAAATACACGTTTGGGCCCTAGGGGCGTACTAAACCGTATACCAAAAAAGTGGTATAAGAACCACGACTGGAATAGACACTAGGCCTATAGCCTCTAGAATCGCTGGGACCCCAAGGAACCACCCAAGGTAGTGACACAGGGGACCCACTGGGACTGTATGCAGTGTGTAAACACAACCGCAGGTTCCTATTATCTTCTATGGGCAATGTCGCGGTTGGAAATTTAAAGATTAGGGACACTTCTAATTGAGTCAGGACCAAACCCTTTTGGACTTAAGAAGTTCTAGGGCTAGCACCCACAAGAGCACCAGAGAACTCGAGTTACCTCACCCAGGGAAGCCGGGTGCAAGGGTGTCTTTTGGTGTCGGGTCGCGTCGTTGATTTCAATGGGAGCCTGCAAAGACCTGCTACTGCTGTGAAGAGGAGAAGTGTCCGCAGAGATCCGAGGCCGGATCTAGGATGGAAGGAACCTGAAAGCAGAGGGGACAGCATCTGGGTCACTTGCCAGTGACCTAGGGCAGGATGGACCAATGCCCACAGATGAGGGCTTCAGGTGAGTTGATGGGTGTCTTGACTCCTCAGCCACGAGGTCCAGGAGGCGTCGATGAAGTCCACGAGCCGGATTCGAGCTGTCCCACAAAGTCTGTTGAGTGTTGCGGTGTCGGCGACCAGAATAGACCCAACAAGCCTTGGCAACAGCAAGTCACTGGAATTTAGAGAAAGGACTGCGGTGCAGACTAGCAAGGTCTGAGGGACTCACCCAGTGATGGTAAGTCAGGGCACGTTTGGAGCAACCAGGAAAGCCCAAGCAGAAAAGGAGTTGCCTTCGTGGGGACCTGTTAGCCAACGGGCTAATGATCGCGAAGGAGCCTCGAGCAGTCGCTCTTGAAGCTGGCCCACGGGTCACTCGTAGAGTGGAGGCCAACAATCTTTGGTGCAGGAGGTGCTCAAGGCTGGGGCTACTTGGAGCCCAAAGCACAACTTCGAGGAGGACCAGGAAGATAGTGTTACTGCAAAAGGTCACGGTGTCCAGGGGTCACGGTTCCACGTCACCCACGATAGCCACGGGCCTCAGCTTTGCTGTGGACTCAGGGTAGCCTCGGGGAAGTCTGGAAATCCACCTCTGGTGATGCAAAGACTTCGGCGTCTGGCGGGAGCTACAGTGATGCAGACCGGTCAGTTGCTTCTTTGGTGCCTGCCAAGCAGGGGAGTCACTCCTTGACCCCAAGGGAGATTTCTTCAGTCTTCTAGTCAGGATAGAATGTCAAAGGTCCAGGATATCTACAGCAGAGTTTCGTCCAGGGTGATCTAAAGTCCCAGGGACTGAATTCCTATACTTATAGTAAGTTTAAGGGATGGACTAAGTGTAAGGCCCCCCCTATGGGAGGGCCTGGAAAGAGGGGTGGTTACACCCATTTCCTTTGTCCAGTTTCGTGCCAGAGCAGGGGCAGGTATCCCCTGCAACCGGTTTGAACTGGGCTATGCACAGGGACAGCAAACGTGCCCCCAGTGCAGGACTTCAAAGCACCAGAGAGTGCTCCTGCCCAGCCCCAATACACATCAACCTGTCTGGGGAGGTGGTCACACCTCCCTTCGACAGGAAACCTATTGTCCAGGCCTCCCCTGCCGGAGTTTCGGTCAGCAGGAGGAGGCCAGATCAGTGTCTGTGGCAGAGGCATCCATTTTGTGATGCCAGGGCTCAGGAAAGTCCTACCGGGTTTAGCCAGTGAGAACATGTCTCTCCCTCTAGAAGGGTGGAATGCTACCCCCACCACCAGAACTGGTGGGGGGGTAGTATTCCAGAGCATTTGACATCAAACACGGCTTGTTTTGATGCAGCCATTTCAAAGTTAGCATTTACCGCGAGGTTATAATGCACTTAAGAGTATATGGTATGGCTGTATCACAGAACAGCCATAAGGAAGTATTTCTGAGAGCTGCAGAGGGGCTCAGCTCATGCTTGGGCACCCTCTCACATAAACCCAAGCACTCTGCCTTCAGGATTGTCAAGGCCTGCCATAGGAGTGGCTTACAGGTTTATATGTGTCTGTATATATCTGTGGATATACCACTGTAAGGGGTGCAAGCACACCCTTACCCAGGCTGCAGTAGCAGACCTGTGGTGCCATTTTGGAGTGCTTCCCAGGGGTGGCATAATATATGCTGCAGCCCCTGGTAGGCCTCTGAGGTACCTATGCCCTAGGTACATAGTATACCATATACTAGGGGCTTATAAGGCACTCCAGAATCCAATTAGATATGTACCTAATGTACATGGAAACCATTTTAGAGAGGATGCAGCTAGGCTTTTGTCCTAATTAGCAGGGCCACAGCCAGACTAAGGTCGAAAAAAGCGAAACACCAGCAAAAAGTGGAGGTACCCTTGTGAAGCAGATCCTACTCTCCTACAATGAGTACACACACTCAACGACTGAATCCAAGACCAGTTTGTTTGTATGGAAAGTTATTTATGTTAGAACCAAGAGGAACTCAGTTGCGGGTAACAGTTTCAAGAATAGCAATACTTTTTAAATACAGTAGGTATTGTGTTGTAAAGGCATGGAAGTACCTTACAGGGAATATTACTAATACTTTGGTAATGTCAATCAAACAGTAGCAAACTTAGAAAATGTAAAAGATAGACATTTAGCGAAATAGGCAGAAATGCTATGCAGTCCTACAGTAGGAAAATAATCATGTACATTTATAGGTAAATACCTTACTTACACATCCAGTCTTCAGTGGTTTAGACCAACACTCGGCAAGCGTCAGATCCAGGTAGGTTCTGCACCACCATCCACACTGGGGCAGCCGGATGCAGAGGTCACTGGGCCCAATGCTAGTCAAAGGAGACTGGGGGAACCAACAAGAGGTGCAGATTGCAGTTAAATACCTGTGGTTTCAGGGCACAGGCCCTGGGTGTTAAAGCAAGCATAAGGGGGGGAGGGGGGGCAACAAGGCAGCATCAACCATACATCACCAGCGGCTCAGGGGTGGCTGGGTGGAGGGTGCAAATGCGCATCGAACACCCAATACAGGATCTTGGTTGCACAAAGAAGCTGCATGCTCGGGCCAGGAGGCTGGACAAAGGTGACCAACAGCTGGGCAGGTAAGTAGACATGTCAGTGGATGCCTGGGCACTGTTGTCTGAGCTCCTCAATGTCAGGGGTGCCTTTAGGTGTCGGATACTCTTTACCGGAGCCAGCCGCTGTCAGGTTCACCCTTCAAGATAAGGCTGCAAGCATCTTCGTGTGGTCCAAGAGAGGTCAGCCAATGTTGTTTTCGAGGTGAAGATAGCTGGGTAGACTTCACTGGACAGGTGAACCACTCACACTCAGGGCGTGGGCATCAGGTAAAGAGTGGGCAGGAGTTGCAGTTCCAGCTCGATCTGGAGTCCTTGTAGTTGGATTCTTCTGGACAGGGCTGCTATCCTCGGGTGACCTGGTCTGTGTTGAAGAGCAGGCAGTCTTTCTCGCATTTCTGGAAATCACTGGCCACAGGACATGCGTCGCCTTCTTTGCAGAGTCTCTAAAGCTTGAGGGTAGCAACCCGTTTAGGGCCACTTGGGTCACTAATGACCACCTCTCAGCCTTCCGTACTAAATGTATAGTCGGACAGACAGTAGAGAATACAAACCAAAAACTGTTTATTCATATACACTCAGAGTGGAGCCCCATCTGCCCAGTCACTAAGAGTGCTGCAGAGAGGACTGAAATCAGCAAGCATAAAGACACATTATGTACATTTCGTATCCGGGCGAAAACACACCCACAGTGGAATTTTCCAAGCAGGTGCAGCTGAAACAGTGAAATACAGAAAAATACGGTTTCAGCGCACATATCTTACAAAAAGTAACATAGTCCGAGGTCGTTCCATCTGGAGTCCCCCACCAGACAAGGGGGAGAGGGCCTCTATCTAGTGAAAAAGCGATGTGCTAACATGAACAGTGTGCTCATTACTGAAACTAAACCTAAGTGAAGAAACGAAACCTAGAGAGGAGCATTTCTCAGAATTGAACTAGATCAGTTTCAACCAGCCTAAAATGGCGCCCAAATAGAAAATGGCACAGAGAATGCTAATTTCCATAGAGCACTGCGTAAGCATAAACAATTCCTATTCTAACAAGCTGTAGACAGGCCTGGAGGGCTGGGGCCAAGTCAGTCGTCGTCTTCAGGCTTCCCTGCACGACGTCTTCTTCGTCCTTTTTCCTTGTTGGTTGCTCAAATCTGAGGATCAAGGTTCAGGGGTGCCCCTAAATACTGAATTTAGGGGTGTTACAGGTACTGGCAGCTAGTAGTCAATGGGAGGGGGCATCCCCTAACCTGATTGGGTAGAATCCTTCCATTCAAGATGGAGAATTTCTTAAGGAGGGGGTCACCTCGGTCCAGGTCACTTTAGGAGTCATTCTAGCAGAGAGTGGCCACCTCTCCTGGCTACTAATTTTCCCACCAACCTTGGCGCCTCAAGTGGGGCTTGGTCGGGGGGCAGGCATCTCCACTAGCTGTAGAGGCCCTGGTCAGTATAACAAAGGGCAGGAACCCTTTGAGTCTCAGCACCATGAATGCTGTTCCTGTTTGGGGGTAGGTGAGAAGCACCTCCACCACAAGTAGGCTTTGTTTCTGAACCACAAGATGGTGCAGACCAGTCAGCTATTCAATGGGGAGTTGATAGTTTTTCAGGGGGCATTGCTAAGATGCTCTCTGAGTGCTTTTTACAATACATCCAACACTGGCATCAGTGTGGGTTTACTGAGCTGAAAAGTTTGATACCAAACTTCTTAGCATTCAGTAAAGCCACCATGGAGTGGTGGGGTTCGTAATGACAAACTCCCAGCCAATGTACTAAATATGGCTTTACTGCACTTACAATATCTAAGAATTGACACTGTAAGGGCATATTGCTCATTCGACTATGCCCTCACCTGTGGAATAGTTAACCCTGCCTTAGGGCTGTGAGGCCTGCTAGAGGGGTAACGTACCTATGCCAGAGGCAGTGTTAGGTAGGCATGGCACACAGGGATGTGTGCCATGTTGACTTTTAAGTTTTGTCTGCACCAAAACACACAGTCTGCACTGGCAGTGTGTATGTGTTAATTGAGGGCTCCCTGAAGGTGGTACAATACACATTGCCTCTAATGTTCCAAGACATGAATTTCAACAAACACTGTGCCTTTGTCATAACGGATCAGGCCACATGGCCCCCCCCCCCAATCACACAGCTAGCCCGATCCCACAGTTCCCCCCAAAAAAAGCCCACCCTGCAAACAAAACCAAAAAAAACAAGAGAAAACCCAGAAAGAACATAAACCTCCAAAGAGCAGCCTGGCAATGGTCAGCTGCCCGAACTGCGAGTAAACCAACACTGTCATCAGAGAGTCTCTAACAGGCTTTGGTTAGATCATCCAGGAGGGGGTAGGCCACGGCCCCCTGGTAACAATTCCCATCTGGGTCCACACTGGCTCAGAGTAGCAGAGGCACCCAGAAGGTCTACAGTGCACATCAGCCAGACAGGTCCGGCTACTATGTACTCCCGAACTGCGCAGAGGATTCTGCTCAGAGGAGGTCGTCCGCCATTCTCTGTGTAATTTCTTGCAAGAGAGTGCTGTCTGGCTGTGAGGAATCCTATTCCGACACGCCATTCTCTCTCACGGAGGGGGAACCATTCTGCGAGGTGGTCTACATGGTCGTGATGATTTCAGCCACATCCCGAAGGGCAGACGCCCTTTCCTTCTCAGTTTGGGACGTACTTGGCTTCTTTGATGGTCTCTTCCGGGGTGTTTTCCGTGTCCTCTTTCTCGCAGTCCACTCTCAAGGTGTAGCAGTATGTTCCGCCTTTGAAGGCACATATCCCTACCTGTAAGTTTCGAGCCACTCCCAAGCGGCTTTGGGATCATTGCAGAAATGCATAGCACCATCCAGTATTATCCGAAGTTGGGCAGGGAAGATTAGTGAATATTGTAGGCCTTTCTCATGCAGAACTCTCTTAACTTCCAGAAATAAAGCTTGTTTCTCTTGTACTTCAATTGTATAGTCCGGAAATTTTGAGACCCTCCTGTTATCTACTATGAACGGGCCTGCAGTGCACGCTCTTTGGAGCATTATATCTCTGTGTTTATAGTGGAGTAATTTTACTGGGCTTAGGGTGGTGGCCCATTGCCGGTGAGCCAGCACTCAATGTGTTGTTTCCAGAGTGGCAAAGACGGACAAGTTCTCGGGGGCCACTACTGTCCTGAGCCAGGGCTCAAAATATGCAATCATGTCCTTACCCTCCACGTCCTCAGGTATGCCCACCACTCTAATATTATTTCTCCTGTTGGGGCCTTCAGCATCTTCTGCCCTGCGTTCAAGTGTGCGGACCCTGTCAGAAAGCTCCACAACTTTGTGCGTCATTGTTTGCTGTTCAGGCCGGCGGTCAGTAATCAAGGATTCCACTACTTTGCTCATTTGTGGTGTTCCATTTGCAGCAGCCCCAGCTCCACCAACAAGGTACTAATGTCCTGGTGTATCATAACCTAGGCAATAACCTCAAGTATCTTAGCGAACTGCAATTGGATTAGGTCTTCAGGGGCCAAGGTCCCGGCCCCTCCCGCAGCTGTTCCTGAACAGGGTCATCAAGTTCATGGGGGACCCACGAGCGAGAACTAAGTTCTCGCTCGTGTCTTGCCTGTCACCGCAAAGTGCCCGGGAATTGAATGCAGTGAGCTGGCGGGTTCCGACCTCAACACCAGTCACCCACCACCAGGGCCCCAGCGATGCTCCACAGCACATCAGCAGGTCACTACTCCCACATCCAGTGGTAGCCGGCTCAGCCTGCTGAGTTATTTCTTCCAGAGAAACAACGCCACCTCAATTCACCAGCTATAAGCCCTGGGCAGCAGCGCTGTCACCCGTCACTAGGGTCCATCGGAGGCTATACCTGGGATTCACACACCTGGCCAGGAGCCACCACCCAGTCACATGCCTCCACTCAGACTGGTGTCACAGGCCTCCACTTAGACCTCCAAGCTGCTAGCTGCCGCCTCGGTGTGCCATGGTCTCCGCTCGTACCCTTGGGGAGCCTCATCGGGAGAGCTTCCCCTTCAGCCCAACTATCAGCTGCTTGTAGGCCCCAAGGCCCCGATCTGGTCACTGAACGCACAGTTTGGGCCTCCCACCATGCCCAGTTTACCGCCACTTTGCAGGCCATAGATCCCCGGGTGTCCGGCCACTACACCAACCCAGCGCGGGAGTATGGGGCAGGGCATCAATGTCTCACACCTGCAACCGCTCCTGACTCAGCTGAAAGCCGTGAGCCGCTGATTGTATGGAAGAATAAAATGATCCATGTTGTTCATACTTGATACACACTCTTGATCATTTATTGTCACATGTGTGTATCACTTGTATGAGAGCTTCAAGCACGTTTCTCACCAAACACCCACTAGGCCGTTGCATTGTTTTTGGGATTAAATCAATTTTTATTTATTAGCAGAACACATCACTTTAACATATAATGTGTTGTCGCCTACAACCCTGCAGGCCGTCTACTACAAAATCCTGTAAACAGATAACAATTCCTAGACCATGGGCTACTTATATGGATGAAATACACAGCATGCCACATACAATCCTTGATGGGCCGGCCGCGTACAGTTGGACGAAAAAATTGAGGACCCATAACTGTGTACAATATGCCCCATATCAAATATATACTACAATATGACAAACGAGGCCGCAGGTCTCAGCAATAGCTAAAAGGGGTTTCAACTTGTTATGTTATGTTATGTTATTTTTATTTGTACCGCGCACAGCTGCCCCAGCAAAGGGGCGTCCTGGCGCTTTGAGAAGGTGAACACAACACAGCACTAAAAGCGGACGAAAGGAGACGAGACACAACAGATAAGCTAAGCAAATAAAAAGGTCTTGATAGCCCGTCTAAACTGAAAGAGCTCATCGATGGCCCGGATTTGTGGAGGAAGAGAATTCCACCAATTCGCTGCCAGGACTCGAAAGGAGCGGCCACCAATTCTGCTCAACTTAAAACGCAGGACCACTGCTAAGTTCTGGCCTAGCGATCTAAGAGTGCGAGAGGGGACATAGGGGATCAGCAATTTCTCCAAGATTTGTGGGGGAGTACCCTTTAGGATTTTAAATGCAAAGCAGAGAACCTTAAATCTAATCCTCTGCTGCACAGGGAGCCAGTGGAGAGAGTGCAGAGTATTGGACACCGAGCATCGCCTAGGCAGACCTGTCACCAGTCAGGCCGCAGCGTTTTGAACCCGCTGGAGCCGCAGAAATTCTGACTGGTTTATCCCCGCCAGTAGGGAGCTGGCATAGTCCAGCCTGGACAGCACTGATTCTTGGACCACCAGCTGTCTTGTGGGTGCATCAAAGAATTTGAGGATGGGTCGAAGTCCTCTGATGATGCCATAGCAAGAAGCCGCCACCTTCTTGGTATGACAGATGAAACTCAGAGAAGGATCAAGCCACACTCCCAAGTTTTTTATCTCTGCCGCTGGGAGAGGAGTCACACCCAACTCTGAAGGCCACCATTTGTCATCCCACAAAGCCACCTGTTTACCAACCACCATAATCTCCGTCTTCTTGGTGTTTAACTGGAGACAGTTGGAATTCATCCAGTTAGCCACTTCCCGCAGACCATCACAGAACCTGGGAGCCTCCAGGTCTGAGTCCCCACTCAGTGTGACCGCCAGCTGCGTGTCATCTACGTAAGAGACCATGGTCAGGCCCCACCGCTTGACGACCGCAGCCAACGGTCTCACATACAGATTGAAAAGGGTGGGACTCAGTGAAGACCCCTGTGGGACTCCCTGGTCTAGCGGGTAGGATGACGACTTACCGGGCGGGATCACCACCTGGAATGACCTATCCGTAAGGAAGGAACGAAACCAGTGCAAGGCGGAGCCAGAAACACCCACCTCCTCAAGACGCCGAATCAGAATCCCGTGCGAGACCGTGTCGAAGGCGGCACTAAGATCTAATAACAGTAGTGCCGCCGTCCGACCGGAATCCAGCACGGAACGCAGATGTTCGAGAGAAGGGCCGTCTCCGTGCTGTGACCCGCACGGAACCCGTTCTGGGTAGGGTCGAGAATGTTAAGCCTACCAAGATGGTCTGTAAGAGTGGCATTCACATGGGCCTCCGCTATTTTCGTGGCCCAAGGAAGAAGGGAGATAGGGCGGTAGCTTTCAGGTTTAAGGGGGTTAAGGGTCGCCTTCTTCAGAATTGGCGTGACTACTGCCTGCTTCCATCTAACGGGAACCACTCCAGAAGAGAGAGACAGGTTGATCAAGGACAGCACTGGGGTACGGCAAACCGGTGCCAGGGTCTTGAGTTGGGCCGGTTTCAGCGGGTCTGCCGGAGATCCAGACTTGATTTTGGCGCTGAGAAAGTCAAACACCTCCAGAGATAAGGGAGGTAAGATGGAAAGACATTCCCCCTCACCTAAGGTGCGACCAACCTGCTCTAGCATCAGGGAACCCGTTGGGAAAGTGCGATAGATGGCTTGCACTTTTTCATGGAAGAAAGAGGCCAAACCCTCACAATGTGAGTCCGAGCATATTTCCACTGCAGTTGCTCTCTTCGCCATCAAGTCCTTTAATACTTTAAAAATAAGTTTCGATGGATTGGCAGAGTTCTGAAACTGTTGAGCATAAAAGGAAGCGCGAGTTTGACACACTGCCCTGTGATAAATCTTGACCTTGGCCAGATAACATAATTTTCAGATCTGGGTCGTACGACTTCCTCCATAATCTTTCGGCCTGTCTACAGGCCCTCTTAAGAGATGCCAAGGAAGTGTCATACCAAGGGCTCGGCTCCTTCCGGTGACACTTGGACCAACACATAGGAATCAGAGAATCGAGGGCACCAGATATCCACTCACAGAAGGAGTCGTATCCACAATCGACCTCGGTGAGCGGACCTAAAGGAACCTTCTCGAGCTGATGGTAGAAATCCTCCAGTCTTAATTTGTTCCAGTGTCGTTTAAGAACAAGTCTATCCTGAGATAGAAAAGGAGAGTCAGACAAAGAGCATGCCGTTTTCACCAGCATGTGGTCTGTCCAGCCCAACTGGGAGGAACCAAGAACTCTGAGTCCTTCTAGATTTGTGAAGAACGGGTCAAGAATATGACCACCTTTATGTGTGGGGAAAGTAATCATCTGCGAGAGCTGTAAAGCCTCAAGATCCGCCAGAAAGCTCCTAATAGAGGGTAAAGAAGGGCAGTCCAAATGGAGATTAAGATCTCCCACAACATTAAAATTTGCGCATCCTAGTGCCTCTATGCTAATATACTCAGGAAGAGCAGCCCTAAAAACAGAGTCACAGCCCGGAGGCCGGTAAATTAATAACCCAGAGAAGGTAAACTGGTGACTAAACGCTATTTTAAATAGGGCACCCTCACACCCCAAAAGTTCAGCGGCTTTCCACTCGCAGGGATAACACCGTTTGGTGGCCATCGCAATACCTCCACCTCTAGTCGTCCGATTTAAAGTGAAAATAGCATACTCTGGGGGAAAGGCTAGGTTAATTATCGAGGAGTCAGAGTCCTGGAGCCACGTTTCCGTCAGAAAAAGCACATCCGGCGAACCATCAATAAGAAGGTCGTAAACCTCCTGATGGTGCTTTACCACAGATCTGACGTTTAAGCTCCAGATACTCAGGTCCCGTTGTCCTATCCTCTTTATAACAGGCCCCAAGGAGCGTATAAGAGAGGGGGGTTCCAATGACCAAGCACCACACCTACAATGATATGGGCCACACAGCGGGACTACAGGCGAAAACTCGCAGCATGTACATCGGTCCCGAAGGGCCAGTAGATCGGCCCTACTATAAGTTCTCAAAAGTATAGTCATGATGGCCAGGTCCAGAGTTCTGCCGGGAGCCGCTCCTCCTTAGCACGGACGGGCGCAGACGGGCACGACTCAGGCACAGCGAAGGCACGCCCACTGCGCGTAACCGCTGCGCGTTGGAGGGAGCTTTAAATAGGCGTCCCTCCACTCAGCCGGAGCGCTAGACCGCTCGTCAGCAACACCCACCCAGAGTGACCACCACTCCAAGATGGCGCCCAAAGTTACCACCACTCCAAGATGGCTCCCAAAGTGACCACCACTCCAAGATGGCGCCCAAAGCCAATCCCACCCGAGACCGGACCCGCCAAAACAGCGGTGAAGGAACCGATTAAAGTGCAGGTGAGGGGGTTACAATAAATCCTATTAAAATCAGGGCAAAATACAACTAAGAAAAACACAAATAGTTATAAGGGTAGCTTTAAAAATGATAGCGCGGTATTGAGGCGCATAGCGCGATGCAAAGCGCGAGTACCTTCTCAGGGCAGTCCACAGGGCAGGTCGCCTTAAATAGGCGTCCCTCCACTCAGCCGGAGCGCTAGACCGCTCGTCAGCAACACCCACCCAGAGTGACCACCACTCCAAGATGGCGCCCAAAGTGACCACCACTCCAAGATGGCGCCCAAAGTGACCACCACTCCAAGATGGCGCCCAAAGCCAATCCCACCCCAGAGACCGGACCCGCCAAAACAGCGGTGAAGGAACCGATTAGAGTGCAGGTGAGGGGGTTACAATAAATCCTATTAAAATCAGGGCAAAATACAACTAAGAAAAACACAAATAGTTATAAGGGTAGCTTTAAAAATGATGCAAGCGCGAGTACCTTCTCAGGTACTTAACTCCCCCCTCCCCCCTCCCACAAACTGGTGTGTCCTATGCCCAGCCTCGCATTGAACGAGTGGTCAGAGCGTGCTTGATAGTCAGAGTCAGGGACCATTTTCCAACTCTGAAGGTGTTGTGAGTCGAAGGAGGCGGAGGTATTTTGGGCATGTGATCTCGTTGAATTCGGTGGACAGGAGGGATACCATTGGTCGCTAAATCTCCCCAAATCCTGTGCGTAGTTTGTGAGTGAGGCCTGTATCAGCTCCATCCCCAGTATGTGCCAAAGCCTATGCAACCACCCTGTTTGCGACGGTACTGTCTGCATCCCCCAATGCGATAAGATATTCTGTGTGCGGCACCATGCTAGTCCCATCTGCTTCCCTTTGCGGGATCTCAGAGGGAATGTTAACGGATTGGGCAGCCCCAGTACTACGTAAGCTGGAAATCTTGGGATCTGTGTCTCGAATTGCTGGTCTATTTCATCCAGAATTCAGGGCCAGTAGGCCGCCAATTCCCTACATTCCCAAAGTATGTGCACCAGCGTGTCCTCCTCCCCACACCCCCTCCAACAAGTAGGACTGCACCAATATCTGGCAATCTTGAAGGCTGTTTCCCTGCTGCCGGTGTTTTGCGCTGTATGTTTGGCCCTAAAGTAAATCTCCCTCCATTGTTTCCTTGTGAGTTCCCTCCCCAATTTGTGCGCCCACCGTTTCTGACTGCCGTTGGGTTGTTAGAGGCAGGCGTTACCGTAGCGTCCCATAGAGTTCCGAAATCAGCTTCTTATCGTTGTGCTTCGTCACCAACCATTTCTCATAGGGTGTCAGTTTCCAATGAACCTTCACACGGACCTCTGGATGGAGGAGCCAGTTTCTTATCTGGAGATAATGGAACCTCTCTGACTCCGGCAGGGAATAGTCATGTAGTGCCTGGGAAAACGACATAATACCCTCCACATCAAACAGATGTCCTGCCACTTTGCATTCCGTTGTCCTCCACCCTGGGAACGCCCTCTCATCTAACCCCGGTGTAAATTCCTTGTTGTCAAATAAGGGTGTCATTGGGGAAGAGAAAGTTGTCAAACCCTTTCTGCTGGCCACCCCGTCCCACATCTGGAGTAACGTGTTTGTTATAGGGGAGCCCTGAAGGTTCTGTGGCCGGTCTGCACGTTTCAGAAAGGGTGCTTTCCATAAAGAGAGTTTCGCAAGTGCCCTATCTTTGAAACAGCCATCTCTTTTCAGATTCCGGCCTGCTCCATTCCACCATGTATCTTAGTTGGGTCACCCTAAAGTATTCGACCTGGTTCGGAATTCCCAGGCCTCCCTCCTCCTGTTTCAAATGTCCCGACTCTTTCCGCATACGTGGGCGAGCCCCAGCCCAGACAAAATGAGATATCGCCTTCTGTAGTGTTTGGAGTGTCCCCCTTGGAGGCCAGATTGGTAGTGTTTGAAACAGGTAAAGCTCCTTGGCTAGGATAGACATTTTAACTGCCGCCCCTCGGCCCAGCAGTGACGATGGGTGTTGCTTCCAATTCTGGAGCTCTCTTGTTACCTGTCGGGTTAGCTTAGAATAATTTAGCGTGACTGTCCATTGTATAGACGGAGCCAACTCAATTCAAAATATGGAATGGACTCTATGATCTTAATCCCACCAGGGGTGACCCCTCCCATTTCGGACTGTGCTCGATCCTGATTAAGTCGTAGAATCATGGACTTCCCCACGTTCACCTGGAATCCGGAGACCTGCCTGAATGTTTATAGTTCCCGCAGGAAAGCCGGTACTGAGCTCCCTGGGGACTCAAGTGATGCAATGATGTCGTCCGCATAGAGGCTGATGGCATGCCTCTTCCCCCAAAGGGAATTCCTGTGATGTTCGGGTTGTCCCTGATCTTCTGGACCAGCGGTTCAACGTAGAGGGTGAAGAGGAGTGGCGACAGCGGGCACCCCTGTTGTGTCCCTCTCTGGATAGCCAAGGGTCCAGACGATATCCCATTCACCCTAATGGTTGCGGTGGGTGAGCTATAACAGCTTGTTACGCAAGCCCTGAACTGTTCCCCCAGCCCAAAGTGGACCAATGCTTTATCTAAAAAATCACAGTCGAACGCCTACTCGGCATCAACCGACAATAGGAGGGCATCCATGTTCGTACGATGGGCTTTATCGACTAAGTGGTGACTTCTTTTGATGTTATCGCTACTCTGTCTATTCTGTATGAATCCCGATTGATCGGGCTCGATGATATCCGGCATCCGGGGACCCAACCTTGCAGCTAAAATGCTGGTAAACAGTTTGAGGTCTGCATTAAGAAGGGACACTGGACGATAGGGATCACAGAGGGTTTTATCCTTCCCAGGTTTAGGAAGTACCACTATAGACGGCGAGAGCATCTCAGGAGGGACTGATCCCGACCCCTCAAAGGAGTTAAAAAGTTGCGTCAGCAGCGGAACTAAGATATGACAGAAGGATTTGTAGAAACCTGCAGAGAAACCATCTGGTCCCAGGGTTTCATAAGTTTGAGGCGAGAAATCACTATCTAGCTTTGTCATGTTTGCCCCCTGCAAATGTGTTGTCATGTGTGATCCTGAATGGGCCTCTCTTTATAGAGGTCGGCGTAGAAATCCCTAAACGTGTCCGCTATTTCTTCATCTGCCTCGACCATCCCGCCCATGTAATTCTGAATAGATTGGAGCTTCGTCTGCTGAGTGCGGGCCCTAAGTTTATTTGCTAACATACGCCCTGTCTTGTCCCCCCTGACATAGTAGAAGTGTTTAAGCCGAAGTGCTGCGTATTCGTCTCTATCAATGTCCAGCCCCGCCAGCTGTGCACAAGCGGCTTTCAGCTGTATCCAAACTCTCTGTGCGCTGGTCCTACTGTGCCCCCGCTCAAGCTCTGTCACTTTTGCCACCAAGGTGTCCCTCTTCTCTTTGCGCTCCTTGTTCTCTGCCGCTTAAATAGCGATCAGCTCCCCCTGCACCACCGCTTTTAGGGCCCCCCATAAAGTAGACAAGAAAGTGTCCGCTGTGTCGTTATGCTCTAAATAATCCGTGATGCAATTGTGAATCTGTCCCTTTACTAATTCCTTATGGAGCATGCATTCTTTGAGGCGCCAGCCTCCCGCTGGCCTCCGTGCTAGGGGCAATCGAAGGGAAACTGTCACCGCGTCATGGTAGGAAAGCGCAGTCGGTGATATGTCCACTTTCCCCACCAATGCGTTGAGTTCTGTTGTGCCCATCAGGTGATCGAGTCTGGCATATGTTCCCCGTGCATGTGAATAGAAGGAGAATTGGGAAGTATGTGGGTGGGCCACTAGCTACATGTCAACCAATCATCTAGAGGGAAGCCATTCCTTCCCCGCACTAGACAATTCCCCGGTCTGAGAGAATCGGTGGCCTGACCTGTCTGCAGTGGCGTTCATAACTATATTAAGATTTCTCCCTACTATCGTCCACCTCTCTTGTTTGCTGAGGAATTCCGATAAGGCCATCTTCAGAAATTTCTCTTGTCCCAAATTGGGTGCATACAATGACCCCACTGCAAGTGTGTGACCGTCTAGGTGTATTGTGTAGGCCAACAGCCGGCTCTTTATCTCCGCAATCTTGTCCCCATCCTTCCCGGGAAATAGTTTAGCAACTAAGATTGCCACCCCCTCTTTTTTATCCAATGTGGAAGAGAAAAATTGTTGGGGGAACATTCTCGATCTCATCCGGTGCCAATCCCTGGAGAGAAGGTGGGTCTCCTGAATGATACATATATCGGCTTTCAGATTTTCCAAATAGGACAGTATGGATTTCTACTTAATGGGGTTGTTAAGGCCCTTCATGTTCAGAGTAACAATTTTCAATGTGGAGACTGCCATGGCATCGGGTCAGTAGATGGTGTCTGCTCTCTTAAGTCCCAGAGACCCCCTCCCCTCCCCTCCTACTCTTCTCACACTCCCCCTCTCCAGTTGCCCTTTCCTCATACCTCTGTCCCGTAGCTACATCCCCCGACACACCAGTTCCTTCCCGCCCCCTCCCTAACCCCAACTTAACAACCCCGAACCCCCCTCGAATGTCCCGGGCCCATCGCGCAAGCGCGTGCACCCTTAGGAAAAAAGGATATTAGGAGCATATAGTGACTCAAGGTTCCCTGTCTCCCTGCTCCCATCCACCACCTCCCCCTGTGCCACTAGTGCCTATTTTCTGCATGTTATCCCACCATCACTTTGGAGCTATCTTGGGAAGCTGTATCCTTGAACACTGTGCCGAGTACTGCTTGCCTTTCCTGCGCTATGGTTGAGGGGTCCGGACCCCTCGGATGCTCTGATAGGTGCCTCCCCTGGGCCCTCTGCCATTCATCAGGGGGGGGGGTTGCGATCTGGTGTGGGCGCAGTCCCTTCACTTGGTTGACCCAGGCCTAGAACCTTGCAGGTATCCTGCAAAGATTTGAGTTGGTGTAGTTTGCCGTTCCATTTGGAAATCAGCCTGAATAGATGGCCCCAGGAGTATGCCACCCCCTGATCTCGCAGATGTGTGGTCACCCTCCGAAACTCCCGCCGTTTCTGTAGTTATCGAAGCCAGTTCTTGGTAGAGGGCTACAGGGTGGCCCTGATATGAGATTGGGTGTTTCGCCCTGGCTTCCTTCAGTATATGCTCCTTGAGGGGGAAGTCCGGTAGAAAGGCCAGGATGTCAGGCGGGGGGGGGGGGGGCAGGCACCCGTCTACTCATCCCCACCCTATGTGCCCGGTCTATTCAGATGACAAAGTCCTCCGGGGCCCCCAGGATGTGGCGGAACAAACCCTGTAGATAATGAACCATGTCCGAGCCCTCTACGTCCGAAGGAACCCCCTCAAGCGTATGTTGTTCAGCCTGGAGAGGTTTTCCAGATCTTCCGCGTGTGCTTGGAGGTCAATCTGCTGGTCTTGCAATCTCAGCACTTCCTGCTGGAGCTGTTCTATTTCCTCCCTCCTGGCCTGGTCCTGGTCCTCCATGGTAGCTACGCACTCCCTAATTGCGTCCGCATCTCACTGGATCTCCTTCACCTCTCCGACGAGATCTCTCTTCAGTGCCTGAAAGTCATCTCGTAGGGTAATGAACAGTGTCTCAAGGAAGGAGCGGGTGACAGGGGCCTCCGTGCTCCGCCTCCTGGTCCGCCTGCTTGGACAGAAGCAATCTGCTCTCCCCACCTCCTGATTGCGGGGGTTTGGTCAGCGTGTCTTTCAGTGACCGCTCCTTTTTCCCACGCAGCGAAGACATACCGGCCCCGCACCTGCGTGCTCTGCCACCCCGGTACCCTGTCTCCTCTCCTGTGCGTTGGTGTGGAGCCAATGGCCCCTGTGTCGTGCCTTCCTCAACCCCTGAGCACTGTCTTCAGCAGCTTCAGGTTAGCGCCAACTTGCTCCTGCAGTGATACCTCCTTATCTTCAATGCTGCGCCCCTCGTTGGGAGCCCAAGGGGAGTTGATGCCCTACTCTTCCGCTGCCTGTGTCCGACTCTCAGGCCCAGTCCCAGTCGTGGCCTCTCCTTTTTGACTGGGCCTAACTGCTACCGACCTCCCCAAAGACCCATCATTGTAGCCGGGCCTTTGGGAATCCAGGCACCTCCGGTGACTCTCCTGCTCTGGTAGCTACCTGGCCATAGCCTTAGATGTCCGCCCATAGTTGTTCTCGGAGCCTGGGTACTGTGAGGCTGGCCCGCTCCTGTTGCTCTGCCCGTCCGCCGTCTGCACTCCCCCAGCATTTGCCCTCGCACCACTTCTCCAGCTGCCTCACTGTCCTTTGCCACCTCCGGTGTGGATGCACCTCTATCGTAGGCCACTTTGCTAATCCTCCAGGCCTCTGTCGCACTGGGTCCCCTCTGCGCAGCAGCCTTGGTTCCGTGCCTCACCTGAGTCGCTGCTATGGCCTCACGGCCCATCCACGACACCCGTCTCCCGAAAACTGATCTCCCTCGCCGCTGGCAGGCTTGGTTGCCCCCCAGGCCTCGGGACTTGCCTGGCGCTCGTGTGGGCTATCACCACCCGTGCCAGGGACCTGCTTGTGCCCTCCTCTGTGGGTCCTCTGCCAGGCTCACCCACCGGTCCCGCGTTCTCAGAGTCGTCTATCTCACTGCACAGGCCGTACCCGCCAACCTATGCCTCTGGCCGACCTGTAAGCAGGCGCACTGATCACCATTCGCCCTCCCTCACTGCAACAATGGGAGTCCCACAGCCCACCTGTGACCCCTCCGGACTCTTATTCCCTTCGTGGGGCTCGCGTAGCAGAGGCGGGGGTGATCCCCATCACAGACGCAGCCACCGCCTGAGTCTTACGGGCCTAAGCCCTCTCTGTGCAGGCAAATGTGGCGAGGGCCCTGAGCCCAGACAGGCCTTCCTCCCTCTGCCACACTCCGGGCAAGCGTCTGCTTACCGCTCCGTCAACGTTGCCATCACTGGCCGTCCTCGCCAGTCGATAGATCTGTCCGCTGCTCTGTGGGCCTGGGCGGCCATGCCACGTGTTGCTCTCGTCCTGTCTCTTCTCCAGCTAAGGGCCGTTGCTCAGCAGGCCCACGTCTGAAAGCCCCTGGTTGGGATCGTCTCTAGGCACCTCTATCTGCCCGGTGGTCCCTGAGCTCAGGGGTTTTCTCTCCCTCCGCCAACCGCGCCTGTGGGCTCGCGGTCCTTCTTGCCCAGTCACCTCAGGGTCAGCGGCCCCGGAGTGTCTCGGCTGCCATTTTCGGCTGCAGCCTCGTGGCGGGACTGGGCTCACTTTCCGCCCACTTCTGGTCCTCAATTCTGCGCCGCCCTGTTCCTCTGGTGCTCCCAGTGGTAGCGGTTGCCCAACTGCTTGGGCAAAAGTTGTGCAGGGGAAAAAAGGCAGTGATTGGCGCTGGATTCCGGGAGAGGGTAGAAGAAGGGAGACACGTCCTACCCGCTGCCCATCTATCCCGTCGCAGTGGGCCTCATACCATTATTGTATGTAATCTTCCACAACAAAGTGAGGCACAAGATCCTTGGGTTTGTGGACCCTCTTGAATACAGTGGACACTGTAGGTATGCTGGCACTATTGTTGCTGGATTCCACTTGTGTGACTCTGATGACAAGCTCTTTAAGACTACGCTCATGGCCCATTCTTCTTTCTTCCATGGCCAATTTCTTTTCCTCCAGGAAGCTGCCTTTTCCATCTTGAGTGTGGCGAGCCGCGGCCTGAACTCCCTCTCAGCCTTCCTGTCTGCAAGCTGCTTGGGGACAGGCCTTAGGAAGAGACACTGCTTTCTATACTGACAATAGGCTCCATTCCTGGGGTTGAGTTGTCACCCTCCTCCAAGACTTGCAGCTCAGGACCTGTGCCTAGGTCCTACTCCTGCCTCACCACATGCTCCTCATCATGGTACTCTGTGGTTACCTGAAACTGGTAAGCCTTTGTCCAGGCCATTAGAGCCTTCTGTAGCGCCAGCTTCCTGGTGCTACTCTTGGTTGGAATTCCCCTTTCCTTACAGAACTCCTTGGGCTCAGCCATAGTGTAGCTCTCAAGATTAATTAGCTCAAATTACATTCTTTTAGGTATGGTTACAGGCAGATACAGGAGAAATCACTGTGAATTTGGAAGAAGCAAAAAGGGCCAATCAAGAAGAATTTAAAAATAGGTCGGATATGGTAGAAAATTATTTATATGGGATTATAGTGATACACAAAATCCCTGTATGGCAATGTACAAACACAAGTACTGAATCTCACTGCTGAACACCAATGTAGGAAATTGGGTTACTGGCTGAGGAGTGAAACCCTACTCAAGTGGCAACCACGATTCTTGTCAGGGTGAAACACAGGCAAACCTCAAAGAAACCTGTGCTTAGCCCTCTTGTAGCTTGGCACAAACACAGTAAGGTTTAACTTAGAGGCAATGTACACAGTATGTATGCAGCACACAAACAGTATTAAAGTGACAACAAAGGAAAAATCCTACACCAATTTAGAAAAATAGAGTACTATGTAATGATTTATTTGCCACCAAAATGATAAAAATCCCATCAGTAGAACTAGAGATATGCAATTTTAAATATTTAAGTAAAAGTAGCGCCAACTGAGGGTATCTGGTTGCGCTGGACCAGGACATAGTCACAAGTTCAGGCCAACCACATTGGAATGCAGGCTGGGTACAGCACCAAGTTTGCCCGCTAAGGATTGTACCTTATGTCCTTGGTGCGTGTCCTGCGCAGCGGTGCTTTATGAGGCTTCGCGTCATCTGGTGTCGGTTCCGATGAAGCTGTGCTACGAGGCTTTGCGTCGGTTTCAAAGAGTTGTGCAGCGAAGCTTTGCGTCAGTTCCGATGAAGCCGGCAGCTGTGCAGTGAGGTCTAAAGATTTTTTCTACACTTTCCTTGGTGAAATAAGTAGCATTTATTATGGAGAGAAGCAAGATATGACTGCTACATAAGGGGCACAGAAAGTAACTGCCAAATGGAGGCACGAAACACACATACCTCACACATTCTAGTGATGTCATTACATTCTATGATTATAAAAGATATATACAAAATATAACTTATCACACAATATGAATAGTTACACAAATACCTTCTTCTTGCAAAAAAAACCAAAGCAAACAAAAACAAATGTATTACTATGAAATAAAGGTATAACTTTCCTGTTTTCAGTTTCTATTTTTGGTAAATTCTGGTGGGGTGTTTTCAGTGTTTTCAAGTGATTTCAATACCTTAAAAAACAGTGGTCATCAGTGGTTACACATTTTTGTGCCATTAAAAACAACAGAAACCTTTCAATGGACTGAAAAGACAGTGCGGCTTCGTCCTCACACACCACCCAGGAGGGAGTCGGACTCTTCCTCGAGTGAGGCGGCTCGGAAGCAGCCCAAATTGAAAGGGAGGAGGAACAGACACTCCGGGTCCAGACGGCGATCCCAGTCATGCGGCACCTCCTCTCGGGCTGGGTCGGCCTCTCGAAAGCATGCATCGGCCGACTAGCTGATGGATGGGACTATAGTTTCAGGGGTCTTTAATATGCTTGCCTTGAACGGAGAAGAACAGAAGAGGGTCGGTATCTCTGTAGGTCCTTAAGAAACAGAGAGAGTGCCAGCAGATCATGGGCTGTAAGTTGGGGATCCATTGGCGGGTGAGGGGTGGGACCTCCTGTTGGGGTCAGCCTGCTACGCACGCCGCGACAGGTACTTTACTGTTATTGAGGTATAGGGTGGGGGGGGGGGAATTGTTGGGTTGTGTTGGGGGTTTTAATTCTCTGATCGCACTGTCCTGCATTACTTCAGAGTTATTTTGGGCTTATTGTATGATGTCATCTGTATCATTGGTTTGTATTGAGCCCTCTGATGGTAGCACTGTTAGGTAGTTCACAGGTTCTCCTGTGGACCCTTCGGATAATTAGCTGGAACATCAGAGGGGCGCTCAACAAGATTAAATGCGGGCCTATCCTTAAGCAGGCAAAACGCGTTCACATTTTAATGCTGCAAGAAAGGACTAAGGCACTATGCTTTCAACGTTTTGGCTATGTTCATGTCTTCCATTCAGGGTTTGTGAGGGGGTGTCGGGGGATTGCGGTCTTGATCCATTGCCGGGTTCCATATACACACGTTAAGACATGAGGGGACACTCAGGGCAGGTACCTGTTCCTGCAGGGTACAGTGGGCGAAGAAACTATGGTGCTGGGGAATGTATATGCCCCCCGCCATTATCCTGGGGGTTGGTGGAGAGACTTGTGACCCTGTGGGCGGATCCACCGGATGGCCTTGTAGTTGTAGTTGGGGACTGGAATGATGTGATGGATGTGGCCAGGGACCGGTGGAGGCCCGGGTGTCCAATGGAGGTCCGACACCCTACTAAACTACACTCCCTAGTGATGGGCCTTGATTGGTTTGACACTTGGCGTAGGTTGCACTGCACAACACAGGGATACACATACCTCTCGGCAGTGCACGACTCGTTTGCCCGCCTCGATCACTTATTTGTCCCACGGGCGGTTGAAAGACAGGATGGTCGCAGCTGATATCCTTCCAGTGGGGCTTTCGGACCACTCGCCGGTGGCCCTCACTCTATGGGCGGGTAGGGCGCACAGGTCTTGATCAATACTTGACATTTAACGTCAGCTCGGTGAAAGAGGCTGAATCTCTCTGGGAAGCAATGAAGCCCACAATCAGTGGGGTAGACATTTCCTTCTGTGCAGCATTCTGCAGAACGCACAGGGAGTCTCTTATACGGGCAGAGGCTGAAATTCTTGTGCTGGAGGCATGCAGTAGGGACGACGGGAGTAGGCAGGTCCGTCGCCAACTGCTGCTGGTGCAACAGGGCTATTCGCATCTCCTGCTAGACGAGGCCCGCCAGGTGTGGCTGTGACCCGTAGCAGGATCTACCAGTGGGGAAATAAATCCAGCAAGTTGCTTTATAGGCTGTGCCAGGGGACACTCTACCCCCAGACTCTTACCGGTATTGCGGGACCAGACGGGAGGCCCATCTCTGACTCCTCTGCTATTGCTGAGAGCTTTGCCACATATTACGCAGAACTCTATGCCCCCAAAGAATGTTTACTGGTGATATGCCGTTTTTTAGATGACCTCCCACCTAAGGCCTTCTCGGACGAAGTGAGTGTGGAGCTAGATCGCCCACTCACGGAAGACGAATTGGGAGCCGCACTTGGGGACCTGCACCCCGGAAAGGCCCCGGGACCGAACTGTTTTCCATGCTAATTTTGTAAACGATATTTCCTGCAGCTAGGTCCCCACTATCGTGGGGATGGTGGAAGAGGCCAGGGAATGGGGTTGTCTGCCTAGAGACTGGAGACATGCGGAATTGGTGATGTTCCACAAACCAGGTAGAACTCCCGATCAACATGTATCGTACCGCTTGATCTTCCTCCTGAACATTGAGGCCAAGATTCTGGCTAAGGCGTTGGCCAACCGTCTTCGGCCGCATATTACCTCTTTAGTCCATCCCGATCAGGCCGGGTTTATGCCCCAACGGGCGACCCGTCATAATATTCGCCGGGCGCATGTTGCCGTTGCGACCATTCAGGGGGTGAGGGAACGAGCAGCGCTTTTGCTGGCAGATATGGATAGGGCATTTGGGGCCTGATGTAGGTGGCTAAATACCGGTCGGGAACCCCGAAATTAGGTATATTTCAGGGTTACAGACCGGTATTTAGCCATTCCTAATGTAGGTGATGATTACCGAATCGGTAACCGATTTGGTATTTACCGAATCTGTATTTACCGAATCGGTAAATGCAATGTAGAAAGCACATAAAAGAAGGCGTATGTGCTTTAAGAATTCGTTAATTACCACCAACTTCAAGTTGGTGGTAATTAACGAATTCCTTTAAAAATTCACTTTTTAATTTTTTTTTAAGTGTCATGTGGCACACATCCATGCCCTTAGGGCATGTATGTGCGCCACATGTGCACACAGGCACATTTCAGGGGTGCAACAGGGTGTCATTTGGACACCCTGGCACCCTTGAAATACCTCCCGGTATTACCAATTCGGTAATACCGAATCGCTAATACAGAATGGCTTTACATTCATTCCTATGGGCCTCCAAGCCCATAGGAATGCATGGGTAGGTATTCCTTATTACCGAATCGGTATTACCAATTCGGTAATAAGGAATATTAAGGAAGATTCATTAGCTACATAAGAAATACCGATTTCTTAATACCGAATCGGTAAAATTCGGTATTAAGAATTCGGTATTTATGGATTAACTACATCTGGCCCTTGATTCTCTAAGCTGGATGTACCTATTCGCACTCCTACGCAGGTTGAACTTAGGACCTCGTTTCCTGTCCTACCTGACCTTACTATACACTGACCTCACCGCATCTGTGAGTGTGGCAGGCTCTGTCTCTTTCACATTTTCTATTGGACGAGGGGCCAGAAAAGGCTGTCCACTGTATCCCTACTTGTTCGCGTTAGCGATGGAGCCCCTTGCTGCTTGGGTGCGGATTGACGTTTAGGTGACCGCTCTCGAATGGGCACACAGATTGACGGATCGTATTGCTCTGTACGCCGATGATGTGCTGTTTTTCCTCATGGATCTAGATAGGACGGGACCGCGGTTGCTACGCATTATGCAGATTTCTAGGGAGACCTCAGGCCTCTACATGAATCCTCGGAAGTCTACTCTCTGGGTCCTTGGCGGTGAGGGGGGTCTCGGTTCCTGGGCATCATCTGTGCAGGTAGTATATGGGGGATGAAATATTTGGGAGTGTTCCTATCGGACTCACCTAACACATCATGGGATAGAAATCTGGCGCCTGTATGGGATCGCGTGCGGGAGGATATTAAAACTTGGTCCCACATGCCCTTGTCTCTATATGGCCAGTCGGCCATCTTTAACATGGTCTCGCTCAGGTGCTTGCTTTACCAACTGCAAAACCATCCATATCCGATCCCTCCCAGGTGGTTCCGTCAGGTTAATGTGGCCTTGGGTCAGTTTCTCTGGTATGGTGGGGTGGCGAGGGTGGCCCTGCGGATCTGTTTTCAGTCCACATATTGTGGGGGGCTGGCGACCTCCGATATTCTATCGTACTATATAGCCTCGCACCTGCTAGTCCTCAACGAATGGTGGTATGGGGATAGGGCTGACCCGACACATGGGGGACCATACTTTACACACAGTTATCTACTCTGCACAGCTGCGAAGCTCCCTGCCGTCTGCCACGAGGATTGTCTTCCAAGTCTGGCGGCAGGCACAACGGAGGATGGGTTGGTGGAATAGGTTGACCCGGGAGACCCTCTTTGGTAGAATGGGTGCCTGCCTCAGCTGGCTGCTCTGCCTGGATTCTGGGGTTGGGATGATATCGGGATCTCTACCCTGGGCGATGTTATGCGGAGGTCTGTCTTGAAATCCTGTCAAGATCTACAAAAAGACTTCCATATGCCAAAAAAACAATTTTTTAAATACCTACAGTTCCGGCATGCCATTTCCCCAAGCTTGGAGGGGTTAGAGACTCTGGCTGAGTTCAGTCCAGTGGAGGCAAAGGTATTCATGGGGGATCTCCAGGATCAAAAGATCTCTAAAATGTACCAGTCGCCAGTTACCCATAGCTCCCCCTCTCTACAACATCTTAGGGAGACATAGGAGGGTGATGTGGGTCCGATGGAGGAGGAAGACTGGACAGAGGCCCTGGCCTCCCTGCGGGGGACGGCCATTGCCATGAGCCTGCGCCTTCTCCAATTCAAGTATCTCCATTGTGTATACTTTACCAGGGTTAGGCTGTGGAGGGCAGGTCTGGTGGCTTCCCCTGTGTGTCTCAGATGCGAGCATGAGGAGGGTACTCTGTTACATACCGTTTGGCACGGCTCCGCTTTGGCGTGATTCTGGAAGGGGGTGATGGCCTGCCTCTCTGAAGTGTTGGGTTGGGACCTTCCCTGTTCGTCGAAACTGGTGCTCCTGCACGTTATGGACAGAATTGGGGGCAATATATACAAACGCCATCTTATGCTCCTGGGATATACCCTAGCTAAAAGAGATATTGCCAGGGCCTGGAAAACATCGGAAGTGCCCTCCGTATCTGCATGGAAGAACGGCCTAGACTTCTGTATGGGCTTGGAGATTCCTATCTTTGTGGCTAGGGTGTGCCCACATAAACACTTTAAAATTTGGAAGCGTTGGGTGGCTTATCGTGGCTTGGAGTTAGAGCCTGCTCCGCTGGCCAGGCACCTTGACCCGGTTTAATTTTCTATTTGTGTGACGCAGAAAGTTGCTTCTTGGGTGGTGACAAATTATGTTGGCATAAACAAAGCTTTTGCTTTTGCTTTGCTGCTCTTGGGTGGCTCAGTGCGATGGGGGTGGGTTAGTGGGGTTATAGCCATTTTTGTTAATGTTTCATTTGTATTGCTTTCCATTTTTCCTGTATCTTCATGAAAATAGTCAGTCAAACTGATGTATGTTACTACTGCAGAAGTTTCTGGGGTACAGAGCTCTGCTTTATATGTGTTATTTGACAAATAAACTTTGTTTAAAAAAAAAACAGAAACAGTGTTTTTCCGGTGTTTATGGAAAGTTTTGCTTTGATTATTGCTTGCTTTCTGCACTGATTGTACATGGTATATAGACTGTGTACGTACAGTGTATATGAGGTCCAAATAAATTTTTGCTAATCAAACTTATTGTAGTACACCATACAATACTTCTTCAGTGAGTCTTTGGTCATGTGCACTCGCTCTTTCCTTCCCATGTAAACCTTTTTCTGTGAAAAGGCCCTCTCAACATTGGCACTTGAGACGGGCAATGCCAAAACAACCAGTACACAATTTGCTCTCTCTGGCCACTGACATAGCTTTCCATGCCAATACTGGTGCAGTTGAAGATTGCGACTCTCTGGGCAGGTTCTGCAGCATTTGCATTGAACTGGGTGCTTATGCTCCCCAGCTACAAGGGTGTTTTCAGACTCTAGTTTTTTTAATTATGAACACTACAGTAGTTATATTTTTCTGTATTAATCTAAGAATGCAGTACAGTGTACATTTTTCACATCACTATCAATATGAGACCAAAGATCCTCACATTTCTTGCCTTTGGCATCATGCCTACACTGGTGAGGGCTATTTCCCTTTCAGTGGGGTTTTATCAGCTATTATAGGTTTAAACCTAAAACCGGACAACCTAGGTATGACTATAACCATAATCATCTAATGAGGTGACATAATCCTGTAGCTTTTTAGGTTTGAGATGATCTTGTGTACTTTTCCTACTTGTCACAATATTGTTAGACCCAGCTGTGTGGTTTCTATGACTCTCCCTAGGTTCATTTCTGGTGCTATCTCTGAATTCTATATTGGGATCAAAGGCCACACAGGATGTGCTCTACCAGCACCAGTTAGTTAATTTTACAGCATTCTTGCATATTACACATATTTGTTGAGGTTTCTTAAATTTGGAAAGACCTTTCTCACAAAAATTGGATTTTTAATTTGTATCAATCTGGACTTCTCATTAGTGTTTTGGTCTCAGTTTTTCTTATACACAACTCATTAGAACTCTTGTTTGCTGCCTCCCACACATCCTTCTGATTGCATCCCTCATGGAACTTTACCATTTAAAATGGGCATAAGTAGATGCTTTTCTTCCCCACATGAGTTCAAAAGGATTTTTAGAAGTAGGTACATGTGGTGTTGTGTGGTAAGACCACACTAGATACTGAACAGCCTGATCCACACATATGTTGTTCCATTGTGCTGCTTGAAAACATTCCACTAAGACCCTGTTAAAACTGTCCACCTTGCCATTACTTTATGGGTGCTACAAAGGAGTTCTGATGTGCTTAACCACACAATTATTCAAAAAAGTAAAGCATTTCTGCTGAGACGAACTGCACACCATTATCAGGTAAAATTTCTTATGGGAAACCCTCTCCGATCAAATATTTTTTACAGCAAATAATTACATAATTGGGGGTGGGAAAACTAATAGGTTCAACTTCAACCCATCTAGACAAATGATCAATTATAACAAGAAAATATCTCCTGTCACAAGGTAGTTTATAAAAAGGTCCTAGAAAATCAATCTCCAATGTTTGCAATGCTCTACGTGGTGAGGGGACAAATGATTCAACTACCTTTTTTGGTGACTAGTACTTTATCACTAGCATTACGTCTTACACACCTTTTTACATATACATCAATTTCCCTACCTATTCTTGGCCACCATAAATCATTTCTCATCTTCCTCTTAGTGATGGTTGATCTTAAATGACTTGTATGGGCTGTAGAAACTATCCTTTGTTTAAAACTATCAGGAGGTATTCATTGATTCCCTCACACTAACTCTACTGACACTTTCCAGAACATCTGCTGATTTGTTCACAATTTTTTTTCATTGAGCCATTCATTCCTAATCAGTCATCACTTCTTTCAAAATTGTATCACTGCCATTCCTTTTCCTCAACACACGTTAGTATCATTTATACAAGCCACAAAACATTCCTCAATCTCTTGTTTCCCAATCTTGTTCTTCGTTGTCTTTAATGAACAATCTAGACAGACAGTTTGCCCTAGAGTTCTTTCCTCCCAGAATATACTCAATAGTGAATGTAAATTCCAAAAGTTTGGCAGGCAATCTCTCTATACAAGCCGCAGTGCGTTTCAACTTTTTTCCTGACAAAATGTCCACTAATGGTTGGTGATCCGTATTCAACACAAATGGTCATCCCCAGGGATATTGTTTCCATTTTTCTACACTCCATAGAGATGCAAGACTTCTTTTCAATTACAGAATATTTACAATCCACTGGACAAAAAAAGTACTTGAGGGAAGCCCTTTGGTGCTGTCATGTGCACCTTTACTTTGTGACAATATGGCCCCTAAACCATATTCACAAGCATCCACCATCACAATGGTCTTCCTCCCTTCAACAAATAATTGCAAAGATGGTGCCATGATGATTTCCTTTGAAAGGTCTCGCCTAGCGTTGCAGCGCATGCTTAACTTGCTTTGCGAGGCATGTAGTATATACTATAGCGGGAAAGCTTCGCGTAAGCTCCGCCCATCTTTTTGTTTGGCTTACAGCCTTAATGTTGTCTTTTGATTGGTTTTTCACTTGTTAGTCCCTCCTCCTGACGGCCATTGTGTAATTTGTACACCTCCGAGGCTATCGGCCCCTTTACTTTGAAAACAATTTTGTCTGTGGCCCACACCCTCCCCTTTCGCAGTCCGTGACTGCTCGGGCTACCATCACCCCAACCCCGCACTCCTGTTTGTGCCTTTTACCCACCCGCACTTCCATTTCAAATGCAATAGGACTCGCGTAAATGCGAGTTCTATTGCATTGCAAATGCTGTTTTTTTAAAGGTGTGCGCATTAACATGTGCGCACTGACTTACATCGTACTCATGTGCCAAAATAGGAAGTGATGTGGATAGGAGGGTGTTTGGTTTCCAGTGCTCGCACACACCACTCTTCCGTCTGTCAGTGTGTCTCTGTGCCTGCTGTGCGTGCATTCATGCCATGGGTAAGAAGGTGGCTGTTATCCTGGCCGGCTGCGGCGTGTTCGACGGCACCGAAGTCCACGAGGCTTTGGCGGTTCTGGTCAATCTCAGCAGAGCCGGGGCTCAGGTAAGGCCTTGCACTATTGATATACTTGTACGTGTGGTGTCCACTCTGTACCGCTGGGCTTATCCTCCGAGGCAGCTGGAATCAGTCGTCCAGCTCTCCTGCTTGTGCATTCTTCCGTGCCTGGAATTAAGTTAGTAAATGGAGCGGACCCACTTTTCGTCCCGATCACACTGTGTGGGGACTATTGCAGGCCTTCAATTTGGTAATTATATCAGCCTTGCAAAATTTCTAAATAATAGAAAAGACCAAGTATGTGACAGACAATACTGATTGATTTACCTTTGCAAATAAAACGTTGGTTTAATCCCTGTAGTCTTATATGTAATATCCGTGTGTACACTTCTGTGGCGATTACAACCTGTCACTGACTTCTTTAAAATCTCCTAGTCAAGCGGCATTCGCATGTTAGGGAGTAAATGCTTAAATCACTTCACTGGTGGTTAGAGATGGAGCACGTCAGCGCTGTAACGTTATATTCTTAAATTGGAGGTAAGTGACGACTCG
Source organism: Triturus cristatus (assembly GCF_964204655.1). Taxonomy (NCBI): domain Eukaryota; kingdom Metazoa; phylum Chordata; class Amphibia; order Caudata; family Salamandridae; genus Triturus; species Triturus cristatus. The sequence goes on along the minus strand of NC_140590.1, from coordinate 436,673,237 downwards.
CCAGCTGGTAGTAATAATTTTCCCAGAATCGTCTATCCCTAAGAGAGGCGGCTCCCGTTTATAGCTCTATAATAACAGGCTTTAACCTGAAGTGAGTGAGATGATGTTGCCGTCCTCAGCTCTGGTTTTCATCTTCCATCGTTTCTGGTGTTATTCTGTGCTTGGAAAATTATATTATCTTTCCAGATGGGGAGGGTTTGTGGAACTAATTCTTACTGATATATTTAGCTACCGCTAGTACGCAGATATCGTGATTCCCTTTGGCAGAGCTCACTTAGTCAAATTGGGTTCCAGTGCCATTTCTCGAAGTACCACTTTTTCCAGTCCCTGGCCTAATCCAACCCGCTCTCTGTCGCTTCTCTGTCGCATGTCTACCAGGGCAGTCTTTATGCTCCAAATCAACCTTAAGAGTCTGGAACGATAGTCAACGCAAGGAGCAGACCAACCTCCAATGAAAAAAACATTGCTCCTGCTTCAGCTGTTTCTTATGAAGACAAATGTAGAGAACATAAATACTTCATTGTAGAGAGTCATTTTTTTTTACAGCTACAATTATCCAGCAGTTCTGGATAGCCTTTTTAATAATGTATTTTGTCAAGCCTCAAAAAGAAAGCTTACCAATTTCTTCGATATTACACAAAGTCACAATATTCATGCCACTGGATGTTTATGAACATACATTTTAGGTTCGGAACAGGAAAACTAAGACTTTTTCAATTCCACTGTTAATTAAAATTAAAAAACAAAAAAATTGAACCCATTACTCTTTAATGATTTCCATTTTTAGTTAAAAAAAAAAAAGAAGGCAGGCAGTTCCAAATTCTGGCTTGTTTTTAACCAGAGAAACTGAAGCGCTATTAGCAGTTTGCTTCATTTCAGCTATGTCACAAATAAATAACAAACACTGCTTTATCGCTGTCCTTGCGCATATTTAGGCTTTTTCGCAGTTTATGATTTAATGATTTACTGAAAGCTGTTCACACTTCAAGAACTCAGTCATACCAGGAGTCCCATTGTCATAAAGCCCAACACTTCTCATAGAAAAAGTCCCCAGTAAAAAACAAAACATTTCCTCTACCTACATCAAGGAAATCCAGCCAGTATTTTTCTCCGGTTTAGTGTATTCACAGTCTAGATTTAAAGCGTAATCGTCCATCTAGTTTATGACATGCAGTGGGTTTAGAATAGTGTGGTTAAAATCGAAGGGTAGAAGGCAAAGCTCATCCCTCTAGCTAAACACTTATAAGGTCCCAAAAGCGAGACCTATTGGCTATGCCAATGCTAGTTATGTCTTTTTTTAAATGATCTAAAACATTCTGTATTTTTGACAAATTCTTTAAAAGATTTGTCATCAAATTCACACATTCCTAAGAAGGACATGAGTTGTTCTTTATTCTTTGGAGCTGGAGCTTCTACAATTCTTCTAATTAGGCCAGATTTGGGTTTCACAACGTGCTTCGAAACAATGTGTCCTAAATATTCTATTTCCCTACTCTTGAAAATACGTTTGTCCTTCCTTAATGTTACATCCCTCTTCTCTAGACTGCTCAAAGCCTCATCCAGAAAAACATAATGCTCTACCTCACTCTTGAAAAAAATTAAGATGTCGTCCAGGAAAACGACTAAATGAGGATAATACTGGAACATTTCAGACATTAATTTCTGAAATGAGGTTGCTGTCGATGCCAGCCCAAAAGGTAATCTGCCAAATTGAAAGACACCATCAAGACTGATAAAGACTGTTAGATGGTGTGATTGAACATCTTTTTCTACCAAATGATAAGCAGCATTTAAGTCTAGTTTTGTAAACCAGCTGGAACAACCAAATATGGTTACCAAATCCTCTACCCTCGGTAATAGAAAGCTATCAACCCAGATTGCTTCATACATACTTCTTAAATCAACCCACATTCTTAAGTCTCCAGTTTTCTTCTTGGCTAGAGCTATGGGAGAAAGCCAGCTTGTTGCCTCCACCTTTTCGATGATGCCTTGTTCACATAAGTCTTTCAATACTGTTGATGAATTGTTCCTAGCACTTAGTTGTACATTACGCAACTTGTGCTTAATGGGTACTGCATTTTGCTTTACTCTAATGGTGTGGGTAAAGCCTGTGGTTTTTCTTAAAAGGTCTTGAAATAATGTCTTACATTTCTCCTCCCAATCCTCCTTGACACTGCCAGTACTCATAAGTGACGTTACCTCCTTTTTGTCAATAAACACAAGTTTGTCCCAACCTGGTTTAATGGTTAAATTAAATTCTGCTTAGGGTACCCAACCGAGGACATTGATACCTTTATTAGCCACATAAACCTTACCCTCAATGACTTCACCTAACACTCCAATGGAAGGACAAAAATATCCAAGAAGCTCTATTTTGCTCCCTTCAAAGGCTACTGTTAAAACATCTGGAGGGTGCTGTAATAAAAGTATCTATACCTGAGTTAGGTTTTTGTAATCATGTAGAAAATGTAGACCTGTGTACAACAATGTTCTTCGTTTTGGTGAAATATTTGTCCAACTGAACTATAGCTATTTCAAACTCATCTGAATCATCAACTTCTGGAGGGATGTATGCAGGTAAGTGATCAAAGACATTTTGACCTTCTGCTCCTAAGTAATAATACAAACTTTGTTTTCGTTTAAGTCTGAAACCCTGACCATCAATAGCTCCAATATATACTCTAAAAGACCTCACCCACAAATTCCATCCCAATGGTGGCTCACAAGGCTCTGGAAGAAAAGGTGCAGGAGGTGATACATTCTGCATATTAAAAGATTGTTACTCAAAACACAACAAAAAGCAATAAAGTGCACAATCACATACAACTTGTAAATTATATCATATGCTAAAGAAAATTTTAAATCAAAATTACCTTGACTGTATTCTCAGTTTTCAGATTATGCAAACTACCGCTGTTACCATTAAGTGTGCAAATCACTGTGAATGTCACAAGTATGTCAAACTGCACAAGTAGTTCGCACCAACGTAAGTGTGCAAATCAATGAAAATGTAGTAAATTGCCTGAATAACGATCTGCACCACATTTTTAAAGTGTGCAAATCATGGTAATCAAAACACTAGTGTTTCGCATACCTCGTGTTGCGTGCTAGTCGCTGTTAAACTGCCACACTATGATATTTGTGTCCGTGCCAATCGCTCTCGACACTTCTTTAAAACTGGAAAAATAAACTATGGCCAAAATTGACCCAAAGATGGCGCTGTTGACTTAACCAAGGACATGAAGACAGTGTATAACCGTCTGAAAACGTGTTCTTGGTTGTCAGCAGTTCTTTATACCAATTCCCGACATGGAAGAAGGCGGTTCACACCCTTTGAGGTAAGGAGTCACCATGTGATGCCTGGAGATGTGCTGATACAGCATGAAGTGTCAGTGAACTGTATCGCTCAGGACGCTTCAATAGAACTCAGAGCGTGCAGTGCTACAGTATGCAGTACAGATTTACTCGGCACGTGCTGAAAGACGGACTCCTAAGGAAATTAAAAATGTCATAAATACATTTTAGGTCTATAAACACTAGGATGCCTGATGCAATCCGTTCAGTCGATGCACCAACCGTCACACTCAAGCTACACTTCTTCATACTAACTTCTTCATAAGGCACAAAGAGTTTGTTTTACTCTCTATAAACCAGCATGTTCCTAATGTATGCTCCACAGCCAAGCACATTTCTGTTCCCCTGAACTCTGATATTTCATTAAGTTTCACAGCAGTTTCCAACAGTTGCTTGCATTGTGGTACTCGCAATACTCCCCCTCCCCTCACCAGGCCTTTATTTCTCCTCTGTCACCTACTTTGTAAAAATGTTTTCTACACCGGTGGCAGCTGCCTCATACAAAAGGTGGTGGGCGGGAGGGGGAGTTCAGGGGGTTGAGGTGGGAGTAAGTATAATAAAAATATATAAAACTTACTTTAAGTTGCTGGCCGCATCCCACATCGCGCTGGGTGTTTCCTCTTCCGTGTCCCAGCAGGCACTGGGGCTGCATACGACTCATTGTACATTACCCGGGCTGCAGAGCAGCACAGGGTTTGGCCTGAGCGGGCTGATAAGACACTCTACTCAGGTCAGGGAGTCTATGGGGTTTCTTCAACCAGGCTGATCAATGCAGCTGAGCTGGAGAAAACCTAAGTGCGCATGTGTTTTGGTCAGCCTGAGATGGCCGGCCAGTCACACATGTACACTTAAAGAGTGCACATAGCACTCCTCCTAGCCCCTCCCTGGCCCGCCCCTCACTGCACACGCTGGCTGAGCCATTTGCTTAAAAATAAAACAATAATCAAATATTGTTTTATTTTTTAGCTGCTGGCTCTGCCAATAAGGCGACGCTTCTCCGCCATTGCGGAGGAGCCACCCCAGTTCTACACTCTTCTTGGGGAAATTAATAGCATTTATTATAGACAGAAGTAAGATATGACTGATGCATAAGGGGCACAGAGAGCAAATTCCAAATGGAAGCATGGAACACACATACCTCACACATTCTAGTGATGTCATCACATTCCATGCTTCTCCAAAAATTCAGTGACATCACCACACGAAGCTTTGCAGGGCGATGCATCGCTAAATGTTGGTTCCGATGAAGCTTACAGCTGTGCGGCAAGGCTTTACGTTGAAATTGTTGTAACCTTCAGTTAGGAGGAGGAGGAGTTTGCTCTCATGCCAGCCAAGGGCCCAGGAACTGGGGAGGCACCTTTTCGGGATCAGGAACGCACTCTAGCAGAGTCCAGCAGGGCTCAGACAGGTCAAAGCACGTCCAGTGCAGCAGGTCAGATATGCAGTTGCAGGAAGGCCTCCGGAGCTTGTTATGTCCCTGTAGATCAGACACGAGGTCAGTCGGCTGACCCTTGGAGTCGCTTCAGCTTGGAATGATGGGTGTCTGTCCAGTATTCCTTCTCAGCAAGCAGGGCAGGCTTGAAGCAGCCCTTCTTCTTTAGTATCCACAGGTCCAGGAGTGTACTGAATATATGGGTGTGAGGGTCTAAAATGGATACCTAGTGCTCACTTTGAAGTGGGCAAAGCTTCTAGAATCCTCCCATTACAGAGGTGTCTGGAATTTCTTACCTCCCTGCCCTGGCCCCAGCTTGCCTGGAAGCACAAAAGACTAGAGTGAAAATCTTTGTGAGTGCTGAGGCAGTCTTTGTGATGTGCATGTGTCAGCTGTGTCCCGTATCAAGTCAGAGATAGCCCACCCTGCCAACACCTTTCCCCCCGTTGTCTCACTGTCTGGGAGTAATACACAAAGACCAACTGCCAGCTACACCTAGTCATCTGACCCAGCATACAGGCACCAAATTGTTACGACAAGAAAATGCCAACTTTCTAAAAGTATTTGAAAGAAGCAGCTGTGATGCACTCAAAAGAATCTATTTTAGACCAGTCAGTGAAAATTCTCAATATTAGACTAACTAATTATGGTTATGTGTGCAACGGGTTTAAGGGGCTCTGCAGGCCTATAAATACAACAAGTGAAAGTAATTCCCAGATATGTACCTGGGGATACCCAATGCACTACAAAAGACACTATCCAGTGTGACTATATAACATACATTGACATTGAGTTAACATACAGTACAAATGAAACACATTAAACAATGAAAAACAACAAATGTGCGCTGAATCACAAAGAATCCAGTGGACGTTGAGTGTTGTTTGAGAGCAATTCTTCTTTAATTACTGAAAAGCACCAATGTTCAAGGTGACTGTAGCCAAAACCGGCTTTTCTTGTGAATGAAAATCAAAGGCGAGAATTCAAAGTGAAATAAATGTCCAAATTTACAAGTCTCCCAATGCATTTCGGGCTATAAAACAAAAGCCCTTCGTCAGGGGAATCTGCAGAAAACAGATAACAATGATATGTATACAATAATAAATACAACATAGGTTTATGCAACATGGCTCATAGAGGACAAGAACCGAATTGACCAAAGATTGCTTAAGGGTCGAAAAGAAACCATACACAAAAGGAAATTAAAATATGCCCACAGGAGAAAATAAAGAAACCATACACGAAAGGAAATAAAGATGTGCCCACAGAAGAAAAAGCCATCACCCAAAATGATAGCGACCTATAAATGTGTCCGCGAAAGATGAACCAACACCAAAATTCTAACCACCTGTGAATCTGTGTGTCTTTAAGTAACCAAAAGACTATCATACCTTGAAGTGAACAAAGTAGCCATATCGGGTATAATCGAAAATATACCAAACAACTAAGCGAGGTGAAACACCTAAGAAATGGACAAATTATACCAATAATCAAAACGGGAGATAGTCATTCACAGAACAACAAAAATTAACCACTTAACGTACTGAAGACCTTACCACGTAGAGTGATATGGAATGCAACAGTGGCCGAAGTAGAAGGGGTGTCGAGAAAACTTCTGTGAAGATTTTAAAAAATACAGCAAGGAATAAGTAAACAATGCCGACCGAGGCTGAGAGAGTTAGGAAATCTTAATGGCCACCGCAACCGCTTACCCGTAGAGGGGAAAACGCTTCTGCAATCACAGCACCAGCATCCGTAAATGGGGAGGAGCAGCCCAAGGAATTATACACATGCGCTCGTCAGCAAAGTGACAGAAATAAAGAAAGGCCTATAACAGCAACAAGCAACCATGGCGGCCATGATGGAAAGTGCAAAAAAGTAACCGAAGTTCGTGAGCCGTAAAACATAAAGCAAAAATGACATAAATAACACCAAAAAATGTTAAAAAACAAAATACAGCGAATTACAGGTATAAACTAGATACCACAAAATGATAATGAGCAAAATGACACTAAAGATAATGAACCCATCTCTAGTAAATAACAATCATTGGCAAAAGAGCACCAGGCAGAGAGATTCGTAATTAGCAAGGAAAGTGACCAAAGGCAGCAAACTGACTTATTATAGGAAACACGATAATTCGAATTTGTCATTCAATCCCAATGGAGAAAGTGATTGCATGAACCATATCCAGTGTGATTCACGTTGTGATAACAGTTTAGACATGTTTCTTCCAGGGATAGCTTCAATGATTTCAAGGACCCCAAATTTAAGCTGAGCAATAGAGTGTCTTGCAGCTGCCCAGTGCTGCGCAAGCGGAGAGCTGATGGTTTTAGTCCGAATCCGGCTCTTGTGCTCAGTGATCCTGGTACGAAGGACACGTTCCGTCTTGCCCACATAACAAAAATCGCAAGGACACTTGATAATGTAAATTACATGATGGCTGTTGCAATTCGCATTAAAGTACAGATTGATCTTTTTACCAGTGCGAGGATGTGATAGACAGTTTCCTACCATTACATTATTGCAATGAGAACAGTTCATACACTTAGACATGCCCTTGTATATCATATTTGGTTTGTTACATGGTTTGTTCAGAATTTCTTTTAAATTCAAAGATCTCTTATATGCAAACAGTGGAACAGAAGCAAATAATCCTTTGAAATCTGGCTCATATTTGAGTAAGTCCCATCTTTGTGCTATGCTCTTTTTTAACACATGAGAATCAGTGGAAAATGTTGACACAAACACCTCCCTCTTTTCATCAGTAGGTGATGTTTTCTTTTTAAACAGATCTTCACGATTAATGGATATGGCTCTAGTGGCTGCCTGGTCAACAATGTGCGCAGGGTAACCCCTATCCAAAAATTTATTTTTGGAAACTTCAATCGTCTGCAGGCCGACCATAGTGTCTGAGGTAATGCGTTTGATTCTCAGAAATTGTGAGAAAGGAAGGTGGCGTTTAAGGGGCCAAGGATGAAAACTTTGGAACAGCAAAGAATTATTGCGATCGGTGGGTTTAGTGAACATAGTAGTGTGTATGACGGAACCAGATACAGTAAGTAGTACATCCAAAAATGCTATACTGGAGGGTTCAATCTGATGTGTGAATTGAATGCGTGGGTTGATCTGATTGAGTAACAAGATCTGAGTTTCAAGATCAAGGCGTGACCCTTGCCAAATGATGAGTATGTCGTCAATGTATCGACGATATAATTTCAAGCTTGAGGCCCATGCACTGTCAGCCAAGATGTGTTCTGTTTCAAATTTTAACATAAAGATATTGGCATAGCTGGGGGCCCCAGAAAAGCCCATAGAAGTGCCATTAGCTTGCAGAAAAAATTGACCCTTCCATTGGAAGTAACTATGAAACAGACAAAAATTGAGAATTTCAACAAGAAAAACTTTATTGGCTCTTACATCATCTTGACGCAGTAGAGCCCATTCAATGGCTTCAATGCCATCCATGTGAGGGATGGATGTGTAAAGGGAGACGACATCTATAGTACATAACCAAAGTGATTCAGTCTCAGAAATCAAAGTATTTTGTAGAATGGTTAGTAAGTGAGGGGGTCATGGATGGAACCACATCCGGAGACAATCGGTCTCAACGGGGGATTGATAAACAGGTGGCTGTATTGAACAAAGGGTGTTCTTTTGTACCTACTTTTCCGGCTAAAAGTTTAGACTCCTTGGTTGCCCTATACAAATTCACCAGGAAATTACGGTTGAGATACTTTTTCTCAACCATTGACACTGAACACGACTCACTTACTAACCATTCTACAAAATACTTTGATTTCTGAGACTGAATCACTTTGGTTATGTACTATAGATGTCGTCTCCCTTTACACATCCATCCCTCACATGGATGGCATTGAAGCCATTGAATGGGCTCCACTGCGTCAAGATGATGGAAGAGCCAATAAAGTTTTTCTTGTTGAAATTCTCAATTTTTGTCTGTTTCATAGTTACTTCCAATGGAAGGGTCAATTTTTTCTGCAAGCTAATGGCACTTCTATGGGCTTTTCTGGGGCCCCCAGCTATGCCAATATCTTTATGTTAAAATTTGAAACAGAACACATCTTGGCTGACAGTGCATGGACCTCAAGCTTGAAAATATATCGTCGATACATTGACGACATACTCATCATTTGGCAAGGGTCACGCCTTGATCTTGAAACTCAGATCTTGTTAATCAATCAGATCAACCCACGCATTCAATTCACACATCAGATTGAACCCTCCAGTATAGCATTTTTGGATGTACTACTTACTGTATCTGGTTCCGTCATACACACTACTATGTTCACTAAACCCACCGATCGCAATAATTCTTTGCTGTTCCAAAGTTTTCATCCTTGGCCCCTTAAACGCTACCTTCCTTTCTCACAATTTCTAAGAATCAAACACATTACCTCAGACACTATGGTCGGCCTGCAGACGATTGAAGTTTCCAAAAATAAATTTTTGGATAGGGGTTACCCTGCGCACATTGTTGACCAGGCAGCCACTAGAGCCATATCCATTAATCGTGAAGATCTGTTTAAAAAGAAAACATCACCTACTGATGAAAAGAGGGAGGTGTTTGTGTCAACATTTTCCACTGATTCTCATGTGTTAAAAAAGAGCATAGCACAAAGATGGGACTTACTCAAATGTGAGCCAGATTTCAAAGGATTATTTGCTTCTGTTCCACTGTTTGCATACAAGAGATCTTTGAATTTAAAAGAAATTCTGAACAAACCATGTAACAAACCAAATATGATATACAAGGGCATGTCTAAGTGTATGAACTGTTCTCATTGCAATAATGTAATGGTAGGAAACTGTCTATCACATCCTCGCACTGGTAAAAAGATCAATCTGTACTTTAATGCGAATTGCAATAGCCATCATGTAATTTACATTATCAAGTGTCCTTGCGATTTTTGTTATGTGGGCAAGACGGAACGTGTCCTTCGTACCAGGATCACTGAGCACAAGAGCCGGATTCGGACTAAAACCATCAGCTCTCCGCTTGCGCAGCACTGGGCAGCTGCAAGACACTCTATTGCTCAGCTTAAATTTGGGGTCCTTGAAATCATTGAAGCTATCCCTGGAAGAAACATGTCTAAACTGTTATCACAACGTGAATCACACTGGATATGGTTCATGCAATCACTTTCTCCATTGGGATTGAATGACAAATTCGAATTATCGTGTTTCCTATAATAAGTCAGTTTGCTGCCTTTGGTCATTTTCCTTGCTAATTACGAATCTCTCTGCCTGGTGCTCTTTTGCCAATGATTGTTATTTACTAGAGATGGGTTCATTATCTTTAGTGTCATTTTGCTCATTATCATTTTGTGGTATCTAGTTTATACCTGTAATTCGCTGTATTTTGTTTTTTAACATTTTTTGGTGTTATTTATGTCATTTTTGCTTTATGTTTTACGGCTCACGAACTTCGGTTACTTTTTTGCACTTTCCATCATGGCCGCCATGGTTGCTTGTTGCTGTTATAGGCCTTTCTTTATTTCTGTCACTTTGCTGACGAGCGCATGTGTATAATTCCTTGGGCTGCTCCTCCCCATTTACGGATGCTGGTGCTGTGATTGCAGAAGCGTTTTCCCCTCTACGGGTAAGCGGTTGCGGTGGCCATTAAGATTTCCTAACTCTCTCAGCCTCGGTCGGCATTGTTTACTTATTCCTTGCTGTATTTTTTAAAATCTTCACAGAAGTTTTCTCGACACCCCTTCTACTTCGGCCACTGTTGCATTCCATATCACTCTACGTGGTAAGGTCTTCAGTACGTTAAGTGGTTAATTTTTGTTGTTCTGTGAATGACTATCTCCCGTTTTGATTATTGGTATAATTTGTCCATTTCTTAGGTGTTTCACCTCGCTTAGTTGTTTGGTATATTTTCGATTATACCCGATATGGCTACTTTGTTCACTTCAAGGTATGATAGTCTTTTGGTTACTTAAAGACACACAGATTCACAGGTGGTTAGAATTTTGGTGTTGGTTCATCTTTCGCGGACACATTTATAGGTCGCTATCATTTTGGGTGATGGCTTTTTCTTCTGTGGGCACATCTTTATTTCCTTTCGTGTATGGTTTCTTTATTTTCTCCTGTGGGCATATTTTAATTTCCTTTTGTGTATGGTTTCTTTTCGACCCTTAAGCAATCTTTGGTCAATTCGGTTCTTGTCCTCTATGAGCCATGTTGCATAAACCTATGTTGTATTTATTATTGTATACATATCATTGTTATCTGTTTTCTGCAGATTCCCCTGACGAAGGGCTTTTGTTTTATAGCCCGAAATGCATTGGGAGACTTGTAAATTTGGACATTTATTTCACTTTGAATTCTCGCCTTTGATTTTCATTCACAAGAAAAGCCGGTTTTGGCTACAGTCACCTTGAACATTGGTGCTTTTCAGTAATTAAAGAAGAATTGCTCTCAAACAACACTCAACGTCCACTGGATTCTTTGTGATTCAGCGCACATTTGTTGTTTTTCATTGTTTAATGTGTTTCATTTGTACTGTATGTTAACTCAATGTCAATGTATGTTATATAGTCACACTGGATAGTGTCTTTTGTAGTGCATTGGGTATCCCCAGGTACATATCTGGGAATTACTTTAACTTTCTAAAAGTGGCATTTTCAGAATTGTGACTTTAAAAACATCTTTCCCATTAAAGAGGGTTTTAATGTACAATTCTCTAGAGGCCAAACTCGACTTTCCTACCTACTCCCAATTAAAACTTATCACTTACTAAATGTAATAAGGTAACAACTCAATGTTATCCTATGAGAGAAACAGGCTTTGCAGTAGTGAAAAACGAATTTGAGTTTTTCACTACCAGGACATTTAAAAGTTAAAAGTACATTACCAACTTTTTAAATACACTTCACCCTGCCGTATGTGCTGTTTAGGGCCTAGCCTAGGGGTGACTTTTATGTATTAAAGAAGAAGGTTTAGGCCTAGCAAAAGGCTTATTTTGCCAAGTCAGGCGCTGTGTACATGTAGTTCCAATTTACTAGGGATGTAAAAGTAAATTAAATATACATATTAGGTGTAAGCCAATTTTACCATGTTTAAAGGAGAAAGCACAAGCTTTTTAGCACTGGTTAGCAGAGGTAAAGTGTGCAGAGTCCTAAGGCCAATAACAAAGAATTCTGCAAGACAGGAGTAAGGAAAAAGTTTGGGAGAAGACCGTCACCCTAAGGCTGACAGGTGTCTCAGTATATATTATTACCTGTGCTTGTCTTTAGTTCGCAGAGTTGCGCTACTCGGAGCTCCTTAAGCGGCGAAGTGCGATAGAAAAATGCATTTCGCTGTGATTTTCAGTGCAAGATGCTTGTCCGTACAGTGCAATCATCGCGAACTGCACCATGCACAGCGCAAGCAGGCTCTGCTTTCCTTTCTGACGCTCGAGTAGATTTTTACCAGAGCAGCAGCTCTCTCAACGCGAACGGGCAGTTTCTCAATGCGAGCAGTCGCGAGTATAAGCGACCACTCGCAATGAGAAACTGGACCCCCCACGTTGAGAAATCTCGCCGGGAGGTTTATTTTCCACGCTGGCGCTCGTCAACTTGATGTTGACAATCGTGAACGAGGAAGAATCTCGCTGGGAGGTGGATTTTCCCTCGCGCTTACCAACTTGATGTTGACGAACACGAGCGAGGAAGAAAACTCTGCTCTGTTTTTCAGAGCTCCACGTAAAGCGGAGTGCAGAAAACTCGGCAAACTCCGCAAACGGAGCAGAGTTCACCACCCAGGCTTACTTGTCTTAAGATCTATATAGGCTCTACTATTTGTCCTGTAAAAGAGTGGTGGGAAGAGCATTTGAGAGCTTTCAATAATCCCACTCAAAAATACTCAATTTCTCTTCATTTAAGAGATTCGTGCTGTAATTTGAGATTGGAAGAAATACGCTTCACAGCGATAGAAAAAGATAAAAGAAATGGTAATCAAAGACACTAGCTGCTAGAGAGAGCGAGCTTTTGGATCTTTGAATTGAGTTCATTTAAACACTATTTTTATAAAGAAGAGAAATTGCATTACTTCTTAAGTCTTGATATGCATTTAATCACTTCTGAGCACATTATCATAGTCAGCCTGGCCAGGTGCCAGGCATCTTGTGTTAGATTAGTGCATTTTGACAATTTCTCCGCATCACTGCAATGACTGAGATTGTCATGCATTATGGCTCTTGGCAGGCCTGACACTGCTAAGCAAATAAAGAAGGGAGTTGAATTGTACCATGCCTCATCACATAAAAGCCGACTCATTCAGTGTTTATATGGCTGTGACAGTGGCTGCTCAACCGGAGATGTCAGGCTGCAGGCAGTCTTTGTGTTAAGCTGTGACGCTCACTGTGCAAGCCTTGCTCTTCCCTCACTGAACGTTGCCCTATAGCTAGCTGGCGCCTCATCCTCCTTGCAGCTTTAAGTTAGTGCAACAGCTACAACATTCAGGTGAGCTTCTCTCAACTCTTCTAGGCTAACTGCAGCCTGCTTCTAATGAACAAGTTACTTTCCTTCAAGAATGCCTTATCTAGCAGAGACTATACCTAGCCGCAAATTCCTTACCATTGAATTTTCCATGCGTCAGACTAGATCCGGAAGGTAGCATCGATCAACTTGGCGTGTGTCGTCATCTGTGACCTAGCAGTACCTATATAGGTGCCACCTAGGTGTGCTGATGTCAGCTACTTTTCACGTCAGAATAGCAGAGCCATGAAGTACACTGACCACTGGTGTGTAGTACAAGGGTCATGAAAGATGTAGCCCTATCCCTAGAAATCTGTTCACAGAACGGGGAGTATGGGTGGGTCAGTAAGGAATCTGGTTCTAGATATAGTCTCTACTAGATAAGGCGTTACCAAAGCTAAGTAACTTGTTCATCCATCTGATAAGAGACTTCTAGCTGCAGATTCCTTACCTTTGAATAGATAGCCAAGCAATACCTCCTCGGGGGTAGGTTCTCAGACAAATTTCATACAAGGAATCCCCGCACAACTGAAGAGGCAAAGCGTCCATCCCTGTGGAGCCGACTGTCCAGACAGTAATGCTTGGTAAATGTGTGCAATGAGGCCCTCATTGCTGCCCAGCAAATGATCAGGACCGGAAATCTTACTAACGCAGTGGTCGCAGCTTTAGCTCTATGAGAATGAGCTCATAAACCTTCAGGAAGTTGCTTCTTGGCCAGAGGGTAGCAGATTTTGATGCAGAGCATGACCTATTTGGAGATGGTCCGAATCTGCACTGCACGACCAACATACCACATGAAGAGTTGGTCGTCCACCCAGACTTCTCATGTGCAGTCAAGCAAGATCGACAACGTTCTTTGTGGGTCCAGACGGTGGAGATGCTCCTCTTCTTTGGAGAATGTGAAGGTGCGTAAAAAGGTAGGCAGGGTGATTGAACGGCCTGTATGAAATGGAGAACCCTTTTTGTCCGGATGGACAGAGAGATAAGACGGCTTAGATGATTAGGCCTGTAGCTCACTCACTCTGCAGGCAGAAGCCTGAGGGCATAATTGAAGAGAGGCTTGAAAGGAGCACACATTAAGAACAATAAAACCAGATTAAGTTCCCACTGAGGCATGATAAATGGTGAAGGAGGGAAAAAATGAACAAGAACCTTAAGAAACCTATGTACAATGGGGGACTTGAACAATAAGGTTTGGCCAGGCAGCCACTAGAAGGCAGAAAGAGTAGGCAGATAGCCCGTAACAGTGCCCAGAGCAGAGCCCTGCTGGGCAAGGGAAAGAATGAATAGCAAGACTTCAGAAAGAGGGACTGAAAGGGGATTAATATGTTTTTCTGCACCCACCATGCCACTATTTTTTTCTAACAGAAGGCACAAACCGTCTTGGTGGAGGAAAGCCTGGCTGCCAAAATTATATTACAGACTTCAGGAGGAAGATCGAAAGCAGTCAAATCAAATCAAATTTATAAAGCACATGCATCTACCTCCTGACCTCCCGAGGCGTCTCCGGGAGCAACGCTCTTTTTAAGTGACTATTCGTTGACTTTTAATCGTCTTACCGGCATTTGCACTTTCAGCGTTTCTGACACAGCGCTCTTGGATCCCCTCTGGCTGCCTCCTTTCCGCACGCGACCCAGACCGCCTCCACTCACCGCCCCCTCCTCACCTGGCTCTCGGAGTGGGACGGGCGGGTCCACCATCTTGGGCGGGTCTGGGCGCCGCGCTGCAGTTCTCTGGCTCCTCCCCCCTGGCAAAGTACTTCTAGGCGGTCAGCTGTTCGCGCGCCTATTCCTGCATCTACCTCCTGACCTCCCGAGGCGTCTCCGGGAGCAACGCTCTTTTTAAGTGACTATTCGTTGACTTTTAATCGTCTTACCGGCATTTGCACTTTCAGCGCTTCTGACACAGCGCTCTTGGATCCCCTCTGGCTGCCTCCTTTCCGCACGCGACCCAGACCGCCTCCACTCACCGCCCCCTCCTCACCTGGCTCTCGAAGTGGGACGGGCGGGTCCACCATCTTGGGCGGTTCTGGGCGCCGCGCTGCAGTTCTCTGGCTCCTCCACCCCCTGCCACGCCTCTCCTACCCTCTTCCCTCATGTGTCCCTATAATATGGCCACTTGTTTCCGGCAGCGCAGCGGACGAGCGCAGCGGGCGCGACGAAGGCGCACCGAAGTTGCGCCTAAGTTAAGCCCGTCTGCGCCCGTCCGCGACGGGCCGGGACCAGGGGCCACACACCCTGCTTCTGCTGCGGCTTATACGTCTGCTCAACTCACTGCCCTCTCTGTTCCATCCCTTGTCCCTCTTTCTATTTTGCACCACCTTGATTCATTTGGCATACTTGCCACCCCCCCCTTCTCACCCTGCACTTATCTCTCACTGTCCCCTTCCCTGTTCCTCTGATTTCTCATCTGCTCCCTGTCGTTCTTCTGTTCCTACTCTAGCTTCTGCCTATCTACTTAATACCCGTTCCGCAGTCAAGCATCAGACGGAACTTTTCAATCTTTTGACCTCGGATTCCCCTGATTTTCTGTTCTTGACCGAAACTTGGTTCTCTTCTGACTCCCTTCCTGATCTTTTGGCTATTCTTCCCGACGGCTATTCTTCCCGACTCCTACTATGCCCTCCGAGCATGGACTACTTGGTGGCCCGCTCTCTTAATTTTTCTGCCCCTCTTACTGTTGTTCTTGTGTACCGCCCCCCTCAATCCATGCCTTCTTTTGTAGCTTCCATCCAGGACCTCTTGGCCACCCTGGTGGTCAATAATTCATCTGTCCTTTTGCTCGGCGATTTTAATTTCTGGCCGGGCGACCCTAGGGAAGACTCTTCCTCTAAAGATTTTTCTGCAACCCTTCAGCGTTTGAATTTTACACCTTATGTTACTACCCCTACCCACGTTCAGGGCCACATTTTGGACCAAATTTGGTCTACATGCCCTGTCATCTCATCTCCCTCTATATCTCCCTGTGTCTGGTCGGACCATTCCATTATCTCTTTTTCTATTCATTTGGGCTCGGTTGATAAACTCCCCCTTCCGAAAAACTTGTTAGCCCGCAATTGGAATCAGACAGATCTAGATTCCCTCTCGCTCACCTTGGCCTCCTCCGCCCCGGACCTCAATGATCTTGCTCTTGAATCCCAGGCTGATGCTGTTTGTATCTGGCTTTCTTCCTCCTGCGACCTAGTTGCCCCGCTTAGAAAGATCAAAGCGGTCCGCCCCTATGACGCGCACAAATGGTTCTCTCCAGAGCTGAAAGCGCTAAAACTCAATCTTAGGCGGTCGGAACGCCACTGGAGACGGAACTATAGTTCCTCCTTGCGCGTCAAATACAAATCACTCCTTACGGATTACAAAAAAGCGATCTTAGTGGCCAAAACCTCATACTTCACTGCGAGAGTCACTCTTGCCGCTAACAAATCCCGTGAAATTTTTTCTCTGGTCCACAATCTTGCCTCCTCTGATCGCTCTACCCCCAGTCTTGTCCCCTCTCAGTCTCTCTGTTCCTCACTTAATGATTTCTTTATTGACAAAATTTTGAAGATTAAAGCCAACATTCCTTCTGTGTCTCATTCCAGTTTTTCTTGTTTCCCTTCTCCTCCCTCTCCTTCTTTTGCCCTTTTCCCCCCCATCTCCCTTGAATTATTCTTCAAACTCTTGGTCAAGGTCAAGTCTGGCTCTCCCGCGGACTGCGCGCCGGCTCGCATTCTTAAAACTCTTTTCACCAACTGTCCTGCCCCTCCTCTTGCTCTACTTAATTCTTCTCTGGCCCTCGGCTCTGTTCCCTCTTCTTTTAAATCTGCTATAGTCCTTCCTATCTTAAAAAAAACAGGTCTTGATCCTTCTCTTCTTTCTAACTTTCGACCTATTTCCCTTCTTCCTTACCTGGGTAAGATCCTCGAAGCCCATGTTACCTCCTGCCTCTCCACCTATGTCGAGGAGAATGGCCTTTTGGCATCCCACCAAGCGGGCTTCCGCCCGGGCCACTCCACGGAGGCGGTGGTCCTCGCGGTCCTGGATGAACTTAAGGGGAAAGCTGACTCTAATCTCCCCCAAGCCCTGGTCCTCCTCGATTTGTCCGCTGCATTTGACACGGTCGACCATTCCATTCTTCTCAACCGTGTCAGATCAGCTGGCATCCGGGGCGCGGCCTTTTCTTGGCTCGCGTCCTTCCTTTGCCAGAGGTCTCAGGCGGTTCACCTTCTTGGCTTCTCTGCTCCTCCCCGTCCGGTCACTTGTGGTGTCCCCCAGGGTTCCTCCCTTTCCCCTCTCCTCTTTAATCTTTATATCCAACCCCTTGTCACCTCCCTTCTTGAGCTGGGGGTCTCTGTGTATAACTACGCTGATGACCGTCAGCTCGTTTTTGATCTGTCTTCTTCCCCTGATTCCCTTTCTAAGTTCTGCTCCACTTTAGTTCTTATTTCTGAGTGGATGAGTGCCAACCACTTGAAGCTCAAGCCGGACAAGACAGAACTTGTCCTCACTGGTGGCCCCTCCAATCCCTGGTCTCCGGTACACTGGCCCCTTTCCTTTGGTCCCCCCCCTCTGCCTGTCCCTTCTGTCCGCACCCTTGGTATTAAAGTCAGTCATGACTTATCCATGCACACCCAGATTAGTTCTGTTGTGTCTTCCTGTTTCCTGTCCCTCCGTCTTATCCGGAAGATATCGCGGTTCTTTTCTATCGACGCACTTAAAACCATAGTCTTGGCCCTTGTCATCTCTCGCCTCGACTATGGAAATGGCCTGTATGCGGGCATACCCGCTTTTGAATCCCGCAGACTTCAGGCCATCCAAAACCAAGCGGCCCGTCTCATCCTCTCTCTCCCCAAATCTTCTCACATCACACCTGTACTTAAGTCCCTTCACTGGCTTCCTGTCCGTTTCAGATCTCTCTTTAAATTGGCTTGTTTAGCCTTCCAGGCTCATTCCCGTTCCGCTCCTCATTTTATCACCTCTCATCTCTTCTCATGCCCCCAGTTGCACTCTTCGTTCTTCTTCTTTGTCTCTTTTGCACACTCCCCGTTTTCGCAAATCCAGAACGGGGGGCACACGGTTTTCAGTCCTGGCCCCTCAGCTCTGGAATAGTCTCCCACTTTCTATTCGCTCGATTCCCATTTATTCTCATTTTCGTAAGGCCCTCAAAACTTTTCTTTTCCTTCAGGCGTTTCCCTCCTAGCCCCTTGGGATGCTCTCTGTGAGTTCTGTAAGGAGTTTTTAAGGTTGTTAATGATGGTGGGGCAGTTAGTTGTTGCAATGAATGAAATTGATTTTGAATGTAATAAGAAAAATTAGAGGAACCAAAGTACTATGGAACCTGATGCACAACAGCTTTAGAAATCCGAAACTCTCCTATGGTGGAATTGGTGATCTAATCTAGGTGTTTCAATACATGGATGATGATTTGATATGTTGTCCCATACACGCTTTCTTTCTAACTTCTCTTGATAAAATGTTATTAAAAGTGTCACACATGATAAACGTAAATACCACTAATAAGTAGTAGACTAAACTTTACAAAAAAAGAGTATGTGGTGAAGGGGAAATAATTGAGGTTCTTCTAAAATGGGTCTCTTTTTCGAAAACTAGTGAGTGCACATCTAAGCTAGACTTCAATAAATCACATTTGGTAAGGAATATATGTTGAGGTTTAACCTTTGCAGTGTGAACAAGTTGATTGAGGTTCACAAAAGGAGGTCTTAGGCTTGTACCCCACATAGCTCGTTATACTTTCCAGGAATGCATCCAAGCAAGACAAGCTTTTGCTTCAGGTAGCACAACCTGCGGCTGTCTGTCACTTCAAATGAGGGAGTGTGGCCCCTTTTGTTTAAACAACAGTAAGGGCTCCGAAGAAATTAGGCTTAAAGTCAATTAAACTGGGCGTGGGGCGTCTCTGGAAAAAATTTCACAAGTTGCTTTGCCTTTAGTAGCTCACGACAACTTTCACTGACCAGAAGTAGCTCCTACTACAGAAAAGGTTGGAGACCCCTGAGCTAGTGCGTCCCCGCGCTGCGACAAGTACCCATTCCAGGCAGAGGATAGAGCAGAGAGATGTCAGACAGTGGAGTTAATAGATGGAAAAAGCCACGTCTTGAGCTTATTCCGGAAAATAGTCTCCGATGATTCCAGCTGGAGCTCTATCGGAAGCTTATTCCAATGAGAGGCTGCTAAAAAGCTAAAGGAGCGTCCGCCCATCCTGGCTCATCTGAGAATCGGGATGCTGACCTGATCCGTCCCACTAGATCTTAAGCCCCGCGTGGGAACATACGGGGTAAGAAGGTCATGCAGATAGGAGGGGCCATTCTTCTGCATAATACAATGACTGACACACATATCTTTAAACAAAACACGCTCCCTCACCGGGAGCCAATGCAGGGAAGCCAGGGCCTTACTGGATGAGGCTCTCCTCGAGAGCATTAAAACGAGACGCGCAGCCGCATTCTGGATGCGCTGGAGTCTCTGAACTGCTGCTGCTGCTTAATATCCACGCAAGAAGGCAGAGAGTGGACAGGTTTGGGTGGAAAGCCCTCCCCTGCTGCTGCGTCAGAAGATCTTCTTTAAGGGGCAGCCTGATTGGAGGATCGAGGGCCATGCTCAGTAGCTCGGAATACCAGACTCTCCAAACCCAGGTCACAGCCACATGGATGAATTGGGCCTGGTCGCTCCTGATCTTCTTTAGAACTCTGAGCAGGAGTGGTATAGGCAGAAAGCTGTATAAGCGGCCTAAGCTCCACTCGAGATCAAAAGCATCTCCAAGCGAGAGCTGCCTTGGAAACTCAAGCACGCAAAACTGCTGACATTGCGCATTCTCTGCAAAAGTAAACAGATCTAACCAAGGCTCTCCCCACTGCTGAAAGAGACCTTGCACCACCTCAGTGTGGAGACGTGATTCGCTAGGGATTGGTGGTTGAGTTCATCTGCCCTGGCATTCAGAGAGCCCGGCAGGTTTTGAATCACCAGGGATATGCCCTGCTGTTCCAGCCATGTCCAGAGGCGCAGGGCCTCTTGACAAAGGGTCCACGACGCCACCCTGCCCTATTTGTTGCAGTACCACATGGTGGTGGCGTTGTCCATGAACACCTGCACTAGCCGTCCCCTGATGGAAGGTAAAAAGGCTTTCAATGCCAGTTGGATCGCTCAGAGCTCCAGAATGTTTTTGTGGAGTCCAGATTCTGCCGGAGACCAGAGTCCTCTGATCTTCACCTCTCCCAAATGGCCTCACCATCCCGGGAGTGATGCATCTGTCACTACAGTCAAATCTGGTTGGGGAAGGAAGAGGGCTCTCACTCTGAACCAATTGCGGTATATGAGCTACCACTGAAGATCTTTTGCAGTTTCCTCTGAGATCTGGACCATGTTGGAGAGATTCCCTTGATGCTGCTCCCCCTGGAACTTCAGGTCCCACTGCAGAGCCCACATTTACCAGCGGGCATGTGTCACCAGCAGGATGCAGGAAGTCATGAGGCCCAGCACCCTCAAAGCCAGTTACACCAAAACCCCGGATAGAGGCTGAAACATCGGTATCAAGCCTGAATATCCTGGACTCGCTGCACGGAAGGATAAGCCCCAAATTGCACTGTGTCCAGAACAGCTCTGATGAAAGGGAGCATCTGAGAAGGAGTCAGGTGTGATTTTGCCATGTTGACAGTAAACCCCAGTGAGAGCAAGAGGTTCGCTGTAGTCTGGATGTGGGAGACGACAGCCTGAAGCGAGCCAGCCTTCAACGGCCAGTATCGAGATAGGGTAAGACTGGCACCCTTGATGTTTGCAGATGAGCTGCAACCGCCACCATCACATTGGTGAACACCCAAGGGGCCAAAAGGGAGCACTATGAACTGAAATGCTTGTGGCCTACCGTAAACCTCAGATAGCGCCACGGGGCAAGCAGGATGGGAATATGAAAATAGGCGTCCTGCAAGTCCAGTCTCTTGGGTCAAGGGCAAACAATACCTGAGCCAACTTGAGCATTTTGAGTTATTCCATCTTAAGGAAGAAGTTGAGGGCTTTGAGATTTAGAATAGGATAAAGGCCTTTGTCCTTTTTGGGGACCAGAAAGTAGCAGGAATAGCAACCGCAGCCTACGTCTGCTACCAGAACCCACTCTATGGCTCCCTTGGCCAAGAGAGCCAAGACTTCCTCACAGAGAAAGGGACAGATGATCCTCTGTCAGCTGGTTGTGAGATGGTGGCATGGATGGAGGGGTAGTCTTGAAGAGGAGGGAGTAGCCTCTTCGGACAATCTGCGAAACCCATCTGTCCAATGTTATGGACTGCCAGTGGAGTATGCGATGGCAAATCCTGTCAACTGGGTGCCCATAGTGATAAATGGGCAGATTAGGAAGGTTTGGGGGCCGCAGCTGCCAGGAAGGGAGTGTCGGACTAGCAAAAACCACTGTCCACTTGATCCACGAGGTCTGTGGTTACTGCACCCATGTCCACAAAGAGGCTTTGGAGCATGTGTGGCTTGGTGGCTGGGAGGGAATTGTTGCAGCTGGAAGCCCCTTCTGTGGCCACCAAAGGCAAACTGGGGGTGACGTGGGGCCACAGAAAGGCACATGGACTTGGCCATAGCCCGATTGTCCTTGAAGTGCTAAAGCGACAAATCTGCCTAGTCTCTGAAGAGACGGGTGCCATCAAAGGGAATGCCCATGAGGGATGCCTGGACGTCCCCAATAAAGTCATGCATCCTCAAAAAGGAGTGGCGCATCAGGGCCACCGTCGACAAAACCACTCTGCCCAGTGAGTTGGTCATGTCAAATCCATATCGTATTGTGAACTTCGCTGCATCTCTCCCATCGGCAACAGCCTGGGAGAGTATGGCCGGGCCTCCATTCGGGACCTGTGCAGCACTTGCGCAATCATGTCACAGAGTGTGGGAAAAATGGCCCAAGAGGCATCGCGTGTTCACGGACTGCAATGCCAGACTGGCGGAATAAAACATTTTCTTCCCCAAAGAATCCAGGGGCTCGATAGGGTATGCGCCGTTGAGGTCTGGACCACCAAGCTCTCAGGTTTAGTGTGTTGGGTGAGGAAGTTTGGGTCCCCGGAAGTGGGGCGATGGCGGCGGCCAATCTTCCTATTAACAGGAGCCACTGTGTTTGATTTGGATCAGGTCCCCAAAAGGACATCCGTGAGGCCACCAGGTCCCCAAAAGGACGTCCGTGAGGCCATCATTAAACAGGCATAATGGTTCCAATGTGGAGACTCCTGGCTGCAGCACCTCTGTCAAGATTTTAGTCTTGACTGCCACCAAGGGCAATTGAAGGTCAAGGACCTCAGTCGCCTTCCGCACCACCATTGCATATGAAGCTCCCCCCTCCATAGCCATGGTAGGGGGATAAGGCATACCAGTATGTGGAGAAGCATCTAGTCCACTTGCTTCAACCAGTTCCTCACACCAGTCCATGTTATGGTCTTCCTCATATGGCTGGTATTTTCTAGGGTCCAGAAAACCATTTTTACGTTTGCTTATACCTGTGTGTGCATGTCATACACTGTATGCCATTACACTTTATTTTCTGTATGTTATAATTTACCTTATATCACGGGTGCCTTTTAATTGTATAAATAGATGCAGACATATAGAGGGACAATCTACACGTGTTCGCATGTTGCACACAATAGGGTTGGTGTGCTTAAACAAGTTAGAGATCACAAATAAGAAACATATTCTTTATTCCCAACAGAGACCATAAGAAGGAAAAGGTCATAATATGGTTACATGCATGCATCTTTCATGTTTTACGATTACATAAGCATAAAAGCATAAGCACATCAGCTGTAACTAGCAACAATGCAACTTAAGGATTTAACATGTATTCTGGTTCTGAAGAAAGCCTTTTGACCCACTGGGCATTACAGAGGCTGAAACAAGGCGACATTCCGATGTCCAGGGTCATCATAACTTTGAGACATCCCACTGTTTTTAACCCTGGCTAAAGACCTCTAGAGTAAAAGCAAGAATAGGATCCTGTAGGCAATCTGAATCCACTAATAATCGCAAGTTCTTGTAACTGCTCCACTAACAAAGTATGTTGAGCCTACACACTCACACTAGATGCAGTGGGTGTGAATCCGATGATGAAGCATGCCACAGGTGGTACTTGTGGGTGAGGAGGATGTAAAAATATCAAAGAGATGCCAAGATTGCACTAATTCACCTGGGTGCAGATTTGACATTTTCTAGAGATATACTAAGAACCACGCAGCTGATTTCTTAATTCAACGGGATTTAAGAAAAATAGATTAACCCTCCTTAGTGTAGTTACTAGTGAGAGTCGGGTGGCGGAGGGTTCCACCTTGCCATAGCTTCTCATGTCCTCTTTTTGTGGATATACGTGCTCCAAACACCACAGGCAGACAAGGTGCAGATCGGTCACCGACACTGGCCAACGACAGGCTCCGTAGGGCTTGAATCCTGTCTTCCTAGATAACATTTCCTAAAGCACCAGGAGGAAAATCCTCCAGAACACTCGACAAAACTTCGAAAAAATCCCCTCAAACTGTGACTAAGGGGTAGCTCTCCTCGAGATCAGCGCTGTCTGACATGGAAAAAAAAGAACTGACATCAGCGCGCCTGGGTGGGGCCTATATAGGTACCGCATCGTCACTTCCAGCATGGACGATGATGCACGCAAGGCCGATCGATGCCACCGGCTGGCATGCAGGGGTACTGCGCATGAAAAATCTCCCAGATCCAGTTTGATGCCTGGGAAATTGAAAGATCAGGAATCTGCAGCTAGAAGTCTCTATCAATTCAATTCATAAAATTTTATTTCGGTTAAAAACCATAAATGCACATATATACAATACTTATTGCACATTGGTAGGGATTCATAAATCATGCTATTCCACAATTCGTTAATTAAAATACATAAAATGTACTAAAAAGATAAAACAATGAGATAATCAAAAAACAATTTGAATACAATAAATCTCAGTGTAAAGCATCATAGGGCTGGACATCTTTTAGCTTAACCCCTCCAGTGCCCATGACGAGCTGGACTCGTCATGGAGCACAGTCGCGCTGTGCCCATGACGAGTCCAGCTCGTCATGAGGCATTCCCTGGGGAATCCCTCTGGTGTGACGATCGGCGCGCACGTCATTACAGTGAAAGTGAAACTGAAATGAGCCAAGAGGCTCATTTCAGTTTCATTTTCTACGTGCTCAGGGGGCTATCTCAACCCCCTGAGCACTTAGAAAGACGGGAGAGGTATCGTTGGAAAGGGGAGAATCTCTGCTTGGGGATCACCACAGGAGGGCGATCCCCAAGCAGGGATCCATCCACTAGACACCAGGGAGGGGGGAGCGGCCCCTTGGGCAAGGGCCTTTGCTCCCCCCTGGTTATTTTGGCGCAATTTAGTCTTTTTGCCCCCCCTGGGGGGCAGATGGGGGCATGAGCCCCCAATCTGCCCCCCGGGGGGGCAAAAAGCCCACTAGACACCAGGGAATTAAAAAAAAAAAAAAAATAGGGGTGGGGGCTGTCCAAAACGGGCAGGCCCATGCCCCCACGCCCCCCCCCAATTACTACAGTCTTTCTGCCCCCCCCGGGGGGCAGATGGGGCATTTGCCCCTAATCTGCCCCTTTGGGGGGCAGAAAGCCCACTAAATACCAGGGATTAGTTTTTCGTTTTTTTTTAGGGTGGGGGCTGCCAAAAATGGGCACGGCAATGCCCCCACCCACCCGCCACCATTACAGCCTTTCTGCCCCCCCTGGGGGGCATATGGGGCATCGGCCCCCAATCTGCCCCCCAGGGAGGCAAAAAGCCCACTAGACACCAGGGAATAAAAAATAAAAAAAATAGAGGTGGGGGCTGCCCAAAACGGGCAGGCCCATGCCCCCACCCCACCCCCCCATTACTACAATCTCTCTGCCCCCCTGGGGGGCAGATGGGGCATTGGCACCTAATCTGCCCCTTCGGGGGGGCAGAAAGCCCACTAAATACCAGGGATTAGTTTTTAGTTTTTTTTTTAGGGTGGGGGCTGACCAAAACGGGCACGCCAATGCCCCCACTCACCTTTTTCACACATTTTTGCGTGGGAAAGTTGTGGCATCACAGGGCTGACACAAATTCCCCACCACCCAGCGTTCCCCCGGGTCTCCCGATAAAAACGGTGCCTCACTCGTGTGGGAGGCCCAAGTACCCGCGACAGGCAAGGGCCCACAACTTAGTGAGGCGACATGAAAATTGCCTGTCTCAAAACGACCTGCTTTTGCAAGGGGGGTCACTTGGGTTTTTGGCCCGGTGCTCAGCGGCCACCTGAGGAAACCTACCAAACCCACACATTTCTGAAAACTAGACATCCGGCGGATTCCAGGGAGGTATGGCTTGCGTGGATCCCCCAATGTTTCCTTACCCAGAATGCCCTGCAAACCTCAAATTTAGCTGAAAAAATCACCTTTTTCACACATTTATGTGTGGGAAAGTTGTGGCATCACCGGGCTGACACAAATTTCCTACCACCCAGCGTTCCCCCGGGTCTCCCGATAAAAACGATGCCTCATTCGTGTGGGAGGCCTAAGGACCCGCCACGGGCAAGGGTCCAAAACGTAGTGAGGTGCACTACGTTTAGGACCCTTGCCTGTTGAGGCGCACTACGTTTTGGACCCTTGCCTGTCACGGGTACTTGGGCCTCCCACACGAATGAGGCACCGTTTTTATCGGGAGACCCGGGGGAACACTGGGTGGTAGGAAATTTGTGTCAGCCCGGTGATGCCACAACTTCCCCACACAAAAATGTGTCAAAAAGGTGATTATTTCAGCTAAATTTGAGGTTTGCAGTGCATTCTGGGTAAGGAAACGTTGGGGGATCCACGCAAGCCATACCTCCCTGGAATCCCCCGGATGTCTAGTTTTCAGAAATATGTGGGTTTAGTAGGTTTCCTTAGGTGGCCGCTGAGCACCGGGCCAAAAACCCAAGTGACCCCCCTGTTAAATGGTAGCGGCAGTTTCAGTTGATAACCTTTCAAGTATTTGCCCGGCGGTAATCGCCTCTCATACCACTCGATAATTTACCAATAAAAGAGGCAGGCGCCGGAGACTGGAAGGCAGGAAACAAAGTTTTATTCCGTCGGAGCAGAACACATCAGATCAGACAGCAAGGTATCGTCACGAGGTGCTCTAACCGCATCTCTGAGACCTGGTCTCTTATACACCGGTTTATTGCTTTATTACATATAGTACATTCTTGAGATTCTCTTGATGCCTGAAAGAACATCCCCTGAAGCCCCGGCTCAGATCCGATCCCACACATGGTTACAGTAGAGGTTCCCACCCTACCCGCAGTGGGAGATGGCTATCGCGCAGCAGGGAATTCCGCTAATTCCCGGGGGTGTGTGCAACCGGCCGGGTCTCAGGGGGTAGGGGCTTTGATCTACTGTAATCCCTTTGATGCGGGGTGTTTCCCTTACAGTAGGGGCAATAAACTGCATCCGCAGGGCTAGGTGATGGCCTGGGACCAGTTCAGACAATGGGGCGCAGAGGAAGGGGGTTTTCAAAGGAGAGGCATGACCATGTATGGGTTGTCGGTCGGAAGTGGTCCCGTAGCAGGGTCGCGCAGAAGGAGAGGGTTTATGGCCTGTATGAGAGAGCGGGGGTGGCCGGCGCGCGGGGGATGCTCGCAGCGCCGGGGGAAAGCGCTGGCGATCGAGAGTGAGCGGGGAGAGAGAGTGGGGTGCCTAAAATGGCGACCGTGCATTTGCTATGCGTGGCGCTGGGGAGAGGCAAGATGGCGCAGATAATGTTCAGTTTGCAAGCTAAATTTCCACACCCCTTGCAAAACCAGGTCGTTTTGAGACAGGCAATTTTCATGTCGCCTCACTACGTTGTGGGCCCTTGCCTGTCGCGGGCACTTGGGCCTCCCACACGAGTGAGGCACCGTTTTTATCGGGAGACCCGGGGGAACGCTGGATGGTGGGGAATTTGTGTCAGCCCTGTGATGCCACAACTTTCCCACACAGAAATGTGTGAAAAAGGTGATTTTTTTCAGCTAAATTTGAGGTTTGCAGGGCATTCTGGGTAAGGAAGCGTTGGGGGATCCACGCAAGCCATAACTCCCTGGAATTCCCTGGGTGTCTAGTTTTCAGAAATGTGTGGGTTTGGTAGGTTTCCCTAGGTGGCTGCCGAGCACCGGGCCAAAAACCCAAGTGACCCCCCTTGCAAAACCAAGTCGTTTTGAGATAGGCAATTTTCATGTCGCCTCACTACGTTTTGGGCCCTTGCCTGTCGTGGGTACTTGGGCCTCCCACACGAGTGAGGCACCATTTTTATCGGGAGACCCGGGGGAATGCTGGGTGGTAGGAAATTTGTGTCAGCCCGGTGATGCCACAACTTTCCCACACAAAAATGTGTGAAAAAGGTGATTTTTTCAGCTAAATTTGAGGTTTGCAGGGCATTCTGGGTAAGGAAACGTTGGGGGATCCACGCAAGCCATACCTCCCTGGAATCCCCAGGGTGTCTAGTTTTCAGAAATGTGTGGGTTTAGTAGGTTTCCCTAGGTGCCGGCAGAGCTAGGGTTCAAAAACTACAGCTAGGCACTTTGCCAAAAAAAGTTCATTTTTCACTGCGAAATTGAGATGTGTCCACGTTGCGTTTTGCGCCGTTTCCTGTCGCGGGCACTAGGCCGACCCACACAAGTGAGGTACCATTTTTCTCGCAGGACTTTGGGGAACGCGGGGTGGGTGGAAATTTGTGGATCCACGCAGATTCCAGAACTTTCCACCAGATAAATGTGGGGAAAAAGTGTTTTTTTGGCAATTTTTTAGGTTTGCAAGGGATTCTGGGCAACAGAACCTGGTGGGAGGCAGTCAAGTCACCCCATCCTGGATTCCCCAGGGTGTCTAGTTTTCAAAAATGTATAGGTTTGTTAGGTTTCCCTAGGTGCCGGCAGAGCTAGGGTTAAAAAACTACAGCTAGGCACTTTGCTAAAAAAGGGTAATTTTGCATTGTGAAAATGTGGTGTGTTGACGTTGGGTTTTGAGCCATTTCCTGTCGTAGGCACTATGCCTACCCCTACAAGTGAGGTACCGTTTTTATCGGGAGACTTAGGGTAATTCAGATTTGTAAAGGAACTGTTATTACCTATTGACTTTCGATGCATTTCTGCCTTCCAAATGAAAGACATTGTGTAAAAAAGAAGTCATTCTAAAAAATGACTGATAATTCTCTTGCTAGTATGAGTATTCCCAATTTCGGAAATGTGCAAATATCTACTGTTTCTAAACTCTATATTTTGTTCCCATTTCAGAAATACATAGGTTTCTTTCATACCGATTTTTCCATGTACACATTTTTACAGTATAATTACTATATACCCGGTACATAATAAAAAACCATTGCAAGTTGCTGCTCAGTTTTTGGCTCTGGGTTCGTCGGGTTCTTGGTGAACCTACAAGTCCTATATATCCACACAACCAGTAATGTCCAGCGGATGTAACGGTATATTGCTTTCAAAGAGCTGTCATAATTAGAAGAAGTTACAGGTGAAAACGTTGACACAAAAGGCTTTTTTATTCACCAAATTTTCAATTTATCCTATATTTAACTGTTAGTTTCTATAAAAAAACCTTGATGGATCTACACAAATGACCCCTTGCTGAATTCAGAATTTTGTCTACTTCTCTAAAATGTATAGCTTTCCAGGATCCATTATTACTTTTGTACCCATTTCTACCATTAACTGAAAGGAGGTCGAAAGCACACAAAATAGCAAAAATAGGCTATGTCCCAGAAAAATGCCAAAACTGTGTAAAAAATGTTGGGTTCCTGACAAAAGTCTGGTATCCCCTAAAAGCTGGGAAAATGGTGATTTCAGCCCCACAAACCCTTTTTTGATAACACTTGCAGGGTAAAACCCAGAAGCTTTCATTTGCAGCCCGTTTTTCCCATTTTGCAAAAAAAAAAAAACTAAATTTTGCTGTATTTTGGCTCATTTCTGTGACCCCTCCAGGGGAATCCACAAACCCTGAGTACCTTCAGAAGCCCATGATGTTGGAAGAAAAGGACGCAAATTTAGCGTGGATACCTTATGTAGTCAAAAAGTTACAGGGGCCTCAGCGCGCACTACCCCAAATAGCCAAAAAAGGGCGTGGCATAGGAGGGGGAAAAGGTCTGGCAGCGAAGGGGTTAATTATTGCATTTCTTGCATACCACATAGAAAGGAGGAATCTCGAAGTGGCGAATACAAACACAGGGTTGTATCATATTCTAATAGTCTGTAGACCTCCCTGTAGTCCCTGAGACCTCTTGATTTACAAAGGGGAACAAACCATTTGGTTCGTGCCCTGATGTAAGAGACAAAAGAGCAAAACATGCAAATCGGTCTCTTCTTCAGAATCACAACCGGGGCAAAGACTCCACCTGGATGAAGGGGCCAACCATTTGTTTGAAAGGGCCCGCAGTGGTAGAGATCCGTGTCTAAATTGGAGATATAGTTTTTTTCCTAACGAGGGCTGGATGTCATCCAGAAATTTTTCACAAAAATAATGGTCTTTCACCTCCAGAAATCGGAGTGACAACCTGCCCAAGCTAGAGTTCAGATCACGGAGATTCAGGTGATACGGTTTAAGAATGTCCCCCAACGCCCTCTTACTAATCAGAGGACAAGATGTTTCAGGCAAAGTCCACAAATCTTCCCCATGCAAATCATAACAGAGCTGTTTTACATGTTTAAGCCACAAGATGTTGCCCAATCCCCTAATAGACAGTAGATCGATTAACTCCTCCTTATAGCTTAGCAGCTCTGGAGTGGACCGGAGTCTCCACCAATAAAACAAAGGTCGATGTAGGATGATCTCCTGGATAGGGGCCAATCCCAAATCCAGTCTTAGGGGGGTCAAAGGAGTACTCTTGGGGAGGTTTAAGAGAAGCCTGATGAAATTATTCTCTGTGATGGACATAGAGCTGGCCTTAACATGGCCCCAGAGCTCTACACCGTATAGTGCCGCACCCCTGGCCTGGGCACTATATATTTCAGCTGGGGGACCTAAAGGTTTATCGGAGCATTCTTTAAAAACCTTTAGGATTCCACCTGTTGATTGAATCAACTTAAGGTTAGCCTTAACCATATGGGAGTCCCACTCCATCCTGTCATTCAGTGTGACTCCCAAGTAATCAAAAGTGGAGACTTTCTCCAAAGTGCATCCCTCGAGGTGTGGGTGGGGGTAAGTTGATGGTTTGGAATTAAAAAACATAAATTTGGTTATTGAGAGATTTATCTCCAGATTTCTAGAGCGGCAAAAAGAACAGAAGGCCTCCAAAGTTCTCTGGACACCCATTGGAGATTTTGAAAGTAGAAGGGTGTCGTCAGCGAACATTAGGGCAGGTACTCTGCGTGCTGCTAGAATCGGAGAATCTAAATCCTTTATCCCCAAAAGATGTGAAATCAAACCATTAATAAATAGGGAAAAAGGTGGGAGCCAACACACACCCCTGCCTAACACCCCTATCTACCGGGAAGGGGGCAGAGAGCTCACCATTCCTACCATAACAAACCCTCGCAAACGTTCCAGAATGGAGACGCTTGAAGAGGTCACAGAGGTATGGAGGAGCACCCATCTCAAACAAGATTGACCAGAGCTTGTCCATCTGAACCAGATCAAAAGCGGATCTAAGATCCACAAAGATCAGGTAGAGGGAACCCTTCCCCAGGAGTACCGTCTTCCAGTATACCAACTGTAACCTGAACAGTTGGTCAGTTGTTGAAACCCTAGAGCGAAAGCCCGCTTGAAAGGGTGATAGGATATGGTGATCTACCATCCAGCTTTCAAGCCTAGTTAATAAAATGCGTGCAAACACTTTCTGTAAGACGTCAATAAGGCTGATTGGCCGATAATTTGCTGGATCTAGTGGAGAGGCCTTCTTGTGGATGGGAAGGATTTCTGCGCCCTTCCAAGTATAAGGGATGTCCATACCTAGGAGGATTGCATTAAAATATAGCAATAGGTATGGTACACAAACCAGGGGTTCACTAGTGAATAGGTCCCCATGAATCCTATCTAAACCGGGAGCCTTACCAGGGGAAAGACTCTTTAAGGCAGCCTGAATTTCACAGGAAGTGGAGAGTAGTGGGTCAGATACCCGTACTTCATTAAGCACTTGAGGAGATATACCCATCAAAAGTGGTGATAACTCAACTGCAATATCATTTGTCGGAAGACAAAAAAGAGGCTTAAAATGCCTCAATCAAACCTCTTCACTTAAACCGGGGGTTATAGCAAAAGATCCTTCTTGTCTACCACACCTAACTAAGTTCCAGAAGGTCGTGGAATCATGACTATCCAGGGCATGCTTTATACTATCCCACCTGGCAGCCTCCCAGTCTTTTTTAGATTCCGATGTTATGGATTTATACAAGAATCTGGCTCCTCTAATACTGTGCGGGGTACCACTTTTCACCTCCCGCAGGAGTGCCCATTTAGCATCCCTGCAGTTGGAGTTGAACCAGTTAGCTTGTTTCCTCGCCCCATTTGACTTGGGGTTGGCCGCAACATAAAAAAAACTGGCGGCCATAGTAATGAGTTTGGTGTGGATAGTCTCTAACTCTTGGAAATATGATAGATCCTGACTACCCTCCATAAGAACAAACGCTTCATCTAGGTGGTTAGCCACATGGGTGTAAAATGCTGCGATTTTATCTGGAGTTGTCAAAAACTTTGACCATCTGATGCGGCGACCGCCTGCCACCACTGTTGAATTGGGTGCTATAGAATGGTCCGAGATCCCAGGAGCTCGTTTAGGGTCCAAGTGGTGCAGAAATTCCAATTTTAGGAGATTATGATCACTGTCAACCCGATCCACTATGGTGAAAGACTTGAGATGGGGCCAAAACTCCACGTTTACCAAGATGTAATCGATAGTTGAGCTTTTGCCCAATCTATTATAAGTACGCTTCCCAGGGGTATCAGGAGCGAGTCTGCCATTACAAGCTCGAAGAGAGTGAATAAGTAAGAGCTTGTTGATCTCAATAGCCAATGGTGTTAAGCGTATAGCAGAGTACATAAGGCAATCCTGAATATCCCAGGTAGAATCCTCCTCAGAAGTAATAGAAGGGATGCCAGCCAGGGGTTCAAAGTGACAGTTAAGATCACCCCCAATTACTTTGTAGGCAAGTGCAGAAAACAAGGTCAAAAGGTCGTCGAGGGCATTATGAATAGTAAGTCCCAATTGTAGTGGAGTGGGGCGTAAATAGATATTGATTACCAGTACTGAGGTACCGTCCCCAAACTTCAAAATAATACAAAGGATATCTGGTGAATGGGAGTCGATCACTCTAACTGTACACCCCAAGTGGGTAGCCACCCAAATGCATAGACCCCGAGGGTCGCCCCCTAGGGCCCTGCACCGCCGGAATGCTATAGGAGGCGAAACCAACCCTAGCCGGAGAAGTCGTCATCCAAGTCTCTTGAAAGAGACATAGATCATAGTCATCTACCAATACTTCCCAGTCAGGATTAGAAAGTTTGGTATCCAGCCCTGCTACATTCCAGGACCCAATTAGAGAGCCAGAGTTGACGGCCCGAGGGAACTACAGGGTGCAACTTCAGGCCCTAAAGAGAGGCCTCGGTGGGGCACCAAGGTCAGACCTGCGTCATCGGTAAGATTACCAATACTTGAGCCAGAGGAAATCATAGGTGTGTTAGAATGACAGACAATGGGAAGGCCAGCCTCTACACTCTCCCCCACCATCTTGATGGCATTGGCCCCATCATGCAATAAACCTATAGCCCCCAAACAAGGAACTAGTCAAGCCTCGTTGCCCAAAATGCCAAAAGAGTTGGTAACTGGGACATTGTAGACAGCCGTTTGCGGGCCAAGATAAGAATTCCTTGAGGCGGACCTGACCATACCGGCCGGCCGTTGATAGAAATATCCCAAAGGTAGAGGTAAAATCGAGCTCTGGGAGTGCGAGCCTTGCCATTCGAGAATGAAATT
Organism: Triturus cristatus; assembly: GCF_964204655.1. Classification (NCBI taxonomy): domain Eukaryota; kingdom Metazoa; phylum Chordata; class Amphibia; order Caudata; family Salamandridae; genus Triturus; species Triturus cristatus. The sequence continues at coordinate 436,640,041 of NC_140590.1, read as the reverse complement.
GACCACTCTAGGATCCCTAAAGTTAATTATTACACAATCCCCTCCCTTGTCTTTTTGCTTCACCCCCAACCAACTTACCCTTTGCACAAACAAAATTTCCCCATAACCCCCTCTTGGTAAAGATCTAAAGGTATTCAGCCAGTGGGTAACCTTGTTCTTCAACTCAGGGAAGGATTCCTGGCGAGCACCAGACAATGGGGGAACGCCTGAAGGACTACCACATATGGCGAAGCCTCCAGAGGCAACTGTGGAAGAAGTGATGGTAATAGTTGCCCAATACTATGGTCATTCCCATCAATAGAGTGGGGTATGAAATCACAGTCCACTCTCCTCTTGCCAGATGCTAAAATAGGAAAAGAAGAGGGGGGTGGGGGCAAGCTGGACACAGACACAGACGGCCTGGGAAATGGGGGAAGATCGAGTACATTAGAACTTATAGTGGGAGGAAGTATGTTCGTAGTAGCTGATACCCGTGCCCCAGTGTCATTAGGGCTAGATACAGATACAGTAGGACGAGTGTCTTGATAACTAGGCATAGAAGTCACAGGAACCGTATGAGTAATCCCACTCCCGGAAGGAGCAAATAAATGCCCAGCTGTTTTGCTATTAATTAAGGATACAACTCTATCAATTTTGCTCATCAAGTTTTTAAATTGAGAAGTGATGAGTTGTTCCAATTGGGTTTGTAGATCAATTAATAGGTGGGTAGCCCATACTGGAGGTGCTGGAGAAGCAGACGATTGGGTTAGTCCTGAATTTGAGGATGCTCTGAGTGCAGAGCTATTTATAGAAGGTTTAATAGTTGGCTTTACCTTTTTAGTTTTGCCGCGAGGCTTTTGAATCCTAGGAGTTACTTGGGGAACCTGGAGTTGTGATATGCTATTAGGTGAAGTGGCCACTGGACTAGCCGCCAAATTCACTTGAGCACAGGGAAGCTCGGCAAATGAGGGCACAAGTAACGAAGCCTGATGGTTATCTGAAAGGATGGAGGCATTCCCAAGTATTGGGGGGGAAAGTAAACTTGGGGTAAGGGAAAGACGTCTCTCGGTATTCTCAATTGCAGTTGCCACCACCCCTATAGTTTTTTGCAACATTTTATCAATAGCAGTGAGACTAGGAAGAGAAGTGTTAGAGACTGCATTTTGTCTAGTGTGGGGGCGACTAGTCGCTGGCTTAGTTTTGCCCATTGTCTCAAGCCTAATAAGACAAGGTAACAACTAATAAAAAAACCCACAAGGACTATAGCATCCCTCAATTATAGTACCAATTTAACCAACACAGTTGCCCACAAAAGAAATAAAACAGATTATAAAGTTACCCTGCAACGAGCACAAAACAGTCCACAATGGTGTCGTTACGTAACCTGAACCAGTCCACACTTAGACAGCCAAGAGAAGTTGCCCAGTCCAGTCTCCTCCAGCCTCTGACGGCCTCAGACGGCCTGCCCTTTGCCAGGGCTTCGCCCGGTGCGCGTCCCGCAAAGCGGGAGCCGCGTCTGAATTTAAGCGCCTCCGGGCGTGTTTGAAGTGGTAGCAGCTCAGGGCAGGGCAAAGCAGTATAGGAGCGGTAGTCTCCCTCGAGGCACCAAGCGAGTTCAGCCGTTAGCGGTTCCCGCGAAGCGGGAGCCGCGTCTGAATTTAAGCTCCTTCGGGAGCGTTTGAAGTGGTAGCAGCTCAGGGCAGGGCAAAGCAGTATGGGAGCGGTAGTCTCCCTCCAGGCACCAAGCGAGTTCAGCCGGTAGCGGTTCCAGCGAATCGGGAGCCGCGTCTGAATTTAAGCGCCTCCGGGCGCGTTTGAAGTGGTAGCAGCTCAGGGCAGGCCAAAGCAGTATGGGAGCGGTAGTCTCCCTCCAGGCACCAAGCGAGTTCAGCCGGTAGCGGTTCCAGCGAAGCGGGAGCCGTGTCTGAATTTAAGCGCCTCCGGGCGCGTTTCAAGTGGTAACAGCTCAGGGCAGGGCAAAGCAGTATGGGAGCGGTAGTCTCCCTCCAGGCACCAAGCGAGTTCAGCCGGTAGCGGTTCCAGCGAAGCGGGAGCCGCGTCGAAATTTAAGCGCCTTCGGGTGCGTTTGAAGTGGTAGCAGCTCAGGGCAGGGCAAAGCAGTATGGGAGCAGTTGTCTCCCTCCAGGCACCAAGCGAGTTCAGCCGGTAGCGGTTCCCTATCAGATAAAGATGCATTAGTACAGACAACCTCATCCACTTCACTACATTTTAAATCCTGCCTCTCTGTAGACCAAGCAATCTTGACATATAATGGTAACCTATTTGGATGATATGTGACCCTGACACCTTGTTACCCACATTGTGATATGTAGCATTTCCTGTATATTAACTTACACACTTGTGTGATTCCTTTTCTTTATGTAATATTTGTGTGACGTCAAGCATTCTGACACTTTGCACAGGGATGAATAGCACTATACAGAAAATGAAATAAAGTAGTGTGTGCTATATGTAGGAAGCTGCTCTTTATATAGTATACCAAAAATAGGTATGCTGCGTAAAGAGTCCAGGTATCCCTTAGAAGTGGACATGGGCTTGCTTTAACAATCCCAAGGTGCTCTATTTGTGGTAATGTGGTCGAGCCTTAGGCTCATCAGAGGGGAGTGTTAGGTATTTGTTGCATCGCCAATCAAGAAATGATACACGCACTCAAAAAGGAGATCCACATCAATTTAGAAAACGAACTCATATTTGTATATGTAATTCAACATCAAGAACTTCATAATTGGGGAAGAGCTTTTTGCAGTGTTAGTAAACAGTACATTTGTACGTGGTAATGCTTTTCCTATGAAGAGAACAGTATTACTGCATACAGGTATTTGCAAAGGGATTTCGAGGTTTTCATTTAAGTTGTGAGGTGTTAGGGGGGCATGGTCCCAAGTTTCACCAGCAGTTAGGTGTTACCTGCCCTGGTGTGTCCGATTGCAGAGGTGCTGGACTGGTTTGTAGCTTTTTTTGCTACACTGTTGGCAAAGAGGGAGGCCACCTGGAAATAGGCTGCAAAGGGAGATTTGGGGATAAGTCCAGGAGCTCCCAATGGGGGCTCAGTTTGTGAGGAACCTGGGAGCAAGGGGGAGGAGTCGGTGTTCGTGGACCCGGGCCTGGAAGTTCAGGTGCAGTGGGTTTTGGTCGACTGGCCCTCCTACGTCGTAGGCAGTCAAGGTTCTCAGTCTGGACCAGACCAGGGGGACAAAACAGGACAGCTGGGCTACTCCCGGTGCTGGCCTCTGTGAAGAGGACGTCCCTCGTTGCCTGGTTGGAGTCCGGATTGGACTGTAAACCAGCCTTGGTCACAGCAAGGGGACTGGTAGTTCAGGTATTGGTGCAGGGACGCTAGTAGAAGTCTTGATGTCCCCAAACTTGGCAAGTAGACTGATTGGTATGCGGACCTCCTCTTGGATGGCTGCTGCGTCAGTGGACCTAGTGGTCAGCAGCTTCTTGGAACCGGGATGTTGCGGTCGGTGCCTGCAAGATGCCGAGCAGTGGCTCCTCTACTCCTAGGGCGATGCTGGATGAATTTTGAAATACTGGCAACCTTTCGAGCTTTTTGGAGAATACACAGCTGCAGGACAAGTCGGGTCTTTGCAATTGTAGATTCTGGAGCGGGCAGGTAGGGTTTACCGCCAAAAGTCCACAACAGTCTTCAGTTCTTGCGCTGATTGGCTCGTCAGTGTCCTCTTCCTCTTTACTGAGATTAACCTGAAGTTCTGATGCCAGGAGTCCACCGAAATACTCAATTTAGGGGGATATAGGGGAGTGTAAAGTAGAAGCTAATGTGCTACTTACCTTTGGGGTCACTATGCCCCCTATATGGCCACTTCCTGTGAGAATTGCATATAACCCTTTCTCAGGGTTCCTAATTCTGCCATCACCAAGATGGCAGAATTTTCTTAGAGTGGAATACATCAGGCAGCTCAGTTTACGGGAATGTCTGACCTGGGTGTGCGCCACACCTCCTTGCATAACTAAATGTCCGTCTGGGGTGGTATCTCAGGTCTGGGGTAAGCCGGAGTTGCATATCAAAGGCAGCAGAGGCTTTGAAACCTCTGTCTTTGATATGCTGATTTACTAGCCATCCTGTTGGAGGAGGTGTAAACACTTTATACAAGAGCAGGCATTATTCTTGACCTTTGAGAACAAGGATCTCACCTCGTAGGGGGTCAGAAGCACATCTGTGATGGCAGGCTGGTCTGTCCCAGTCAGCCAGCACACTAGAGGACTAGTAGGGTTCAGGGGGTACCTTTAAGGTACCCTCTGGGAACATGTATTAATAAATCCATCACTGGAATTGGTGTGGGTTTATTAATACGAGATGTTTGATACCAAACACCTTTGGTTTCAGTGAAGCCATCATGTAGCTGGGGAACTGGTATTCATCAACGCCCAGTACATATACTTAAGATAGCTTCACTGTTCACTTGCAACATATATGAATCGACTTAAACATCACTGGGGCTTATATGCTCATGCAGATATGTCCACACATGTAATTTAATTAACCCTGCCTTAGGGCTGGAAGGTCTGCTGGAGGGGAGACTTGCATATTTTGCATGCAGTTTCTGCATGCATAGCACACAGGTGGTGTGCCATGTCGTGTTTTCACTTCTGTATGTACCATTTCATGCAGCCTGCAATGGCATTCTGCATGTGTGTGGAGAGAGGTCCCTTAGGTTGGCACAATATATACTGCTGTCCTTAGGGATCCAGGGTGTGGCTACCTCGAGGAGTGAAGGGGGGGCCTGGAACAGTGGGCCGCCTTCCTAGCTAGTTTTAATGGGACACTGATGTGGCGCAGGCCATGGATTGCAGCCAAGCAACCAGAGCTATTCACAGACCCCGTCGGGACCGAAGACTTCGGGCCATACTGGGCACTACCTGAATGGCGACCTGGTGGCCAAAGTCTTGGCACGAAGCGGAGGTCAACAAGAACATCACATTGCTCAAGCTCTTCCCCATCATTGTTGCATTTACAATTTGGAGGGACAAGCTCCCCAACAAGCAGATCATGCTGTGGGTGAACAACCATGAGGTAGTGCAGGCATTGAATCTGGGGACCGCAAATGCCCAGCGGTGGTGGGGGTATTAAGACATTTTGCCGGCTGCTAGCTGAGAGCCAATATAGCGATTAGAGCTAGGCATGTGATAAATTCATAGCTGACGCTGTGTCTTGCTTTCAATGGCAGAGATTCCGAGAGCTGGCACCAAATGAGGATCAGTGTCGAACACCCGTGCACGAGCAGATTTGAGGCCTGGTGATGACCTAAAGATTTTGGTGGAGAACGCACTGGCACCCAAGATGGCGAAAAAATATCATAAGTGCTGGGAGGTCTTCCAACAGGTCACCGGTGCAGCCGGACACAGTTCAGTGACAACTATGGATGTACCTGAATTTATCCACCCAGCATTTAAGGTGGAGAGAAGTAGGGCTTGGGCACAGGCCCACCTCACATTATGCAAAGCTGGCCACAGGGGTGAACACGGCAAATGCTTTCCACTGCAAGGCAGCAATGAAAGGGTGGGGAAGGTTGCGAACCAGCCGCAGAGATCACTGACTTCCCAATGAATTCTCAATGATTACAAAGCTAGTGGTGGCGCTCCCCGAAATCTGCGACCAGAAGCAGGAGTGGTGCTGTTCAGAGCGTTCACCCTAGCTTTCTTTGGGGCCTACAGGGTGAGTGAGCTGGTGACCCCCTCCAGATATAGTCCAGGGACAGTCTGCATCTGGAGGGAAGATGTCTAAGATGGATCTGGAAAAAAAAGTGAAAAGCTTGTGGTTAGAGTGCCTGGAGGACAATGCATGCTGCTCGGCCTGACTCACTCGGGGGTACGGGATGGATGACCACTCTTCACGCTCTAGGATGTTTCTTACTAAACTAATTTCCAATTCTCAGCAGTGATGAGAATGGCAATAAGCAAAGTGGGCTGCCAGCCAAAGAGTTAAGTACACATTCATTTTGCATAGGGCTGCAACCACGGCGGCGGGTAGTGGGCTAGGAGACGATCGCACTAAGTGGATAGGCTGCTGGACATCAGACATCTTCTGAGGCTACATACGACCCACTGTCAGCTAAGACTTTGTTTCTTTTACAACTTGACCCTCCAGAGGCGTGCCAAGTTTGGATCCTGGGCCATTCTTACGTCACAAAGAGCGCAACGGTGGGCTGAGGCGTGGAAGGACTACAAGGGAATTTGGTTGCACAACACTTTGGTGCATTGGCTGGGGCAGCCGGGCTTGCGATGGGCACAATTGCTACCCGCTGCCCAGGAAACACTATCACACGTGGCAAGGCCAGATGCAGTCCTAGTGCACTTTGGGGGTAATGTCCTGGCAACCCTGGGAGCAAAGATTTAATGGGGGCTATGATATTGGCTTTAACGGCAGTAGCAAGGCTAGTTCGCCCTGCGGACATTATATGGTCTTAAGTCATAGCGCTGCACGAAAGGAGAGGGGCACAGAACTGTAGGAGAGTAGGATCTGCTTCACATGGGTACCCCCACTTTTTGCTGGTGTTTCACTGTTTTTCGACCTTAGTCTGGCTGTGGCCCTGCTAATCAGGACCACAGCCTAGCTGCTTCCTCTCTAAAATGGTTTCCATGTACATTAGGTACATATCTAATTGGATTCTGGAGTGCCTTATAAGCCCCTAGTATATGGTATACTATGTACCTAGGGCATAGCTACCTCAGAGGCCTACCAGGGGCTGCAGCATATATTGTGCCACCCCTGGGAAGCACTCCAAAATGGCACCACATGTCTGCAACTGCAGCCTGGGTAAGGGTGTGCTTGCACCCCTTACAGTGGTGTAGGCTACCTATATCCACATATATATACAGACACATATAAACCTATAAGCCACTCCTATGGCAGGCCTTGACAATCCTGAGGCAGAGTGCTTGGTTTTATGTGCGAGGGTGCCCAAGCATGAGCTGAGCCCCTCTGCAGCTTTCGGAAATACTTCCTTATGGCTGTTTTGTGATACAGCCATACCATATACTCTTAAGTGCATTATAACCTCGTGGTAAATGCTAACTTTGGAATGGCTGCATCAAAACATGTTGTGTTTGGTGTCAACCGCTTTGGAATACTACCCCCCGCCAGTTCTGGCGGTGGGGGTAGCATTCCACTCTTCTAGAGGGATAGACATGTTCACACTGGCTAAACCCGGTAGGACTTTCCTAAGCCCTGGCATCACAAAATGGATGCCTCTGCCACAGACACAGGTCTGGCCTACCGAAACTCTGGCAGGGGAGGCCTGGACAATAGGTTTCCTGTCGAAGGGAGGTGTGACCACCTCCCCAGACAGGCAGATGTGTATTGGGGTTGGGCGGGAGCACTCTCTGGTGCTTTGAAGTCCTGCACTGGGGGCACGTTTGCTGTCCCTGTGCATAGCCCAGTTCAAACCGGTTGCAGGGGCTACCTGCCCCTGCTCTGGCGCGAAACTGGACAAAGGAAATGGGTGTAACCACCCCTCTTTCCGGGACCACCCATAGGTGGGGCCTTAGAGTTAGTCCATCCCCTAACCTTACTAAAAGTATACGAATCCAGTCCCTAGGACTTTAGATTACCCTGGATGAAACTCTGCTACATATATCCTGGACCTTCGACGTTCTACTTTAACTAGAAGACTGAAGAAATCTCCCTTGGGGTCAAGGAGTGACTCCCCTGCTTGGCAGGCACCAAAGAAGCAACTGACCGGTCTGCATCGCTGAAGCTCTCGCCGGACGCCGAAGTCTTTGCATCACCAGAGGTGGATTTCCAGACTTCTCCGAGGCTACCCTGAGTCCACAGCAAAGCTGAGGTCCGTGGCTATCGTGGGGGACGTGGAACCGTGACCCCTGGACACCGTGAACTTTTGCAGCAACACTATCTTCCTGGACTTCCTCGAAGTTGTGCTTTGGGGCTCCGAGTAGCCCCAGCCTTGAGCACCACCTGCACCGAAGATTGTTGGCCTCCACTCCATGAGTGACCCGTGGGCCAGCTTCAAGTGCGACCGCTCAAGGCTCCTTCGCGATCACTAGCCCGTTGGCTAGCAGGTCCCCACAAAGGCAACTCCTTTTCTGCTTGGGCTTTTCTGGTTGCTCCAGACGTGCCCTGACTTACCCTCGCTGGTGAATCCCTCAGACCTTGCTGGTCTGCACTGCAGTCCTTTCTCTAAATTCCAGTGACTTGCCGTTGCCAAGGCTTGTTGGGTCCATTCTGGTCGCCCACACCGTAGCACTCGACAGACTTCGTGGGACAGCTCGAACCCGGATCGTGGACTTCGTCGGCGCCTCCTGGACCTCGTGGCTGAAGAGCCAAGACACCCATCAACTCACCTGAAGCACCCGACATCTGTGGGCATTGGTCCATCCTGCCCTAAGGGACCCAGACTCTGTCCCCTCTGCTTTCAGGTTCCTTCCATCCCAGATCCAGGCTTGGATCTCTTCGGACACTTCTCCTCTTCACGGCAGCAGCAATTCTTTGCAGGATCCCATTGAAATCAACAACGCAACCCAACACCAAAAGACACCTATGCACCCGGCTTCCCTGGGTGAGGTAACTCGAGTCCTCCGGTGCTCTCGTGGGTGCTAGCCCTAGAACTTCTCAAGTCCAAAGGGGTTTGGTCCTGACTCGATTAGAAGTGTCCCTAATCTTTTAAATTTCCAACCGCGACATTGCCCATAGAAGATAACGGGAACCCGCGGTTGTGTTTACACACTGCATACAGTCCCCGTGGGTCCCCTGTGTCACTACCTTGGGTGGTTCCTTGGGAATTCTAGAGGCTATAGGCCTAGTGTCTATTCCAGTCGTGGTTCTTATACCACTTTTTTTGGTATATGGTTTGGTGCTCCCCTAGGGCCCAAACGTGTATTTGTGCTATTACTGATAATTGCTGACTTGTAAACTAAGTACTTCGAACTCCAGTTCCATAAAGAGACTAGAGGGGTGTGTTTTATCTTAAATACATATATTTTGCATATATACCTGGTGTGGTTGTCTTTTCATTTGATCATTCAAGAGATTATAGACTGGTAAAACAAGCTGCTTTACACGCCTTCAAGACTTAGCCTGAAGGCTGCTCTCCATATCTACCACTAGGATAGCTTTCAATAAATGTTGCCTTTAACTTATCACCATAAGGAGTTGTTTGGACTGATACAAGGTGCCCACTAGAACTAGTGGACAGCATACATCAGGCCACCTCCTCACAAGAACCACACAGCACTAGAAAGGTCCAGAAGGAAACTGAACATCTCAATGGCAAACGAATGCCGGGGAAACGGCTGGGGTTTCGTGAGGCATGGGCTCCTTAATCTCAGGACACCACAGTACTACGAGGTAGACGGGATTCACCTGACTGGGGTGGGGGTGGACACGTTCCTACTTAACCATGTGGGGGCACTGGTGCAGTTAGGTTTTTCATAAGCAAGCTCTAGAAATAAGGAGGAGCTGACAGATGTCGGGTAACCGCAGGCAGCGTGGTGGAAACAGCACAAACACAGACATGAAAGCATACTAGTTTAGGATAACCAGCCGCGCAAAACAGTGCCCTTGGGAAGCCTTACGGCAGGGGCACTCTGGAGCAGACAAATGGCCAGCAAGGGGTCAGCAGCAGCCAGTCACGGCACTTGCAGCCCAGGAGAGGCCTGACGGCCACCCACTCAGATATCGGTAGCAAGGTAAGCCTGGGGGTCGCAAGTGCTAGACACCTGAAAAAGGGGGCCGTCGCTCAGGGTGCTGTGTGGGAAGAGCTGTAAGAAGTTTATGGACAAAATAATCAGACTTTTGATAATTTTTGTAGATGTGTTGCAGTATTGAATCATGGAGCGTATGAATGACCAAAAAACGAATGCAATGTTTATGTTTCATGCTAAAAATAAACTGCGCATGTTATGCATCAACTATGACTCACGACTCAGATTGTCTGAACGGGTTATGTCATGGTGCATGAGTAGAGCTGTAATGAAGGGTGATAACTCACACGTCTGGGAGGAGTTATGACTTGGGCCTGGGAAGGCAGAGCTGGACCCATATGGGGCCTTAAAAAAACACCTCCAGAGGGCGTGACCAGCTCGAGTCCAGAGGCAGGAAGCCTGTGAAAAGGTGCCGCAAGCCCACGGAAATGGGGGCAGGTGATTGAGCGGCATGTTTTGAATCCCCCAATCCAAGTGAAGTGCTCATGAGAATCAGGGGCTAAAAAAGGGGGCAAGGGCAGCACCAGGCATACCTTAACTGGATCCTCTATAGTACCAATGCCCTGGGTCCCAGCTACTAGAGACTTACATGAGTGCTAAAGGTCTTGCCAACTGGGTAACAATTGTCCTGTTTTAGGGAAGGAGACCTGATATTAGCGACTAGCAGGAACCCAGAGCACTTCTGTCAAAATTGCATCAGATACCAGTCAGCATTTCAGTTGGTTTTTATTTGATAATGACTCCTGGTTTAGACGTTACTATGTTATCTGTGCTGACGTTGACATCACTGCCTTGATTACTAGCCTAATGGAGCTGTCGATGTTTCGTTACCAGGAGGTGCACTTTAAAGTAAGGTTATCATGCCAGTAAAGTAAAATGTGGCTTGTTATCGCATGACTCAGCCCTGCCAAGGACCACGCATCAGGAGTTAGACTAATGTATTTCAGTGTGGTGGTCCTCAGCACGGCACGGAAATGCATTGTCACACATTTATAGCACCCCCTTAGCAAAGCCGGAGCACAACTTAAGACTGACTGCCTACTTGGTCTTAGCTGGCAGTGGGGCGCGCTTCTGCAGCAGGCTAGGCTCAGACAACTTGCTCTGGTCAGGGTGGGCTTTAATGTTTCAGTCACACGGCGAAGTTACAGACGTCACGTCAAGATTCGTCTCAATTGCCTAATGAAAGCCAGGAGACACACTCACTGACTAGGTCCCATGTCGTGGCACAGTCTAGTTCAGTTTGAATTGCAGCCATGCTTCGGACCTGCGCGACCGTCCTGGGAGACTGATGGTGCGTGCTCATCAGCCTGGCTCACCGCTCTGCACTGCAGCCCACTACTGGTGCAGCCATGAATGCTGTGGGCGTCCTGGACCACAGCGCTGCTCACACGGCAGACTGGACAGTGCTGGGGAGTTCTTGCAGCCGCTGGCTGAGTGAGAGCGTTACTATTACTAACGGTTAGTTAAGGACTAACTACCTGGTGGAATCCACCCATCTGACAATCCACATGACCCCCCTATGAATTTAGAGACAGCTGCAGCGTATAACACACAAACGTTTCTAAATATTCCACAAGCAAGTTACCATCAAACTTCAAAAATCTCTTATCTACACCATGAGTGTCTTTGCCTACTCTAGTGTGCCTGTTAGAACCATGCGAAGTGCACACCAGTGGTCAATAAGTTTTAATAGGCTACCACTTTATTTCATTCTAATTGAATGGCCCTCACCCTTGTGGCCATATATATTAAGCAAACTAATATTAAAAACCCTGAACAGCACATCACTAGATATCCATCATTAAGACGCACAGAATCATCCACACCGTTGGTTATAAAGGGGGAACATTCAGACCTTTTTCTAAAGTCATCTCGCTCTATTGAAAATACTCCAGCGTGCACCGGAAAACAATGAACCAATAATGACAATTAATCAGCAGTTTAAAAAAAAACATGATTCTTCAATCAATCAATCAATTAGGGGAATTGTAAGCGCACTACTCACCCGTGAGGGTCTCAAGGAGCTGGCGTGCATGGGGGGGGAGGGGGGGGGTAAGGTAGGCAGCTCTGTTCAGTCGAACAGCCAGGTCTTGAGTGTCTTCCTGAAGATTTTCAGGGAGGGGGCACGTCTGATGTTGATCAGGAGCTCGTTGCAGGTCTTAGCTGCTATGTAGGTTCAGACTCTTCCACCTGTTCTGGCTCTGCGGATGTGTGGGGTTTCAGCGAGGACAGTGGAACAGAGCTTCCTCTTGGGTTGGTGGAAGGAGATTCTTTTGTTGAGGTATTGGGGTCTGGTGTTGTGGAGGCATTTGTAGGCGTGGGTGAGTATCTTGAAGGTAACTCTCTTCTCAACGGGGAGCCAGTGGAGGGTCCGCAGATTATGGGTGATGTGTTCTTGTCGAGGGATGCTGAGAACAAGCCTGGCTGCAGTGTTCTGTATGGTCTGGAGCTTGTGGAGCAGCGACTTGTTGATCCCGGCGTAGAGGGCTTATCCATAGTAGAGTCTGCAGGTTATGAGTTCATGGGTGACGGTCTTTCGTGCTTCGTGGGGATCCATTTGAAGGTCTTTCGGAGGATGTGGAGGGTGTTGAAGCAGCTGAAGGTGACGGCGTTGACCTGTCCGGTCATGGAGAGGGAGGAGTCAAGTATGATGCCGAAGTTCCGGGCGTGGTTGGTGGGGGTGGGAGGGCTGCAAAGGTGTTGTCCCATGCAGAGGGGAAGGGTCCGAGGACGAGGACCTCTGTCTTCTCAGAGTTGAGTTTCAGGCTGCTGCTGCTCATCCAGGATACGACGTCCTGCAGTCCTTCCTGGAAGTGAAGCCTGGTGGTGGTGGGATACTGGATGAGGGAGAGGATGAGCTGGGTGTTGTTGGAGTAGGATTATATGCTGAGTCCATGCATTCAGACGATGGCGGTGAGGGGGGCAATGTATACGTTGAAGAGCGTGGTGCTGAGCGATGATCCTTGGGGTACTCTGCAGCTGATTTCCGTGGGTTGGGATAGGAAGGGTGGTAGCCTGATTCTTTGGGTTCTGCTGGTGAGGAACAAGCAGATCCAGTCGAGGGTGGTTCCTTGTAATCCGGCGTCGTGGAGTTTGGTGGTGAGTGTACAGTGGGAGACGGTATTGAATGCTGCCGAGAGGTCGATTAGGATCAGAGCCGTGGTGTGTCCTTGGTCGAGGAGGGTGCGGATGTTGTCTGAGCCGGTGATAGAGCGGTCTCGGTGTGTGGAAACCGGATTGGGAGGGGTTGAGGATGGAGATTTCTTCGATTAATTTTGGTACTTGTGCATTGACGGTCATCTAGGTGACTTTGGACGCATAGGGGAGGAGGGAGACAGGACGGTAGTTCTTGAGGTCCGTGGAATCTGTGGAGGGCTTCTTGAGCAGGGGTCTGACTTCTGCGCGTTTCTAGTCATCAGGAAAGATGCCAGTCTTGAAGGTGGCGTTGATGGTGCGTTGTAGTTCTGGAGCAATGGTAGTGGGTTCTGTAGAAGATGTGCGGCGGGCAGGGGTCCGTGGGGGCCCCTGAGTGGATGCCTTCTATGGTAGAGATGGTGCCCTCAGTGGTGACTGGGGTCCAGGAGGAGATGGTGGGCTGGCTGGTGTTGTTGGACAGGGTGGTGGTTTCGGAGTCAGGTGTCTGGTCATTGAAGTTGTCGTAGAGGCTTTATTTTCAGATGGAAGTAGGATACGAGCTTGTTGCAGAGGTCCTGGGAGGGGGTGATGTCCTTGGTTTCGCTGACAGGCTTGGTGAATTCCTGGATGATGCTGAAAAGTTCCTTGGAATTGCTGGAGTTGGCTTAGATCTTGTTTTGAATGAAGGCCCTTTTGGTGGATCTAATGCGTTGGTGGTAATCCGCCATGTCGTTCCTGTGGTAAACAGCCCTTACTACGAATCTGTGTACTAACAACGCATACCATTACTCCTCAAGGCGTTACAACGACTAGCGGAGGGGGGAGAAGGTGTTGGATTTAAAATCCAACACCTTCCCTACTCTCCGCACAGACTAAAGTTGGAATAGTATATTATACTATTCCAACATCCAGCGACGACTTGCGGGGTAATGGTATGCGTTGTTACAACGCAGTCATTGTAACGACTGCGTTGTAACAACATGCGAGGTGACGGAAAGCGCAATAAAGAGGCATATTCCGTTCTTGTAGGTGGTGTGGTCTTCCGGCATTTTGCTGTTCCTCCAGTTCTTCTCGAGGCGTCTGCAGGTGCGTCTTGATTCTTGGAGGTCGGTGGTGAACCAGCTGGCCTTCCTGGGGCGGCGTCTGTCGGGGTTACATAGGATGAGAGCTTGTCCGTGCAGTTGGAGATCCATCTGTGGAGTTCTTTGGCTGCGTGGTTGGCGTCGGTCGAGGTGTTGGGGGCATCGTGCTTGAGGGTGGAGTTGAGCTGCTCCTCAGTGACTTTGCTCCAGTTCCTTCGTGGAGGGCAGGTGGCAGGTTTGGGCGGCGTGGGTTTGTTGATGTGGAAGTGTACGCAGTGGTGGTTCGTCCATGGGAGTTGCGTGGTGTGGCTGAAATGGATGTTGTAGCTTCCTGCGAAGATGGGGTATAGGGTGTGTACTGCCGTGTGGGTAGGCGTGGTGAGGAGCTGTTTCAGTCTGATGTTGGCAAGGTTGTCCAGGAGGGTGGTGGAGTTGAGGTTGTTGGGGTTGTCGAGGTGGATATTCAGGTCTCCAATGAGTATGTAGTCCATGAAGGCAATGGCGTGGGGTGCAATGAGGTCGGCGGTGGCTAACGAGGAGTGGGATCCGGGGGGTCTGTAGATGAGGGTGCAGCAAAGTGTGGTTCTATGGCTGGTCTGGACCTGGAAGTGTTCGTGGTGGGGGAGTTGCTCGAGGTGGAGGTGGAGAGTCGGTGGGAACTCATGTGCGATGGCTAGTCCTCTTCCTGGGCAGTTAGGGCAGTCCTTCCTCTGGATCTTGTAACCGTCGGGGATGGTGTTGGCAATGTCAGGGGCTGAGGAGGCGTTGCTCCAGGTTTCTGTAATGAAAGTGACGCCTGATGAGAGGGTGCCGAGGAGGTCCCAGATCTCTACGGCATGTCTGTGCAGGGAGCGCATGATGAGGAGGATGCAGTTTAGGGCTCCGGAGGTGTTGGTGTCTGTCGTGGTGGTGGTGTCTGCAGAGGCACTGTTGAGCGCGAAGGCCTGGCTTCAGTGTCGGCAGGAGAACTAGCCATGGGTTATGTTCGGCGTGGACAGCTGGCAGTTGTTGTTCCTCCCTGGGTTGAGTGTGAGGAGGACAGCGGGGTTGTAGCAGTGCGTGGTCGGAAATGCAGGGGTTTTGGCGCTGGTCGAGGACGGGAGCAGATGGGCTTGCCATTGGCGCATCCGATGAGCGCATGTGCCATTAAATAGGGGAGGTGGGAGGGAAGCTCCGCTGGAAGGCAGGAGCGTTATCGGCAGGGGGTAGGGGCCGCAGGGAAGCAGTAGCGGGTAACTAGCAATACACACAAAAAACGAGACACAGAATTAGCAGTGACAGTGACAAATAACAGAATTAATAATAACCACAATGAAACAGTGAAGACAGCAGGATGACAGGCAAAAACAGGCACAACCGGCAGGTAGCAGCAGGGGAAGCAGCAGAGGCAGATTCGTAATTACCAGATCCCTATCAGCTGCAGCGGCACCATGGTGGAGCTACTGAGGGAGAGAGCAGGTCCCTGACCAGAGGTCAGAGGTCTTGCTTGCTCATCCCAGCAGCGGCCGCCACTAAATAGGGAAGGAGGGAGGGAAGCTCAGCTGGGAGGCGGGAGCGTGAGCAGTAGGGGCCACAGGGGACCAGCAGCGGGAAACAAGCAAAATGCCCAATAAACGAGACAGAATTAGCAGTGCCAGTGACAAATAACAGAATTAACAATACCTACAATGAAACAGTGAAGACAGCAGGGTGACACAGGCAAAAACGGGCACAACAGGCAGGTGTCAGCAGGGGAAGCAGCAGAGGCAGGAGGTCTTGCTTGCTCATCCCAGCAGCGGCCGCCGCTAAATAGGGGAGGAGGGAGGAAAGCTCAGCTGGGAGGCGTGAGCGGCAGGAGAGAGGGGCCGAGGGGGAGCAGCAGCGGGAAAACGAGCAAAACGCACAAAAAACGACACAGAATTAGAAGCGACAGTGACAAATTAAAGAATTAACAATACCTACAATGAAACAGTGAAGACAGCAGGATGACACAGACAAAACCGGGCGCAACAGGCAGGTGGCTGCAGGGGAAGCAGCAGAGGCAGGCTCAAACCCTACCAGATCCCTATCAGCGGCACCACAGTGGAGCTACTGGGGAAGAGAGCAAGTCCCTGACAGAGGTCAGAGGCCTTGCTTGCTCATCCCAGCAGTGGCAGTTATTAAATAGGGGAGGAGGGAGGGTTCTTCACATTGCGTCCATCATCCAGAATGGGTGAGGACAATTTAGGCAGAGATGGCAGGGGCTCGCATTGAAGCAAGCAAGTGCAACAACGTTTGCATTTTAAAGAGCTATTTCCTTGTGATTTCAAATCAGGACCGCAACATGTTTGCCTACCCTAATCTGTTAATGCAAACATGTTTTTAACAAGCAGTGTCCCATTTAGGTTTTTTGCAACGGAGGCATTTTTACAAAATATACTTTAAAAATGTGTTTGTCTCATACACGAGTGCAGCAGATTCACCACTAATCCTGGATTTATATCATGTTTATGACGAGGAGTATCCTATTTGGGCACTTCTCAGACGAGTCCCACCAACTGCATAATATATTTGTGTTAAATATACCTCTAAAAACAGTTCTTTTGGGGTCGCTTTACACCTTCCAGATTCTGGCCTTTCTTTTGTGTCTGATGTTAGTGCTTAGAAGCAGGCACTCTAGGTCATGTGCATTGTTAATGCTGCTCAGTCTTTCCACCAGGGAGGTCGAATGCTTCCTTCCCACTCAGCATGCCCTTTCCACCACTTTACTTCCTAAATGCCCTTCCATTTCTGGTGCTTTGCAGCAGTTTTAAAATATTCTAAGAGTTTCTAGTTGCTCAAGTGGGTGACATATCTGATATTTATATGTTTCCCTCGTCTTCATTGCTTGATTTTTCTCGTGAGAAAAAAGGCACTCATAGTCGTTCAAATGTCACTCATTAACACTGAAATTAAGAAAATATCACACACAGCAATCTGAAACCTTGGCAGCTATGATGACTTTGCATCGCCAAGTAACAGTTTCTGCTTAATTTTGATTCACTGGTGTTATTAATAACTCATAGCATTTTAAGGGGAGGAGGCATTTTTTCTTAAGTGTAAGATCGTTCAGCCTATATATCCAGCCATTGGACGCTACTGCGCACCCCCGAGATATAAGGGGCCGGATGACGCGGCTGCGCAGCAGCGCATTTTGACTTTTGGAAGCCGTGTCAAGGCTTGAGGGGTAATTTTAAAAATACTTTTATTGATCACTGTTTTCTAAATCTTTCGTTATCACTTACTGTGCACTATTGTAACTTGAAGCATACTGTGGAGCTGTGTTCAATGCTCCAGGGGCACTTTGCAAGCATTTTGCATTGAGGTTAGCGGTCCAGCCTTTGGACGGTACCGCGCACGCCGAGAAATAAGGGGAGGGTGACGCAGCCGCGCGCAGCGGGCACGCCGCTGGCGCGCCAAAGGCAAGCCCGTCTGCACCCGTCCGCGGCCAGCACCAGCCATAGTGCCCGTGGTGTTTCCTCAACCAGAACCGTTTGGTCCAAAGAGCAGCTGCTTGCTACCTCTACATCAGGCTGCCCCAGGCCTATACGTTTAGATCTCGGTTTGGAGGGAGAAAAGAGGTCAGGCCCCCACGAGCTACATTGCAGGTTTTACACATTTAAGCTGGATAATGGGCATGTTAAAGGGGGTGAGCATACTGATTCTCCTGCGGCTGTGTCTACCATAGTACCGAACCTCCCTCCAGGCCCACTATCAAGGCATGTCTTATTAATTGTAGATCTCTCCCTAAACAAGCGAATGATATCTGGCTTACCCTAAAGACAAACGTTTGGGATGTCATGTTTCTAACTGACTGGATTTATGACATCGAATGCATTTTGGGGATTACCCCTTCGTCAGGGAACATTCCTATAGATCAAAACAAATAATACTATGAGGGACTTAACTGTCGATTAAAGTCATCTGCTTCTTGTAATATATACATTGTGCATATTTTCTAATCAAAGCATATTGTAACAAATGACGTTGAATCAAAAATTGCTAGCGGTTTAAGGAAACGATCAATTCATTTCATTGCACTAAATAGTGTGGAAGTTAATAGTGCGTTATATTTAATAAACGGTTTATGATGTGCTGGCACAGTCTGAATTAACGTAGTGGTTTACCATGTATCTAAAAGATTTTGCGAGATTAAACAAAATAGGACGAGTTTGAACTCCGTGGTGAGTTAGTGTTCTACAGAGTGTTAAAAGGACAGAATGTATCGACATGTTGGTGAGATTGCCCATAATTAAAAAAATGAAGTTATCATGCCGGTACTTTTTGAAAAAGCGAACATAACAGTATCGAGAACTAGGTTAGTTGTGTGTTTAAACTACAAGTGCTAAAATAAAAGATAACAAAAACGGATCATAGGCGCTTACGTTCCAGGCATATGATGTAGTCTTATTGTCATTGGCTCGAATCCGTTCCGGGTGGTGTGTAACTAACGACCGTTAGTCCGTGTATAAAGCATGCTGGGTTAGTAATTGACAACGGACTCTATTCATTGAAACTTGGCGGCCATCTTTAAGTAGCGTGTATTTCTATGTCTCAACTGTCAATACGGGACTGTAGTAAACTATGAGAAATAGCAATATTGTTACTGAAGGTTTATATGAGAGTATGAATACGTATTCATAATTGTTACTGGTAACGACCGGTAGGGGACTGTAATTTACATAGGTATGGCGGCCATATTAAAAAAGTTTAGCATGGGATTCGATGCTCCCGTTGTGTGACGGTCAAGTGCATGATAATATATATATGCGTGAATATATATATTTGATTAGGCGAAAATATTAATTAAGTGGGCATGAGCCGATAGAACAAGTTACTTAACTTCGGTAACGATATATCTGTAAGAAACATTAGTTAGTTAGATTCCTTACCTTAGAATAGAATAGAATATCCCCAGGCGTCAGGCTGGATCCGGAACGATTTTTCGTCAGCAATACCCTTGCGCGTCGCTAGGCGTCGTCTGCGGCTCCGCGTCCGTCGTCGGCATCGTGATCGCCGGGATGACGTTGGAGTACTTAGACGCCGCCCTCGCGCGCTGACGTCAGTTCTTGTACATAGCTTTGCGCTCCAGGAACGCAGAGCCATGCAAGAAACCAACACTGGTGCCATGAATCTAGGGCCCTGAAATGGATGACCTTAACCCTAGATATCAGTACGCAGAACGGGGAGGATGGGTGGGGCGGTAAGCAATCTAACTAACTAATGTTTCTTACAGATATATCGTTACCAAAAGTAAGTAACTTGTTCATCTGAAAGAATCACGTTAGTTAGATTCCTTACCTTAGAATAGATGCCCCAGCAATACCAACCCCGGTGGTGGGTCTGCGAACCAAAATCACACCAGGAAGTCCTGGAGACCGGAATGGCCAAAGAAGCCGTCTCTCTGGACTTGGCTGTCCAGGCAGTAATGCTTGGCAAACGTGTGCAGCGAGGCCCACGTTGCTGCCTGACAAATGTCCTGCAGAGGGACTCCCCGTCCCAGGGCAGTAGTAGCCGCTGTGGCCCGAGTGGAATGGGCCCTCAGCCCCACAGGAGGTTCCTTCCTAGCCAAGGAATAACAGGTCTTGATGCACAAAACGACACACCGAGAGATGGTTCGCTTGTGCACCGCCCGCCCCTTCTTAGCGCCCATGTAGCTAACGAAGAGTTGGTCGTCCACTCTGAACTGTTTTGTGCGGTCCAGATAGAAGGAGAGCGCACGTTTTGGATCCAGACGGTGGAGCCATTCTCTTCCTCTTTCGAGGGATGCGGAGGCGGAAAGAAGGTGGGCAATGCAACAGACTGGCCGATGTGAAAGGCAGTAACCACCTTAGAAAGAAAGGAAGGACGAGTCCTGAGAACAACCTTGTTGGACAGAGAGGAAAGGAGGTTTAGAAGAAAGAGCCTGGAGGTCACTCACTCTTCTGGCAGAGGTGATGACAATCAGGAAAGCAGTCTTAAGAGTCAGAAGACGAAGAGGACAATTATGAAGTGGCTCAAAAGGAGCGCACATCAGATAGGTTAACACCAGGTCCAAGTCCCACTGAGGCATTACGAAAGGGACAGGAGGAAACATGTGAGTAATGCCTTTAAAGAGTCTAGCAACAACAGGGGACTTGAAAAGAGAAGGCTGATCAGGAAGCCGTAAGAAGGCAGAAAACAGCTGAAAGATATCCCTTGAGGGTGCCCAGAGCAGAGCCCTGCTGGGCCAGGGAAAGAAGAAAGAGGAGAACTTCAGAAAGAGGGGCGGAAAGGGGATCCACAGCCTGTGCTGTCCACCATGCCACAAATTTGTTACACCTGCAGGTGTATACCGATTTAGTGGAGGGACGCCTGGCTGCCAGAATGACATCACAGACTTCAGGAGGCAAGTCAAATGGCATCAACTGTCGCCGCTCAATCTCCACGCATGGAGGTGGAGGCTGGACAGGTTCGGGTGGAAGACCGTCCCCTGCTGCTGTGACAGAAGATCCTCCTGAAGAGGCAGTCGAATCGGGGGATCGATTGACAGACTGAGTAGCTCGGGATACCAGTACCTTCGTGCCCAATCCGGAGCCACAAGGATGACTTGGGCCCGGTCACGCCTGATCTTCAGCACTCTGGGCAGAAGTGGTCTAGGCGGAAAGGCGTACAACAGACCGCAACTCCACTCGCGACGAAAAGCGTCTCTGAGCGAGTGCCGCCTTGGAAATTCCAACGCACAGAACTGATGACATTGCGCGTCCTCTTTGGTGCAAATAGATCTAACCAAGGCTCTCCCCACTGCCGAAAGAGGCCTTGCGCCACGTTCGAGTTTAGATGCCATCCGTGATCCATTATTGCACCAGCGGCAGAGTTCGTCTGCCCTGGCGTTCAGAGAGCCTGCTAGGTGTTGAACCACCAGGGTGATGCCCTGATGTTCCAGCCATGTCCAGAGGCACAGAGCCCAACCCACCCTGTTTGTTGCAATACCACATGGCGGTGGTGTTGTCCGTGAACACCTGCACTACACTTTCCCGAACAGAAAGGAATGCCTTCAGTGCAAGCCGGATCGCCCGCAGCTCCAATAGGTTGATATGGAGCCAGGACTCCGCCTGAGACCAGAGGCCTCTGATCTCCGCCTCTCCCATGTGGTCCCCCATCCCAGGAGGGACGCATCCGCCACCACTACATGCTCCGGTTGGGGTAGGGAGAGGGATCTGCCACTGACCCAATCGCGGTCAGTGAGCCACCACTGCAACTGCCTTGCAGTGCCCTACGAGATCAGGACGTGGTCGGACAGGTTGCCCCGATGTTGAGCCCACTGGAACTTCAGGTCCCACTGCAGAGCCCGCATCCGCCACCTAATAGATGTAAAATCTTTATACACCTCAATACCACATAGCTTAGGAATTTAAGCCATTGAACATGCATTATTACAATCTGACATATCCCCAGACATGCAAGTATTCCTGATGAAGTTGCTACAATTCACTCTCTTCCACAGTTACTTTAGATGGAAAGACCGGTGGTTTCTTCAAACTACGGGAACTTCCATGGGCAATTGCGCCGCACCGGCGTACGCTAATATATTTATGGATAAATTCGAACAAGACAACATCTTAACTAAACATCCATGGATAGACAACTGTAAATTGTTTCTCTGCTACATTGCCGAAATTTTTGTCATATGGAATAACTCAAAAACTACTCTGATAGACGCCTTAAACAAACTCAACGATATCAATGAAAAAATCCAATTCACTTATGAAATACAAACCGAAAGAATTACATTTTTGGATGTGGAAATAACCATAGCCAAAGACAAACTAGAGACTGATATCTTTAGAAAATCAACGAATCAAAACAATACACTTCATTATGGAAGTTTTCATCAAGATACACTTAAATGACATCTACCGTATTCACAAATTCTGAGAATAAGACGAATAGTATCCAACCCATTAGTGGCGCCCAAAGGATGGAAGAAATGACAGCCCGCTTCATGGATAGAGTCTACCCCAGACCAATATTGGATGAAGCCAAACAACAAAGCCAATCAAAAAGCAGGACAGAACTCCTACAAAAATCACAAAAAAAACCAGCAATCGCATGGTAATAGTATCCAAATACTCAACAGCAAGCAAAAGATTCAAACGCATCATAAATCGGCACTGGCAAATACTATCTTTAGAAGAAGATTTCAAGAATCTATTTATAGAACCTCCTATTTTTGCTTACACCAGGAATAAGAATATGGGAGAACCGCTCAAATACTCAAAAACAGACGATGATGAAAAAACAACCTATAAAGATTCATAGCCTGTCATAATTGCAATAAATGTCATAATGTAACACCAGGAACAACTATGACACACCCTAGAAAAGGATACAATATTAAACTAAAGGTTACAGCCACATGTGGCACTATGAACTGTATTTATCTATTAAAATGTTCATGCGGAGAAGTGTATGTGGGAAAAACAGAACAAAGTCAAAATACGTATAATTTCAGTCAACTTAAATTCAACTTAAATTCTTAGTCCTAGAAGTGGTTGCTAAAAAAGAAGGCAGAGACAATCGAAAGTACCTCCTTCAAAGAGAGAATCATTGGATAAAAGCACTGGACAGCCTGAAACCACATGGAATGAATGATCGTATTGAATATTCTTGTTACTTATAACTGTTATATATCTTTTATTTTTATTTTTGTTATTTATCAACAGAATGATGCATTTATGGGTTTAACGAGGAGTTAAATAAGCTCCATTGCATTGTAGGTGTGATACAAATGCTTGTGATACATACATGCACTCGCGCTTTCAAACCTTCAATAATAATTTTCCACACTCACACTTCTACTGCGATATTGTACTGGCTCATGCCCACTTAATTAATATTTTCGCCTAATCAAATATATATGCTCACGCATATATATATTATCATGCTACTTGACAATCACACAACAGGAGCATCGAGTCCCATGCTAAACTTTTTTAATATGGCCGCCATACCTATGTAAATTACAGTCCCCTACCGGTCGTTACCAGTAACAATTATGAATAAGTATTCATACCCTCATATAAACCTTCAGTAACAATATTGCTACTTCTCATAGTTTACTACAGTCCCGTATTGACAGTTTAGACATATAAATACACTCTATACACGCTACTTAAAGATGGCCGTCAAGTTTCAATGAACAGAGTCCGTTGTCAATTACTAACCCACCATGCTTTATACACGGACTAACGGTCGTTAGTTACACACCACCTGGAACAGATTCGAGCCGATGACAATAAGACTACAGCATATGACTGGAACGTAAGCGCCTATGATCCGTTTTTGTTATCTTTTATTTTAGCACTTGTAGTTTAAACACACAACTAACCAAGTTCTCGATACTGTCAAGTTCGTTTTTTCAAAAAGTACCGGCATGATAACTTCATTTTTTTAATTATGGGCAATCTCACCAACGTGTCGATACATTCTGTCCTTTTAACACGCTGTAGAACACTAACTCACCACGGAGTTCAAACTCGTCCTAAATTGTTTAATCTCGCAAAATCTTTTAGATTCATGGTAAACCACCACGTTAATTCAGACCATGCCAGCACATCATAAACCGTTTATTAAATATAATGCACTATTAACTTCCACACTATTTAGTTCAATGAAATTAATTGATTGTTTCCTTAAACCGCTAGCAATTTTTGATTCAACGTCATTTGTTACAATATTATGCTTTGATTAGAAAATATGCGCGATGTATAAAGTACAAGAAGCAGATGAATTTAATCGACAGTTAAGTCCCTCATAGTATTATTTGTTTTGATCTCCAAGAATGTTACCTGACGAAGGGGTAATACCGGAAATGCATTGGATGTCATAAATACAGTCATAATTAATTGAATTATTGACATTGGAATTGAACAAAACATTTGTTTATAAGAATGAAAATAAACAGAAATATGAACTAAACCTTCCTTTGGAGTATAATATTCACCATAATTTGAAGAGCCCACCATTGGGACGTAAGTTGTGCCTAGGGTAACACACCCCTCCCAGGATGTGCTGAAATTTGCATGCTTAAGAGACGTCACTGATTGGAAGACGTTACCCAAGGAGCACACTTAATATTAAGATATTGGACGCAACCTCTCTGATTTTGGTATTAGCGCGTATTCATCTACAGTTGTATGTTTCTAACCGAAACATGGCTGAGAGAGAGCTCAAACCCTGATATATCACTGGCTATTACAGTGGGATACAGAATATCCAAGGCAAACCGGGCTGGCAATAGATTAGGAGGTGGCTTTGCCGTGATTATGAGAGAGGGCTCGGAGATTTCGCACAAGAGAATTGAAAATACAGGGCTGATTTAGGACCTTGTCCTTCTGTATTAAATTCTCCATGGCTTCCTCTATGGCCGGACTGTTGGTCTATAGACCCCCAAACGTTCCGGCTGCCCAACTGCTGAAACGTTATGACACTATCGCTGACCTCTCACTGAGACATACTAATTTTACAGTCCTCTGTGATTTTAATGTCCATATGGACAATGACAATTTCCCCCGCCAACCAGGTGGGAGGAGGCATCGCCATCATCCACAGGAACACCATCCGTATCACGACCAGCACCGACAACACCCTAACCACCGCCGAACACCTGCATTTCCAGATCCACACCGACCCGAAGACCACCCTCAGAGGCACCCTGATCTACCGACCCCCGGGACCACGCACTCAATTCAGCGAGGACATCGCCGAGTTCATCAGCCCGCACGCCCTCCCCTCCGCTGACTACATCCTCCTGGGGGACCTCAACTTCCACCTGGAGAATAACAACGACCGCAACACCAGCACCCTGCTTGACAACCTCGCCAACCTTGGACTCCAGCAACTGGTGAGCACCCCCACCCACCTCGCCGGACACACACTCGACGCCGTCTTCTCATCCAGCAAAGACATCGCCTTCAGCCACGCCACAGAACTCCACTGGACGGACCACAGCTGTGTCCACTTCACCTTCGAAAGAACAACGATCCACCACCACCAGCAACAGGTTGCCCGTAGAAGCTGGAACAAGATCACCGCCGACCAGCTCGCCGCCTCCCTGAGCCAGCACCCTCCTGCCAGCTCAGCGAACCCCAGCCAGGCCGCCGACAACCTCACGAAGTGGATCAGCAACTGCGCAGACGAACTCGCCCCTATGAGGACCCCGCCCAGCAGACCAGGCAGCAAGAAAGCCCCATGGTTTACCGACGAACTCAAGAGCTCCAAGACGAACTGCCGAGCCCTCGAGAAAGTCTGGAGAAAGGAACTCACACCGGACAACAGGACCACCCTCAAGCTCGCCACCCGGAAGCACCACCAACTGATCCGCGCAGCCAAGAAAACGGCCTTCAAGAACCGACTGGACAACAACGCACACAACTGCAAGGAACTCTTCAACATCGTGAAAGAGCTCTCCAACCCCAACGCCGGAAACAACGACATCACCCCATCGCAAGACCTCTGCAACTCCCTCGCCTCCTACTTCCACAACAAGATCGCGGACATACACAACAGCTTCAGCATCCAACCGACGCACGCCACGACCACAACAACACCGCCCACCACCACCCTCCGAGCCTGGACTCCGATCAGCACCGAAGACACCGTCCGCATGATGAACTCCGTCCACTCCGGATCTCCGACCGACCCCTGCCCTCACCACGTCTTCAACAAAGCCGACGCTGTCATCGCACCCCACCTGCGGGACATTATCAACACCTCCTTCGACACCGCCACCTTCCCCGAGAGCTGGAAGCACGCCGAACTCAGCGCTCTACTCAAGAAACCTACAGCAGACCCCACCGAACTCAAGAATTACCGCCCCATCTCGCTACTCCCGTTTCCAGCCAAAGTCATCGAGAAGACCGTCAACAAACAGCTGGCCGCCTTCCTCGAGACGAACGGATCCCTCGACCCCTCACAGTCCGGCTTCCGAGCCAACCACAGCACCGAGACCGCCCTCATCGCCGCCACCGACGACATCCGAGCCCTGATGGACAACGGAGAAACAGCGGCCCTCATCCTCCTAGACCTCTCCGTGGCTTTCGACACGGTCTGCCACCACACCCTAGTGCAGCGCCTCAGCAACGTCGGAATCCAGGAGAAGGCATTGGAATGGATCGTCTCCTTCCTCGACGGAAGAACGCAGAGAGTCCGCCTACCTCCGTACAAGTCAGAGGCCACCGAAGTCATCTGCGGCGTCCCTCAAGGATCCTCGCTGAGCCCTACCCTCTTCAACGTCTACATGAGCCCCCTCGCGGCCATCGCACGCCAACACAACCTCAAAATAATCTCCTACGCTGACGACACCCAGCTGATCCTCTCCCTGACCAACGACCCCGCCGCCGCCAGAGCAAACCTGCACGAAGGGATGAAAGAGGTAGCCGAGTGGATGACGACCAGCCGCCTGAAACTGAACTCAGACAAGACGGAGGTCCTCATCCTGGGCTCCTCGCCCTCCGCCTGGGACGACTCCTGGTGGCCCCCCGCCCTGGGCACCGCACCCAAACCGACGAGCCACGCACGCAACCTGGGCTTCATCCTGGACTCCTCCCTCTCCATGACCAGGCAAGTCAACGCCGTCTCCTCGTCTTGCTTCAACATCCTGCGCATGCTTCGGAAGATCTTCTGGTGGATCCCCACGGAGACCAGGAAGACCGTCACCCAGGCCCTCGTCGCCAGCCGACTGGACTACGGCAACGCCCTCTACGCCGGAACCACCGCCAAGCTCCAGAAGAGACTCCAGCGGATCCAGAACACCTCAGCCAGACTCATCCTCGACATCCCACAAAACGGCCACATCTCCGGACACCTGAGAGACCTGCACTGGCTCCCCGTCAACAAAAGAATCACCTTCCGGCTCCTCACCCACGCACACAAAGCCCTACACGATCAAGGCCCGAGCTACCTCAACAACCGAATCAACTTCTACGCTCCCAAACGCCACCTCCGATCAGCCAGCCACGCCCTCGCCGCCATCCCACGCATCCGTAGAGCGACAACAGGAGGAAGGTCCTTCTCCTACCTGGCCGCCAAGACCTGGAACTCGCTCCCGGCCGACCTGCGCCTGACCCAAGACCACCTCTCCTTCAGGAAGAAGCTCAAGACCTCAAGTCTGTTCGAGCAGTAACGGCACCCCCCCCCCCCCCCCTAAGCGCCTTGAGACCCTACGGGTAAGTAGTGCGCTCTATAAATGTCTTTGATTGATTGATTGATTCAATTGGCCGACACCCTCAAAGAGCTAAATCTGATTCAAAAGGTATCATCATCCACTCTTGTGGCGGGTCACATGCTTGATCTACTATTTACTAATGATCATACTCTACAGTTAGAGGACCCATTACCTGTAAATTGGTCGGATCACTGACTGATGCGATTCAAACTAATGTGGGTTTCCTGTAATAATCAGATTAGATCAGCATTTGATGGGATAATTTGGAGGAAGATCTGAATCTATGGGTTGTGAGTTACAGAACACCCCTCCCCCCAGCTTACAGGTGAACTGAGCCATGACGCTTCAGTTTTTAACTGTTGGGTCGTCTCAGCCCTTGATAGAATTGCCCCAATCAAGACCATGAAACTGGCCAGGAGTAAACCCTCGGCTCCTTAGTTTACAACCGAACACCACACAGAGAAAACCCTATGTAAGAGGCTGGAGCGTGCCTGGCGGAAAATTATGAGCCAGAGGCCAAGTGCGCATATAAAGCAGCGCAGAGAAAATTCCATGGTCTAAAACGTAAGATCATTAGGGACTATGCTGGTGCTGCTGGACTTGTCCGCAGCTTTTGATACGATGTCACATAAGATTCTCCTAAACACACTTGAACATTTAGGAGTGTCTGGAACTGTTCTGGCATGGTTCCGCTCATTTCTTGAGGGTCGTACACAGCAGGTGACTCTCCATCCTCATGTTTCCACCTCCAGCCCCCTTGTGTGTGGGGTCCCTCAGGGTTCAGCTTTTAATGTGCGGCCATTGTTGATTGATGTGGGGTGACGGTTGTCTCGTATGCCGACGACACGCAACTGATGTTCTCCTTTAGAGATCACAACGAGACAGCCTTTGCCAGTTTTAAGCAGTGTCTTCTTAATATCTCATCATGGATGACGGATAGCTGCCTAAAATTAAACACCAATAAAACGGAGGTCTTGTTCTTCAATCAATCCACCACCCCTCGTTCAGAACTCTGGTGGCCGTCTGAGTTAAATCCACCTCCTCTTCCAGTTGCTTCTGCCAGGAATCTAGGGTTCAAGTTTGATTCACAACTGACTGGCAAAGCGCAAATCTCGCATGTTTTCTTATTGTGTTTCTGGAAGTTGAAGGCTCTGAGGAGATTCCTTCACTTTCTGCCTATGGACTGTAGGAAGACTGTGGTGCATGCATTATTCACCTCTCAGCATGACTACGCTAATAGCCTTTACCTGGGTCTCCCAGAGTATTTGCTCAGGAGGCTACAGATTATTCAAAATGTGGCAGCAAGGCTCATTAGGAATGTGCCTTTACGACACCACATTACTCCTCATCTGCGTAGTCTACACTGGCTGAGGGTAAAAAGAAGGATAGAATATAAAGCACTGACCCTGGCGCATAGAGCAATTAGAGATACTGGTCCTCAGTATTTGAGGCAGAGACTTCAGAAATACAGCAAGAACAGAGTACTTAGATCGAATGACCAGAAACTAATGGTTATTCCTCGCTTTACAAAGGCCAGGATCGGTGGCCGGGCCTTCAAGGTGAAAACTGCTACACTATTGAACTCTATGCCTGAGCATTTGAGGAAGACCAAGTCGGAATCTATGTTTAAGAAAGCTTTAAAAACTTGGCTCTTCGGCCTCCCGTAGAGCCCATCGCCTGTCTTGGTCACTCCCTATAGGTTGAATGCATTGCTAGCGCCGGGACACTTTCGTTGGAGGCAGACGTGCGCTCTATAAGCTTCATAAATAAATATCAACTTTGCAAACAATGCTGCAGCAATGTGAGCAGCGGCAATGTGAGCAGCATCCGTGCTCCATGGGCCTGCCCTATACTTTGGATTTGTTAGCTGCAAGCTGTTTTCTGCTGGACTAGCAGTATGCTCAGTTAGCTCATTTGGGTAAGAATCGTTATACGAGTTTTACTCGAATTATGGACTAGCAACTACTGACTATAATGTTACAACACAATAAAGAGAGACCACGCATGGGTCTATTTTTTTAAATGACAGAGAAAGTGATTAAGGAATAAATGTTTTAGCTTAGTGAGGCTGAAACGTATTCTTTTATTTTCAGAGCTTGGCACTGAAATCGCTTTAACTGTAGAACAGTGTTATCAGCTATATTGTCCACTGAAATCAATTTAAAGGTATGCTATTTATCTGAATTAACCACACAAGATGAAGGCTCTTGAGGTTGACATTACGATTGTGTTTGATAAATGGTTCTTCCTTATTTTTCAGAAGCTTGAATGTTATTTGAAATCATGTAATACGTTTGGCTTGTCTGAAATTGGTGAAATAATAGAGTTCTGATTGAAAGAATTAGGTACAAAATACGAAGAAACACGTTAAAAAAATAATCATTGGAGGCATATCTTTCAATGGGTTGTTTCATTTACAAGGTGTAAAACTGTAATCAATCGTTCTCTTGCATTGCATTTAATTACAAATCTATGAGATTACAAACAATTTTGGAATTTTTCTGTCCTTGTCTCACGTTTCCCGGTCGGGAAGAACTAGAATGAATGTCACTTTTCCTTTATGCTGTTCGAATAATATACCATGAGAGAATTTTCTTACACTTTGGAGTTAGTGTAGTTTATTTTTTTTAAGGTTTTTTGCATGATGTAAGAACTCATGGGGATCCACTCTACCACTAGCATCATCATGATCATTAAGAAATCTTTGGGGTGCGTCTATAGTGATAAGAACAGTATTTATACCATAAGTTACTTTATTTCTGTTTTTGTCTCTATTATTTCTCTGTCCATTCTATTTGATGATGTTTTTCTGGTTTTCTTTCTGTTGTGACATTTTGTATGTTAAAATTTTATTTGCCATTGTACAAAGAATTTGGCCTTGTAGAAGCGACACTCAAGTGTGTAAAAGTCGCAAAACACAGTTTGGCCTATATTTTGCATACAAAGCTAAAAGGCCTTTTCTCTTTGCGATTAGAAAATTAGTGTACACTCCTTTGTACTTGAAGAATACAAATTTAACAAAGATCACCAATTTGGAGAAACAAAATTATTCTTATGGTCATTTAAACAATGTCTATTACTCTCTTGCTATGAGAAAAGAACTTTGATGAAACTAGCATAATCAATTTATGTCAACAACGATGCTTGTGTGATGGAACCACGCATGCGTTTACTACGCCTGTTAGTTGCACACAGTCTTACCCACGCAAGTCTTAACCACGCATATGCGTTTACCACGCATGCCTTTACAACGAACAATGCGTTGTTAAGTCATGTATGGCAAAGACATATGCCTGGTTAAGACTTATCAGGTAAGTCTTACCCCCCCGACCTCTGTCCCCCTGCCCTGAGACCTAAAGCTACTCCCTCCCTCCTGAAAACCAACCCCCTGTCCCCCCAAGCCCTAAAAACCACCGACCCCTCCCTGGGCATAAAAAATTAGCATGCCCCCCCTCCCACCAACCCTAAGAAGTATCCTAATCCCTGTCCTCTGCCCTGAGCCCTAAAACGGCCCCCAAGCCCCTGCCCTGAGACCTAAAACTGCCCCTTCCGACCTGAAAACCAACCCCCTCCCCAGAACCCTAAAAACTTCCCGCCCTGCCCTAAGCCTAAAAACTACCCGAGCCCCGATAACTACCCCTGACCCTTAAAAACTATTCCCACACCTCCAAAACCACGTCCTCTCCCGGTCTTTCCTGTTTCCACCCAGAAGGAGCTAGGCCGTGCACTGCCTTAATCACGCAGTAACGTGGTTAAGGCATAAGTGTGGTTAAGGCATAAGTGTGGTTAAGGCAATCGTGGTAGCACGTGCGTTGTTCTGACTGTTTCCCGCAACGATACATAGTTACTTTTGGACCTTACTATCTTTTTGCATGTCCTCCTTTTTTAGTGCCAGCGGTAGGTACTACAATTAGTTTGGAGGTTGTTCAAGTGTTATTGAAGAGCTCCTTAGTCCCCCTCCTCTGTTTTTGGATCGTCAGACCAAGATTTACATCAGATGAAATCTGTGGAGCTAACTCCTCTGATGTTGAGGCCCCCTCGGCAAATAGCTGATAGAGCAGAACCTTTTTGAGAGGTAGTTGGAAGCGAAGCAGCCTCTTTTGGTAATTGGTTAATTCTGTCCAATAATGCAGCACATTCTGTATTGGCTATTTGCATTTGTCTTTGTTATGCCTCAATAAATTGGGTCACTTCCACCCAGGAATTAATGGTAGAGTCAATAATGGACTAGCACACTCTTATGTTTCAAGGAAAACAAGGGACCGTACCAAGTATCCCACATTCTTTCCTGCAGCTGTGGTCTGTCCATCTGCTACGCCCTCCACCGTTTTACCCACAAGAAAAGCGTCTCTCTTGCTGAACCTAGGTCAGCCTGACTGACACTCTTCTTGTTCAGGTCAGGCAGCCCGAGCTAAAATGTGCTACATTTGCCAGCCTCATCAGTGTGACCTCCTCAGCCTGGCAAAAATGCCTCAGGGCCCTCCCATTCGTGACAAGGGGGAGCGTCACTGATAACCTATCCTCGGCTGAGTATCAATCAGTGACACCTCGTCACAGTGTGTGGTGGAGTCAGCAGTCTCACTGACCCCATTCCATCTAGTGACGAGTGAGGGACTGATACCTTCGCAGCAGTCCCAACCCTCTAGGGACCTCCAAGGCTTCCCTCCCAAGGAGCTGCATACACGGTATTTATTATGTATTTTGATGCGTGTGTATTATGAATGTATGTGTATTGTGAGGTGGGTGTTGTGAATGGGTGGGTGGGTGGGTATGTGTGCGCACGTGTGTGAATGCATGGATGGGTGTGAGTAAGTATATGTGACTGCCCCCGCCAGCCCATCTTCCTGCTAAAGTTTCTGCCCACCACTGCTTTCCTGTAATGCAAATCTTAGGTCAGTGGAATAACACAGGTATTGAGGATAAAGTTCTGGGGAAAAAGGGGTGAAAAGATGGAAGACAGAAGTACACAGAGTAATATTTCATTATCTTATCAGAAACATTGAAAAATTGTAAATATCAATATTGCACACCCCCAGTTCCTAGCCAAACCTATACCTTCATGCACATCCTCAAAATTACTGTCATTTACATTGCATGGACCTCAGCACTGTAACTCACTTGCCACCGACCAACCAATCACCCCCCAGTATTAGAATATATCTGCACCACAACCCACCAGAACCAAATTACCATCTCTGAATCAGGATATTCCTTAAAACTGTTGTCTTCAAGAAATCATTTGCCGGATCCCATTTCTTTCTGGGTATTACTACGAAAGAATGCATGTTGGTGACTTTCGCCACAACCTAGTGCATCTAGTGGCTTGTTGTTGATATGTGTACTTTTTTAACATCCCCTTCTTCTTCTGTAAAATTCAGCTCTACTATGTTTACAAAACGTAAACACTGATCATTCTGGAACAAAGTATAGCTCCCGGATAAATAGGTGCCAGATTTACCTATGGTGATGTACATATGAACAATTTCTTGATTTTTTTTTAAGAAAAGGGGAAGATATCAAACTAGTACTTTAAGCAAGAAGTGTCTAATCATGTTTAAAATGTTAAGACTTCTCTATCGAATGTTTACTTTGTAAAAACCTACCTCTAGAGTCTAGACCCTGCACTTTGGAGATATTATGTCGCTATTAAGACCACAAACAGAAAACTTTTACTTAGAATTTTGACACAGCTGATGTCACAGGCTGGCTTACTACTTGAAGATAAAAAAAAGCTCTCGAGATGCTCTTCTGAGCATCAACTTGCACCACTGCTTCCCTTATCGTTGGCAACTACATAGTTAAACTTGAATAAGATGGACAGTCACTATATTTCAAATAGGCTTTAAAATGGAATAAGCTGCTTTGAGCAACTAATGAAGATTATGTCGTCTCAACGAGGCATATTATGCAACTTTGGCTATCCTGCATGTGTGCAGCAGGCGACATTTTTGACACAAACATTTGAGTTGATAATATCTCATCAGTCAAACAACAAAGTTATTTAGCCAATAAATCACGCACAGAAGCAGGGTCGTCTTCTATATAATTGTACAAATTGCATGCCCTTATCGCAGACCTTCTTAATTTTCAACAAATAAATAGAAACTTACAGCGAGTCTCACTTTAACTAAAGTGTAATCTAGAAATGACAAAATCATCTATCAAGGGTATACTTTCAGAAAACATTACTGAAAATCTATGAATATGACTAATGAACAAGTTACTTACCTTCGGTAACGATGTATCTGTAAGAAACATTAGTTAGTTAGATTCCTCACCTTAGAATATCCCCAGGCGTCAGACTGGATCCGGAAGATTTTTCGTCAGCAATACCCCTTGCGCGTCGCTAGGCGTCGTCTGCGGCTCCGCGTCCGTCGTCGGCGCCGTGATGACGTCGTCGGAGTACTTAGACGCCGCCCTCGCGCGCTGACGTCAGTTCTTGTACATAGCCTTCCGCGCCAGGAACGCAGAGCCATGCAAAGACCGACACTGGTGCCAAAAATAAAATCTAGGGGCCTGAAAGGACAACCTTAACCCTAGATGTCAGTTCGCAGAACGGGGAGGATGGGAGGGTCGGTGAGGAATCTAACTAACTAATGTTTCTTACAGATACATCGTTACCGAAGGTAAGTAACTTGTTCATCTGAAAGAAACACGTTAGTTAGATTCCTCACCTTAGAATAGATACCCAAGCAATACCATCCCCGGTGGTGGGTCTGCGAACCAAGATCACACCAGAAAGTCCTGGAGGACAGAACGGCCAAAGAAGCCATCCCTCCGGACTTGGCTGTCAAGGCAATAATGCCTGGCAAACGTGTGTAGCGAAGCCCACGTCGCCGCCTGACAGATGCCCTGCAAAGGGACTCCCCGTCCCAAGGCAGTAGTAGCCGCCGTGGCCCGAGTAGAATGGGCGCGCAGCCCAACAGGAGGGTCCTTTTTAGCCAAGGAATAGCAAATTTTTATACACAAAACGACCCACCGAGAGATGGTTCGTTTGTGCACAGCTTTCCCCTGCTTAGCGCCCACGTACCCAACAAAAAGCTGGTCGTCCACCCGGAACTGTTTTGTGCGGTCCAGATAAAAGGAGAGCGCACGTTTTGGGTCCAGACGGTGGAGCCTCTCTTCCTCTTTGGAAGGATGCGGAGGCGGAAAGAAGGTGGGCAAGGTGACAGACTGCCCAAGGTGAAATGGAGTCACCACTTTAGGAAGAAAGGAGGGACGAGGCCGAAGGACAACCTTGTCCGGATGAACAGATAGAAAAGGAGGCTTTGAAGATAAAGCCTGGAGCTCACTCACCCGTCTAGCCGAGGTGATGGCTACCAGAAAAGCAGTCTTAAGAGTCAGAAGACGAAGAGGACAATTGTGAAGAGGCTCGAAGGGAGCGCACATCAGGAATGTCAATACCAGATTCAAGTCCCACTGAGGCATTACAAAAGGGACAGGAGGGAACGTGTGTGTAATGCCTTTGAGAAAGCGTGTAACCACAGGGGACTTGAAAAGAGAAGGCTGATCAGGAAGCCGCAAGAAGGCGGAGATGGCAGCAAGATAACCTTTCAGGGTGCCCAGGGCAGAGCCCTGCCGGGCCAGAGAAAGAAGGAAGAGGAGAACCTCAGAAAGAGGGGCGGAAAGGGGATCCACAGCCTTTGCTGTGCACCATGCCACAAATTTGTTCCACCGGCAGGCGTATACCGACTTTGTGGAGGGACGCCTGGCTGCCAGAATGATATCACAGACTTCAGGAGGCAAGTCAAATGGCATCAACTGCCGCCGCTCAATCTCCACGCATGGAGGTGGAGGCTGGACAGGTTCGGGTGGAGGACCGTCCCCTGCTGCTGCGACAGAAGATCTTCCCGAAGGGGCAGACGTATCGGGGGATCGGTCAACAGACTGAGTAGCTCGGGATACCAGTATCTTCGTGCCCAATCCGGAGCCACCAAGATGACTTGGGCCCGGTCGTGCCTGATCTTCTTCAGCACTCTGGGCAGAAGTGGTATAGGCGGAAAGGCGTACAACAGACCGCAACTCCACTCGTGACGAAAAGCGTCGCCGAGCGAGTGCCGCCTTGGAAATTCCAACGCGCAGAACTGCTGACATTGCGCGTTCTCTTCGGTGGCGAATAGATCTAACCAAGGCTCTCCCCACTGCTGAAAGAGACCTTGCGCCACTTCGGAGTTCAGACGCCATTCGTGATCCATCATGCACCGGCGGCTGAGTTCGTCTGCTCTGGCGTTCAGAGAGCCCGCCAGATGTTGAACCACTAGGGTGACGCCCTGGTGTTCCAGCCACGTCCAGAGGCGCAGAGCCTCCTGACAAAGGGTCCACGACCCCACCCCGCCCTGTTTGTTGCAATACCACATGGCGGTGGTGTTGTCCGTGAACACCTGCACGACACTTCCCCTGACAGAGGGAAGGAAGGCTTTCAGTGCAAGCCGGATCGCTCTCAACTCCAACAGGTTGATGTGGAGACGAGACTCCGCCGGAGACCAGAGGCCTCTGATCTCCGCCTCTCCCATATGGCCACCCCAACCCAGGAGGGACGCATCCGTCACTACGACATGCTCCGGTTGGGGAAGGGAGAGGCTCTTGCCCTTGACCCACTCGCGGTCCGTGAGCCACCACTGCAACTGCTGTGCAGTGCCCTCCGAGATCAAGACATGGTCGGACAGGTTGCCGTGATGCTGGGCCCACTGAAACTTCAGGTCCCACTGCAGAGCCCGCATGCGCCGCCTGGCGTGAAGCACTAGTAGGATGCAGGAGGCCATCAGCCCCAGAAGCCGCAACACTAGCCTGACCGAAACCCGGGATAGAGGCCGAAAGATGGGAATCAGGGCCTGTATATCCCGGACCCGCTGTTCCGGTGGATGGACCCGGAACTGCGCCGAATCGAGAACCGCTCCGATGAAGAGGAGCTTCTGAGAGGGACTCAGGTGTGACTTCGGCACGTTGATGGAAAACCCCAGCAAATGCAGGAGATCCGCCGTAGTCTGGAGGTGGGAGACGACTGCCTGGGGCGAGCCCGCCTTCAACAACCAGTCGTCGAGATAGGGGAAGACTGAAACTCCTGATCTGCGCAGATGAGCTGCGACCACCGCCAACACTTTCGTGAACACCCGAGGGGCACTGGTGAGGCCGAAGGGGAGCACGGTAAACTGAAAGTGCTCTTGGCCCACCGTGAACCGCAGGTAACGCCGGTGGGCCGGCAGGACGGGGATATGAAAATATGCGTCCTGCAAGTCCAACGCTACCATCCAGTCTCCAGGGTCTAGGGCAGCTAAAACCTGAGCCAATGTTAGCATCTTGAACCTGTCCTTTCGGAGGAAGGCATTGACGTTCCGGAGGTCCAAGATAGGGCGTAGGCCCCCCTTGCCCTTCTTGGGAACCAGAAAGTAGTGGGAATAACAACCACGACCTACTTCTGGACTCGGAACGCGCTCGACGGCCCCCTTGGCCAAGAGAGCCGAAACTTCCTCGCGGAGAAGATTCAAATGATCCCCCGAGATACGGTGGTGCTGCGGTGGCATGGCTGGAGGGGTCGTCTCGAAGGGGAGGGAGTAGCCCCTTCAGACGATTTGCAGCACCCACCTGTCCGATGTTATGGACCGCCAGTAGAGCAGGTGATGGCGAACTCTGCCGCCCACTGGCGTGGTATGGGCCCGAAAGCTCGGACTAGGAGGGCTTTGAGGCAGGTGCTGCCGGGGTGGAAGTGGGCTGACCACGTCGGCCTCCATTTCCGCCACGGCGGAAGCCACGTCCGCGCGCAGTTTGGTTCTGCGGCTGGTGGCTTTGCGGACGTGAGGAGGCGCCCCTTCCTTGGCCACGAAAGGGGCGAAAAGCGGAGGTGTGCGCCCGCGGAGCCGAGAGGCCCAAGGACTTGGCCGTAGCCCGGGAGTCCTTAAAGCGGTTCAGCGCACTGTCCGCCTTCTCACCAAACAGGCGAGTGCCATCAAAGGGCATGTCCATGAGGGTGGTCTGGACATCCCCGGAAAATGACGTGGACCGCATCCAGGCGTGGCGGCGGAGCGCCACCGTGGTTGAAATCACCCGACCCAGCGAGTCCGTGGTGTCAAGCCCACATCGTATGGCGTGCCGTGCTGCATCCCTCCCATCGGCCAAAGCCTGGGTAAGACGCGTCCGGACCTCCTCCGGACACAGGGGCAGCACGTCCTCCACCGTATCCCACAGGGAATGGGAATAACGGTCCAAGAGGCAGGCGGTATTTAAGGACCGCAGGCCCAAACTAAGGGACGAGAACAGTTTCTTGCCAAACTGCTCGAGTCTCTTGGAATCCCGGTCCGGCGGAGCGGTCGGAAAGGAGGATTGGGAGGTAGAGGCCTGGATAACCAGACTCTCGGGGGTGGGGTGTTGGGACAGGAAACTGGGGTCGCCCGGAGCAGGGCGGTGGGGCCTGGCAACGTTCCTATCCACAGGAGGAACTGTGGAGGGCTTGGACCAGGTGCCCTGCAGAACGTCAGTGAGGGCCTCGTTAAACGGCAGCAGAGGCTCAGTGGAGCTTGCTGAGGTTTGAAGCACCTCAGTGAGGATGTTAGTCCTCACAGCCACGGCAGGCAACTCGAGCCCAAGGGCCTCGGCCGCCTTGCGCAGCACCACAGAAAATGCTGCACCCTCCTCCGAAGATGGCGTCGGCTAGGGCTCCGCGAGCGATCCTTGGACCTCCTCCTGGACCGGGATCGCGCACGACGCGGAGCCGAGTGGCGAAGCTCGAGAAGCTTGCGGGAACGCTCCCGCCTAGCCTTCGAAGTCAGGGCCTGGCAGTCGTTGCACGACTCCGCGTCGTGGTCGGGGCCTAAGCAGTAGAGGCACCGGCGGTGGTGATCGGTCACCGACATCAGTCGATGGCAATCCTCGCAAGCCTTGAACCCAGGCATCCTACCGGCACCAGATGTCGACAGACAAGGATCAAAAATGATCAAAAAAGATTTAGTCAAAAAAGACTAAAAGGGGTAGCTCTCCCGGATCTGCGCTTACTGGCGCGGAAAAAAAAAGAACTGACGTCAGCGCGCGAGGGCGGCGTCTAAGTACTCCGACGACGTCATCCCGGCGCACGACGCCGACGACGGACGCGGAGCCGCAGACGACGCCTAGCGACGCGCAAGGGGTATTGCTGACGAAAAATCTTCCGGATCCAGTCTGACGCCTGGGGATATTCTAAGGTGAGGAATCTAACTAACGTGTTTCTTTCAGATTATATTAATGGAAAACAGTGGCTCCATCTACATGCGGCTACATAAACGTGTATTTGTCTTACGCGGTCTGCTGCTTCACAAGTGTGAAATAAGAAAAACTCAATAGCGAATCAAATACCACAGCTTTGCGACTTAAGAAGACACGTCGTTGTTTAAAATCCAAATGTTTTTAATAAACAAACACCATCATGCTCCATTACATTCGAAAGGGTTGGGGTCCACGTCTTTCCCTGCTTTGTGGGGACTACTCGTAGTCTGTGACAGGCTACATTGATAACATACCTAAAGGTATGGAACGAATATTCAGAGAACATAGTTTGTGAAGTGAGCTCATGAGCCCCACAGTTAAAGTAAGAAGAACAAATGCAGGTACAGTTGATCTTCTAGTACATCCTGGTCAGCAGCAGAGTAGTAATGCCAAATTAAATATCCCGAGCAAGGAATCATGCTTCCTAATTATTGATAAAATATCCGAGAATGGTGGGGAACATGATGTTTGACGACAATAGCTACAAGTCGACCCTTGTTATTAACAGTGCATGTACAATAAAAATGAACCTTCGACTGGCACGAGTAGCATGTAGGTACAGTTTGGGTCATAAGCATATTACAAGCAAAAACCACCAAGTTGTCATTCCCTTGAAACCAAGGTCTTAATTCAAGCAACGGAGGAAAAAAGAAGAAAATATATAACTTTCCATCTCTTCATATTTTAATGTTAGCTTCTTCCAATGCAGCATTTTCTGGGGTAGGAAGATAAAAACATTTTCACTATATTTAGCATGATTCTTTTGTTTAAAAAAAAAAATCAACTGTGACACTGTCCCAAAACCAAAGACTGACTATACAGCAACAGAATTTCAATCAGCATATCTATTGCACTTCATGAAGGAAAATGTCCTTTGCCTTGCAGGTTCCCGAAGAAAATGTAACTGGTTGATTATGTAATTTAATCTTGTGTAACACAAGATTTATATCCATACATAAAATGCTTATAATCTGTTTCTTCTTTGCAACAATATTTGGAAGAGTTTGCCATAAAATCTTTCCAGTAGACGGTTGAGAAGTCTCCAGGTTTAAGAGTCTACCAATCATATCTGGGTTCCTACCCACTCAAAGTCACCAAAATAAACTTCTGCGATCCACATTTCATGAATATATCCACAAAAGAGCGGGATGAGGTCTCCTTTATGACTAGCACGAACACTGTGTGATCCATGTATTACAGGGATGTATTTTATACGTGACAACATACGAACATGATGGAAATGAACACCAATCTTATTGCACATGGTGTCTGGGCGAGTTTTGAAAACACTGCAACGTTGATGAAAATTCTTTACATCTTGTTTTTCACTCAGCCCTTTTCTAGACAGTTTTATGTAGCAGCAATGTCAATCGACATACATAGGAGAGCTGGGAGTTGTTGGCATTTGATCCAGGATTCTACATACATATGCAGCAACTTCCACCGGACGCTCTTCATACATCAAGATAAAGGTATGTTTCTGAAAAATTAAGGAAAGTAAGTGAAAACAATACATACCTATATATCTATAGGTAGACACATAAATTGACATATTACATTTACATCAACTTAAACTCAAGAAGGAAACAATGGCATATAAGGACTGTTTACCCTGTAAGCATCTGTTCACGGTATGTAGTGATGCAGATTCACATGATCTGCATACTCCTGCGATCAAGTGTTTTTCAAGTCACGAGGACTAGATGGCTCCTCCTCTGGTTGTGGGTGAACATGTTCGCCGCCTCCACTGTTAGATTGTTTTACGCCCAACAGGTCAGAGTAGGAATGGAGTAGTGAGCAGAAAAGAATAGTGTCCACTAGTATGAAGAGAGAATAGTATCAAGTGAAAGATATCAGTAACAAACGTTGGCTTCCGGGAAGGAGGGTGGGCACATGTGAATGTACAGCACTACATGCAACGAACAAATGCTTACAGGTTAAGTAACATAATCAGTTTGTAGCATGTGTGGCTGTACATACACATGCTCTGCATTGACTGTAAAGCAGTAGTTCCCTAAACGGTGGCTAGCCAGTGGATGGGGAAGAGGTCTGAAACTGAGTCTCGAGGACAGTTAACCAACTCTAGCTTGTTGC
This sequence comes from Triturus cristatus, assembly GCF_964204655.1. NCBI lineage: Eukaryota > Metazoa > Chordata > Amphibia > Caudata > Salamandridae > Triturus > Triturus cristatus. The sequence goes on along the minus strand of NC_140590.1, from coordinate 436,599,640 downwards.
CTAGCAAGAATATCCACCCAACAGGGGTTTGTGAAAGTGTGTTGAGTGGACCATGCAACAGCTTTACAAATATCTGCTATGGGCATATTCTCTAGAAAGGCCATAATAGCACCCTGTTTGCGGGTGGAGTGTGGCTTGGGGTGGGAAGTTCGAGTTCTTTTAGCTTTTGCCTAACAGATTTGGATGCATTTGACAACCCACCTGGCAATCCCTGCCTTAGAAATGCCCATGACGTTTATGAAGCTGTGAAAATGCCACAAACAGTTTTGCGAAAGGATTTGGTCTATCAATGTAGTACATAGGAGCATGCTTGAGATCAAATGTGTGAAGTGCCCTTTCAGTCGAAACGTGAATAGAAGAATGGGAGTTGGATGGTCTGGTTAAGATTTAATGAAATATTAAAGAAAAGACCCCTTGTGTAAGGGAAGGGGTTACAGGGGGTACAAGGAGCTAGTTCAAGAGGTCCATCAGCCAGTGCTCCCTGCAAGAATCATGACATTCAACAATAGGGCTAATGTTCCTGAGAGGAAAGAAAGAAGGGGAGAGGCACAGTCTCTCTGGACGTGGAGAGTGCCTGGGCCAGAGTACTGGAACGGGACAGTCAGCGGGACTGTTTATCTTGCCCTCACACACCCCCTAGAGGATTTTATGCTTCATCATTGGATGGTGCTTCTCCTTGGGCCGGCCAGGATATAGAGGGGGTCAAAAGCACCAGCTTATTTTTCTTTTCTATGCATGGTGTAACCATGCAAGCTTTCACCGGCTCTTTGGATTTATTCATCCCCTTGAGCACCAGGATGTATTGGACAGAGTGCCCTGTCTTTGAGAGTGTTTCTACTAGGAAATCCTCCTCAGCTCGTGTGGAGATACCCTCCTACCTTATGGCAGACAGCCGGTCACTGAATGATGCTGAGGTATGTTGTGGTGTCATACGGCAGGGAGTCCCTGACTAGGACATGTTCTAGGTCAGTCTATATCGTAATACTACCAAAGATCCCCTGAGGCACCTGGGTAGACTGGGGCAAAGTCCTCAGCCGGGGAAGACGGGCTATGTCTGCCAGTATTGGAGTATGACTCTAGGTATCCGGTGGTGAAGACATAGGCGGTGAGGGACTTTAAAGTGGAGTTGGTTGGCGAGGTGGAGAAGGAGCAGAGGCTTTGACTTAGGGCCTCTTCGCAGTAAAGAGGGGCACACAAGTGTTCAATGAAAGGGCCCTTCTCAAGGCGAGCCTGTGTTTCTTTGGCAGGGTGTCCTATGAGGCAGAGACCTTGCCTGTTCGAGGGTGGATGATGATCCTCCTCTGGCTTTCATTGAGCTCCTGCTACAGCCTCTCGAGATTGGGGCATTCTTCGATGCACCAATGGCGCTTTCGGCCTCAATGAGGATGCAGACTTCGAAGGTGTCGGCAGGTGACTTGAGGGCGGCTGAGAGTCAAGGCCCTTGGAAGGGGATTTTCTCAGCACTGGAGCCTTGCTATGTTGTCAACCAGCGCAGGATGGCAGTGGTATACCAGAAGATTGCAGCGGCTTCAGCTCAGGGCTCCACGCCGGAACTACAGAGGGGCGATGATTGGCTCCGATATGTGCCATTTGCAAGGTTTAAGGGCTTGAGCAAAGACAGTATGCACGTTGGGGTTTTTAAGCGTGGACTGGAGGCGACTGAGTTGGATGAAGCATCCTCGGGAGCCTGCTCTTCCTCAATGAGTTCTTACTCATCTGACTCCAAGACATTAGAGTTGATGAACTGAGGACTTGATGGTGTGAGATGGCAGAGAAAATCAATCTAACAATGGAGTCAGTGCCCTTGAGCATCAACGATAAGAAGACTAGTCACTGAGACCTTGTGACCTCAAAAGACTTCTTTAAAGTAAAACAAGATGTAATCGTCCGAGCTAAACACTAGATGGCAAGAGTATGCAAAAAACGTGCATCTATAGCCACACGTGCTACAAACATTATTTCTTTTAAACTTTTCAATTAGTCGTCTGAACTTAATTGCGTTTATTTTTAGCAGAGATATCAACTTTCAAGTAATTTTAAGGAATTATACTGGTACAAGGAAGTAGTCATTTAGATAAAAAGACATCACATACATTTAATGCACCATTGTTGCAAATAACCAATGAGTTAAAACAAGCATTGGCAAAGCCAGTGGGATTCAATTTTAAATGGCTCTGCCAATGACTCTGCCAAAGATTGTTGGCACCGACATGGAAAAATGAAAAGCACATTTTGAGAAAGGGACAGTCTGGCAGTAAATTGTAGCTGCCGGGCTCTCAAAGAATGAAAACCTAAAAATGAATGGGGAGGGACACAAGGAGTAAGCATTGATCAGGCGAGGGTTGGAGAAAACGAAACATTGACAAGCATTGAGAGCAAGTGCTTGGGGAACAAAGGAGCAGCTGGGGGGGATGCATTTCATAAATTAATAAAATAAAAAGCCTAGCAGGATTGGGAGTGGCAGTGAAAGCAGCATACAACCTTGAGGGATAATGAGAGGATGGAATCAGCACACAGGAGACAGAGCAAGAAAATATATGCACCCTCATGAAATGTTCAGAGTAAAATAATAATAATTATAAAATTTCCCCCAACTAAGCACTGGAAGGATACAACTCATAAAATCAACAAAATGGGAGACCAAAATGCTCCTGGGCGAGTAAACCACAATAATTGGGAAAATAGCCATCGAGTCTGGAGAAGGCAAGTGAGATAGACAATTAAGCCATGCAGTCATAAGCAAGAGGCCAGCTTAAAGCCAACATTATGTATATTGCAAACAACAGGTGTGGCCAATTGATAGCTAATGATTTTCTGTAGCTAGCCGTAAAATGGCTAAAGTAGGATTGGGAAAAGCTATGACTTGTGAGAAAATAATCTGAAGGAAGTGCATGGTTCTATTAACATCAAACATATGGAGAATTCTGTCCCCCCCAAAAAATATTTTGCATGCATCCCCACCACCAATGTAATAAAAGGGCAATTTGAAAATCAACCCTTGGTAATGTGAAGTGTCAATTTAAAGGATTTACAGATTAGTAAAGGTCTTGGGATCCTCGCTGTGGAATTGGTAAACTAGGCATATTATAAAGACGTAGTAAATTCAGTAGGAAATTTGAGAAACTTCTCGATGTCTAAATGTTTAACAGAAGTCTGGGTTCCACTGTTATTACAGCTGACAAGTGTGATTCTTTAGAGAGCCATAATAGCTCTGTCAAAAGGTGAAAGGTGACAGGAGTAAACATGTGAATTATAGGTCCATACCACTGATAGACTTCTAGTAAACAGAATCTTAAACTACATCGAGCAAGAGAACATTCAATGTAATGCTCAAGATGGGTTTCTCTAAGGACATAGGAATATACATCATTATGTTTGTTTATAATTGACTTGATCAGAGGACTGATTGGTAAGCTGCATGAAGGATAGAGAAGCCAAATATCGTTTTACAATGGGGACTGCCATGCCTTATTGAGCAAGGAACCTCTGTAAATGCAAGGCGTATTGGGGAATTGCAAGCTCTTACAATTCAAAAACCTTTCCTCCAATTCAAAAGGAATACTGTCATTCTACGGACTAATCCAAAGTTCATTCCAAAGGTGCCTTCGGACTTTCATTTAAATGAGCCGGTGATTCTCAAGGCTTTCTTTCCTCAACCGTCTACACCGGCGGAAAGGGCACTTCATTCGCTGGACGTGCAGCGGTGCTTGAAATTTTATCTGGACCGCACTAAAGCCTTTAGAAAATCTTCGCAATTGTTTGTTGCATTCAATGCTCCCCGCAAAGGATTACCCCTGTCCAAGCAGGGTATTGCTAGATGGATCTCCAGTGCTATACAGTTCTGTCATTCTGCAGTGGACAAGCCTCTAGAGGGCAGAATTAGAGCACACTCGACGAGGTCCATGGCTTCCTCAACGGCTCTCTTTGCGGGGGTCTAGATTAAAGACATCTGCAGAGCTGCGACTTGGAGCAGCGTGCACACCTTTACAAGACATTACTGTCTGGAGACCTTAGCACAGGAAGACACGGCGGTGGGCCAGGCAGTCCTGAGGAACCTCTTCCATTGAGTGGTGAGCTTTCCTTTCTTCCCTCCTTCCTTTGTATGGTTCTTGCACATTTTGCTATGTATTTTTCTTATGTGATTGCATGGTACTTTTATGTAAAAAAAAAAAAAAAAGTACGGTGATATATAGTAATGGATACTGAGATGTCTCAGGGAGGCAAAATGTGTTTCTTACTGCTAGCTACTCTGATACAAGCTATGGGAATCTATGAAAGTTCCAATACTGGAGTAAGAAACAAGTTACTTACCTGTAACTTTGGTTCTCCAGTATTGGTAACTTTCATAGATTCCCATGCGCCCACCCTCCTCCCCTGGGAAAGCTCAGCCCTCGGCAGGTTTGGTTGTACTGTTACACAACGGCTATGAAAATCTGAGGCTCTGAGCTTCTCTCAGGAAGGTTCTGTGGGGTGAGGCTAATCTGATTGGTTGTTGCTTTATTTTGGTCTCTTTTACAAAAAGAGGTAGATATACTACAAAAGGGAATGAGGCCTAGGCCTTTTTCTTTCTCTTTTGTACCTACTGCTATGTTATTTTGGATACAGAGACTCCCATTCCGACGACGGGGAATGATACAAGCTATGGGAATCTATGAAAGTTCCAATACTGGATTAACAACCATAACTCTGGTTCTACTGTTTGGATTTTTATCATTTTTGGGTTCTTTTAATTATAAAAATATCTTCTATGTTTCTAAATTGGAGGGATTATTCTTGTGTCCGGCTTTCACTTTATTAATATTTGAGTGCTGTATAAATACTTTACATGTTACGTTTAAGTTAAGCCAGAGGGTTAAGAATAGGCTTAATTACTGACATTTGTGGTTCACCCTGACAAGGAGTATGATTATTCTTTCAAGTAGGTTCTAATTTCCTTCAACAAAGAACAATGTCTCACAATAGCTGAAAGAGGTTGGTTGAAGAAAGCGAATACTTAATAGGGCAGGCCTAAAGTCCACTCTGAGCAAGGGATATGAAATTCCTATAGCCCTATGGTAGAGTCATTGTTCACGGTCAAGGACATCAAACTTGTGAGAAATTAGGTTATTGGTTGAGGAGGGTGTCAAACCCTACTCAAGCAACAGCCACAATCCTTGTCCGGGTGACCCACAAAAAGTCACTAAATTAATGTGTAAAGTATTTATGCAGCACTCAAACAGTATTAAAGTAAAAACACAACAGGAAAAATCCCACAGCAATTTAGGAAAAATAGAATACATTTTAATAAATAATTTGAAACCAAAAGAACACAAATACAATTGGTAAAACTAGATTTATGATTTTTTAAAGTTTAAGGTAGAAAATAGCTCCTAAAAGATCAAAGCGCCAACTGCTGACATCTAGTCGCACAAGACCGGGGCAAAGTTGAAAGTTATGGCTGACTGCGATGGAGCGAGGTTCAGATTCATAAAGTGGGTTGGGCCCATTCTTCGCTTACCTTCAGACTTAGAAGAAATTTCAAGAAAATAATGTCTGAGAAGGTAAAGTTCAGCGGTGTAAGGCAGCTGGCGATGTCCGAGGAAGAGGTGTCATTTTGGTATGCCTCTGGATGAAGTTGTGGTTAAGATTCCTTTGGACAGTCTCTTTTATGGAATCCGAAAATCTCCAGGTGGACAAAGCTGTAGGCCGTAGCTGATGAGGGCGCCACAAGGCTGGAAACAACTTTCTTTGAGGAGATGCTGAACAGGATTTGCTGCTGCGTAAAAAGAACGTAGCAGGAAGTGCGGCAAAGTCAGGTTGACCAGCAATGCACCGTGAGCAGATCAACAAACAGGTAGGTCCCGGTCTTTTTTGGGTTCTTGGAGCACTTTTTGGACAAAAATGTTTTTTAAGTCTCAAGTTATTGTGGATTTAGGCTGTCTGGGCACCTTTAGCACCACTTCAATGGGCCCAGGGCTGAGGGGCACCACTTGAAGTGTCAGGACTCACTCACACAGGGTCCAGGTGTGGGTTCAAGATGGTTGGAGCCTTTTCTGTCCCTGAAGCTCTGAACAAGAGGCCAGCCAACTAGCTCTTGAAGTCATCTCTAGAAGTCCTGGGTTCAAGGAGACTAGCAGGGCAGACCTCTGGGGTTCAGAGCAGGCTTCAGACAGCGAAGCACTCCTTCTTAGTGCAGCAAAGCAGGCAGTCCTTCGGCAGGTCTAGGACTTAAGAGTGGGTCCGAGGATTGCATTACTTTGAATTAGGACAAACATCTGGAGGCTTACCCCCACAGACGCGCCTGGAATTTCATGCCTCCTTGCTGTGGCTCCAGCTTGGCTATACGTACAAAAGGCTAGTGTGAAGTTCATTGTGTGTGTCCTGTCTAGGGCCTACTTTAGGGGTGACATATGTATTAAAAAGGGAGTCTTAGGTCTGGCAAAGGATTTATTTTGCCAAGTGGAAGTGACAGTTTAAAACTGCATACAAGCCTCAATGACAGACCTTGGGCATATTTTAAGAGGCTACTTTAGTGGACGGCCAAATAAGTGCTGCAGGCCCACAAGTAGCATTTAATTTACCAGCCCTGGGGTATATGGTATATCACTTTACCAGGGACTTACAAGTAAACTAAATATACCAATCCGGTGTAAACCGACTTTGCAATGTTTTAGAGAATGAGAACTTTAGCACTGGTTATCAGTAGTAAAGTGCACAGAGTCCTAAGGCCAACAAAAACAAACTCGGAAAAATAGGAGAGGGTGAAGGCCAAAGGTTTGGGAGTGACCCTGCAAAGAGGGGGCCAGATCCAACAAAACTGTTATGTTTATTTTGTCAACTGGACAAGCAAGCCCAATCCCCTGCAGCACGAACCCTTTGGCTGCCAGTGTACAGTGCCACAGTGAAAAAGGATGGCATTTCACAAAGGCAAGGTTTGAATATATTGGTAAAAATTGTTTAAACCGGATTCATTAATCAAAGCCTTTATAGCCCGGCCAAGCACTCTAAGGAAATGTGGTGAGCTCCAGTTGTGTTACTGATAGTGGCTCCCATATTCTATGCGAATACATGCATAAACATAAAAGCAAGATTGGTTCACAATTAAAATGTGCACAAAACATGTCTGCTATACTATTGTGCAACTTTAAATGCAATTTCTCTTAGGCATGATTTAGTAAAGTGAGTAGCTAGGAGTCCCTTCCAGCCAGAGGCTGGCAATGGGCATAAAAGTGGCACACCCAGCATACTCTTCAGAACACCTCTGGACCTGTGGAAGATAGGAGAAAGATCTTATCCTAAAAAAATCATAGAGAAAGCACAAAAACGATCCCGAAATACTCCCAGGGAAGCTTTACTTGAAACCCATAAAAAAGCAGAACTCAACACCCTGATCTGCGTAACTACTTTCAATGCATCATCTAATGAATTTAAAAAAATCATAAACAAGAAATGGCCAATACTAACATCGAACAGATTGAGCTTTGAGAAACCCATGTTTTCCTTCAGAAGGAACAGGAGTTTAAGAGACGCTCTGATTCACACTGATCTGCAAAAACTGAAAACCCCATACCAAAGCACACTTTGGAATCAACCACAGGTTATGGGTCACTATCCGTGTGGTTCCTGTGTGGCATGTGCATTTACGGAACACACTAAGGAAATAGATCTGGGTATGCACCATAAATGGGAACAGAGGTCCCACACTAATTGTAACTCGGATAGAGTTATTTACATAATCAAATGCCCATGCCAGTTAATGTACATAGGGATGACAGGGAGGAAAATAAAAGTACGTATAAACGAACATAGGAGCACAATCAGAAGGTCCATATCAGCAACCAAGCTTACTGCACATTATGTAGAGAAAAAACACTCAGACAGTGACCTGTGGTGGTCCGTGATTGAAAAAGTCAGAGAAGATGGCAATGTTTCAAAAAACCTCTTAGAACGGGAACAGAGATGGGTCTATAGATTAAAAACACATATGACCGGTCTGAACTACCACATTCCATGGAATCAACTGAATAAAAACAAATAATCTCTACAGTGACCCATGTAGTGTATCAAGGTGAGGACACTGACAATGACAGCCTATTTCCAGACCTCACAATCAATAATAAGCATCTGGGTAAATAGTGTCAAAAACCTCAGCAAGTGGTACAGAGAAACCCTTCTACTTCAACTGTAATGACCCGGTGACGTGAGCGTACTCCTAGTGTTTTCCTCAGGGGGCCGCGGTATCTTAATAGCCTGTCAGGAGTAGATATAATGTCCTTCATCTACAATACATGTAGGCCGTAAGCAGGAAATGTGGAGCGAGAGATTTAAATTTATATACGCATTTTCATTTACATAAGAATCAACGGGCAAATCATTTACATTAGGGAGTCTATTCCCACCAAAGCATTGGAATACCTAACTTTAATACTACAACTCCCAGAAATATACGAGCGACACACGCGCAGTACGCACTTCCGCGTGGAGGCGTGGCCAATGACTTCCGGAAACAGACGGGATCGTCTACCGAGGCTCGCGAACAAGTTAAAAACCATGGCCCCGAACACAGCAATGATTCCAAGCTGTGGGAACCACTACCGAATAGGTGTCTCTACGGGGCAGGACCCTTGGTGGCGTGAGTAATTTGAATGCGTGGCTTGAGTATAAGAGGTATACCGTTGCGATACAGATAGATAACGACTGTGTTTTTGCTTATTTCTTTTCAATTTTTTCTTTTCCTTTCATATTTCGTCCACAATTTGGTGGGCTCAACATCCTTGATGCAAACGATATTCACAAAACACCTATTGCGTGATTGGGGATATACCGATCTGATTCTCTGTATCGTTTGGATCCACAGAGTGTGACTACAGGGCTACCCTACGTATAGAGGTCCCACACGGGGTTTATCCTCTCCCTAATTGGGGTAAGCTACACAGGGTACAAGAAAGTTTTGATGAAGATGCGTTCCCACTGTGTTGGAATTGATTGTGGGATGAATTTGTTTTTAATTCGTGTCTCTATGTTGTAAGTCCGACTGGCAAGACTGATGTTTAAAATCACGCACAGAAGAATATATGAAAATAGTATGCGGTAAATCACCGCCACCCATGTATTCACACGCTACAATAATGTGTGTCAGATATATATGATGGGTTATGCCCTAATCACGAGCACATTCTATTTATTGTTTCACGTATGATGATGTGAAGGATATAAAGATATACACATATACTTGGTGTGTTCTAAGGAAAAACAGGATTCGCTATATATGTTGTTTGTTCTTTTTCCTGTCTTTCACAGATGGAGTGAATTCCTTAATTAATCAGTTGATTCATAATAAGGAGCAGCTATCTGCCCTTACTGCTTAATAGTATAGGGAACTTCCCTTGTACTCCTTTAATCTTCCAGGGGGCACACGCCCTGAAGAAAGTCCGTGCACCCTTCATGGGGCAATCAGGACAGAAACATGTTGGCAGTAGGGTCCTAGGACCATAATATTACCTGGTAACCCTCGAATTTTTGTTTTTTTTACTATCAGTGCCAGACCCAAGAATAAAGGGATACTGGGGTCTGACACCGGTTTTTAATCTTTAACCCCCTGGCCAAATATCATCTCAGTAAGTGCTCCCTGAAACATTGGTTGAGCCCACCCTGACTTCTAGGCGTCGGGGTGTCCCGATGATGAAGCATGACACCACTAGGGTGTGTGAGGGAATATAATAACAAAAGGACTTGCCTCCTTCCCCACACTCTGTTCCATTCTAGTCAGCTATAGATATTGTTTACTGACTGGTCAACCACGGGAGTACTTATAGTGACTTAGAAGATAGGAGGACTGCACCTACTGTTGAACGTTTGGAGAGAAACCCCCAAGTGCCGGAGCTGCTCCCCATTTGTACACAGGACTGAGAGTGGACTTGAAGGACTTGTTTCCTATTCAGCTGCAGGAACACAAAAGCTGCAAGAAGCCCAAATCTCTGCTGTGCCCAGCTGACTAGTTCTCACTGAATTTGCCCTGGACCCTTGCCCGGAATTAAAGTGTACTCTTTCCCCAAACATTGCAAGATTGGAAACTTAGAAACTTTTCCCTAGCTTTTGGCAAAAATGACCAAAGGCTAACTCCTGACTGCCACCTTGCTGCTGCTGCTGAAACGCTGGACAGACTGCACTTCCTGGTAGCACTTGCTGAAAGTATCCTGACTTCCAAAATCGTTTTTAAGTCCAAACGTAGAGGACTTCACTGGGCCCAACACCAAGCAGCACCTTGCTGTTGCCGATACCTTTCCCACCACTGATAACCTCAAACGTCCTGCCAGAGCAGGGCTTCAACAGAGGTCCTGTGCTTCACCTGGCTGCTGTCCGAGTCCTCTTCCGATCCACTGATGACCTTGTCGACAAGGACTCTTCTCCAGAAAAAAGACTGTCAGAAGGTAAACTTTCCACTGGGACGAACCAGATCTGTGTACCAGACCTGTGCTCTATTGCGGCTTTGCACGGATTCTGCTCAGCAACAGAACTATGCTCGGGACCATAGAACATTAGCAGATAGGGACTTAGTCACCATATCACCTCAGTATCATAAGCCAGAGTCCAACTAGCTACAGTGTCTCACTTGCCCTCCTACTCATAGCCAGAGGAACAAGTGAATTGTGACCCCAGAACACAACACTCTCGACCCGCTCAGAGATCGCAGTGACAGGAAACTCCCTTTCGCTCACACACTGGTACTCGTCCACATTAAGATATGTAAGAGACACGAAGGAAGTTTGAAATGTTTATTTCAACTATCTTGCTCTAAAATGCAGCATACATGCCACAATCAGAAACCAACTGCCTAGCAAAAATACCACCAGCATTGTTAATAAATCATATATTATGAAAAGCCCTGTCATACTATAAGATAGAATAGCCTAACCCCCTTCCCATTTTTACAGAAGCAAACTGATTATACAGCAAAGATCTCTGGGTTTAGCAGCCGACCCCGCGCCTTAGCATACACAGATGAACATTCTACAGCTCGGATACAGCTGTGATCTTCTCTCAGGTAATATCAGTTTCTCTCTCTCTGTGTTACCTTCAATCAATCAATTAGGGTTGGTAAAGGGCAGTTACTCACCTGCGAGGGTCACAAGGTGAAAGGGGGGACGCAGCTCTGTTGAGTCCGAAAAGCCAGGTCTTGAAGTCCTTTGCTAGAGAGGTCAGCTGATCGAAGGTTTCGCTTGGGTGCATGGAAGGAGAGGTGGTTGTTTAGGTATGCAGGTCCGATGTTGTGGAGGGCCTTTTTTGCATGGGTGAGGAGCTTGAAGTTTATTCTTCTTTCGATGGGTAGCCAGTGGAGGTTGCGGAGGGACGGGGGATGTCTAGGATCGTCCTGGACGGTTTGGAGCTTGCGAAGTAGTTTCTTGTTGATTCTGGCATAGAGGGTGTTGCTGTAGTCCAGTCTGCTACTGATGAGAGCGTGCGTGACAGTTTTTCTGGATTTGGATGGGATCCATCTGAACGTTTTTCAGAGTATGCGGAGGGTGTTGAAGCAGACAGATAATACGGCGTATATCTGGTGGTTCATCGTGAGTGATGAGTCAAGTATGATGCAGAGGTTTCGTGCGCGGTCCATCGGAGTTGGCGGTTTTCCGAGGACGGGGGGTAGGAGGGGCACCAGCTGTTGTCCCACGCAAAGGGGGTGGAGCCAAGGATGAGGAATTCTGTTTTCACAGAGTTTAGTTTCAGGCAGCTCTTCTTCATCCAGGTTGCAACTGTTTTCATCCCATCTTGGAAGTTGTGCCTGGTGATGTTGGGTTCTTTGATGAGGGAGAGGATGAGCTGGCTGTCATCCGTGTAGGAGACCATGTTGAGCCTGTGGTTTTTGACGATGGTTGTGAGGGGGGTCATGTAGATGTTAAAGAGGGTTGGGCTGAGGGCAGATCCCTGGGGCACTCCACATCTGGTCTCTGTTGGTTCCAAGAGGTAGGGCAGGAGTCTGGGTCTGCCTGTGAAAAATGAAAATATCTAGTCGAGGGCCTTTCCGCGAATGCCGGCGTCGTGGAGTTTGGTGGCTAGTGTGTGGTGGAAGACGGTACTGACGGCAGCTGAGAGGCCCAGGAGCATGAGGGCTGTCATTTGTCCCTGGTCGAGGAGGAAGCGGATGTCATCAGTGGCAGCGAGTAGGGCGGTCTCAGTGCTGTGGAATCCGGACTGGGAGATGTCCAGGACGTCATTGGCTTCAGTGAAGTTTGCTAGCTGGGTGTTCATGGCCTTTTCCATTACCTTGGCAGGGAATGGTAGCAGGGAGATGGGCCTTAAATTCTTAAGGTCCGTCGGGTCTGTGTAGGGTTTCATCAGGAGTGGGTTGACTTTGGCGTGTTTCCAGTCGTCGGGGAATGTGGCGGTTTCGAGGGAGCAATTGAACATCCGGCATAGTTCTTGTGCAATGGCTGTGGTGGCTCTGTGGAAGATGTGGGGTGCGGAGGGTTCTGAGGGTGCTCCAGAGTGGATGCTCTTCATGGTCTTAAGGGTGTCTTGTGTCGTGAGCAGGGCCTGTTGGGTGGTGTCACTGGGGGTGGGAGCTGGAGCGGTGCGGATGTCTTGGTTGTCGAATTTGACGTAGATCATCTTTATCTTGAGGTGAAAAAAGGTGCTGAGTCTGTTGCAGAGGTCTTGGGAGGGTGGGGATGTCTGTTGTTTTGCTGTTGGGTTTGGCAAATGCCTTGATAATGGAGAAGAGTTCTTTGGTATTGGGGGCATTGACGAGGATTCTTTCTTGGTGGCATTTTTCTTTGTGGATTTGATGAGTTGGTGGTGTGCTGTGGTGGCTGTTCTTGAGGCGATGCATGCTTCTGGGGTCCTGTTCCTCCATGTCTTTTTGAGTCGGCGGCAGGAGCGCTTGGATTTTTGGAGGGCAGGGGTGAACCAGCTTGCTTTCTTGATGTGTCGTTCTGTGGCTTCCTTGAGCGGGGCGAGTGTGTCAGCACAGTTCGTAATCCAGCTGTGGAGGTTGCAAGCCGAGTTGATAGTGTCTGGTGTCTTTGGTGGTGGCGTGCTGTTGAGGGCAGAGGCGAGTTGGAGTTGTTCTTTGGTGGCTTTGTTTCAGCTTCTACAAGGGAGTTGGTGGCCGTGCTTGTGTATGGTGCAGTGGTGGTCTGTCCAGAGGAGTTCCGTGATGTGGCTGTAGCAGATGCTGCTTCCTTCTGCGAAGACGGGGAAGAGTGTGTACCGCTGTGTGCATGGGAGTGGTGACCAGTTGCTTCAGTCCTATGTTGGCGGGGTTCTCTAGGAGGGTGGTGGTTTTAAGGTCGCCGTGGTCGTCCAGGTGGAAGTTTAGGTCTCCAAGTAGGGTGTAGTCAGTGGATCAGAAGGAGTGGGGCATGATGAAGTCGGCGAAAGGAGCATGGGTGCCTGACGGCCTGTAGATGAGGGTTCTGCAGAGAGTCGTTTTATGGTTGGTCTGGATCTGGAAGTGGAGATGTTCCAGGAGGGTCATAGAGTCTTCCGGGCCAGTGGTTGTCATGCAGAGAGTGCTTTTGTGAATGATGGCGATGCCTCCTCCTGGGTGGGTGGGGCAGTCTATCTGCAGGATCTTGTATCAGGTGCATACCTATATGACAAGGTTTACATGTTCATTAACAACAGCTGCATTTCTCTGTTGTGTCTAGGAGCGAGTGCCTGACTAGAACAAAATAACAAGGGACATTGATGTTCAACCTTTGTCTGCTGTTCAGACTAAATCCCAGGTAAGAACAGAACAAGAAAACTACTGCAGGTTCTGTGTGAAAATATAATGTAGCACAAAAGCAAACGTGTTGGTGTAGTAACATCTGCTAAGCTAAAGCAGCGTCTTGTGCACACAGTTAGGCTAACATAGGGAAAACTAAAATGGGTCTTATGTAGAACAAATGACCGTGGTAGGCCTTAAGTTTTGACTTTGACCTGGTCTAAAGAAACCAGATAACCTGTGACTGGCATTTTGTAGTTTCTGGTCCTAAAAACATCTAAAACTTTGAAAAATGATCTCTCTGGTTCCTTACATATGATTTTTGTAGTTTGGTGTCTATTCTCTCATAAAAATTTCCCCTCAATATTTTTTTTTTTTTAATATAAATTGGAGTGGGATTTTTAATGTGCTGTGCGTTTAACTGTTTTGATACTGATGAATGCTTTACACATTTCTCCTAAGTTGAGCCTGCCGGCTATGTGATGCAGCAAGGGTTGAGGTTTGAGCTCTGGTTTACATTATTGAGACCTAACTGAACATAGTAAGAAATAGGGCCATTATTACTTAAAGAGGACGAATATCCACTTCAATTAACTATCCACATTCCCACAAACCACCTGAATCCCCAAGTAGCATCTGTGGGGCTGCAGGGAGAAATTGAAAAAAATGTGGAAATATGCATCTTGAAATCCAATGCTACCACTCAGTCTCCTGGATCTATGGGCAAACAGCACTTGGATCAGGTTGAGCAAAATTTTGAGCTTTTCTTTCTGGAGGAAATTCAGATGGTGAAGATCCAGAAGGGGACTATAGCCTCAGTCCTTCAGAAAATAACAGAAGTAACAACCAGTCTCGAGCTCTGTTGCTGGATCCTCTCTATTGGTCCTTTGGCAATGAGAGCTTGAACTTCTCCTCTGAGTATGGCCAAGTCATCCTCCAGGGGGTTTTGCAGTGTAGGTGGCATATCTGTGACAGGAAGGGAAGGGGGTAACCATGTTCCAGTATCTGGAACAACCAGTGGTTGTATGTGATGCTCCTCCATCCGGGGAGGTCAAATGTGATGGGACCACCGAGCGAGTGTGTGCTACTGAGTGTGAATTAAAGCAGTTTTGCGGAAGGGTAAGGAATATGCTACTTACCAGTATGCATCTGTTCTTGGCATGTAGAGCTGCAGAGTCACACACTGAGGATAAGATCGCCATCTGGTGTTGGGCTCGGATGATTGCAGGTTGTTGTTGTCTTCGGAGAAGTCTTTGGTCACGAGGTTGGTGACTCCTCCCCTGGACAACAGTGCGCATGGGCATCCACTCCATCGGCAGATTGTTTTTCGCCATGATGGGAAAAGATGGAGTATAGAGAAAGAAAGAAAGGATGTCCATGTGTAATGTCTAAGTAAGACGGATGCTGGAACAGATACAGGTCCCGGGGAGGCGGGCGGGCGTGTGTGACTCTGCAGCTCTACATGCCAAGAACAGATGCATACTGGTAAGTAGCATATTCCGTTCGAGGCATATGAGCTGCAGATCACACACTGAGGATAGATTATACAGCAGTGCTCCCCTTAGCGGTGGTCGCCTGTATCCGTTGCAGCAGTTTGAAATAAAGTTTTTAGGACAGCCTGGCCCACGGAGGCCTGTTGTTTGGCCTGCACGTCAACACAATAGTGTTTAGTGAAGGTGTGCGTGGTAGACCATGTGGCTGCCTTGCAAATGTCTTCTAAGGGAATATTGCCTAAGAAGGCCATAGAAGCCCCTATTTTACGCGTGGAGTGCGCCCTAGGGGGAACTGTGAGTGTACGTTTAGCCTTGAGGTAGCATATTTGGATGCATTTAACTATCCACCTGGCTATTCCTGATTTGGAGATCGGGTTGCCTTTGTGTGGTGGCGCGAAAGCAACAAAGAGTTGTTTTGTCTTTCGAAAAGGTTTTGTTCTGTCGATGTAATAAAGCAATGCTCTTTTAACATCTAGGGTATGTAGGGCCCTTTCAGCTACCGAGTCTGGATTTGGGAAAAAGACTGGTAGTTCTACTGATTGGTTAAGGTGGAAAGGGGAAATCACTTTTGGAAGAAATTTAGGGTTTGTCCTAAGAACCACTTTGTTACGGTGTAGTTGTAAGAAAGGTTCTTCAAGTGTAAGGGCTTGTATTTCACTTACTCTGCGCAGGGAAGTGATTGCGATAAGGAAGGCTACCTTCCATGTTAGGAATTGCAATTCACATTTGTGCATAGGTTCAAATGGGGGGCCCATGAGTCTTGTTAGAACCACATTGAGATTCCACACTGGGGTAGGTGGCAATCTTGGGGGAAGAATCCTTTTGAGACCTTCCATAAACGCTTTGATGGCTGGTACCTTAAAAAGGGACAGGTGTTGCCTATTTTGCAAGTAGGCCGCCAAGGCTGCTAGGTGTAATCGTATAGAGGAATACGCTAGATTGCATCTTTGCAAGTGTAGTAGATAGCAAATGATGTTTTGGATGGAAGCATCCAATGGATGTATGTCATTATTAGCGCAGTAGATGGCAAATCGTTTCCATTTAGCGGCATAACACGCTCTAGTAGTAGGGCGTCTGGCTTCTTTTATGATATTCATACAGTCTGGAGGGAGATTGAGGTAACCGAACTCTAAGACCTCAGGAGCCAGATCGCTAGGTTCAGTGTTTGAGGATCTGGGTGTCTGATTTCTCCATGGTTCTGGGTTAACAGATCCGGGGAGAGGCGTAGCTTTTGATGTGGAACTAAAGATAGTTCCAGAAGTGTGGTGAACCACGGTTGACGTGCCCAAGTGGGAGCCACTAGTATTAGTGTTAGTGACTGTTGTTTCAGTTTGCGTACCACAAATGGAACTAGTGGGAGAGGCGGAAAGGCGTACGCAAATCTGCCTGACCAGTTCATCCATAGGGCATTGCCCTTCGACTGTGGGTGTGGAAACCTGGCGGCGAAGGTTGGGCATTTTGTGTTTTCGGGAGTGGCGAACAGGTCTATGTCTGGTTGTCCCCACTTTTGGAAGAAGGGGAGTAGAACCTTGGGGTGTAGTTCCCATTCGTGGATCTGTTGTGTGTGGCGACTTAGGAGGTCGGCCACTTGATTGTGGATCCCTGGGAGATGTTCTGCTAACAGGTAGATGTTTTGGGGAATTGCCCATCTCCAGATTTGCTGTGCCAGTTGGGACAGTTGGAGAGAGTGTGTGCCTCCCTGTTTCTGTATATAATACATTGTCGTCATGTTGTCTGTGCGTATGAGGACAGTTTTGTTCTTTAGGTGAATTTGAAAGGATTTTAGTGCTAGGAACACTGCTAAGAGTTCCAGGTGGTTGATGTGGAGCAGTTTTTGTTGACTGGTCCATCTGCCCTGAGTGGTATGGTGAAGGAGGTGGGCTCCCCACCCCGTGAGAGATGCGTCTGTAGTTAGCACAACTTGTGGAAGAGGCTCTAAGAACGGTCTCCCTTTGGACAGGTTGATGGTGTTCCACCATTTCAGTGATCGAAGTGAGCGACTGTCCACCAACACCAGATCGGTAAGTTGTCCGTGAGCTTGGTTCCACTGTTGTGCTAAGCATTCCTGTAAGGGACGCATTTGAAGTCGTGCGTGTGGGACTATGGAGATGCACGACGCCATCATGCCTAGGAGCTGCATGAACACTCTTGCTGGAAGAGATGGATGAGTTTGAAATTGAGAGATGAGATTTTGTATACTGGCTATCCTGGCTGTGCTGGGATAGGCAATGGCTTTGGATGTATCTATGGTTGCTCCTAGATACTGATGTAAGTGGGAAGGTTGTAGGTGGGATTTGGGGTAGTTGATAGTGAATCCCAAATCGTGGAGAGTTTGAATCGTGCGATGAGTGTGGAGAACGCATTTTTGGTATGTATTGGCTTTTATGAGCCAATCGTCCAGATAGGGGAAGACATGGATCTGTTGTCTTCTGAGATGCGCTGCCACGACTGCTAGGCACTTGGTGAACACTCTGGGTGCTGTTGTTACTCCGAATGGGAGAACTGTAAATTGATAGTGTTGCCCATCTACCACAAATCGTAGATATTTTCTGTGAGCGGGATGCATAGGGATGTGAAAGTATGCGTCCTTGAGGTCCAATGTGGCGAGGAAGTCTCCCTGTTGTAAAAGTGGGAGGACTTGTTGGAGAGTGGTCATGTGAAAATGATCCGAATGTATATAGTGGTTTAGTAGTCTGAGATCCAGTATGGGCCTTAGTGTTTTGTCCTTTTTGGGAATGAGGAAGTATAGAGAATATACCCCTTTTCCCTGATGTTGAAGGGGGACTGGTTCTATCGCATGTTTTTGTAACAGGGATTGAATATTGTTTGAGGAGAGAGAGATGATGCGAGGACATTGGACGTTGTTTGGGCGGTATGTTTGGGGGGGATTGTATGAGTTCGAGGCAGTAGCCAGACTGGATAATTTGTCTTACCCACCTGTCTGTGGTGATGGAAGTCCAGACAGGCAGGAATTGTTGGAGTCGCCCCCCGACCGGAGTGGAATGGTCTGGGGGGAGTGGTGGCAAGTCACTGTTTGGTGGCTGGTGAGGTGCGGGTGTTGTTGTTGTTGCCCCGTCCTCGACCTTTGTTATTGTTTCCCCTATAACCTCCCCGGAAGTAACCTCTGTTAGGGGATGTTTGTCCAGAATTTTTAAAGGTGGACGTGGTCTCAGTTGATGTGTTTTTGGAGCCTCCTCTATAAAAGGAGCGACGAAAGGAACCCCGGTTTTGATGAGACTGCAGTGCTCCCATAGACTTGGCAGTTTCATTATCCTTTTTCATTTTTTCTAATGCAGTATCCACTGCAGGGCCAAATAGCTGCTCTTGGTTGAAAGGTTGAGCTAGAATTGCGGTTTGAACCTCCGGTTTAAAACCGGAAATACGGAGCCAGGCATGTCGTCTGAGTAAGACGCCAGTATTGACCGCTCTAGAAGCAGTGTCTGCTGCATCTAAGGCGCATTTAATGGAGGCATTAGATATTAATTTGCCTTCTTGGATGAGGTCGGAGGCCTGGGACTTAAAAGGTTCAGGCAGATGTTGCATAAGGTCCTCAAGTTGGTCATAATGCGCTCTATCATACCTGGCTAACAGGGCCTGGGTATTCGCAATACGCCAATGGTTAGCCGCCTGCGCAGCGACCCGTTTGCCCGAGGCTTCTAAAAGCTTAGACTCCTTATCTGGGGGAGGCGTTTCTCCAGTTGTCTGTGAGTTAGCGCGCTTCCTGGCATTTGATACGACTAGGGAGTCTAAAGGGAGCTGGGCCTTAATGTATGCAGGGTCTTGCGGGGCTGGTCGGTACTTTTTTTCGATGCGTGGGTTGAGAACCCTAGCTCGAACAGGGTCCTTAAAGACTTCAGTAGCATGCTTTATGACCCCTTTGATCATGGGCAGTATGTGAACAGTCTTTTGTGACTGCTCAAAGGTATCAAGGAGGAAGTCCTCTTCAATGGCGTCTGTGTGCATAGTAACGCCGTGGAATGTTGCTGCCCTATTTATAAGTTGGCCGTACCCTAGGTGGTCATCAGGAGGGGAGGGCTTGGAAGGGTAGGTAGTGGGGTCAGGCATGTCAGGTATAGGATAAGACCAGTCATCCATGGGTGCTGGGTCTGGGAACGTAAAAGGGTCGTTTGGGTCAACAGGATCATCAAATAAATCAGGGTCCGCCCCTCCCCCTAAGTCATCATTATCATCCTGTGGAGGAGGTGAATGATAGGGAGATGGTAAAGGTAAAGGTAAAGGAGAATCAGGAGGAGGAGGGGGGGACGGGTTAGGAGGTAAAACAGGAGAGGAAGGACGAAGTGGTGAAGTAGCACAGTCCTTTTTCCGTATGGGAGCTGGGGGAGGTGTAGTGTCCAGCTTCCGCTTTTTATATGGGATGGCAGTCACATGTCCCGTTTTAGGATTGATATAGATCCGCTTCTGAGTAGGATCTGGTCGAAAAAGATCATCTGGCTCCGAAGGTGGTGTCTGTGACGTCCGCTTCGGGTCTTTATGAGCTTGTTTCGGCGGGGACGCAGTTTTCGGCTCCGATGATTTTTTCGGTGTCGACTGATTTTTCGGTGTCGACTGATTTTTCGGTGTCGACTGGTTTTTCGGTGCCGACTGGTTTTTCGGTGCCGACTGGTTTTTCGGTGCCGACTGGTTTTTCGGTGCCGACTGGTTTTTCGGTGCCGACTGAGGTTTCGGTGCCGACTGAGGTTTCGGCGCCGACTGAGGTTTCGGTGCCGACTGAGGTTTCGGAGCCGATGGACTTTCAGGCATCGATGTTGAAGAACGTTTCGGTGCCGGTGGAGACTTCGGTGCCGAGGAACGTTTCTGTGCCGAAGGAGATTTCGGTCTTGGAGCCTGTTTCGGTGCCGACAATGGGTGTTTGGGTGCCGAGGGTGTTAAAGGCACAATTAGGTGAGGTTTGCTCGAGCCCGAGCCACCCACAGGCTTAGTTGTCTTCGGAGCCGGGCCCGAGGGCGGGGCTTCTGAAGAGGATTTCCGGTCGCGACTGGGCCCAACTGGCGGAGTCTTGACCAATGCTTTTTTGGATGGGGCAGGGGCAGGGGGGGTGGTACTCACACGCTGCCCTGGAGTGATGAGGTCATCGGAATCGTCGGCTTCGGACACGATCTCGAGATCTTCGGTGTCGTCTTCGGGAACATCTTGAGCAAAGATGTCCTCCGGTTCTGGAGCTGGTTTGGCCATAATATGGCGTCGAGCTCTTCGGTCCCGGAGGGTCTTCTTCGAACGGAAAGCGGAACAAGCTGGACAGGTGGACTCGTTGTGTTCCGGCGACAGGCAGAGGTTGCAAACCTCGTGGTGGTCACTGTGGGGGAACTTCGCTCCACACTGGGGGCATTTTTTGAAGGGTGTCCTGTCCATCAGCCGCTTCCGGAACCGGTCCGAGTTGATGTCGACGTCGATGAAATGAAGATTAAAGAGTTAAATTGATTGCTGGAAGTTTTCTGCTGGAGCGGAAAAAAGTTCATCCGAACCCAATGGCGGAAAAAAACAATCTGCCGATGGAGTGGATGCCCATGCGCACTGTTGTCCAGGGGAGGAGTCACCAACCTCGTGACCAAAGACTTCTCCGAAGACAACAACAACCTGCAATCATCCGAGCCCAACACCAGATGGCGATCTTATCCTCAGTGTGTGATCTGCAGCTCATATGCCTCGAACAGTCAGTTACTGAGGTTTCGGTAGAACATTACCCCAGGCAGCCTAGACATTGTCGGCTTGATCCCATGCCTCTAACCCATAAGGATTGGGAGGCCTGTTAAGGCAAGTACTGACGCTGCCTTTGCTGTCCTGTCAACCCCTGCTTCAGGAGAACTGCTGAACAGGCCGAGATTGGCCAAGAGAGTGAACGGTGGCCTTGCTCTCCTTAATTTCTTTTTAAGGCAGAGTCTGCCTTTGCTCCAAACAGCCTAGAGCCATCTAAGGGCATAGCCAACAAAGATTGCTGTATGCCTGAAAAGAAGCTTATCAAGCTAATCCATGCATGACACCGAAACACCAAGCTGGTACCTGCTGCCCTACCCTGACAGTCATTCATGTCAAAGCCTTAGTGAATGGAGTACTTCACGTGTGTCCTGGCCATCCATGATGCGGGTTGGCCATAAGTCACCAGGGACAGCTGGCAAGATATCTGCCACTCTGCTCCCCGATGCACACGAGTATCCACATAGTATTGACAGACCTGAGGGAAAGGCTGGCGGAGGAAAACTCTTGGCAAATGTCTGTGCGTTTTGACTGTCAAGAGGAGTTCCAGGGAACACAGTTGAATTAAGGCAACTAGCAGAAGCCTGTACTACCAAGCACTCTGGGGTGGGGTGTGGGAGGAAAATATTCAGATCCCTGACAACAGGTCTGTGCCACTGTCCCACTTGGCTATTAACTGGGGGGCAAGAACCTGGCTTCACCCAGGTGTCGACAAGTACATCCACAAGGGCCTCACTGAAGGGAAGCAGAGATTCTTGGTTCGTTAGGCCTGGGTTGAGCACTTCAGCTAAAACATTTGTTTTCACCTCTGTTGTACGCAGAATGAGATACAACACTTGTGCCACTGTCCTAATCACTGTTGTGATGGTGGCAGACTCGTCTGTTGCCATAAGTTAGGAGAGGAAAGGCCAATGACGGGAGAAGCGTCCAGCCTACTGGCATCCTGCAGCTCCAGAAATAGGTTTTAGTCATCATAAAGGGTATAATCACTATCATCGTTAGGATGAGGTTGGGAGTTTTCTGGGTGAGAGTAAGCATACATGTGTGTTGCCTGTGATGTCAGGAG
Organism: Triturus cristatus; assembly: GCF_964204655.1. Lineage (NCBI taxonomy): Eukaryota > Metazoa > Chordata > Amphibia > Caudata > Salamandridae > Triturus > Triturus cristatus. The sequence goes on along the minus strand of NC_140590.1, from coordinate 436,577,682 downwards.
TGCTAGTAAATGAGTTTTGGAGTCTGATAAAACTAATGGCTCTGTGCTAGATGTCGGAGCCAGTGTTGGGACCCATGGTTGCTGCGTCAGTCGTGGCCCTGGATACGCTGTTGGACGTTACTCTGGAGTCATTACAGCCAGGCTCAGGTACAGGGATGGTCTTAAAGTGTAGTTGAGTGGCTCAGATGACATCGGGGAAAAATTAAGTGGCGGTAACCAGACTGGAGGTCACCCCAGATTCATAGGGCCTAATGGCGCTACAGAGGGATGTGGAGGAGTCTAAGGCCAACTTAAATTCATGGAGCTGTAGAGGTGTCAGGGCACATTGGGATCAACTGTGGAATCGATTTGGATGGGGGTTGAGATAACTACATGATGTGGAGGTATTCAGGGCGATGCACAACTTCAAATGGTGGGGAGGGGGCCCATGCTTTGACTTCTTGTGCCTTTTTGATTTCTTTGACTTACCTGAATTTCTGCATTTACAACATGAAAGTTTGGAGAGCAGTTCTTGGAATGACAGTGTGTCCATACTTTCAACTGGGACTGGGCCTTTTTCGAATTCCTTCAAAGTTCGGTGACAGCTTGGCTTATCGGTCATGGATGGCAACCTGATCCAACGTCGCCTAGTATTGGCACAACACTGAGTAGTGCATGGAGTCAAGGCACCAGAGACAGACATTGTGGGTGTTTGTTAGCGACATTTGTCAGTTGCAGACCTTGCAAGGTGTAAATCCTCAAGCCTTTGGAGGAGACATGTCCTTTGCACACAAGTAAATGTTTGAGGGAATGGAAAACTGTCAAACTCGCAGGATTCGAAGGAGCTCCCAATCTTTTTCAGAAGGCATGAAAAAAAAGGCCCTGACGTCAGTGAGCGGATGTGGTGCAGATAAGGTGGACCCAAATTCACATCTGGGGAGGATCAGATCTAACCTAGAGCTGCACAATGCCATCTATTGAAGCATGAAAGTATTTGCCATAATAAGTCTCCAGGTCAAGTCTGGCGCCTGGAGGATTTCACAAGGTGAGATATCTGCAGTTAGACATCTTTACCAGAAAGAAAAATCCTGTTGGAAATGTACCTAAAGTACAAGTTACTTACCAAGGCACCAGAAGGCGACAAAACAGCAGGTCAGAGCCGGAAAAGAGCAGAGCACCACCCTGAGGAACAACTGTGCAAGCCAAGGCGAAAGCACCAGGTGGCAGTAAAGCACCATAAGACCAGAGCAGTGAAGCCAGACAAGAAAAGCGCAAAGCACCACGCCATGGAACCACCCAGCAAGCCAAGGCGAGAGCCATCCCGGAGGCACAAGCAAGGGAAAGCGCCGTGACAGAAGACAGAGAGAGAGGGTCGGCAACCGCAACCACAAAGGGAAGGGCCCAAGCCCGGAACAGAAGAACAGCAGCAATCCATCCCCAGAGTACACTGCCAAGGATGGCCATACCTCCTGAAAGGAGTAGGAGGGCAAAGGACAGGTAATCAATCCGCAAACTACATTGCCAAGGACGGCCACAACCTCCGAAAGGAGTAGGAGGTCAAAGGACAGGTAAAAGAACCCCCAACGAAGAAGACCAGTTGGGGATCAGAAACACTAACAACAGAGGGAAGAGCAAAAGGAGGCCCTCACGCTGGAGAGAAACCAGCTGGAGGAAAGCCTGACAGGAAGAAAACGAAGAGGACACCCACAGAAGACAAGCCACCCAGAGGGAGGCGACTGCAGAAACCCAAGCAGTGGGTCCTCGCAGAACGGGGAGGAAGGGCGGGTCGTGAAGGAAATCTGCGGCTAGAATCGTCTCTACCGGATACATCGTTTCCGAAGGTAAGTAACTTGTACATCTGATAGAGACTACTAGCCGCAGATTCCTTAACGTAGATACCCTAGCCATACCCAGAAGGGAGGAGGGCCTGCGAGAGAGGCTCCCCACCTGAAGAGACCGGGGCCCCAGTAGGGGACATAGCACAAGAAGGAAAAAGGGCAGGAGATCCTAGCGCAACCAAGATAGAGCGCCTAATACCGCGCAGGGGCAGACAGCGCCAAAAACCTCAAGGAACACAAGGGTCACTTCGAACCCAGTGAGAAGAGGCAGAGCCAGAGGCAGAGCCCACTGGAAGAAACACATGCACAGAGATAGAAAAGAGTGGAAAACACTGTGGCCGCAAGCAGCGGACAAGGCCGGAACGGTGCCACCGCCAACAGCACAGGCGGAAGAAGAAAAGCACCGTTGCATGAAGCCCCAACGGAACCAGAGTCATGGGCGCAAGGAAACCCATCAAGAGCACTACGGTGGAGTAGAACAAGCAGCCCTGCACGGGTACGCGTCGCCAGCAACAGGCAACACCAAGGAACAGCGCACCCAGGAAAAGGCAGACGCCAACCAAAGGCAGAGGCCCGGGTGGACCAGGACACACCCCAAGGGAGGGGCCGGGCCAGAACACACACACACTGATCACGAAGAAGTGGAGGAACCGGCAGAAAATAAGAGGGAGGCGGGGGACGACCAAACCGGCCATCCGAACACAGAGGCGAAGGAAAACCAAAGCCTCTGGAGCAGCCGGCAGAGGATCCAGCCAAAACACAGGACAAACGCCCAGAACCGCCACAACACGAGGCCGCAGACAGCAGGTCAGACCGGCCGAGCGGCATGGCGACAAGGAGAAGGACGGACCTAGCGCAAGCCGCACCAAGACAATTGGCAAGAAGATCGCACCTGCGACATACCGTGAAGCCACGGAGAGCAAGGAACCCAAAAGGGTGACCACACCTCCCTAACACAAGGCAGAGCTATGTAACAGCTACAAATACCCCACATAGGGTAGGTCACATACCAAGAACCATGGGAACACCTTTTAGAAAAACATTTCCGCAGCAGAGGACAAAACATGAAGACCTGCAGAAAATACCCGCAGACGGCTTATGAAGCAGCCAATAAAGAAGAGACAGAAGGCCTAATATCAGAGCCTACCGGGCTTACCAACAGCCAAAACCACAAGACAACAAAAGGGCACCAGCAGCCAACAGCACCAAAGGCCCCACAAAAGGACCCCCAAGGCACATCAACCAGACAGAACACACAACCTGGGCTATCCGTTACAAGGCCCCAGGAAAACAACGGGAGAGCACCTCCCAAAACACAGACCGACAGTCAGGTCACTGGGGGGGGGGGGGGGGGGCCCAGGGCCCCAGGGCGGAGGCCCGCAAGAAACCACCTGAAGAGACCGGGGCCCCAGTAGGGGACATAGCACAAGAAGGAAAAAGGGCAGGAGATCCTAGCGCAACCAAGATAGAGCGCCTAATACCGCGCAGGGGCAGACAGCGCCAAAAACCTCAAGGAACACAAGGGTCACTTCGAACCCAGTGAGAAGAGGCAGAGCCAGAGGCAGAGCCCACTGGAAGAAACACATGCACAGAGATAGAAAAGAGTGGAAAACACTGTGGCCGCAAGCAGCGGACAAGGCCGGAACGGTGCCACCGCCAACAGCACAGGCGGAAGAAGAAAAGCACCGTTGCATGAAGCCCCAACGGAACCAGAGTCATGGGCGCAAGGAAACCCATCAAGAGCACTACGGTGGAGTAGAACAAGCAGCCCTGCACGGGTACGCGTCGCCAGCAACAGGCAACACCAAGGAACAGCGCACCCAGGAAAAGGCAGACGCCAACCAAAGGCAGAGGCCCGGGTGGACCAGGACACACCCCAAGGGAGGGGCCGGGCCAGAACACACACACACTGATCACGAAGAAGTGGAGGAACCGGCAGAAAATAAGAGGGAGGCGGGGGACGACCAAACCGGCCATCCGAACACAGAGGCGAAGGAAAACCAAAGCCTCTGGAGCAGCCGGCAGAGGATCCAGCCAAAACACAGGACAAACGCCCAGAACCGCCACAACACGAGGCCGCAGACAGCAGGTCAGACCGGCCGAGCGGCATGGCGACAAGGAGAAGGACGGACCTAGCGCAAGCCGCACCAAGACAATTGGCAAGAAGATCGCACCTGCGACATACCGTGAAGCCACGGAGAGCAAGGAACCCAAAAGGGTGACCACACCTCCCTAACACAAGGCAGAGCTATGTAACAGCTACAAATACCCCACATAGGGTAGGTCACATACCAAGAACCATGGGAACACCTTTTAGAAAAACATTTCCGCAGCAGAGGACAAAACATGAAGACCTGCAGAAAATACCCGCAGACGGCTTATGAAGCAGCCAATAAAGAAGAGACAGAAGGCCTAATATCAGAGCCTACCGGGCTTACCAACAGCCAAAACCACAAGACAACAAAAGGGCACCAGCAGCCAACAGCACCAAAGGCCCCACAAAAGGACCCCCAAGGCACATCAACCAGACAGAACACACAACCTGGGCTATCCGTTACAAGGCCCCAGGAAAACAACGGGAGAGCACCTCCCAAAACACAGACCGACAGTCAGGTCACTGGGGGGGGGGGGGGGGGGGGGGCGTGGGGGGGCCCAGGGCCCCAGGGCGGAGGCCCGCAAGAAACCTCTGAATGGCAGAATCCGCAGGGGCGTGGAACAACAGAGCGCCATCAAAGGGGAGGTCAACCACCTATTCTCTATCCCGTAGCCAGGCATGGGGACGAAGGGCCACCAAGCACCTCCGAAACGGCCAGAGCCGAGCGAAGAATAAACGCCGCCAGCTCTCGGCCATCCAACACATCATGGTGCCGCAGATCAACGCAGGCACCTTCCTAAGAAGCAGAAAACAGAAGGGACTCCGCCGAGTCCCATAAGCAAGAGGTGGCTCTGGCTAATACACAAAGAGTGTTAAGGGTCCGCAAAGCAGCACTGGAGTAGGCGAAGATGTTGCGCCCCCAGGAATCCAACCAGCAGGCCTCGCGCGACGGGGGAGACAACACCGATGGCAAGGAGGGAAAGGCAGTCTGTAAAAGAGGGCCCCTGGTAGAAGGGTGGAGGGAAAGACAGAGAGGATCATGCGGAGCAGGACGGTGGCGGTGCAGAAGAGGCTGGGGCACCGGGTCCCCCGTGGCAGGACGCCCCCAGGCCCACAAAAGAGAATTGTGGAACGCAGCCTCGAAGGGAAGAAGCAGCACCCGTCCAGCAGAGCCCTGGTGAAGAACCCCCAGCAGATGATCCGTGGGGAAAGGGGCAGCTGGATCGCCCATGCGCAAGATGCCCGCAGCCGTGGAAACAGCCCGAGCAAAGGCAGTACTCGCCTCCGTAGGGCCCCACGGTGGGGGTAAGCAGTTCCTCCGTGGGCGACGGCTGCAAGCTAAGGCGGCCGTCCCTCTGCCCAACCGGAGGAAAGAAAGGCCAAGCCCGAAACGGGGGAGGGTGGACCGATGAATGGGGAGCCTGAGGCACCTCAGGGGATGGCTGAAGGCGCAGCGACGGCGAAGGGCCGTCCTTGGAAGACGCCGGGGAAAAAGCCACAACGCGGCGACCCGTATACGGAGAAGATGAAACGAACAGCTGCCGAACCTCTGGAGAAGAGGGGGCGTCCGTTGAGTCCGCCACCGGCATCTTGTCAACGTCGACCGGCGCCGAAGGAGACGCCGGAACGACATCCGCCACAACGGGCGGCGTGGGGGACCGGGGCTTGGTGGGAGCCAGGGCGGCTAAGGGACAGCGCCGAAAAGGCGTCGACTCGACCTCCGATGAGGCAGCCGCCTGCGTGGGGGATGAAGGGGGCCCGGGGACACGCCCGACCCCTAGCCGGCCCCCAACAGGCCGGGGACCGGGCCTCGGGGACAAACTGCGACACTTACCAACAGGTGAGCGACGCCCTTGCGGCCATGGAGAGAGACTATGTCAGAGACAGAAGCGGCGGTTCTTGAAGCCCTCCGCAGGAGACGGACGCGGCGCCGCCGCCGACCTGGACATGCGGGTCGAAAGGAGTTTCATCCAGCGCTCCCGCCGGGACCTCTCCCTCATTTGCCGACACACCTCGCAGTCCGTGGAGTCGTGGTGCTCCCGCAAGCACCATATATAGATGGGGTGAGGATCCATCGCCAACATCTGGCGCGCACAAGACGAGCACGTCTTGAAGCCCGAAGGCATTCGCACACTGTACCCAAGAAAACGCTAAGCGTGAAAAGAAGGCCTGAAAAAAAGGCCAGGAACACGATCCGGGTCCGCGTTGCACGCGGAAAAGAAGAAAACTGACATCAGCGCGCCGGGGTGGGGCTTATGTGACCTCGCGGACGTCACGCCCGCGGAGGACGTCGGGCGGAGTCGCGTGGTACCGTCCCCCGGCGCGCAGAGATGCTGATAAAAAAAGTTTTCCGGGTCCAGTCTCACGCCTGGGGATAATTCTACGTTAAGGAATCTGTGGCTAGTAGTCTCTATCAGATATCGGATACATGACGGAATTCCAAATGCCATTACAGAGAATGGCTTTACAATGGAATTTTGACAATGACGAATGCATTACAACGAAAGTCTATTCAACAATGTTTTTAACAACGAATATGTCTTTACAATGAATGCATTTACACACATATTTTTAAGTATATTACAGACGAATGTCTTTAACACAAAAACGTAAGTATTTTAGAGGTACATATAAATCCTATATATATATAATGGATTTATATGTACCTGTAAAATACTTACATTTTTGTGTTAAAGACATTTGTGGTAAAGGCATATCTGTTGGAGAAAGGGAATAGGTAAGATTATATATATATATATATATATATATATATATATATATATCTCTCTCTCTCTCTCTCTCTCTCTCTACCTCTACTGGCGGTCGCCAGTAGATAGTTATAGTTAGGACCGAGTTTCCATAGGAAATCTGAAAATTCTATTTTGATTAACTTTGGCGCCGGTTGACTTATCTTCGTGAAAGTTTCAAAACTAATGGGGCGCTCCGCTCAGCTCCTACCCTGAAAGTCTCGGGGTGATTCGTCAAGCGGGGACTGAGAAAAAAGGGGGCTCCCAAAATGCGTTTTCCCCATGCATTTTCCCATAGGACCTTTAGTCGAAGGTACTGCCCGAACGGCTGAACAGAATTACTTGAAATTTGGCAAAGAGGTAGTCCTGAGGTCAGGCATGTGCCTTTTGCATATATGGTGTCAATCTGTTCAGTAGTTCCTGAGAAAATTGCAGTTAAAAAGTACATAAATATCTATATGCGCGCACCGTGCGCGCACCAAATGTCCGCAAGCATAATTCTGATTGGTGGTTAGATGTCAGTCAACATTCTAATTGGTCAAAATCAGGAAGTGTCGGACGCCATTTTGTGTGTGACAGTGAAAAAAAGGTCGAGAACGTGAAAAGGGGGCAGGGTAGAGAGTTCCTGACCCCCTAGCCTTTGTCAAGGGGTCCCTGAAGGACCCCGAAGGGTGAAAAAAACATTTTATTTTTTTTCAAAAAATCGCGGGGTGCGCGCACCCCCCCAGCCGCCATTTTGAGTTTTAGAGGCAGAAGAGAGCTAAAAACACAAGTGGAGAACGTGAAAAGGGGGCAGTGTAGAGAGTTCCTGACCCCCTAGCCTTTGTCAGGGGGTCCCTGAAGGACCCCGAAGGGTGAAAAAAACATTTTATTTTTTTTCAAAAAATCGCGGGGTGCGCGCACCGTGAAAAACCCTTAAAGAAAAAAAAAACATTTTAATCTATTTATAAGTTTATAGAAGATATTAACTATGCTGTTCAACTTTATCCAAATTAAAAAAAAAAGAGCTGAGCCATTCCATATTACAGGATACAGTCAATCTATAACTATATACATAGGTAGTTTATTGTAAAATAAATATATAAGAAATTGAATATGCTACTTACCAGTATGCATCTGTTCTTGGCATGTAGGGCTGCTGACATTCATATCTGTGCATAGATCGCCGCCTAGTGTTGGGTCCGGATGTTTGCACGTTGTTGTCCTGGAAGAGTCTTCGAAGTATCCTTGGATAGGTGACTCCTCCCCTGGACTACAGTGCGCATGGGCATCCTCTCCATCCTCAGATTGTTTTTCGCCATTGTGGCAGTGATGGAGTAGATACAGAAAGTGATGACCATGCTATACAGTAATTCTGAGAGTTGCAGCTGCTACAGGCGCCGGGGAGGAGGGAGGGCGATATGAATGTCAGCAGCCCTACATGCCAAGAACAGATGCATACTGGTAAGTAGCATATTCAGTTCGAGGCATGTGGGCTGCTGAATTCATATCTGTGCATAGAATACATAGCAGTGCCCTCTATTAGCGGCGGCTACCAGTGCCAGCTGCAGCGGTCTGAAAAAGTGTTTTGAGAACAGCCTGTCCTACAGCTGCCTGCTGTTTTGACTGCACGTCTACACAATAGTGTTTTGTAAATGTGTGTGTAGTGGACCATGTGGCTGCTCTGCATATATCATGCAGGGGAATATTTCCTAGAAAAGCCATGGAAGCCCCCAACTTGCGTGTTGAGTGGGCTCGTGGTGGAATAGTTAATGTGCGTTTTGCCTTTTGATAACAGATTTGAATACACTTAACTATCCATCTGGCTATCCCTGCTTTGGAGATGGCGTTACCTTTGTGGTGTGGGGCAAAGGCAACGAACAGTTGTTTTGTCTTCCTGAAGGGTTTAGTCCTGTCGATGTAGTACATGAGGGCCCTCCGTACATCTAGTGTATGTAGTGCCCTTTCTGCGACAGTTTGTGGGTTTTGGAAGGAAACGGGCAGTTCAATAGTTTGATTCATGTGGAACTGCGATATTACTTTGGGCATGAATTTGGGGTTGGTACGTAGTACGACCCTGTTGGCGTGAATCTGTATAAATGGCTCTTGAACTGTTAGTGCCTGGAGTTCACTAACTCTTCTTAAGGAAGTGATCGCTACCAGGAAGGCTACTTTCCAGGTAAGGAATTGAATCTCGCATGAGTGTAGAGGTTCAAAGGGTGGACCCATCAGGCGTGTGAGGACCAAGTTGAGGTTCCACATTGGAGCCGGTGGGTGGCTTGGTGGAATGACTCGTTTGAGTCCCTCCAAGAATGCTTTGATGGCAGGCACTCTGAATAGTGAGAGGTGCTGCCTGGTCTGCAGATAGGCTGATATTGCGGTTAAATGGACACGTATAGAGGTGTACGCCAGATTGCATCGGTATAGGTGTAAGAGGTAACAGATGATGTTTTGGATGGATGCGTCCAGCGGGTTAATGTCATTATTACCGCAATAAATGACGAACCTTTTCCATTTGGCTGCATAGCAAGCCCTTGTAGTGGGTCTCCTGGCCTCCTTGATGATGTCCATACAGTCAGGTGGCAGGTTGAGATAGCCAAACTCTAGGACTTCAGGAGCCAGATCGCCAGGTTCAGCTGTTGCGGATCTGGGTGCTGAATCTCTCCATGGTTCTGCGTCAAATGCGCGGGTTTGATCCGCAGCCTTTGATGCGGCACCACGGAAAGTTCGAGGAAGGTGGTGTACCACGGCTGGCGTGCCCACGTGGGAGCAACTAGGACGAGTGTCAGGGAGTGTTGTCTGAGTTTGCGGGCCACCAGCGGTATTAACGGCGCTGGGGGAAAAGCGTACGCAAATCTGCCAGACCAGTTCATCCATATCGCATTGCCCTGCGACTGCGGATGTGGGAACCTGGCGGCGAAGCTTTGGCATTTTGCGTTTTCGCTTGTCGCGAATAGGTCTATCTCCGGATGACCCCACTGCTGGAAGTACGGTTGGAGTACTGATGGGTGTAACTCCCACTCGTGCATCTGGTGGCTGTGTCTGCTGAGCAGATCCGCCATCTGGTTGTCCTTGCCAGGGAGGTGTTCCGCCATGAGGAACATGTTCCTCTGAATGGCCCACTTCCACATGCTCTGAGCCAGATGAGACAACTGTGGAGAGTGTGTTCCTCCCTGCTTCTGTATGTAGTACATTGCGGTCATGTTGTCCGTCCGGATCAACACGACCTTGTTGCATAGATGTACTTTGAATGCCTTCATGGCCAGGAAGATTGCCATCAGTTCCAGAAGGTTGATGTGCATCTTCTTTTGTTGTGTCGTCCATAGTCCCTGCACTGTGTAGTGGAGTACATGAGCTCCCCATCCCTGGAGAGACGCGTCCGCTGTCAGTACTATCTGTGGGACAGGCTCTTGGAATGGTCGGCCCTTGCAAAGGTTTTGTGGATTCCACCAATGCAGAGAGTTGTATGCCCGACCGCTCACCAACACTAGGTCTTTCAACTGTCCTTGAGCCTGATTCCACTGACGTGCTAGGCACTCCTGAAGCGGGCGCATATGTAATCTCGCGTGCGGGACTATGAAGATGCAGGAGGCCATCATGCCTATTAACTGCATAAACACTCGCGCTGGAAGTGAGTGATTGGGTTTGAACTTGGAGATCAGCAGTTGTATGCTGTTGATCCTCACTAAATTTGGCTGAGCTGTGGCCGCCAGAGTGTCTATAGTCGCACCTAGGTACTGTTGTACGTGTGCGGGCTGGAGATGGGACTTTGGGTAATTTAGTGAGAATCCCAGACTGTGAAGAAGGTGAATGGTGCGGGACATGTGGCTGGCACATTGCTGGGCTGACTTCGCTTGAACGAGCCAGTCGTCTAGGTAGGGGTAGACGTGTATATGCTGCCTCCGTAGATGTGCTGCCACTGTAGCTAGGCACTTCGTGAAAACCCTGGGCGCTGTTGTCACGCCGAAGGGAAGGACTTTGAATTGATAGTGCTGCCCCTGAACAGTGAACCTGAGGTATTTTTTGTGTGAGGGGTGGATGGGTATGTGGAAATACGCATCCTTGAGGTCCAGTGTGGCTAGGAAGTCTCCCTGCTTGAGAAGCGGAAGGACTTGCTGTAGAGTGAGCATGTGAAAGTGCTCTGAAAGAATGTACTGGTTCAGGGGTCTCAGGTCTAATATAGGTCTGAGTGACCCGTCCTTTTTTGGAATTAGGAAGTAGAGGGAGTATTTATTTATTATTTATTTATTTATAAATTTATAAAGCGCCTGGTGACCCGGAGGCATCCCCGCGCTATAGAGCTGTGATATCCCAAGAGGAGGGGGGACCGGAGGATTATTTGGGGAATAAGAAAGTTTTTAGTTTTTTCCGGAAGAGGGCGTGGCAGGGTTCCAGACGCAAGTGGCGAGGCAGTGCGTTCCAGCCTGAGGAGGCTTTGACCGAAAAGCGACGGCCACCGGTCCGAGCCTTCTTAAATTTAGGGACGATGGCCAAATGCTCGTCGTCCGAGCGCAGTGCCCTAGGGGCTTTGTAGGGGGCGACAAGGTCTTTCAGGGCGGCAGGGCCGGCACCATTAATGAGTTTGTGACTGGTGCACATTGCCTTAAACTCGACTCGTTGGCGGACAGGGAGCCAGTGCAGGGCCTTGAGGGCTGATTTGGCAGAGGCTCTGGGGGGGAGGTCCATTATAATCCTTGCCGCGGCGTTTTGTGCCCGTTGGAGTTTGGCTAAGGTAAACTCCGGTGCACCGAGGTAGACGGCGTTGCTATAGTCGAGTCTGGCTAGGATGAGCCCTTGAACCAGCAGTTTCCTGGATATTGGAGGAAGGAGAGGGAGAATTTTACGGGTTGACCGCAGGAGGCCAAAGCATGATCCAGCGGTCTTGGTTGCCTGGGTCTTCATGGTGAGGCTTGGTTCCAGCCAAACGCCTAGCGTTTTGACTTCTGACTTTGGAGTGGGTATCTCACCAAAGGTGTCCGGCCACACCGAAGCGGGGATTGATGACCATTTGTTGCCCAGGAGCATAATTTCGGTTTTAGAACCGTTCAATTTAAGGGAAGATTCGCACATCCAGGAGTAGATGTCTTGGAGGCAGTTCCGCAGGCTGTCTGGGTGTTTGTCCAGCTGGGAGAGGGAGACGACAAGTTGGGTGTCGTCAGCGTAGTTGACAATTTTGATCCCATAGGGGGTCACGACGTCTTCCAGGGGGGCCATGTAAACATTAAACAGGGTGGGACTAAGCGAGGACCCCTGCGGGACTCCACAAGTCAGTGGAAGGGGGTCTGAGCGAGAGTTGCCGTCCCACACCTGAAATGAACGGCCTGATAGGAAGGAGTTAATCCAGGCGTGTGCTGAGCCCACAATTCCTGCCCTGGCCAGGCGATGTAGAAGGACACGGTGATCCACCGTGTCAAAGGCGGCACTGAGGTCCAGGAGGATCACTGCCACTGATCCTCCTGAATCCAGAATGCGCCTTGATTCCTCAATGACGGAGAGGAGGGCTGTGTCCGTGCCCTGGCCGGGCCTAAAGCCAGTTTGAGATGGGCGCAGGATTTTGTTGGTCTCAAGGAATTGGGAGAGTTGGGAATTAACTAGTTTCTCCGCCATCTTGCTGATGCAGGGAAGGAGTGATATGGGTCTATAGTTAGACATATCGTCAGGATTCAGATGGGGTTTCTTTAGCAGGGCTTTGACAACCGCATTTTTCCAGTTGGGCGGCACTGTGCCTTGGCGCAAGGAGATGTTAATGAGATCCCTGATGGTGGAAGCTATGCTGGGGGCGGCAGCTTTTAATAGTCTGGCCGGGGCTGGGTCAAGAGGAGAGCCGCTTTTCATTTTGGCTAACGTGGCGGAGACCTCAATGAGGGAGGTTGCTCTAAAGGAGGACAGCCGCGGGCTGTTGATCCAGACCTCAGTATCAGTGGAGATGTGGGGGGTGATGCTGGGGAGAGAGTCCAATATTCGCGAGATTTTAGAGTCGAAGAAGGAGGCAAAGTCATTACTTCTGTCTGGAGGGGCATGGGAAACGGTGGGTGCTGATGGAATGTTGAGGAGTTCTTTGACAATCAGGTACGCTTCTTTTGTGGAATTGGTGGCGTTTTGTATTCTGTTGTCATAGAATCCTGCCTTAGCAAGTTTGAGAGCTGATTTGTAGCGTCTAACTGCACTATTGTAGAGGTCTTTGTTACTGTGGAGCCAGTCCTTTCTCCACTGCCTCTCGGCCTTTTTGCACTCTTTGCGTAGATCCCTGAGGTCAGGAGTATACCAGGGGGCCTGGCCTTTTATCCTATTTTTGATCTCCCGATTTTTTATGGGGATAAGATTATCGAGAGTGGAGGATATCCAGTCTCTGACTTGGGAGTCGGCGGTGGAGGGGTCCTCAGAAAGACTGGGGGTCGAAGCGTCCAGGGCTGCGGACCAATCCTCCACCGAGAGTCTGGCCCACGCTCTGTCTCTGGTGAAGGTGGGGGGTTTTTGAGGCTTTTTGAAAGCTCCAGGGAGATGGGTCGTGACTAGAAAGTGGTCCGTCCACGGGAGGGGTTGGGAGTTAATGAAAAGGAGGGAAGGGATGTTGGAAAACACCGGGTCGAGAAGGTGCCCTTTCGTGTGAGTTGGTTCAGAGTTGGCGAGAAGCAGACCCAAGGCCGCTAGGTCGTCAATAAAGTCGGTTGCCCCAGTGTCAAGGGGATCCTCGAGATGGATGTTTAGGTCGCCTGTTATAAGGAAGTTAGGTGTCAGGTGTGCCGCGGAGGAAACGGTTTCCAGGAGGGCGGCTGTGAAGGGGCCAGAGTGGCCGGGCGGCCGATACACCAGAAGGCCTGACAGGGAGTTCGTCGAAGACAGCTGAATCGTGAAGAGGCAGCTCTCTGAGTCTTGGATCGCGCAGTCTTTGGATCGACAGATAAAGTGGTCCCTGTGGATAATGGCTAAACCACCTCCTCTACCTAGGGGGCGGGGTTGAGACATGATGAGGAAGCCCGGGGGGAGAGCTAGGACGACGTCAGCGTTGGAATGCTCCGTAATCCAGGTTTCTGTGAGGAAAAGTATGTCCAGTTTAAGGTCGACAATAAGATGGTTGATAAGCAGGGCATGTTTGGGAAGTGATCTGCAGTTAAGGGTCGAGATTTTAAGGACAGGGGGAGGGACGGGGGGTTTTGGAAGGGAGAGATTGCCTGGTTTGCATTTGTCACAGCGGCGAAAAGGGAACGTGGGGTCGTGTAGTGCCAGACATGAGCTGTTTTTAGTGGGTCTAAGGCTGAGGAGCTCTCTGCGGGAATAGCTTACCTTAGAGGCGGCTGGGACAGGCATATAGTCTGGCCCTAGGCCCGGTCGTGCGCGGACGGGCGCAGACGGGCTTGCCTTAGGCGCGCATTCGACGCGCAAACGGCGCTCCCGCTGCGCTCGTCCGCTGCGCTGGAATGGCCGACACATTTGTAGTAGATGTTAAGGGCGTGGCCTCGCAGTGGGCGTGGCTTCGCCTTCGACCGCGCTGGCGGTGTGGGCGTTTTCCTCTCAGGCAGCGTGGGCTCGCTGTGTTGGAGGGTCTAGGAGGGCAGGCTGAGCGCTTGACTGCAGCGCTTCTGCTCAGGGGAGCTTCGTGGTCAGTTACCGAAATTAAAAACAACAGTAAGTGAAAAATAGTGGTGACAGCGTTAAAATACAATTTTTTGATGCAGCGTGCTAACCTCCGGCTTTCCGCCTCAGAGGGAGTATAATCAGAAGTGTACACCCCCGTACCCTGCTCGTGGATGGGTACGACCTCTATAGCGCCTTTTAGAAGCATACTTTGCACCTCTTGCTGTAAGAGCGTTAAGTGCTCTGAGGACATAGGACGGTTTCTTGGTGGTATTGTGGGTGGAGTGGAGGTTAACTCCAGACAGTAACCGTATTTTATAATGTCTTTGACCCACCTGTCCGTGGTGATGGAGTTCCACGTGGACAGGAACCTTTGTAGCCTTCCCCCGACAGGTGTTATGTGGTCGGGAGGAAGGGAGAGGGCGTCACTGCTTGTTCTTGGGGGAGGACCAGATGTTGCCGTAGCCGCGTCCTCTGCCCTTTGTACTGGAGCCACGATATCCACCCCGGGTGTTTTTATCGTAGGTGGTCTGTGTATTGCCTTTGTTATATGTTTGTTGTGACCCCTGTCCTCTACCTGCTCCCTTGTTTCCGGGGCGACGAAAGGAGCCGCTCCGAAAGGACTGAGTTTGGAGAGCGCCCATGGACTTTGCAGTGTCCGTGTCCTTTTTTATCTTCTCAAGGGTGGTGTCAACCTCCGGCCCGAATAAATAGTCGGGGTTGACAGGCTGGTTGAGTATATTGTTTTGTACCTCAGGCTTGAATCCTGAGATTCGTAACCAGGCATGTCGTCGCAGCATGACGCTTGTGTTTATGGCCCTGGCAGCCGTGTCTGCAGCATCTAGTGCACACTTGATGGAAGCATTCGTGAGTAGCTGTCCTTCTCTGATGAGCATTTCTGCGCCTTCCTTGAACTGGTCAGGGAGATGTTGGAATAGTTGCTCCAGTGTGTCATAGTGCGCTCTATCATAGCGAGCAAGGAGCGCTTGAGTGTTGGCTATGCGCCATATGTTGGCAGCTTGGGCGGCAACTCGATTGCCAGAGGTCTCTAACACCTTGGACTCTTTGTCCGGGGGAGGAGCGTCACCTGTCGTTTGCGAGTGTGCCCTTTTGCGAGCATTCGCTACGACAATGGAGTCTAGTGGTAATTGGCCTCTGATGTAAGTAGGGTCCCCAGGTGCTGATCGGTATTTCTTATCAATCCTGGGGTTTATCACTCGTGCCCTGGTGGGTTCCTTGAAAATGTCCTTGGCTGGTTTAAGGACTCCTTTCAACATGGGCAGAGTCTTTACATGCCGTTCTGAGGATGCGAAAGTGTCCATAAGAAAGTCATCTTCGACGGTGTCAGAGCGAAGCTGCACCCCATGGTTATTGGCAGCACGTTCAATAAGAGCGTTGAAGGCTGCAGTATCCTCTGTTGGAGATGTTTTTGCCCCATAGAGTTGTGGGTCCTGTGCATCGAGAGGTGCACCTGGGTCTACAGGGTCGCCCCAAGTGTGATCAGGGTCCTGCTGGTCATCAGGGTCTGTGTCTCCATGGTAGGGGACTTGGTCATCCATGTAGTCCTCCAACGCATCCGTGTCGGAACGTGTGGGGGAGAATAGTTGTGGATCCTGGTAGGATGAGTGGAAAGGTTCATAAAGGAGAGGTTCTGATTCTACAGGCAGCTTCCTTTTTAGTGGGATCCTGAAAGGGTCCAACGGTGGTTCCGAAGTTATCCTTCGCTCGTGGAGAATCATCCTGCCAGTGTTGGCGTCGATGACACGTGACGGAGACGTCTCAGCAGGTGTAATCGTAGTCTGGGTGACCCGTGTCCTGAGTTGGAACATTTTCGGGATTGTTGACGGAGGCAAGCCAAAGGTAATGTTGGCTGGCACCGAAGAGGCTGCTGGAGCTTCGATTGGACCGGAACCCGAAGGGTCCTGGAGGGCAGCCTTGGTTTTGCTGCTTTGTGTCGCACCAGGTCCTCCTTGGAGCGCCTTTGAGGCTTTGGCACCGACCAGGTTCGTAGAGGCGGCCGTGGACTTTTTCGGCGCCGGTGTTTCATCGAGTCGAGGTGCGGAGATGACCGTCGACGTCTTCGATGTGTGAGGCTTTGGTGTCGTCGAGGGAGCGATGCGAGACGCAGCAGGCGGTGCAGCCCTCGGTGTCAGTGGCGTCGGTGCCGGGAGCCGAGCAGGTTTGTCGGCGCCGAAGGCCTTTTTCCGTTTGTCGACTCCGACGTCGCCCGCTTCAAGTTCGGCACCGAAGTCTCTCTTGGTGCGGTCGGTGTCGACGCGTCGCGCTGGCGTCGAAGGCGTGGAAGGCCTCGATCCGACCAGCGCCACTTTCGGTTTCGGTTTCGTTGGAACCAGAGCAGCTTTCGGTTTCGGTTTTATGGAAGGGAAACCAGCTGGTTTAAGCGGTAATGGCTGCCGCTGAATGTCCGAGGCCGGGCCCGAGGGCGGGGCCGAAGAACTGCGGGATGGGTCTCGGGTAAGGCCCGAAGGCGATCCCTCGACCGGAGCCATAGGCCGTGGAACTGGGCCTTCTTCGGTTTGAACAGGTAGGCCTTGTTCATCATTGGAGCTACTTTCTTCGGCCCCTAAGGCCTCCTCGTCGTCTCCTACCTCGGTGTCGTCTTAACCTCTGTGGAAGAGTGATTCGTCGACTTCGTCCGATCCGGATCCGTGTTCGGAAACGGGACTGGAGGGTAAGACTTCCAATTCTTCGACGTCTTCGGCCTCGTTGAAGATGTCTGCTGGGGCCGGTGCCGCGTGCTGCGCCTCGAGTCTCGCCGCTCGTCGATTCCGTAGAGTCTTTTTTGAACGGAACCGGGCACAGGCCATGCATGTCGATTCGTCGTGGTCCGGCGAAAGGCATTTGTTGCACACCGGATGGACGTCGATGTGTGGGTACTTCGCATTGCATACCGGACACCTCTTGAATGGCGTCCTCGATTCCATCGTCGAAGTAGTCGATGAACAGGTAAATGCGAAAAAAGTCGGTGCTGAAAGTTAGTAAACTAACAAGGTTGTATCGAAAACCGATCGATAAACAGTACCGACGCGAACTAAAGGCCTTTTGGCCTCGACAAAATATTTTCCTAACTTGAGCTAAGATAGCACATCCGAACCCAATGGCGGAAAAAAACAATCTGAGGATGGAGAGGATGCCCATGCGCACTGTAGTCCAGGGGAGGAGTCACCTATCCAAGGATACTTCGAAGACTCTTCCAGGACAACAACGTGCAAACATCCGGACCCAACACTAGGCGGCGATCTATGCACAGATATGAATTCAGCAGCCCACATGCCTCGAACATAATAATACATACATAAATTAGCATTTAAAAAACCTTACAAATTCACTAAAAAAAACATAGGTTTCACACATGTTATAGTTAGCTGGACATTTCACTCGTAAAAAACCATTAAAATTCCCCCGTTATAGTTAGTTCAGCGAACTATAACTCGCTCGACCGCAATCCACTGCTGATGACGTCACATATTACATCACTCATGACATGGTCAGTGACATCACTCATGACATCACTGATGACATCATCCAGTGAATATGTGTCTTTCTGAAAAATAAATATTTTTTATATATGTATATCTAAAGGTTAATGGAAGAATAAATGGGTAAATAAGTGTCTAAATGGATGTTTTTTTTTGTAAAACTAATTGTATAACTGACTTATTAACAGTATCTTAGTGAATACAGTGATGTAATATGTGACGTCATCAGCAGTGGAATGCGGTCGCGCGAGTTATAGTTAGCTGAACTAACTATAACGGGGGAATTTCAATGGTTTTTTAAGAGTGAAATGTCCAGCTAACTATAACATGTGTGAAACCCATGTTTTTTTCAGTGAATATATATATATATCTACACACACTTTAAGTATTTCTTTTTAAATACATATATTACTCTATTGACCCACAACCCCTGAACCCTAAGAAATTCCTTGCCACCCTAAACTTACCCTTGCCACCAAAAAACCCTTACCCACAATAAAACCTGAAAATAACCATTGCCTCTCAAAATCCCATACCCACCAAAACCCCTTAAATTACCCTTCCCTCCCAAAAACCCATACCCACCTTAAAGCCTAAAAATTCCTTTACCCTCCGAAAACCCATACCCACATTAAACCCTTAAATTACACTTGCTTCCCAAAGACCCATACCCACCCTAAACCATAAAAATTGCCCATATCACCCTAATCAATAAAAATACCCTTTCCACCCAAAAACCCATACACACCCTAAACCCTAAAATTACACTGTCTCTCAAACCGACACCCACCTTAAACCCTAAAATAACACTTTCACCCTAAAACCCGCACCCACCATAACCCCTAAATAACAGTTACCACCAAAAAACCCATACCCACCCTAAACCCTAAAAAAATACCCTTGCCACCCTATATATACATTTATATACAAACACTTAATACTTACCTTATTGTTTTTTTAGTATGACTATGCCATATTATAGTTATAGTTAGGACCGTGTTTCCATAGGAAATCCGCAACATTCTATTTGGAATAACTTTGGCGCCGATTGACGAATCCTCGCGAAATTTTCAAAATAGGTGGGGCGCTCCGCTCGCTCCGCTCCTTCCCTGAAAGTCTCAGGGAGATTCGTCAAGCGGGGGCTGAGAAAAAGGGGGGGTCCCAAAACGCGTTTTCCCCATGCATTTTTCCATAGGACCTTTAGTCCAAGCTACAGCCCGAACGGCTGAACAGAATTACTTGAAATTTGGCAGAGAGGTAGTCCTCAGTTCAGGGATGTGCCTTTTGCAGGTCTGGTGTAAATCTGTTCATTAGTTCCTGAGAAAATTGCAGTTAAAAGCATATATATATATCTATAAGCGCGCACCGTGCGCGTACGGTAAGCATACCGTACGCGCACGGTGATGTGCGCGAGCACAATTCTGATTGGTTGTTAGATGTCAGTAAACATTCGAATCGGTCGAAATCAGGAAGTGTCGGCCGCCATTTTGTCTCTCGCAGTCTGAGGCAATTAAAAACAAAGGGGGAAAACGTGAGAAGGGGGCAGGATGGACAGGTCCTCACCCCCGAGCCTTTGTCAGGGGGTCACTGAAGAACCCCCAAGGGTAAAAAAAAAAAATATTTTTTTTTGCTAAAACTGGAGGGCTTGGACCAGGTGCCCTGCAGAACGTCAGTGAGGGCCTCATTGAATGGCAGCAGAGGCTCAGTGGAGCATGCGGCAGACTGAAGCACCTCAGTGAGGATGTTAGTCCTCACAGCCACGGCAGGCAGCTCGAGCCCAAGGGCTTCGGCCGCCTTGCGCAGCACCACAGAAAAGGCTGCACCCTCCTCCGAAGCCACAGTCGGAGGAGAGATGAATCCAGTGTCTGGTGAGGTATCCAACCCACTGGCCTCCCCCAGTTCATCTGCCCAGTCCTGTGCAAGTTGGCTCTGAAAGGCCATAGGGTCATCAGACCCCTCCCAGTCGCCCCCGTCATCCGATTCCTGGTAAACAGGAGGAATGATCGGAGCCGGTCGATAGACAATATGTGTCTCTAGCGACGTCGGATGCCGCGTCGGGCGGCGCCGCATCGGCACCGGACAGGGGCTGAACCGGGGATCGACGTCGACCGGAGCCGGCGTCGGGGGTGGTATCGGTGTCGGCGCCGGCGGAGGAGGCGTAACGAGGTCGACCGGCGTAGACGGCGGCCCAGGCTCGGGCCCCTCGGGGACCTGCAGCGTCGGGGCCGGAGCCGCCGGCATGCGAGGTCGCCCAGTCGAGTCCGCGGGGCCCGAAGGCGCGCCAGCGGGCGTCGACGGCGGGGCCAGGTTCCTCATGGCCGAGAGGAAGGCACTGACCTCCGCCGGCGTCGCGTCAGTGACAGTCTTCGCAGGCCTTGAAACCAGGCATCCTACCGGCACCAGAGTCGAGAATTGACCAAAAAGAGTCAAAAAAGTTAGTCAAAAATTGACTAAAGGGATAGCTCTCCCGGATCTGCGCTTACTGGCGCGGAAAAAAGGAGAACTGACATCAGCGCGCGAGGGCGGCGTCTAAGTACTCCGACGACGTCATTCCGGCGCACGACGCCGACGACGGACGCGGAACCGCAGACGACGCCTAGCGACGCGCAAGGGGTATTGCTGACGAAAAATCTTCCGGATCCAGTCTGACGCCTGGGGATATTCTAAGGTGAGGAATCTAACTAACTTGTTTCTTTCAGATTATGTCTGCACTCCCAGAGGGTGTGGATCTACGTGCCCCGCTACGTGTGGCATCTAAGGCAATCTGGGTTATCAGCCCTCCCCATAGCATGTAAGCGTGCCCTATCAAAATAGGTTCTGTGTAGGATTTTGTATTGTATGAGGCGCAATCGTAATCTAATCGCTACTTCACGCAGGTGCATGAGGGCAGCTTCCCAATCAATATCTTCTAGTGGGCCGGTGGTGAGTTCCCATTTGGCTCAGAGCAGACCAAGGTTATCGGGTATATTGTTGATTTGTGTCTTATATGTCAAGGATATGGCTTGGGTCGGAATCTCTTCTTGTAGGAGCCTACCATCTAACTGGGCATATTCCGGCAGTGTCGCAGCGTCCAACCCCTCAGCATGCCAGGCGTGTTTAAGTCTAAGGTAGGCATAGGCTTGGGAATCATGAAGTTGGTATTTAGCCTGAAGCGACGCAAACTATGCTAGAGAAACCATCTCCAACAGGTCCCCTATCTTGGAGATACCTATGAGGTCCCATTTCTTAAAGCCCCTCAGTTTTCTGATCTCTGGTAATCTAGCACCCTCCCACAGAGGGATCTCCCGCGTAGGACTCCCCTCCCATTTCATCTGCTTTTCCGCATTCTTCCATGCCGCCAGCACTTGATGGGTGGCCGGCAGGAGACGTGCACCACCACCAACCCCATATATGTCTTGTAAGTAAGTGGGGGCTAAGAATTGCAGCCTTTCCAGGCTATAAGGAGGATGATCTTCCGGCGCATTTTTCCATTCATTGATGACTATAAGATGGGCTGCTCTATGTTATGCTCTAATATCTGCCAAAGCTAGACCCCCATAATATGGATTGCGTTGCAACGTTTGTAGCGCTATGCGTTGATGGGCTCCGTCCCACAGAAGGAGACGTAGTTCACTGTTAATGGCAGGGAAAATAGTATCTGGTAGTTTGTAATAGGTATTTTGTAAAATGTAAAGGAGCTGGGGGAGCGTTACTATCTTATACATGGCGGCCCTGCCCATGATGGTCAGAGGGAGTTTCCTCCTTCTCTTCACATCTTCCCGAAAGTTCAGAAGCACCCGTCTAATATTGTGTTCCAGTCTAGCTATGGTGTCAATGGTCATGTAGAGTCCCAAGTATGTAAACCGCTCCGTAGAAAGCTGCAAACAGATCGAGTAGATTTAAGGCTCCACCGCCCGCTCAACGGATATAGGATGGACTTATTCCAGTTAATCTTATAGCCCGCGTGGCCACCTTATTCTTCAAATATCTGCAACATTTGGGGAAGCGTCTCAGCCAGATGTGTGACATAGAGCAATTTGTCATCTGCATATTGTGATATGAGTTCTATATTTAAAAAACAGGACTCGTCTACGAAGCCACCAAATCTTTGACGGGTTCTAACTACACAAGCCAACGGTTCCAGGATGAGGGCAAACAATAGGGGAGATAGGGGACATCCCTGTCTGGTACCGCGCAGGATCGGCCAACTCGGAGAGACAACCCCATGGACTCGGACTCTAGCCTCAGGTGCGTTATATAACTGTGCCAACCACTCTCGGAACACCGGGCCGAAGCCCATCTTTTCCAGGGTGCACCTCATGAAGGGCCAATGAATTGTGTCAAACGCTTTCTCAGAGTCAAGCGAAAGGAGCTTATGGGGGCTATCCCAACTCTGCACCGTGTCCATCCAGTTAGCGAGAGAGCATAAGTTGAAATGCGTGGCCCGCTTCGGCATGAAACCTGACTGATCCCTATGTATCAGGGGGCTAATAATTGTCAGGAGACGTGTGGCAAGTATTGTGGTCAGAGTCTTCATCTTGATATGGAGCAGGGATATGCGGCGATAGGACCTACAATCATCTGAAGGTTTCCCCGCCTTAGGAATGATCACCACCATGGCTACATGGTGGTCTCGTGACAATATCCCTTGGTCTTTCGACTCCTTGAACATCTTGAGCAGGTGGGGTGCCAGCAATGTACTATTTAGTTTTTAAAAAATTCACTCTGAAGACTGTTAGGACCCGGGGCCTTGCCCGCTTTCTGCCGGCCAATAGCCTCAGTCACTTCTGCAAACGTCAGATCTCCCTTCAGACTGTCTCTCTCCTCTTCTGAGAGCGAGGGTAGGTCAATCGTATATATAAGTATTGGTGTATTTGTGGCTCCTTTGTCTGGGGTTGGGCTGCGTATAGTGCTGTGTAGTATCGTGCAAAAGCCCCCGCTATAGCCATGGGTGCGGTATGCGTGACAGTGCCTTCTTTAATAGACATCACCCATCGTGTCTCTAGTTCCTTCCGTCCTAACCATGCAAGTAGTTTCCCTGCTCTATCCCGTTTCATAGAGCCGATGTTGGGTCGCCAATTGTTGTGCCTGCTCCTCTTTGGTCGCAAGCGCTAGATAGTCTCTTTTAGTTATTTCAATTTGGCGAAGGGTATGGTCGGTTAGCGTGGTAGGGTCGCTTCCCTCTAGGCGTAAAAGCTTGTGTTCTAAGTCTGCAATCCCCTGGGCTTCGCTTTTCTTTTTGTGGGCAATTATGTTTTGCGCTCTATAGCGGAGTACCGCCTTGTATGCCTCCCACAAAGTGATCGCCGATTGTACCGAAAATATAGCTCGGAGTCCACCCGAAGCTCCTTAGCCACTGTCACATCCTGCAATGCCCATGAGTTAAATCGCCACTGTGCTGCTTGGTGACCCCCCCCTTCCACCCACCTTCATTAGGAGGGGCGAGTGGTCAAAGATTCCTCTAGCTAGGTATTCTATTGCGTCCACCCGCCGGACCTCTCCTGCCGGGGCGAGGAGGTAGTCCAACCATGAGAACACTCTGTGGGCCCACGAAAAGTAGTACGCTCGTAGATGCGGGTGGTGCCGTTGCCACAGATCCATTAACCCCAGGGTGTGCAAGAATCGGGCCAACATTGTAGGCCTGTGGGATCCAGGTCGGATTTGGGTACAGTCCGCAGCGGAATCATTCACGTCATTAAAATCTCCCCCTATTATATGTATTGCAGGGCCGGAATGTAAGAGGAGCTCAGTTAACCTAAAGTACGCTGCTGTAGTCTGGGGGGGCATATACACTAATAAGTAAAAACGTCTTGCGCCTCCAAATGCCCTGCACTGCAACGTATTCCCCGTCTGCATCCACCCATGGCTGTGTGACATGGAAGGGAGGAGACTTTTTAATGAGAATTGCCACCCCTCGGGAACCTTTGGTAAATCCCGCGTGTGCCAGAGTGGTATATTATCCCCTTCCCAGGAAGGAACAGCTCGAGCCCCAAAGGTGTGTTTCTTGTAAAAATATGACATCAGGTTTAAACTTCTTGAGATACCAGGTCACCAACCCCCTCTTGACTTTGTTGCTTAAGCCATTAACATTCCATGTCAGTACTGTATATTTGTCTTAAGTCATTGTAAATTGTCTCACTGTTCGTCACCTGCCCAGTGTCCCACCAGAGGTCTGCACTTCCTGCCTCCACCCTCTCCAGCACTAGCATTTTGGCTAACAAATTGAGCTAAACAATCCCTTTCCCATAGAACAATCTCAACTCAGTACGCAAAACAGTGACCAAATCACCCCCCACCCCACACTCTTCAGGAACCCACACCACCCCCCAATTCGTCAACATTACAACTCAGGCACGGGTAATCTACTAAGAGGTCTGTAACCCCCCCCAATCAATTAACTACACAATAATAAAACCAAAACACACAATGTACTTCCTCGGCTCGGGCCTAAGTCCTGTAGTGCCCACTAAGCCTTAGGGTAGTCTTACTGTCTTTTGGCAGTCATCTGGCCCCGTTTCTCAGTCCTCTTCGCCATTGCTGGGTAGTTGTTGCTGCTGTGCATCAGCTTCAGGCAGGGTCTGTTCCGATGCTTCTAATCGCTGAATGCTTTCGAGCAATGGGTGTTCACTGACCGCATCCGGTGAATCCTCTCTCTCAGACAGTTTAGTATGGCCAGCATCATCCGATCTGATCAGGGTCCGCGATGGGCGCGACCGAACCACCACCTCCTCCTCAGATTCCGCAGCGTCCCTGGACCGCAATGCTTTTCCCGGTGTGCCCCCAGCTGAATTTGTCTTTGACGCTTTTCTTTGGGTCGTTCCTGACTTGGGCCTCCTCGCTTCAACGAGAGTTGGCTCGAGGCACTCAGTGCCCCACGTCGCAACTGTGGCCGCTCCTCAATCCAGGACCATGCCTCATCAGGGATTTGAAAAAACAACGTGGATCCTTGAAAGATAACATTCAGTTTGGCCGGGAACAATAACATATACTGGAGTCCAAGCGCCCTTAACTTCACCTTGACCGGGTCAAAAGTCCGTCTCTGCTTCTGCACCTCACGTGAGTAGTCCGGGAAAACCATCACTCGGGTGTTTTCGTATTGGACCTCTCCTTTCTTTCGGATCTCGCGCAATATCAAATCTCTGTCTTGGAAGTTCAGAAAACGAGCTGTCGAGGGGGAGCTACTGGAGGCGGAGGGAAATTTGGCATTCTATGCGCCTGTTCTATGACAAAACAGGTCGAGAATGGTGCTTGTGGTAGGGTGTTCTTCAGGAAGGTCAAATGAAATTGTCCTGGTTCTAACCCCTCTGCTTTCTCGGGAAAACCAATAAATCGCAGGTTGTTCCATTGAGCCCTATTTTCCGCATCGTCCACCCTCCAGGACACCTCTGCCACAGAGGCCAAGAGCCCCGTAACGTCTTTTCCGTGTGGTGTTGGAGACATCCTCGAGTTCTGAGATGCGGTGCTCTGCCTCGGTCACTCGTTCAGAAACTTTGTGGAGGTCGTGACGAAGCAGCGTCACCTTTGAACGGATTTCCGCCATCTTCCCCTCCAAACTTTCTCTGGACTCACACATCGTTTGCAATATAGTCGTATTGTGCGGGGGAGGAGCAGGGCCGCCCTCCACAATTGTCGTCGTGGGGAGCACCTTGGCATAACGGTCTAGCTTCCCTTGCCGGGAAGTTTTAAGTTCTTTATCCTTCGCCATCGTGGGTGATACTGCGCCAGTGTATGTCTCTGCGTACGTTCTCATGGCCCCGGTCTGAGGAGTTTCGTCAATAATGTCACCACTCCTCAGCCCCTGGGCATCGCAACGGCACCGGGCCGGCCGTGGAAACCAGTGTAGGGCTTTACATTCGTGCCAGTTCACGGAGAGTCACTGCCCCTAGCGCTGCAGAGGCCCACAATAGGTCGCGTCCGCACATTCGCTCCGGGCAGGGCTTGGGAGTATGAGCAGGCGTCCCTTGCCGAGTGGACAAAGGAGCGTTGCCCGTGCGGCAGTCACTGCCTGCGTCACGGGCACTGCGCAAGCCCCAGGTATCAGGCTACTCACCACCATAAGTATATTCGACTGTGTGGGTTGCGGGAGTCCAGAGTACAGGTGCAGGCAAGGGCAGGAGGCGCACAAAGCAAAGCCACACGCTGGGCTCAGAGCAGGCAACAGACGACAGTAGAACAGCCCTCCACGTGGGTTACTGTCCCCTGAACCCTTCTTCCAGTGTTGTAGTCCGCGAGAGGGTGAGTGTAACAGAAAGGAGGTAGAGCGTCAGTGGCTCGAGTGGGTCACTTCCTCCTCAAACCCAACACCAGAGAGCATCGTGGGCAGGAGCAGGGAGGGCTAATACCATCTCATTGGCAGGGGTCCCAAGGCAGGGAATCAACACTTGCACCAGGTTAGCAGACTCTATGAGGTACACTGCAGCAATGTCCGTCAGCGAGTCACCCCTCATGGTAGGTTTAATGGTTGGAGGTCCGCCGCCCCCGAGCAGCCTCACACGAGCCACGACAGTCGTCCCAGGGCAGCGCGGCTGGGAGGCAGGGACAAGGGAGCCGCCAGGGAGCACCGCGCCAAGACTCACAGCCAGAACAGCAGCATTCCATATCAGGGTGGA
Source organism: Triturus cristatus (assembly GCF_964204655.1). Lineage (NCBI taxonomy): Eukaryota > Metazoa > Chordata > Amphibia > Caudata > Salamandridae > Triturus > Triturus cristatus. Next base: position 436,551,381 of record NC_140590.1, on the reverse strand, counting down.
GGGCTGTAGTGTAGTTCCTATATTCCTGATAGGCTGCGCATTGGAATAATATACACTATAGTTTTGTCATAGGACTGAGGTCAGTATGTCTCTATCGAGTACATTAAACTTAATTACTTGTGTGTGCCAGCTAACTCAGAGGTCACTAGAAACATGACAACTTTGTTTCCCTTAGAATCGGAACAATCTCAGAATCGTGGAAACAATAGATAATAGTTTCACTCAGTCAATCGTGCATGCTTTGTTTCTACAGTTACACAGAAATAGATTGACGGGCATTTCAATAAAAAAGGGGTTTATTGAACGGTCTTATTTTATCGTGCAAGAGATATGAACTGCTACAATCGTAAGACAGAATGCGAAGTATAAAATGTACAGCGTTAGCATTAAGATAAAATAATACTGCAATAGCATGGCTTATAGCTATGAGAGATATTCATAAAAATACATACATAAATAGCACAGGCTAAAATGTTAATACTCATCTGATGCTTCTAGCTAGTTCTACCCCAGTGTACCTAACCTAAGTGTAATACAAGGTAAGACGTAGGTGCTGTTTGTCTATAGTCTAGTTTAGCTATAGTTGCCAAGATTTGCCTAAAGTCCCTCTAGGTTCTAGTCCGCTCCATACCTTAGAATGAGTGAGGTTGGAATCTCTTTCCGGGTCTCGATCTCTAACACCCCGCAAGGGTAGTCAGAAACACTGGAGCTGGATTCTCTGCGAGGAGGATGACAGCGTCTGGGCAGTGCGTCAGGCGGGGACTTGACTTCCTTACGAACTTGCCGTGGCAAGCCCTGTCGTACAAGTAGGCAGCCGAACCGTGGTTTGCCAAGATAAGTGAAGGTATATTTATACCTTGAAGGTGTTAGGAATGCCAGTATTGACATAAAAGTCGGGCAGAAGAACGTCATGAATGAACCCCTAAGGAATAGATGTTCATGCATAATAAATGAGTTCTTGGAGAAAGCAATCTCCAAGCAAGGGGAAGTCCTAAAGGCTTAAGAGTCTGGTTTTCCAAGAACTCGTTTTGACGTAGATTAACAGATGTAGGTGGCCATGCCTGTATTTGATAAGCATGGATAATGCTTAAATAAGGGTAGGATTTCTATGCCTAAATATGGGCAATGCGAATTGTGCCTATATAAGGACATAAATCGGGAAACCTATATACAGTATCTAAATCGACACACAACAGGGCTGGTGCATCGAGCTCCCACCTCCTCAGTCATCAGGCACCAAATCCGGGGCCTCAAACCTTCCAACTGGAGGCTCCTTGAGGGCGTCCCTCCACCTCAATATCTCGGAGTTCTGGGAGGCGGGCAGTGACCCGATGACGATCGCCCCCGCCGCGGAGATCCTTCTGTCAACAGCGTGAGGCAGGGAGTAGCCCGGATCTCCGATCTCTGCACCGCCAGCCACAGGCACTCCGGTGCGCCTCCGGAGCCCCCCAGCGCGGTCGAAGACCACCGATAGCACTGCCGGGGTTCAGGCCATTTGGAGTCACAGCCGCCTCGAGCACAGCCAGTATCTGCCTGCACCTCCCGCCGCCAGGCCAAGCAGAAGGACCACAGCTCTGTTCCTCGGCCTCAATCACCACAGTGCAGGCGCACTCTTGAGGGAGACCGCGCGCCGGGTACAGTCTCTGATCCGGGACAGGGAAGTCGCGACTCAGCTTGCCGGGCACACCACTGCTTTCCGATGTCCTGTAGTCGCAGGTGAATCAGTGTGGCTGCGAATGGGACAAGGATTTCAATCGGGGCCAGCGGAGCTCGCGATCAACATGGCTACTCGGCCATGCTGTTGGCCACGCCCCCTGCTTGCCCCAATCTTATTTAACCTATATACAGCTGACATGGGACCGGCATTACTCCACGCCAACCTAACCACACAGAGGATTGGAAACAGGCAATATGCAGACGAGCTAGTCCTTTTTAGATCATACAAAAGTGGGGCTATAGAAGGCACTGAACGCTGTGAATGTTTATAACATACAGAATAAACTCCTAGCCAATTCTAGCAAAACAAAAATTCAGATTGTTAGGCACCACCTGTAAAAAAGGGTCATGAAATGGAGGCTGGGGTCACAGAGGCTCGACTGTACAAAATTGCAACTATCTTGGGGTGTGGTTGAGCCAAAGTGACAACCCGACCATGCACCTACAAAAGATGGAGACTAAAGGAAAGATGGTCACAAACACCCTCTGCAAATTAAATACCACCCTTGACAGTCCAGCGACCATGGCCATCAGTAAACTACAGGCAACAAACCTTCCCAGGTATGCTTGCTGCTAAACTTGATAAGCTTCAATGCACATGATACAAGAAAGTGTTTCAACTGTCACTCTACTTAAGAAACACTTTGATTAGACTCATAATCGGCCTCCTTAATCAAAAACTCGAGTGCATGGTCACCCTAGACAAATATTTTTCCATACACTGCTGCACCTGAGAATACGCATTAATAAAGTCAATCTTTGAAAGCAAGAACAATCTCTGGTCACTAATCTTAAAGCTGCAGTGGAAACACTGCACCTCATATTGGAGAACTGGTGCCCCAGATACCACTAACTAAACAGTCATCAAATCAGCAATTAAAAAGCAACTGCAACGCTGCTCACATAAAAAATGGACACCAAAGCGCAATATGTGAGAGACCTATATGCTTCCTTAATGGCACCCCAAATAAACTAGTCATGCAAACCAAACCTTTACCAGGCATTAGGAAAACGTGGTTTAAAACTCATTCTACGGGCAAGACTGGTGCCACTTCCAATCAGGGAACTGAACCCGGCCTGGAAATCACTTGAAAATATCTCACCTTACAGACTGTGTGACTACAGAAGGGAACCACAGGCTCATAGAATATTTTGTAACCCAGCCCTACATAACACCCATCGCACACTCCTGAGGCCTATTTTTCTACAGCATGGCACTTGCTTGGTTAAAGAGGCTCAACACCTCTTATCCTTCCTGGAAACAGTGGCAGAGATGGCCAAATATGTATATGGCAAGCTCTTCTGTTGTTGAAGGGCAAGTTGCCAGAGGCTCCCACCCAATGGCCGGCTCTTGCCTTGCCCTGTAGCAAGGAGCCGACAAATGCACAATTGACTCTGCCCCTGCTATATCATCCTTAGGGCACTGGGCTGTGCACTGGAACACTTTGAAACCCACACTTGGGAACGTTTGTGATTAGGAATACCGTGTTGCTGCACTCCAAAGCTTTTACCCTTTTAACCACTACGTCATGAATTAACTGATTAAAAAAAGATAATAAACTGTTTGCTGCACTGGGAAATTTTATCTGCTTAATAATTTTTGCAAATAACGTACTTCTTATATGTTTTTAAATTGACTATGTTCTTATCCTATGCTGTTTTTACACTTGAAATGGTTTTAATCAAGCATACAATAAAGTACCTACTATACTATACTTGTTTTCCTTGGCATTTTAGTTCCCTCCTGATGCTCTGGCGCCTGATATTTTATGCTGTTTTACTTCAGTTCTTTGTTTCCCTTGGCTATCTGTTTACTATAGTTACACTACACTGAATGGAGAACATTGGGAAACGCTGTTCTTCCACTCTGCAACTTCTTGGTCCAATTTTCTTTTTTTGCCTAGTGACAGACTTTGCCTCTGGGCCTTCTCCCCTCTGAGGCTTCTTGGATCGGCTCATTTTATACCAATGACAAGCTAAAGTTTCAAGTAGCTGCTATATGCAGCATGGAGGAAACTGAGCTCCACATTTAATTTTCTGCTTGGCAACTTCATGGTCTAGCATTCTGTTGCCTAGTGACAGTACAAAGGCATCCCCACCCACTGTGACCTTCTGGATGGGCCTATTTCAGCCCCATGATAGTGCGGCTACGCCAATGACACGCCTAATGCAAGCCTGTCTGCGACCATCTACAAACCAGCAAGGAAAAGGGCAGGTCATGCTGCCGGTCTAAGCCCCCCTAACTTCCAAGTAAGACTGCCTCACTATAGAAAACCTAGTTTGAAGCATCTCACTGACTTTTGCACTTCGAATTGGCATATTATGTTTATTGTGCTTCTCCACAATCTACAGTGCCCCAATCTTCTTATGGCACTTCTACTGCTCGTACAGTCTTGTAGCCTGTGGAAACTGGGCTACTTACACAGCTTCTCAATCTCTATGGGATTATTTTGTGGATCTTTTTGGTAACAAAATTGCAAAAATCCTGGATAATTTTGACGAATCCAATGCTCCAGCAACAGAGTATGTCCCTGCTTTCTTGAAACAACTTTCAGGACTGTCTTTGAGCAGTGGGCTGGTGGATGAGTGAAAATACGCTTCATCTTAAATTGAGTTAAACTGAGTTTGTCATCTTTGGGGAGTAGTATGCACGGTCTACATTTTGGTGGACCTAGGGGATCCTCAGAATACAGGCATCTCTGCATGTAATCTAGATGAACAAGTTATTTACCTTTAGTAACACCTTATCTGGTAGGGACTCTATCTAGCTGCAGATTCCTTACCGTAGAATTATCCCCAGGTGTCAGACTGGATCAGGATTTTTTTTCGGGATCACTACCCCTGCACGCTGGTAAATGGCGTGGTTCGGCTCCACATGGCATTGTCGAAATTGTCCACGCTGGAAGTTATGTGAGGGGTGCCTTTATAGGCCTCAACCCAACACGCTGCCATCAGTTTCTTTTTGCGACTTTCCATGACAAGCAAGGAGCCACGAAGAGTACTGGCTACTGTTGTGTGAAAACTAGAGCCTTGAAAGGGTAAAAAGCCCCAAGTCTATAAGTACCTACGCAGAACGGGGTGGATGTCGGTAAGGAATCTGCGCCTAGATAGAGTCTCTATCAGATAAGGTATTACCAAAGGTAAGTAACTTCTTCATCTGATAGAGGCTTCTAGCTGAAGATTCCTTGCCTTAGAATAGATACCCAAGCAATGCCTCCCTAGAGGACGGTCTGTGAAATGATTTCACACTAGAAAATCCTGCAGGATTGAACGGACAAACTGCCTGTCCCTACGGACCTAACTGTCCAGGGAGTAGTGCTTGGTAAACGTGTGCAGAGATGCAGACGTTGCTGCCTGGCACAACTCCAGGACTGGGACACCAGGTACTAAAGCAGTGGTTGCAGCCTTGGCTCTGGTGGAATAATCACAAAAACCATTAGGGGGTTGCTTCTTGGCCAATGCATAGCAGATTTTGATACAGAGCACAATCCATCTGGAGATGGTCCATTTCTGTACCGCCTTCCCTTTCTGGGCTCGGACATACCCCATGAAGAGTTGTTCGTCCACCGGAATTCTTCTGTGCAGTCAAGGTAGAACAACAACACTCTTTTTGGGTCCAGTTGGTTGAGTCGCTCCTCTTCCTTAGAGGGATGAGGAGGAGATTAAAAGGTAGGCAGGGTGATGAACTGGCCTACATGAAAGGGAGTGATCACCTTCGGAAGGAAGGATGTCCTAGCAGGAAGAACCAGCTTGTCAGGGAAGATGTTGAGGTAAGGAGGCTTATATGACTAAGTCTGGAGCTCACAGACCATCTGGGCAGATAGTATTGTTACTAGATAGGCCGTCTTCATAGTTAGGAGCCAGATAGGACAGTTGTGTAGGAGCTCAAATGGAGAGCACATCAGAAACGTCAGGGTTCAATTTAGGTCCCACTGAGGCATGCTGAAGGGTGAAGGTGAAATGGCAAAAAGATAGCCTTTTAAGGTGCCCACAACAGAGCCCTGGTGGGCAAGAGAAAGAATAAATAGAAGGACCTGAGAAAGGGGAGCAACCTGTTTTCTGCACACCATGCCACAAACTTGCCTTAACGACGGGCGTATACCGTCTTGGTGGAGGGAAATCTGGCTGTCAAGATGACATTACAGACTGTGGGTGAAAGGTCTAAAGCTGTCATCTGTCACTGCTCAATCAACACGTATGAAGGCGGAGTGCTGATAGGTTCGAGTAGAGAACCCTCCCCTGCTACTGTGACAGAAGATTCTCCTGAAGGGACAACCTGATCGGAGGACCGATGGCAGTGCTCAAAAGCTCAGAATACCAGACTCCCTGAGCCCAGTCTGGAGCCACAAGGATGATGTGGGCTCAATTGTTACTGATCTTCTTGCGAACTCTGGGCAGGAGTGGCATGGGCGTACAGGAGGACTCGAGACAAAGCTTCTCCGAGCGTGAGTCGACTTGGAAGGTCCAGCACGCAGAATTGCTGACGTTATGTGTTCTCGACGGTGGTGAACAGATCTAACCAAGACTCTCCCTTCTGCTAAAAGAGACTTTGCACCACCGACAGATGGTGATGCCATTTGTGGTCTGCCAGGCATCTTTGGCTGAGATTGTCCACTCTGGCTTTCAGAGATCCTGCCAAGTATGAACCACCAGGGAAATGGCCTGATATTCCGCCATGTCCGGAAACGCAGGGCAGCTTGACAAAGAGTCCATGACACAACCCTGCCCTGTTTTGTTGCAGTACTTCATGGCGGTGGTGTTGTCCGTAAACACCTGCATTAGCCTTTCCTTGGTAGAGGGTATGAAGGCTTTCAATGCCCGTCTGATCGCTTGGAGCTCCAACAGATTCATGTGGGGTCCGGATTCCGCCGGAGATCAGAGGCTCCTGATCACCACATATCCCAGATGGCCGTCTTAGCACACGAGTGACACATCTGTCACTACTGTCAGCTCTGATTGGGTAAGGGTGAAGGCTCTGCTGCTGACCCAATTGCTGTTCGTTAACCACAACTGCAGTGCCCTCCAAGATCTGAACTATGTGGGCGAGAGACTCCCCTGAAGCTGCACCCACTGAAACTTCAGGTCCCACTATAGAGCCCACATATGCCAGCAGGCATGTGTTACAAGCAAGATGCAGGAGGCCATGAGCCCAGGATGCCTTCAGACTCAGTCTCACTGAAATCCATCAGCCTGAAATCTAGAGGCCTGAAAAATCGGTATGATAGCCAGAATATCCTGGACTCGCTGTTTGGGAAGATAAGTCCGAAACACTGACCAGAACAGCTCAGATGAAAGAGAGCATCTGTGAAGGGGCCAGGTGTGACTTCAGGACGTTGATCGTAAGCCCCAGTGAGTGCCGGAGATCCGCTGTAGTCTGGAGGTGGTAGATGACTGCCTGAGACAAGCCAGCCAGCCTTCAACAGCCAGTCGTCGAGATAGGTGAAGACGTGCACCCCTGATGTCACAGCCATCACCCTGGTGAACACCTGAGACGGGCTTATAAGGCCAAAGGGGAGCACCGTGAACTGAAAGTGCTCATGGTCACGAAGGAGGGGGTTGGGGGAGGGAGTAACCCTTATAGACAAACTGGAGAACTCAGCGATTGATGTTATCGACCAGCAATGGTGCGAATTATGGCGTATCCTCAAGCCCACAGGGTGCCAATGATGGTCGGAGGCTGCAGCTGCCGGGGGAGTGGCAGACTGGACAACCTCTGGCTAACTGACCTACAGGATCTGTGGATACCGTGTCCTCTGCCATGCTAGGCCTTGGGAAGCTTCCGTTCTGTGGTGGCTGGGTGGGTAAAGATGTGGCTAGAAGCCCCTTCTGTGGCCACAAAAGGTGGACTGGGGTTGGTGAAGGGCCATGGAAAGGTCCATGTACTTGGCTGTAGCTCTGCAGTCCTTGAAGCGCTCTAGCGATGAGCCCGCCTTGTCTTCGAAGAGATGGGAGCCATCAGAGGGCATGTCCATGACGGAGGCCTGGACATCCTCTGAAAAGAGTGGTTCTCAAGCAGGTATGGCGCCTAAGGGACACCGACAAAGAAACTGCTCTACCCAGTGAGTAGGGCGTATCCAGCCCGCAGTGTATGACAAAAGTAGCTGTGTCCCTCCCTTCAGCAATAGCTTGGGAGAATACAGCTCAGATCTCTTCCGAGACCACAGGCAGCACTCTCACAGCCGAGCCCCAGAGTGAGTGGGAGTATCTGCTCAAAAGGCACATGGTGTTCACCGACCACAGTGCCAGGCTGGCGAATGGAAACATTTTTTTTCCTAAGGCTTGGTGGAAAACTGTAGGAAGCTGGCTCTTTATATACTACACCAAAGTCAGGTATAGTGTGCACAGAGTCCAGTGGATCCCCAAAGGTAGGCAGAGGGGAAAGTAGATGATACCTTACTATCGATTCGTGGTAGTGTGGTCGAGCAGCAAGGCTTTATCAGAAGGTAGTGTTAAGTATTTATTGTACACACTCAGGCAAAAAATGATGCCACACACTCAAAGACAGAGCCCAGACCAATTTGTTTATATAAAAATATTATTTAGTTGTATTTTATTTCTAGGACTAAACCAGGCCTGGTGCAGGTAAGTGAAATGATACTTTGCAAGAATAATGCAGTTGGATACAGTTAAAAATGCAGTACAATGCAATTGGTTGGTTTACAGCTAAGCCAACATTAAAAATTACTTTTCAGTTACTATTGTAATTGCTTTACAGTTACTATTGAGATTACTGTTTAGTTACTTTTCAGATTACTTTTCTTAATCAGTGTGGTATACCTAGATAACACACTGGGACATTTCCTGGATAAAGGTTAGTAATGCAATTTGTTATCACAACACAGTTGTATGCTTTTTCATAGAATTTCCAACTCCACACTTGGGGGCTCATTACGATGGCAGGCGGACATCAGTCCGCCCGCTAGACGTGCGGCGGTCCCACCACTGCAATTAGGATGCGTCCAGGGCATTTAACATTGCGCAAGGTGCTGCTGGCTGCAGCACCGTACACAATGCTAAAAAGCCTTGCTGTGCATTTCCCTGCACTACGTGGCAGGCACCACGCGGTGTCTGCCACACAGTGCAGGGAAATGCCATGGGTACCCCCCCAGTGCACCCCCCCCAACGCGGAGGGGGTCCGCAACGGGCCCCCGAATCCAGCCTCCGCCTGTGTTTTCGCGGTTGGATGACTGCCGCGAAAAGACAGGTGGAAAAGGATATCCTAATCCCTATGGCGGTGCCTGCAAGGCACCGAGCAATGCTGGCCTGTGTTTTGGTTCTGCAAGGCGGGCTGAAAAGGACTGCCTTGCGGAACTGTGGCGGACGGACTTTACGTCCGCCGGGGACAGATTGGGATTCCCACCGCCATCCTAATCCAGCGGTGGGAATATCCTGTGTGATAATGGAAGGACCGTCACCGCCGGGCCGGCGGTGGCGGTCCTTCCGCCATCCTAATGACCCCCTTAGAACTTATTACAGAAAAGCAGTCAATGCAATCCTATTGTAGGAAATGAAGTTATCGGTATCAGGGTAAGTACTTTGTTTTGGGAGTTGGGTTTCTGGAGTTAGAACAAGGGTTCCCCCAGGGTCATGGATGCTCTCTCAAAGCACCCTCAGCGGCACTAGGGCGGCCGGGTGCAGCGTGCTGAGGCCCAAAGTTATCCAATGGGGATAGGGGGGCTCCGGTTGGTGGCTGCTCATGAGCAGGCCACAAGGTTATGGGAGTAAAGCTCCTGGACTTAAGCTCAGGACAAAGGGGGATCCGATTTAGCACACCAGGTGCACCCACAGTGACACAGGAGCGGCCAGGTGCAGGGGTGTCTTTTGAGGTCGATTTCACCTTACCGGGCCAATCGCGGACTAGCAGTTGTGGGTAGGTGCAAAGCCTGCAGGCGACGTTGGCGAGTCTTGGAGGGGTCAACCTATGGTGGACTCTGACTCTGGAGCATTGGGTGACCTCGCTTGGACCTGTGGGCCACTCTGACTCAGGCCGTAGGTGCATGGTGCAGTGGTGGTTCCAGGCGTTGGGTTTCTTTGTCCACAGCAGGCTCGGAGTCTTTCTTAAGTGATTCTTTTGAACAGAGCTGCTGTTCACAGGAGATCAGGTCTTTGTTGAAGGCAGTCAGTCCTCCCAGGTGTTCTGGAGGTTGTTGGCTGAAGGACAAGGTGACTTTTGGCGCCGGATCTCTGGAAACTGCAGACGGGCCAGTAGCGCTGGGGCCAAGTGAGTTCTTCTCTGTAGTCTCCTCTGCTTGGCATTTTATCTCGTCCTTCTTCTTCGTAGGTTGCCGGAATCTGCCTTCTTGGATCAGGGCTGCGCTCTAAATACTGTATTTAGGGAGGCGTTTTAGAGGTCTCGAGGTCAGTAGCCAGTGGGCTACTGACCTTAAGGTGACTATACCCTTGGTGTGTTCAACCTAAATGGGGTAGTAGGCACAATCCCCAAAACTGGTTGGAGAGTGCCTGCCATCTGCAAGATGGCAGGCACTGAAGAGTGAGCTTCACCTCTCCTCCCACACCTGAGGGGTGGGGTTGGCAGAGGTGGGCACACCTTCTGGGCTGTTCTAATTTTTATCGCCGGTCTTCCTGTTGAAAAGGAGGGGAGACAGGAGGGGGGCCTGCTCCTGATAGCAGGAGAGGCTGGGGTCGCGTTACAAAGGCGGCAAGGCCTTTGAAGCTCTTCAGCGCCTTGAGACGGGTGAGTAGTGCGCTTTATAAACCCCTGATTGATTGACCTGGAGGAGGTGTGAACACCTCCGCCCAGGAGAGACTTTGTTACTGGGCTCAGGGAGCGAAGTCTCCCCCCCCCCCTCCGCGCCCCCATGTCTAAAAACTTGTCTGATGGAGGCAGCCTGGTGTTTACCAGTCAGGGAACCTCTGAGTGCATGGTATAATAAACCCCACACTGGTGGGTTTATCACTGGTATCAGTGTGGGTTTATTATGCTGAGAAGTTTGATACCAAACTTCCCAGAATTCAGTAAAGCCATTATAGTGCTGTGGAGTTCATAATGACATACTCCCAGACCATATACTCTTTATGGCTTTACTACACTTACAATGTCTAAGAATGGACTTAGACACTGTAGGGGTACAGAGCTCATGCAACTGTACCCTCACCAGTGGTATAGTGCACCCAGCTAAAGGGGTGCCTTACCTATACCATAGGCAGTGGGTTGCAGGCATGGCACTCAAGTATGTGTACCATGTGGACTCTCTACTTCTCTCTGCACCAAAACACACAGCCTGCAATGGCAGTGTGTGTGTGTGTTAAGGTACTGAACCTCTAAGGGTGGCATAATATGAGCTGCAGCCCTTAGAGGCCTTTCCTGGTCACAGTGTCCTTGGTACCCATGGTACCTTTTACAAGGGGCTTACATGTGGCCAGAGGGGTGCCAATTATGGGTACAAAGGTACAGTTTTGGGAAAGAACACAGGCCCTGGGAATCTGATTGGCAGGGACCCAGGGCACATCAAGTCCAAGTGCATCAGAAATCTGGCAAAAAGTGGGGGAGTTACTGCAACAGAAACCCAGCTTCCTACAAAAACCAAGCGAGGATGCCAGGGCTAGCCGACTGAAACAAGGTTTCCTTAACTTAGGGGAACTCATGGTCTCTGGTGTGCGGATGGAGTGGCTCTGTTTCCGCCTCTTCAGACCCCTCTTTCTGCTCCGGTTATGCCTCTCCCTATCATTTAGCTGCTTCCCTAGCCATGCAGATCAATCAGGATATTTGATTTGAGTAAACGTAGCAGTGTTCCCCAGGTTGTTGAGGACTATGAAATACTTAGGCGTGCCTCACAGCGCTCACCTGGCGGGCCCCGCTGCTTAACGGTTCTGCACATTCTGACCCAACACAATGATCACTGCCTCATAGCAGCACAAACAACAGCAGATACTCCTAACTCAAATTGAGTACACATCACTGTGCATGCATCGTGCCTATCACTAGGGGTGGGCGTAAAATTCTGCTTCACTGGTGCAGTTCGTGGAGTTTTGCCCACTCTGGCGCTATGCAAGTTAAGCTGGCAAGCGTGAGCGAGAATTTGTGCCCCCTAGCGTGATTTTCCGGTGCTAGAACCCCACCCAGCAAGATTTTCTCAACACGGGTAGTCGGGAAAGCTTGAGAGTGTTGCCGCTCGAGTAGAAAATCTACTAGAGCGGCAGAAATTAAGCAATGCACTCTGGCACACAGTGTGGTGCAGTTCGCGCTGATTTTACAGCGAGGACCAAGTTCCAGTGCAAGAAATCAGCACAAGGTGCCAAATTCTGACACTTGCGGAAATCCACTGAGTTTTTATGTAACTCCACGGAATTCTGTAGAGTAAAACTCCGACAGCTCACCCAACCTCTACCTATTACAATACCTTAATATTTAAGATATTTCCGTTAGGTCTGGCATGCTTCCGGATTTCCATTTTATATCCGAATCAATTGAAAGCAACAGACATTAGTACATAAAAACATCTAAAACATTCCAGATAATAGTAATGTTTCATGTATGCACACAATAATATTGTAATGGAATAAGGTGAAATTAATGTGATCTTAATCCAGAAGTATTAAGGTAAAAGACTTACCAGAAGCTCTTTATACTTTGGCCTTTTGGATTCGTCCTTCGTAAGGCTACAATAAGAACACAAATATATTGTTATAGCAAATAGTTACCTGAAGTTCAAAGTCAAAATGTAGTTTATTCTTCAGTCCAGAGACACAAAAGCAAACCTTTTTAAAAAGACACATTTCATTGAAAGACATTTTATACATAAAAGCTTAGGTCACACAAACATATTTAAGATATTTGTGCAGAGCAATAAAAGGGCATCCAGCTTTACTATTTCATTGATCACATATAGACCTACAAAGGGTATGACATATAAAGTGCAACAGTGCAAGGCATTAGTCCAAAGGCTATAAGTATTATCTCATAAAGTGCACATTATAATTTCTAATTTAATTTCTAATTTAAAACATTTATAAAGCGCAGCGTGCACCGAACGGTTTCTTGACGCTAGTGGAGGGTATTGGCAACAGAGGCAAAATAGGAGCCTATGGGAGAGCAAGGGGGGGGAGGTTGAACAGGGAAGGCCTGTTTAAACAGAAACGTTTTTAGTTCCTTGCGGAAGGGCACATAATGGGTAGCCGCCCTGAGATGGTCAGGGAGGGAGTTCCAGAGAGTGGGGGCCAAGGTAGAGAAGTTGGTCCCTCCCCACTTTTTACGTCTAAAGCGTGGGATTTGAAGGAGGGACTTGGAAGAAGAGCGAAGCTCTCTGGTGGGAACGTATTCTTTTATTAATGAAGAAATAAAGGCGGGGGCAGTGCCTTGGCGGGCCTGGAAAACCGTGCATGCGGTTTTAAAAAGGGAGCGTTCCTTGACAGGGAGCCAGTGGAGCTCCCTGAGAAGGGGTGTGGAATGGTGGTAGCGTGGGAGACCAAAAACCAACCGAGCAGCCTGGTTTTGGACCATCTGGAGCCTCCTCAGGCTGTATGCTGGTATGCCGTTGTAAAGGGCATTGGCGTAGTCCAGCCGAGATATTACCAATGCGGCCATGATCATTTTGAGTGCCTGGGGGGAAAAGAAGCGAGAGACAGTGCGGATAGTTCGGAGAGTGAGGAAGCAGGAGGAGACTACAGAGCTGATTTGAGAGTGGAGGGTGAGCTGATTGTTCATTTTGACCCCCAATGTTTTGACCGTGGTAGAAGGAATGGGGGCGGGACCAAGAGAGGAGGGCCAGAAAAGAGAGTTCCAGGGACTGGAAGAACCCCCGGTGAGAACCAACTCGGTTTTATCCGGGTTCAACTTGAGATGGTTGTGGTTCATCCAGTCCCTGATGAATGTCATGGTGGACTGGAAGCTAGAGACAGAGACGGGAGAGGAGGATAAGTCAAAGATGAGCTGGAGGTCATCCACGTAATTGTACACGGTAACCTCCAGCTGCTGGAGAGCGAAAATGAGGGAAGAGATATAGAGATTGAATACTAAGGGAGACAAAGAGGAACCCTGGGGAACACCACAAGTGACGGGGAGTGGGGTGGTTGTGAAGTCACCCAGCCGGACCGCCTGGGTACGGTCCCTCAGGAAGGAGGAGAGCCACACCAGGGCTGATCCCTCAATTCCAGCCGCCTTCACACGGGACAGTAAGATGATGTGGTCCACCGTGTCAAATGCGGCGGAGAGATCGAGGAGTACCAGCGCCTGGTGTTTGTTGTGATCCATACCCTTCCTGAGGTTGTCAAGGACTGATACCACGACTGATTCAGTCGAGTGCCTGGGTCGGAAGCCAGCCTGGCGGGAGGCCAGTCCCCCATTGGCCTCTACGTGGGCGCTGAATACCGCGGTGACATGGCGCTCCAGCACCTTGCCCAGATAGGGCAGCAGGGAAATGGGGCGATAATGGGCTGAGATGGACGGGTCAGCGCCAGGCTTCTTTAAGATGGGCACGATGGTAGCTGATTTGAGCGCGGGGGTCACTACTCCCTGCGCTAGAGAACTATTGAGGAAAGTGATGGGGGGTTCAGGGCAGGAGGAGTAAATTTGTTGCAGGATTCGCGCCGGACAGATATCTGCCGGGGAACCAGACTTAACTTTGGGGAGTATCTCCAAAAATACCTCCTCAGTGAGGGGAGGGATGGAGGTAAGATGATTTTGGACAGTAGGGGGAGAGGGATCAACAAAGGCAGACGAGGGGGGGGGGATGTTGGCCTTGATGGTAGCGATCTTGTCAAGAAAATAAGTGTTGATTTGATTGCATAGAGGCTGGGATGGGGGGATTTGGGGTGAAACTCTGTCGGAATAGGCCAGGTCATTCACTATACCGAAGATTTCCCTGGGTTTATTCTCAGCTGACATTATTTTTAATGAAAAATAGGAGGTTTTGGCGGCGAGAATTGCAGTCTTGTATTCGGCAAGTGATGTAAGGTAGAGGGTTTTGAATAAGGGGCAGTAATTTTTTCTCCAGTGCCTCTCTGCCTGTCGAACAGATAGTTTTAGCTCTTTTAGATGGTCATTGAACCACCTGTTCGAATCCTTGGGTCGCCGGACGGAAATGCGACGCAGGGGAGCCACTGAGTCACAACCTCTAGCCAACCAAGTATTAATAGTGTTGGCTTGAGAGTCAGACGGAAGACCAGAAAGGGTCGGAATAGAGTTCCGAAGGTGAGAGGTCAAAGTGGGAAAGTCAACTCTGTTCCAATTCCGCGCCCAGGTATTTTTGGCGTGTAGGACTTTGGATACCGGGTTGAGAGAGATGGAGAAAAAAATAAGGGCATGATCGGACCAGAGACAAGGGGAGACCGTCACCGGGGAAACAGGAAGGTTGAGGGACCAAACCTGGTCAAGTATGTGACCGTGAGAGTGAGTGGGGACAGAGATATGTGACACAAAATTCAGAGATAGAAGAGACTCCGTGAATTCTTTCGAGGCAGTGCACTCAGAAGGGTCCAAGGGCCAGTAGTTGAAATCCCCTAACACCAAGACCGAAGCGTAGTTAACCACCATATTGGCCAGCATGTCTTGAAATGCCGGCAAAAACAGAGGAGAAGACTGGGGAGGGCGGTACATAAGAAGACAAGTAATAGGGGGGGAGAAGACGAGGGAACGGACTGAAAGGAATTCAGTGGAGGGAATGGGGGGAAAGGGAAGGGTTTGAAAATTCAATTCCGACCGGGCAATTAACGCCACACCACCGCCTACCCTACCCGCCAGGCGGTCGGCGCGTAAGGCGACGTAGGGAAGGGGAAGGGTAGCCAAGAGAATGGGGAGGGAGGAATCACAGAACCAGGTTTCGGTCAAGAGCAGTAAGTCAGGCTTCTCAGAATCGAGCAGGACAAAGAGCTCATGATGGTGCTTGACCGCTGACCTGGTGTTGAGTAAGAGAACAGATAATGATGGAGTAGAAGGAAGGGGGTCCGTCGGGGAAGGGCATTGTGGCGGAGGGGCGGGCAGGGAGGACGGCGATGTGGGAATGGGGGAAGGGACAAGCCCTAGTGAGACAATGTGCCTGCGGACGGATTCTGAGAGTGGCCAGTGACCTTGGAGGATGGTAAGCTCATCAGAAGAGTATGAAATAACATTGGCATGGAGTCGTGCCCCTAGCCCCGTCCGGCCGCGGACGGGCGCAGACGGGCTTGCCTTAGGCGCGCCTTCGGCGCGCAAACGGCGCGCCCGCTGCGCACGTCCGCTGCGCGTTCTGTAGATGCACATTTGAAATGTCAAATGCGCAGCGGGCGCGCAAACGGCGCGCCCGCTGCGCACGTCCGCTGCGCGTTCTGTAGATGCACATTTGAAATAGCAGACCTCAAGGGCGGGAAGACGGCGTGGCCAGGAGGTGGGCGTGGCCAACGGCGAGGGACGCCGGTGCAAGGGGTCACGTGAGCGCTAGATCCGCTCCGTGATACCCAAAGTGCAAAGTGCTGAATAAGGTGTCTAAGCACAGTTAAAAACACATAAGATCACAATAAACTCCCAAACAGCGTCTACTCCCGGCTTTTCGCCTCAGGAGACAAACCCAGCCGAGCGCGAGGAAATCGGCGCTTATGAGGGGCGGGAAGAGGGTGTGGCCAGGAGGTGGGCGTGGCCAACGGCG
Organism: Triturus cristatus; assembly: GCF_964204655.1. Taxonomy (NCBI): domain Eukaryota; kingdom Metazoa; phylum Chordata; class Amphibia; order Caudata; family Salamandridae; genus Triturus; species Triturus cristatus. The sequence goes on along the minus strand of NC_140590.1, from coordinate 436,535,086 downwards.
AGGGACGCCGGTGCAAGGGGTCACGTGAGCGCTAGATCCGCTCCGTGATACCCAAAGTGCAAAGTGCTGAATAAGGTGTCTAAGCACAGTTAAAAACACATAAGATCACAATAAACTCCCAAACAGCGTCTACTCCCGGCTTTTCGCCTCAGGAGACAAACCCATGTTGGCACTAACTAAGGGAACAGAATGGCTACTGCGGCGACAACTTTTTCCTGTATCTGATAGCCACAATTAGAAAAGCTTGCTACCCCAAAGCAAACCATGGGAGAGGATAACATTTGAAGATAGAGCTGAGCGGGCCTAACTTGGAGAAATTGGTGGTCTCTAAGTATTGGTAAAATATGTTTTCTGGGCAAATAATCGTAGTGGGCGCTGAAAAACATAAAATGCAGAGTATCCTGCTCTGAAAAATTATCACAGGGGCAGGGTTTCAGTGAACCAGGTTTCGAGTAACCTTGTGGAAATGCCAGGGGACCAGGTTCAAACGAAATCTGGTCAGAATAAAACGATGATATGCTTTGTTGACATAAGGTAAATATGGCTGCATCTGTGGGCCCAAGCTCAATATAGCAAACCTTCTCACAGACGGTTTGTCTAATTCCATCTCCTCCCTGATCCCCTGCCGTTTGTCCAGAAACTGCTGTTTGAAGTCACTGATAGCAGTCTTGCCCAGGGGCTCGGGAACAGGTCAGGATGGCCGAGCCATCTAGTCTGTCCCTTTATGTATTTCAACCAGGGAATGTGTAATGCCCCCTCTAATACAATGCAATCAGAAAATTATAAGTTGATTTAAGTTTGGGGTCGGACTTGCCCAGATTCTAAGCCAGCGCAACAGCGGGGTGGCCACGATCTGGTCTGAAATGTAAGCCACTCCCAATTCTTCGTGTAAGTTAAAAGCAGGGGTTGCAGTGGGGACCGCAAGGAGTTTTTGCATAAAATTATTCTCAGCTGCCTGGATTCCCTTCACATCCTTATAGCCCCAAATGTCGCATCCATACGTAGCCATCGGGATACATTTTGCATTATAGACCTTCAATAGTGCGGGAAGGGGCTTTGACCCCAATCTTTTAGCTAAGTTCAAGGTGGCCCCTGCTGCTCTGGCTAAGATGTTGTTTTTAAGTAAACGTTGCGCACTCCAAGATCCCTGCTAATCGAAAAGTACCCTTAAGTATGGAAACGTAGACACTTTGGTTAATTCTGCCCCCTTGCAATAAAACCTGGCCTTGGCCACCTTCTGGGAACCTATGCTCAGAGTGTGATTTCTTAAAATTTGTGGTTAGATCTAACGAGCCCATAAAACCTATAAAACAATTTAAAAGTCGTTGAAGGCCCATTGCGGTTCTGGCCAGTAGAACTGCATCATCAGCATACAAAAGTGCAGGGATCAACTTGGAGCTAGCTCTGGGTATGTCTTTACAACAGAATGTTAGGGAGTCTCCCAATTTGTTAACATATAGCATAGAGGGGCCAAAATGCACCCCTGCCGGACACCCTTTTTTTACTTCCCAGGAGCCTGTCAGACTGCCATCTGCATTCTACCTTACCACTGCCGTGGTGTTTTCATGGGCGGTGTGCAAGAAGGAGACCAACTCCATGTCTAACCCCAGATCGCTTAACACCAACCACAACTTAGACCTATTAAAATATTCAAACGGTGAGGTTAGGTCCATGAAGGCCAGATGATAAACTCCCCTCTTGGCGATAGTGTACTTCCCAATTACTAAATGCAGGTTAAGGCATTGGTCCCAGGTCCCTTTCCCCTGCCTGAAGCCATACTGCAGATCGGAAATGATGTTAACCTGATCAAGCCAAGCTGTTAAGCGATCCAATATTACTTTCCCCAAAATTTTAGCCGCTGAATCAAGGAGGGAGATCAGTCTATAGCAAGCGGGGTGATCCCGGGCGCCCTTTTTAAACATGGGAATGATAACCGCCTTTGCCCATGATAAGGGGAAGCCACAGTAGCAGGCTGCATTAATAACATGGGTTAAAATCTTCGCCCAGACTTTAGATCGGCCTTATAGAGGTCTGCTGGTACCCCGTCTGGTATGCTGAGCACCTCCCAAGCCTGCTCCCTTAACTGCTTCTTCCTTTCCTGGACTGCAAGTTTATTGGTCTTCCGGCGGCTCCTAATTAATGTTGCGTCATTTGGGCTTTGCATAAGGGCCTGCTTTAGTTCCTTACGGGCAGCAGAACAGGTATTGTTAAATCAGATCCTACCTGCTTAGTGATTTTGTCAAAAGCATCTAGAATGGCTCTATCATGTGGGACAGGATCCATACAAACTTGGAACTCTGGGGCACAGGTGGAATGCAGATTGTCTAAGAACTCTCCGGAATGATCCTTTCCCACTTCAGTCTCCATGCTTGGTGTTTAGTACTGATGTTGGCATTGGACATTTGACTAGCTACCCCCCCTTTTATGGCGGCCGAGAGGGAGAGATCCAGTATTAAAGGATTATGATCACTGAGGCAGTTCCAGGTAACACTTAGGTTGTTAACAACCGGCACTAATAATGCAGATAACATAATGTGATCAATTATACTAGAGCTACCGCTGCGTGCATAGGTGGGGACCAGGACAGTGGCGTCTGTTTGCTGTAGGCATTGCAAATTAGGGGCTGAAAGAAACTTTCTAGAAAAAGTGCCCGATGATGTGTGCTCAAAATGATTTGAGAAGTCGAAACCATCACCCTCCTCCAACATGGGAGTTCAGTTAAGACAACAATGATGAATATTAAAAATCCCCTAAGATTAATGTGTCAAGGTAAGCTTGTCTTCCTTTCCCATAACTTTCCAGAAAATCCTCTAAGGCTAATAGATTTTCAGTCTCGTGAGATTTGGTGAAGGAGTTATAAAAAATTAACCACTAACAGGGTGGCGAGATTCTTGCATGACAGTTCCACTGTTAGCACATGGGGTGATCGACAATCAATCAGTTTGGCTTTGTAGGAGAGCTTAAGAGAAAACCTTAAAAGAAGACCCCCCCCCCCCCCCCCCCGGTCTTCCCATGTTAGAGGGGATTGTATATTTGCAAAATGTAATAAAACAATCCAGATAAAAACAACTGTTGGGTTCCTATGTTTCTTGTAAAGCAATGATGTGGTGTGTAGCAAGAAAGTGTTCCCAATATATGTTGTCCCTCTTTGACCTAAGGCCGGCTATGTTACAGGACAGTACTTTCATGAGAGGGTCAGCGGGACTGGCTGATATTGAAATAGGATTAGAGAAATTATCCAGCAAAGGAAGAAGTGTAGGAGTAGATACACATGGCTTAATGGAAGCATTCAATGACTAAGTCTTGCCCTGGGTTTTTTCAGCCACCGACGGTAGTCAATCATTTTCGTCGAGACTCTCGGGGAAAGCTAGGGGTAGACAAAGATTAGTCAAAGTTAATACTGGGTTCACATTTCTATCTTGAATAGACTTGACCAACTTAAAGGGCAACTGCCATTGGGGATTAGCTAAGGGTCTTTTAAAAGGATAAAAAGACTGTAAGGGGACAGTTCTAATTTTAGTCTTGGTGCCGTTCTTAAATTGGCAACCTGCCAGTGCTTTAGCCTGCATGGGATTCATGAAGTTAACAATTATGCAATCCCCTTCAACGTTTTTCCTGGTCCCATAATCTATCCACCCCACTCTTCTGGCCATAATGATGTCAGAGGAGATCTTAGGACCATTAATCACATTGTTATTACACCAGTGAGTGGTCTTATGATGAGATCCAGAGGTTTCCTTGGCGCCTGGTGTGAGTGTGGGAACCCCTAATAATACAGCAACTAGAGGCGCTGATTGGAGGGGGGAGGTCAAGTATACGATGCTGGGGGTGGGGTTATTTATGACCGCGGTGATTTTCTCAAAGCTCTCCTGCTACCAGTTCTCTTTCTTTTAGAGGGCGGGCAATCAGAGTCTTCACCCATTGTCAGAATGGCTGCAGGGGTACAAATAGATGTTTCCGCCTCCACCATTTTGCCTAATATCGATGGGAGTCGAGACATAAGGGGGGACCTTTCTCCTGCTGGGACCCTCATTACCTTTGTCATGTCTCCATCCCTTCCAGATGCCAATGCTTATTTCTAGCACTCCATGGAGAGCCTTTTTTCAGTTAGGGCTATCTCCTTCGTGATGACGTTTGCCGCTTTAGTTAAAAAGGAGTCTATGGTCCCAACTGGCCCAGCTACGTTGGTTCCTAGCGAGCCCCTTTGTCCGACGGCCAGTTTCATTTTACCCATCACTAATTAGTCGGGAGATGCTTTGTCTGATATAATCTGATCTACAAGATGACTATCCCTTCAGGGGTCAGATGGAGAACGCAGAGGGCACTACCTGAGTTAAGATAAAGGGGCCGGAAAATTAAACCAGCAATAACACAATCATAGGTCCCCATACAAAGAAAAAGTGCAATGTACCTTATTCTTGCCCTTTAGGACTCACTCCAACCAAAAGCTGTAGCCTAGGGGTAGCCTGGTCCGGTAACGAGAGCCAAGAGACCTGGCCCAGCCCAGCCTATTCCGGCTGCCGACGGCAGCAGGTGGGCCCGCCTTGGCCCAGGTGCGGACCGGGCACGCCCCGCACTGCGGGAGCCGCAAAGCGCTTTTCAGTGCCTCCGGGTGCGAAAGGGACGACGTCAGCGCCTCCTGGCGCTTGGATTTGTGGGGCTTGAAGTCCCCCCCTGGCATCAGTGTAGGGTCAGGTGGTATCTCCGATGTTGGCGGCTCCCGCAGCGCGGGAGCCGTGAAGTACTTTTCAGCGCCTCCTGGCGCGAAAGGGACGTCAGCGCCTCCTGGCGCATGGATTGTGGAGCTTGAAGTCCCTCCCGGTGTCAGTGCTGGGTCAGGTGGTATCTCCGGTGTTGGCGGCTTCCCTGAAGCTATCTTGACGAGGTAACACTAGTTCAGCATATTGCCACATCACGTTCATACCAGAGACAATTCTAGACATAAGCACTGCATGGTTTATAATCTTGTTCCACTAAGCTTGGCACATGACCTGATGCTCAGACGATAAAATGATGCACCCTCAGTCAGGAAAAGTAGGCAGCGAGGGTGGTTGAGGAGGCAGCCATATGACTGGTTACAGGGTGGTGTGGCATTAGGGTGGGAGCAGCAAATAGTTATTTTTTGGGAGGTAAGGCGGTCTAGAAAGCAAAGGAAGATCAGATCGTGAGAGCTCAGCAATTTCAATACTCATAAGAGTCCTTTGAGGGTTAGAGTGGTAGAAATTGGAGACACAGATGGCCTCAGAGATGAAAAGAAAGTGAAGCATACCCTGGAGGAAGAAAGACACTGTATCAGACTTGTGGTTTGAGGCTTTATTGTAATTATTGGTATTAAAGGAACTGAACATCATCATAATGCAAAGCTCTACTCTAATAGAAGATTAGTAGCCTGGGATGAAGGTATTGGACCTGGAGAGAAGGCCCGGTGGTGAAGCAGCAAAATAAGGTATGTGTTCCCAGATGATAGGAACACAAAAATGCGGAAGCTTTGCTTAGGTTTGAAGACTGCAGAGAGTCAACACAGGGTACAGGCCCATCACTGAAAGGGCGATTCCACCAAAACAGTTGAAGCAAATTAAAGAGCCCAACCCACATACTTCTTTAAAGTCTACTAGGGAAGGAACAACGGACATCCTACATCTTCTAAGAAACTGCACCAGATGATGACAATATAGGGTTAAGTTAGGAGAGGGGACATGTGTTCATCAAGAATGACAGACATACCGTCAGTAGTTTCAAAACCTAAGATGAGATAAACACCAATTTGAGTGCCACTCACAGCCAACAGATGAGATAATAGAGATGCTAAAAAGATCAATATGTTGAAAATAGAAACTATGGACACGTCTCTTAGATAATAATGGCATGGTGCATTAGTCTTAAGACCAATATAACTAAGAAAAATAATCCAGATGAAACTTTCAACTCTGATAGCAAATACCTGGTAGCTGCAACAAATGGTGCAGGCTACTGGGAAGTAGTAAGCAAATACAAAGAAACTACTACTTAAAGCAGCTTGGAGGGGTGGGTTGCTGAGGTCAGAGGGATAAAGAGATATGGAAGAGGTGGCATCAGAGGAGGAGGGTGTGAGGTTAGCAATTACAATACCAGGACTGTAGGAATTGACTGCCTGGTGCACAGATGATATTTGTTTCTGCTGGCTGTAGAACTCTGTGCACTTTACCCAGCTAACCAGAGATAATGTGCCTGTGTTGAAATTGGTAAACACCTGCATAGCATATTTTACTTATCTCTTAGTCCCTAATATATGGTACAAACAATATCCAAGGCCTGTAAGTGAAATGTCACTAGTGAACTAGAGCACCCATTGCACTATCCACTACCGTTACAGCACAAACATAACTGCGGGAATACCATTTGTAGCCTGGCTGTTGCAGTTTTAAACTGCACATTTGACCTGTGAAAATAACCCCTTTTGATAGCTGAAAACCTCCCTTTTAAACATTTATAAATCAGCCCTAAGTAGGCTTTATTACCCAAATGGCAGAGTACATGGTACTTAAAAGTAGGGCTTGTACGAATTTAATGCTAAGCTTGTCCTTACTGTGAAAAAGTCCCAAAATCTATTTTCACTGTAGCAACACTGGGTTATTTTATTATATTTAAGAATGTTCATTTTGGTTAGGAAAATGCCAGAAAAATAATTAAACACGTTTTAAAAGTTATTAAAACTCCAAATCAATGGCGAAGTTGGACTTTTGACAAATATTATGGAAAAAGTAAGTTTAGGAAGTTACCTTATCCCTGCCCAAAGTCTCAGGTAGGCGCATTTGCATTTGCTCTCACCCTTCTGCCAGCCAGCAATTATCTATTGAATAGGTAGTGAAATGGCACTCAACCCAGTGCCCAAGTTGAGTATGGCTGAAGACTTTCACCATCTTAAAAAAAAACAAAGTGGGTAGGGGTGGCCCCTGGAATCTTTACCCTATTGGTTAGGGCATGCACAGAAGTCATTTCCCACCCATTAGCACAAGTGCAAGGCATAAATGTGGCACCTTCAGACACCTACTTCAGAACACTCCTGGATCTGTGGAAGATCATAAGGGGACTAAACCTACTGTCTGAGACCCAAGAAGAGCCTGGAAACTGGACCTGCATTACCTCTTATACACTGGATAAAGAAGTGGACTCCAAGTGTCATAAGGCAGACCTCCAGTTAAAGCTACAGGGACACAAAAAGCTACCTAGTTGCAACTACCCAGTTGACCAGTAGCAAATGGACTTTAGAGGTATACTCCTGTGGTGGATTGGGGCTCTAAAGAACTAAAGTCAGCTGGTAAAATCTTTGACAGGACAAACCTGATTGGTGTATCTGACCCACGCCTCATCGCAGTCAGTGTCAAACTACATGTTGGTACTGGATTACTGTAACCATCGACGGTCATTGGTACTTAATGCTTCTTGGTGCTATTCCTACTTAAAACTTTAGAAATTCACATCTTTGGTTATCTTTTGGGATTTTCTTCACTTTGGAATCATTTTATTTATAGAAATTTTACTCCATTTTCTAATTTCGTTTAAGGCTTTTTTATTGATTTGCATTTTGAATTTATTAGTTTTCATAATGCATAAATACTTTACAAACTTCCCTTAGTTAAGCTCCTCTGCTCTGGCCATAGCTACCAGGGGGCTAAGCTCAGGTTAATTTAGTGGCTTTGAGGATTTACCCTGAGAAGGGCTGTGATAGCTCCTTGAGCTGGACAGTATACCTAAAAAGAACAATTGTTACTTACCTGTAAACAGGTGGTTCTCCAGTATTGGTGTCTTTCATAGATTCACATGCTTGAATATTCCCCGTCGTCGGAGTGGGAGTCCCACGGTAAATAATATAGCAATATATACAGTCATACTATATAAATGTATACATATAAGTAATCATATAAAACAGAGATACAAGTAGGTAATAAACATCAAGAATGTCCCTATATGAAATCTCCATAGAGATACATGAAGAGAGAAAAAAGACATTCGCAGTCTATCTCTGTCATTATGTTGGTCCAAACTACAGCCAATCAGGCGTCAGCTCCCCTCTATGAACCTTCTCCTCAGAGCTCCTCACCTCAGATTTTCTACCGCACGTCATGTGAAAGGGAGTCTCCCTGAGCTCTGCTCAGTTTTTTCTCTTCAGCATGTCTTCAAGTAAGAAGTCTCTGTTTAGACCTTGTTCCTCTTGTGGAAAGCTACGTTTATATTCAGAAGATCCACACAGTAAGTGTATTTACTGTCTTTACCCGGATCATGAAGTGGGTAAATGTAAATTCTGTAGAACTTTTTCTACAAAAACTCTTAAAGACAGGGAAGGCAGTCTCTTGTTGTGGCTCCAGAGACTGAAAGATAAGGATGAAGTGGTTTCTGAAGTAGAAAGCTTTACTTCTGGCCGTTCCCACACAGCCTCAAAACGCAGTAGTGTACAAGATCTTCCTTCTCCTTTCCTTAAGAAGAAGAAAATGTCTCTGTCTATGACATCTGCCCTGTCCTCTTCCATGGCTACTGCGATATCGCCCACGAGACATAGTTCTCAGGCTGCTGAGGCATCGACTTCCCAATTTATGCTATATTATTTACCGTGGGACTCCCACTCTGACGACGGGGAATATTCAAGCATGTGAAAGACACCCCATTACTGGAGAAATGATAATCCTCTTTCTTACAAGGACGATTGTTGCAAGGGTAACTATACTAAACAACCAGGATTTTCTGCCTGATGCACTGAGTATACACATGAATGGCTGAGATTTCCAGGTTTACTGTGGAACAGGACTTGAGCTGTTTGTTGGCATTGAGGCCCAGTGATGGCTTGGGTTGCTTATGTTTATATTCAGAAAAAATGTGGCCTATGGTTCAGATTGTACATTTTTGGGGCGTAGCAAAGATTTATTTACACATGCCTGATCTCCATCTGTAATGGGATAGATCGTGTAAAATAAATGGCACTGAAGTCTCTCAAAGTAAGTACAAAATTAATTGGCAAATTTCAAACCAACACTTTTTCCACTGATTGTCTAAGTGAGTCTCCCTGGTTGGCAGATGTATGACCAGGATTGGGTTTCCAAGCCATCTTAATATTGCACTTTACTTATTGATAAACCCCAACAGAGACAATCCAAGTCTGGGGTTGCTTGGGCTTTTGTTGACAGGGTATGTGTTCAAGTAATTAAAGTAAACTTCCACATTTGAGGCATGGCCACAACTGATTTATATTTGCTTAGTCTACAATGTCAAATCAATCTAAAAAGGATGGAATGAAATGCAGTGACAGAAATTACGAGTGGTTCAGCTTTATATAAAAAAAAACTATTCTCAATCTCATTTTTTCTGCCTAAATACATTGTCAGGTCTATACAATAAATGAGAGGCCTGATCAGGTGGGTAACAACAAGTATGCACTGGTGGAAGTGGAAGGACTTTTGTTTGCAACCAAATTTTTTACTAGCTGAAATGATTCTGTCCTGAAAACAAATTAACGTTGGTCAACTATGTCGTCATGGATTTTAGAATTTTCTGCACTTACTGCTCAGACAGAGGCACCAATGTTCTCAAAGAATTGATAAATGGGTTATAAAGGATGCTAGGCTCATAACAATTATTGATGCATATAGCATTGCAAGGGAGGAGGACTTCGGTTCATAGTTGGGAAGCTTCAAACAAAGAAACAATCATGTAAGTGCTACTACTAGCAAGGTTTTTTTTTTACAGGAAAATGATAGCGTCAGAGCTTTGTTATGCCAGCAAAGAGTCAACAAAAGCAATGGAAAGTGGCAATTTAAAACTATGTGAAAGAGCCGATAGGAAAGTTCAGAGATCCTCTGTAGGAAGCTGGTTCTGTATATACTATACCAAAGTGAGGTATAGTGTGCAAGGAGTCCAGTGGAACCCAAACGGTAGGCAGAGATAAAGTAGAAAGCACCTCACTCTCTATTTGGGGTAGTGTGGTCGAGCAGTAAGGCTTTATCAGAGGGCAGTGTTAAGCATTTGTTGTACACACTCAGTCAGCTAATGAATTCACACATTCAGAGACTGAACTTCAGACCAATTGTTTTTGTATAAAAATATTTTTTGTTGTTATTTTATTTCCTAGAAACAAGCAAGCCGGGCACAGGTAGATGATACATACTTTGCAGTAAATATACAGTTGTAATACAGTTTGGATTATAATTGTATATGCACTTTGTTTTGACTTACAGTATTGTTACTGAGAAATGCAATGCTTTGTAAATACAGTACATATACTTTGAATGGGCTTTTTAGTAAAATGACCAGTACATTACTTTCAGATTACTTTTCTTACACAGTGTAGCAATCCTGGATACTACACTGGGACATTTCCTGTACACAGGTAAGTAAAATCGTTTTTGTTAGTACAATTTTAAAGAATTTCATTAGGTTTTCCAACTCCACACTTCAAAACTTTTCATAGAAAAAACAGTCAGTGTTATCCTATAGAGAAAAATAGTGTTATCGGTTTAAAGGTAAGAACTTTGTTGTGGGAGTTGGTGTTCTGGGGTTAGACTCAGGGGTCCCACAGGGTAAAGGATGCACTCTTGTTACACCCTCAGTGTCACTAGGGCGGCTGGGTGCAGAGTGCTGAGGCCCAATGTTATCCAATCGGGAGTAGGGGGCCTCCAATTTGTGGCTGCTGACGAGCAGGCCACTAGGTTGTGGGAGCAAAGCTCCAGTACTTAAGCTCACGGCAGATGGGGGTTTAGGCCAGCACAAAAGATGCACCCTTAGCAGCACTGGGGCAGCCGGGTGCGGAGTGCTGTTTTGGCGTCGGAAGCCCTGTAGCTTTCAATGGAGAGTCTCCGGTTTACAAAAGTACTGCAGGCTCGGGGACGAAGGTCTTCTGAGTGCGAACGCCACTTGGAGAGGTAAGTTGGGATCTTGGGGGTCGTTTAGGCACCGTCGGTTGGGCCACCCAAGGCCGTGGGGCGTCTGGTGCAGGGGTGCCTTTTAGGGTCGGATCTGGGGGGGACCTTCCGGTTTGAGGCTGCAGGTGTCGGCTGGAGGCTTGAGACAGGTTAGGAGTCGCCGGATCCAGGGTCAGGATCGCCGGGAAGACCTCTTTCTTCTTGTAGGTTCTTGTCTGAGGACGCAAGGTTCAGGGGTGCCCCAAAATACTAGATTTATGGGCGTTACAGGTAGGTAAAAAGGTTGGAACCTATGGGTCCCTTCCCTGGGGTGGGTACACCCCCTATCATGCAGCCCTCCAGGGGGAGGGGGCATAAGCCTTTCCCTGGTTGGCTGAGTCCACCCATCTGCAAGATGGCGGGGACTGAGAGTTGTGCTTCACCTCGCCTCCCCCACCTGAGGGGTGGAGTTGGCATGGGTGGACACACCTCTCTTCCTCACTTGTTGTTCCTGACGGTTCTCCTGCCCAAAGTGGGTGTCAGAACCAGTGGGGACCAGTTGCTGAAAGCAGCAAGTGGCCTGGGGAAGCTCACAATGGTGGCAAGCTTTTAAAGCTTCCCCTTCGTGAACCCTACACATCCTGGGGGAGGAGGCTTGGCACCTCATCCAAGGATGTGCATTGTTTCAGGCCCCCGAGAGCAGCAGGCTCTCGACCCAGGGGTCCAGAAACATGTCTGGTGGTGGCAGCTGAAAGCAGCCACTCAGCCTGGCCACTAGTGGTAGGTCGTTTTTCAGTGGGCATCTCTAAGATGCCCTCTGTGCATTTTTCATTAAATTCCACACTGACTTTTCAGTGTGGGTTTAATGTGCTGAGAAGTTTGATACCAAACTTCTCAGTGTCAGTGTAGCCATTATGGTGCTGTGAAGTTCGTAATGACAAACTACCAGCACCATATACTTTTAATGGCAGCACTGGACTTACAATGTCTAAGAATGGACTTGGACACTGTAGGGGTACAGGGCTCATGCACCTGTACCCTCACAACTGGTATAGTGCACCCAGCTAGAGGGGTAACTGATCTATGCCAGGGCAGTGGGTTGTAGGCATGGCACACAGAGATGTGTGCCTGTCGGCTCTTCATTTTGTTCTGCACCAAAACACGCAGCCTGCAACCAGTTGAAATGTAACGCTGCTAAAACACAACTACTCTTCTATGGTAAAGTGGCGGAGACCCCCTTTTCATGTCTTCTGGCCTGCGGATGCTCCGGCCCCCTCAGCGAATTGCTTGGTGGTGAAAAATCTGGGGTTCAAACTAGACAACCAGCTGCTATTTCGCGCTTCGGTTAACACAGTAGTTGGCGCCTGTTTTGCTTTGCTGCGTCTTCTACGGAAATTCCAGTTTTTTCTATCTAAAGAGGCCTGACAACAGATGATCCAGGCTCTAATTACATCAAGGCTGGATTATGGGAACGGACTCTATCTGGGTATGTCTGGCTTTTTGCTGGACAGGCTTCAACTTGTCCATAATGCAGTTGCCCGGACCATTTTTGAGCTCCTCCGAAATTTGAGTGTGTCACACATTCTGAGGAGCCTGCACTGGCTCCCTGTAAGGAAAAGAATAATTTTTAAAACTCTGCTTATCACACAGAAAGCACTCTATGGGGAAGGACCAAGCTACCTTAAACGTAGGATATCTTTCTACTCTCCTCGTAGACCGTTTCGCTCCGCTGAGCTGTTGTTGGCCAATGTCCCCCGTTTAAAAAAATCTAGGTTAAGAGTGAAGTCTCTCTCCTTACTGGGACCTTGCCATTGGAATAAAATGCCACTTCATTTGAGACGCATTGAATCCATTCCCGTTTCGGAAAAAGCTGGAAACATGGCTGTTTTCCTGCCCCTAAGCTCCTCCTCCCATTCAGCCAGCGCCAGGACACCCTTTGGAGTAACAGTGCGCTTTACAAATATCCCCACATAGACATAGTGTGTGAGTGTGATGGTACAGGGCCTCTAAGGGAGGCATAATGAGTGCTGCAGCCCTTCGAGGTCTTCCCTGGTCACAGTGCCCCGGATACCTGTGGTACAATTTACCAGGGGCTGACCTGTGGCCAGAGATAGACACACAATTGATGGATGGAAAGTAGAACAAATGAAAACATTCATCCCCAGTCAAGAGCCCATTGGGCACAGGGTCAAGACTGATTTGTATATGGCTGGGACCAAACTGGAATAGCATGGTGAGCAAAAAAACGATGGATTTAGGCCCAGATCTCTGTACTGGGTGAATGTATGACATTTTTCTGCATTCTGTCCATCAATAGTTCTTTTTGCCTGTGGCCAGAGATGCCAATTAGGTTTTGTTTTCATGGAGTTTTAGGGAAAAAACATAGGCCCTGGGTACCTGATTAGCAGGTGCCCAGGGCACACTCAGTCAAAGCACATCAAGCAATTCAGCAAAATGTGGGGGCAACCATGCAGAAAGAGGGCACTTTCTCACATCCTCATCTTAGTGCTTGAGAGTAGGAGAGAGTGAAAACTCAGGTGAAAAAGCAACAGCCTGGGAACAGATTTTTTTTTTGCAAAAACAATTTTTATTGCATATTTTCAGTTACAATTACCTTTCATTAATTACCCTCATGCTGATGGACAAATCCGACTTCCGTAAATCAATGTGTTATATGATCTAATTCGCTGTCATCCAGATATTCTGTACCCATCAGCACTCCTATATGCATATTCACCCTCCCCCCCATGTCAGTGTGCCATAATACAAGGTATAAGGATGATTCTCTCTTTTTAAGTTGCTGTGTTGTTGGTTGTGGGCTATTCCCCACTTCAATAGGCAGGCTCAGTTCTGTAAGTAACAGTGGTGTACTCGTTCCATCGCTTGTGTTCTACCTAGTACATCTCTATTACTGCGCTTCCGCAGGCTGCTCCACTGTATCATCGTCCCCTACTTCATCCGTTACCCACCCTTGGAGCTCAACCACTAGTGCCTCCCATTCACGTGCCATGTCCAGCGCCTTTTCATCATTCCCCCGCAGTGCTAACTGTAGCCTGAACGTGCCCTCACTACATGCCCATTTGGTGAAAGTCGCTCTCCATCTCGCAAAGCTGGGACCAACTCTCGATTTCCAGTGCAGGGTGATTTCTCTTTTGGCCATAACTAGCCCTAAATCGCAAAACTTGCTCGTAATTTTTGGACGCGGAGTGTGGGGAAACCATAGCAGCAAACAAACTCCCAGTTCCACCTCCAGGTCCCGCCCTGTCAGCTGGTTTAAGCAATCAATAACTTCGTCCCAGTAGCGACTTAGTGACCCACAGGACCAGAACATGTGTTTGAAGTCAGCCCCCTCCTTCCCACACCGAGGGCATTGCGGTGTAGGGCCCCCGAAATACTGAAATAATTTAGCTGGCGTCAAGTATGCCCTATGCAAGGTGAAGTACTGCACCAATTGAAACCGGGCATTACGTGTGCTCTTCCAGGCTCGTCTCTGTAGCTTGGGCCACGTCAGTGCAGGGATAGGTTTCCCAATATCCATTTCCCATTTGTCCTTTAGAGCGTTCAAAGGGGCTAGGTGTTCAGTCGTCAGTCTCCGGTATAGGCACGTAATGGCCTTAAGTGTGCCCGCTGCCATGACCACATATTGACATCCTGCAGCCGTCTGGGGTTCCGATAGTCCCGCGTTCCAGTGCTTCTGGAGACCTGCCACCAGGGCTGCGTGGAGTAGATAGTCTCCCCTCGGGATCCCAAAGGAGTCCCGTAGCCCCTGGAATGGCTGAAGCACTCCATTTAGGTACAGGTCCCCCACCATCTGTACCCCGAGGTCTTCCCAGTTAGCCAATCCCGACCAATCCCCTCCATGCGGGAGGGCCGTGCACATGCCTAATGGGATCTCTGGGGCGTAAGGGTGAGCAATGCCGGCCTTCCGTAGGCTTCGGTTCCAACACAGCCGGAGTGTTCGCACTTCAAGAGTTAATTGTGACAAATCGAGTCGTTGCTGTAAGACAATAAAGGAAAGCACATGGCGCGGGATCAGTCTGCCCTGTGGGCCTTCCGGGCCTCAACTCCCTAGCCACCGCCAGCGTAAGCCATTGTAACTGGGCAGCCAGATAATACCACTCGAAGTCGGGTACTGCCAGCCCACCCTCAGCTCTGGGCCGTCGTAGAACAGCCTGGGAACAGATGTACAAGAGATGGAGAAACAGCTATGGGCATCTCTTATGACAAACATCAACTGGTCAGAGACGACAGAAGAGTTCATATTTAGTTACTAAGGAGCTCTCTAGTAGTTACAGAAGCTGGAACGACGAGTGGATAAGAAGAAAAAATGGGACAAAGTGAAGAAGAAAAGGTTACCTACTTGTAGTCCTGGTTCTGTAACATAGCAATCTTCATTGAAGTCATGAACACTAGATTAATTCTGTGCCGCTAGCATGGACCCCCAATTACTTCTTTATATATGTATAATCCATTTAAAAAAAGCACAGGGTGTTAATATCCATAAGATTTCACAATGAAGTAAACCCCGTTATAGCTTCTCCGGGCTAAATTTCTTTTTCTGAGAGAATGCATTGATTCTAAATACCAATTTGAAACCTGCATTGCAGCATTTTTGCTAAAATGCTGAAAAGGTATCAAGTAGAGAAAAACAAAATGTAGCCTAATAGGCTTCCATTGTCAGGAAAGAAAAAAAGGAGCTGTGCCTTTATGAATCCAAGAAGTTCTCTACACACAGAGCACCCTACTGGCAGTTTTCTTCTGACAGTTCTTTTTTACAGTAATGTTTGCTTTGATTGTGTAAGCTGCCGTTTGCTTTCCAATGCCAAACAATAATAAACAAGCATTGGCATAGCCAATAGGTCTCGCCTTTGGGACCTTATAATGGTTTAGCCATGCAACAGTTGCATAACTAAATACTTATAAGGTCCCAAAAGCGAGACCTATTGGCTATGCAAAGCGGCCGCGAAAGTGAAAGTAATCGCGGTCAAACGCGGCGCGCGCTCCCGCGCACATGCACTGTAGCTCTAGGCTGGCCTGGTAGCACTTTTTGGAGCCCTCTCAATAAGTCTCGCTAGACCAGCGCATGCGCTGGGTCAGGCGAGACCTTAAAACGGGGAGATGGATGGGTTTTTTATGACTTCAATGAAGATTCCTATGATGTAAAAATAGGACTACAATTAAGTAACATTTTCTTTTGCACTGTGGGTTCTTTATTGATACTCGTAGCACTAGCATAGAATAGCATGCTTATTCAACTGTCAAAATGCAGCTGTTGGTCAAAAAAAAACTCCCTAACTGAAAGTGGCAACTTAAAGAGGTTGAATAGAGATTAGAATGATCTATTTAAATATTTCTGAGTGTTTCTTTGTCCATTTTAGCATCATCTTGTGTATCAGAATCTAAAACAATAATGTTTGGTGAATGTGTGAAGTGTTTTTCAAGTAGCTGCTTTTACATATGTTAACTATGGTACATTTCTGAACCAAATAGTGTGCTCTAGGCATACCTGGTAATGGTTTGTTTACTAACTGATAGTATGGTGGGATACAAGGAAGTAGCCACTTCACTATAGACTGTTTAGAAGTTGCCAAACCCTGTCTTATTGGGTCATAATTAATAAATAGTGGAAATGTTTTTTTCAAATCTTTTGTTTTGTACATGTAAAATCCTATTAGCATTCTAATGTCTAAAGAATGCAGAGCACCTTCTGCACGTGATGAAGGATTAGGAAAGAATGTAGGAAGAGCAATTGTTTGATATGAAAATCCAAAGCATGTTTAGGCTACAATGATGTACGGATTGTCATTACTACTAGTGTATGGTTCCATGAGTAGTGCTTGTAATTCACTCACATTACTGGTTGAAGTTATAGCTGTTAAGAACGATGTTTTCCATGATAAAGGCTACAATGCAGATTTATGTATGGGTTTGAATAGTGAGCTCATTAATTTGGATAGCACTGTATTGAACTCCCAAGGAGGAAAGTGATGTCTAATCAGAGAATAGACTTCATAAGTAATTCTAAAAAGTCTTTTAAAACTTGTATTTTGAAAAAAAGATTGTGCTGTTGACCTTCTGTATGCTGTGATGGTAACCAGATGTACTGTTACTGAAGAGAACTGCAACTTAGATTGAGATAAGTTTAATAAATAAGAGAGCATCACCTATTCATGACGATAACCAACTGTATCCTTTCTGTTGATACCAAGTGCAGAATTGTTTCCACTTGAAAGTATAGCATGTCCTTGTTGAGGGACATTTAGTTTCATTTAAGATTTCCATACCAGCTGTTAGATTCAAATGACCATATTTTTGGATCTCAGGGGCCATGCAGCCAAATCAATGATGTAAGGGTCGGGTTTCGAATTTGACGCTAGACATGACATTTGTAATGGACAGAAAAAGCTCTCTTCTCCGAAGGATTCACTTTTGCCTTTATGGGGTCCAATGATGCTCCTCCAAAAGTCGGCTTTTGAACTGGAATGGAAATTGATTTTGTATTGTTGCTGTGAAGACCTAATCGTTCCAGAAGTTATGTAGTCTTTTTGCACCTTCTTGGTTTAAGTGCATTCAGTAGCCCAAGTATGGATAGACAAAAATTCATTTTGTTCTTGCGTGGGCTGCTACCACGGCCATACATTTTGAGAACGTATGCGGTGCACACTTCAGACCCCAAAAAATACTATGTATTGATAATGCTTGTTTCCTACTAGGAATCACAGACATCGTCTGCGTGGATGTGCTCTAGGGATGTAGAAATATGTGTCTCGTAGGTTTATTGTGCACATGTATTCTTTTTATCTTACATGTGGATAAATTTGGTTAAGAGATAACATCAGAATTTGTTCCTTTTTGATGAAGTGGTTTGTGTATCTGAAATCTTACATGGATTAGTACTCTTTTTTTGGTCCCTTTATCTTTATGAGAAAATATCTCACGTATACGCAAAAACTGTTTGGTCTGACGGAACGGGTTAAATGGCTCCTTTTCTTAACAGGATAGATGTTTCTTTGCGGAGCACATGCAACTGGTGCTTTGCAGTTGGTTTTGGTGGGATCTGAGGAGGGATGGATTTGAAATGTAGGAAATATCAACAACATAAATTTGAGGTATCCATTTGTCTTCTGTGATAGAAGCAGACTCTGCCATTTGAAAGGATATCGCTCCTCCCCAGTGGAGTGGGTAACAGAGGTGGGTGTATTTGACTGTCACTGGCTTGTACCCAATGAGTTTCTTCCTCTAAACAATGGGGATTTCGTCTGAGTTGTCCTTTGTTTTGATGAATGCCATTGGTAAAGGTATCTGAGTCTGTAGATACAGCTGCTATTGTTGCTGCTGTTGATTGAAAGGCCAATGAGGGGTTTGAACCCTACATTGGTAGAATCTGTGGTATTTTGATCTGTATTGCAATCTGAATAATTTATAGATAAGTGAGTATGTGTTAGCTTCTGTATGAGTAAGTACGTGGGTGTAGGTGTATCTGTATGTGGCAGTGTGATTGACTATGGGTTAGTGAGTGGGTGTTTGATTAGCTCTATGGGTGACTGACTCAGTGCGTGTATGGATGTATGAGTGGAAAAGCCAGTGTCTGCATTTGTGAGCGAGTGGGAGTATGAGTGGATGTGGGTAGATTTATGAATCAGTGAGTGGGTGTGTAAGTACTGGTATGGGTTTGTGAATGGTTGTGTGGGAGTGGTTGTATGAGAGGTTCTATTGGGGTGTGAGTGGGTGTGTCAGTGATTCTGTGGATGATGTCATCATTGATTTCACTGACCAGGTCATGAGTGATGTAATATGTGAGGTCATAAGTAGTGCACTCCGGGGGTGCAAGTTAGTTAGTTCACCTAACGAACAAGTTACTTACCTTCGGTAACGCTTTTTCTGGTGGATACAGTATCTGCCTGTGGATTCCTCACCTTGTGAATATCCCCTGCGCCAGCATTCCACGGAACTTTTCTTCCCCAGCATTCCACGTCGACGTGGGCGACGTCACAATACATCGGCTCCGCACGCGACTCCGTACGACGTCATCGGAGCCATAAGAAGCCCACGTCGGCGTGATGACGTCAGTTCCACCCATTTTTTCCGTGCCTTCGAGGCGAACAGGTGAACCAACGACAATCCCAAGTATACACAGTATATAGAAAAACCAATACATATACATAGCATACAAAACAAAGGAATGCTAATCAAACAAGCATTTCCTACAAATGTACAAGAGAAAACATAAGCATTTCAAACAAGACCTATTTCATGGTATACAAAAGGTGGACAACGGGGAGGCGGGTGGGTTGGTGAGGAATCCACAGGCAGATACTGTATCCACCAGAAAAAGCGTTACCGAAGGTAAGTAACTTGTTCTTCTGATGGATACATCTGCCAGTGGATTCCTCACCTTGTGAATAGATTCCCACAGCAGTCCCCACTCCCGGAGGAGGGTGTCCACCTTTCTATACCAGAAAGTCTTGCAAGACAGAGCGCGCGAAGTGGCCCTCCCTCCTCATCTCAGAGTCCAAGCAATAATGCTTTGCGAAAGTATGGAGGGAGGCCCAAGTCGCGGCCTTACAAATATCTGCCACAGGAACACCCCGGGCCAGAGCAGATGTTGAAGACTTAGCTCTAGTAGAGTGAGCACGAATACCCTCAGGAGGAGTCTTACCAGCCAAGGCGTAGCAGATCTTGATGGTCAGTATAATCCATCTTGACAGCGTGCGCTTGTGCACCGCTTTACCTTTAGAACGACCAACGTAGCCAATAAAAAGCTGGTCATCAATACGAAAGTCCTTGGTCCTGTCCAAATAAAAACTCATATCCCTCTTCGGGTCAAGGCGATGGAGTCTTTCTTCTTCTTTGGAAGGATGAGGGGGTGGATAAAAAACAGGGAGGGTAATAGACTGCCCCAAATGGAAAGGAGTAACAACTTTTGGCAGGAAAGCAGCCCTGGTCCGGAGAACCATCCTTTCAGCATGTAAGGTAAGAAAAGGAGGTTTGGAACTAAGAGCTTGAAGCTCACTCACCCTCCTTGCCGAGGTTATGGCTACAAGAAAAACCACCTTAAAGGACAACAGCCTCAAAGGACAATTATGAAGAGGCTCAAAAGGGGACCCCATTAAAAAGGTTAAGACAAGATTAAGGTCCCACTGAGGCATTACAAATGGAGTAGGAGGAAACATGTTTGTAAGGCCCTTGATGAACCTCAGAACAACCGGAGATTTAAACAACGAAGGTTGATCTGGAAGGCACAGAAATGCCGATAAGGCCGAAAGGTAGCCCTTGACCGTGGCCACAGCACAGCCCTGCTGAGCCAAGGAAAGAGCAAACTGAAGCACATCAGAAAGATGAGCCTTTAAAGGGTCAATAGACCTCTCTCCACACCACTTTACAAACTTAGACCACCTGTAGGAGTATATGGACTTGGTGGAGTGTCGCCTGGCCGATAAAATAACGTCCACCACATCAGGTGGGAGAGAGAAGGAACTCAGGTTGCCCCGTTCAATCTCCAGGCATGAAGGTGTAAGCTCTGGAGGTGGGGGTGTAGAACCTGCCCCTCCGACTGCGAGAGGAGGTCTGCCCTCAGAGGGAGACGGAGCGGAGGGCACGAGGAGAGGTGGAGAAGATCTGTATACCACACCCTTCTTGGCCAATCCGGGGCGATCAATATGGCTTGGGCCCGGTCTTGGCGAATCTTCCTCAGAACCCGAGGAATCAAGGGTATGGGAGGAAACGCGTAAAGGAGCTGTGAGCTCCAACTCAACTGAAACGCGTCCCCCAACGCCCCCTGCATCGGATACTGGAGACTGCAGAATGACGGGCAGTGCGCGTTCTCGCGGGTGGCAAACAGGTCCACCCGAGGAGTCCCCCACGTCCGAAAGACGCGACGAACCACCTCCGGATGGAGCCTCCACTCGTGGTCGGCGGAGAACTGCCGACTGAGACTGTCCGCACGCACGTTCAGCACCCCGGCCAGATGATTTGCCATCAGACAAATCTGATGGTCCTGAGCCCAGGACCACAGACGCAGGGCCTCTCTGCAGAGACAAAGAGACCCCACTCCTCCCTGTTTGTTTATATACCACATCGCGGTCGTGTTGTCCGTCAGGACTTGAACTGACTGACCGCGAAGGGAAGGGAGAAAGGCCTTGAGTGCCAAACGAATCGCCCGCAACTCCAGAAGGTTGATATGAAACAACCTCTCCTCTGGAGACCAAAGACCCTTGATCTCCAGATCCCCCAGATGAGCTCCCCACCCTAGGGTGGAGGCATCCGTTATCACTGTGGCCACCGATGGAGGTAGATGGAAAGGCTTTCCTTGGGACAAATTGCCCTCCACGCTCCACCAAGACAGATCCGCTGCAGCTTCTCCGGAGATCTTGATCGACTCCCCGAGATCCCCGTTGTGCTGATACCACTGCTTGCGGAGGCACCACTGGAGCGCCCTCATGTGCCAGCGTGCATGGTTGACCAACAGAATGCAGGAAGCGAACAGACCGAGCAGGCGAAGGACCTTCAGAACTGGAACAACCGCTCCACTGTGGAATAAAGGGACCATCTCCTGAATGTCGAGAATCCTTTGAGGAGGAGGGAATGCTCGACACACAGTAGTGTCCAGTACTGCCCCTATAAACAGGTTGCGTTGAGAGGGCACCAGGTGAGATTTGGGCACATTGATCAAAAAACCCAAGTCGAATAACAGCTGAGTTGTCACCTGCAGATGACGCTGCACCATCTCTGGGGACTCTGCCTTCAGAAGCCAGTCGTCCAGGTAGGGGAAAACCGGAATCCCCGACCTCCTGAGATGAGCAGCCACCACTGCCATCACCTTTGTGAAGACTCGAGGTGCAGTAGTAAGACCAAACGGGAGGACCGCAAACTGATAATGTTGCGACCCAACCGTAAAACGGAGATACTTCCTGTGCGACTTCAGGATTGGGACATGGAAGTACGCGTCCTGCAAGTCGAGCGACACCATCCAGTCTCCTTGCTGCAACGCTTGAAGAACCTGCGCAAGGGTCAGCATCTTGAACTTCTCCTGTTTCAGGTAAAAATTCAAGATTCTGAGGTCCAGAATCGGACGCAATCTGCCGTCCTTCTTGGGGATCAGGAAATACCGGGAGTAGCATCCCTGACCCCTTTCCTGCTCCGGAACCACCTCTATTGCGCCCTTCTGAAACAAAGCTTGAACTTCTTTCTGCAGGAGAAGCAGGTGGTCCTCCGAGCAATAACCTTGGCAAGGAGGGTAAGGGGGAGGAAACTCCTGAAAGGGAAGGGCGTACCCAGTCTCTACGAGGTTCAAAACCCAAAGGTCGGTTGTAACAGATTTCCAACCCCGTAGAAAGTAGGACACCCGACCCCCCACAGGTCTTACATGATCCGGGATGGGGGATCTAGGGCTGCTTCCCTGAAGCCTCATTTGGAGCAGAGGAGGAGGAGGAAGAAGAGGGGTTGCGACCAGAACCTCTCCGACCCCTTTGCTTCCCTCTATAGGAGCGATAGAGGGGATTCTGCTGCTGTTGTTGCTGCTGTTGTTGTGGCTGTCGGAAGGAGCGAAAGGATGACCTTCCGAATCCCCTAGCCTTACGGAAAGTTGAACCTCTAGCAGGAACCTGCAGACCCAAGGACTTCGCCGTCAACCTACTGTCCTTAAAACGTTGAAGAGCAGAATCTGCCTTCTCCCCAAACAACTTTTGTCCATCAAAGGGCAGATCCACCAGCGTGGCCTGGACATCTGCAGAAAACCCTGAGGAATGGAGCCAAGCTTGTCTCCTTGCGGCAATGGACGACCCCATAATCCTCGCCACAGAGTCCGCCGTATCCAGCCCAGACTGGATCACCTGCCTGGCAGCTGCCTGAGTGTCCGCCACAACCTCCATGAAGGACGACTTATCCCCCTCAGGTAACTTAGGGGCCAAAGTTTTTATAGAGTCCATCAGGGCATGAACATAACGCCCCAGCAAGCATGTGGCATTTGATGACTTCAACGCCATACTTCCTGAGGAGAATGTCTTTTTGGCCGCCTGATCAACTTTCTTTGACTCCCTATCAGCAGGAGATTGGGGGAAAGCACCCGAAGCATGTTTAGAACATGAAGCCTGCACCACTAGGCTCTCCGGAGAAGGATGCGTGGATAAAAAATCCGGGTCTCCTGGCGCAACCCTGTATCTCCTTGCCACCTGCCTGCAAACTGCTGGAGCTGACAGAGGCTTCTTCCACACCTCCAACACTGGTTCCAAGAGAGCCTCATTGAAAGGTAACAAAGGCTCCGAAGCCGACGTCGGGGAGTGCAACACCTCTGTAAGCAGATTGGACTTGTATTCCACAGAGGGCAGCTGCAGATCTAACAACTCCGCGGCCTTCTTGATCACAACATGGTAGGGCGCCAATTCCTGTGGTGGAGAAGACCTTGTAGAAGCATGCTCCCACTCCGGGGTGGTATCCAAACCACTTGCTACCTCTATACCTCCAAACTCATCCGAAGAAGAGTCGACTTCACCTTCTTCCACCTCAGCCCGATATCTTTCCTCCTCCAAAACCCTTTGGGCCTCCCGCCTCGATCGATTCCGGGGAGCCGGCGTCGTCGACGTCGTACGCGGCGTCGGTGGAGCCAAAGGCACCGGCGTCGGAGGCGCTACAGGTGGAGTCGGCGGCGCCGGATGCGGCGTCGATGGAGTCGGCCTCGGCGTCAAAGAAGGCTCCGAAGATTGACCATCCATCCGAGGTCGAGCCGGATTCCCAACCGGCGCCGGAAACTGCCAAGAAGGCGCCATCGGCATAAAAGGCAGAAAAGGAGCCTGAGCGTATTGCTGCGGCACTCCCAGAGAAAACGCCATCGGACCCACGGGACCTGCTGGTGCTCCGGATGGGAAGGATGCTCTCTGAAAAATGCCATACATGGCATTCAGAAATCCCGAAGGATCCGTACCTGGAGCCGGGAATTGGGGATAAGGAACTGCCCCTGTATCCTCCTGTGGAGCCACCGGCGTCGGCTCCTCAGAATCCTCCACCGGAGCCGCGGAGTCATCAGGCACCGGAACAGACTCTTCCTGCTCCTGCTCCACATCAGATTCCACCCGACCCGGAGTCGAAGCCTTGGACGGCGCCGGCGACGGCGTCGGGGAACGAGCTGGAGTCCGCTTCGGAGAGGGAGACTTCGAAGACTTATCAGGAGAAGGCGAAGGAGACAAGACCTTGCTCTGACGTCGACGAGGCGAAGCCGACCTCGACCTCTTAGACTTCGAGGACCGACGCCGAGAAGAATGCTTCCTCTTCTTATGGTGCTTCTTCGACGACCTCGAAGTCGAAGACTCCCGCCTGGACTTCTCCTTTTTCCTCCCTCTCTTCTCCTCACCGATCTTCTTCATGAAGAGTTTGGTCTTCCTCTCCTTCAGCGCTTTAGGATTCATGCTCCTACAGCACCCGCACTCATCCACGTCATGATCAGAGGAGAGACACCATAAACAATTCTGATGCGGATCCGTCATGGACATCAGGCCTCCGCACTCCCTACAGGGCTTAAAGCCCGACTTCCTCGTCGAAGACATACCGATTTTAACAAAAATACACCACTAGATTACAAAGTATCTAGAGAGCACTGGGAAAAAACCGTTGCGCGTCGACGGCGCGGAAAAAAGGGAACTGACGTCATCACGCCGACGTGGGCTTCTTATGGCTCCGATGACGTCGTACGGAGTCGCGTGCGGAGCCGATGTATTGTGACGTCGCCCACGTCGACGTGGAATGCTGGGGAAGAAAAGTTCCGTGGAATGCTGGCGCAGGGGATATTCACAAGGTGAGGAATCCACTGGCAGATGTATCCATCAGAATACACCTGCTGAATTTCACTGGTTTTGTGTGAGTGAAACCTGAGCCTGACTATAACGTCCCTGTAAATGTTGGTTTTTTTTCTGTGAATTTTTAAGGTATTTTTAATTCCATTTCCTAACTACAATGTCCCTGAAACCTTTGGTTTTTTCAGTTCATTTCTAAGGTTTTTAAATGCTTATTCCTAACTATATCGTCCCTGTAACCTTTGTTATTTCAGTGAATTTCTATGAATTTTTGGGTAGTAGTCACGTTTGTAGAGTGGTGGTGAAGGGGGGGGGGGGAGGGGCCTCCGACTAGCTCTCAGGAATCCTTCTGTGTAGGACTTACTGGAGGTACCAGAAGGGCTTCAAGGCCCCCAGAGTCCCTCAGCATCCAAGAGGACTTCATCCCCCAACCATTAGTGCACCATGATGTGCGTTTGCAGAGTGGTGGAAAAAGGGGACTTGGCCTCCGAAGACCTCTTAGCAATATCGCTGTGTGGGACTTACTGGAGACAACAGGAGGGGTAGATGGCCCCCAAGCAGCCTCAAGAGCCAAAGGGACGTATTTACAAAATAGTAGTGCACCAGGAGGTGCATTTGCACAGTTGTGGAGAAAGGGGGCATGGCTTCCAACAACCTCTCAGCAAACTCACTGTGTATTACTGGAGGTACCAAGAGGGGTAGTTGGTCCCAAGGGCCTGCAGCTGCTAAGGCGACTTCATCCCCGAACCAGTTGTGCACCAGGAGGTGTGTTTGCAGAGTGGTAGAGAAAGGGGGCGTGGCCTCCAGAGACCTCTCAGCAATCCCACTGTTTGGGGCTTACTGGAGGTAACAGGAGGGCTTGTTAACCCCCAAGGAGCCTCAGCAGGTAAGGGGACTTCATCCCCCAACCAGAAGTGCGTCAGGAGGCGGGTTTGCAGATGTATTTAGAATGGCCGCGGGGCCTCCAGCGGCTTGCCAGTCTGCTTATTTTTTTATTTATGCATTAGGGAAGAGGGGCTGATTTAGGCCCTGGGTACCCCATCCCCCAGAGTCGGGATTTTCTGGATGAGGGAGGGGGGCCGTGTGACTGCCTTTCCGGGCGATTAAAGCCCCAGGGACCAGATCCCCTGGGGACCGGCCTTTTCATAAAAATAAAAAAAATCCAAACTTATAGGGGGGGGGGGTTCGGGGGGTTCAGGGGGTGGAGCGGCCTCCCTCCACGGGCCAATTTCAGCTCAGGGGACGTCCCCACCACCATGCCTGGCCTCTCCACCGGGACTGGCCTCTCCATTGGTGACCGCGGGTGGAGCCTCAAGGCCCCTGCCGTCCCTGCCGTCTCTCTGTCTCCTACGGGAGCCGGCACTGCTTTGAGACCCAGGGAGCTACTAAACATGCAGCTCCATGAATCTCAAAGTAATGTGTCTGTTTCCCTGCTTGCTAAACAGCGGGCAGGGAAACAGAAAAATGCTCCACTTTCAGCAAGCTAGAGCATTTGTGAGCTCTCGCGAGCTGAAACAGGAGCATTTGCTGTGGCTTGGCGGGAAGCTCCGCCAAGCCACAGCAAGCTGCAATGTCCAGGGGGTGGGTACCCCGGGCATTACAGGAGCTGGCCCTGGGGGGGGGGGGGGGGGGGGGGGGGGGTTTCAGTCCCCAGGGCCATTGATGGCTACAGGAGGGGGGCCACGTGGCCTCCCTCCAATGTTTACTTTAGTCCCAGGGAGGTTGCGGTCCCCGGGGCTTCTGGGGTGGTCTGCATGGCCCCCGTGCACTGTATTAAATTATAGCCCTGGGTGGTGACAGTCCCTGGGGCTACTATAAGCCCTAGGAGGGGGGCCCTGTGACCCACACTCCTTTTCCAGCCCTCAATGCCCCCGGGACCTGGCTAAATAAAGTAAAAGCGTGGAAGACCGCATTTTCATTGTAATCTCTGAAAAATTCACTTATTTTGCACAGATTGTTTAAAAAATGCTTTTTAGCCCTGACTGGGTATCAGGGAGACCCCTACACCACAGCCAGAAAGTTGAGCAAAACCAAAAGGCCTGCTGCGGCGGACCAGACTGTCCAGGCACTAGGGCTTGGTAAGTGTGTGTAGAGATGCCCATGTCATTGCCTGATAAATGTCAAGGACAGAGACTTTGCCAGCTAATGCAGTCTTGGCTCTGGTGGAATGCACATACAATCCCTTAGGAGGTTGCTTCTTGGTGAGTGCATAGCAGATGTTTATGCAGAGTACTATCCATCTTGAGAAGGATAGTTTCTTCACATCCTTCTCATTCTTGGCCACTACACACTCCACGAAGAGTTGACAACACTCTTATTGTGTCCAGACAGTGGAGTCTCTCCTCTTCTTTTGAAGGGTGAGGCAGAGCAAAGAAGGTAGGCCGGGTGATGTTCTGATCTACACGGAAAGGATCCATAACCTATGTAAGGAGGAGGCAGATGTCCAGAGCTTGCCTGGGTAGGAGGTTGCGTATGCAGGGTGTGCAGAGAGTGCTTGCTATTTGCTGGCCCTCCTGGCTGCAAAGAATGGGCACTAGAAAAGCAGTCTTTATGATCACTAACCGATGAGGGCAATTGCACAGAGTCTCAAAGGGCGCTCACATTAAAGCCAGGACAAGGTTTAAGTCCCACTGCGGCATGGTGAATGGCCTGAGAGGAAACATATGTTGTAAACCTTTGAAGGATCTAGCCACAGCAGGTGACCTGAACAAAGAAGGTTGGTCCAGCAACCGCAAAAATGCTGAAATGGCTGGTAAATAACTTTTAACCGTGCCCAGAGCAGAGCCCTGCTGGGCCAAGGATAGAACAAACAAATGAACCTGGGGAAGGAGTGCAGAAAGAGGATTGATGTCCCTAGATGCACATCATTGCACAAATTTAAGCCAGCAACAGGCATAAACTGACTTGGTGAAGGGACGTCTGGATGTCAAAATAACATCATAGACTTTTGGAGGTAGGTCAAAAGCTGTCAACTGTTGCCATTCAGTCTCCCCGCATGAAGGTGAAAGGTGTGCGGGTTTTGTGCAGGATCGTCCCTTGTTGCAGTGACAGATTATCTCGAAGAAGGAGCCGGATCGGGGGACAGATGTTCATGCTCAATATCGTGGGATACCAGACTCTCTGTCCCCAATGTGAAGCCTTAAGAATAACTTGGGTCCGTTTTTTTCAGATCTTCTTGAGAACTCTGGGTACGAGTAGTATTGACAGAAAGGTGTACAGGAGGCTGGAGTTCGACTTGAGATTGAAAAGTGTCTCTGAGCGATAACCGCCTTGGAAACTCCAGCACGCAAAATTGAAGACATAGTGAGTTCCAGGCAGTGGCAAACAGATTTAGCTAATGCTCTCCCAACTCTCAGAGACCTTGCACCACCTCCAGATGCAGACACCATTCGTGATCCGCTAGGCATTGTCGGACGAGTGTCGCCCTAGCATTCAGAGAGCCTGCCAGGTGGTGAACCACCAGGGAAATGCATGGTGTTCCAGCCATGTTCTGAGACACAGAGCCTCTTGAAAAAGGGTCCACGACACTACCCGGCTCTGATATTTTAGTACCACATGGAGGTGGTATTGACCATGAACACCTGCATCAACTTTCCCTTGATCAAAGGAAGAAAGACTTTCAATGCCATGCAGATCGTCTGAAACTCCAAGTTTGATGTGAAGCCAGGACTTCGTCAGAGACCAGATTCTTCTGATTTTCACCTCTCCCGCCTGACTGCCCCATACCAGAAGTGACACATCGGTCACTATAATTAACTCTAGTTGGGGAAGCGAGAGGGGTCTGCCACTGATCCAATCGTGGTTCATCAACCACCACTGCAGATCTTTCACAGTTCCCTGTGGCCACTGAAACTTCAGATTAACTATAGAGCCTGCATATGCCAACTGGCATGCATTACAAGCAGGATGCGGAAGGCCTTAAGGCTCAACAGCCTCAGGAGTCGTTCTCATGGAAATGCAGGACAGAGCCCGAAACATCAGTATCCTAACCTGAATTTCCTTGTCTCACCGCTCAGGAGGATAGATCTGAAACTGCACTGTGTCCAGACCAACTTCCATGAAAGGGAGCATCTGAGAAGAAGTCAGGTGTAACTTCAGCACGTTGATAGTAAACCCCAGTGAGTGCAAGAGGTTCGCCGTAGTCTGGAAGTGAGAGCTGACTACCTGTGGTGAGCCTGCCTTTGACAGCCAATCTTCGAGGTAGGGGAAGACAGGAAACCCTGACATCCACAGATGAGCTGCAACCACTGCCATCACGTTGGTGAACACCCGAGAGGCACTGGTAAGGCCGAAGGGGAGCACAGCAAACTGAACCGCAGATAATGTCTGTGGGTAGGCAAGGCGGGGATATGGAAATATGCATCCTACAAGTCCAACGCTACCATCCAGTCTCCCAGGTGTGGGACAGACAGGACTTGGGCGAGCTTTTCGAATTTCTCCTTTTTCAGGAAGAGATTAAGAAGGTGCAGGTTCAGGATAGGATGAAGGCCTAATTCTTTTTGGGTACCACAAAGTAGCGGGAATAGCAACCATAACCGACTTCTGATGCCAGCACCCTCTCAATGGCAAGAGAGCCACCGCATCCTGACAGAGAAAGCAGAGGTGGTCCTCTGTCAGCTGGTCATAAGTGGGTGGCATGGGTGGAGCGGTGGTCACGAAGGGGATGGAGTAGCCCCTTCCGACAATCTTTAAAACCCAACATTTGGATGTTACTGACAACCAGTGGTGCGGGTGATGGCGTCTCCTGACCCCCACTGGATGGCCATGATGGTCGGAGGGCAAACTAAATGGGTTTGAAGGTTGGAGACCCCAGGGCGGGGTGGACTAGCCCGACCTCTGGCTACTTGTCCCACATGGTCTGTGGGACCTGTATGCTTGGCCACGAAAAGGCTGGGAAGCCTGTAGGCCGTAGTGGCTGGGAGGGAACAGGCGTGGTTGGAAACCCCTTCTGTGGGCATGGAAGGTGGATTGGGGTTGATGAGGGGCCATGGAGAAGCCCAAGAACCTGGCCATAGCCCTACTATTTTTAAAGTGCTCCAGTGCTGAGCCTGCCTTCTCTCCAAAAAGACGAGAGCCATCGAAGGGTATGTTTATAAGTGAGGCTTGGACATTCCCTGGAAAATCAGTGGTTCTCAGCTAGGCATGGCACCGAAGGGCCACCGACGATGAAATCCCTCTACCCAT
Source organism: Triturus cristatus (assembly GCF_964204655.1). NCBI lineage: Eukaryota > Metazoa > Chordata > Amphibia > Caudata > Salamandridae > Triturus > Triturus cristatus. The sequence continues at coordinate 436,505,250 of NC_140590.1, read as the reverse complement.
TGAGTCGGTTGTGTCCAGTGCACATTATATGGCGACATTTGCAGTACCTTTCCCATCCATAACCATCTAATGTAGTAACCTAGCGAACCTCAGGACCTGGTAAACGTTTAGTAGAGACAATAAAATAGTCCTTTCGGTAACAAACAGAATTCAGGAAAACCAGTATTTCTTAAGGTAAACTAGAAGCATTACTCAACATATAAAAGAAAACACACAGCCAGGAAAGAAATTACTGCACAAAACATGTAATATAACGAAAGTGCATGAAGCGGTCTATCTACATTGCACTAAAAGTTGCTCCAAAATGTGTGGAAATGTGACACAAGTGTTCCTGCAAAGTAACATATTAAAGATACATGAAACACAATAGAAAGTCAACATTTGCAGTGCTCAAGCAGCCTGCCAGCTGTCTGTCAGGTATAGTTCAATACAGATAGGGGAAGTGGAGGGTTTTCTTAGAAGTCTAATGGCGGAATAAGGCCATAGTACAGACAATTAGAGAGCGTTGACTTTTCTACCCAAACGTTCGCGGTTACTTAGAACCATCATCAGGTCATGGAGGAGTCCTTATGGAGTTACTTGGACAGCAAGCCTGGTAGTCGAAATGCAATTCTATGAGCACAAAGCTCCACTTGCAAGAAACAATGTGGACAGCCATCATCTGCAGGGTCGTCAGAGCAGCTACGGGTGCCCATTTAGGTTAATTCAATTGAATGGGCATTAACCTACATTTACTGATTATTACCCATTTTTTTAATTCTTTGGAAGGGCCTCCACATAGTTTCTTGGAGGTGGAGCTTTGTGCTCACAGAACTGCGTTGCAACAAGCAGGCCTGCCGTCCAAGTAACTCCATAGGAACTCATCCACAGAACGTTTTTTCATGCAACTCAAAGTTTCTCCTCTTCTATGGCCACCAGGCAGATCAACTCTCTCAGGATGTGCTTCTAATTTAGAAACCCTTTGGAGATACACTGATTTATTTATTAGAAACACAATATCCCTTCCAAAGACCTTTCTTAAGGATAGTACTAATTTTATCAAACTATTAGAAGATTTGACTTTTGACCACTCTAGAGAATTACTAGTAACATTGGACATAGAGTCCCCATACACAAACATTCCCCTGGAAGATGGTATCCATGTTATAGAAAATCTACTGAATTCCAGGCCAGACCCAGTGCCTACTAACTTCATCACTGAACTACTGGAAATTGCTTTGACAATTTCTTTTTTTTATTTAATGGAGTTGTTTTTGCCCCAAATGTTGACATTGTTTTTGTAGATTCCCTTGACAACCCTCACATTTTAAATACATTGAACCTATTTCACCCTAAAATGTGCCTATGCTGAAGATGCATAGATTTTGTATTCATGATTTGGTCTAGAACTGCAAAAGAACTTTCTGATTTTGTACTCTGGCTGAACAACTGCCAACTTGACCTCAGATTCACTTTCCACCTTAGCAATCGAAAAATTGATTACATAGATCTCACAATCAGGAATTCAGAAAATCATGTTTACACATCTATTTTTAGGAAACCTACAAAAATTAACACTTTACAGTTTTTATATATATATATATATATATATATATATATATATATATATATATATATATATATATATATATGTATATATATATATATATATATATATATATATATATATATATTACCTACTGGCGGTCGCCAGTAGGTAGTTATAGTTAGGACCACGTTTCCATAGGAAATCCGCAACATTCTATTTTGAATAACTTTGGCGCCGGTTGACGAATCCTCGCGAATTTTTCAAAATAGGTGGGGCGCTACGCTCCGCTCCTACCCTGAAAGTCTCGGGGGGATTCGTCAAGCGGGGGCTGAGATAAAAGGGGGGTCCCAAAACGCGTTTTTCACATGCATTTTTCCATAGGACCTTTAGACACAGCTACAGCCCGAACGGCTGAACAGAATTACTTGAAATTTGGCAGAGAGGTAGTCCTCAGGTCAAGGAAGTGCCTTTTGTAGGTTTGGTGTAAATCTGTTCAGTAGATTCTGAGAAAATAGCCTTTAAATCAATATATCTGAGCCAGCTTACGGTGCGCTTACGGTGCGCTTACCGTACGCGTACGGTGGCGTGCGCGAGCGCGATTCTGATTGGCCCATTCGAATCGGTCGAAACCAGGAAGCGGCAGCCGCCATTTTCTCTCTCGCACTCTGACAGGGGGTTGAAAAACAAAGTGCAAATCATGTAAAGGGGCTGTTTACACACCTCCCAAGCACCTAGCCATGTCGACGGAGTCCTCAACGATCCCCCAAGTGAAAAAAGGCAATTTTAATTTTTTCGAAAATTTCGCCGATTACGCTTACCGTACGCGTACGGTAAGAAATGAAATTAAAAAAAAAAAAAAAAATATCCACATTCTCCCCACCCCGTGTGCAAAAGGTGCCCGAAGGGCACCTTTTGCGCATGGCTTATCAGAGATAAACAAAACATATATTTTACCTGTCACAACGATGCTCATCATATGACCTCCATGTGCGCACGGTGCGCGAAGCGCATCGTGCGTTCATGGCCCATCTAGCGTAACGTGGGCACGCGGTGCGCGAAGCGCACCGCGTGCTCACTGTGCGCGCACGGAACGAACTGCGTTAAGTGGGCACGCACGCCACAAATGGCGTAAAGTAACTTAGCATTTAAAAAACCGTACAAATTCACTGAAAAAACCATAGGTTACACACACGTTATAGTTAGGAATTAGCATTTAAAAAACCTTGCAAATTCACTGAAAAAACCATAGGTTTCACACATGTTATAGTTAGCTGGACATTTTACTGATAAAAAACCAATGAAATTCCCCCGTTATAGTTACTGTAGGCAACTATAACTCACGCGACCGTAATCCTCTGCTGATGACATATGTGTCTTTATGAAAAAAAAATATTTGTAATATATGTATAGCTAAAATTTAATGGAAGAAGACATGGGCAAATAAGTGTCTAAATACAGTATTAGCATCAGCAGAGGATTACGGTCGCGTGAGTTATAGTTGCCTACAGTAACTATAACGGGGGAATTTGATTGGTTTTTTATCAGTAAAATGTCCAGCTAACTATAACATGTGTGAAACCTATGGTTTTTTCAGTGAATTTGCAAGGTTTTTTAAATGCTAATTCCTAACTATAACGTGTGTGAAACCTATGGTTTTTTCAGTGAATATATATATATATATATATATATATATATATATATATATATATATATATATATATATATATATATATATATATATATATATATATATATATATATATATATATATATATATATATATATATTCTTTTGATAAGTCAATGTCCTGACTTGTAAATGAATTGGAAGGGGCTACCCGAGAGGGGAGTGGCCGAGCCGGCGACCAAGATGGCCACCTGACTCCGAAGGTCTGGAGCAGTCGATCGCTCTGTGCCGACCGCCGTCGCCTACCCAGTTCCCTTGGATCCTGGAACGCGGGACTGTAAGCTGCGGGAGAGTAGCTTTGAAATGAGCTGTCTGCGATGTTGAAAGCTGACCTACACACGCCGGTGCGGTCGGTGCTCCCCTGGGCCTGACGCAGCCCTCGGGGGCCCGAGACAACAGGAGTCTCAGTGAGCCTGAGGGCAGGGCCATGGGTGTACGGAGCTGTGATGCGTGCCAGGCCCGAAGCACCATCTCCTATCGAGCCTAGCGGACAGAAACCAGAGTCACCGTTTCTGTCCCCAGAGACACCAGGACAAGGCGGTGAGTGCAAGGGGTGCCCATAATTGAAATGCCGAGCAATCGGCATGACTGGGAGCAACGCCCACCACCGTAAAATAGCGCCGTGCTCGTTCAGATACAGGCGTGACTCTGCTCTGCTGCAAAGGCGGTGTTGCTGCACACTGTCCATGCCAAAGGTGGCATACACGCTGAATACCCAGCCGCCCTGCCCCCTCCCCGGCTGCCGATTGTCTACAGCAACTGCCCTTTCTTCCTGGACTTCCTGGGCATCATGCATATGTACTGGACTTTTGCAGGTGTGCGACACCGATCATGCATGCACGGATTAAATGAACTGCTATCGTTATTAAGGGCTACTCTACCTGTATCATACAAACAAGTTACTAGACCCACTAGAGACCCAGGTTCCCTGCATCATCCGTGCCTTCAAGGGCTATAAGATGGGGCGAACGGATCCTAAACATCGCCAATTATCCTTCAATGCTGCGAAGACACCTAGGAGCGATGAAACCGAGGGCCCACCAGGCACCAAGGCCCTGCAACTGGATGGCACAGACGCCATTACGGTGGAATTGCGGGCTGGGTTCCAGGCCATAGACACGCGACTGGACGCTCTCACCACCCAATTAGATGAGATTCATTGGTGCCCTGAGAGCCACAACACCCGTATTGACTTTGGAAGACTCACAGTCCCCTATCCATACAAGACTTTCCAGATTTTACGCCAATGGTACAAGAAGCACGATGCAAGTATACGGAAATCAAGTGAACCCTCCAAAAGGCAACTGTCAGATACGCAATGCTGCACCCTGCTCAACTTTGAATCCAGATCGGCAGCAAATCACAAACATTTTTTAAACCCCTGATGATGCAGTAAAGTTCTGGAAGCATCATATGAACACGAGGAAAAGCCAAGTGCACAGGAAAGAAATGGAGTCAAGGTTGTTATGACGAATGGTAGCCCCGATAATCTGTACACCACAGGGGCCCCTCCCGGAGCCGATAGCCTGCGGATGCGAACTGTGACCAGCCGTGGCAGCCGAGACGATGAATCGACAACCCACTTCTGTTTTTTATGAGCATGACACAAATATCGCAAGGAGGCGAACATTACTATCCGTGCAATTGACTAGTACAAGACATAATAAAACTAATTTGTCATACTTGCTTTTCAAGGACGGCTCCTTGGAGCGTTGTCTACCCCCCTTGAAAGGTCTTTCCTGTTATTTACTGTTCCTAGGAATTTCGATGGGATTCACCAGGTGCCTTTTTATATGTATCCATGCGGGTGGGTGGGTTACAGGTAATGCTCATCTAGAACCTGTTGTTCCATTTAATTTTTGGTACAGAGTAAGATTTCTCAGATTACATGATTGCACACGTCATACATCTGCAGTGCAATACAGGACATAACACCCCAGCATTATACCCCCTTCAGGTACAGAGTAAAGGCTTGCGCTCAAAATGTCTATCCTGGAATGTTAGAGGGCTCTCAAACCCCCCAGGAAAGGTCACCAAGTCTTGGCTTACATGAACAGACATGATATCAAAATAGCTTTCCTACAGGAGACGCACTACGCACCACTCTTAGCACATCGATTTTGCAGCGGCATGGAGGCACTAACCGTTTCTTCGCTAACTACAGTACATATTCCAGGGGTGTATGCATTTTAATACAATCGATCGATCCCTTTTCAGGCGAAAGACATTGTGGCAGATAAGGAAGGCAGATACATTATAGTGGCGAGCACACTGGGTATTGAACCACTTTTGCTAATCAACATTTATGCCCCAAACGTGGACTCTACAGACCTATTCTCTAAAATTGCACACTCATTGCGCAAATGGATACAGAGAACATACTAATAGGGGGAGACTTCAATCTCACCCTGGACCCTAAAACAGACACAACAGGAATGGCCCGCATCACTAAACCGCATGCAGTGCAAGATCTCACATCGCTGCTACGTTCCTCACTATTAGCAGATCCCTGGAGAGCTCATCACCCCACTGGTCGTGATTATTCCTTCTACTCAGCCCCACATGGTTCATGGTCACGGATAGACCATTGGTACCTCTCTCCGATTCTTATTGACAGTCCAGGCTATTGATGAGCTACCCCGCACCCTATCAAACCACTCCCCGGTACCTCTCACAATGGTATTACCGAATATCTCACAGCCGCAGTCCATGTGGAGATTCCCAGCTGAGGCATTACTTGACTCAGTTTTTCGCAGTGAGGTTGAAGAGGCCATCCAAGAATATTTCCCACTTAACAAGGGTACGGTAGCACTGCAGTCACTGTTGTGGGATGCTTTTAAAGTCTATATTAGAGGGGTATGCATCTCCAAGCAAGCGGGAGTACTGCGTTCGATATGGAGAGAGTTCGAGATGATAGAGGAATAACTCAGAGATATGGATGAGGTTACACGGACGGCAGACCCCACCCCGTCGCTCCATAACCAAGCAGCACTGCTGACGGAATTCACTGACCTCGCAGCGCGTGAAGTAAAATATTTAGGCAAATATGCTAGAGCACGAATGTATTGTGAAGGTGACAGGCCCAGTAGGACACTTGCTAGACTATTACGCCCCCAATACCAATCAGCATATCCCGCAACTAGATCTTGAGAATGACGTAACATTGATTCGAAGGGAATGAAATCACTGCAGCCTTACAATCCTATTATTCCAAGCTATACACAACACGCGACCCTCCACTGGGGAAAGCCCTCACGGACTACCTAGGGGAAGTGGTCATGGTGTGGCTGGACGAGGGACAACGCAAATTCCTAGCCGGCCCTATCGATGTGAATAAAATTAAACTAGCAATTGAAAACCTTGCTGGTAGCCGAGCCCCTGGCTTGGATAAGCTAACTGGCAAATTTTCCAAAGCCTACAAAAACATACTGGCCCCCTGTCTACTGGAAGTATATGCTGAACCCCTGCAGGTGGGATCTCTTTTCCCCACTATGCATGAAGCTATAATCACACTCCTACTCAAGCCTGGCAAAACACCCTGCAAATGTACATCCTATAGGCCACTGTCACTTCTCAATCAAGATTACAAAATCTTGGCCAAAATACTTGCCACCGTCCTCTCTTTATTAATAGACAAGATCATAGGCCCCTTTCAAGCAGGATTCATCCCAAACCGCTCCACAACAGTAAATTTGCGTGCCATATTCGCAGTCCTCAATCAAATAGAGCCCATCCTCCTAGCGGCATCAGTCTTACTAGATGCCGAAAAGGCATTAAACTCTTTGGAATGGCCATTTTTTGCATGCGGTGTTGCAGAAACTGGGGATCCTGGCTGGCTGTGCCAATTTAATTTGCCTTCTATATGCGGCCCCCACTGCTCGCCTCAAACTGAACAGCGAGATAACCCCCCAATTTCCTCTGAAGCGCGGCAGGGTTTTACCCCCTTTCGCCTTTGCTATTTAATATAGCCATGGACCCCCTAGCGTGGCTCATTCAAGAGAATCATGTCCACCGCGGGCTGAGATTCCACAGGGGCCCACTAATGGCCCATGTTTCGCAGGCCCAGATTTCTATTTGTACTATCCGATCGTGCAAACCCACTTTACATATTATTGGTACCACATGGACGCCTGTCTCCAATACCTGAGGCCAGAATGCTCCCAAGTATATCCAAACTCACTCTCGGCTATTCTACCACAAGGACTCCCACGGAATCCTGCAGGGATACAGACACTACCTATGGCCTGTTTGCGTGGTCAAAGCTACAGCGATACCTACAGGCAGATTTCTTATACTCCCTGTATATACCATTAGCTGACAACCCCTGGTTACCCCCCACAATAGAAACTCTTACTAAACAAGTCCTGGCCCGATTTGAGCTGCACACTGTTGGGGACCTGTTTAAAGATTCACAACTACGCACCATAGAGGATATCACCTTGTACAAGAATGCACATACATGGATACTTTTCTCCTACACAGGGTGCCATGATCCTTGAAGGAGGCCCTCCCTACTGCAGCACCAGAGCCACCAGATTTCACCCCACTAACGTTAACTATTACAGCATCAGACGGGGCGCATTTGGTGTCATGGGTATACCACTCATCTTTGGCTCTCTGCCCATCGGTTGGATCGAAAGCATGCCTAGCCTGGGACCAGGACTTAGGCCTACCGTTGACGGACAAGGTGTGGTCTTACTGCTGAGAACAAACACGCTACGTGTCAAACAACCACTGTTATAAACTGCTCCATTTTAAATATTTGCGTCGTGCATACATCACACCGTATCTTTTAGCCAAAATGAATCCCAGCATACCACACACATGCACCAGATGTGCTGCGGATCAGGCGGGGTTCTCACACCTAGCATTGAACTGTGGGCCCATACTGACATACTGGGAGGAAGTCTTTCAACAACTGTCCCTGATGACTGGTTATACACAACACCCTGCGCCACTACTGGCACTATTGGGGTACGTTCAGTCTTTACAGAAAGGAGTGCTGTGGTTTACCGCAATTGCCCTACTCATTGCAAAACAGCACATTTCTTTTCTTTTTATTGGGGTAGTTTGCAGACCCCCACTGTGAGGGCCTGGATCCGTGACCTGAAATACTGCGACACCACAAGTGAAATTTATGCCACACTGCAACCGCCGACTGCATGTCCAAAAGACATCTGGCAACCAATGCGCATCCACTAGAGATTAAATAAAGCATCTGTACAGATATTGCATTATGGGAGCATTCCTGCGGGATGGGGGTATGCGGTATAGACACATGGTGCCCTCTGAAAGTATTGATGTGCAATGATAGTCGGGAGAGAGGGAGGCACACATGCAACAAAGAGCCTGCCCTAGCCTTACAAACAGATTCTCGATGAGAGGGCATCTGTGGAACTGGACACTTTTTGAAGTACCTGGTCTATGTGGTCTTATATATCATTGGGGGCTATACATATGATACATATCTAGCACTTGGGTGGTAATTGACAAACTGTTTTAAACAAGATGTTTGACAGGAACAATATTAATGTACTGGAAGCACTCTGTACCCTGTTGTTTTGTTGTTGTTTGGATTTAATATGTTTTCCTGATGCAACAACAGTGTATACTTGAGACTACGTCTCTTGCTGGATATTACACTATGTATATCGAAAAAATCCAATAACTAAAAGATTTTTAACAAAAATAGAAAAAAGAAAGGGGCTACCCGAAAAAGATGGTAAGAAGCTCTTCGAAAAGAGCCTGGTACAAACAGGGCTGTAACCTAAAGGATCACCTTGTAAAGGCATATAAACCTAGGACAATTACTAATACTATTCAATCAGTTTGCAATTTGCCATCTGCAAAAGGGCAATTACAAATGTAATTGCAAGCAACAATGTAGTTGCTTGAAATTACAGCACCAACACAAACGCTTTCGATCACATAAAGCATAATTGGGAGGGGATACAGAACTAATGCTGAACAGTCTGTTAAGGCGGAGGAGCATTGCCTCACTAACTAAATTGCCCCCAGAGATGGAAAATGAATTAGTAATAAAGTTCATTCACTGCCATTTTATTTTTCAAAACCCTGTCCCAAGCGTTAGGACGGGGGCAAAGGGGGGCCTTGGCTTTCTGATTTCTGCTGCTGTCGAGTGGGACAGGTATGCCAAGACAGTCGAGTGGGACAGGTATGCCAAGACTGTCGAGTGGGACAGGTATGCCAAGACGTGGGTCCCACAGTCTCCATGCCAATGGAGTCAAGATAGCCTGGTTGATGAAGGGTGATGCCCCGAAACCGGTCCCAGAATGCTTGTTTCCAGTCCAGGGAGGACCTGGCATGGCAGTTCGGGCTGGACTGTTCCCATGGGGAACAGGGTCAAGACTGATTTGCATATGGCTGGGTCTTAACGGGAATGGCATGGGAAGCACAAAAATGATGGATTTAGGCCCAGACCTCTGTATTGGGGTGAATGTTTGACATTGTGCAGCATTCTGTCCAGCAATTGTTCTTTTATGCACTTGTCACCCCGAGTGGGATGGGTATGCCCAGAAATGGGCCCCGTGCTCTCCATTTCACTGGAGTCAGGCTAGCCTGGCTAATGAGGGATGATGCCCCTTAATCGGACCCAGGATGCTTGTTTGCAGTGCAGGGAAAATCTGGTCTGGCATTTCGGGCTGGACTGTTCCCCTGGGGAACAGGGTCACGACTGATTTGCATATGGCTGGGTCTGGAATGGCATGGCATGGCATGGGGAGCAGAAAAACGATGGACTTAGGCCCAGATCTCTGTACTGTGGTGTTTGTCTCACATTGTGCAGCATTCTATCCAACAATTGCTCTTTTTGCGTCAGTCAGGCAGCAGCAGAAAGCAGTGATGGGCAGGGCACTTTAAGTTTAGAGTGTCCATGTCTCTTTGGCCAGTCGTCTTCCTATGGCCAGCCAGACAAACGCATTTTGAACCTCTCTAATCCAGCTGTCTAAGACGTTGAGGACCTCTGACATAAGCCATCTGTGGAGAGGCAGAGTGTAATATTCAGTTTATGACCATTATGGATCAGTGGTTGAAGTGTATGAAAAAAGGAACAGCAATTTCGAAGGCAATGGCAACGGCCCTGTGGGTTGAAAGTGAGTGTGGCGGCAAGTGTTGAAGCATGCTTAAATTTTTCTTTACCTATTTTGTCAGCCTTACACCAATATTGTTCACAACTAACTGCATATAAAATATATGACCTACGTACACACAGAGTATAGAATCTTCAGAATGTGAGACGCTGGCAATTTTTAGTCATTGGTCACAATATGTTCTACAATCTGGGCCCCAGCTATCCTATACTTATTGGAATATTTTAACATATGTTATACGCTGCAGGAGGTGAATTAACCTACTTATCTATGTAGCTAGGATTGGAAAGTGATGGCCAATATGTTAAAACTTCATTAAGTGCTTTACCTCAGAGAGCATCCTCATTGGGGTCACAATATTGCACAAAGTAGACAGATCACTGTAGTAAGTGAATGGACCAACTGAGCTTTCCGACTACAAGTAAAGTATTTGAAGAACAGGTAATACACATGGTTCTCTGCAGTCAGTCTACAAATCCATTTAATTATCGTAGAAAGATAGCAGCCACAGACCTGCAGATAGCATGCAAGACCAAAGCATACAGTGCTGGATATTACTGTAGTCCTCAGAGGCTAACATAAATGGGACAACTAAACTGGCATGCAAAACGTTGAATGTTATCCTATGTTCGTCTTGTAACAGAACTTTGTGACTAATTGTATTCACATGTGATGCACGTTTTAAAAATGTCAGCAGCAATCCTTTGCATTGGATACAGCCTGTTTGACAACCTCCCCACTGCCAAACAAGCAGGTGCCTGCTAAATGTCACAGTGGTGACACTCCTCTGACTATCTTGGTCTCTTCCCTGTACTTGGAGTTTATTGCGAGTCTGACCGCATCTGGTAGTTGTGGGATTTTTTTAAGCACATCCAGTCAAAGGTGTAAATGCTGACCATGCAGGAGAAACACATCCTGGCTTCCAGACCTCACTCGGATCTCAGTGTAGATTGCATCCTGTGTCATTGCTATGTTGATGCTTTTGTTCACCTTAGCTCCTCATAGCCTCTGCATCTTCTGCCCAGAACCCTATTCATGCAAGAGCTGTCATCCAGCTTTCTTCCCCAAAGTAGGATGTAAGCAGCTCCTCCTGGCAGGCCCGTCAAATGTTCACAGGGTTACTAGTCCCGAACCTGGCAAAGGGGGGATGGTGGTATGTTTCCCAACCCTGGAGCTCTACTGAATCTCTTTGTCACCATAAGTGTGAAAGCCCCAGGCTTCTGGTCAGGGAATCTTGGCACACTAACTGGAAGTTTGTGTCCCATCTTTAAACTCAAGTTGTAGACTATCTTTGGGTATTCCAGCAGCTCAGTTCTGTGACCAGTTCTGCAATTTTTACACTGAATGGTCCAGCCATAGTTTTTGTTATAAGTGCGAGCATGGAGCCAAGTGCACAGACAATTCGGATTAACTGCCTTAGTGTTTAGTGGAGCCTAAAGTCAAGACTGGCTAACAACAAACAGGGACTCTGGGCTTACCCTAAAGCATTACCAGCCCAAGTCTGAGTGGACCTGTTGCTGGTTAAGTCTCGCTCATACAAGTGAATCGAGCTGGTCAACTTATGTCTGGAGGCCCACCAGACAGATAAGAGAGATAGAAGGCAATGAGCAGACCGGAGCTAACCAAGAGTGAAGGTGGCAGACACACCACAGAGAAATGGAGCCCTTGAGAGGTAAGAGAGACCAATCTGTGAAAGGCATGTTGATGGGCAGAGGAGTCAGGGGTGATGGGAGAGAGGAATGGCTGCATTTCTGCACATCCTCTCTAGAACCGGAGATTTCCCTACTCTAAGAACTTGTTATCTACCAAGATCAGATGGGTGATTATGAACTCATCATAGATGTGGGGGCCATGGAAAAGTTCATTGAGGACACTCAGAAATGCAGGAGGAGGATGGGATGGATCTCATGGTACCTTGGAAGGAACACAAGACTGCCACAAAAGATTGGACTGGAGTCAGAGAGAGAGGGAGATCTTACTAAGAGACATGTTCAGATGTTCTTCTTAGAGAATGCTACAAAAAATGAGGCGGAGAAAGAGGAACAGAGAGGCTCGTTCTCCTACTGATGAGTAACCAAAATATAGGTAGGCACTCAGTTTGGTGCGAAATAACCCTCTACAAGGATTTCTGACATGACACTCACCCGCCAGGGTTGCCCCTTGGGTGGCATGCTTTATCAACGGGTCCATCCCGTTCCACTGCAGAACGAGGCATGCTGCGACCTACGAATTACGTGGGAGCACTTATAGACATATTAATATGGTGTTGATAATAGGAATGGGTGTGGGGGGTTATTTAATGTGGAAAGAAAACAAAACCTTAAAAGTACCTGGCTAGTGTTAAACTAATATTTATTCTGGCCTCTAGTCAGTATAATTGAAAATGGGGAGAGGGAGGTGGATGCACAAGTTACTACTTGTGTAACGATATATCTGTAAGAGACATTAGTTAGTGATAGATTCCTTACCTTTGAATATCCCCAGGCGTCAGAGTGGATCCGGAAAGTCTTTTTGTAGAAGTACCCCTGCGCGTCAGTAGGTGGCGTCCTGCGGCTCCACGCCCGTCACTAGCGTCGTATGCGCCGAGATGACGTCACGGAGACTACTTAGGCGCCACCCATGCGCGCTGACGTCAGTTCTGTACATGACATTCCGCGCCAGGAACGCAGAGCCATGCAAGAAACTGACCACTGGTGCCATGAAACTAGGGCCCTGAAAGGGGATGACCTTAACCCTAGAAATCAGTTTGCAGAACGGGGAGGATGGGTGGGGCGGTAAGGAATCTATCACTAACTAATGTCTCTTACAGATATATCGTTACACAAGTAGTAACTTGTGCATCTGAAAGAGACATGTTAGTGATAGATTCCTTGCCTTAGAATAGATACCCCAGCAATACCAACCCTGGTGGTGGGTCTGCGAATAGATTACACCAGAAAGTCACAGAGAACAGAACGGCCAAAGAAGCCATCTCTCCGGACCCGACTGTCAAGGCAGTAATGCTTGGTAAACGTGTGCAGCGAAGCCGACGTAGCTGCCTGATAAATTTCCTGCAAGGGAACGCCGCGAGTAGGTCTTGGGTCTGTCGTAGGTGGGTTGGGAGGGTGTTCCAGGTTTTGGCGGCGAGGTAAGAGAAGGATCTGCCGCCGGCGGTCGTACGTTGGATGCGGGGGACATATGCGAGGGCGAGGTTGGCGGAGCAGGGCTGGCGGGTGGGGGTGTAGAAGCTGAATCTGCTGTTCACGTAGGCTGATCCGGCGTTGTGGAGTGCTTTGTGTGCGTGGGTGAGGAGCTTGAAGATGATCCTGTTGTCGATGGGGAGCCAGTGCAGGTCTCTCAGGACGGGGGTGATGTGGCTGCGGCGGGGGGCGTTGACGATCAGTCGGGCGCAGGCGTTTTGGATGCGTTTTAGCCGCCCGATGTGGAAGGGCATGACAACCTTTGGCAAAAAAGAAGGGCGGGTCCTTAAAACCTCCTTGTCCGGATGAATAGAAAGGAAAGGAGGTTTGGAAGAAAGAGCCTGGAGCTCACTCACTCGTCTGGCAGAGGTGATAGCTACCAGGAAAGCCGTCCTGAGAGTAAGACGACGCAAAGGACAGTTATGAAGGGGCTCGAAGGGAGAGCACATCAGATATGTCAAGACAAGGTTTAAGTTCCAAAACAACAAAGTCAGTGTAGTGTCTACAAGGCACTTACCATCCAAAAGGCACGGGTCTCCAGAGTCGGGACCTTCCCAAAACGTTATAGGGAGGAACACAGACCTTGGGAGGTAATACAGATTAAGTATGAAAGCCCTCACTCACCAACCTGGTTGGTGACATGCTTCATCATCGGGCTCCACTGGGTATGGCCGAGTGCCATCCCAGTGTGCTACAACGCCAGGTTACTGCGGAGCGGGATTTTGTGAGGTGACAGTGAATTTGGAATTAAAAATACCCAATTAAGTCAAAAAATATATAATTTAATAGTTTTGCTAATTGGGAGAGATTAAAAAGGAGTGAGGGTCAAAAAATAACAGACCGGATTCACTCCATGGCGGTCAACATGTTTCTGCCTTGGGTGTGTTTCACAGGCTTTCATCAGGACCAGAGTGGGAGTGTGAGAGCCCCGGAGGTATAAACGCACTAAGGTTCACCCTACCGTGGGCTATTATGTGAAAAAATGTAAATAAACAATTCAAAATCCGCCAAGTGGTATCGAGGTGGAGAGAAACGAGTTTACTTCTAAAATGAAAAAAAGACAAACAAACACAAGACAAAACATAAAAGAATTGTAAATGTGCATGGTCAATTCATTATGAGTCGCCGTAGCTACAGGCACAAAACATAGTGCATGGATGGGACTGTGCCAATAATCAGTACCTCAAGTGCCAAAAGTTGTGCTATCCGTGCTATACGCTTATCCAGGTACTAGTGTCAGGGGAGTACACCGGACTTCACCTGAATACCGTGACTAGTACTGTATATCGGAACAACCGTGGAGCCTACACGCTACGTGAGGATCTAGATCAAAAGAGGGCCGGGAACTCATTGGACATGGCCCGTGCATCATTTCTAGGAGGCAAAGATGCATGAGTATGGAGAAAGATTCTTACTATGAGGCCAGACCGTTCGTCGCCTCAGGGATCCCGGGGTGGGGGTGCGAACAAAATGGCACACCCTAAAGATAGAAAAGAAAGAACAAGGCCACGAGCGGCTAGGTAACCAGAACTGTGGCTTTAGAGACCATAAAATAATGAGTAAAAAAGCAGGTTAAGGGAAGTGCACTTACGCCCTCGCTGTTCGGCACCCGTTAGAAACCTGTACAGCCTCGAGCCGCCGGGTCCAGGAAGTAAAGAGACCTGGAGCGAGGCAGATATAAACAGAAAAGATGTGGGAGTAAGCCCGAGTGTGATAGGGCAAATTCCCCGAAGCTGTGTAATGATTGGCTGGGCCCCAGCCAATAGAGTGAGGGGAGAAAAAGTTCGTCAAGGAGGCTCGGCCGCTGATTCCCTAGACGCTGTCATCCGGGAAAACTTTATGCGGTGTTGAGCAAACGAACAAAGTTAGTGCAGGCATCATTTAAGGAATTGAGCCTGGGAAAAATGGTAAAATGCAGAATCCACACTCGAAGACGGGGAGGTAATCGAGCATAAGTTAAGTGCTCCAGTATTATAGAGTGTCAATTCAAGAAATGGGAGACCGACTATTCGAGAAACGACACATGTATATTACAAGAAAGCCCAAACAAAGGTATTGAAAAAAGGAAGGAATGACTAATCGTGTAAGGGGGTCCAACATGGTAAGGGCCAAAAAGGAACTATGTACTTGATAAGTATGTAGTGGGACCACCAGAAAAGAGATCGACTAAGATCAAGTAGTATTCATAAAGCAGGGGACAAGGTTTAAGTCACATTGAGGCATTATGAACGGCACGGGAGGGAACGTGTGTGTGTAATGCCTCTTAGGAAACGGTTAACAACCGGGGACTTAAAAAGAGAAGGCTGAACTGGAAGCCGCAGAAAGGCGGAGATGGCCGAAAGATAACCTTTGATAGTGCCCACAGCAGAGCCCTGCTGGGCCAAAGAAAGGACTTCGGAGAGAGGAGCAGAAAGGGGATCCACAGCCTTAGCTGTGCACCATGCCACAAACTTGTTCCACCTGCAGACGTATACCGTTTTAGTGGAGGGACGCCTGGCTGCCAGAATGACATCACAGACTTCGGGAGGAAGATCGAAAGCTGTCAATTGTCGCCGCTCAATCTCCATGCATGGAGGTGGAGGCTGGACAGGTTCGGGTGGCGGACCGCCCCCTGCTTCTGTGACACAAGATCCTCCCAAAGAGGCAGTCTGATCGGGGGATCGATCGCCATGCTGAGTAGCTCGGGATACAAGTATCTTTGTGCCCAATCCGGAGCCACAAGGATGACTTGGGCCCGGTCGCGCTGAATCTTCTTCAGCACTCTGGGCAGAAGCGGAAAAGGCGGAAAGACGTACAACAGACCGCAACTCCACTTGCGACGAAAAGCGTCACCGAGCGAGTGCCGCTTTGGAAATTCCAACATGCAGAACTGATGACATTGCGCGCTCTCTTCGGTGGCGAATAGATCTAACCAAGGCTCTCCCCACTGCCGCAAGAGACCTTGCGCCACGTCCGAGTGCAGACACCATTCGTGATCCATCAAGCACTGGCGGCTGAGTTCGTCCGACCTGGCGTTCAGAGAACCTGCCAGGTGTTGAATCATCAAGGTAGTGCCTTGATGTTCCAGCCATGTCCACGACCTCACCCTGCCCTGTTTGTTGCAATACCACATCGCTGTGGTGTTGTCCGTGAACACCTGGACCACACTTCCCTGGACAATGGGAAGGAATTCCTGAGTGCCAGTCGGATCGCCCGAAGCTCCAAAAGGTTGATATGGTGCCAGGACTCTGCCGGAAACCAGAGTCCTCTGATCTCCGCCTCTCCCAAGTGGCCTCCCTGTCCCAGGAGGGACGCATCCGTCACCACTGTGTGCTCCGGTTGGGGAAGGGAGAGGGATCTTCCATTGACCCAATCGCGATTCGTGAGCCACCACTGCAATTGTTGTGCAGTGCCCTCCGAGATCTGGAAATGATCGGACAGGTTGCCCTGATGCTGCGCCCACTGGAACTTCAGATCCCACTGCAGAGCTCGCATATACCATCTGGCATGCTGCACTAGCAGGATGCAGGAGGCCATCAGGCCCAGGAGCCGGAGTGTCATCCTGACTGAAACCCGGAATAGAGGCTGAAAGATCGGAATCATAGCCTGAATCATAGCCTGAATATCCCGGACTCGCTGTTCAGGAGGATAAACCCTAAACCGCGTCGCATCCAGAACCGCTCCGATGAAGGGGAGCTTCTGAGAGGGACTCAGGTGCGACTTCAGCACATTGACAGAGAACCCCAGCAGATGCACGAGGTCGGCCGCAGTCTGAAGGTGGTTGACGACTGCCTGGAGCGAGCCCGCCTTCAGCAACCAGTTGTCGAGGTAAGGGAAGACTGACACCCCTGACCTGCGCAGGTGAGCTGCGACCACTGCCATCACCTTTGTGAACACCCGAGTGGTGCTGGTAAGGCCGAAGGGGAGCACGGCAAACTGAAAATGCTCCTGGCCTACCGTGAACCGCAGGTAACGTCGGTGGGCCAGCAGGACGGGGATGTGAAAATATGCGTCCTGCAAGTCCAACGCTACCATCCAGTCTCCAGAGTCAAGGGCAGCCAAGACCTGAGCCAGAGTCAGCATTTTGAACTTCTCCTTCCGGAGGAAGCGGTTGACGTTCCGGAGGTCCAAGATGGGATGCAGACACCCTTTGTCCTTCTTGGGGACCAGAAAGTAGTGGGAATAACAACCACTCCCTACTTCCGGCCCAAGAACGCACTTGATGGCCCCCTTGGCCAAGAGGGCCGTTACTTCCTGCTGGAGAAGTACCAAGTGATCCCCCAACATGCAGTGGCACCGAGGTGGCATGGCTGGATGGGAGGACTGAAGGGGAAGGGAGTAACCCCTGCAGATGATATGCAACACCCACTTGTCCGATGTGATATCGCGCCAGTGGGGGAGGTGGTGGCGGATCCTGCTACCCATAGGCGTGGGGTGCTCCACAAAGCTCAGATTAGGAAGGTTTGGAGGTAGAAGCAGCGGGGGCTGAGGTGGACTGACCCCCACGCTGATTCCCAGACCCGCCCCTGCGGAAGCCGCATCCCCGCTGAGGCTGGTTCTGCACAGGCTTGCTGAAGGAACGCGCCTGGGCGCCTCTGCCGTGGCCACGAAAGGAACGAAAACCAGGAGTGGCCGGGCTCTTCGCGGAAAGACCCAAGGACTTGACCGTGACCCGCGAGTCCTTAAAAATGCTCCAGTGCACTGTCGGCCTTATCGCCAAACAGGGGAGTGCCATCAAAGGGCATGTCCATGAGCGAGCTCTGGACATCAGGCGAGAACCCAGTGAATCAAAACCAGGCGTGGCGACGAAGCGTCACAGTCGTAGAAATCGTCCTGCCCAGTGAATCAGCGGTGTCCAAACCACACTGAATGGCGAAATTAGCCGCATCCTTACCCTCAGCAACTGCTTGGGACAGCACAGCGTAGACACTGAGGCAACACCTGAGCAACCGTATCCCACACCGCGTGGGAATAGCGACCCAATAAGCAGGCTGTGTTCACTGACCGCAGCCCCAAGCTGGCCAAAGAGAACAACCGCTTACTGAACTGTTCCAGCTTCTTAGAGTCCTTATCCGGCAGAGCCGTGGGAAAGGCACTCTGCGACGTCGAGGCTTGGATGACTAGGCTCTCAGGCGTAGGATGAGTGGTCAGAAACGCAAGGTCACCAGGTGCCGGGCGGTGCCGCCTGGCGATGTTATCCACAGGGGCCCCTGTGTCCGGCCTCGACCAAGTGCCCAACAAGACGTCAGTGAGGGCGTTGTTAAAGTGGAGCAGGGGCTCCGACGAAGTGGACGCCGTCTGAAGCACCTCAGTGAGGAGATTAGTTTTGAGGGCCACCGCAGGAAGATCGAGGTTGAGGACCTCAGGCGCCCTCCTCCATGGTAGGCGGGGGAAGAGGTAAACCCCGGGTCAGAAGAGACGTCTAGTTCGCCAGCGTCCTCCAAGTCGTCCACCCAGTCCTGATCGGAGTCACACTGACGAGAGGGTCCTCTCGTTCCAATGCGGATCCCAGGTAAGAACAAAATGGTCCTGGAACCGGGGCAAGGGCGGGACAAACGGCAACCACTGCGGCGCCGGAGCCGAAGGTTGCGCTGGGGCCGGAGCCGGCAGCGCTGGATCTCGTGGTGCCGGGGCCAGAGCCAACGGTGCAGTACCCTGTAGAGCCGAAGCTGGATCCGCCATCGGCCCAACAGGATCTGGACGTGGGACCGCAGGGCCCGAAGGCGCGCCGGCGGAGCCCGAGACCTAAAAAGGCGGTCCATGGTGGCAAGAAATTCTTGCACCTGTTCGGGAGTCGCCGACGGACCCGGGTAAGGTGGGTAGGCTGCGGGACTCCCAGGCTCCAAAGGAGCAGCAGGGGCAAAACCCCTGTCCCCCTTGTCTGCATCCGAGGACCGACGGGGGGACGTCAGAGAGTGAACACGCTTCTTCGACTTCTTTTTATGTCGTCGCTTACCTGAATCCGAGGGCGAAGACTTGGAGCCTGAGGAGCGACGACTGCAGCCCCACGAGCGTTCCCTGGAACGATCCATGGACCTGGAACGGCGCTGGAATGAGTGCCGGACCTCCAGCAGCTTCCGGCGCCGCTCCCTCAAGGCCTTCGGGGCCATGGCCCGACAGGACCGGGAGTCGTGGTCGGTCTCCAGGCAGGCAGTAGAGACAAACATCGTGGGGGTCCGCCACCGACATATTGCATCGGCAGGCCCTCAAGACTTAAATCCAGGCATCCCTACGTGCACCAAGGAAAGAAAGAAGACAAAAAGTCTCAAAAGTGTAGTCAAAAAGTGACCAAGGTACGTGCTCTAACCGGATCTACGCTTGCTGGCACAGAAAAAGAAAGAACTGACGTCAGCGCGCATGGGTGGTGTCTAAGTAGTCTCTGTGACGTCATCTCAGCGCATACGACGCAAGTGACGGACGCAAAGCTGCACGACGCCACCTACTGACGTGCAGGGGTACTGCTACAAAAAGACTTTCCGGATCCAGTCTGATGGCTGGGGGATATTCTAAGGTAAGGAATCTATCACTAACATGTCTCTTTCAGATAACTATGTATCTGCTTCCTAAGGGTAGATATGTTTGAGGTGTCGGGCACTTCGATGGGGGCTACCTTTGCTCCCAGTCTGGCCTGCATCTATGTAGGCCAGTTCGAGGCGTACCACATCCATTCCCACACAAATCTCTTCCAGCAGAACATTGTTCTCTGGAAGAGATATATAGATGATGTCCTGTGTATATGGGAGGGCTCGGAGGAGAGACTCACTGAATTTCTTAACTGGTTGAATGGTCTTGATGTCTGCTTAAAATTCACTTGGGCGGTGAATAGAACATCTGCAGTGTACCTTGACCTGGACATACAGGCCGAGCATGACAAGCTCGTTACTAAAGTGCACCACAAAATAACCGACAAAAACTCCCTGCTGCACTACAGGTCATATCATCCCAGAGCACTTCGAGATAACTTACCTGTGGGCCAGTTTTTAAGATATCGCCGGAATTGCTCCAACCTTCGCCAATACTCTGAACAGTCTAACGTATTGGCCACTAAACTGGAGAACCGAGCCTATCCTAAGAAAGTAATCAGGCAGGCGAAAAAACAAGCATACAACACGCCACGTGCGGCTCTCCTGGAAAGAACTTCTAAACAAAAGGGCGAATGCATTCCTGTGGTGACCACTTTCGGCCCTCTATCCACCAAAATCAGGCAGATCATCCGTAGACACTGGCACCTATTAAGCACTACGAGTATGCAAATGCCTCCACCACGCTTTGCATTTAAACGATCGGCAAACCTACGCGATCAGCTGGTACACACCAGACCCAAATCTGACCCACGGGATAATAACATTCCGCAAGGACATTATCCATGTGGAGGCTGTTCTGTATGTAGGCTTACAACAGCCACCAAAAGCGTCACTCTTGTCAACAATCGTACATGGCATCTGAATAAATTCAGCAATTGCAACACATCCAACGTTATTTATAGATTGACCTGCCCTTGCGAGCTACACTACATCGGCCTTACCACCAGGAAGGTCAAAGTTAGGATTCAAGAACATCTGAGCACGTTACGTGCAGGTAAACTGAGTACAAAACTAGTCCAACACTTTCAGCATCATAAACATGATCCCAAAGATGTACGTTGGGTAGTACTAGAAAGAGTGATGGGGGACCAGTTTAATATGGAATCCAGACTGAGCAGCAATGAAGCTCGTTGAATTTATCAGGAGGGTGTGGACCAGATTGGATTGAATGACTCCATCGAGTGGAATAAGGTTTACACATAATTCATGTACCATTCATTCATACCTCTTCCTCCCTTCCCCCTGATGGTCAGTATAAGTCCAGCCATTAGGGTCAGTGTATCAACATTGGAAAAGGAGGGCGCGATATGGGAGTGCGGCATTTTATGAGAAACCAGGACCACAAAATGAGAAACCTAGGGGCACCCGGCATTGTTGACACCGTCCACTGCAGCATTTCAAAATACAGCTATGATTCAGATTACACTTGACGCCATACTGTATCTATGAAACAAGCCAATAGTTATAAACGGAACTCCGGGGTGATGATATGCCTGAATTATTCATCTAAGAGTTAAATTAATATCGAAAACGGGTGGACGGACGCTCGTATACTGAGAAGTTGATTGCCTGCAGAGGCACACATTACCATTCCAAGATGGCGCGTTTTGTCGGCCCGGCCTACAAGTACGACCTGAAGTGGGCGGGACCGACTTAGCGCTGCCACGTGATCCGGGAGGTTACGCTTTTAATCACGGCTGACAACGGCTGCGTTGTTGCAGTGCTGAGTGAACGCCAGACACGCACAGCATATCGGTGAGTCCGATTATTTTCTTTTTCTTCCAAAACAGAGGGGGTTTCGTAAAAAGCGGTATAGACCATAGGCGAAGGGACACCTGCACTAGGAAACGTGACTCGGTCGGGGGGATTCCTTTTTTCAAAAGGGTACGCACAGACCTGTCACGTAATCCAATTGTCTAGAAACTTTAATTAAGAGCTTGGCACCACTAAAATACAAGTAGACACACTAAGTATGAGCCACACATCAGGTACTAAAAAGCGTACCATGAGCGAGACATGGGAGGGATAATACCCCATACAGCGGGTAGAACTTAAAAGGAGCACCTCTTTTGATATAAGATCAACCCCCGCTAACCCTGGCTAAGCAGGAGTTATACCTGAAGAGACACACAACAGCAATAAAGAGAAACAGCTATTCATCTCACAGGGAATGGAGGGAAATCTATATCTGTTTCCTCTAGAAAACTTTTAACTTAACTTTTCCGATTCATGTCTTTCACTGTGTCTTTCACTGTGTATTTACAGACTCATGATAGGAGTCGAGGGGATGAGCCCTGAACAAGCGACCGCTGTTATACGCACACAAGCCCGAGGGTAAAGGTATGCCCACGATGGGCGACATCCCGGTAAACATTTTTGGGGGACATTCAGTTGGTAAAGGTGTACATACAGTAACGGGCGCCTTTGAACCTGAAGCCAAATATTTTGGATATGTGTTGTTTGTCTGTCTTTTTTCCAACAGAACTGCTTTTAACTGATCAAGCAAGGCTAAAGGGTGAAATGACAATACCCCACGCCCTGAAGAAGTTGCCGTGAGTTTTTCCAATTGGCAATGAAACATGTCGGCATTTTAAATATGATTGGTCACACAGCACAGAATAAAAAGTAGAAAGCTAGTGTGAACCAACTCAAATCTGTGTACATACACTGTGGGGTTTATTACGGTGCACGGTTCTCTGCACTACTTTTCTTTCTTTTGTTATACACACCCTAGCAGTCTTTACGTGTTGGGTCACTACCCAGTCTCTTGTCCACACCTTCCCACACACATTTCCTTTCTACGGAGTGGTGGCAGCTGATGATGAGATCTTGAGGTAGCAGGCGAGTACCTTCCTGCTTTATCCTCTATGGTGTTGCTACCGTGAGGCGCCATCACTCCTTTCCTACACTTTTTTCCACATGGGGGTGGTTTTAGATATTACTATTGTTGGATAAAAAGACAGTCTTTTCCTTATCTCGTTTGAATACTCCTTTTTTTCTTTGAATAAGTGAGTCATACCTTGAAGCAGCATTGATGACATTGAAACACGTGCTCTATAGTTTGTCTAAAATTACATGACAACATCAATGGATACATGAATCGAATGCTCACTATGGGAACAGGTCCTTTATTGTATACAGACTTCTGAGTGGGGGATGACCTGTTCTCTGCCCCTCTAGCTCCTTTTTGTGATTTGATTTAGATATGTTTCAAGCCAATCCCTTGCCTTTTCATCAGGACCAAGGATCTACCTCCTTGATACCACTTTTGCAGTGCTATTGGTGATAATTGCGCTCAAATACTATGCATGCTACATATCCGCAATATATAATAATGAGAGGGTTACTCTGCCAAAGGTTTAGCAGAAAACATACTTCAACCAACACCTATATATTAAAGTACTCCAAATATGTGCTGTTCATATACATTCTGAACACCACCTATTAGTGCCATAACTAGTGAACTAATGAACAAGTTACTAACCTTCGGTAACGATGTATCTGTAAGAAACATTAGTTAGTTAGATTCCTCACCTTAGAATATCCCCAGGCGTCAGACTGGATCCGGAAGATTTTTCGTCAGCAATACCCCTTGCGCGTCGCTAGGCGTCGTCTGCGGCTCCGCGTCCGTCGTCGGCGTCGTGCGCCGGGATGACGTCGTCGGAGTACTTAGACGCCGCCCTCGCGCGCTGACGTCAGTTCTTGTACATAGCCTTCCGCGCCAGGAACGCAGAGCCATGCAAAGACCGACACTGGTGCCAAAAATAAAATCTAGGGGCCTGAAAGGACAACCTTAACCCTAGATGTCAGTTCGCAGAACGGGGAGGATGGGTGGGTCGGTGAGGAATCTAACTAACTAATGTTTCTTACAGATACATCGTTACCGAAGGTTAGTAACTTGTTCATCTGAAAGAAACACGTTAGTTAGATTCCTCACCTTAGAATAGATACCCAAGCAATACCATCCCCGGTGGTGGGTCTGCGAACCAAGATCACACCAGAAAGTCCTGGAGGACAGAACGGCCAAAGAAGCCATCCCTCCGGACTTGGCTGTCAAGGCAATAATGCCTGGCAAACGTGTGTAGCGAAGCCCACGTCGCCGCCTGACAGATGTCCTGCAAAGGGACTCCCCGTCCCAAGGCAGTAGTAGCCGCCGTGGCCCGAGTAGAATGGGCGCGCAGCCCAACAGGAGGGTCCTTTTTAGCCAAGGAATAGCAGATTTTTATACACAAAACGACCCACCGAGAGATGGTTCGTTTGTGCACAGCTTTCCCCTTCTTAGCGCCCACGTACCCAACAAAAAGCTGGTCGTCCTCCCGGAACTGTTTTGTGCGGTCCAGATAAAAGGAGAGCGCACGTTTTGGGTCCAGACGGTGGAGCCTCTCTTCCTCTTTGGAAGGATGCGGAGGCGGAAAGAAGGTGGGCAAGGTGACAGACTGCCCAAGGTGAAATGGAGTCACCACTTTAGGAAGAAAGGAGGGACGAGGCCGAAGGACAACCTTGTCCGGATGAACAGATAGAAAAGGAGGCTTTGAAGATAAAGCCTGGAGCTCACTCACCCGTCTAGCCGAGGTGATGGCTACCAGAAAAGCAGTCTTTAGAGTTAGAAGACGAAGAGGGCAATTGTGAAGAGGCTCGAAGGGAGCGCACATCAGGAACGTCAAAACCAGATTCAAGTCCCACTGAGGCATTACAAAAGGGACAGGAGGGAACGTGTGTGTAATGCCTTTGAGAAAGCGTGACACTACAGGGGACTTGAAAAGAGAAGGCTGATCAGGAAGCCGCAAGAAGGCGGAGAGGGCAGCAAGATAACCTTTCAGGGTGCCCAGGGCAGAGCCCTGCCGGGCCAGAGAAAGAAGGAAGAGGAGAACCTCAGAAAGAGGGGCGGAAAGGGGATCCACAGCCTTTGCTGTGCACCATGCCACAAATTTGTTCCACCGGCAGGCGTATACCGACTTTGTGGAGGGACGCCTGGCTGCCAGAATGATATCACAGACTTCAGGAGGCAAGTCAAATGGCATCAACTGCCGCCGCTCAATCTCCACGCATGGAGGTGGAGGCTGGACAGGTTCGGGTGGAGGACCGTCCCCTGCTGCTGCGACAGAAGATCCTCCCGAAGGGGCAGACGTATCGGGGGATCGGTCAACAGACTGAGTAGCTCGGGATACCAGTATCTTCGTGCCCAATCCGGAGCCACCAAGATGACTTGGGCCCGGTCGCGCCTGATCTTCTTCAGCACTCTGGGCAGAAGTGGTATAGGCGGAAAGGCGTACAACAGACCGCAACTCCACTCGTGACGAAAAGCGTCGCCGAGCGAGTGCCGCCTTGGAAATTCCAACGCGCAGAACTGCTGACATTGCGCGTTCTCTTCGGTGGCGAATAGATCTAACCAAGGCTCTCCCCACTGCTGAAAGAGGCCTTGCACCACTTCGGAGGTCAGACGCCATTCGTGATCCATCATGCACCGGCGGCTGAGTTCGTCTGCTCTGGCGTTCAGAGAGCCCGCCAGATGTTGAACCACCAGGGTGACGCCCTGGTGTTCCAGCCATGTCCAGAGGCGCAGAGCCTCCTGACAAAGGGTCCACGACCCCACCCCGCCCTGTTTGTTGCAGTACCACATGGCGGTGGTGTTGTCCGTGAACACCTGCACGACACTTCCCCTGACAGAGGGAAGGAAGGCTTTCAGTGCAAGCCGGATCGCTCTCAACTCCAACAGGTTGATGTGGAGACGAGACTCCGCCGGAGACCAGAGGCCTCTGATCTCCGCCTCTCCCATATGGCCACCCCATCCCAGGAGGGACGCATCCGTCACTACGACATGCTCCGGTTGGGGAAGGGAGAGGCTCTTGCCCTTGACCCACTCGCGGTCCGTGAGCCACCACTGCAACTGCTGTGCAGTACCCTCCGAGATCAAGACATGGTCGGACAGGTTGCCGTGATGCTGGGCCCACTGAAACTTCAGGTCCCACTGCAGAGCCCGCATGCGCCGCCTGGCGTGATGCACTAGTAGGATGCAGGAGGCCATCAGCCCCAGAAGCCGCAACACTAGCCTGACCGAAACCCGGGATAGAGGCCGAAAGATTGGAATCAGGGCCTGTATATCCCGGACCCGCTGTTCCGGAGGATGGACCCGGAACTGCGCCGAATCGAGAACCGCTCCGATGAAGAGGAGCTTCTGAGAGGGACTCAAGTGTGACTTCGGCACGTTGATGGAAAACCCCAGCAAATGCAGGAGATCCGCCGTAGTCTGGAGGTGGGAGACGACTGCCTGGGGCGAGCCCGCCTTCAACAACCAGTCGTCGAGATAGGGGAAGACTGGGACCCCTGATCTGCGCAGATGAGCTGCGACCACCGCCATCACTTTCGTGAACACCCGAGGGGCACTGGTGAGGCCGAAGGGGAGCACGGTAAACTGAAAGTGCTCTTGGCCCACCGTGAACCGCAGGTAACGCCGGTGGGCCGGCAGGACGGGGATATGGAAATACGCGTCCTGCAAGTCCAACGCTACCATCCAGTCTCCAGGGTCTAGGGCAGCTAAGACCTGAGCCAACGTTAGCATCTTGAACCTTTCCTTTCGGAGGAAGGCATTGACGTTCCGGAGGTCCAAGATAGGGCGCAGGCCCCCCTTGCCCTTCTTGGGAACCAGAAAGTAGTGGGAATAACAACCACGACCTACTTCTGGACTCGGAACGCGCTCCACGGCCCTCTTGGCCAAGAGAGCCGAAACTTCCTCGCGGAGAAGATCCAAATGATCCCCCGAGATACGGTGGTGCTGTGGTGGCATGGCTGGAGGGGTCGTCTCGAAGGGGAGGGAGTAGCCCCCTCGGACGATTTGCAGCACCCACCTGTCCGATGTTATGGACCGCCAGTGGAGCAGGTGATGGCGAACTCTGCCGCCCACTGGTGTGGTATGGGCCTGAAAGCTCGGACTAGGAAGGCTTTGAGGCGGATGCTGCCGGGGTGGATGTGGGCTGACCACGTCGTCCTCCATTTCCGCCACGGCGGAAGCCACGTCCGCGACCGCGCGCAGGTTGGTTCTGCGGCTGGTGGCTTTGCGGACGTGAGGAGGCGCCCCTTCCTTGGCCACGAAAGGGGCGAAAAGCGGAGGTGTGCGCCCGCGGAGCCGAGAGGCCCAAGGACTTGGCCGTAGCCCGGGAGTCCTTAAAACGGTTCAGCGCACTGTCCGCCTTCTCACCAAACAGGCGAGTGCCATCAAAGGGCATGTCCATGAGGGTGTTCTGGACATCCCCGGAAAATGACGTGGACCGCATCCAGGCGTGGCGGCGGAGCGCCACCGTGGTGGAAATCGCCCGACCTAGCGAGTCCGTGGTGTCAAGCCCACATCTTATGGCGTGCCGTGCTGCATCCCTCCCATCGGCCAAAGCCTGGGTAAGCCGCGTCCGGACCTCCTCCGGACACAGGGGCAGCACGTCCTCCACCGTATCCCACAGGGAATGGGAATAACGGTCCAAGAGACAGGCGGTATTTAAGGACCGCAGGCCCAAACTAAGGGACGAGAACAGTTTCTTGCCAAACTGCTCGAGTCTCTTGGAATCCCGGTCCGGCGGAGCGGTCGGGAAGGAGGACTGGGAAGTAGAGGCCTGGATAACCAGACTCTCGGGGGTGGGGTGTTGGGACAGGAAACTGGGGTCGCCCGGAGCAGGGCGGTGGCGCCTGGCAACGTTCCTATCCACAGGAGGAACTGTGGAGGGCTTGGACCAGGTGCCCTGCAGAACGTCAGTGAGGGCCTCGTTGAACGGCAGCAGAGGCTCAGTGGAGCTTGCTGAGGTTTGAAGCACCTCAGTGAGGATGTTGGTCCTCACAGCCACGGCAGGCAACTCGAGCCCAAGGGCCTCAGCCGCCTTGCGCAGCACCACAGAAAATGCTGCACCCTCCTCCGAAGCCACGGTCGGAGGAGAAGTGAATCCAGCGTCTGGCGAGGTGTCCAGGCCGCTGGCCTCCCCCAGTTCATCTGCCCAGTCCTGAGAAAGCTGTGACTGAACAGCCAGAGGGTCCTCGAACCCCTCCAAGTCGCCCCCTTCTTCCGATTCCTGATAAACAGGAGGAATGATCGGAACCGGACTGTAGAGATGGTAGGTCTCAAGCGGCGTCGGATGCGGCGTCGGCGGACGCCGTGCCGGCGTCGGGTCCGGATGAGGGCTAAACCGGGGCGTCGGCGTCACAGGCGTCGGCGGCGCCGGTGACGGCGTCGGTGGTTCAGGCGTCGGCGCCGGTGGAGGAGTGACAAGGTCAACCGGCGTCGACTGGGGCCCAGGCAAGGGCCCCGTGGGGACCTGCGGCGTCGAGACCGGAGTCGTCGACGGCGCCGGGGCCGGAGCCGCCGGCACGCGAGGTCGCCCAGTCGAGTCCGCGGGGCCCGAAGGCGCGCCAGCGGGCGTCGACGGCGGGGCCAGGCTCCTCATGGCCGAGAGGAAGGCACTGATCTCCGCCGGCGCCGCGTCAGCCCCAGGGACCGGAAGGTATGGGGGCGGACGCGGCACCTGCGGCTCCGCCGGAGCCGCGGGGGTGGAACCACTTGGACCCTCGGCCGAGTCGCGCGACCGGCGAGGGGAGTCCGAAGAGCGATGTCGCCGCTTCGACTTCTTAGAGTGTTTAGACTTACCCGACGACTTGGAGCCCGACGAGCGATGGTGGCGTCGGCTAGGGCTCCGCGAGCGATCCTTGGACCTCCTCCTGGACCGGGATCGCGCACGACGCGGAGCCGAGTGGCGAAGCTCCAGAAGCTTGCGGGACCGCTCCCGCCTAGCCTTCGAAGTCAGGGCCTGACAGTCGTTGCACGACTCCGCGTCGTGGTCGAGGCCTAAGCAGTAGAGGCACCGGCGGTGGTGATCGGTCACCGACATCAGTCGATGACAATCTTCACAAGCCTTGAACCCAGGCATCCTACCGGCACCAGATGTCGACAGACAAGGATCAAAAATGATCAAAAAGATTTAGTCAAAAAAGACTAAAAGGGGTAGCTCTCCCGGATCTGCGCTTACTGGCGCGGAAAAAAGAAGAACTGACGTCAGCGCGCGAGGGCGGCGTCTAAGTACTCCGACGACGTCATCCCGGCGCACGACGCCGACGACGGACGCGGAGCCGCAGACGACGCCTAGCGACGCGCAAGGGGTATTGCTGACGAAAAATCTTCCGGATCCAGTCTGACGCCTGGGGATATTCTAAGGTGAGGAATCTAACTAACGTGTTTCTTTCAGATACATGCTAACAATAGTGGTGAGCACCTCCAATAGAATTCGCTGAATGGGATGGACCCGATGATGAAGCATGCCACCAAGGGGCAACCCTGGTGGGTGAGGGTTATATAAGGAAACTAGTGTGGTTTCTTCACTTTGTGAATTGTTATTTTGCAGTAAACGGAGTAGCTCCCTATATCTTGGTTACTTACTAGATGATGCACAGTTAGGTGATGTGGGAGTGAGTACAATAAAGAGGGGATGGATTTGGGGTTACTCCAATGTCTGCTATATGCATGGCCACAAAAAGCAGTAAGCAATTTGGTGACTTGGGGATCATATAAGAACCACAAAGCAAATAACTTGCTTGTTAAATGATCATCTAGATAATCAGCCTTGATGTAAAGAGACTCAATGCGCCGGCAAAGCTCTTAGTGATTCTTAATAATCTAAGGGAAAGGAAAGGAGAAGTATGTCTCCTCCATGGCAGGACTGGAATAGAATGAAGTTGAAATAGTTTCTATTACAACACTTCTCATCAGGGCAAGCTACAAAAGCTGTAGTTTTATGCTCGCTGAGTTCCAATTTAAATATTCCAAACGTGAGAGTGACACAAGGAAGATGACTATGATTTGTCATGGAGATAACTGATCACACACACACACACACACACACACACACACACACACACACACACACACACACACACACACACACACACACACACACACACACACACACACACACACACACACACACACACACACACACACACACACACACACACACACACACACACACACACACACACACACACACACACACACACAAAAGCATCATTTAATGAGAATCAGGCGGCCGTCTTAAAAGTGGCTATAACCAACAATTTGAAACAAGCATTAAAAATGCAATAGGTCTCGCCTTTCCTTAAGTTAAAGCCATTTGCATTGCTAATGGTATTGTATAGCAAAGCGAATGCCTTTAACTTAATGAAAGGCAAGACCTATTGCATTTTCAATGCTTATTTGAGATGCTGCAATAAGGGCAAAGTCTAGAATTTGTTCGTAATCCAGTTTGGCAGGAATTGACCAGCACCTGAAGTTTCGGAATGTCCGTTCCTTGTTATGGTGACAAAAGTGAAGGAGGCATAGGTCTCCTTGCAATATTTTTTTACCTTTAAACTCACTTTCATGGGTCCAGATGGGTCCCCCTCTGGACCCATCACCTAACCAGAGAACTAACTTAGCCCAGACTTCAATGGGATCACCAGCCCAGAAAACACTCTTCACCTGCCCAAAAACATGATTGCATTGCCAATAATTTTACAAGAACACATATCCCTCCAAAGCCATTTACACTCACTCTCCTAGGAGATTCAAAGGCTGAGAGGCACATCCATTCAACTAAGTAGCTCCTCCTATTGTTTCTATACACAGCCTCGTGATTGTTTTTCTCCCTGATTGGCCATACTGCAGAATTTACTACATATATGACGCCATTGCTCCTCCCTCCCAACAGTGTTACATAATAACACGCCGCACTAACTTAATGCATCAGGCCTCCCTCCGCGCATAAGAGAATGAACCAAAGGCTTTTCTATCCAGATGTACAAATTACTCCTTACAGGATTCTGCACTTTAGAAACACACAAAGGGATTAATCTAGAAATCTGATTGCGCTGATATTTTGACATTCTATGACAGATTTGCGTTTTCTTCAGTGCACCAAATACACCTACTTAAAAAAAAAAAAGCTGAAATTATTACTTTTTAGCTGACCTTTGAAAATGAAAATAACGTATAAAGTGTGATCATACTCTAGACATCTTGGCGCTGGAAACTGATCTGTGCATTACTCGATTGCTGCACTAATCATGCATTGCGCTGCCTGGGGCGCAGGAAGCTAACTAAACAAAAAACTGTTCCGAGCTGTAAAATGCGGGAAAGCCCACGGAAATGACAAATATTCAGGAAGATCCATTCAATGGATTAGCCATTTTACACATCCGATGCAACCCCTGCTCTCTGGGCAGTGCAGTTCTTCCGCAACTTAAGACCTCTCCCTCTCCCATGAGCATGGCTGAGTCGTAACAGCAGGCAGACCTGGAGTGGCATTCTTAGGGATGCAGTAACTCTCACGTGGTGTTATTACCCCCGCATCGCTTCACGTCTACTTCACGTGTACACAGACCGCAGCGGTCCCCAAATAGCAGCGCTACTGCCGCCCTCCACGGGGAGGCGCGCATCCCCTCCCAGACTGCACACCAGCGGAAGAGCCAGGCCCCCTTGCGGGCTCCACCGGCCCAACTTCACATCGCATTGATGTACCCAAATGCCTGCTGGGTTTTACTATTTTTTGGCAATTAGAGCCTAGGGCATGGAACTGAGCGGAGTAGATGGGCTTCCACATGTTGGTGTGTGATGGCTGAGAGCATTTGTTAAATATCCAATATTGCTGCCCAAAAAGGAGGAAAGACTTGTTGGTTATTGTATCATGCATAGGCTATCATAGTTCATATAACGGGGGACTCTTGGGCAATGAAGGCGCACGAACAAGCCTGCACATGCTCTGAATTCAGCAGACTCTAATGGGCTAATGGATCTCCTGGCATGACCCAACTATATGATAACACATACCCATCTGAAGATTGTGTATAGAAGAATGACTAGCACTATTATGTGATGTCCTACTCTAACGATGAAACACGTTAACTGAGATCAAATCTGGGCAGTCAAAGAGCAGGAGTGAATCAGAACCACTGTGCCCTAAAAGTGCTTTTAAATGTTATACTAGGGTCCAGAGGCCGAGCTCTGCTGTTGTCCCAGTCTAGTACCATCCAAAGATGGCTCCCTCTGGAGGGGGCTGCAATATACAGTTTGACAGAACGAAAATGGAGCTATCATAGGTTACACTGGTGTCCAGCTGCTCACAAACTTCCATAGGCAGAGGTCTGCTGTTCTAAACTACTACCAACCTTAGATGGCTTCCTCTGGAGAGCGCTTTTGTCAACAAGCTGATAGACGGAACATGGAGCATGGGCTTACACTGGTAGCAAGCTAATCACACCCTGCAGAAGCAGAGCACTTTTATTCTCCTAACCTTTCACCACCCCAAGATGGCTACATGTGGAGGGTGCTTCTGTAGACAAACTACTTGAAGATGGGAAGCATTCTCAACATTTGACCCACTATATGCAATAATTTGTGCATGCAATAGAAGACATAGTCCACTAACGCATGGCTTGAGTTTAGTCAATATTTCAGCATGACTAACCCTGAAGAGGTCTTTATCAGCTGATAAAGCATGTCCTCGTGAGTGAGACATTCTGAGTATAAACCAGGAGCACCAGGGACATGGGTACACACTGACATTTTGCCTTCTTTGGATCATTTGTGTACATGGAAATTTTGTAAAGTTCTTCCTTCACCTTGCTTTACTTAAGAGCACCGTCAATAACGGGTTAGAGGAAATTATGAGTTCTATTCAGTGTCTAAAGAACATAAAAATATGGGAGCAGTGATCTTGAGTGTCTTGGGGATGGGGTCAGTGAGTATGGAGAGAGGGCCAGCAACATTGCTAAAAAGAACAAATTATTCTGCAACTATTTTGTTGACCTTTCACCTTAAGGTAAATACATATTAAATGTACCACACTGCCAGTTAACGTAATCGGTGGTAAATGAAAGCTCAGTTGGTTAATGTAATCACTGCAGATATCTGTGTTTAACCAGAGAACTGATTCCTAGTTGGCACAGTGGAGAACAGAGTGCTGATCTACCCCAGATGAAACCAATCTGAACGTGCAAATCATTATTTTACAGTTGTATTGTACACAATATAATACTGCCTCAACATGCTCAAATGGATTTAGCGTTTAAGATAAAACAAGTGCTTTTCAAACATATACATTTACTAATACACAATCAGACTGTGCCCAAGGCAAACCTTCTTCATAAGTTTCCATTAGAAGGATTCACTCAAGAGCACATCTGGAAACACCCTTAAGCTGCCTCTCAAAAAGATGTAATCTCTGCCATCTGAAGCCTCAAATGAATGCAACAATTAACACCATAAAGTGGGTCCTAATTTGCCGTTCGATTTGCTCATTAACTAGTAGCGTACAAAGGATACCATGTGCCGTGGTGCAAGCAAGGAAAATGGGCACTTTGGCTTGTGTTCAGGTAGTAAAATACTGAAATTATCAGGGTTGAATGGCCCCCTCAGGACATTGAGCCCGGTGTCACTGCACCTGCTGCACCAATGAAATGTACACGTCTGTCATTAACCAGGATTTATTTATTTACTTACTTTCGCAGTCTGCTTCTACTTTGGATTCACAGTACAGGAGCCTCACCACAATCCGCCCCCCCATCTACCCACCCCCTTCCCTTTTAGCCGGAGTCCCGTCAAGGTCGACATTCGCCTGGGGAATGGTCGATTATTTTCTTACAAAAAGTGAGGACTGTTTTTGTAAAAATAAAAAGGTCTGGAAGATGGTTCACAATAGATCCCATCAGCTTCGACCACTGAGTCTATCCCAGCTGAACATTCCTAGACCCCATGATTTAAATCAGCCTGTGATCGGAGGGATTTTCTATCAGATACGACTCACAGTGGGCACCATTGATTGCAACTGTATGCTACTAAAATAATAACCCTAGTAAGCAGAATTAATAAAAACTGAATGATTCAGTGAATTGATAAATTAACTATATTGCACGTCTCTTTAAACTAAACCATATCAAGGTGCTTCCTGGTTAGGAAAGGCGGGTTCACATAGACTAGAAAGGTTCAATTTAAAAGTGCTATAAAGAGTCCGTGTTATTGTCCAACTCAATGGCATGCGTTTTGTCGGCCTTGAAAGGATGAGAGACCAAGCCTTTCCCGCCTGGGCTCCAGGCTTGCTTGCTTGTGGGTGGCACTCAGATTCTTGCAGTAAAAGGACTGACGGATTGAGCTGTCTCGAAGGCACGAGCCAGTGCTGCTGACACGACGCATCGTAATCATTCTAATTACTTCTCCATTAGAGAACTTTGTGCCTTTGTCTTTTTGATGATTTATTAAAATTCGAAACACATACGTATATGTTGCATAACTAACCCACTCGCGTGGGACTGTGCAAGAGGGAGGTCACGTGAGACAGAGGTTGGCTGGGCTTGGTGGAGGGTTCCGCCAGGCTCCACTCTGGTGCTGCTCGACAGATGCTACAGATGTCTCCGGCCTCCTGCAGTCACATTAAGTGTTAGCTGGCTTCACGTTCAATAGAGTCACAGCCCCAAACGCTTTCACCCCTAGTAATCGCTCCAGAACGTCCCAGCGCTGCGAAGTCACACTAGTGGGAGTTTAGAGCTACACACATGCTAGAAACGATATAATTGAATTACAGCCCAACATAAACCACCGTCACCCGCCATACATGTCCGTCTACTTGTAATCGTTCCGGAACGTCTGTGCGCTAGTGAAACGTAAGCGCTACACACAGGCTAGAAAATATACAATTAACTTACAGACCTATATGCCGGAGCTAAGGAATGGGCAATGCCCCCATCTCCTTCATGACATAATGACACTTAACTATGTTTGATAGCTTTCTGTCACCAGATCCGCTCATTTCAATGTCCTCTGTGTGAAACCGTCGAGCGCTCTACCAGTGGTAATTAACAATAAAACAATGCTTAGATATTCCTATATTCATAGCGTGGGCACAGTGACAACAGTTCAGTGCAAGAAGCATGCGGCTGGAGGTGGCACGATGCCCACAGTTCAGAGGAGTCGTGTCAGCTGGGCGGGTTAGGCATACCAGCTCACACATACACGCTGCCACCCTGATCAATGAATGAGGGTTGTCATTGACATTCAGAGGGGATTTAGTCGGAGCGAGGCTTCCCTGCGAGCAGCTATTATTAGACCAGAGAGAGAGCGGCGGTTCCAGCAGTCAGCCTGGGCCGCAGCGGGCTGTCAGGGCAGGCTGTAAGGATGCCTTCACAGTGATAACCCGCGACTGGCACCTGAGGGCGGAGGCAAAGCGCTGCGTGCAGCACGGAACCGCTGTGTTTACACCGCTGAACCACAACAACGTCGTGAACCGAAAGCATGCTGATGGTTATTTAGCAGCAGAGCCGGTTGCGAGGGCAATGCGCCCACGGAGGGCACGTCTTTCTTTTATGTATGTTATGTTCCAGAGTGAGGGGGTGTTTTCTACTGGTAACGAGGCAGAATATCGTTTCAGTGGAAGTAGCAAACCCAACACGAAGCAGCAGTGTGATCTTGGGTACAATTGAATTCTCAGTTCTCTGTGCGCTTCCTATTTTATAAAAAAAAAAAAAGCAAAACTGTTTGTTTACTGTCACTAATTATTGCCCGGTACTTGTATGGCACAGCGCCGGGCATGGTCATCGCTAAGTCCTCCCATGATGAGAAAAACATTGATTAAAGTGCTTACCACATCAGCGCTCACCCTGCTGTTAGGAGCCATTGTTTCGTCAGATGAAAGATGTGATGTAAACATGTAAAACAAGCGCGGTACCGCAAAGTCAGCCACGTGTTTATTTTTGCATCGCGCTTTCACTTTAAGTGAAACCGCGATGACGAAAATAAACATGCGGCTGACTTTGTCAAAGCCCTAATGTGAAGAAAAAAGCGCGCACCGACTAATGAAGGAGAGAGTGTCACACCGCCAGTAAACGATCCAATCCCGGTGGGCAGGGCCAAAAGGAGACAAGCAGGGACTAAGAAGCCTCCTTTACAATCAAAAGCCAGCGTTTTGCACGGAAGCTGACGCTAGCCAATTAAAAAGATGGGCCGAGCTTCAACTCCGCCTCCGAGAGCTTCGGAATCTGTATTGATTCCAAGAAGCTCTCGGATGCCGAGAGCAGCGCATGCGCGTTGCTGCTCTCTAGCCGAGACCTAAAAAATGTGGCCCTGAGGGGTAGATCGAGTGGAAGACAGGGTGGGAGGGTTATGCTATCCCATATCTTCAAGGATTGGCTGCAAACATTGTGACTAATAATTAGACTCCTGGAAGTTAGTAAAGCCGGGCACAGTAAACCACTCCTTTTTTCTGCTTTGCAGCACATCCCTCTTGCACCAGGTTTGTGGCCTAGTATTGTGCAAGCAGACGCAGGCCAGATATTGCTGTCTGACCATGCCCTGGTTTTAGTGACGATAAACTAGGGTACTTCCAGACATGGGACATGGAGAATAAAGAGCCATCTACTATAGACACAGTGTTAAAGCGATGACAAAGAGACCACTGAGAACTTAATGAGAGATAATGGCATTGGAGATATGCCCACTGGGATATGTGGTATACACAAAGTGGTCTTCGAGGGGGTGTACATAAAAATGGCAGTCAGATTTGAAAGACAGTGAAATAAAAAAAAGAGTGGAAATAAAGTTACAT
Organism: Triturus cristatus; assembly: GCF_964204655.1. Lineage (NCBI taxonomy): Eukaryota > Metazoa > Chordata > Amphibia > Caudata > Salamandridae > Triturus > Triturus cristatus. The sequence goes on along the minus strand of NC_140590.1, from coordinate 436,468,587 downwards.
AAGCAACTACAACCTCTCCAAACATGGAGTCAGGCAATGGCACTAGAAAAGCTAGTTAAAACCCTCGATATTGCCAAACCAGATAATAAGTTAGTTTGCACAAAACAAAAATACTATACTTCAGAGAACAAACCAGACAAGCAGCTAGCAGCCCAAGTAAGTGTCTGGGTGATGGGAGAAAGGGTTTGAGAATTGAGGGAAAGTGACAATGATGTATAATGATGAGGCTATAGTGGGGCAGCTTTTATCAGGAACTATATGAAAAAAACTCTGAGCCCAGGAAGGCAACAAGACATACAAAGAGGAATGCCTCTCCCTTAGGTTTTCATCCCCGGCAGTAGACGGACTGGCAGAGCCAATTACCACTGAGTAAGTTGTCAGAGGTATCCAAACGCTGATGCAGGGAAATGCCCCAGGGTTAGATGTATATATGGCATACTTCTACAAAACATAGATGTACTCACTCCTATCCCAATGTGCCTCTTCAGTGCAACAGGCGATCAGAGGCATCGCTCTGAATCAATGACATTGGGGGTTAACCTACAGGTCGATCTCACTTCTAAACATAGACACTAAAGAACAAGTTACTTAACTTCGGTAACGCATTATCTGGTAGAGACTCCGTCTAGCTTAAGATTCCTTACCTTTGAATTTCCCAGGCATCAGGCTGGATCCGAAAAGTTTGCTTAGCAATACCCCTTGCGCGCGGCATGGGGTGGCTCCATTCGGCTGTGTGTGACATCATGGGCATCGGTAGCGTCGTTTATGACGTTGTGGTGCCTATACAGGCGCCACCCAGGCGTGCCCACACACGAAAACGCCAAATGCCAAAACTTCGCCGCCAGATATCCACACCCATTGTCCAAAGGCAATGCAATATGGATGAATTGGTCAGGCAGATTTGCGTACGCTTTTCCGCCTCTCCCACTCATCCCACTGGTAGTGTGCAAACTGCAGCAACATTCACTGACCCTCATCCTAGTTGCTCCAACATGGGCCAGACAACCGTGGTACACCACATTACTGGAACTGTCTCTAGTCCCGCACCAAAAATGACACCTCTCCCCACGCCTCTTAACCCAGAATCATGGAGAGATCAGACACCCGAACCCAGCACAGCTCAACCTAGCGATCTGGCTCCTGAGGTCTTAGAGTTCGTTACCTTAACCTTCCCCCTGATTGTATGAACATTATCAGAGAAGCTAGACCTCCCACCACTAGAGCCTGCTATGCAGCCAAGTGGAAAAGATTTGTGATATATTGCCACAACACCACCATCAATCCTTTAGATGTGTCAATTCAACACATCATAGGTTACCTACTGCATCTTCAAAGGTGTAACTTAGCCTATACAGCTATTAGATTACACCTCTTTGCTATAGCAGCCTTTTTACAAAATAGACAACACGTATCACTCTTCAGGATTTACCTGCCATCAAACCATTTATGGAAGGCCTCAGAAGAATCATTCCACCCAGGGTACCACCCTTTCTTGTGTGGAACTTAAACATTGTCCTCACAAGACTAATGGGTCCGCCTTTTGAACCTCTGCACAAATGCGAACTACAGTTTCTAACCTGGAAAGTTGCTTTCCTAGTAGCCATTACTTCCCTTAGAAGAGTCAGTGAGCTACAAGCACTAACTATTCAAGAACCGTTCTTACAACTCCATCATAATAAAGTTGTTCTCAGAACCAATCCAAAATTCCTGCCTAAAGTTATTTCTCCCTTCCACCTCAACCAGTCTGTTGAGTTGCCCGTATTCTTCTCGCAAACAGTTGCAGAAAGAGCTCTTCACACTCTAGATGTTAAAAGAGCACTGCTTTATTACATTGAAAGAACAAAACCTTTAAGTAAGACCAAACAACTTTCCGTGTCCTTCTCCCCACCACATAAGGGCAACCCCATATCCAAATCTGGCATAGCAAGGTGGATTGTCAAATGCATACAGATTTGCTATCACAAAGCTAAACGCACCTTATCTGTTCCTCTTAAAGCCCACTCTACTCGAAAGACAGGGGCTTCAATGGCATTTTTAGGGAACATTCCCCTAGATGACATATGCAATGCAGCTACATGATCTACATCACACACATTCACAAAACACTATTGTGTAGATGTGCAAACAAAACAACAAGCTACTGTGGGCCAGGCTTTACTCAAAACACTATTTCACACTACTGCAACAGATACCGGTGGTCGTCGCTAGAGATGGGTACTGCTATACAATCTATGCTCAGTGTGTGATCTGCAGCTCATATGCCTCGAACGGAAAATGCTACTTACCAGTATGCATCTGTTCTTGGTATGTAGAGCTGCAGATCTACACACGCCCAACCGCCTCCCCGGCTACCTGTATCTGTTCCAGTATTATATTTTTAGATACAGCATACATGGGCATCTTTTCTCTTCTTACAAAACTCCATAATTTCCCTGCTGGCAAAAAACAATCTGAGGATGGAGCCGATGTCCATGTGCACTATGATCCAAAGGAGGAGTTACCTATCCCGTGCCTTCCAAAGACTTTTCCAAGACAAAAACAAGTACACATATCCGGGCTCAACACCAGATGGGGATCTATGCTCAGTGTGTGATCTGCAGCTCATATGCCTCAAACATCGATTTACAATAGGAGACTTGAAGAGAGAGGGCTGGTCTGGCAGCCTCAAAAAAATGCAGACAGAGCAGAAAGGTAATCTTTGAGAGTTCCCAAGGCAGAGACCTGCTGGGAAAGGGTTAGAATGAAGAAAAGGACAGTAGAAAGCGGAGCAGAAAGAGCGTCAATTGACCTTTCTGTCCAGTAGAATACAAATTTCTGCCAACAGCAGGCAATACCATCTTAGCGGAGGGCCGCCTGGCCGCCAGAATAACATTACAGACTTTGGGAGGAAGGTCAAAAGCTATCAACTGTCGGCAGTCAATCTCCACGCATGGAGGCGCAGAGTTGACTGGTTCGGGTGGAGAAACCTCCCCTGCTGCTGTGGCAGAAGATCTTCCCGAAGGGGCAGCCTGATCGGAGGATCGATACTCATACTCAGAAGCTCTGGATACCAGACTCTCCTTGCCCAATCTGGAGCCACAAGAATGACTTGGGCACGGTCGCTTCTGATTTTCTTCAGAACCCTGGGTAGGAGTGGTATGGGAGGAAAGGCATACGACAGACCTGTGCTCCACTCGTGACGAAAAGCGTCGCTGAGCGATAGCTTGGAAACTTCAGCACGCAGTACTGCTGACACTGCGCATTCTCTTCGGAGGCGAACAAATCGAACCAAGGTTCTCCCCACTGCTGAAAGAGACCTTGCGCCACCTCATACTGGAGACGCCATTCATGATCTGCTAGGCATTGACTGCTGAGTTTGTTCGCCCTAGCGTTCAAAGAACCTTCCAGGTGTTGAACCACCAGGGTTCTGCTCTGCTGGTCTAGCCATATCCAGAGACGCAGAGCCTCTCAACAAAGGGTCCATGACCCCACACCCTGCCCTGCTTGTTGCAGTACCACATGGCAGTGGTGTTGTCCGTGAACACCTGCACTTGCTCCCCTTGACAGAGGAAAGAAATGCCAACCGAATTGCTCTAAGCTCCAATAAGTTTATGTGGAGCTCCAACTCCTAAGGAGACCAGTGTCCCCTGATCTCCAACTCTCCCAGATGGTCGCCCATCCCAGAAGTGTTGCATCTGTCACAACCGTGAGATCTGGTTGAGGATGGGAGAGGGGTCTGCTATTGACTCATTCGCAGTTCGTCAACCACCACTGCAGATCTTTCGCAGTTCCTTCCGAAATCGGAATCAAGTCGGTGAGATTTCCCCGATGTTGTGCCCATTTGAACTTCAAGTTCCACTGCATAGCCCGCATACGCCATCTTGCGTGTTTTACCAACAGGATGCAGGAGGCCGTGAGGCCCAACAGCCTCAGAGTCAGTCTCACCGAAATCCTGGATAGAGGCTGAAATATCGGAATCATAGCCTGAATGTCAAGGACTCGCTGCTCGGGAGGATAAGCCCGAAACTGCACTGTGCCCAGAACAGCTCAGATGAAAGGGAGCATCTGAGAAGGAGCAAGGTGTGACTTCGGCACGTTTATAAAGAACCCCAGTGACTGCAGGAGGTTCACCGTAGTCTGAAGGTGGGAGACGGCTGCCTGGGATGAAGACGCCTTCAATAACCAGTCGTCGAGATGGGGGAAGGACCGGCACCCCTAATCTGCGCAAATGTGCTGCAACCACCGCCATCACCTTGGTAAACACCCGAGGGGCACTGGTAAGGCCGAAGGGGAGAATGGTAAACAAAGTGCTTGTGGCCCTACCTTGGACCGCCTGTGTCCCGGCAGGATGGGACTATGAAAATACGCATCCTGCAGGTTCAACGCTACCATCCAGTCTTCTTGGTCAAGGGCAGACAAGACCTGAGCCAGAGTGAGCATTTTGAATTTCTCCTGCTTGAGGAAGAGATTGACAGTCTGAAGATCTAAAATGGGCTGTAGCCCCTTGTTCTTCTTCGGAATCAGAAAGTAGCGGGAATAACAGCCACTGCCTACTTCTGAAACGGGGACTCTTTCTATAGCTCCCTTGGCCAAGAGAGCCGTAACTTCCTCTTGGAGCAATTTCAAATGATCCTCCGTCAGCCTTTCCTGACTTGGCAGAATAGTAGGAGGAAAAGAAAGGAAAGGTAGAGAATAGCCCTCCTGGACGATCTGCAGAACCCACTTGTCCGATGTTATGGCTCTCCAGTGGGGGAGATGACAAATTCTCCCACCAACTGGAGTAGTGTGGTCCTGCAGAATCAGCCTAGGAGTGCTTGGAGACCACGGCTGCCAGGTGCAGTGCGGAAGATGACTTCTGGCCTCCGTTACGAGATCGGAATGCACCACGTCCACGGACGGCTTCGGCAGTATGTGCGGGGCGGTGGCTGGGATATGGCTGACGCTGCTAGAAACCCCTTCTGTTGCCACGAAAAGAAGACTGGCCACAAGGAGTAGAGGAAAGGCCCAAGGATCAGGCCGTAGCACGAGAGTCCTTGAACCTGGTCAGGGCAGAGTCTGCCTTTTACCCAAAAAGGCGGGTTCCATCAAAGGGCATGTCCATCACATTGGCTTGGACATTGCCTGAGAAGCCAGTAGTGCGAAGTCAGGTGAGGCGTCTCAGGGCCACTGTCATTGAAATCGATCTGCCCAGCGAATCGGTCAGATCTAACCCACACTTCTTCCCAAGTGAATCCAGCCTCTTGGATTCCCTATCCAGAGGGGCGGAAGAGAATATGCCTTGGGACATAGAGGCCTGCACCACCAAACCCTCTGGGGTGGGGTGTTGACTGAGGATCTTTGGGTCGCCCGGAGATGGGCAATGGCGGACTCCTTTAAGTGGAAACGGTTCTACTTGTGGTGCACTCGTAATCATTTATCCAACCACAGGGCAGGAGGAGGTTATTCTTCCTTACCTCCTGTACTTGGCTAAATCAGGGTTGAAGTATTCATCAATAACAGTGCATTTCGCAGCCATTACGGCCTACAGAAAGTCTCCAAACCAGCCTTCCTTTTTTCAACTACAGGTGGTCAAGGATTTCCGGCAGGGGTTGAAAAAAGTGTATCCCCCTGTTCGGCCTCCTTGGGAGTTGAATCTAGTCCTCTCTAGATTGATGGGTCCTCCTTTTGAGCCCATCCATAAATCCACGCTGCAGCATTTGACATGGAAGGCCCCTTTCTTAGTCGCGATTACATCAGCGCGTAGAGTAAGCGAAATCCAAGCGCTGTCTTCCAAAGAGCCATATACTATCTTTCACCACAACAGAGTAGTATTAAGGCTCACCCTGCTTTTCTGCCGAAAGTTGTATCTGATTTTCATGTTAATCAGTCAATTTCTTTGCCGTCCTTTTTTCCCAATCCCGCAACTCCTGCGGAATGGTCTCTCAATTCCTTAGACCTTAAGAGAGTGCTTAAATTCTATCTAGAGGGAACAAAGGTCATAAGAAAATCGGAGCAATTGTTTTTGAATTATGGTTCCATGAGGACAGGTTTTCCAGCTACCAAAAGATCCATTTCCAGATGGATAGTGTCCTGTATAAAATTGGCCTACCAGCTGGCAAATAAACCCCTATTGTTGTCACCTAAAGCACAATCCACTAGGGGAAAAGCAGCTACAGTAGCTTTCTTGCATGACGTTCCGATGGCAGAAATTTGCAAGGCAGCAACCTGGAGATCTGTGCATACTTTCACAAGGCATTATTGTCTTGAATCCGACTCCAGGGCGGATACTCAAGTAGGCCAGGCCTCCTTGAGAAATCCGTTCAGATAAGAGAAATGTCTGAATTGTCAAGTTTAGTTGTCTGAGCTTGATTGTAAATTATTATTTTCCTTTGCCCGCAGTGGATGAGGTGAGGCTCGCTATTCTATTCTAGTGCTTATGACTATTGATGAGGATCCCCTGGAAGAGAAGGATTAGTTACTTACCTGTAATCCTAGTTCTCTTCCAGGGGTATCCTCATCAAAGTCATAAGCAATTCTCCCGCCTCCCCGGCAAAGGATCCTTATTCTTAAGGAATTGTCAACTCTTTGTGTCATGGCTTTGTGTCACCGCAAAGAACAACTGACTTAACTGTCACGACTGAGGCATGATGGGAAGCTAGGGGTCATGGCTGGCTTACAGGCACGGTGCCAGTTTTTCTATGTTGCTATGAGTTAGCTTTCTAGCCTTTCTAGGCTGTAGTTTTCTACAATGCAGCCTGTGAGCTGTCAATGCTTTCAGTCCTATCTGAGGTTTTGGGCTAAATGCTAAGCATTAAAACAGTTTTCAAACATGCTTTGCTGTTGTTTCTTCCCTGTTTTTATGATATATTGTTTATATTAGATAGATTATTTATAATATACAGGGGAGTCCTTACAGCATTATTCAGCTCTGGTTATGAAAGGCTGCATTTACTTTTTTATTATTTATATATATATATGTATATATATGTTTATCACATATATGATTATGTTTCCGGGGTCCCGCGCATGGGCGGGAATATTCTAGTGCTTATGACTATTGATGAGGATCCCCTGGAAGAGAAGCTGCCCTCACCTCACCGCAGCTGCTTAGGATGAGTTCAAACTCGCAATGTTTGTGAATCATGTTATGTTCTTGCTTTCTGATCAGCTAATATCATTACAAAACTACTGATTAAGCTGATGAAATATCACACATTCTCTAGCTTCAAAATACACCAGATCAAATCGGTGGTCGTAGCACTGTATATACCAGAAGTACTTCAGAGTGAAATTCCCTTCAGATGGACATGGAAGGAGGTGACATACCTGGGACTAGCAAGAGAGAAAGTGCCTAATAGTGGGATTGGCTCTTCAACGTAGAAAAAGACATTACGAGCCACAACCTTCAACAAACCGCAATACGTCCAACATAGAACATGTTGCCGGCAAGCTCCCGTACATTGAGAGGTTGTGAATGTTGGAGAGGCAGTGCCAAATTTTCCTAGGATCACTGGGTGTATATTAATGGGCCTCAGAAGGGTATTTGGTGTGAGGGTGGGGGGGGGAGGAGAGTATCCCTTGAGGCTTTTTTTCTAACTAGGCAGGGAAACCAAATTCTCTGAAGTATAAGATCAGATCAGAACCCCAACAGTTTGTTCTTAAATTGAATACCCTCTCCATGTTTCTCATCCTCCAAAATAGATATTTATAGTAACAGTGTTACTATGCAGTAGATAAATGGATGCACACCACCTATGCATCATTGCATAACACAGTTAGATCAAAGGAGACATATTTGTCATAAAACAGCATCACTCGGATTAGGAAAGTAGACAAAGGAAATACTATGAATTGGGAAGAAAGGGAAAAAGTGCTTTAACAACAACAAAAAACCCTATTAAACTACATGGCTTATAAGGCATTTAGCAGTGTAAAAAACATTGAAATTCATCCTTTAAAACTGAAAGATAGTAGCTTAGATTTAAAAGATCCTTGCTCTGAAGAGCAAATACTTAACTTAAGCTGTTACTGAATAGTATTTTGGAAATCTGGAGCAGCTTTCCTGACTATTAGTGACAAGAGACTCATTGCCTTCCTCAGAGTTATTTACATTGCATCTGAACTGAAAATAGCACCTATAAATAAATATTAATGCCCCACCATCATGCAAGGACAGAATAAAATATCTTCGCACAAATGTTTCATTAAAATATAGACCTGTGTAGTATATGTAATAAGGATGTGCTAGGTGTTCACATTTGTTGTGCAAAGATGCATACAGTTCTACAATGGAGCAAAATCTATTTAACAATGGGACTGGTTAATCTTTTTTTTTTTTTTTTTAAAGAAATAAGTGAATAATGACTGATGTTAAAATGAAAAAACAAAAGCTAAAACTGCAACTGTTCAGTTAGCTTTTGTGCAGAATACATTTCAGATTGGAGAAGTGGAGAACACATACTAGACCCAAAACCAGATATGCACCATAATAGGTTCAAAAAGGGGGGAACACTTCCTTATGCACCAAGACACTTAAATAATGGGTATATGTAACTTTAAATAAAATCAAGAGAGGTTGAAATGGACCTATTCCTAAGAAGCAGAACTCTAGTCCTGGCCATTCATTCATACACATTCTAGGGAAGGCAGGCGCTGTTTGTTTTACTGATAAGTGAGTGCTAGGCCACCCGAGAAACGCAGAGACCGCTTTTTATCCTTCATAAGGAACCTATTCCGCCTTGTACTTGCTGGTTCAAATTTGTATGTACATTGATAGACCTGCAAATAACTGATCAGAAACTTCTGTATAAATACACTGCGATGGATTTGCCCCCCTGCTATTGCTTTTCAAATTTACCCCCTGAATAATCCTGCTGTTTGTAGAAATTCTTCGATTACATCCTTATAAAAGAGCACTATATATTGCATTATGAAGTCATATGAGCTTTTAGCATGTCTCCATATCATGCATAAGTGTAAAGTTCTATATGTAGAGAAGTTTCTATAATGAATGCTAATCAGAAATGAGAATATGAACCCTTTATACATTTTGCCACTGAAAAAGCTTCGGCATTAGTAAACTGTTGCTAATAACAATTTAGTGCATAATACATATAAGTGAAGTATGAAAGCTTGTACCACAAATTGACAAAGTTGATGAAGCTTGGTGAAAACTCTCTTTCATCTGAGTTACATAGCTGAGGTGGGTCTCCTTTCACAACTTGTGTCAGTTGATCAAACACACTATTCCATTTTGGGTATGGGAACCGACCTGTGGCAAGCTCATACTAAAAAAAAAAAGAGAGAGAATGGTTATCTCATGTAATTCAAAATGATAATTTCTCTTTCACTATTTGTTCATAACCCCCTTGCTTAATGGAAATACATATCTACTAATAACTTGTATCATAAAGAACTAGAATTAAAGTTACATGGACAGTTACAGTTGGTGGCATAGTGAATATTAAACTCTCGACAGAGGGGTATTACAATGCATGGCAGTACCAGCTTTTTTTGTACCAGTGCTCACTCAGACCATAGGCAAACACTGGAGAGGCCTTTCCTTTGGTATTTGTAGCTCCTCTATAATCATAATATAAATGAGAAGGGTATCCGGATTAAACATTTTTATGACATACAGATACACACATCAAAAGGGCAGCAAAGGGGTTAAACTGACAAGCTATTGAGCCTTGCAGATTTTCGTAACTTACTATTACCTCTGAACAATTGCTAACAGTCTGGGATTTAAGGTTGCATATCTTTGTGGTGGAAAGTACAGAGCACTGTCACACATTTACGGGCCTATATTTGGGAAAGCACCCATCGTGATTTATACAGCATGGTTGTGTTCGGACGTTTGGAATATAAAATATCCCACTTATTAAATAAGAAATGGAAGCAGAATCAGTGGTGGCCCGTATGAAGGGATATTTGGGCAGTGCCCTGCTGCCTTCGAGCCATCCGTTGCACTTCCAATTATATAATATTTCAGGGTTCATTAAAAACAACTGCCTTTCCGGGCTCCTGATGACAGGAGGACTGGCCTGAAGTACAATCCATTTACAGAGTGTTGTTTAAAAACATGGCACCCTAGGTGGATGAAAGGATTGGGCTGTCCGAAAGGCAGAATGCAACTAAGTTTACCTGACACAAACAATTCATTTTATTTAGCATTCATACAGTGCAAGACTCACGGACCACAGTATGTCCTCTAAAATGGAGCTGTCCTGGTCCGCATCAGTGCATCCCTGTGCCCACAAAGAGCAGCAGGTTGGCATCTCAGGCCCTTTCCCAATTTCCGACAGGCCTGTGCTTTCAGCCCTAACAAAATAGACACAGAAATTGAAATGGGTCTCCCCTTGTTAATCCTGGATCCCTGCTCGGTCTGGTTCCTAGCTTCCAGTAAAGAAATGTGTCATTCTGGATTCTATGCAACATAAAGTAAAAAAAAAATCGACTATTGCTACTCTGTTTATGTGTGAGAGGGCAAATGTGTGTGTGAGCAAATGAGATGAAGTGAGTTTCTGAGTGGGTGTGTGAGTGAGAATCATTGTGTGGAAGTGAGTGTGAGGTAGAGGAGGATTGAATCAGTGAGCGTGAAATAGTGAGTGTGCATGCATATGTGCGAGTGAGAATCCGAGTGAAGTGTGAGAGTGTGAGAGTTAAAATGAGTACGGTAGTTAGAGTGAGTTCAGGGCCACACCTGGCACTAACCATGGGAAGGGGGAGGGAGGGTGATGTGTTTAGAAATAACTTATGAGTTTCAAAGAACTTGCTGCAGAGTTTCGAGTGTCCAGTCTTTTTCAGGCAACAATAGAAACGTCAAGATATCTGGTGGTTAATGTTCCTGCTGGATAGAGATAAGGCTTTGTCTATAGAAGTTTTGTCTCATCATAAAATAGTGTCGAATGTTAATATGCTTGCTGCACAGAACATGTACCATGCAGATCAAAGAGCTGTATTTTATGTGGATAGCTTAGTGGTTTACTGGACCTGTGGCTGGTCTGCGACTTCCTCGACGTCGATCTCCTAGACATCGATCTGGACTGCGATGTTCTCCGCGGTGACCGTCTAGGCCACGAGGGCGATCAGCGTGGTCTCGACGTCGACCTCCTCAGTGACGGATCCTTCGAAGCCGAGTACCTTCGTAGGCGACGTCGACCTCCTCGACGGTTATCGCCTGCTATGACGCACAGTCGGAGAATGACTGCGTCTTACCAGCGTCGAGCCCCTCGGTGTCTGGATCGACGTCGATGTTTGTGGCACTCTTGATGTCGGTGGTGTCTTCGACGTCGCCACAGGTGCTCTTGGAGGCGGGCTGTTCTGTCGACGTTGATATGTCGACGTCGAGCGACTGCCTCCCGCCGTCATAGGCGAGTCAAAACTGGACCGCCTACGAGATGGTGTCGACGTCTGCCTGTGATGGGACTTCGTACCTGAAGTCGTTTGCTTCTCCGGTGAATGGGGCCTCGACGTCGACTTCAACGCTGAAGGAGAGCACAAGGATACTTTCGACGTCCATCTGTCCCCCGAAGGCGTATTAAACTGGTATTTTCTCCTCTCACCCTTGTCTTTGCGCTCCAATCTTTTCTGAGAGGAGGGCTTCTTCGAGGTATGTTCTTCTCGGCCACTTGCTGATTCCTTTCCTCTCTCCTACATAGCATGCAGTTTGATTTTCTCCCTTTCTCTAAGGGTTCTGCTAGAAAAATGTCTGCAGTGCTAGCACTCATCTGGTCTGTGAGATGAAGGCAGGCAAGCAATACAGACCGAGTGCAAGTCTGATTTAGCCATCTTTTTTCCACAGGCCTGGCACTTATTAAATAAGGCCGGCATTTTGACAGGCAAAAATTGACCAAAGTCAGAAAAACAGAAGGATTTAGTAACCCAAGTACTAAAGACGGCGAGTGAAAATCAAAAAATTCACTTTAGACCAACAATTTGTGACAAAAACACACTAAATGACGAGCTCAATGCTCCAGGATCCTCACAGAAGGAGCCGGAAAAAAACTGGCCTGTCACCTGTGGGGCATGATGGGTGCCTGGAGGTTTCTGGAGGTCTTAAAGGCACGGCACTAGTTTTTTTCAACTGTTCTGTATGCAGCCTCTCCAGGCTAATCTGCCTCTATGATCTTGACTTTTTACCTTTGAAAGTAAAGGCTGTGTTTTCAAACAAACTGAAAGCTGTTTTTTCTCTGTATCATGAAAATTTCATGGTGCATGTTTTCTTTATTATTTCAAATGTAAATAATTTACAATGCAATATTGGCATATTTGAGCCTAGTAAAATGGTTTTAGGCTGCATATGTATATATGCATTTTACCTATATATATGTGTATTTATACATATATACGTAGGCATTTGTTTCCTAGATGTTGAGGGTTTTATTTGTAATAACAAACTTGAGACCAGATTGTTTAGGAAACCCACGGCTGCCAATACTGTGTTGCATGCTGCTAGTCACCATCCGGGACATCTAATACGCAGCATACAAGAGGAATGCAAGGCAGCCCAGTTGACAAGCAGAGACAGATTTTTGGCCAGGGGCTATAATGCTGGTATAGTTGACAAAGCCATAAGCAAGGCCAATGGCATCCCTAGGGCAGCGGCCCTATGTAACAAAAACTTGAAGTCAGCTAATGTAGTTGGTCAGGAGTATTCATCTACAAGATTAATACTGACATACAACAGGCAACACCAAGCCCTGCGTAAAATCTTTAGAAAGGAATTGGAGCTTGGTGCGCAATGACCCAGTTATTGGCGATTTAATGTCAGCCACCCCTGACATTATATTCAGAAAAGCCAGGTCTACGAGTGACACATTGGTCAAAAGTAGCCCGGAATTGGTTGTCGCAAAATCTTGGCTTAATTCCAGGAAGGGATTCATTAAATGTGCTATCTGCAAGGCTTGCAGACAAGGTATCAGTAAAACATTTTACAGAGTCCCTTTTCAAGATGCCCCAATCACTATTTCTAAGCTGCTCACTTGTAAGACCGAGTTAGCGGTCTTTGTGCTGGAGTGCCCTTGTGGCCTGCAATATGTTGGTAGTACCAAGTTGCAGGTCCACAAGAGGATACTCCAGCACATTAGAACGATAAGTGGCAGTGACGCTTCCTATCCGGTTGCACGTCACTTTAAGGAGTCTCACGATAATGATGCTGATCTTTTGAGATTTTTTGTGATTGACTCTGTCCTGCCACTTAGAAGAGGGGGCAACCGTGAAGCCTTTCTTTGTGCACTGGAAACAAGATATATCCTAGAACTAGATACGAAGACACCTCATGGTCTAAACGCTAGTGAAGATTTCTTCACATGCTTATAAAGAAGCCAGTTCGCATTATTTTGCACAAGTTATTTGAACTTCTCATTGTTGCAGCCTCCATTTGTGTATACATATATACTTTTTTGGCTGAATTCTAACAGGGTTTTTTTAGGGCACACTTTTTTAAATCACTTTACTGCACTAGCACTTTAGTATTTTTTAAACATAGAGGTTCAGTAGGTTGCCCACTGGGGCATGACTGCTACTGTTGTTCGTTCTTGCACTAGCACTTTAGGCTATTTATTCGCTCAGTGGCAATTTTGTAAATAGAAACTTTTTTATCATATAAAGTTTTTATGTCCACTTTAAATTGCCTTTTGTAGTCAATACATGTATGAATCAATTGATACTATATTCTATGCATTTATTGAGAAGCTTTTAGCCTATTCATGTGCAATAATTATTGATTAGTTTTTCCTTTTGTTTATTACGATGTGTCATCACCCAATTGGGTTTTATCACATTTTAATTACGTTTCAAGTAATAATTGAAAGTTTCAGGTATTTTTACGATTTTTAAAAATTCCTTGAAGTCTTTTATATTTTTCAAATGTACCTAATATTCATGATGCAATGTTTATTATGTATAATTTATAATTTGTGTCAATAGTGCTAGCATTTCTGAACGTAGGCACTTGCCTAGTACTCACGAATGTTTCCTCTATGTCGATTTGTCATGTGCTCTATGTGAATTACGATTGCACGCACGTAGCACTTTAAATTGTGCACCTTCTTCCACAAGCGTCATGTGATCAAGGCCTCCTGAAGGCCGAAACGCGTCATGGCGGATACAAAGGGTATTCAATAAAGAAAATCTTCGCACCGATGTGTGGGTCTGCTTTCGTCTGTTTAGCTGAAGGATTGCAGTGGCGAAGGCTAGCGCATATATGTAGGTATATGCATATAATTTGTTATTGCTCCGGGGTCCCCGCACGTGGCGGGACTATTGAGTGCTTATGACTATTGATGAGTATCCCCTGGAAGAGAATTACAGTTCTCAGTGTAACATCCATGCGACAATAATTTTTTTAACGTAAGGGTCAAATATGGTACTTGAAAAGTATGAACGATGAATCAGGCCTCAGGCAATTGTGCAAAATCATGCTGATCCTTTTACAGTGTGCTCCACTGATAGTCCCTAGATAATCATAAACCGAAGCGCTGGGCTGTGTTTTATAATTTCAAGAGCGGAGACGCAGTAGTGTGACCAACTGGCATGGGTGCAAATTCAGGACGGTGAGTGTAAAAATTCAGGACAAAGGGTCAAAATTCAGGACAGGAGGTCAAAATTCAGGACAAACCTTTGGGACAAAAGGTAAGTTTTACAGACACATCAGAGGAGGTCGCGCAATAGTATATAATTAAGCCCATCCATATCCAAACATATTCAGCCATTCGCAAATCTACCTATCTGTATCCTACCATCATTTCACTCATCCATCCTTCCATCCACCCTTTCACTCAACCATCAGTTATCCATCCATCCATCCTTTTACCCTATCCATCGGTACACTCATCCATCCACTCATCCATCCAGCCTTTTAACCTTTCACCCATCCAGCCATCCTCTCACTTACTCATCCATCCACCCAGTCACTCATCCTTCCACCCTTTCAGTCATCCATCCATCCTCCCTTTTTCTCTTCATCGACCCTTTCACTTAGCCATCCTTCCTTCCACCCAGCCATCCATCTATCCATTGACCCTATCATCCATCCACTCTTTCACTCACCTATCCATCCTTTTGTGCATCTACCCTCCTTTTCACTCTCATCCATCCTTACATCCGCACTTTCACTCATCCGTCCATCCACCCTTTCACTTATCAATTCATCAATCCATCCATCATTTCACCCATCCATCATTTCACTCATCCATCCACCCATTCACTCGCCCATCATCTATCCTTTCACTCATCCATCCATAATTTCACTCATCCATCCACCCTTTTACCCATCCATCTACCCGTCCACCCACACATCCATCTTTTTACCTTTTCTCTCATCCATCCATCCACTCACTCATCCATCCATCCATCCTTTCTCTCATTATCCATCCATTGACCCTCTCATTCATCCATTCACCCTCTCCCTAATCTATCCAGCCATCCACCCATCCCTTCACTTCACTTACTCACTCACCCACCTCTTCATATTAATTATGAGCTGAGCCTTTGTATGCAGAGTTGCAGACAGAAGAGGCCAATCAAGAATGTCACCCTTGCTCTAGTTCCTAAAGCAAGGGGCGGGGCAGGGAAGGGTTCACTATACCCTTGCACATAGGCAGTCTGAGTCATGAGTCATGCATGATGCACAGTGCCAGGCCATGAGGTGACTGACATGGTGTTGTTTCCAGGGCTTTAAGTGGAATGAAAAAACTGGGGGGGTCTCTCCAAAGTGGGTGTTTGATGTAATTAAGGGTGTGGCTTAAAATACCGAAGCTAAAAATCTGTGCTTAGTGTACTGTACCACCTGACTGGTATTTTGCCTCTTCTGTCATTGTATCCAGATATATAACACAACAAGTAACGCTACACCTGCAAAAAGCCAGACATATTGGCTTTGTCAATGGTTGTTAGTTGCATAAAATAAAAAAGAAGCAATCATGGCTTCCTTGAATATAATATTGAAAATGCAACAGTTTTAAAATGGCGAGACTGTGAAAGAACACAGCCCCTTTAATTAACTTCTTTTACCAGCTTCTTTTCTTGAACTGGATTCTCATGTAGCAGCATTGGCGTTTTGCACATTTCTTCTGTCTGACAGAATGCCCTGCCCAAGACAGACTGGGCCCATTGTCATTCTGTATTTGACATTCAGCCGCATGCAGAAAGACAATGAGTGAGGTGGGGCTGCTCTTGTGCAAGGCGGCCCCATCAGGGAGTTGAGGCTTCATGCAGGGAACAGTGCTGTTCCCTGCAATGCCCAAAATTACGGACAAAGGCATCCGTAAAAGGGATCATCACGGGCAACGGACGTGAGGTCCAAATTACGGATGGTTGATCACCCTAAGACGTAGGGCTAGGAAAGTTTCTATATCATTTTGAAAGTGCATCTGATAATGCACTGGCTGTGTGTGCATCACCATGCCCTTATGAGCCTTACTGCTCACGTTAAAAGATACCCAAACATCTATATAATTATTACTAGGTATTGGCTCGATCAGTAATCCCACTAGCTCCCAGGATGTTGTGACAAATTCATGCCCAAGTATAAATAGTCTTCAACTGAATTACTATAAGCCTCTTAATTATGTTATGAGAAACAAGTTTGATTTAATAGTGTCCTAGCATCAGCATACATGAGTAATTTAATAGGTCTACAAAGTAACTTGGGTGGATGAAACCGAACACTAAGTACTTTGGATAATCCGTCATTTGAACTTTAAGGTGGAGTGGAATGAGGACACTCACGACTTCAAATCGCTGCGTGCAACTGCTACAGAGCATTTAACAGGCCCTTATCAATGCGGCGATATTTCAGTTTTTCCACAGCCTAGAACTTTGGGAAGTCCAAACTTGACTTGAGGTCTAAAAACAAGTATTTGCAATGCAATAGGTCTCGCATTCATGCAAGTTTGAGCTATGGCCATTGTAAATGACAATGCCTATTATTTATATTTTGGGTTTTAAAACATTAAAAAAGGATTTGTCATTTAAAATACTAATAGCTTAAACTCTTGCAAATGCGAGACCTATTGCAATGCAATAAAGGGCCTTCTAGACCGCTTGTTAGATTGTAAATATCAGAGGAAGAGACCGGCCTGCGACGTCTTCATCGTAGTGAAATAGTGCAGTCAAGAAGATGTGCAATTTACAACACTTACACAAAGTGTGAAGTGAGAGTTACATATGATCCAAGCTATAAACACTAACAAAGCGCTCCAACACCTTTCACACTGTGATTACACTGTCGCGGCTCTGGAGGAAGAGCGGGAGGGAAGGGCTATTTCCTGCCCTCTCCGTGATTTGAATTTGCAGTATGGCATTGCATAATGTCAAACACTCCAGCTGTAGTAGGGCTCTGGCTTCACCTCCTGGTGCAGAGAGGGAGGGATGGTCTCGACTGCAGCTCCGGCCTCGTACAGTGCCCCCGCTACTACTAGTGAGCTAGAGGAGCTGAGGTGGTGGTGGTTGTAGTGGTGGTACTGGTGGTGGTAGTAGTGGTGGTACTGGTGGCAGTGGTACTGGTGGTGATAGTGGTGGTGTTCCTAGTACTGGTGGTATTGGTGGTGGTACTGGTGGTGTTGGTGGTGGTATTTGTGGTGGTACTGGTGGAACTGGTAGTAGTGGTATTGGTGGTACTGTTGGTGGTGGTACTGGTGGTGGTACTGTTGGTAGAACTGGTGGTGGTGGTAGTACTGGCGGTGGTAGTGGTGGTGGTAGTGGAAGTGGTGGTGGTGGGACTGATGGTGGTACTGATGGTGGTGGTACTGGTGGTAGTGGTATTGGTGGTGGTGGTATTGGTGGTACTGGTGGTGGTGGTACTGCCGGTGGTGGTAGTGGTGATACTAGTGGTAATGGTGATGGTACTACTGGTGGTATGGGCAGTGGTGGTACTGGTGGTGGTGGTACTTGTGGAGGTAGTACTGGTGGTGGTGGTACTGCTGGTGGTACTTGTAGCGATACTTGCACTGGTCATGGTGGTGGTACTGTTGGTGGTACTAGTGGTGGTGGTGGTACTGGTAGTAGTGGGGCTGGTGGTGGTACTGGTGGTGGTGGTACTGATGGTGGTAGTACTGGTGGTGGTACTTGTACTGATGGGGTGGTGATGGTACTGGTGGAACTGTTGGTGGCTGGTGGTACTGGTGGTGGTACTAGTGGTGGTACTGGTGGTGGTACTGGTAGTACTGGTGGTGGTAGTGGTGATGGTAGTGCTGGTAGTGGTGGTGGTACTACTGTAGGTGGTGGTACTGGTAGTGGTGGTACTAGTAGTAGTGGTAGTACTGGTGGTAGTGGTGGTACTAGTAGTGGTGGAGGTATTGGTGGTGGTGATTTTACTGGTATTGGTGGTGTTATTGGTGGTGGTATTTGCGGTATTGGTGGTGGTATTGTTAATAAAACAGGCTTTTGAAAACAACCCGTCAGGTGGCTTTAGTACAGATGACATGTAACGGATATGCAGTTGTCAGGTTCAGCTCATTAGCACTTGATTATGAGCTAACTGGAATTCACATGAATTAATTTGCTAATTCTTTCCAATTCCATTTTACTGGTGGGCAAGGGAGTTGAAAAAGACACAAGATCATGCCGGGGTACAGTGATCGAAAGCAGGCGCCCGTGGTACGGGCCGTGCTGCTTAAAAAAATCACAAGCATTTACAATGCTCTCGCATTAACGCAAGTTTAAGCTATTGGCATTGTATATGACAATGCCTTTTATTTGTGTTTTAAAAACGAAAGCAAAAATAAAAGCCATTGTTATTTGCAATGTCAATAGCTCAAACTCACGTAAATGACCTATTGCATTGCAAATGCTTGTTAGATTAGTGAGTAGAAACACTCATTTTGGCCGGCACAGCAAATTAATTAAATAAACAAGCAAAGGCCGCTAAAGTGAAAGCGGACCATGTAGCAAATAAAAAAAAATAGTGCTTACCGACTTATGAAGGAGACAGTGTAACGCCACAAGTAAAAGATCCAGTCCTCATGGGAGGTAACAAATGGCGACAGGCCGGTAACAAGGAGAGACTAACGAGCCTCATTATCAATCGGAAGGCAGCATTTACCAATGACACAAGCCAATCAAAAATATGGGCGGAGAGAAGGCGAAGCTTCCTCAGCATACTCGACTACTACATGCCTAGCAGAGCGAGCAGCGCATGCGCACTGCTGCTAGGCTCGACCTAACAAATTAGCAAGTGTTCTTTATGAACATATCATAAGCCATCCATAAGAGTTCTATGACATTATTCACGGAACTCCCAAGGTCTAAACATTGACTTGAGGGAACTAGGCCAGTAGCAATAATTCTTAATAGCTATGATTCTGACAAACATTTTTAAAGGAATTTGTGGCTTAAAAAGTTTAATACTTCTGGACGGGGGCGTGTCCACGATGGCGCCTGTGTAGGAGTGGATCTCCGGAGCTACGCCGTGCCGAGTCTTCAACTGGCGGATTCCTGGGGTTTGGTCTGCCCTGGGCCCCGGTGCAGTGAGGTGGCGGTCAAGGGCAACTGCGTGCTGCCCCTACAGCCTAAAGGCGGTGCGGGGCAGAGTAGAGAGGCTTGGCAGGCGAGGAGCCTCGGCGTCAAGATGGTGGCTGGAGGTGTCGGAGAGGAGTGGACCGGCTCCTAGTCACCAGGGACACCGTAGCACTCCTCGTGAGCTCAGCAGGCGAGTGACAGGAGTCGGCAGCCCAGGAGCAGCACTTCTGCCCTGAGAAGACAGGACACCGGAGAGTAGAGTGGCGGCCTGCTGGGGGACACCCCTCACCACTCCGTCCGACCAACGGAGCGACTGGAGACCCACCAAGCAAGCTCAACCCGAGGGCCCAATGAAGGGACCTCCTGGCAACTGAGAGGCTGCGATCCAGGAGCAGAATCCAGGCTGGCGGCGATGGCAAAATCAGCGGGCCGGCGTCGCCTGCACTAAACAGCAGTGGTTTGAAGACCTCCAGTGGCACTGGCTGATTGAGGCAGAAGAGGCAGCTCCACCCGGTAGGGACCCGCAGCGGTGGTGTGGAGTGTGAACCCCCACATGCCCGAGGTGGAAAAGGCCTGTGGGAGGCATAGAGAAATGGCGGAAATATTAGAAGAGGCCTGCCCTCTGAACACATGGGCACGTAGGGCTCTGTTGGCGTCTGCGGGGGACATACTCCCGTCGTCCTTCTCATTGTGCCCATATTGGTGGCCGGGGGACTCCAGGCAGGTGCCTTCTGCCCGGCGTTTGGGGGGAGCACCCAGTTGATTGGGTCTCCCTGAGGGATGTTCCGGATGGCTCCGGCTCCTGCTCCTGACCCGCTCTCACACAGCCACAGCAGAAAGGCTGAACAGCCCACCAACGGAGTAGATACAGATTCCAAGACCAGGAGAGAGCCCCACTGACATATTTGGGGGAGGACAGAATGGTGGCCAATGGGACCCAAAAAGACCCCACCATCAAAGATCTCCTTGCAAAACCTTCCTCCAAACGTGTGGGACAGGCTCAAGATTGAGGCTCGCCAGACCGCTCATTGATGGGGTCAGCCCAGTCCCTAGATGTAGGAGAAGACGGCCTGGTCACACACAGATTAATGGAATCCCTCCTCAGCACCTTGAGGAACGACATTGCGACCCTGAAAACGGAGATGACAAAAGATTTGAAGGAGATACGCCATGAAATGGGCGAGCTGGAACAACGGGTAGACTCCGTAGAAGGGCCAGGAGATGCCAGAGAAGAGGAGCTGGAGGTGTGCTGTGGCAAAATATTGGAAACTAAGGAACGCAACGCTGAGCTCAACTACTACCTGGAAGACTTGGAGAACAGGTCCTGGAGATCTAATATCAGAATCAAGGGCATTCCACTACAGGCGGATGCCGACCACTTGGAGGACTTTGTCCTGCGACTCTTCCGCCAGATTGTCCCAGAGTTGGAAGGGAAGCAGATCCTCCTCGGTCGCCCATCTCAGACACCCACCACTCCGCAAGACATTATCAGCGAGGTGTGTGATCAACCCCATGTCCCATTGGAAAGGATTAAAGGTGTGTTTCAGGACCTCTCCCCAATAGCCCTGCGACAACGCCACAACATGAAGCCAATAACAGACTATTTGAGGGACTAGGGGGTGCAATACAAGTGGGGGCCCCCCCTACAGCCTAGTCTTCGCATGGAGTGGAGAAACACGCTCAACTCACACACACCCAGAGGTAGCAGCAATCCTGAGACTGGACCTGGATCAAAGCGACCAGTCAGACCCCAGGGCCTCTCAACATCCTCTCTGGAGCATGGCCACCGGAGGCGCTCCAAGGCCCGATCCCACAAGATCGTAAGCAAGCCGACCATGACAGAGAGCCTCAGGGAGAGATCGGCTTTGCTGCAACACCTTACCGAACGGGACCACTTGCCTGAGCTAGAGCCTGAATGGCCACCCTAGAGATGGGCACTTAATCGCAAGCCCTTGCCCCTCTGACGTCGACTGGCCTTGATGGGGTGGTACTGTGCATTTGGCTGTCCCGGCCGTGCGGGGGCTGCAGGCATGGCCCCTGGATCTGCATTGCCTTTTGATCGAACATTTGACTGTAGCGGAGGAGGACTCCACTAATCTCGACTCTCCCAGACAAACTACACTGATGGCCGATGACATGGACCCCTACCACATAATTAATGGTTCTTCACCGATCGGTGAAGTTGTTATTAATTTTTCATTGTTTGGTGCTTTTAACACATGTTCCATGTGTGTCGGGGGGCTCCAGGGGTGACTGACTCAGAGGCTCACATTGACTCAGATGTCTTGCTGCTACAGGTACAAGAGCACGGCGGGCTCTTTAATTCCCCCTGGACTCCCCGCAAGGACGAAACAGCGTGCGTGACGTCTTCTCCAGAACACCAATCAGCGAGCAGCTGTGGGGAGATAAGGAAGTGCCCGGTCATCCTGGCGCGCACGCCGAGGAGCGAAAGGAAGTAGCCGCAGGGGATAAGATGCTAGAAGAAGACGCTGGGGACGTCGCGGAGACAGCTACGATCAGGGTTCCTGCCTGTGGAGAGTTACCCGGAGGAGGACGGCACCGCGATTTGCCCCACCACGCTCCAGGAGGAGGATGGCTGGAGCAGGTACACTACCGCATACGGGGGCTCACACAGTCAAAGGGAGGGTACGGGTAGTCTGTGGTTGGTCACTGCACAGCTCGTCTTCTCTGTTCTCCACCTTTCCGTTTTGTCGTTGTTGATCTCTCACGCCCCCCTTCCCTGTGTTTTCAAGATTGAACAACGTCCACTGACCCGTGGCCTATTTTTCTTTTATTTCCTGCCATGTCCTGGAGGACCGCGGAGGAGAACTAGGAAGCTCCTACCTCCTGACATTCCTGGTACCGGTGAAGACTGGTACCGGTGAAGAGGAACCACTCCTGGAACTTGACTCCCTTGGGACTCTTTCTTTATTTTTGTTTCTGTGAATAAACGAACCCCAACTTGAGTGTTAAAACGCCTCCTCGCTTCCTTTGGAGACACACACCTTCTACCTTTCCCCCTTGCATCCGACAAAGTGGTGGAGAATGTGGGCAAACTCCATCTGAAATAAGATGGAACAAATAATCACCCAAATGAGAGAGGCCCAGAACAAACTCGAATGGGCCGTAGAAAAAAAACGCCAGTCAGGCTCAGATGGATCGGGCTGTCTTCTCCTCAGCTATACGAACCCAGGCAGACAACGTTACAAAGCTCGCAGAGGGGCAGACACAACTGCTACAGGTTTTGGGACAAGGAAGAGCTACTGCTTTGCCCGGAACGGTGATACCGCTACAAAAGTATGACTGGCAAGGATCCGGTTTCATTTTTGAATTTTTTTTTTACTTCGAGAGAGATGCCAGGGCTAGCGCCTGGCCTGCAGACCAGTGGCCCTTTTAACTGGCGACTCTACTCACTGGTGAGGCGCAGGTCGCGTATCAGATAGCCAATTGAGATGGAACCAACCTATATGGCCAAGTGAAACAGTTTATACTAGATAGACTAGGGGTTGATGAGGAAGCCCACCGCCTTCGCTTTCGACAGGAACGGGGTGCCCCGGGAGACACCCCAAAGACTCTTTTCTACAAGATAAAAGAAGCAGCAGACCGCTGCCTCCAGCCGATGGAGGCCTAATGAGAAGAAATCATGGATAAAATATACCTAGAGCAGTTCCTGGAAGCACTACCTTATGGTACCCAGAGATGGTTGAGACAACACGCAGGACTAACTCTAGAACATGCTGTGCAAATGGCATGTCCTATGCACGGGCTCAAAACAGGAGTCTAGTGAAGGAGCCTGAGAAGTCCGTGAAGCCCCTACAGTGGGGTAAAAACGAAAAGAAACATACCAAAACCTTCATTGATTCCCCGAAATCAAGATCGGGATGACTTGAGGTTTTCCCTTCGACCGGACCTCAGAGCTTCGAGTGAGGGAAGTGGGTCCATATAGCCAAGTTCTGCAGGAAGAGGAAGGAAAAGAAGGAAGACAAGCCCATGGACGTCAGTTATCTTCCTCAGTCGATCCTGTATGCTCAGGAGACTGGCCCGGTGTTTTATGTGAGTCTGAGACTGAATAACCACCCTATAACTGCCATTTTGGACTCTGGCTGTAAGCACTCTGTTGTATGACACATGCTTATTCCCCCCCTCGTCCCTCTTATCCAGCAAATATGTTTCTATCAGATGTGTTATATTGGGATATTAAACAAAACCCCCTAGCCAAAATAGCCTTACAAACACAAAAAGGGCTAGAAGTTACGGCTGATGTAGGAGCTCTACTTCACCTCCCTGAACCTTTAATCATCGGTATAGATAACCCTTGGTTTTCTGATCTGTTAGGTGAGACCCTCAAAACCAGTTTACACACCCAAAGACCACACAACAGTTTTATGACATTCGAGCCAAGGGCTATCGATACTCACTTAAGAAATGCCCAACTCAATGATAGTTTCCTTAGTAATGCATGGCAAAGCGCCAAAGACACCCTTAACGCCCCTAAACGGGTGTATCCATGTTTTACAGAGAAAAATGGCTCCCTGTATAGGGTATCCAAGGAAGGCAAAGAATCCCAACAGTTAGTCCCTGCTGGTTTTAGGGACCAAATACTGTTCTTTGCGTACTCCCACCTCCTGGCAGGTCATTGTGGGGCTGAGCAAACCTCTCAAGCCATACTTCGTAGCTTCTTTTGGCAGGTGGTCCATGCTCAAGTTAGAAAATACTGCCAGGAATGTACTATTTGCCCCATAGGTAAAACCCCTACGTTCCTCCAAAAGCCCACTTGAACCCTCTTCCTATCATTGGAAAACCATTAGAGCGGGTGGGAATGGACCTTATAGGACCCCTTCATAAATCTACAAGGGGTTATCAATATGTGATTGTTGATTATGCAACCAGATATCCAGAAGCTTTGCCCTTACACTCTGCTAATACCACCAGCATAGCCCAGAGACTTATAGAAGTATTCTCCAGAATGGGGTTTCGCAGACACATAATAACCGACCAGGGAACCCCCTTCGTGTCTAGACTGATGAAACAAGTCTGTAGCCAGTTAAACATCAGACAAATAAAAACCTCAGTTTACCACCCTCAAACGGATGGTTTAGTAGAGCGATATAACGACAACCTAAAGCTTACCCTTAAACTCCTTACAGGGGATGGGAAACGTTGGGATCAACTCCTCCCTTTGGCGTTGTTTGTTATCCAAAGCTAAGTGCAGACTAGCCCTGGGGTGTACCCCTTTGAACTCCTCTTTGGTAGGAGACCATGTACGCTTCTGGAAATCACGAAGGACAGTTGGGAAAAGGATAGTGCCCATGAGGGCCAGACCTTGTAAGACTATGCAAACCAGGTCAAAGCCCTGCTTCATAAGCTAAGGACCTAAGCTCATGACTCTCTTGAGAAAGCCCAAGAAAAACAAAAGCTGACGTATGAGAAAGGCAAATGTTTAAGAGAATTGAAAGTGGGTGACTGGGCTCTGATACTACTTCCCTCCTCTACTCACAAGTTAAGGAAGGAATGGCAAGGACCGTATCCAGTAGTAAGGAATGTAGGAAAAACCACCTATATCCTATCCCTGTCCTCAACTAAGACTCAGATGTATCATATAAACCTTCTTAAGAAATGTCTGGGTCCTCCACCAAATAAAGCACATACAGTCTCAACGGTGGAGACCCAATCCCACACTGTTGAATCCACAATAATCAACAATGAACTGACCTGGGATTATAAGACGGATATACAGACCATCCTTCATTCCTTCAGGGACATATTCTCTGATCAACACGGACGGACGCATCTAACTATGCACTCCATCCCAACCCAAGAGGGTATCACAGTGAAACAGCGCCCCTACCGAGTCTCCGAAGCACGACGTCTGTCTCTCCAGAAGGAGGTAAAACAGATGCTGGAGATGGGTGTCATAGTCCCGCCCTGTAGCAACTGGTATTCCCCTATCGTGCTCATATCAAAACCGGATGGAAGAATCCGGTTTTGTATTAATTTCAGGGCGGTGAACAGCATCTCCAAACAGGATGGCTATCCCATTCCGAGGGTGGATGAGTTGATAGAACGTCTTGGTGAGGCCCAGTACATATCCACTATCAACGTAACCAAGGGCTACTAGCAGATCCCTCGTAACCCTAAGGATCAGGAGAATACCGCTTTTTCCACCCCTGACGGTCTTTTCCAGTTTACATTCCTACCTTTCTGGTTACATGGGGCCCCTGCCAGTTTTCAGAGACTGATGGACACTCTCTTAGCTCCTCATCTAACATACTCCTCTGCCTACTTAGATGACATAGTTGTGTACAGCAAGACGTGGGAAGACCATATGACTCGTCTAGGGTCTATTTTCTCCGAGGTAAGAGTCGCCCAATTACAAATAAACGCCAAAAAGTCCAGGTTCGCCTTTCGGAGGTGAAGTACCTAGTGTATTTTCTGGGAAAAGGCATGATAGAACCCCTAACAGAAAAAGTGAGGGCTATTCAGGACACCCCTTTTCCTACTTCCAAATGTGACCTTCGGGATTTTTTGGGCCTGGTCGGATATTACCTACGTTTCATTTCACACTTTGCGGACATAGCCGCTCCTACGACAGATCTCTTTAAAAAAATCAACCACAGCCTCCCAAATCCGCACCATATCAGAAAAAGAGTTGTTAGCTTTCCAGTCCCTGAAAACGGCACCTCACCCGTATTGCTGACACCTGACTTTCGAAAACCTTTTGTACTCCAAACCGATGCTTCTGGGATTGGTATCGGTGCGGTCTTGCCCTAACATGACAACTAAGGATTGGAAAGGCCGGTTCTGTACATCAGCAGGAAGCACTTCCCTAGGGAACGGTGTAAGAAGTTGGCCTGATATATGATGTCACTAGTTCTAGTGTACACCTTGTATCAGTCCAAACAACCCTTATGGTGATTGGTTGTAAAGTCAACCTTATAGACCAGCTATCCTAGTGGTAGCATGGACAAGAGCAGTCTTAGGATAAACTCTGTATGGCATGTGAAGCCAGCTGTTATACCATTTGCAATCCCTTGAATACCAAATGAAAGGACACCACAATAGATATATTATAAAAATAGAATGTATTTATTCTAGTCGAAATACCCTCAGCACTCTTTATGAGATTCGAGGTAAGTACAACACAGTCTTATTTAAACATACATAAGTCACACAGGTAAGTAATACAGTTAGGCCCTAGGGGCCACGCAAACCATATACTAAGTAAGTGGTATAAGAACCACTGTCACGAACACAGGTTAGGCCTAGGTCTAGGGAATCGCTGGGGCTACACTATACTACCAATTGTTAGGAAGTGGGAGGCCCACGGGATTCAGGTGCAGAGTGGAAACGCTCACGCGTAATGCGTTAAAGTCGATAGAAATAGTAGTATTTAGAAATTAAGAGTTTTAGGACACTTTGGAAGGAACTAGGATTTAGAGACTTGGAAACTAGACACTAGGATAGTCAATACCCTTGTGAGCACCGAAGTACTCAAGTTACCTAGCCCACGGGCTGCGGGTGCATAGGTGTGAACTTGCGTCGGGTTTCGTCGTCGACTCCTATGGATGCCTGAAGAAAGATGCTGACAGGCAGTCAGTGAAGAGTGTCCGGTGGATTCCCAGGATGGAATCAAGAAGAAGGATACCTGCAAGCAGATGGGACAGAGTCTAGGTCACCAGCCAGGAGCTGGGAAGGAACCAGGAAGGAACCAGGCGATGTCGTGAAGGTGCAGGTGAAGAGGTGAAGCTTGTCACAGCAGCCACGGGTACCAGGAGGCGTCGAGGACGACCAGAACCAGGAGGCGAGCTGTCCCACGAAGGCTCTTGCTGTCGGCGGCGTTGATGTCGAGTTAGGACCCAACAAGCCTTGGCAAGCGTAACCCACGCAGGATGGAGGACTTGCTTCTGTCGCAGACCAGGAAGGTCTGTGGTGCTTCCCTTTCACAGGGGAGCTGGTGCCAGTCTGGAGGAGCCGGACCAGCAAGGCAAAGTTGAAGGTTCGTCGTCACAGAGGTCACTAGCCAACGGGCCAGCAACCGGACAACACGTCGAGCAACTCAGGTGCAGAAGGGCCCCACGCAGAACACGTGAAGTGTGAGGAGCTGGTCTTCTTTGCAGATGGTGCTCGGGATTGGGGCTTCTCAATTCCCCAAGCACAGCCTCGAGGAAGCCTCAGAAGTCGCGCTAGTCAGTTACTAGCCACTTTTCCCAAGTCGCCGGTCCCACGTCCCTCGTCGCCTCTACGGGTCTCAGCTTTGCTGTAGATGTGGATCTGGTTCAGAGGTGTCTGGAAGTCACGGCGCTGGTCAGTCTCTGCAGTCGTCCCTCGTAGGATCAGTCGCAAAGCAAGCAGCGGTCGCTGGATGGTGCCTGGTTGCCCAGGGTGGTCACTCCTTGGCCACAAGGGAGATTCTTCAGTCTTCTTCCGTAGTCGAATGTCCAGAGTTTCTGTTCAAGATGCAGGTTCAGGATAATCTAATTCTGCAGGGCTCAGCTACCTTCTAATATACTAGGCTAGTGGGCTGGGCTAACTGCAAGGACTCTCGTATGGGTGGGACCAGGAAGGGGAGTGGCTACACCCCCTTTCCTTTGTCCAGTTTCGCGCCAGAGCTGGGGCTGGAGTGCCCCAGCACCGGTTTGAACTGGACTATGCATGGAGCACCTTGTGTGCCCCAGGCATGTCTCATTCCTTTCAGTCCTCCCTGCCCCAATACACTAAAGTCTGTCTGGGGAG
This sequence comes from Triturus cristatus, assembly GCF_964204655.1. Taxonomy (NCBI): domain Eukaryota; kingdom Metazoa; phylum Chordata; class Amphibia; order Caudata; family Salamandridae; genus Triturus; species Triturus cristatus. The sequence continues at coordinate 436,440,432 of NC_140590.1, read as the reverse complement.
GTGCTAGCACCTCCCCAAGCAGGAAACCTATTGTCCAGGCCTCCCTGGCTGGGAGGACTCCCAGCTGCAGGAGGTCAGACTCGTGTCTGTGGCAGGAGCATCCATTTTGTCATGCTGAGGCTTTGGTCAGAGTTAAACAGCAAAGTAGGATTTTAACATGTCTCTCCCTCTAGAAGGGAGGAATAATATCCTCATCTCCAGAAATGGTATGGGGGTATTATTCCAAAGTGTTAGACACCTTACACGACATGCTTTGATAAATCCAAACCATAGTTACCATAACCGTTTAAGATTATAAGGTACTTAAGAGTATATGGTAGGTGATATCATAGAACAGCTATAAGGACATGGTTCCGAAAGCTGTAGACAGGCTCAGCTCATGCTAGAGCACCATCACACATGTTACCAAGCACTCTGCCTCCAGGATCGTTAAGGCCTGCCATAGGAGTAACTGATAGGTACACATGTGTCTATTGTGAGTGTAGATATAGGTATACTATATCTAAGCAAGGGGTGATTACACGACCCTGCCCCAGCTGAGTGATCAGCCAGTTGTGTCTGATTGTAAGGCCAGGCCAGGGGTGGCATAATACATGCTGCAGCCCCTGGTAGGCCTAGGGTACACCTATGCCCTGGGCACCTAGGGTACACTGTACAGGGTCCAATAAGGTGATCCTTACCAATTGGGTATATAACTAGGGTACATGGAGTCCATTTTAAAGAGAGAGCAGACAGCCTGAGACCCTGAAGGCAGGATCTCAGGCCCAACTAAGTCGAAAAACCAGCTAGACACTAGGCAAAAAGTTGGGGGTAACCATAGTCCGATATCCGCCTTCCTACAACACCCCCCCCCCCCCAAACAAAGGGAGATAAGGCTGTCCTTGACCAGGTAAGCCTCTATTGCCTAAGTGGCCATATAAGGAAGAACCAGCACTGGCATGGTTACCCCCTGTCTCATGGTCCACTAAGCAATCCCTCACCCTAAAGGTATCATATGGTCTCCACCAGAGGGAATCTCTACCTTTGGTGTGTCTTTTCAAAGTAAAAGGCTGGTGTTGAGATGGAGTACTGAAGTGAGTGTCCTCAAAGTGAGGCCTCAGCTTCCTCCAATCATCCTCCATCATGGATGCTTTTCTTTCTTTAACTGAGTTGCACTGTGCTCTCAGGGTCAGCCTCTGGCTACCTAAAGCTGGAGGCTGGGTCCCTTTTGTGGGCTTACTGGAGGGACAGGTCAGGTTTGGGGCCCTAAGGTCCCATGTTTGCCTGAGCCCAACAGAATCCCTCTGGGGGAGGTCCCTAACTACCTGTAAAGGAGATCCCTCAGGAATGTTTTTAACCATCACCTGGCTAGGGCTACTAGCCAGGCAATCCTCATTCTTTTGATGGGGGGTTCTTGTGGACAGGGGCCCTCTTGGGGCCCACTGGCCTCCCTGACCTCTGCAGCCCTGGGCTGACTGAGGCAGGGTAGAGAGAGGCAGGCTACCTGCACCAGACTGGGTCCCACCTTAGAAGGGTCCACTGACATCAGAGGCTCTGCCAGGCCAGGCCTGGCTACCTCTGGGGCAGTTCCTTCACAAGGGGTGAGGTCAGATCCCTGAGGAGGCTGACCTTTTCCTAATGTCTGGGGAGAGGGAGACTTTTCTTCCTCCCCACTACTCTCTGTTTGTGTGGAGTGATAAATAGTTTCAGGCTTCACTACACCTATGTCAGTCTGAGTATGGGCTTAGACCATTACAGCCCTGCCAACCTTTCCAGGGAGGCACTCAGTTTGGGTTTGAGCTGTGACTGTCACAGCTCTGCCAATCTCTACAGGGAAACCTGTCTTTGTCTGGGCTGTGGCTACCACTGCCCTTCCAACCTTTTCAGGGAGGAAATCTACTTGGACAGGGGTTGTGCTGGCACAACCCCACTACCCTTTTGAGAAAGGCCTACCATTTTAGAATGGGTGTCTTGTTCAACTCCAGCCCAAGCTGAGAGCTCCAAGTCATTCCCCAGTAAGCAGTCTACAGGCAGGGTTGGGGACACTGCCATCCTCTTAGGGCCAATGACACCTCCCCAGCTGAGACATACCTCTGCCATGGGATGACTGTTCTGTTTGCCATCAATGTTAGTTACCTTGTAAGAGAAGCCAGGCAAAAGCTGCTCAGAGGGAACTAGCCTGTTGGCCACCATAGTGATGCTAGCTCCAGTGTCTCTGTAGGCCTCAGCTTTTCTACCATTGATGTAGGGTTCCTGTCTGTACCTACCCAAAGTGTTGGGACAGGCAGTGAAGTTGGCAAACCCCATGCCACCATCATAGACAAGAGTAGCTGCTGTAGGGGACTTGGCTAAGCCAGTGTCCACCTGTGTTCCCCAAGAAAACCCAACCACATTTTTGGGGGCACTCCCACCACCTGGGGGATTACTGCTGACAGTAATAGGTGGTGTTACAGGAGTAATTGGAGGAACAGTTCTGTTTTTAGCCTTTGGGCAACTGCTGTCAGTTTTCCAATGCCCAGGAATTTTACATTCATGGCAGTAAGGCTTTTTAACTGTGGTAGAGGAGGGAGCTTGGGACCCACCACCCTGTGTGGAGTTTTGGGGCCCTGAGGAAGATTTCTCTTTTGTTTTATCCCCACCCTTCTCTTGAGGCTTGGTGGTATCTTTCTTTTGGTCTCCACCCTGATTTTTAGGCCTAATCCTGGTCCTGACCCATTTATCTGCCCTCTTTCCCAATTCTTGGGGTGAGGTCAAATCTGAGTCTACCAGGTGTTGATGGAGAAGCTGGTTTTGACAATTATTAAGGATCTGCTCCCTCATAATCAAGTTGTACAATCCTGTATAGTCCTGCACCTTGCTGCCATTTAACCAACCTTCCAAAGCCTTAGTGGCACAATCCACAAAATCAGACCAGTCCTGTGTCTGTGTCTTCTGGGTGTCTCTGAACAACAACCTATATGGCTCAGTGCTTAAGCCAAACCCATCTATCAGAGCACTCTTCAGGACTTTGTAATTGTCAGCATCCTCATCACTAACTGTGAGGAGCTTGTCTCTACCTTTCTCAGAGAAGGAGAGCCACAAGATAGCTGCCCACTGACTTTGGGGTACCTGCTGTACTTTGCAAGCCCTCTCCAAAGCAGTTATCCATTTGTGGATGTCATCCCCACATTTGTAGGGAGGGACAATCTTGCTCAGGTTTCTATTATCATAGGCCCTGTCTCTATCCTTAGGGATATTGCTGCCACCAGTGGGTCCTAGCCCACTTAACTTTTGCTCTCTGGCAGGAGCAAGCTTCTCCTTGGCAAGGGCAAGTTCTTCCCTCTCAATCCTCAGATTGGCTTCCCTCATTCTGGCCTGATGCTCTTTTCTCTGTGGAGAAGTCATTCCCCTATGAGAAGAGGCATGGGAGCTATTAGAGACATGGGAGTGGACAGATTCCCTTGAAGGGGATCTTCCTCTCCTGCTTCTCTGGTTAAGTCCACCTGAGGGTCTGAATGGGGGGGACCCCATTCAGACTCCCATGTAGGCTTAAGTTAGCCTGGCTAAGTCTCCCAACTTGGACCTGGCTATCTACCTCATCTTCTGAAGTCCCTGCTGACTCATCTAGATGAGTATTGTGAGGGGAGTCTTCTGTGGAGGGTAGGCCCTCATTGGTACCTAGGGTACCATCTTGGGAGGCTCTCTGAGTATCATACTCTTCTAAGAGTTCCACTAGATAAATGAGGGTAGGGTTTGAACCCTGTTTTAACTTTCTGGAGGTACACAATTGTCTCACCTCCTGAAAAGTTAGGGCATCATATCTAAAGGGTATCTTTCTAGGATGTCCCCCTCCTGAGACAGAATCAACTTGATCTCCTCCCAGAGACATGATCTAGTGAGGGTGTGGTGTGTGCACCTACCTACACTAGTTGTACCTACTAAACCTCTCTAGTAGTTGTAGTCAGGGTGTGCTAGGCCCTTCAACCTACAACAACTAAGTTCAGTAGAACTTAAGTATTTATAAGCTATGTTATATGTACCTTACAAATATCCTTGTGATCTTTCAATTTGATATCTCAAGATTGCAATGGTATCACAACAGCAAGCTCAGATCCCAACCGCTGCTCACCAATGTGAGAAGTTGGCCTGATATATGATGTCACTAGTTCTAGTGTACACATTGTATCAGTCCAAACAACCCTTATGGTGATTGGCTGTAAAGTCAACCTTATAGACCAGCTATCCTAGTGGTAGCATGGACAAGAGCAGTCTTAGGCTAAACTCTGTATGGCATGTGAAGCCAGCTGTTATACCATTTGCAATCCCTTGAATACCAAATCAAAGGACACCACAACAGATATATTATAAAAATAGAATGTATTTATTCTAGTCGAAATACCCTCAGCACTCTTTATGAGATTCGAGGTAAGTACAACACAGTCTTATTTAAACATACATAAGTCACACAGGTAAGTAATACAGTTAGGCCCTAGGGGCCACGCAAACCATATACTAAGTAAGTGGTATAAGAACCACTGTCACGAACACAGGTTAGGCCTAGGCCTAGGGAATCGCTGGGGCTACACTATACTACCAATTGTTAGGAAGTGGGAGGCCCACGGGATTCAGGTGCAGAGTGGAAACACTCACGCGTAATGAGTTAAAGTCGATAGAAATAGTAGTATTTAGAAATTAAAAGTTTTAGGACATTTCGGAAGGAACTAGGAGTTAGAGACTTGGAAACTAGACACTAGGATAGTCAATACCCTTGTGAGCACCGGAGTACTCAAGTTACCTAGCCCATGGGCTGCGGGTGCACAGGTGTGAACTTGCGACGGGTTTCGTCGTCGACTCCTATGGATGCCTGAAGAAAGATGCTGACAGGCAGTCAGTGAAGAGTGTCCGGTGGATTCCCAGGATGGAAACAAGAAGAAGGATACCTGCAAGCAGAGGGGACAGAGTCTAGGTCACCAGCCAGGAGCTGGAAGGAACCAGGCGATGTCATGAAGGTGCAGGTGAAGAGGTGAAGCTTGTCACAGCAGCCACGGGTACCAGGAGGCGTCGAGGACGACCAGAACCAGAGAGGCGAGCTGTCCCACGAAGGCTCTTGCTGTCGGCGGCGTTGATGTCGAGTTAGGACCCAACAAGCCTTGGCAAGCGTAACTCACGCAGGATGGAGGACTTGCTTCTGTCGCAGACCAGGAAGGTCTGGGGTGCTTCCCTTTCACAGGGGAGCTGGTGCCAGTCTGGAGGAGCCGGACCAGCAAGGCAAAGTTGAAGGTTCGTCGTCACAGAGGTCACTAGCCAACGGGCCAGCAACCGGACAACACGTCGAGCAACTCAGGTGCAGAAGGGCCCCACGCAGAACACATGAAGTGTGGGGAGCTGGTCTTCTTTGCAGATGGTGCTCGGGATAGGGGCTTCTCAATTCCCCAAGCACAGCCTCGAGGAAGCCTCAGAAGTCGCGCTAGTCAGTTACTAGCCACTTTTCCCAAGTCGCCGGTCCCATGTCCCTAGTCGCCTCCACGGGTCTCAGCTTTGCTGTAGATGTGGATCTGGTTCAGAGGTGTCTGGAAGTCATGGCGCTGGTCAGTCTCTGCAGTCGTCCCTCGTAGGATCAGTCGCAAAGCAAGCAGCGGTCGCTGGATGGTGCCTGGTTGCCCAGGGTGGTCACTCCTTGGCCACAAGGGAGATTCTTCAGTCTTCTTCCGTAGTCGAAGGTCGGGAGTTTCTGTTCAAGATGCAGGTTCAGGATAATCTAATTCTGCAGGGCTCAGCTACCTTCTAATATACTAGGCTAGTGGGCTGGGCTACCTGCAAGGTCCAGTTTCGCGCCAGAGCTGGGGCTGGAGTGACCCAGCACCGGTTTGAAATGGACTATGCATGGAGCACCTTGTGTGCCCCAGGCATGTCTCATTCCTTTCAGCCCTCCCTGCCCCAATACACTAAAGTCTGTCTGGGGAGGTGCTAGCACCTCCCCAAGCAGGAAACCTATTGTCCAGGCCTCCCTGGCTGGGAGGACTCCCAGCTGCAGGAGGTCAGACTCGTGTCTGTGGCAGGAGCATCCATTTTGTCATGCTGAGGCTTTGGTCAGAGTTAAACAGCAAAGTAGGATTTTAACATGTCTCTCCCTCTAGAAGGGAGGAATAATATCCTCATCTCCAGAAATGGTATGGGGGTATTATTCCAAAGTGTTAGACACCTTACACGACATGTTTTGATAAAGCCAAACCATAGTTACCATAACCGTTTAAGATTATAAAGTACTTAAGAGTATATGGTAGGCGATATCATAGAACAGCTATAAGGACATGGTTCCGAAAGCTGTAGACAGGCTCAGCTCATGCTAGAGCACCATCTCACATGTTACCAAGCACTCTGCCTCCAGGATTGTTAAGGCCTGCCATAGGAGTGACTGATAGGTACACATGTGTCTATTGTGAGTGTAGATATAGGTATACTATATCTAAGCAAGGGGTGATTACACGACCCTGCCCCAGCTGAGTGATCAGCCAGTTGTGTCTGATTGTAAGGCCAGGCCAGGGGTGGCATAATACATGCTGCAGCCCCTGGTAGGCCTAGGGTACACCTATGCCCTGGGTACCTAGGGTACACTGTACAGGGTCCAATAAGGTGATCCTTACCAATTGGGTATGTACCTAGGGTACATGGAGTCCATTTTAAAGAGAGAGCAGACAGCCTGAGACCCTGAAGGCAGGATCTCAGGCCAACTAAGTCGAAAAACCAGCTAGACACTAGGCAAAAAGTTGGGGGTAACCATAGTCAGATATCCACCTTCCTACACACGGGTCTACCCTACCATTGAGAAAGAGTGTTTAGCAGTGAGATGGAGTATAGAAAAACTTTGCTATTACCTGACTGACTCAGAGGCTCTCATTGACTCAGATGTCCTGCTGCTACAGGTACAAGAGCACGGCGGGCTCTTTAATTCCCCCTGGAGAGGACTAACCTGCGTGCGTAACGTCTACTCCGGAACACCAATCAGCGAGCAGCTGTGGGGAGAAAAAGGAAGTGTCCAGTCATCCTGGCGCGCACGCTGAGGAGCGAAAGGAAGTAGCCGCGGAGGAGAAGACGCTAGAAGAAGAGGCTGGGGATGTCGCGGAGACAGCTACGATCAAGGTTCCTGCCCATGGAGAGTTACCCGGAGGAGGACGGCACCGCGATTCGCCCCGCCACACCCCAGGAGGAGGGTGGCTGGAGCAGGTACGCTACTGCATACGGGGGCTCATACAGGCACGGGGAGGTTACGGGTAGTCTGTGGGTGGTCACCGCACAGATCGTCTTCTCTGGTCTCCACCTTTCTGTTTTGCAGTTAGTGATCCCTCCCCGTGTTTTCAAGATTGAACAACGTCCACTGACCTGTGGCCTATTTTTCTTTTCTTTTATTTCCTGCCATGTCCTGCAGGACCGCGGAGGAGAACTAGGAAGCTCCTACCTCCTGACATTCCTGGAACCGGTGAAGAGGAACCACTCCTGGAACTTGACTCCCTTGGGACTCTTTCTTTATTTTTGTTTCTGTGAATAAACAAACCCCAACTTGAGTGTTAAAACGCCTCCTCGCTTCCTTTGGGGACACGCGCCTTCTACCTTTTCCCCTTGCATCCGACAATGTGCCACCCACATGCACTACTATCCCAACCCACCACATTCACAGGGCAGGAGGGCATCTCCCGGTCCAGCTTGGACCCACCATCGCCATTGGCATATATACAATACTATGATGCAAATAGTTTGTATCAATGTGAGGGGCCTGAACTCAACAGCAAAGAGGATAGCGCTGCTGTCCCAGTTGAAGGCAACATAATGTGATATATGCCTCCTACAGGACACCCACCTCTTAAAAAAGGACTGGAACCGCATGTGGTCGAATTTGTTTAATCACCAGTTCTGGTCAGCTGGGCCTGGCAAGAAAGCTGGGGTAGCCATTCTAGTGAACACACACTTCCAAGGCCAGGTCCTTCAAATACATTCAGAAGGCATGGGCCGCATGCGATCTGTGCAGACCTACTTTCACCAATACGCTTTTACAGTTGCATGCCTTTATAGACCCAACGACCATCAGGAACCCTTTATCCGTAAGGCGATCGGGACGATTCTTGCCACACCAGATATTAATATCCTGATGGGGGGATTTCAACGTAATACCAGACACCTCATTGGATTAGACCCTGCAGAGGGGCGGCCCAACAGGAGCCTTCATGCCGCAGGGACTCCAGTGACTCATGGATGCAGGGTTGGTTGATGCCTGGAGGACGCTAGACCCCTCCACAAAGTCATACTCCTTTTTCTTGCCCACGCACCAGTCGTACGCCAGAATTGACTACTTTTTAATCTCTGCCTTCCTACTCCCGGCAGTAACGTAGACGGACATTGAGGTTGCTTCCATCTCAGACCACACCCCCCATCTTACTTACACTGCGCCTTTCCAATAATAGCCGAGGTTCCAGGATGTGGCACCTTAACCCTAGGCTGCTTTCATATAATTCTGTCACTAAAGAAGTTAAGGGAGTAATCTTATACTACCTCGCCTCAAACGATACACCACACATACCAATATCAATTCTCTAGGACGCCCTTAAAGCAGTAATGAGGGGAATCTACATAACTATAGCGGAACGGCTCAATGGGAAGCGCAGGGTTAAACACGAGGAGCTGGAGGCGCGGGTGGGGGACATGGAGGAGGCACATTGTGGAAGTGTAATCAGTCACCGAGGCATTAGTTGTGGAAGAGAGACGTTTATTAGACAACCCTCTGTCAGCTTCCCCACGGCAGCAGTAACCGTTCAGAACCGAACCCTCCAACACAGGGCATTCTGGCGTTCTGGAATACTACGCCGAGAATTCCACCCTTATAGAATAACAAGACATGACCACACACATAGACGGACAGGCTCCCACAGGGAACGATGACAACTAACCCTTGCCAGAAAACAGCTTAGGGCCCTTAACATGGACGCAGCAGAATACGCCCTACTGCGCATGAAGCAGAAATACTACGCTGAGGGAAACAAAGCTGGTGGGCTTTTTGCACACAGGCTACGCACTCGGACGCAAGTGCGCTGCATACACGCTTAAGTAGACCAAAACCAACACTCCTTGACATGAGACAATAGGATTGCAGCGGAATTCGGTCGGTACTATGCTTAATTATTTAGGGCGGAGCCCCAGCTATGTACACACTGCACTACATATATGGAACAGGTCCCCTTAACAAAAACCTATAGCAGCGCTCCTAAAGGTAGGAAGTCCTTGAGGCAATAGGGAGGCTCCAAGTGGATAAGGATCCTGGACCTGACTGGTTTATAGGTTTTATAAAATATTTGCGTAGCTATTGCTCCCCGTATTGGCCATGCTATAAAACTACTTTAGTTCTACGGGCGCTATCACAGAGACCATGAAAGTGGCCACTATAACAGTCCTACCAAAAACAGGAAAGGACCCTCGACAATGCGCCTCTTATCATTGCTTAATGTGGATGCAAAGATATTTACTGTGATTCTTGCCAGCAGACTGGGACGTTATATGGTTGACCCAGAAAAATCGGCCTTCATTCCTGGACGCACATGCGGGGAGAACATAAAGCACCTTTTTCACCTTGTAGACCTTGTAACCGCTCACCGACACCCACACTGCTCCTATCAATAGACCCTGAAAAAACATTTGACCGGGTGCATTGGCCTTTCCTGCGGATAGTGTTGGAATCTATTGGCCTGGGCCCCTGCTTTTGCCAATGGATGCGGTCCAGCTATGCAGAAACGAGGGCCCTAGTTCACGTTAACAACTTATTCCAGATCCACACTGACCCCAAGACCACCCTCAGAGGCACCCTCATCTACAGACCCCCTGGACCCCGCACACACTTCAGCAAAGACATCGCAGACTTCATCAGCCCGCACGCCCTCCCCTCCGCCGACTACATCCTCCTAGGGGACCTCAACTTCCACCTGGAGAACAACAATGACAGCAACACCACCACCCTGCTGGACAACCTCGCCAACCTCGGACTCAAGCAACTGGTGACCACGCCCACCCACTACGCTGGACACAGGCTTGACCCCGTCTTCTCATCCAGCAAGTACATCTCCTTCAGCCACATCACCGGACTTCACTGGACAGACCACAGCTGCGTCCACTTCAGCTTCCGAAAGACCACGACCCACCACCACCCACAACAGGTTCCCCGCAGGAGCTGGAACAAGATCACCTCCGACCAGCTCACCACATCTCTGACCCAGATCACACCCGCCAGAACAACGGACCCCAGCCAAGCAGCCGACAACCTCACACAGTGGATCACCATCTGCGCAGATGACCTGGCTCCACTGAAGACCCCCCCCCCCCCCCCCCCCCCCCAGCAGACCCGGCAGCAAGAAAGCCCCCTGGTTTACCGACGAACTCAAGAGCTCCAAGAGGAACTGCCACACCCTCGAGAAAGCTTGGCGCAACGACCCGACTACAGACAACATGACGACCCTCAAGCACGCCACCCGCAAACACCACCAGCTGATCCACACCACCAAGAAGACAGCATTCAAGGAAAGACTAGACAACAACGCCCACAACAGCAAGGAACTCTTCAGCATCGTCAAAGAGCTCTCCAACCCCAGCGCCGGAAACAACGACATCACTCCCTCGCAAGACCTCTGCAACTCCCTCGCCTCGTTCTTCCACAGCAAGATCGCAGACATACACAACGGCTTCAGCACACAGCCCACGCACCCTACCACCGAACCAACGCCCCCCACCACCACCCTCCGCGCCTGGACCCCGATCAGCACCGAAGACACCATCCGCACGATGAACACCATCCACTCCGGATCACCAATCGACCCTTGCCCCCACCACGTCCTCAACAAGGCCGACTCCGTCATCGCACCCCATCTCCGGGACATCATCAACTGCTCCTTCAACACCGCCACCTTCTCGGAGAGCTGGAAGCATGCCAAACTCAGCGCACTACTGAAGAAACCATCAGCGGACCCCACCGACCTCAAAAACTACCACCCCATCTCGCTCCTCCCTTTTCCTGCCAAAGTCATTGAGAAGACCATCAACAGACAGCTGGCCGCCTTCCTCGAGACGAATGGATCCCTCGACCACTCGCAATCCGGTTTCCGAGCCAACCACAGCACCGAGACCGCCCTCATCACAGCCACTGACTACATCCGAGCCCTACTCGACAACGGGGAAACAGCGGCCCTCATCCTCCTGGACCTCTCCGCAGCGTTCGACACCGTCTGCCACCACACCCTAGTGCAGCGCCTCAACAACATCGGAATCCAAGAGAAGGCACTGGAATGGATCATCTCGTTCCTCACCGGAAGAACCCAGAGAGTCCGCCTCCCCCCGTTCAGATCCGAGGCCACCGAAGTCATCTGCGGCGTACCACAAGGATCATCTCTCAGCCCCATCCTCTTCAACATCTACATGAGCCCCCTCGCGGCCATCGCACGCCAACACAACCTCAACCTCATCTCCTACGCCGACGACACCCAGCTGATCCTCTCCCTCACCAACGACCCCGCCACCGCCAGAACCAACCTACACGAAGGGATGAAAGACGTAGCCGAGTGGATGAAGAACAGCCGCCTGAAACTGAACTCAGACAAGACGGAAGTCCTCATCCTGGGATCATCACCCTCCGCCTGGGACGACTCCTGGTGGCCCCCGGCCCTGGGCAGCGCACCCAAACCAAAGGACCATGCTCGCAACCTGGGCTTCATCCTGGACTCCTCCCTCTCGATGACCAGACAAGTCAACACCATCTCTTCGTCATGCTTCAACATCCTACGCATGCTCCGAAAGATCTTCCGATGGATCCCCACCGAAACCAGGAAGACGGTCACCCAGGCACTCGTCACCAGCCGACTGGACTATGGAAACACCCTCTACGCCGGAACCACAGCCAAACTGCAGAAAAGACTCCAACACATCCAGAACACCTCAGCACGACTCATCCTGGACATCCCCCGACACAGCCACATCTCCGGACACCTGAGAGACCTGCACTGGCTCCCCGTCAGCAAAAGAATCACGTTCCGACTCCTCACCCACGCACACAAAGCCCTCCACAACCTGGGACCCAGGAACCTCAACAACCGCCTGACCTTCTACACTCCCACTCGCCAGCTACGATCGACCAGCCTTGCCCTCGCCTCCGTTCCACGCATCCGAAAAGCCACCACGGGAGGAAGATCCTTCTCCTACCTGGCAGCCAAGACTTGGAACTCCCTCCCCATCCACCTCCGCCTGAACTCAGACCACCTCTCCTTCAGGAAGCAACTCAAGACCTGGCTGTTCGAGCAGTAGCGGACCCCCCCCTACCCCAAGCGCCTTGAGACCCTCCGGGTGAGTAGCGCGCTATACAAATGTTATGATTGATTATCTCCCAAATTTCTAATTTCAAGGGGTACGTGACAGGGGTGCCACTCCTTTTCACGCTCTATATGGAGCCGCTAGTGGAATGCATCCGGAGACACCCACTCAATGAAGGGGTTTGGATGGGTGGTCAAACAAACAAGATCACATTATATGCAGACGATGTGCTGCTGACCATCACTAAGCCACGACAGTCACTGCCTCCTTTGCTGGAGGAACTTGCGCCATCAGGGTTCAAGATGAATGCCACCAAATCCCAAGCCCTTAACCTCACTATCCCACGAGACGAGCAGGAACACCTAGCAAAAATATTCCCCTTCACGTTGGTGGAACCTCTTACTTGAGCATTCAAATATTTCCCACTATCGACAGATCCCCGTCACATAATTATTCTACACTGCTAGCCACGGTGCGCTCTCTTTACAGTCCTGGCATGTGGGTCCCATCTCCTGGACGGGACGAATAGCAGGCGTAAAAAATGTCCATCCTGGCCAAGATTCTATATCTCATGGAGGCGATGCCGCTACAACTGTCCCCCTTTACTTTGAGGAAACTACAATCCTCGGAGTCCTTCATCTGGTGCAGTACGAAAGCCAGGACAGCTAGGGAGCGTGCATACCTCCCGGTAGCTAAGGGTGGTTTGGCTAGACTACACCTAGTGCATTATCACCAGGCGGCCCAGCTGCGATTCCTAGTGGAATGGCAACATCCATTCACAGAGAAAGATTGGTGCTTCCTGGATCAGGCGGTAGCCGGCATCCATATATGGAAGATACCATGGCTCCCGAGTAAGAACCGCCACCGGGAGTGTACATTTCCCCAGTGGTCAAGGCCACGATCAGGGCCTGGGACAGACTGTGCATTTCTAAGTGCCTCTCCACCCCAGGCACCCCCCCTTACCCCAATTATGGGAAATGCAGACTTTCCACCAGCAATGCACAGACCAACATATTCCCGGTGGCAGGAAGCCAATTGCAAATGCATTGGTAAACTCTTTGATGAACGGGGTCTGTTGGACTTCCCAAGGATCAAGCAGGACTTCGGGCTCCCAGACTCTGAGCAATGGCAGTACACAGCAGTCTGCCACTGGGTGACCCAGCCGTTGGTGCGACCCCACGCAAGCAGGCCACTTACCCCTTTCGAGAGTTGGCTCCTGCCACGGTGGGATGACCGACACCTACTGTCAGATATTATACTTTTTTGAACACCCCTACTAATCCCCTGCTCTCGCCAGCCAGGACAAGGTGGGAGACGAAGTGTGAACACAGATAAGGAATGGACGGACATTCTGCATCGGGCTCGCACGTTGGCCTGCAAGGCTGCTGCTGAAGAGGGGGGTGGGGGGAGACACTCCTTAAACTAATGCACTATTGGTACTACACACACGCCCGCCTGACTAGGTGGAAGAAGGGAAGCAATAATAAGTGCTGGTGCCATTGCGGTCACCTTGGTACACTCCCCCACCTGCTGTGGCATTGCCCCAAGCGGCACCGCTACAGGTCAGATCAGAACAGATGTTGATCAAATGTTAGACACAGAGTTACCCCGCTTCCCTAGCTATATCTTGCTGGGGCTACCGAACGCATTAACATACCCACTACATTCTCCAAGGGGGAGGGCCATTACCATGGTGCTTTGTGCAGCGAAGCAAGTCCTGCTATCTAGATGGGGAACGGATACTACACCTACACACAAAGAATGTATACAGAAACTCTGGGACTTGTTAAGTATGGAAAAGCTGACAGCGGTAGTAAATCAATCCCTACCTAAGTTCGAGATGATGTAGGGTCTCTGCTTGAAATACTTATCCAACACTTTTCGGTAACTCACTTGTCGAATATACCTCTGGGTCGTACGCCTTACAGCCAGCACACAACCTGACACCTAAACAGCTGTGTGGTGGGGGCCAGGACAGAACTGACAACGCATTACTACACACGGGCATGGCATGTTTTGTTTATTGAGTTCCATTGATAACCTTTGTTAACAAAATACAATTGTTACCCCCTCCCTTACTCTTCTCTCTACCCACCAACCACCCCCGTTTTTTTTTCACTGGCCACTGGATGTAAGAGTAAGATGAAAATAAGTTACTTAACAGTAACTACGGTTATCCAGTATTGGTATCTTTCATAGATTCACATGCCTGAATCATTCCCAGTCGTCGAGATGGGAGTCCCATGGTATAATAATCAAGCAGTATTCAAATAATGCCATAGGCTATAATGGCACTGAGCCCTGCTAATATAGCCTGTCTATGTCCTTTTGAAAAAAGGACCAAATGTTGAATGCAGCTGTTAGCACCCTCTGGAACCTTTCCAGCAGAGGCAGTTTCCCTCAGATTTTCCCAGCACAGGTGAGAAGAAAGTGTTTTAATATATTAAGGAAACAGTCTCTATGGGGATGAGGGTGGGTGCATGTGAATTCATGAAAGATACCAATACTGGATAACCGTAGTTACAGGTAAGTAACTTTCATAGATTCACATGCCTGAATCAGAATAGCAAGCAGTGACATCCAAGCTTTCAGTTTGTCTGTTGCGGATGGTGGGAGACTAACACGTGTTGAACCCAAAAAATCTTGGGTAACAAGAACAAAACCCCTTAAGGCTATACCTGTGTAAAATGAATGTGAATGGATGCACAGAATATACTCTTAAAGCACGGTAAAACATCACTTATGTAACAACATCTCCATATACATAGTATTAGCGAGAGGGAAATAAAGAATGATAATGTAACCAATAGTATACTTTACTTAGATATGATATACATATATATATATATTCACTGAAAAAACCATAGGTTTCAGACATGTTATAGTTAGCGGAAATTTTACTGATAAAAAACCAATGAAATTCCCCCGTTATAGTTAGTGCAGGCAACTATAACTCACGCGACCGCAATCCTCTGCTGATGCGAATACTGTATTTAGACACTTATTTGCCCATGTCTTCTTCCATAAATTTTTAGCTATACATATATTACAAATATTTTTTTTTCATAAAGACACATATGTCATCAGCAGAAGATTGCGGTCGCGTGAGTTATAGTTGCCTGCACTAACTATAACGGGGGAATTTTATTGGTTTTTTATCAGTAAAATTTCCGCTAACTATAACATGTCTGAAACCTATGTTTTTTTCAGTGAATTTGCAAGGTTTTTTAAATGCTAATTCCTAACTATAACGTGTGTGAAACCTATGGTTTTTTCAGTGAATTTGTACGTTTTTTTAAATGCTAAGTTACTTTACGCCATTCGTGGCGTGCACGCCCACTTAACGCGCCCACTTTACGCAGTTAGTGCCGTACACGCAAGGTGGGCACGCAGTGCGCTACGCGCACCGCGTGCCCACGTTACGCACCGTGCGCACATGGAGGACATATTATGCGCTTCCTTGTGATAGGTAATCTGTTAAATTTAATTTGTAAGTGATGACAATAATATGCCATGCACAGAGAGTGTTTTTTTTTTTTATTAAAATTTTTAGCGTAAGCGCACCGTACGCGTACGGTAAGCGTAATCGGCGAAATTTTCAAAAAAAAAAAATTTACCGTTTTTGGCCTTGGGGGATCTTTGAGGGCTCAACTAACATGGCTATGTGCATGGGCGCTGTCTAAACAGCCCCTTTATATGTTTTTTGCCTTTGTTTACAGCCCCCCCCCCTCAGAGTGCGAGAGAGAAAATGGCGGCCGCCGCTTCCTGGTTTCGACCGATTCGAATGTTTACTTAGATGTAACAGCCAATCAGAATCGCGCTCGCGCACGCCACCGTACGCGTACGGTAAGCTTATGGTAAGCGTACCGTAAGCTGGCTCAGATATATATATTGATTTAAAGGCTATTTTCTCAGAATCTACTGAACAGATTTACACCAAACCTACAAAAGGCACTTCCTTGACCTGAGGACTACCTCTCTGCCAAATTTCTAGTAATTCTGTTCAGCCGTTCGGGCTGTAGCCCTGTCTAAAGGTCCTATGGAAAAATGCATGGGAAAAACGCGTTTTGGGACCCCCCTTTTATCTCAGCCCCCGCTTGACGAATCCCCCCGAGACTTTCAGGGTAGGAGCGGAGCGTAGCGCCCCACCTATTTTGAGAAATTCGCGAGGATTCGTCGACCGGCGCCAAAGTTATTCAAAATAGAATGTTGCGGATTTCCTATGGAAACAGGGTCGTAACTATAACTACCTACTGGCGACCGCCAGTAGGTAATATATATATATATATATACATACATTATATACTGGCGGTCGCCAGTAGATAGTTATAGTTAGGACCGAGTTTCCATAGGAAATCTGAAAATTCTATTTTGAATAACTTTGGCGCCGGTTGACGAATCCTCGCGAAATTTTCAAAACTAATGGGGCGCTCTGTTCAGCTCCTACCCTGAAAGTCTCGGGGTGATTCGTCAAGCGGGGGCCGAGAAAAAAGGGGGGTCCCAAAACGCGTTTTCCCCATGCATTTTTCCATAGGACCTTTAGTCGAAGGTACAGCCCGAACGGTGTCAATCTGTTCAGTAGTTCCTGAGAAAATAGCATTTAAAAGCATATGAATATCTATAAGCGCGCACCGTGCGCGCACCGTGCGAGCACCCTAACGTGCGCGAGCGTAATTCTGATTGGTGGTTACATGTTAGTCAACGTTCGAATCGGTCGAAATCAGGAAGTGTCGGCCGCCATTTTGTTTGTTTTCAGTGCGAGAGTGAAAAAGGAAGGTGGCGAACGTGAAAAGGGGGCAGGGTAGAGAGTTCCTGACCCCCTAGCCTTTGTCAGGGGGTCCCTGAAGGACCCCGAAGGCAGAAAAAAATTTACATTTTCTTTTTTTTTTAAATCGCGGGGGTGCGCGCACTGAAAAAACCATAGGTTTCACACACGTTATAGTTAGGAATTAGCATTTAAAAAACCTTGCAAATTCACTTAAAAAACCATAGGTTTCACACATGTTAAAGTTAGGTAGATATTTCACTCGTAAAAAACCAATGAAATTCCCCCGTTATAGTTAGTTCAGATCACTATAACTCGCGCGACCGCCACTCTATCACAAGGATGTTGTCATGAGTGATGTCATGAGTGATGCCACTGACCATGTCATGAGTGATGTAATATGTGACGTCATGAGCAGTGGATTGCGGGCACGCGAGTTATAGTTATCTGAACTAACTATAACGGGGGAATTTCATTGGTTTTTTACGAGTGAAATATCCACCTAACTATAACATGTGTGAAACCTATGGTTTTTTAAGTGAATTTATATATATACATATATATATATATATATATATATACACACACATACACACACACACATATATATATACATACATACATATATTGTAGAATGATTACCAACTACTCTAGCAATGCCAATGATCTAAGACAGATATTGAGGAAGAGCTGGCATATCCTCAAATCAGATCCAATTATAGGGGAGGGATCTGGCTAGAGCCCCCCTATTGTCATTTAGGAAGGCACGAACTCTAAAAGATCAGTTGGTGCAAAGTCACTATTCCCAAGGGAGAAGTGATTCACACTTTGGCCAGATCAAAGGCTTTCATCCTTGCAAAAAATGCAAGGCATGTAAGAGTAGTAATAAGGTCTTGTCATATGATGTACCAGGATTGAAAACTCCGAAAAAGATAGAAATATTTATGAACTGTAACACCAGCCACACGGTATACTGTTTGGTATGACCGTGTGGACTCCGGTACATCAGTAGCACCATACACCCTACCAAAATAAGGATCTTAGAGCATATCAGAGCCATCGTCACCAAGAATGTGACTTATCCGGTGGCTCGGCATTTCGAAAGCCATCATAGCAGCAACAGGGTTCTGTTGCGCTATTTCTGTTTAGACTATGTGCCATCAGATTAGGGGATAGACAATTGAAACTCCGAAGACTCGAGTCAAGGTATATCATAGATATCCAGACTAAGATACCTCAAGGACTCAATAGTGGGGAGGAACTGGCTGTACATTTGTAAATAGTAGCAAAAGGGGATACTGGATGGCATATATTTGTAAATAGTCATGTAATGAAATACACAGGTTCTTTGCTTTGCCTGTAGTATTTTGGATCTTTTCTCTGATTTCTTTTCGGGGGGTTTCCTTTTTCTTTCTCTCTTTTTTCTCTGGTTTCTTGTCGCTTGTTAGCGGGTGATCAGTTTATATCAAAATCGATATATAATGATACAGCATGGAATAAGCATGGCAATGGATATGCCTATTCAGGGCTAAATTATGTTTGATATCCACAATTGCTTATAACAACAAAATGTGCGGTATGGATTTACTATACGTTTACAGCAATAGCCCATTCAGGACAAGATAATAATTTGTGTACATATGTATAGCTAACCATATGAATGTAGCTAGATAGACATGTACAAATGATTGAATTTTGCATGTTTAAAGATGGCCGAAATGATTTCTGTTTCCATCCAAACAGACCTTTGTTTGTTTTGATTCGATTTGAACCACCAATGAACTGGATGTTTGTTTACTTAAATAACGCTGTCTTGGGCTGCCATTTGACTTTGACAAAGGCAGTCGCCGAAACACGTCTTTGGTATGCTTTAATACCCTAATAAAATCGGGGTAAAAAGATATATATATAACCGCTCTGGTAGAGTGAATCTTTGCTATTCTTTTCAAAGGCTTGTTGGCTTTGATATGACAGAATTGGATCTCAGCCGATATACATCTTGCGATAGTGGCTTTTGTTATTGCAGTCCCTTCTCTGCCTTGGCCATAGGCAACAAGTAATTGATCAGTTTTTCGAATGTACTTTATTCTCGGAAGATAGAACTTGAGGCAGCGTTTGACATCAAGTGTATGTTGCGCCTGCTCGGCAGGCGTTGATAGTTGCAGAAAATAGGACCGGAGTATGACCGGCTCATTTAGGTGGAACTGAGAAGGTACTTTAGGGATAAAAGTGGGATTAGTCCTTAGAATCACAGCATTCTCCTTAAATATAAAAAGGGTTTCCTAATTGTGAAAGCCTGGATTTCGCTTACCCTCCTGGCTGAGGTGAGGGCCAGAAGAAGGGCGACTTTCCATGTGAGGTATTTCAATTCAGCTTTATGAATGGGTTCAAATGGTCTTTTCATGAGCTGACCAAGAACCACGTTTAAATTCCATTCCGGCAGGGGTGCTCGCACTGGAGGGAAAGCATGGAACAGCCCCTTCATGAATTGTTTGATAAGGCTTGAGACATAAAGAGAAGTGCCACTGGAAGCTCTTCTATAGCAAGAGATGGAAGCCAGATGCACCTTAACTGAAGAGAAGGATAAACCTGAGTATGCCAAAGAGTCGGGCTGTCTTATGCTGCGCCTTGTTATCATGGCCATTCGGTTCCAACGGATGTGTATGGTGTCTTACTATCCAGCTTCTTCTCTGTATCCCTTGCCTTCTTGTGGGCGTTTGTTTTTTCGGAGTCTTCTTTCAGAATTTCGACGTCTGATCCTTTGTGTGTCAATTCTGCTGGAACTCCATGGTCCTCTTCATCACTGGAAAGGCCCAGGTCCTTCAGGGAAGTTTTCTTCAATGCCTGGGACATCGTTGCGTAGTGGGCCTCCCTCTGCTTTGGGGTTTCTGTTGGTTTTCAGCTGGAACACCGTGCCGGCCTCACAGTCCTTGCCCTTATGATCTTTGGGTAGGCAGAGGTTGCACACGTCATGTGGGTCGCGATGTGCAAACTTATGGTGGCACTCGGGCAGAATTTGAAGGGAGTATTCTCCATGGCCCCTACCTCGCCATTTGTTGACCCTTGATGTCTTCTGCTTTGGTGATGTCGTTCTCGGAGTTCTGATTTTCTCTCCGGTTGTGATGTTGATGGACGGTGGTGTCCACTTGATATGTTGACTTTTTCTCTTCTTTTCGGGGGTTTTCCTGAAAAGCTTTCGGAGCGTCCCGTCTTGCTTCCAGACCCAAAAGGCGGAAAAAAGAATCTGAAGATGGCTACCACACACAACGACCTCCACGGCGCCGTCTGACGTCAAACAGGGGACGTACCTGGCACCAAATGGTGGTTGAAAATGCCTAAAACAAGAAAAAGAAAAAGAGACTATTCCGGACCCAACCACTAGATTGCGGAATAATGCACAGCATGTGAATCTAGAAAAGGATTCACGCTGCAAAACTTCAAAGACGCAAACCCTAAATCACACTTGGTGTCTGGAAAAGGACTATAAGAAAGGGAGGTTGAGTCCACAAAAATAGTCACCGTCCAAGCACCTAGATGGGGCTCTGTGAGGAGGGGAAGCTCTGCAAGACTTCTTCTACCTATGATCAGGACTGGGGGCCACAGCCTGCTTATCTCCCTACTGGGTGAGGAGACATCACCAACAGACTTCAAGACGACCTGCCCTGGAGCACCATTGTTTTTCTGCTTCCCAAGACCAGTGCACCCTGAGAGGAAGATGCGAGCGTTGGAGGGAGCGAGGTCCGTTGGAGAGCCCTGCGACAGGAATCCCGGAGCAAAGTCTGAGGAGGGCGGCTGTGCATAGAGTGGGTTGTTGCATGTGTACAAGAACAGTCTGCAGAAGATGGCCGTCATGATCTCAGCCATTTGAAGTGCACTGTGTTGAAAGTAGCAGTCCCGCACTGCCACACTGCAGTAACCCTGTACCACAGAAGGGGCCACCAATAAACGTAATTGGGCCGGAGCGTGAGACTTTTTTTAAGGACGGCTGCCTGGAAGAGTCTGCACCAGATAGCCCAAAGTCACACGGCAACCCCGTATGCGATGCCAGAAAGTGTTGCCATTATCGCTGTGGCCATCTATTCAGGCCATGGTTGGGACAAAAAGGGTTACTGCTGTCACCTGGTGGTCTAGACTGCCAACTGTTTCCCCAAGAATCGCAGGTTGCTGCTGAAGATGTTGCACTCTCGCTGGAGCACCAGTTGGGATCTCAAGAACGCCCCCACCATTTCTGCTTGGGCAAGCACAACTTACCTTTAGTATTCATTGAGCAGGAGCAGCTGTTTGCTGGAAACTGACCAGCAGTGCTGCTGGACAGGAAGAGCCTGAGCCACCGGGAGCTGCCACATCCATCGTGAGTAGCCCAACTTTGTCGTACAGGATCCGAACTTGAGAGCACCTGAGGAGAGGACACTTGCTGCACAGAGATAAATACGGTCACACTACAGGGGCTGATTTTATAAAGGACGACAAATGCTCAAGGGTGTCTTGGTGCTAGCATCTGTAGGGCAGCACTGCTGAAAGGACCAAACTGCAATAAGCACAAAGAGAAAAGCCATGTTTTTAAAAGCTTTCTAAAAGTCCACATATTAAATTGACATCTTAGATGCAAAGGTACTTGATTCCATATCAAAGAGGTGACATGAATAAAACCTCTGCCGCCCCAAGAAGTTCTAATGATTTTAGGAATCAGCATTGTTTTGGACGTGGTTGACCAAAGACATCTTCTAGGTGAATGCCACAGTTTCTTCAGGTATTCTGGACCTGTACCATAAAGGGTATTATGTCCCATGCAGAGAGATTTAAAAGCCACTCTTTTTTATTAGGGAGCCAAGAAGCTCCTCCAGTGCTTTGGGGGCTGATTCATGTTGCCTGATGGTCTTAATACGACGAACTGCTGCAAACGGCAGCCTCTGGAGTTTCTTTATATAATTACAGTGGTCCAACCTCGACAAAACTAAACAGACAACAACTGTTGTTTGAAGATCAGACGAGCTGTAGGACAGTGTTTTTTTCAATATCTTTAATGGATAAAAGCAAGAGGAAAGCAGCTGATTCTTCTGGTCAGCAAACATGAGTTTTGATTAAAAACCACCACGAGGTTTTTCACTTTTGTAACTGGTATGGGCAAAGGGTCAAGAGTCGAGGGCCATCAGGAGGCATTCCAAAAAGATGAATCAGACCCAAAGAGGAGCACCACAGTCTTGTCAGAATTTAATTTAAGACATTAGTTGTTCATCCAGTTAACAATTGCTCTCATGCAGTTGTTAAAATGGAGGACTACCATCTCTATGTTACTAGTAATTGACACCACTATTTGTGTATCATCCGGGTAGGAGATTGTATCAAACCCAAATGATCTAATCAGTTTATCAAGTGAGGACACATAAATGTTAAACTACGTGGGGCTCCACGAGGACCCCTACAGAAATCCCACAAGGTGAAGAGAAAGAATTGAAGGTAAAGTCTCCAAAGGAGACTGATTGCACTCTCTCGCTGAGAAACACACCTAAAAGATTAAGAGTTGCGCCTCCAATACCAACCTCGACAAAACGTTGTTTCAAGACAGTGTTGCTCACTGTGTCGAAGGCTGCAGATCGGTCCAAAAGGACCACCACGGCCATTCCACCATTATTCATAGTGACACAGATCTCCTCTGTGGCAACCACCAGCGCAGATTCTGTGCTATGTGCTTTTCTAAAGCCAAATTGAATTCCATCCAGAATGTCATTTTGATCATAAAAATCAAAGAGCACCGAATTCAAGTATCTTTTAAGAGTTTTAGCTGGTGCTGGAAGCAGAGAGATAGGGCGGTAATATGTTGCTTGGTTTGGATTTAGGGATGTCTTTTTAACCAAAGGGAGGATCAATGCTTTTTTCCACTCTTAGTGGAAAGCTACCAGCATTCATTATGTTATTCAGTAATGCTGTGAGGGGAGACGCTAATATAACTGCTAGTTCCTGAAAATGTTTTGCAGGACAAGGATGTGATGGAGCTCCTTACTTGGTTAACTTTATCAGATCAACCACTTTTTTTATCATAAGAAGTGGAGGTTACAGAGAGTTAAAAGAAAGTGCTTCACAACCAATCATGGCCAGAGGGTCACAGATGATTTAAAGATTATCACCAGTTCACCACTCTGGTTTTCCTTTCAGCCCAACCTAAAGATTATATAGCCTGCAGGGAGTGCTGATGCTAAATCTGGCTCAGAAAACGTGTCCACCTAGGGGTCTGTTAAAATAAATTTATATCAGGGGACGACGAGTCTAGATAAGAGCTCGTGTTTATGGTTAATTGCTGATCTTGTCTTCAGCAACATACAGTTGAATTTTCTGATTGGAATCAGATGAAACACAGGATGGGGATCGCTTTGATCTCGGTTGCACACACCTTACACTAAATCCTGAGAACAGGAATACTGGCAGTTCACTCACGTATAGTTGTTATCCATCAAGTTGAACGTGACATGACTACAGTATTCAGTTGGAGGAGTGCTACTCATGTATTCCAAATTCTGACCAGGGACGAGCTAGCCTTAGGGGTTCCATCGGTGCGCCAGTTGCACACGTCAGCAGTATGCAAGTCAATTTCAGAGCTGGCACGGGTCATGGGCGGTGTGTATCCAATGGGTGAAGCGCAAGTCAACACTTGGGAGAAAACAGTGATTAGGCAGAGAATATTCAAACTGGGGTCCAGCAACCCCTAGCATCTGGTTCAGGCTCTGCTGAGCCAGGTGTATACTGGTAAATGAAGTCCAAACCAAAATAAAGATGCAAAAGGAAAAGCATACATATAAAAATAAGCTGGCAGAGCCCAGCGCATAGCACTCTATACTTCAGGAGCCAGGCATCACCTTAAAAAAACGTAGTTGTACAAGGAAATTAAAAGCGGGTCCAATTTCAGCAAATGACAGCAAGGCAGCCGATAAGACTGACACCGGGCCTTTTGGGGCCTTAGGGGATTCACTGCTAAAGGTGCTGTGGCACCATAGACAATTTTGATTGAAAGCCTAGAGAGTCAGAAGGGAACTTTTGAGTATGGCCTAATAGTTTGCCTTCCATGATGCGGCCACCAGTGAATGGGGAATAACCCGGAACTTGTTACACTAAAGACAGTGGGACATGGATTTGCCTGACAACTACTAGTCCCCACTTAAAAGGGAAATTGTGCTGTTTCTTCTCAATGTCGTATTCCTCTGTATATGTACAGTTTAGAAATAAAATACTACATTTTCTTATAAAAGCAAGTATTTGGTTGGACATTGATTTATTGTTCATACTGTATGCACTTTGATATATGAGACATGTTCACTGACCTGTGCGTACATTCCCCCATTGAGCCTTGACTGCTCAATAATAGCTACCACCGAGAGTCAAGTGCAGAAGGGGTACTTGACCCAGTTGAGTAGGGACCCAGGACATCAGGAGTTAAAGGCCTTAACCACCATGGTTGGCCCCAGTAGCCCATGTGTGCTCTGTGGCCCTCTGAAAGGGGTTCTGACAGGGAAAATAATGCCTAAATACTCAGTTGCCAGTTTAGGGGCATAATTTCATGGTTCTAGACTATCAATTTTCTTGGAAAGGTACAGCAGGCCCGACCGACACTCTAGTAGTTTTCACATCTGCCCAATGATAATCCTGCCAAGAAGAGTTGCCACTGATTAATAACACTGTCACAATACAAAGAATGTGAAAATCGGTCACCAAGAAATTTCGAGTTCACTTCAAGAAACAAAAAAAATTAAGAAGATTTAAAAAAAAAAAAAAAGCATAACTTGCTAGATCCAGTCATGGTGTGAATGATCCGTTTGGAGCAAACCTTTTTATGACAATAAGAAAACAGTACAATCTGGTATCTATTTCCACAGTGGAAAAAGGGAGATTGAAACATTGACACTGATGCATGTCAACAGGATATTATACTTTCTTGACTAGAGATTCATACAAACTGTAAAGCTCCGGAATCACATGAATCATAAAACTGTAAATGAAGAATCAGAATTATGAGTGGACAGAAGCAATGAAAAGAAAAACAAACGTGGTTGAAAGTATATGTTTATTGCAAACAAATATATATAGTTATATCTTACCAACGTGATACCCAAACTCCAAACATCTGACCGCACATCATATCCTTGTCTTGATGCACCAGGATCTATCCTTTCAGGCTAAAAATAATCAAAGAAATGATATCAATGATTTTAAGTACTAATTAACAAATAAGGTGAATTCTATAGAGTTTGTTGCACGTAAAAGCAAGAGTAAATCTTCAAACCATTAAGGATAATATCACGTAATTGATTAATATTATAACCACAGTGACTTTTTATTCCCAAACCTGTGGGTATCATGCCACTTTGTGGTAGGACTCGAAACTGCTCAACAAACTGTTCAAACCAAACCACTGGAGCAGCTGGCACTGCACATTTGAAAGCATGTAGAATGGAACAAAACTCCCTCCCCGTCGGCATGGCTATGTACTGCTCTCACCACTTACACTACAAATAAGTACCATATTAGTATCATGGTTCTGAATGACTCCAGACGGAAGTGTTGGAAATAGGTGGCTGCCTACGGACCAGGAATAATAGACAAAGCGAAATGGAATTTATCCCATTGATGTTAATCTAGTACATAACAGATTTAATAAACATCAAAAAGTAATAACACAGCACTATACAAAATTGAAGCTTAGCGAATAAATATACATCTTTAAATATACAAAACAGTAATAACAGCCGAAATACATCATAAAATACCAAAATTAACAATAGGAAAAATCAACAAATGAAAAGGAAAGGAGTTAGTTATTTCAAGTAACATAAAAAGGGGAGAGCATTAAGAAAAGTGTGAAGGAAATGCAAGGAAGTGTAAAGAGTGAAGAAAAAGCGAGGATGTGAAAATGTAGGCATTATATAATCAAATTTACAAATATCAGAGAGGATGTTGTGCAACATATTTCAGTGGGTCCAGGGATGAAGGAAGTAGACCAACTAAAAAAAAAGGAGTTACCACCTTCCAGACATGGAAAACAAAATCCTTAACAGCAGAACAAACCTTGGCAGAAGCAAGAAACCTAAACAAGTCTATAAATGTAATTAACTTTAGGACTGATTCAAGAATGAAACTCAACAATCCAGCATAAGCCAAAGATGAGCAAATAATAAAAACATAAAAAATACAATGAGCCCGTCATTAACTACAGGGGAAAAGTTAACAGGTAAAATGTTTTCAACTAGTTTAGTTTTAGGTGACGGATAAACATTCTGTTTGCACCAATACGGAGACATATTCCCAGCAGATGAAAATCTTCCAGCAAAAATCCCAGAAGACTGTTGTTAGTCAACTACATTAAGGACAGGCTTAGATGTCTGCATAAATCACCGGTTCCAAATAGAAATTAAATAATGGAACAGCTAAAAATTACATCTAAGGAAATAAAAATGTAATTGGGAGAGGATGAGCTGAAGGGCAGCCAATCCGGACAGTAGCTCCAAGAACTATCAACATGCCTATGCAAGGGAAAACACTGACTGTAATGTTTATTTACAGGAATAGTCATCATTTTGTTTCTGGGTCAATATATAAATCAATCAATGATCAGGAATATAGCTGAGAACACATCTGCCAGATCTCTAGAGGTAATACAATAATTATTCTTTTAAAAGATTGATGGGTTAGGGGAGGATACTTTGTTTCCTCTACAGATTATTTGCCTTCGCAACAGTCCAACTATCTCAGAAACCATTTTCTTTGGCAGGGAGTGCCACCTACAACACAAAGCTGCAATAGCTCGATGTAGACCAAAATGAATGGCAGAGCAGTGTACAGAATACTTAATTGCCAGACTGCCAGGGCACAAGCTGCTCTCAGGACAATATCACTTACCTACCCTGCTAGGATGTGCTGTAGTTGGACTTATTTGATTTTCAGGGGCGATCAAGTCAGGCAGAAGCTGGGCAGGGGCATAAGGCAGTTGCCATGAAATACATTTGCATCTGGTTGCCATGGAAATGCACATTCTGTAGTGTTGCACCCATAGGTCACTGTGCACAATGTATATATATGGTGGTAGACATCACAGCTTTTAGACAGACCTTTCTTGCCATACCAGAGAGTGAGGGCTTGAGCTTCCTTGTACAGAATCGCCTTGCAATAATGCTTTTGACTGCTTTTCTTGCACTGTGGTGGCTGGTACGAATCAGAGTTGAGTCCCTACAATGCTGTTTTTTTGCATTGAGTTTCAGGTTTCTAGTTTCAATTATCAATGTAATACCAGACGCTGTTTTTGATACTAAGTGCTATTGCTCTAGTTTCCTCGTCAGAAGGGTCAAGGCAACTGTCTCCAGAAGGGTAACTGCATGCAAGACCTTTCTCTTCTATTTTTGCCTCTCACTGTTTCTTATTTAAACAGGTGGGTATGAAGACTAGTGGGGGCCGGGATTCCTGGGTGTTCTAAACCTTAGGGCTGCCTAGCATTGTGATAGTTTACAAAGCCCAAGTTTTCTCTCCTCCTTGGGAAAATGGCAGCTTTAGAGAAAAGACGCAACCCAAAGAGAAGTAGTGGCATCATGTGCAGAAAACAGAGCTCAACAACATGATGTTATAGCAGCCCGACTTGATACAGCTGCTCTGGCTACTGAAGTAGAAAGGCTGGAAGAATGTTAGAATCCCTTACCCATTAGGCAGGAGTTTCCAATACAGGATAAATTAGGTGCCACTCCTTCACAGCCTGGTATGTTTCCTAAACAGATTATACATACTGCTGGGCCTCATACCTCTTTTTAAAAAATTTTTTTTTATTGGTTTTAGTCAGCAAACCATTGTTCAAGGAGTAGCAATCATTACATTCATATCTTGACTTTACAGAGTACGTAACAAGCATAATTTTAGCGTATCTCCAAGTGGTCCTCTAAGGTGTTAACCATATAATAGCCTACTTGTATCAAGTTCAATTCCATTAGTTTACATGTTGTGAATAAGAAAAAGTTCAACTTAAACTCAATTACCGACCCACCCACCTCCCACACCCATAGACTCCGCAGAAATCCAAGCATTGCAGCAATCCAACCCACTATAACTAAAAGCATATAAATTGTACAGTGCATATCAAAACGACACCCTTCATTATAATAAACAAATGTATTACAACTCAAATTTCCTACATTCATTGCCCCAAGAACGCACAAGAGAGGAGGGGGGGAGGAGGAGGAAGAAATACATAATGAATCTATCCATACTTGCGCAACCCCCGTTGTTCCTCCCTTTTTAGCTCCGCACTCTCTGCCCTTCCCCATCTCACCATCTCATTGTACCAATCCTGCAGTGTTGGCGGTCTAGCAGCTTTCCATTTCATGGTAATATTACGCTTTGCTAATATGAGAGCAAGGTTGGTGAATTTGGTAACGGGGTTCCCTTTCGGGCCGAGCCCGAGCAAGCAGTATTCCATCTGGTCATTATTTCGAACCGGGGCTATATCTTTCAGTATCTTGCAAACTGTTACCCAATAGTGCCGCAATCTCTGGCAACTCCACAACATATGTATTAGTCCCACTTCTGCTGGGCCTCATACCTCTAGCACCTGCAGAGCGTTTCAATTGTGATTTTATCTCAATACAGGAGGCTAGCATTATGCCTAAAACTTTTATTTACTGCTGTGCAGCAACGCTTAAAAGCATCCAAAACAGAACTTTAACACATCACAACATAACATAGAATCCTCAGTCCCATAAATACTCCTTGTCCTCCATATTCCACCCTTTTGTTTGCCGCTTCTGATAAGTATTGTGTTTCAAGTTTATGTTTATTAGTGTAGTTACTTAAAACCATTGCTACAAAATTTATCGATGAAAAGTTTAATTGTAAATTACGTTATAAGAAAAAATTAATAAAGGAGTTTGGTTAAAACAAAACAAATAATCGTTGGTTTCCAATGCAGTTTGCAGTAGACTGTTCATTTGCTGAATGACTATTCGGAGCCATGCATTTGGGTGAGGATGTTGCTTTGCAGAGTGTAATGTTGGTGCTGGCACATTCCTCTCCCAGTTATAGCATTTTCTTCCCCAACTGCCTCAAGAACTTCACCAGGCGACAATTCAGCTGCGGGTCCTCGGGTGCAAAACAGGCCAACACAGCTTGTCTCCGCGTGTGAATGCCTCTTTGATTAAAAAATGGTTTTAAAAGTTGTTTTCATTCAAGTGTCAGTTCTATACAAGTATAGAGTAGGTGCAGCATGTCCTCCTGTGCTGTACCACATAAACAGCAGGTGAAGTCAGTTTGGGCCTTCAGCCAGTGCAGAACGTGCTTTGTGCTTGATTGTAGGCCTAGTCGGTACTTTAAGAATTGGCTTTTAGTAGATCTAGTATACCCCAGGGCTAGATATTTTGGAGCAGCTGGGGTGGCCTTTTTGATAAGGCTACTTTATCCTCGATCGATGATAAACTTTTTACTTTTTTCCATACTAATGTTTTGAAAAGGCAGTGATTAGTGGGTGTTTTCCAGAGCTCGGTTAGCCCCAGGGTGATCTGACTTGTTTGTAGATATTTTGCAGCTGGTAATGTTTGCTGTTGTTAACTCTAACCACAAGCGCCAATTAAGAGTTCCTGGGCGAGATTTTCATACCTTGTCCCAAAAGATGACATATGCTCCTTGTCTTGCCAGGGTCTGCTTTTGGACACCGAACTCTAGCCTGATCTGTGCAGGAGAGACGTATTTTGACAAACCAAAGATTATTCGGTACGCTGTTGCAACCGTGCAGTCTAGTAGTTTAGAGTCCCTACCCTTCTGTGCCTCGTTCCGATAAGCTATTGTCGGTAAGAGTTTTGCTCGTATTACTTCGGCTAATGGGAGGAGTGATGGGCCACTCAATTTGGAGTTGAGGGTTCTTATTGAAACTGCCAGGGCTGTTCCTGATTGAGTCTCTTTAGGCAGTGAAGTGGTCGCCTTTGTCGATGACCACTCCTAGATATTTATATTCTGATACAGAATCAATGTGGGTGTGCCCTAGAACCAGGCCGGTGATTTCTTCAGGGGCGGATTCTTAATACGGGCGGGTGGGCTTCGCCCCTACCCCTTTTGCCTCCATTATTTTTGTAATTAAATAAGTGGCTCCTACCTGCTGCAGAAACAATCATCCTGCATATTTTTTTACCCTCTCTGTGCGCGTGGGTCAGGCAGCGTCAGCAGACGGGCACATGCTCTTACTGCGCATGTGCCATGTCGCAGGTTTTTAAAAGTTGGGGTGACTTCAACCCTAGTTTGAATCGTCGGTCAAAATGTAATGCCACTTCTCCTGCCTCACGTATTCCACCATTGCTGACTGACTGCATCTTGGGCGCTTCAGGCTGCAGCTTGTGAATTCCAAGAGTGTGTGTCAATCAGGTTCACCTTTCTTCCCAGCTCGTCACATCATTGAGTGGATCAGCAAGCCTCACTGATCCCACCCTACTGTGACGAATTGGGAAAGGGCGGCAGCAGCAGAAGGCGATGCAGAAGTTAGTGACCGTGCTGGAAACAATGGGGAGCATTACGATGTTTGCTTAATGAGATACGTAGAGAGAGCCGAGTAATGCTACTTACTGCATGTTCAGCTCAGGTCCGTCCGTGCAGCCGAGTTTGTCTCCAGTCCTCTGTAAAAAGTGAGCAGTCTCCAAAAACTGAGGTTTTTAGTCATCCTGGGTGTCGGGTTGTGTTTTTTCGCCTGCAGCTAAAGGTGGCGGGAGAGGGCGACTCTTGGTGAGCACAGAACAGAGTTGGAAAATTCTTCTGAATTGCTTCGAGTTATGTTTTTTAGGCAGCAGCTCAAAGTGGAATACAGAATTACTTCTGTATCACTAATTAGCAGTTTAGCGTACGTGTCTTGAAAAGTGCATTGCTTGTAAGTGACCTTTGCCTCCCACGGGTACGAATTAGGAATATAGAACTGGTGAGCAGTATTCTATATTTACTGCGTGTTCCGAACCATTCACGTTCCAATTCAACACGCACTGACTGACAGACTTCATTTGTTCAAGTTTTTGGCTTGAAAGCTGTAAATGTGAGGCAGATCTGAAGGGCCTTTAGTTTTATGGAATGTGCCGCCAGTAGCAGTTACCTAGACTTAAACATTTTTAGGCCTGGATTAGAAATATAAAAGTGTTAAATACTGCATTTTTTCCAGTCCTCACAAGAGTTTATTTCCAAGCGTTGGACATTATCCTCTAAAATATTTTATTTATGAGACATTGTTCCCCACATTTCTATATTTTAAAACTGTAAGTAGTTCAAGGTAAATATGGTTTGATTCATTAAACCTGGTTTCTTTGGTGACCAGAAACATTATACAGATTGTAACAGTGCTTTAATCTAACAGTGGCTGAGAGCGCACATGATGGCTTTCTATTGTAGAAATACAACTATAAGACAACCCAATGTCTCCAAGAGTGCTGTGTTTGACTACTGACGGAGTTTAACACAGTAATGCTCTGGTGGGTGGATGAGAGGGGTGTTGGGTGCGGGATGTGTTTGTGTACTTTTATGGATGTTATGTTATGTTATCGTATTTTGTATAGCGCGCGATTACCAAATAGGTGTCCTGGCGCTGAACGGGATGCCTCTCTCACACTTAAACATACAGATGCAGCGTGCATGTTTCATTTTCACAGAACCATGCACACTGTATCAGTTGCATCAACATTTAATTCCATACTCTCTTACGGGTGTTTACCTGATGGACTAGCCTGGAAAGCAGGTGGCGGACAGATGCTACAAACATCTCAGAACAGTGGGATTGTTTTCATTCCCAAATTTAGCCCAAAATTGGCAGATCACTATCTGCTGCCCTTAACCTGCAGCTGACATGTCCTTGAGGATGAATTAATTACATCTTTTAAGATCAGATTAGGCAGAGGTATGGGTGTTATAACATAAAGCAGAACATAGTTACCATTAGCTCAAGTAGAACAGCGCAAGAAACAGTTAATTTGCATGAATTATGATTCTGTTGCCAATCATATCAGGCATAGCCATTTTGGCTTACGTTTGAAATAGAACAATTTTAACATTAAAATGCAAACTGTGTCTGATATGTGCAGCTTGCACATGGAATGTTTGCATTAGTCCATGTTACAGATGAGAGGTAACTGTTATGAAGTGAAACCAACGCGAAGGTAAGTTTTCAGTCCTTTATTCCTCACTCCTCTCTCCATCAATGCTCCCTGTCACCAACATTCTAATGTCCCCTTCAGGGACATGGGGCAAACCATATACAGTGGGGGTGGTCCGGGAATGTACCAACTATAGGTCATATTTATGGTAACTTGCCCTGGTGTATATAACATGGCGTTAACATGGCAAACTAGATACATCGTAACACATCTTCCCCCTTAACGTGAATGAACAAAATTAAACAATACATAACGGTTACATTTTCCTACTTGTACTTAATAAAGTCTTTGTGCCACCCTGGAGCCCTGCATGATCTACGTGTGACAGGTAACCCCTCGATGTCAAGGTTATGTTGCACTTCTGCTTGGACATTAGGTTGGTTGTGTGTGCTTTGTGGTTTCACTAACCTGTCCATGCTCCACATTTGGTTATTATCTAGTATGGCTGTGTTGTTTCTTACATCCTTGATGCGCATAGGTCCTGTAAATTTGGTTTCACCTTCGCACCTCCTCGGCACCCTAACACATACCTAGTCTCCCACTTTCCACTGGGGAGCTTTGGTCCCGTGTTTGTTGTCATACTGGGCTTTGTATTTGCCTTGATGTGCATCAACTTTTTCCCTGAAAGCGTGCTTGTCCCTTGTTACATGGGATCCCCCTCCTAACCAATACGGGAATAATTTGGTACCTGGTTTCCTCCCTCTCAGCGCTGAAAAAGGAGAAACTCCCGTGACCGAATTGTGAGTGGTGTGATACGCCCACAACATTTCCTGTAACGCCTGTTCAGTGGGTATCCTGTTTACCACCGCTAACTGTATGCACCCTTTAACCATGCAGTTCATTCTCTCCACCAATCCATTTGCCCTGGGACAGTACAATGCTGTTCTTAAGTGTGTGATATTAAGTTTACTCAAGAACTCTGTCATTGTATGGGATGTGAATTGGACCCCATTATCTGTCACTATTGAGGACGGTATGCCCTCCTGAGCAAATGTGTCCTTCAGAAATTGAATTACCGATATGGTCGTTATCCGATGGACCATTTTGACCACCGTCCAGTGGGAGTGAAAATCAATTAGAACCAGTGCAAACGGTTTCCCCACCCCCTTCAAGTTGAGGGGACCAATGATGTCTAACGCAACCTTCTCCCACGGTTTGTCCGGTACAGCTATGGGTGACAAAGGTGGCTTCCTGGTTACCCTAGACTTGTCACTGTTGGAGCATGTGGTACAACTCCTCACCTTTGCCTCTACTACGGAGTCCATCTTGGGGAACCAATACCTCTCTCGTAACCTTGCTTTCGTCAAGCTTCTGCCCAAGTGGCCCTCATGTACAAGATCGATTATCTTACCCCTCATGGGCTCTGGCGGAACTATTTTTTCGTTTCTGAACAGGATGCCTTGATCCACACTAAGCTCCACCCGTATCTCCCAGAACGCTTTAAACTCAGCACTAATCTGATCTGAAGACTAGTGCCAACCTTGTATAGTGTAATTAATGATTTGCGTGATGTTGGTATCAGAGTTCATGCCTTCTAGCCACTCTTGCGTGGTGATGGTGTCTAAATTGAGCTGGAAAACTGGGTATTCATGCGTTTCAAACTGTTCCTCTTTGTTAATGGGACTTCTAGACAAGAAGTCAGCTGCCACATTTTGAACCCCCGGTACATACTTGAGTGTGAAGCAGAACCCTTCCAAGCCTAGCAACCACTTCGCTATGCGGGGAGTGTTACATGGACTATTCTTGGGATTAAACATGAAAATCAAGGGTTTATAATCAGTGCGCAAGCAAAATTGGATGCCCCACAGAAAGAATCTGAAATGTTTCACACCCCAAAAACAAGCCAACTCTTCTCTCTCCACCACAGAATAGTTATTTTCCGCTTTGGTAAGTGACCTTGACGCAAATGCGACAATCTCTCCTTGCCCTCAATAATTTGCAAAAGCGTTGCACCCAACCCTTTCCCACTAGCATCCGTTGTGAGGAAAGTCTTGCGGTTGTGCTCGAAGTTGCACAAAAATGGAGCAGACAGAATGCCTTCTTTCACTTTTGAAAATGATGTTTCATGTTCTTCTGCCCACCTAAATTGCGTGTTATTTTTTGTGAGGTCCCTCCGGTTGGCCGTTAGATCCGAAAAGTGTTCTACATACTTTGCCATATACTCGGCCAACCCTAAAAATGACTTTAGCTCGTCTTTGTTTGTAGGTGCAGGTGCGTCTCTTACCACTTCCACTAGGCAGTGTTTGGGTTTGAACCCTTCCTTTGAAATGCAATGTCCTAAGTACTCCACCGATTCCACCCCAAACTGACACTTCTCTCTTTTTAGTGTTAGCCCTGCATCTCTGAATCTAGATAGAACTTGTCTTAATACATTGTCATGCTCTTCCGTATTCGCACCATATATCAGCACGTCATCTTGGAAACAAAGCGTTTTCGGTACCCCTTTCAAGATATGCTGCATAATTCTTTGAAAGACCCCTGCCGCAGAGGCCAATCCAAACGGCATGCGGCAGAACATGAAAGTGCCCATGGGTGTGGTGAATGCAGTGAGCTTTTTGGAGTCAGGATGTAGCTCCACCTGGTGGTATGCCATGGAGAGATCCAGGACACTGAAGTAACTTGCCTTCCCCATGGTGCTTAACATCTCGTGGATGCGTGGTAATGGATGTTTTTCCACTAATATGCTATTGTTTAGATCACGAAGGTCAATGCACACCCGAATGTCCTGACTATGACCTTTTTTTGCGATCAAGATTGGGGCAATCCATTCAGAGCAATCCACCGGCTGAATGATGTTAAGTTTTTCTAACCTATCTAGTTCCTTCCTCAACGGTTCCCACATAAGATGTGGAATGGGTCTAGTTTTGTGGATCACTGGTTTGGCATTCTTTTTCAGCTGAATTTTGTGCTGGAAGTTCCTAAGCAATCCTAAGTTCTCAGAAAACACCTCTGGAAACTCACCAGCAATGTTCCCACTCTGACCTGAGGGATCTATCATCATCACTTGTTCTGGGTTATTCGGGTCCAATTTGATCCCTAGTTCCCTTTGATGCTGCCACCTCAGTAGGTTCGACCCGTTCTCTACCACGTAAACTTTACCTACCGTTCGTCTGCCTTTGAAGGAAATTAGCGACTTAAACATCCCCTTCATGGGTATGGGATCTCTATTATAGCCGCTAGGAGCTATATCGGCTTCATCCAGCTTGTCCTGTCCTTTCTGTAGAACGGCTTCAAAATCTGCGAAGTTCACTAGTGTGAAAGGCGAGCACGAATCGGCGAACATCTTCACACTTTTCCCATCGAGAGTCACCTCGCATACCGGGTAGCTCTGGTGCTCTTGAACCCCATTCTCATTCACTTGTAGTACTATTTTCTTTACTTGTGTAGGCGTCGTGGTGACTTGGCTTCCCCCCGATGTCTTCGGGAAGCACCCACAAACTCTCGCAAGATGCCTTATTGCACTTCCTGCACCAAGCATGCCTTGCCTGGCAGTTGAGATAATTTGCCAAATGGTTGTTGCTTCCACAACGGTAGCATTTGAATTTTCCATTCTCTGAGCTCGCCGTCTGGCCACGCCAACTTTCATTCTTCTTTGCCGAATCATGTTTGATTTTGTACACTTCAGTTTCTTCCTCCGTATTAATTATCTCTGAAACCTGCCCATTGGACTCCGTCAAATTTATTTCTTTCATACAGATCGCTGTATGCTCGATCGATTTAGCAATTTTAATAGCTTCTATGAGATCCGGTTGTTTCTCCAATAGCTTCCTTTGTATTTCTTTGCTGTTAGTACAGCGTACTAACTGATCTCTGATCAGTGAATCATTGAGATCATTGAAGGCGCACAGTCTGCTCAAACCTCTGAGAACCGCAACGTACCTGGAAACATTTTCCTGTTTGCCCTGTGTACGATTGAAAAATTTGTGTCTCTCCAAAACTACGTTTATTTTGTCCCCAAAATGATTCCGCAATTTAGTTAACGTTGTGTCATATGCATCATCTTCTTCCTCTCCCTCAGGCTCCGGTAGTAATTCAAAAATTTTCCTACCATTTGACCCCAAATTATGTA
The DNA here is from genome assembly GCF_964204655.1 of Triturus cristatus. Classification (NCBI taxonomy): domain Eukaryota; kingdom Metazoa; phylum Chordata; class Amphibia; order Caudata; family Salamandridae; genus Triturus; species Triturus cristatus. The sequence continues at coordinate 436,404,164 of NC_140590.1, read as the reverse complement.
GTAAAATATGCTGTTTCCTGAAAGCGCTGAATTTTTCCCCTCCTATTGCCACTAGGTAAGATTCAAATACCTTCTCCCAATCTTCCCATGGAATAGTTGGTTCCCCCATCTCATTCAAGAATGGTGTCGGTTGTAGCATGCTTGCGGCTGCCATCGTGAGAGAAACAAGACTGTTTAAGTGGACACAACAGAACCAGACGAAAGGCCTTAAAGAATAATGCCTAAAAGCCACCCCACTGATTACTAAGCAGAAACAGCCCTAAGTGCATATGTACTTTAGGCAAACTGGCATACAATATAATCCCAATAGAGTGACAGTGGGAACACTAAGTATGAGAATGGCTGAACATATGAGCTTGCTGTAGCGTCACTAAATAGCGGGAACACCAGAACTATGAGCTGCACTCTACCGATGGCTTATAGTAGAGTATCACCGCTGGAGGTGTGCGTGCCACCGGTCATAGGCACGCCCCAAGAAAATTCAAAATTCCTCCTCAAAGATGAAAAGTGTACCTAATAGTGTTCTGAGGAGCGACTGTTTGAGAGTTGTCAGGAAAATCAGAGGTGTGCGTGTCACCAAAATGCTGACACGCAGGAAATACAGAAGTTCCACGAACAAGGTAAACGCATTGCCCCAGTTCTCTTGTTGGTGATATACTTCTTAAAATCACCCCTAGAAATGTTGCCCCTTCAGAATAAAGTTGATTTGCGCCACACAATCAGGACCCTCCCGGGACCAGGGCACTTCCGACAGGTAGATGACCGGATGACAAGACCAGGCGCCCCACAGTAGATTACGATTCCTCGGTGACCAGAAGACTGCCAGCCCATACGTGAATAGAAGTTTTCCAGGCAGAATCACCGCTTCCGGAGCTTGAACTTCTTCACACGCCACCGCCGATATGAACCGAGTGTAGCGAAGTCCTCAGAAAGTACGCTCGTCTCAGTTCCGTGAATGACAAGGCGGCATCGCCAACCAGATGCGACACCACACGAACAACTGATGGAGTAATCCAGAAGGGGAGGAGTGAGGTACATCTGCCCCCTCACGCAGATCGTCGCCAGTGTTATGAAGTGAAACCAACGCGAAGGTAAGTTTTCAGTCCTTTATTCCTCACTCCTCTCTCCATCAATGCTCCCTGTCACCAACATTCTAATGTCCCCTTCAGGGACATGGGGCAAACCATATACAGTGGGAGTGGCCGGGAATGTACCAACTATAGGTCATATCTATGGTAACTTGCCCTGGTGTATATAACATGGCGTTAACATGGCAAACTAGATACATCGTAACAGTAACTACACTGAACATCTGTTCTTAAGAACATTGCTAAACCCAACTCGGCCTGATCCCGTTATGCTAGTTTGGCACGTGTTTTTTGCTTTGTGTAGCCAATGCAAGATAGTTTTTTCAACGGCACTCCTTCCCTGGAGCCTATGTCTGAGAGCTCATCATGGTGAGAGAAGCGTGAGGATATAGGTAAAGAGTGGGAGAAGTGGAAAGAGCTGATGGAGGCATAAGGCAGATGCCTTGACATAGAAACAAGTGGATAGCAAAAGATGGGAAAGGAGAGAAAGAAGTGGAAATAAGGATGAGAACAGAGCTAAAAAATAACTGTAAGGAAGTTTTGGACATCTGAGGAACACATAGGCGAATTTATAGCTGGTCACTGGTTCAAGTGATTTTTTGCTTTTATTTTGGCACTCATATTTTGCATTTAAATTTCAAATAATTGAATGAAGAGGAAAGAGGTCTGGATGAGCTACTTACTGCTCACATCAAGCAATTTAAGAGTGTAAAGGTTAGAGAGAAAGGGAAGGACTTTGAAGGAAGAGGCAGCAAGAAGAAGAGAGGGAGAGTTATGGAGATAAAGCAGGAGAAGGAGAGTAGAGAAGGAATAAAGGGAGATATGGAAAAAAAAGGAGAAATGAATGCATTGAGGGAAGGGAGACTGAACTGGACAGGGGCAAGATGGCGGCCGTCACGACGGCCGAGTGAGCTGCATTCCCACTCTCCGCTGCTGATTTGCCTCTTGCAATGAAGAACCCTGCTGTTAGAACTGCTGTATAGAATTGCTGAATGAACTCTTTGAATCGCTGCTAGAACCGCCAGTAATGTAAAGAAACCGGGTACACATGCTTTTGCTCACCTGGAGGATCTGAATGATCTGGCGCTCCCAGTCTTGGGTGTGGAGCATCCCGCTCCCCTGTTACCTCGTATCTCTGGCGTCTTCAGGCCGTGTCAGCGCGGTATCTACTGGGTCTACCAGGTCATCGGTGCAGACCGGGTTACGGACTCTGTTACCCGCTACCATGCCACCAAAAGGATCCAGTAAAAGCATCAAGGGCAGGGGTCCATCGTTTGCTCCTAGTGCCCTACTGAAGACTTCTGCTCCTGCTGCCGATGTCCGCGCTGATGGCCGGGAGGTCGATAATCCGCAAGTAGCTCCATCCTCCGTGTCCGCGTCGGAGACGCTGAAGAGTAATACTGCCGGTCGGGGGAGACAGACGGTTCCAGTGCTATTTTCAGCGCAGACACGGAAAGCCAAGCCGCCAAGCAGTGTGCCCGGGGGCAGAGGATCTGGGTCGTCTAAATTGCCTATTTTTACTTTGGACATGGGCGCTGGGGCTCAAGACAGCAGGAAGCCTCTCACTGTATCGATGCTCCCATCCGTGAATGAACCAACACTTCAGGACACAGAGCCTGCCGGTGTGAGTTCAGGTAGCTCAGAAGGTGTGTCGAGCTCCATGCAGCAACCAAGGTGCATTCCGGTTAGTGAAGTCCCCTTAGTCGATACACTAGTGGCAGAACGCTCGGTCACAGTACAAAAAGGGGACCTGAATGTACAAAAGGAAGATTTTGACTCTAACAGGGAAGATGACCCTGTGGACAAATTTTTCTCTCTGTCTGATGTATCTAATTCCTCAGAGGATGAAAATCAGGATAAAGACTGGGTTGGAGATGGCAGTGACACTAGCAGTTTTCACTGGGAGGCAGATGGGAATTGTTCTCAGTTGGGCTCAGAGACTGTAAAAAAAATACGGGAGCAACTTCAGCTTGTCCTACTCTGCCTGCAGCAACTACAGGAGCTATGTCTTGGGATTATTCATTCTGACCAGGTTTGAGAGATAAAAACAAAATAATGGATGGAGTAACGACTGTAAGCACTGCCTCAGCTATCACTTGCTCTGAAGAAATCACGCTATCTACTATCTATCAGTTGATGATGGCACACAGAGAGGAGTCAAGGGCCGAAAGCATCCGTACACAAGGGGCCTGCAGGAAACTTCAAAACTCCATCCGCAGGATGGCCAAGACCTGTTCAGATTTTTCTTCGAGAATAGTAGAAGCAGAAACTAGGATTTCCCGTCTCGAAGATGATCTGGCCCAGCAGAAATCTAAGGTGGAGACAATACAATTGATTAGGGACGACACTGTGTACAAACTATCCGACTTGGAAAACCGGGCCAGGCGTAACAACTTAAGAATTTTGGGTATTCCTGAAGGCCAAGAGGGCTCCAATATCCGTCAATTTGTGGTTGAACTTTGAGGAAGCGTTCCCGGATCTCCCTCAATGGGATTGGAAGACCCAAATTCAAAGCGCGCACCGTTTCCGTTTCAACCCACGCAGCTCAGGCGATCGCTCTGATAATCACTCTCGTGCTATTCTGATTTCCTTGAATAACTTCCTGGCCCGGGAAGCCCTATATGACCTGGCCAGATCTGATCGCAAGAAAACTGGGAAAGGCTGTAACTTTTTTGTGCGCCCCGACTTCTGCCAGAAAACTGTCGAACTGCGTTGGCATCTACGACAATTGATGACAGAATTTCAGGTGAAGGGTGCTCAGATCTTTCTGCTGAACTCTGCCAAATTAAAAGTGATCTATAAAGGGCAAACTCATTTTTTTCAATCAGAGGCTCAGGCCAAGGAGTATCTAATATCTATGAATATAGGATAAAATCCCTGACTTAATTTCAGACAAGTATAGCACTCACACTGTAGATCTGATCGACTTTGTTAGACTTGGTATTGTCTGGTCTCTTCAGGATTAATACCTCATCTTCTTCAAATTTTTTTACCCCCCACTGTTTTCAATGGCTATTTCAAGCTATCTCTGTAGTGCTCTTAGTGTGCAGCAGCGAGAGAGTGAGAATTTTTCAGCTCAGCATCACAAGGGACCACTGGTCCTCATGCCTCTGATGTTGAGGAAGAAAAGGGGTGGGAAGGTTCTCAGGGTGGAGGGAGGGCTGGGGGGTGAGTTTAAGGGGGGGTTTTGTTGGTCGTGGGTACAAATTGCTCTTTGTAAAAAAAAATATGGCAGACAACAGAAAAACTTCTTCAAACAATGCTTGACTAATTGTACTCTAGATACTATTGTGATTAAGAGACACTCATCCGACATGTCTGATGTCTACAGAGCCGGTCTTGACAGCTTTGTTAGTTGATGGCTAGACACAATTTTATTCGAATTGGCTCTCTGAACTGTTGTGGTTTAAATGATCGAAGGAAGCGGGCTTTTTTAGCCAAACTTATCAGGCACTGGGATATAGATTTACTTTGCTTGCAGGAGACCCATGTTTCCTGGAACAATCGTGCGTGGTTGAAGGAAGTTGGTCTTGATCCGATTGCCTGCTCTCGTCAAACTACAACTATCAGGGGAGTAGCTATATTGGCCAGGCAAGGCATCTATACCACTAAGCAAGTAAAGGTGGATAATGTGGGACGCTGGGCAATAGCAGACATTCTAATTAAGGGATCATCATACACTATATGTTCTTTATATGGCTCCAATCTCGATGACCCCTCTATATTAAATTTCTTGAGCATCGAACTTGCTTTATGGCCCTCTCCCAAAGTTCTATGTGGGGATTTTAATATTCACCTGAACTCTAATTTTGATTTACATAGTAATACCCCATATTCTGGAAGAAAGTGCAGGACATTTAAAGCAATTCATGGGCCTTGCCACGAACATACCTTAATAGATGTCTGGCAGGGATTGCGTCCAACTGAACTGGGTTTCACTTTCTTCTCTGCTCCCCATAGCAAATTTATACGTCTAGACTATTTTTTCGTGACTGACCCGATCCTTGAAGGGACTAGCTGTGAGTTATATCCCCGTGTAATTTCGGATCATAATTCGCTAATTCTACAATTACCGCTCAGTGGTCCAAAACCAGCTACGGCAACTTGGACGTTTGAGCGAAAACTATTACTCGACCAAGAGTACTGTAGATATATGTCAAATTGGATAATAGACTTTTTTCAGAGAATCAAGGGCACAGCTGCCGTGTTAATAGTTTGGGATACTTTCAAGGCAGCTGTGAGGGGGAGACTCTCAGCTTCTCTCTACATCGTCAGAAGGTGATCAAGGAAAGGATCAATCGGTGGATCAACCAACTTCGGGAAGCAGAGGAAGAGCTCATTCGAGTTATTGGAGATCAGGTCCAAAAAGAGAAATGCCAACGTCAGATAGCTATTGTTAGAACAGAATACACCAACATTTCGGGGAGGAACTTGCCGCTAAGTTTATTCAGTATAAATCAGACATCTACGAGTTTGGCGAAAATACAGGCAGACTTTTGGCTAAAAGATTACAGTATAAGGGAGTCTTGAATCGAATCGAATCAAAGATAAAAAAGACCAGATTCAGGATCAACCGGGCAAAGTGCTGGAGGTGTTTCAAGAGTTTTACAGGACGCTCTATACCTCGGACATGGAAGAGGATGATGCAGCTCAATTGGGTCAGGAATTTCTGCGCGACTATACAACATCTAAGGTCTCACCGGAACAGTCAGAAGCACTCTCCTCCCCGATAATTAGGGAAGAGTTGGAACTAACGATCGCCTCATTGGCAGTGGGTAAGGCCGCTGGCCCTGACTCATTACCCCTCGAATTCTATCGAACATTTAGGCATACTCTACTAGGGGAGCTGGAATCCTGTTTGCACTTGCCCAGAATGGCAGGACTCCTGACTCATGGCATAAGACCAACATCGTAGTTTTTACAAAGAAAGACAAGCCAGAGGTTAGTCCCTCCTCTTATCGACCAATCTCCCTAATTTGTGCTGATAGCAAAATCTATGCTAAAATAATTGCACTAAGATTAGGAAGGGTCATTGCCCCTTTAGTCTCTATTCGCCAGCACGGTTTGGTGTCTGGTCGGGACACATCAGACCATATCAGACGGGCAATTGCGTTATTTGATTGGGCTCAGGTCTGTAAACAACCTTTGGCAATGATCCTGTTGGATGCCGAAAAGGCGTTCAACAGGGTCTCTTGGGGCTTCTTATGGCAACTGCTAAAAATTAAGGGATTTCCGCAGGAGTATATTACAGGCATACAAGCTTTATAGATCTCCCCAGAGGCCTCTGTACGTATCTCAGGACAAGAGTCTCGCTCCTTTTCGATAAGCAGAGGAACCAGTCAAGGGTGTCCCTGCTCTCCGCTTCTATTTTCAATTTATATTGATCCTTTCTTGAGTAAATTGGATAATAATACGCTAATACAGGCGGTCATTGCTAATGGTGTGGCTTACAAAACTTTAGCTTATGCCGACGATCTCGCCGTTTTCACAAAGGACGTCTGTCTGGCTCTCCCAGCTGTCTATGACGTAGCTAAGCAATTCGGTGCAGTCTCGGGCTATCGTGTTAATGTCAACAAAACTCAAGTTATATATTCAGATGTTGCAAAACCTGTAGGACTTTCAATTGCTTCAGTTGCAACCTACTTGGGGGTGATGAAGATCACCCCTTTAGTAGAGAAGATACCAGAAATCAATATATTACCCATCATTAGAGAAGTGAATAAGACTCTTGAGAGACTAGACCACTTGCACCTCTCACTCCATGGTCGCTCCAATGTCCTAAAAATGTCTATATTTCCGAAATTTTTATACTTATTTTGGACCATCCCTATTGAATTTCCAGCGCAACTCATCTCTAGTGCAGAAAGGGCTTGTTTAAGATTTTTCTGGGGCTATCACAAAGCTAGAAGGGTTTCTAAATGGCTGATACTTCCTAGAGTAAGAGGTGGGTGGCACTTTTACAGCAAATTGGACCACTATTATCTGGGGGTAAGGTAGTGGTGCCTGAATTTGCCAGACCAACAATTTTTGACATTATACTCGGAGAAGATGCTCGTAATTGTTTAGTCAGAAAAGTTGAACCAAGTTATTATAAGAAAACGAAATTCGAAGTTATTCAATCAGTGTATTCTGTTTGGAAAAAGGTTCGACGACGTTTTGGCATACCTAATATCAATGCACATACCCCCCTTTTGGTCAATCTAGGGGTTAACGTACTGGGTGATTTCTTTTCTGAGGGTCAATTACTTTCTTTTTCTGACCTCCAAGACAAGTATGGGCTCCCTACTAGGCATTTTTTTAAGCTCCTACAAATTAGGAGCTATCTGTTGAAGATAGCAACTTTAGGAGCAGTTAAGTTTGAGAAAATCCCTCTTGTAGGGCTTATAGAGAAAAGATCTAGGATTGGGTTAGTTTATCAAACACTTATTTCTGACCTGCTGGATGATTTAAGCATTCAAAACGATAAGTGGGATAGTACATTTGGACAAGAAGGTACTGATCTGGCAATCTCTCTTGAGCTTGCCAACCAGATCTTAATAACTGGTAGTCTCAGGGCCCAACACTATATGTCAGTATTTGACTTATAATATACTCCCGGGAAAATTTCGAAATGGTCCAGCTATCGTGGGAATTCATGTAGCAGATGTGGAACCCCTGCTGCTGATATGATTCACATGTTTTATTCCTGCTTCAAACTAGCCCAATATATCCAAGATATTGAATGTTTTCTTGTCCAGATTACCGGAAAATCCCGGACCTTAACACCTACTTTAGTGATCTTGGTGGTAAACCAGAGGCAAACTTCGGCAGTGCAGAGCAAAGCCGAAGTAGGCTTTCTGCTTATTGCTATGTCTGTTTTCAGAGTGGCTATTACTTCTCAATGGATCAGCCCTGACCTACCTACATTTATTAACTGGAGGGCACGATTGCTGGCCATATACAATATGGAATTAGCATTATATAGACTAAAAGGACATAGAAGACGTGAGATTGGCCAGAAAATCTGGGCCCCTATTACGGACTGGATAGGATGAACTTGTCTTCATAGGTTTTTTTTTTTTTTCGCTGATGTTGTCTTTGAGCTATGTCCTGTTAAAATTCGCCGCCAACTGTTATGTATGATCTGCCATGTCTGCCATATCCTTTGTACGTAAGGAAAAAAAAAAGGATGCATATAACTGTCATCCTGAAATCTCACCATCCAACGAAAAAATTAATGATCATCTTCTTCTATCAGAACATTTCAGAATAGAGCAGATATTAATGCAGTTAGATGGGGAATTCAATTGTTGTTAGTACACAAGGGCTAATCTTGAATTTCTGATCACTTGCTTTTGTAAGGTTGAAATTAAAAACCTTTTTGTAAAAAGTGCAAAAGACTTTGCGGGTAGGATTTGTCGCAGGGACATAACAAGACTCTTGGGAAATAAAATTGGGAAAGCGGAAAGCTGAGATACCTCACAAATCCAAGCCTAAACCTGGTAAGAAGTAGCCTATCCTATGAACAATCAATCCACTCAAGGTAATGTTCCATGGAAAAAGAAAGGGAAAGGTGGACTTCTGCATAGTCTATGAAGGACCTTTTGTTGAATTGAACGTGCTCCCTCAATGTTCTCGACCTAGCTATGAAGGCAGGTTTAACCCACATAATATCGTTTTTCTGCATGGAGGAGGGGTTGGTGAAGAGGGACAGCCTACCCAGCAAGGCAATCATTAATAATTTCTCTACTTAATGTTGCGTGGGAATTAACCCGGATGGACCATAGAAGCAAGGGAGTCTTGCACCCTCGAATAAAGGCACAGCAATCGGAAAAACAAAAAAGGGAAGGGAGACAAAAAAACAAAATGGGACTAGATAGAGGTAATGTACAGAAGAATACAAGTGTTACAGGTGACACGGGATAACAGGAACTCTTTTAGGAAAGATGAAGGGAGGGACGAGAGAGGACATATAATTGGCAAACATTATACAGATTAGGCAAACACAGATAAGCAATTTCTTTATACAGTGTTCTATTACCTATGGGTCTGCCTTGTGTAACTCTCTAAGTAAAATAAATGAAGGCTAGTGAAGTGAAGGCTAGAGAGAGGATAAAGTATATGGAGGACGAGGAGATGGAATTAGATAACTATGTGTGGAGGGTTATAGTTAAAGGAAGAGGGTCATGAAGGGGGGGGGCACTAGGTGGCGCACGAGCGGAATGGCTGCCCTTACGTGAGGCTCATGGTGCCGTTATCCTGCCCGGATGGCAAAAATCTCCAAATAATTAGAGATCTGACTAGCTTGAAAGCAGAGGAACCCGCAACGCAAATTTGACGTAGGTCCGATGCGGTATGCCGAAATATTAGCCGTGAGCAGCAAACCCCGCTATGCAACCTTGAGCGGTCCGGAACTGCCGCTGAGCCTGGACGCTCACGCAAGTGCCGGGGGGATCCCACGTGGCGCGTGGACCTGAACATCGGGGAGACGGCAGACTGACGCGGTGAGTATCTCGGCGCTCCTTTGGGTACCCTGAATAAGCGGGACATCTGCAGTAAAGCGTGAGAGCTGTTATGCCCTAGCACAGCAGACAACTGGGCATTTGTGTGCGGTGTAGCTCCACTGTATGAAAGCTGTGTGGCTGGCGGTTCGGCCATATGCGGCACCGCCATTTTGCCGATCATCTGACAGCTCGGTTGTTGTGGCTGCAGTGTGAGATTGACGCCCCTTCATGGGAGTGATATATGCGGAAAGCATAGAAACCAGCATCCAGTGAGAGGGTGGGACCCTGAATACCCTATCTGACATTCTCTACTTTCAACTAACATTCGCAGAGTGGGGACAAGGGAGACAACCGCAGAGCCCGGGATATACTGATAGGCGGGGGAGTCTGTCTTCCAAGCCCACGGCTTCCACAGGTAGCAAGAGATTGCAAGGCCCGACTAGGGGAGCCTGCGCACTTGACCCGCTGCTGCTCTGCAACGCATCCTCTCTCAGGGCGCTGGCTGGCAGGTTCCTGGTCAACCCTATTGTCCGGCTACGGCCCGGAGACTGCTCCACGGCGGACATCACAGAGAAGGCCCTCATCTTGGGAAAGCTCCAGCGAGTCCAGAGTACTGATGAACAAGTTACTTACCTTCGGTAACGCTTTTTCTGGTGGATACAGTATCTGCCTGTGGATTCCTCACCTTGTGAATATCCCCTGCACCAGCATTCCACTGAACTTTTTTCCCCAGCTCTCTACGCCGACGTGGACGACGTCATAATGCATCGGCTCCGCTCGCGACTCCGTATGACGTCACCGGAGCCATAAGAGAGCCACGTCGGCGTGATGATGTCAGTTCCACCCATTTTTTCCATGCCTCCGAGGCGCACAGGTGGACCAACGACAGATTCAAAGTATACACAGTATACAATATACAATCAAATATAAAAATAACATATACAAAAGGAAAGCTAAATAAAAAAAGCATTTCCTACCAATGTACAGAAAGCATAACAGCATCTCAAACAAGACATCTTTTAAGGCATACAAAGGTGGACAACGGGGAGGCGGGTGGGCCAGTGAGGAATCCACAGGCAGATACTGTATCCACCAGAAAAAGCGTTACCGAAGGTAAGTAACTTGTTCTTCTGATGGATACATCTGCCAGTGGATTCCTCACCTTGTGAGTAGATTCCCACAGCAGTCCCCATTCACGGAGGAGGGTGTCCACCTTCCTATACCAAAAAGTCTTGCCAAACAGAGCGTGCGAAGCGGCCCTCCCTCCTTATCTCAGAGTCCAAGCAATAATGCTTTGCGAAAGTATGGAGGGAAGCCCAAGTCGCGGCTTTACAAATATCTGCCACAGGAACACCCCTGGCCAAAGCAGATGTAGATGATTTAGCTCTAGTTGAATGAGCTCTAATACCCTCAGGAGGAACCTTAACAGCCAGGGCATAGCAGATCTTGATGGCAAGGATGATCCATCTCGATAAAGTGCGCTTGTGCACCGCTCTTCCTTTAGAATGTCCAACATAACCCACGAAGAGCTGATCGTCCAGACAAAAGTCCTTCGTTCTATCCAAGTAAAAGCTGACCGCTCTTTTTGGGTCCAGACGGTGAAGCCTTTCCTCCTCCTTGGAAGGATGAGGAGGTGGATAAAAAACAGGGAGAGTAATAGACTGCCCCAAATGAAACGGAGTAACTACTTTAGGCAAGAAAGCAGCCCTGGTCCTAAGAACCATCCTTTCAGCATGTAATGTTAAAAAAGGGGGTTTAGAACTAAGAGCTTGAAGCTCACTCACCCTCCTTGCCGAGGTTATGGCTACAAGAAAGACCGTCTTAAAGGACAACATCCTCAGAGGACAACTATGGAGAGGCTCAAACGGGGACCCCATCAGAAAAGTTAAGACAAGATTAAGGTCCCACTGTGGCATCACAAAAGGAGTAGGAGGAAACCTGTTTGTAAGGCCTTTGACAAACCTTAGTACAATCAGAGATTTAAATAATGACGGTTGATCAGGAAGACATAGAAAAGCCGATAAGGCCGATAGATAGCCCTTGACCGTGGCCACAGCACAGCCCTGCTGAGCCAAGGAAAGAGCAAACTGAAGCACATCAGAAAGATGGGCTTTTAAAGGGTCAATGGATCTCTTTCCACACCATTTAACAAACTTAGACCACCTATATGAGTAAATGGACTTGGTGGAGTGTCGCCTGGCCGATAAAATAACATCCACCACATCTGGCGGGAGAGAGAAGGAATTCAGGTTGCCCCGTTCAATCTCCAGGCATGAAGGTGTAAGCTCTGGAGGTGGGGATGAAGAACCTGCCCCTCCGACTGCGAGAGGAGGTCTGCCCTCAGAGGGAGACGGAGCGGAGGGCACGAGGAGAGATGGAGAAGATCTGTATACCACATCCTTCTTGGCCAATCCGGGGCAACCAAAATAACTTGGGCCCCGTCTTGGCGAATCTTCCTCAGAACCCGAGGAATCAAGGGTATGGGAGGAAACGCGTAAAGGAGTCGTGAGCCCCAACTCAAATGAAACGCGTCCCCCAACGCCCCCTGCATCGGATACTGGAGTCTGCAGAATGACGGGCAGTGCGCGTTATCACGGGTGGCGAACAGGTCCTCTCGAGGGGTTCCCCACGTCCGAAAGGCGTAACGAACCACCTCCGGATGGAGCCTCCACTCGTGGTCGGCGGAGAACTGCCGACTGAGACTGTCCGCACGTACGTTCAGCACCCCAGCCAGATGATTTGGCATTAGACAAATCTGATGGTCCTGAGCCCAGGACCATAGACGCAGAGCCTCTCTGCAGAGACAATGCGACCTCACTCCTCCCAGCTTGTTGACATACCACATTGCGGTAGTATTGTCCGTCAGGACTTGAACAGACTGACCGCGAAGGGAAGGGAGGAAGGCCTTGAGTGAGTGCCAAACGAATCGCCCGCATTTCCAGAAGGTTGATGTGAAGCAACCTTTCCTCTGGACACCAAAGACCTTTGATCTCCAGATCCCCCAGATAAGCACCCCACCCCAGGGTGGAGGCATCCGTTATTACTGTGGCCACCGATGGAGGAAGATGAAAGGGCTTTCCTTGAGACAGATTGCCCTCCATGCTCCACCAAGATAGATCCGCTGCAGCTTCTCTGGAGATCCTGATCGACTCCCTGAGATCTCCGTTGTGCTGATACCACTGCCTGCGGAGGCACCACTGGAGCGCGCTCATGTGCCAGCGTGCATGGTTGACCAACAGAATGCAGGAAGCGAACAGACCGAGCAGACGAAGGACCTTCAGAACTGGAACAACCGCTCCACTGCGGAATAAAGGGACCATTTCCTGAATGTCGAGAATTCTTTGAGGAGGAGGAAATGCTCGACACACAGTAGTGTCCAGTACCGCCCCTATGAACAGGTTGCGTTGAGAGGGCACCAGGTGAGATTTGGGTACATTGATCGAAAAACCCAAGTCAAAAAACAGCTGAGGTGTTACCTGCAGATGATTCTGCACCATCTCTGGGGACTCTGCCTTCAGAAGCCAGTTGTCCAGGTAGGGGAAAACTGGAATCCCCAACCTCCTGAGATGAGCAGCCACCACTGCCATCACCTTCGTGAAGACTCGAGGTGCGGTAGTAAGACCAAACGGGAGGACCGCAAACTGGTAGTGTTGCGACCCGACCGTAAAACGGAGATACTTCCTGTGTGACTTCAGGATTGGAACATGGAAGTACGCGTCCTGGAAGTCGAGCGACACCATCCAGTCTCCTTGCTGCAACGCTTGAAGAACCTGAGCAAGGGTCAGCATCTTGAATTTCTCCTGTTTCAGGTAAAAATTCACGACTCTGAGGTCCAGAATCGGACGCAATCTGCCGTCCTTCTTGGGAATCAGGAAATACCGGGAGTAGCATCCCTGACCCCTTTCCTGCTCCGGAACCACCTCTATCGCACCTTTTTGAAGCAAAGCTAGAACCTCCTTCTGCAGAAGAAGCAGATGGTCTTCCGAGCAGTAACCCTGGCAAGGAGGGTAAGGGGGAGGAAACTCCCGAAAGGGAAGGGCGTACCCAGTCTCCACAAGGTTCAAAACCCAAAGGTCGGTTGTAACAGATTTCCAACCTCGCAGAAAGTAGGACACCCGACCCGCCACAGGTCTTACATGATCCAGGACGGGGGATCTAGGGCTGCTTCCCTGATGCGTCATTGGGAGCAGAGGAGGCAGAAGATGAAGATGGGTTGCGGCCAGAACCCCTCTGTCCTCTTAGTCTTCCTCTATACGACCTATAGAGGGGATTCTACTGCTGCTGCTGAGGCTGCCTGAAAGAGCGAAATGAAGATCTGCCAAAGCCTCTGAATTTTTTAAAACCAAATCCTTTAGCAGGAGCCTGCAAACCTAAAGATTTCGCCGTTACCCTGCTCTCTTTAAACCTTTGCAAGGCGGAATCAGCCTTCTCGCCAAAGAGTTTTTGTCCGTCAAAGGGCAAATCTACCAAAGTGGCCTGAACATCTGTAGAAAAGCCAGAGGAACGAAGCCACGCTTGCCTCCTAGTGGCTATCGACGACCCCATTATCCTTGCCACGGAATCAGCCGTATCCAGTCCCGACTGAATCACCTGCCTTGCAGCAGCCTGAGTGTCAGTGACCACTTCCATAAAAGACGCCTTATCCCCTTCTGGCAACTTAGGGGCCAAAGATTTCATTGAGTCCATAAGAGCATGAACATAGCGCCCTAGTAAACAGGTGGCATTAGTGGATTTAAGCGCCATGCTCCCCGAAGAAAAGGCCTTTTTAGCCTCCTGATCAGCCTTTTTAGACTCCCTATCCGCAGGAGTCTGAGGAAATGCGCCTGAAGCATGCTTTGAGCATGAAGCGTGTACCACAAGACTTTCTGGAGAAGGGTGGGAAGATAGAAAACCTGGATCCCCAGGAACCACCCTATATCTCCTTGCCACCTGTCTGGAGACTGCCGGCGAAGAGTGTGGCTTACGCCAGACGTCCATAACTGGCTCCAAGATAGCCTCATTAACAGGTAACAAGGGTTCACTGGTCGAGGTAGGCGAATGTAGTACCTCCGTCAGAAGGTTAGGTTTATACTCAGCAGAGGGCAACTGCAAGTCCAGCAACTCTGCGGCCTTTTTTATTACTAGATGATAAGGAGCCAGCTCCTGCGGTGGTGAGGATCTAGAAGAAGAATGCTCCCACTCCGGAGTGGTATCAAGACCACTAGCATCCTGAATGCCTTCAAAGTCGTCAGAAGATGTATCCACCTCACCTTCTTCCACTTCCTCCCTATAACGCTCCTCTTCCAAGACTCTCTGGGCCTCTCTCCTTGAGCGGATCCGAGGAACCGGCGGCGCCGTACGTGAAGTCGGTGGAACTGAACGTGGAGCCGGAGGTGTCGGAGTCGGCGGCGCCAGACGCGGAGCAGAGGGAGTCGGCAACGGCGTCGAGGAAGGCTCCGAAGAAGGTCGATTCAATGGAAGCCGAGATGGATCCCCAGACGGCGCCGGAAACTGCCACGAAAGCGGCATCGGTAGAAAGGGCATAAACGGGGCCTGAGCATAATGCTGCGGTACTCCCAAAGTGTACGCCATAGGACCCACGGGACCAGAAGGTGCGCCGGATGGGAAGGCAGCCCGATGAAAAATCCCATACATAGCATTTAGAAAATGTGTCGAATCTGCACCCGGAGTCGGGAACTGCGGATAAGGGAATAATCCCAGATCCGTCTGAGGAGTACCTGGAACCGGAGCCGAAAGGTCCTCGACAGGAGCCACAGGATCAGCCGGCTCTGGAGAAGGCTCCCTTTCCTGTTCTTGCTCGACCTCAGAGGCAGAAGACTCCACTGGCGCCGGTGACTGCGCCGGGGACTGCGCCGGGGACCGCGCCGGAGTCCGCTTCGGCGAAGGTGATCTCTCTGGAGACTTCCTAGGAGATGGAGAAGGAGACACATCCTTACTTCGACGTCGAGGCGAAGTTGATCTCGACGCCTTGCTCTTCGAAGACCGGCGCCGAGAGGAATGCTTCCTTTTCTTATCGTGTTTCTTCGACTTCGAAGAATGCGAAGTCGACGACTCCGGCCTCGATCTCTCCTTCTTCCTACCTCTCTTCTCCTTCTTAGCCTTGGCCATGAAGAACTTCGCCTCTCTCTCCCCTTCAAGGGCTTGGGATTCATCCTTCTACAGCTGGAATAGTCCTCCACGTCGTGGTCAGAAGAAAGGCACCACAAACAATCTTCATGGGGGTCTGTCATCGACATGTGGCCCCCACATTCCCTACAAGGTTTGAAACCTGACTTCCTAGTCGAAGACATGGCAAATTTACCAACAGTAACTCACTACACGACTACAAAGTAGCAGGAGTGTGCTGGAAAACCGTTGCGCGTCGACGGCGCGGAAAAAAGGGAACTGACGTCATCATGCCGACGTGGCTCTCTTATGGCTCAGGTGACGTCATACGGACTCGCGAGCGGAGCCGATGCATTATGACGTCGTCCACGTCGGCGTAGAGAACTGAGGAAAAAAGTTCAGTGGAATGCTAGCGCAGGGGATATTCACAAGGTGAGGAATCCACTGGCAGATGTATCCATCAGAAATCCTTCTCACGGTCCATACAGCTCATACGCAGCTTCCAAGTGCCCAGAATGGAGAAGCCAGATGCGCGGCAACCGTGTATTACCTTTGATGCGAAGAAAAATACCCAGCAGAAGTAAATGGAGGCGCCGACATGCCACAGACCGATACACAACCCTCACAGGGTGAGGATATGAATGCACTATTACTGGAAGTCCGACAGGGTTTTTCAAGCATAGCTGGCAAGATAGACACCCTGACTACACGCATGGACACGGTTGTCTGCAAGATAGAGGGCCATGAGGCACGCATAAAAGAGACAGAACAACGCATATCAGATGCCGAAGATGCAACAACCAACATCCAAAGCTCCGTATTGCAGATCGATAAACTACTAAAACTCATTGCTGCAAAGAATGAGGATATTGAAGCGAGGAGTCGCAGAAACAACATCCGCGTACTGGGCATTCCAGAAAGTACAAACACAGGCAAAATGGAGAAGTATATCGAGAGGCTATTGCTGGAAGTGGTGGGGGCGGAATCTCTCTCTCCTCACTTCATAGTGGAGCGGCCTCATCGCTCTCTCGGCCTGAAACCACTCCCTGGAAGCACGCCCAGACCCATTATTGCATGTCTCCTGAATTATAGTGTCAGGGATGTCGCCCTCAGGGTGGCGAAGGAGAAGAAACAATTGCACTTTGAGGGCGTACCTTTCACCATGTATCCCGACTTTACTGCCACGGTGCAAGAAGACGCAAATTCCTCCCTGTGAAACAAAAGCTGCGACAGGCGCAAATAGACTATGCTCTCTTGTATCCTGCACGCCTACGGGTTACGTACCAAGGTAAACAAGCGTTCTACACGAAGCCCCACCAAGTTGAGGAATTTCTAAACCGTCTTAAAACCCAAAAGACCGTTGAAGCTACACCAGATGGTTCGCGAAGATCGTTATCACCACCTGTAGACTGATAAGATAACACGGGACATAGGTGCTTGCTTTCCACTAACGACTGCAGGGACTACATTGATATGATACAACGGACAACTACATAGCTTGACCCCATCCTAGTGGGCTACATACACAAGTTGGCGATTTGTGCCCTATGATGGGAAACAAGGACCAACTGTTGCCAGGCACCCTCGTGACCAACAAGGGGAGTTGTTGCCAACTCTCTACCCCTGGACGGCAAGAGGTACTCGTGTGCCACCCAGCAGTGTTCCCCCTAAGGGAGAGCCCCCTGTCAGGTTTGTTCTGGTCGCTGACTAGAAAAGTTGAACGTAATGTTCTGTTCTGTGGGTACAAGGGAGGGGGAGACGTAACTGGCATGTTTGGGATGCTTCAGTGGGAGGGGGTGGGAGGGCTATGGCTTTATGAATGTTTTGGTATGTACAATCTACAGCTCTTCATTGATGTAGGTGACTTTCTTTATGTCCGAATACTACGGAGTACAGATTTGAGCTATTGCAGGACTTGTTCCAAAGGGAGGTATGGGTGATAAGATACATACGTCTCAGTTGAGATTCATGTCTTGGAATGTCAGAGGGTTGGGGGACCCGCGGAATCGTCGACAGATACTAGCGTATCTAGACTGTCAACAGATAAACATTGCCATGCTCCTGGAGACGCACGTTAATCCAAAACTCCCTAACACATTTGCTAGCAAATGGGAAGAGTGTAGGCTTTTCTCTTCGTATTCCTCCAATGCCCGAGGCACGGCGATACTAATCAAAAAGCAGACACCTTTTGCACTAGCAGGCACGATAACAGATCCACAGGGAAGGTATGCGATTGCTTGGGGACGTCTAGGCATGGACTCGGTCACGTTGGTATGCTGTTATGGCCCTAATGCAGACACTCCTGACTACTTTACCAATCTCTGGGGAGATATTGTAAACATAGGCTCTACCCATATAATCTTGGGCGGTGACTTTAATGTAGCCCTTAACCCGGCCTTAGATAGATCCAACACCACACCATTATAATAACTCCCAGGCGGTCCTTCAGGGTATATTGACTGAGGGGGACTGATAGATACCTGGCGCCACACTCACCCACAGGCCAGGGAAGGCACACATTTCACAACATATGCTGCAACCTGGGCCAGATTAGACTATTACCTGACCACGAGGGGCTTGGGGCCAGCTATCCTAGATGCGGTTTTCAATAATGAACTGGGGGAGGAAATTCGGGATTTCTTACAGAGAAATAAAGGGTCAGTGGACAGTGTGGAAATGATATGGGAGGCCATTAAGGTCACAATCCGGGGGTTCTGTATCTCTAAAAGTTTTGGGGTGCTTTGGGATATACAGGAAACATTAAAGACTCTGGAGAAAGACCTAAAGGCGTTGGAGGCTCGGAAGGAAGCAGGGAAAACGGGACAAGTGCAGACAGACGTCCGTGAGAAATTGTTGGATTATGTGGATGCCGCAACACAAGAGACAAAATTCATGGGGCGATATTGGGTAGCTCGCAGGTATGGTGAAGGCAAAAGGCATTGGCCGAGGTGATCAGGCGTCCACGCTTCTCAAACAATATATTAGAAATTCATGGGCCTGGGGAGGTGCTACATCGAGACACTACTGACATACTAGAAACATTTACCTCCCAATACACTACGCTATACACCACACAGCGAAGCGGTATACTCGACCTAGATAGCTTCTTGGGAGACGTGACACTGGGTTGGTTGAGTGACGACGTGACACTGGGTTGGTTGAGTGACACACAAAGGGAGTTCCTCTGCGCTCCTTTCGAACTGGACGAAGTACAGGAGGCGATAATGCAGTTGAAATCTGGCAGAGCACCGGGCCTTGACGGTATTCCTGTCGAATTTTACAAAAATTATATAGATATCATGGCTCCTGTTCTTAAAGAAGTCTATGAGGAATCCTTCGAAGTTGGCACACTCCCCCCATGGATGAGAGAGGCGCTTATCACCTCTCTTTTGAAGCCCGGCAAGCCCCAGGATTCCTGCGACTCATATAGACCATTGTCGCTGATAAATTGCGACGCAAAAATATTGGCGAAGGTCATTGCTAACCGGTTAGATCTACTGCTGGACAAACTCGTCCTCCCTGATCAGTCGGGATTTGTTCCCGGGCGTGCCACCACCAATAACCTCCGCACCCTCTTTTCTTTACTCCAGAATCTAGCTCCCGAATTTCCATTAGCCACGGTATTCCTGGATGCCACGAAGGCATTCGATTCCGTGGAGTGGGATTGCCTCTTCGGGGTGCTGCAGCGGATGGGTTTCCCCCCTCTGTTCATTTCCTGGATACGCTTATTATATCAAAAACCCACGGCTAAAGTATTAATTAATGGCCATCTTTCGCCTGCATTTCCCATCTCAAGAGGTACCCGGCAGGGATGCCCGTTGTCCCCCCTCTTATTTGCCATTGTGATTGAGCCATTGGCGTCCAGGTTGCGTCAGCACCACCAAGACAAGGCATTCCGTTGTTATTTACGGCAAATCCTGCAATCTCTCTATGCAGATGATATCACCCTGTATGCGAGGGACCCCCAACAGAACATCAATCCTCTGCTGCGGGAATTCATTGTATTTGGAAGGCTTTCTGGGGTGCATATTAACTGGGGGAAGTCACAGGTGTTTCCTCTATCATCTGCGGTCACTAGATTTGCTCTAGACTACCCACTGGAATGGTGTGATACCGACCTCCGTTATCTAGGGATACAACATTCCAGGGATAGGTAGGAACTGCTTCGTCTTAACTATGGTACAGCTATACATCACCTTACCACCAATGTTACTTGCTGGATCTCCCTGCTTCTCTCGCTCGCTGGCCGTGCCTCCCTGATAAAGATGGTAGTGCTCCCGCAATGCTTATACCTGTTTATGAATATACCCTATCATCCTGGTCAGTACTTTTTTAAAACTCTTCGCTCTGGACTAATTAGATTGCTCTGGGGAGGTAAACAACCACGGCTAAAATGGTCCGCACTCACGAGACCTTGTGCGCAGGGCGGATTTGATATTCCAGACTTTGAAGTTCATTTTATCTGTGCGCAGGCTCATTACGCTTACTATTGGATCAACCTCCACCCCCCCCCCGATACATGCCACAGGTGGCTGTGGAGCACTGGCTGGCTGATCCCATCCCTCTGGATGGAATAATTCATTCACCGAGACGTAATCGCGATACGCTACACACTACTATTACAGGTGCTTGGCATCGCATTATAGATCTTCTTGGCTCCCCCCTGCTGTACTCATCGCGACTTCCATTATCCTATCATCCCTGCGTGCCCCTGCTGCAGGAGCACTGTTTTCACCAACTGTGCGCACGTACCAAAGTTACTACATGGGTTGATCTCTTTCACAATGGCATTTTCCGCACTTCCGATCAACTATTCCACGAGATTCAACCTTCGCCCCTTGACACCTTCCTCTATGTCCGACTTCTGCAGGGAATTCGTTCTGTTGTCCCAGAATTCCCGCAGGTACCCACAAGCTATGCCCCTTTGCATCAGATGCTGGGATACACAGATGGCAAACACCTGGTATCCCGGCTTTATCATAGCATACGTGCATAACAAACGGGGTCCCCCAGCACAGCCCGCACACACTGGAGTACGGAACTGGGGAGGGAGGTAACTGACGAACAATGGGCATACTGCTGTCTGCAAACTTCACAAATTTCTGCTAGTTGTAGATTACGTGTAATACACTACAAATTCCTACAATGCCTCTATTACACGCCCGCCAAAAAGTTTAGATTCCAACTGACAGACAATGACTGCTGTGAAAGATGTAAAAGACCAGGAGCCGGGTTCCTACCCCTAGGATGGGAATGCCCAAAGATACAGGAGTATTGGGTACTGGTCTTCGAAGCTCTTAGGAAAATGACAAATGTCCCGTTGGACGGTGATCCCTTACTGGCGCTTCTGGGCTACACCGAGCAACTCCCTAGGCCGTATCGCAGATTCATTGCCACATAGCTACTATTGGCCAAACGTAGAGTGACTTGTAGGTGGGGTAGGGGGAGAGCCCCAAAATTCAAGGAGTGGCTGGATAATCTGCTCTACTGCCAGGGGCAGTTGACAACATATGCCGAAAAGCTCCCACAGACCTAAGGATATTTGGGGCCCTCTCCAAAGCTATCTCTTAATGCATGACGTGGAGGGATCGGACTCCTCCCCCTGGGGCATGATGGTTGATGGCGGTGCAGTCTCTTGTTTCCCCGGACTTCCACGATCCCCACCCCACTACTTACGGTATATGAAATACTCTCAAATGCAAATCTTTTATATTCTATGGACCCCCACTTTGCCATTTCTGCTCCATATCTCAGGGTATGTGAAATGTATGTTATGTGAATAATACGTTACTAATTGTATGACAAGGGCACTCTTCTGACTCCTTGCAGGTCACTCTATTGTATTACATTTGTGGCATTTTGTCTTACTGCAGTAGCGTACTATCAAGGACTTATTCACCTGCAGTACTCATTGCGTTTCGTTTTCCTTCTTCCCCTTCCGGAACCAGAAAGCTCAATGTTCAAGACTCGTGCATATCTGTACTATGGTTATTAGAAGCTGTAATGTATGTTACATATGATGGAAAATGTTAAATAAACGTTAAAAAAAAAAAAAGAGAGAGTCATGATGGGAAGAAAGGAAATAATAGCGCATAGAGGGCACGAAAAAAGGGATTTTATTTCCGAATACTATTCACAAAAATATTGTGCTAAAGAAATATCTTAGCCAGGATATTACCTGCCAAAATATACTTCAGGTAAGTATAAATGTACTATCCTTAATTCTAAACCTACATGCGTTGAGACACCCACAGAAAGTCCTATGGTGACAGTTGCACCTGCATGCTACATTCGCTCACACAATTTAATTTTGGACTTGCTCTTAGCCTCACCACTTTCAGAATTCACCAGCCACCACTGGATTTCTTTGAATTTTTCTTGATTGACATGGTCTTAGTTTTCTGCAGGTTGATGTTCAAGCTGTTGGCTTAGGACAATTCGAGTCTGGTGGTGAGGAGGCTCTGTGAACCCATTTTTGCCTGGCTAATTATAACCAAGTCATCTGCATAGAATAGACATGGTAACGCTGAGTTCCCTAACTTTGGGGCGTGTGAGTTGCTAGCGTTTAGTAGTGGACAAGGTCTGCAAGTAACAGATTGAAGAGGGTCGGTGCAAGCACACAGCCTTGCTTGAGTCCTTTCGTGGTTGGTATCCGTCTTGTAAAGGGTTGATCCGTCACCCAGTTTTATTTGGATCCAGGTGTCAGTGTGTAAGTTGATTAGCAAGTTATGGAATGGCTGTGGTATGCCCCAGTTGGCCAGTTTTGCCCATAAGTTGCGGTTTACATGGTCAAAGGCAGCCCTATAGTCAATGAAGCATAGGTATAATGTCATTTTTATTTTCTCTGCCTTATCGAACAGCAAAGCCATAGTTGTGGTATTTGTTACTGTTTCGACAGACTTAGAGAAGCCGGTCTGATTCAGAGAAATGATCGAATTGCCTTCGACCCATAGCTGGAGTTCGTCCAGAAGAATTCCTGCAAAAAAAGTTGCCTTATTATCAAAAAGAGCAACTAAGCAGTAATTTTTTGGCAGGGCTTTGTCTCTTGACTTTAAGATTGGCGAAATTATCGAGGCCCTCCAGGAGGGGGGTAGTAAGCCAGTATGCCTTATTTCAGAGAGTGCTTTTGCTCAGTAATCTGCATCTTGTTTGTAAAGCACCGGCTGTGCCCCTTCTCTTCTTCCCTTCTTGTCGTTTGATTGATTTAAAATAGTCGATTGGGAGTATAACTCCCGGCATTATGCCGTCTTCTCCTTCCGGTGCTGTTACAATTCCCTCGTCGGGTCGGTTCTCAAGTGTGGATGTTCTCGGAGAAGCGGCCGTCCTAGCTCCTGTAGGCGGTGAGATCTCATCTTGATGGATGTGATTTCCAAGGTAGGTTTGCCAATCCTCTTCCGATATGTTGGATGATAATCCCTTATTTGCAGGGCGAATGAGTCCATTTATTGTCCCCCAGAATCTTCCGCTGTCGATCTGTTTAATGTCGGAGTGCAGTTTCGCCCACACCGCGTCCTCAGAGGCTCTCTTGGCTGCCCATGTTACTCACTTTAGCTGAACTTTCTGCTGACGTAATGCGGCTAGGTTTGTAATGTCGGTTGGATTTCGTCGGAGGTGCCGCAGCATGCTTTTGATTGTTTATTTTACGGATCTGATCTTGATTTTTTTGCGTTTTTGTAAAATTGGTTGCAATACTATAGCTCGGCTGTGCTCATGGTTTAATTGGGGCGGCAAAAGACTGCCATTGAAGTTGTAAAGTTCACCCATTCTATTTTTCGTTGCCCCCTTCACGTGCTTCAAATAAAAGTGTTGCAGTTTGCAAGAAGCTCCCTTGAGATGCTTGAACAAATTTTATTTTCCTGTGATTGATTGTAAAATTCACTCCTTGTGGGCGTTCAATTTCTCGAACTTGGACATTTTTGTGTGGAGTGTGAGCTTCTGGGGCTGATGGTCGCTGTCCGCTTTGTCACCCATGTTAAATGTGGCAATTTCATTGAACAGAGTTAGGGACACAAAATTATAGTCTAATGTCGAGTTTTTGGTTGATGAGTAGTGAATGATTGCCGGGGGATTGTTGCCTGTACTTCTGCCATTTACTGCTCTAAAATTGAGGTGTTCAAGGTCCTCTAAGAGACGCAGGCCAGTTTTTGGAAGCAGTTCTGATGAGCTGTTCCCGCCGTGGAGGAATGTTCCATATCCGGTTTTGTATAGACACTTTCTCCGCTATCGATGAGCCAATTAGATGTAAATTGAGGTCCCCTGTAAGTATCATATCTAGTGTATTAACATGACTATGAAATCAGTCAGTTGTTTCACTGCCTTGGTTTTCCTGTTCGGGTGTATATAAGCGTTCATTATTACAATGTCCTTACACCCATTCCCTGGTAGCCCCCTTGCTGCAGATATTTTTATTGCAATAGATTCTGATGCTGTTGGGCCAACTAAGTGGGCTGAGGTTGTACTCATGTTGTTAACGTAAATTGCGAGGCCTCCCTGCAGGTGTCCGTATCTTGCCCCTTTGGCCGTTGGTGCAAAAAAACTTAGATATCCTTGGAAATGTGGTGGATCAATCAGCCAAGTCTCCTGCAGAGCAATGATGTAGAATATCCTTTGATATTTAATCAAATTCAAATCTGTCATCTTGCTGGACAGCCCGTTGATATTCCATGAGCATACCCGCAGCAGGTTGATTTCTCCTGCTGATGGTTGGTGGCTGATTTGTCAATTATTTCTTGCTTGGTTGTTGATTGTCCTTGAGAGCCATCCTCGGTCTTCGAGCCAGTTTACTTGGTGTGCGGGTTCTGGGCATTTTCTGTGTGTTTCCTGTGAATGCCTGTTTGTGAGAGGAGAGTGCCCTCTTGCGCCTTTTAATATAGATCTTGCGATGTTTTTCCGAGCTGTCGGTGCTTTGTGTGTGTGCACCAGGGCCAGCTGAGTAGGATCGAAGGTACGCTAATGGGGATGATCTTTGTACCCCAGCCTTTGAATGTGGAGCTTTCCAGGAGTATTTTTTGAGCAATAGCTGACGGTCCCCATGTGGTCATTGTATCCTCTCCCCCCTGGGCGTCTTTACGATTGATGAATTCTACTGAGTCCAAGTCTGTGGTAGTTACATCTGTCAGTGTTGGTATTTGCGACTTTAGGCGGAGGATATTTCTGCGATTTAGTATGTCGTGTGGACTTCTTGATCTATATTTTGGTACAAACTTGAGGGAATTTCCATCCTCGTTAAGGTTACCAGCTGTGATGGCTCCTTGCTAGTTGGTAGTAGACCGATAGTTGTTGATTCTTGGTTTGTTCGATGTTGGTGGACCTTTGGTGGTAACCCTGCACCGAGTTTTATTTGCGGCCGATCCAATGCTGGTAAGTATCAATATTTGTGACATTTACAATTTTGTGTATAGTTGTTTTATATACAACTATTTTATGGTAAGATATTGATTTTGTATAATAGTTAATACCTAATTTATGGGTAAAAGAAATTTATTCTGAAATAATTTGTTTTGAGTTTTTATCAGTTTTTAGGTAGATAATATTCTTTAGGGGAGATTCATAGTAAGTTCACAAAAAGAAGAAATTGCTATTTAACATATATGTTTTTAAAAATGAATTGAAACGTACTTGTTCGTTATTTGGAAATATGAGGAGTTTTAAAAATGAGCGACGTGCCAGCACACACTTGTGAGAGAGAGCGGTTTGAACCGCCTCGTTTACCGATCGGAAAACACGATTGGCTCGTAACCAGCCATAATTTCTGTGACTAATGGGGTAAGAATGCATGAGACACGCCCAAAGCTTGTTTCATAAGGAAATAGGGCTTGCCACAGGGCCATGCATATGCATCTGACGGTCACAAGACAGAGCATATGTTTCAATATGAAATGGAGCATTCTTTTCAAACATTTCGATTTATTTCTACGGATAGTAAGGTTGCGAAAACTGTCTCCATAACAACGAAACGCTTCTGATCAACAGTCATTGTTAGAAATAGTTTAGTGCACCGGCTAAAGAGCATACAGGCAGTTTAACACTGAGGAGTAGAATAAAATAGAGAAAAAGAGGAAAAAAAATTTGAATAATATATAAAAAATTATTATGACTGACAAAACCTTCGAGGAGCTAAGCCAGGAAGGCATGATTAGGAAAATAATGTCAGGAGGTACATGATGCTAGTCAGAAAATGGTAAAACAAGTATTAAGTAGAAAAAGGAAACTTAGACATGTAGATTAAGATAAGTAATTCTCTATATCTAACGATGAGGAGCTGAATAGAGATCCCAGAGAAAAATGTATGAAGAAAAAGAAACATAGTGATGTAATATTCAGTAAGAAAGGAGTTGAAAGCGGCTCAATAAGAACTGGTGTCCAAAGCGTCACAAAGAATAATCTGTTTAACGCAAAGTGAATTTGATCCCAAAGATGATGTAGAGATGGTGGAAGTGAGAGGTGCGGCTGAAAGGTACACCACCCCTTTGCCTCGTTGCTCTAGCACTATGTCCGAATACTGGCTGGTGTTGTGCTGAGAATCCAGAGGTGCCAGCATTGATTTACCGTTCGTGGTTGGAGTTTCAGCGTGGCTTTTAACTTGTTCATTTTTAAACAACTTCACGAGTGCTGCCATCGGAAGTGTTGCCTAATCTGCCATTGGTGACTGCTGCCTGAGGGATCCTAACACGGGACTGCGAGGACCAGCAGCCCCGTAACTGTAACCAGCTGTGTCCTCTTCCCGCACTCCCGCCCTGACGCTATAAGGCTCCTCACGGCCCCCGCTTCGCGGGAGCCGTTCATGGTTGGAGTTTCAGCGTGGCTTTTAACTTGTTCATTTTTAAACAACTTCACGAGTGCTGCCATCGGAGGTGTTGCCTAATCTGCCATTGGTGACTGCTGCCTGAGGGATCCTAACACGGGACTGCGAGGACCAGCAGCCCCGTAACTGTAACCAGCTGTGTCCTCTTCCCGCACTGACGCTATAAGACTCCTCACGGCCCCCGCTTCGCGGATGCCGTTCGTGGTTGGAGTTTCAGCGTGGCTTTTAACTTGTTCATTTTTAAACAACTTCACGAGTGCTGCCATCGGAGGTGTTGCCTAATCTGCCATTGGTGACTGCTGCCTGAGGGATCCTAACACGGGACTGCGAGGACCAGCAGCCCCGTAACTGTAACCAGCTGTGTCCTCTTCCCGCACTCCCGCCCTGACGCTATAAGACATCTCACGGCCCCCGCTTCGCGGTACGCGCGAGCTGGGCGAAGCCCGGGCCAAGGGCGGGCCCGTCTGAGCCCGTCCGAGAACGTCAGAGAACGGAACGGGACCCTCCTCTAAAAACTACCGATTAAGGGCAGTCATCGAACTACTGAGGGTAAGCCCTAGCCCCTAGTTTGTATCCTAGAGGGATAACTGATCATCGAGGTCGCTAGTAATACCAAGCAATGGATAAATCTGCTAAAAGGGATGGACCCACTATGCATTCGTCCGGGGGTGTTCTAATGGGAACTTTAGATAATTTTTTAGTACGAGTACAATCAGTGCTCGCTAAGGACATAGAACTAACTGAAAAAAGATTATCTTTAGACATCCTTTGTGATAAGAGGTCTTCTCTGGGAAACATGGCCAACATAAGATCACCACCGTGTCGCCAGTCTGTTATGTCGAATTCTCAGGGTTCAATATCTCCTCTGGTGGAGGAGCGCACTGGCGAAATAATGATATGTTCCCCATCCTTAATTGAAATCCCGGGTGAAATCGATGATATTTTGAATACCGATAAAATGGCCCCTATCTCTAAGCCTTTGCCAAGCATAAAGACCCGCTCCGCCAGTAAAGCGAAAGCGGTTCCCGCCCATCAACAACTAGTCCCAATCATGAAAAAAAAACGTAGGGGTAATCAACAGACTGCCGCTGGGAAAAATGCTAAGCCTGACCTTGCTCCTGTTTTAGGGAAGGACATAGTTCCACGCCCTAAACCTATAACCACTGAAGCGAGGGCAAACTTATTACCTCTGGGGACAATAACTACGGAAGACACAGATATACTGTTTTGGAAAAAATTGGAAAGTATTGTAAAGAATTTATGTGATCCGATTTATGTATGGAACTTTCACTTGCCTCGGCCCAGTCACGAGGAGGTAGACAGGGTGCGGGTCTGCAAAAGGAGTGTCCTAGTACGATAGGTCAATGCACTGAGATCAAATCTACCACTAATAATCCAACATGTGGTATTGTGAAGTCAATCCCCCTATTTCCCAGGAGCCTCAAGCTATCTTAGCCGCCGACAATCTGTCAAGAGCTGAACATCTTCCATCACGTGCTGTATCACATAGTCCCGGGGCAGGTAGAGTTAGAACTGCTAAGCAGCCTACATCTGTACAGCCTGTAGCGCAGGCTTCAGCAGGTTTAATTGATATACATCTACCCCCCGAAGCAGCTCCCTATGTGGTGGTTTTAACTGGGGTCCCACCACTGGCAAATGGAACAAGGGAATCTTATTGGGATCTAAAGAACAAATGTACATTTTGGCTCAATGTTAAGCGACCATTGCCGGCCCATATGTGTGCTGAAATTTTGTACGCTAGAAGAGTAAATTGGGTGGGCAGGAGACCTAAGTCAACAAAGGGGGATTGTATTATCATTAACTTCAGGGATAGGCGCTGTGTGGAATACATCTGCTCTTGGCCCCAGGATGACTCTTCACCTTTAATCTGTACAATGCCACTGTCTTATTTTTATGCCCCCATATCTCTGCCCCCAGGTGGGATAACGCGTGGGGGTCCCCCGACAAATGGATGCACTTTTGAGGACATAAGGTCCATTAACAGATTTGATGTGCTATCCGGGTTAGCGGACTGCGATTGACTGAACGGTGGAAGAGGATATCTCAATTATGAAAAGCCATATGCAGCTCGAGAGATAGAGGAGGGTACAAAGCAAGGAGTGCGGTCCATAATAGATAGTAATAGAGACGATAATGAGTCTCCCGCTCTAATAAATACTATTGGGGCCGGGGTACGAGGCCCACAAGTTGTGCTACAAAAAGAAATGTTAAGTAATGAGGGCAATTTACTTCTCAGGAATGGTGTAACTACTCCTCCTATGTCAAATATCAGGAGTGACGAAGGGGGAATTAATGCTGTAGGCCACATCACGTTTTTATCTTGGAATGTGGCGGGCGTGGGATCTAAACTATCATCTCCCCTTTGGTCAGACTTCATTAAGGAGCATGACATTTGTCTTTTTCAGGAGACATGGTCACTAGAGCCCGTATTTATGTTGGGTTATTTGAATTTTTTTGTCCCAGCGGAGAAAAGGCCCAAGGGCCGGCCAGTAGGGGGTTTGGTTATTTGGATCAAACAAAGTTTGGACTGTAATATCCAACCTGTCCCAACTCAGAATAATGACATTTTGGGAATCAGGTTGAATTTCCCGCCAAACTTCAAAATTGATATATATAATGTGTATGCAAGGGGCTTACCAGGCGGGAAAAAAACGGAGGTGGTATCAGCGCTAAACACCCTCGTTGAATCCAGTCCCATTGATGTGCTCCCATTGATTGCAGGAGATTTTTACACGACCTTTGAGCCACTGGGGCCTCATGACATGCTTTTAACAGAGGAGGAGGACCTTAGATGGGGCGTCCCACAGCTCGAGATAAAGTCAGTTAGCAAATGGACAGAAGCGGCCCTGTATCTGAAAGGGTTTTGCCTGGGTAACCAACTGAGGGCAGCAAACGGCAGAACTACATCAGACAGGATATGTAGCAAAACTTACGATAATGGTATCAGGGCAAGTAACATAGATTACCTTCTGGTCCACTTGAAGTTGTGGCATACTCTAGTGGATATGGTGGTTATGTCACGGGTCGAAAGTGACCACAAAACATTAGTTGCTATTTTTAACTTGGGTCTGGGAGATAGAATGGATCGAGCTTCTGAAATGGCTCGTCCAGCTGTTGCTCTAACAAACGATGAACGCCACCTTAAGTGGCATAAAGTTGCAGAGCATCCCGATCTCATAGACAGCATTGAGACTTATGTCGAAGACGCGTTGACATCAATAATGGCAGGAGGCACCATAAGTCAACCTCCAGCTGTTATTGAGAACATACACGAAAAATTATTTGCTAATCTTAAGTCCTGCTTTTGTAGACCCTTTTCAGCAAAACAAGTCCCTAGAAGTAAACAGGAGGAATGGTATAACGCCTCATGTAAACAAGCTCGTAGAGATCTGGGACTTGCTCTTAAATCAAAAGATCCAAGCAAGATTAAAGCAGCTCGTAATACCTATAGAAAGGTTCAATGGAAAGCAAAAATGGAATGGGAAGAGAGTGAGTGGCAAGACCTAAAGACAGCATGTTCTGACAAAAACCCGAAAAAGTTTTGGGATATTTTAAAATGGAAGAGGGGCGAAATTACTGACAGCCCACACAATCATGTTCCCCAGAGCTCCTGGGTTGAGTTTTTTAAGCCACAATATGCAAAAGGCGTTGAGGAAGTCAGTATGTTCCACCAGGAGAGGGCGTTTGACAACAATCCTGTCTTTAGTGTTGAGGAGGTTGATATGGCACTTGATATGGTAACCCAGGGACGTGCACCCGGCATGGATTGCATCCCGGCCGACGTATTTTTGCACGATAGACAAAGATGGCGACTATATATTACCCATCTAGCTAATGCTATAGCCCAGGGAATGGCCATTCCCCAATCCTGGAAAGGTGCCGAAATTGTCCCGATATATAAAAAAGGGGATACATCGTTGGCTAGTAACTACAGGCCCATCAGTTTGATTGGTGCAATGCAAAAAATTTTGGGCCGGCTGGTCTTGGGCAAAATCCAGACCTGGATGGAGGATAGTAATATTTTAAGTCCTCTCCAGGCTGGGTTTCGTCCAAGAACCAGCACTATAGACCAGGTTTTCAGGTTTATTGTCCTCTATTGGAGGACCGTGGTCTTAGGAAAAGGGGTTCTGTACGCAGTGTTTGTCGACTTGCGGGCGGCATTTGATCTAGTTCCGCGTAGCAAGCTGTGGCAAGTACTGGAGGGGCTGGGGATGGCACCGGAGTTGTTGGCATTGGTTGTTCGCTTGCATGAGGCCAATTTTGCCCGGGTCCGGTGGGGACGACAGGGTGAGGTTACTGAGTCTTTCCCCGTTGAGCGAGGAGTCCGGCAGGGTTGTGTTTTGGCACCGACCCTGTTCTCGCTCTTCGTGAACGGGGTGGCCGAGTTCCTCTCCCGGGTCCCCTCAGACGCTCCGGCTATGGTAGGCACTCGCATTCCAGTCCTCATGTTCGCGGACGACACTCTGCTGATTTCCAAAACTCCGAGTGGCCTGCAGCTCGCCCTCCGGCGCTTCGAAGAGTTTTGCTTGCTACGCGGTCTGGAAATAAATGTTGCCAAGACCAAGTTTATGGTCCTTAACGGTCCTAACCCTTGTAGGTCTTATAAACCTTTCAATTGTGTAATCCTTATGAATGGTTCTCCCTTGGAGCAGGTTGACGCATTCACTTACTTGGGAGTCACGTTACAAAAGAACATGCGTTGGAATAGTCAATTAGATTTGTCTATTTTGAAGTTCCAACAACAGACAGGCTTCCTTTTAAAAAGATTTAAAACCTCGCAGACACAACCAATTGGCCCACTCCTCGAGATTTACACGATG
The DNA here is from genome assembly GCF_964204655.1 of Triturus cristatus. Taxonomy (NCBI): domain Eukaryota; kingdom Metazoa; phylum Chordata; class Amphibia; order Caudata; family Salamandridae; genus Triturus; species Triturus cristatus. Next base: position 436,372,843 of record NC_140590.1, on the reverse strand, counting down.
AAGATTCGCAGCTCGTCTTTATATGGATCTGAGCTATGGGGGTATGGCAATAACCCAAAACGTTTGAACGTTATGGAGAGCGAGTTTATTCGGAAAGTTGTCGGTGTGCCTCAAAGTACTCCCTTGTTACCTCTTTTTTGGGACCTTGGTTTGAAATCCTTACAAGATACAGCTAATTTGCGGCCTTTGCTGTACTGGCGTAGGGTCTGGTCAACTGAGGAGCTTAAGCATTATGCTATGGGCCTAAAGGAAATGATGGAAAAAGATCTTTTTCATAAGATAGACTGGTTGAGGTCTATAAAATCATTACTCTATAGACTTGGATGGAGTAACCTATGGGATGATCCCCAAAACGTGGTGTTCCCTTCAAAAGAAACCCTTAAAGCTAAGTATTGGGAATTGATCGGTTTGGAATCAGTCTCTAAGGGGAGCACTTCCCACCTAACAGCCAGATTCCTAGAAATTTAGGCCTATCCTAGACAGGAACTATTTTGGGGCTTGATTGAAGCACCAACTGATCGCAAACTTTTCTTCCAGTTTAGAATAGGCACCCTTCCGATCCGCACATTTACATCTAAATGGGTCAAAGGGTCTCAGGACAAATGTCCCAAGAGTTGGGATATGACTGAATCTCTAAGTCATTTTGTGTTTTTTTGCCCCCTTTATGTGCTTCCACGTAAAAAATGGGTACTACCTGTCTGTCGGCTAATAGGCATCCAAAGGTATGAGGAGGCCATAAGAATTTTGTGTACAGATCCGAGCCCGACAATTGCAATAGCAATGGCAAAATTTATAAAGTGGGCTTAGATATTACGGTCCAGACAGATCAACACTAAAGTGTCCAACGAATAGGCGCCCGGACTTACTCACTTATTTACTTACTTATTTTTTAAAATATTTTTAGTCTATTTTGTTGTCTTGATTGTTTATTCTAGAGGTGGATTAAAGATCGTTGTATAAATATGAAATGTTTTTATCCATATGGATGTGCAGGCATTAACACTGTTTATTAAAAATGGAGAATAGCGCAGCTTATGGCGTTCAAGCACAAAAATTATGTGATAATCATGTTTGGTTTTAACTCGTATTCATGTAAATGGTTGACGTACGATACTTTTATGACTTAAATGTCGAATAAAGTTTTTCTGAAATGATGAAGAGATGGTAGGAGAAATATCCAATATGGATGAATGTAGCCTAGATTTGGATTATAAAAATTGTCTAGAGGATGAGTTTGAGGACAGTAACAAGCATTTTCAATGCAATAGGTCTCACATTTAAGAGAGTTTGAGCTATTGGCATTGTAAATGACAATTCCTTTTATTTATGTGTTCGTTTAAAAACATTTTTTTTAAAAGGCATGGTCATTAAAAATGCCAATAGCTTGAACTCTCTCAAACACGAGACCTATTGCACTGCAAATAAGTTAGGAGAGAGCATGTCCTACCTTTTGCTGTCAGCAAGAGGAGGCAGGACAAAGCTCTTTGAGAAAATAGCGCTCGGAGGCTGTAATTAAAGCCTACCAAGCAACAACACAGTGTCCTCATTGGAGGCTACAAAATGGGAAAAGGTAGTACTAAAGAAGGACTACTCAGCCTATTGACTAATGAAAAGCCACAGTTTACAATGGACAATGACACAAGCCATTGGAAAAACTGGGGGGAGAGTGGGTGGAGCTTCACATCCATACCTTAATACAGCATGTCTTGCTGAGCAGCGCATGTGCTGCCAAGGATCGACCTAAAAATTACCATAGAGAGATAACTAAAGTGATAGATCCATTGGATGAAAAGTTATTTGACCCCAGAGATATTGGGCACCCAATGGCTCAAGATCGGCAGCCTTTAGACCATGTGTCTAATTATTTAAAGAACAGGATACGGAGGTCTCTAGAAAAAGATGAGAGGAACATTGAGTGCAGAATGCTCTTGTCTGGTAATAGAGGAACAGGTAACCCTAACACCAAATCTAGACTTGGAGTTAATAATGTATCTCTTTATGATGGGAAGAGACCAAACAAAGGGGTTAGGGCCAGATGTACAACCTATTTTGCATGCGCAAACGGGTTTGCGACCTGTTTGCGCATGTAAAATACAAAAGTGCCATGTACTAATCCTATTTAGCAAGTCGCAATTTATTTGCGGCTTGCTAAATAGGATTAGCAACTCGCTAATAGGAAGGGGCGTTCCGAGGGCGTTCCTTCCTAATAGAGAGTCTGAGCCCTATGTATGACTATTTTGCGACCGCAATTGCAATCGCAGTTTACCACCCTTCTCAGAAAGGTGGTAAAGCACTCGCAAAAGGGAAATGGTCCCCCACGGGACCCCTTCCCCTTTGTGAAATCAGGGGGAAATATTTTTTAGGTGCAGGCAGGGACCACTACCTGCCCTTAAAAAATGAAAAGAAAACGTTTCATTTTTCTCTTTTTTAAATGCATCCCGTTTTCCTTTAAGGAAAATGGGATGCATTAAAAAAAATGCTTTATTTGAAAGCAGTCCCAGACATGGAGGTCTGCTGAGCCCAGCAGGCCATCATACCTGGAGGGCCAGCCATTCCCAATGCGGTCGCAAATTGCGAGTGCCTCATTAATATTCATGAGGCATGCAATTTGCGACCCTATTGGGAATCGCAAACAGTGTCTGAGACACTGTTGGACATTGTGATTTGTGACTCGCAATTTGTCGCAATTCGCGAGTCGCAAATCACAATGGTCATGCATCTGGCCCTTAGAGACGTCATTACAACTATGCCAGGACAAGGTTCAGGATATACAGTGTCTAGAATTTTTGAAACAGCAGAAGATGCCTGTTTTGAAGGGGAGAGATCTAAATATTCTTTTACTAAGAGGATGGTGTCAGTGTGCCATTTGTTTATTAAGAAATGCCAAAGCAGGGCTTCTGGTGGAAAGACGCAGGACAGTACTTATGCGTGTTAACACTAAATTGGGTGATTTAGCCAGAAAGGAGTCTAGAAACGAGGCCAAGGTACTACTATTTGGAGATGGGATGGCTAAATCCCTCAGTAAATATGAGCAGACTTTTACAAGTCTGGATAAACTGTATCATTCAATGGGCTGAGTATTTACATGGACACCCTCTCAGCTGTGCAAATTATAAGTCCCAATACCAAAATACTGGAATGTCAGGATACCAGAGTTATGGAAACTATAGTGGGAACCAAAGAGTACCCAATTTCTATCTCCAATGGGGAAGAGGAGGAAGAGGTCGATCTGGTAGAAGAAAAATAACAAAATACTAATCAGGGGCACAGTGAGTATGAGGACTGTTTCTGGTTCTATCCTTAAAAAGGTGAGAGGAAGGTTACGATTTTTCAAAGATCAATGGGGAGAATTAACAAAGGATACATGGGTGAATGATGGTTCTTAAAGGTTAACTAAATAAAGGATCACAATTTTATCAAAGGCAAGGAGCCTAGCTTTATGCATAAAACATTTATTCGCTACTTTTGGGCAGCAACTCCTAAAAGCCTCCAAAACAGTACTTTAATACATCACATTGTAACTGTAACATAGAATCCTCAGTACCATAAATACTCATTGTCCTCCAGGTTTCTCCTCTTTTGCTTGAATTCTTTATTTGAAGATTTATCTTCAGTGGTGGCACAGTGGCCTGGACTATGTTTTTAGTCAGGAGGGAAGGTCCTTTACATTTAACAATATGTTATATCAGTACTCCACAACACATAACATAGCATACACACCAGCACATCAACATCTCACACAGACAACTTCATACTATAATTCCATCACAAAATAGAAACAAACATCCACTCCTACCCTCATGACTACATAAATAATACATATCCTAAACTCTTTCCTCCCAAATATTCTATCTTCACCAACATGTAACACATACACTCCAACGCAACAACACATTCACCCCCCCATCCATTGCACAATTTAGAGCCTTTAAACATGACCCACATGCTCCACCACCTCAAACACCTTCCACCCAAAAAATACGCAAATAAAATAAACATGCCACTCTTCACAACTTCGTATCTCCATGTCTACTACACAACAACGCTACTGTACAAAAACAACACAGCTCACCAGCTCACTCTCAACCACCATCTCCACCGCCTATACATGCAGACCCAACAAAATGCCTTCTAAACCTGCTGGACGAGGATTACGATGTAGAAAAACTGCATCATGACTATCCTCATACAGTTAATACTGCTACAATTCAAAGAGTACTACTCACTCCTCTTGCAAACAGAGTCACACACCACCAAAACTCAATCTCTAGACTGCATATTAATAAATGCTCAATCACTCTCTAAAAACAAGCACCACATCTATGACCTACTTACTGACACTCAACCAGACTTACTTATCGTAACTGAATCATGGTTGGAAGATGACATGGCTCCTGTGTTGCATGAAGCCATTTCTCCAGGCTATCAAACTGTCATGTAAAATCGCATAGGCAAAAGAGGAGGTGGGCTAGCTGTTCTATTCAAGGAACCAATAAATCTCACCAAAGGCGATGACATTTTCATACAAGGTTGTGAGGGCCTCATGAGCAGATGCAACCCTAGACCAACTTCCTCCTGTAACTTTCTCCTTCTTTACAGACCACCACCTAGCAATAAAACATACCCAGACATATTTCTAGACACAGTTACAAACCTTATGAACTACACTCCAACCTATGTATCCTTGGTGACCTAAACATATGGTTTGACAAACCCAATATGCCGCATCCAAGAACTATCACCACTGGCCTAGACACACTGAACCTACATCAGATCGTCCACAAACCCATCACTGGACACATTCTAGATTTCATTTTTGCAAATCCGGAATTAGCTACTTTTCAAAGGATTACTCCAGTCACATGGTTTCCACAACAGAAAAAACTACATTTCGACATACCTAAGTCCACCATCCACGTATCTATCTATAGACCAGGAAAACTTTATGAGTGGTACCAGGAAGCTTTTTCTATCCTAATACCACTCAGAACAGGACAAAAGAAAACAAGTACCTTGTTGGAATGCAGAATTTAAAAAAGATGAAAACAAATTTCAAAGATGCAACGCCCCTGGCACGAAACAAATAGTAATCAAGACAAACTCCGCCTACACAAACTTAACAGAATACACAAGTTAACGATCAAAAAAGCTAAAAAAAAAAAATACTATTCAGACAGAATTCAAAATGCTAAATGTGCATATGAAGAATTTTATAAAATGCTCACAGAAATGTGTAAACCTAAATGCACAGAAGGAACTCAACCCTTGACTAAAGAATTTACTAACAAACTGGCAAATCTTTACACAACCAAAGCAGACATGTTGGATTTCTATTTAAAAGAAAGGAAAACCACCAGCACCAACCCATTTCCAACAATCCCCTTAAAGGGGTAGGCTATCCCAGCCTCTACATTCCTTCAAACAACTATCACAAAGTGAATTTATGGATCTGGTCAGAACAAGCAGGCTAGTAGGCTGCCCTTCTGACCCTCGTCCACCATAAATCTTCAAGAACAATTTTATAACTATCTCTTTTGCCACATCAGTAGGAAAAATCATCACTAATTCTTTAACAACAGGAATCTTTCCAGAAGACTTAAAAAAGGCACACATACATCCATTATAAAAAAACAAAACCTGGACCTACATGACCCAACCAACTACAGAATGATTACAAATGGGATATTTAATGGGCAAACTAATAAAAAGAGCAGCATTCACCTAGTGTCACAATTCACTGAAGATAAAATCCATACTTTCTTTCCAACTTCCAAACAGGATTACAGAGAGGCATAGAATCTTAAAAACACAGTTGACTGGAACAGGGTCGCTGCACCACTTCTCTAGCACATTTTAAGTGCCTTCAAAATATTTGATCATGTCTCTCTCATAAAAAGAGTCTACGATGCCTGCATAGAGGGGACTGCTCTCGACTGGATCACATCCTACCTTCAAAACAGGACACATGTCATCCATATCCCCCTTTCTCATCCAAACCGTACTTCACAAAAGCAGTGGTCCCTCAAGGCTCTAAAATCTCACCCATGCTTTTTAGCATCAAATAAAGTCATTACTGGCTATGATCAATGAATTACAGTCTCACATGATTTAACTATGCAGATGACACACAAATACTTCTTAAACTGGAAACCCCCAAAGACATTAGAAACTCAAAAATTCTCAATTGCCTCAAAATTGTTGATCAGTGGATGACAGGAAATACTCACATTTGGCGACTGGAAAAATTATAACCCACTCGCCGCCCAGCCTGACAATCTGAGACCATCTCCCATAAAGTATTTAAGGAAGTAAGAAACCTTGGAATTACCATGGAATCCAAATTATCAATGAATGCCCAAGGTAGCAAGATCAAGCTTCATTACAATGAAAATTCTGCAATGAATCTCCCCCCCCCCCCCCCCCAACTAGGATTTCCACACAAGGGTCAAGCTACTATCTGTCTTGAACTGTCCCTAATCTCGATTACGGCAATGACCTCTAACACTGATCAGCTTTATCAACTATGGAAAAACTACAATAAATTGAGAACTCTGCTGCCATACTACTCCTACATGTAAAGCCACAAGTTCACATCTCCCCTGCCCCATGGGCCCTACATTGGTTACTGGTTGCCAGAAGATCGACTTTCAAGCTGATTTGTATCACCCACAAAGCAATACATGGAACTGGATCACTTTAATCAGAAATCAAGCCACTAAATACATACAACAAGGGAACCTCAGCTCAACATTGGCACCTCGCCTCAAAACCCCAGCATACAAAAAAATAACCATGGGTGGTACACTTTTCTCTGTTGAAGCAGCTAAACTATGGAATTCAATACCCCCAAACCGAAAGAACCACAAATATATATTACTGTCAAAAGA